>NC_047043.1:86970935-89370935 GCF_011762595.2 Tursiops truncatus | reverse complement strand
CTCAGCCATAAACAAATGAGATAATGCCATTTGCGGCAACATGGATGGACCTAGAGATCATCATACTAAGTGAATTAAGTCATACAGAGAAAGGCAAATATCATACAATATCCCTTATATGTGGAATCTAAAAAATGATACAAATGAACTTATTTACAAAACAGACTCACAGACACAGAAAACAAACTTATGGTTACCAAAGGGGAAAGGGCAGGCAGAAGGGATAATTTAGGAGTATGGTATTAGTAGATACAAACTAGTTATATAAAATAGATAAACAACAAGGTCCTACTGTATAGCACAGGGAACTATATTCAATATCTTGTAATAAACTATAATGGAAAAGAATCTGAAAAAGAATACACACACACACACATATATATATAACTGAATTACTTTGCTGTACACTAGAAACTAACACATTGTAAATCAACTGTACTTCAATTACAAAAAATTAAAAATAAAAGCCTCTAATATCCTTTCTACTTCAAATCAATGAAGACACTGACTTCTATTATCACATTTTATTCTATGATGAAACTATATTCACTTACTATTGATAAACATAATATTTTTGTCCTATGGAGGAGTTATAATACATATTGATATGTCAGTTTTGTTATTTATTATTTCTCACTTTTCCAAGGGGTCTTTCTGAAGGAAGAATTGGGCTCTTCTGTTTTCACAATTTATTAAAATGAACCACATATCAAATATACACACTGAAGACTCCTTTCATCCACTCTCTATTTATTACATAAACCATGACCATAGTTCCAAGAGTGGCTCTCAGTGCCCTTCCATTAGCAAACTGCTGGCCTGACTCCCTAAATGAGAATTATAAATTATACCTCTTACTACTTTTTTTCCTAAAGTACATTTTCCTAATATTTAATTTATAAACCATTTCCCAGATGTATTAGTAATAAATGGTTGTAGGCGGCAGACAGGTCTCCAGCAAGTACCATGCTTGCTGTTTACAGGGAGGCCTCATTAAAAAGGCATCAAGAGAAAGCAAAATAAAAACAACCTTGTGACCCTTTGTAATTGGTCTCAAGGGATATGTAACTCTGAGGATATCAATACAGAAATGCCCTAGTCCAAACTCCCTCTTAGATTTTACAAAAAATATTTCTTTGCTGTTATAAAGTTTGTATAAGGCAATTGCTTATGATCAGAATGAAAACAAAGCAAAAAATAAGTGCCCTGTGATTTCAGATATTTTCTCCCTAAAGCATATTTTAATATAATGACCAATCTAATCCTTTTGAACTGCCAAGCTGCTCATAAATGAAGTAATTTTAAACAAATGTGTTGCAAATGTTTATCATGCATGTAAAAGTGGAGGGATACATATGTACATTATATAAAGAACGTACACACACATATTACAGTGGTATGGTCAACACATCAGTCAACAATTTAGACGTTAAAACAATTTAGACATATCACATATGGATTATTTTGTGAAGTGAAGATTTATTAATCTTTTAATTTACCAATTTTTAAAATACTGGGTTTTTTTTAAAGCGAGACATTCTCTTGTAAAGATGGGGACAACTTTTCATGACTGCATTTGTTATATCCATCAGACCTCAAATTTGACATTTTGACTGATTGCGATTATGAATTTCAACATATCACACTATTTTCACCTTCTCATGACCCAGAGGGGGAGTATCATCCCACATGATAGATGAGGAAGCAAGTCCAACAAATGTGGCCAAATAACACATGCAGCTAAGATTACTAAACTACAGATGCACCACCAAACTCCACTCTAGTGTTCTTTATATTTGTTTCATGGTTTTTTTTTCTATGTTTTAAGGCATCCTTCCATATAGCAAGATAGATTCATAGCAGTTATGTTGCAAAAGTTATTACATTTTGGTTGATCCATAGATCAAGTGGTGTATAAAATGGATTTGCAAAGAAAAACATAAAGAAAATCCTAAAAGTATGTCTATATTTGGGTTTCTTGACAACTGATTCATCTCAATATTTTTTCCTCTTTGTTTTGAACTAAACAAGTTACAAGTAAAAATAACTTCCTTTTTTACGGACCTTCTCTCCAGATTCAACTATGCCTATTATATTATAAATCAAACCTATTTATTACTGCCAGCTTCAAATAATAACACATAAACTAAATAAATTAATATTTTAGACGCTTAATTTTTAGTATCTGTTTTATGCAAAAAAAAGAAAATCTAATGTGAGATACTGGAATCCAGAGCACTGGATTCAATTTTTTTTTTGCCTGATTCTCCGTTTACCTCCTGGCATAAGCATTTACAGATTTACTTGCCCATTCACAAGTAAGTTATGGACAAATAGTATCACAAGTAATACTCTGGGTAGGAGTATGAACATTTATCTTGCATACTGTCTATATTAGTAGTATATATAAATTTACTGATCAGTTGACTAAATGTAAACTTGTTCTTATATTTAGATATTTCTCTTAGGAAAATAATACATGTTTAAAATAACAAATATGTAAAATAAAACAGAAAATAAAATTTACCTGTTATCCCACTACCCAGAAATAATCAGGCAGCGTTTTCTTACAATTCCTACCAGTTTTAATTTAATCATTCACCTGTTATTGGACATTTAGTTAACCATTTGCTACAATTAATAACACTGTAGCGAACATTTTCACACATAATTTCTTGGCAAACTCTTCAGTTATTAAATTTATTAAATAAGACTGACAGATTATTGTTCATTTCCCTTTTTATTAAGACATTAACAAAATATTTACCTGACCATCCGACTCATACAAGTATAGAAAATAGTGTTTAGAGCAATAGTTGCTGAGCTGAGATTCGAGTAAAAAGCCGCCCTGAACAGAAACAAAAGGCAATAGGACAAACACTATATGATTCCACTTATATAAAATATCTAGAATAGGATAATTCATAGAGACACAAAACACAGCAAGGTTACCAGGAGCTGGGGGGGAGAAGGAATGGGAAGTTGTTGCTTATTGGTTTTACGGGTTCCCTCGGTAGGTAAGGGAAAATTTTGGACATAAATACTGGAGATTGTTGTATAACACTGGGAACATAATTGATGCTACTGAATTGTACACTTAAGAATGATTAAGATGGCAAATTTCATGTTATACACATTTTACCACACTTTTTAAAGTTTCATTGAATTTGACACATAATAATTAAAACCCATCCAATTCACTGGAACTTTAAACATAAATATGTAATAATAATAGCAAGTTTTTGAGTCTATACTATATCAAAGACTCTGATAAGTGCTTACCTATTGTATCCTATTTAAAACTCACAATAAACCTATCAGTACTAACAACAGGGAAACTGAGGCTTAATGAACTTAGGTAGTTGTGCATGGTCTCACCAGAATCAAGACTTATACCACATTTGTATGAGTTCAAAGCCATTGCTTTTAATTATTATGCTGTCTAAATGACATCTCACATGCTTTGTCTGTTACAGCCTCTGAATTGTTAAGCCTATTTTACAGATAAGTAAAATGAAGCTCAATGAGGTTACATGAGTTAATTCAATATTACAAAGCTAGTATACGGGAGAACCTAACTTAAAAAAAAAAATATTTTAGACTACAAAATGGCCAATATAGTACAAAGAGTTCTCACATACTCTTCATCCATCCTCCCGAAAGTTAACCTACATAACCATAGTGCCGTTACTAAAACTAGAAACTACAAACTTTATTCAGATTTTACCAGTGTTCTCACTAATGCCTTTCTCCTTTTCCACGATATAAGGATGTAATGAAGAGAACTGTTAAATAGCTTCGTACAGTGTCCCTCAATTTAGGTTTGTCTGATATTTTTTCATCATTAGATGGTGGTTATGTATTTTTCTCAAGAACAAAACAGAAGTGATATGTCCTTCTAAGGGTATCATGTCAGAGGTACATAATGTCCATATCTCTCATTATTAGTGATGTCAATCATGATCATGGTTCTTAAGAATGAACAATTGGTTAAGGTAGTGTCTGCTAGGTATGTCCAATGTAAAGTTATAAATTTCCCCTCTGTAATTAATGAAGACTTATGGGTAGATGCGTCTCGAGTAAGAAAAGTTTTCTTTTCCTAAAACTTTCATCCACTAGTTTTAGCATCCATCATTGGTTCTTGCCTACAACAATTATCACGGTTTTCTAATGATGATGTTCCGTCTTCTTTATTTCTTGTATATTTACTAACCAAAATTCTTCCACAAGGATGAACTGTGTCTTCTCTGCTACCTCGCTATCTATCTATTTCAGTATGGGCTCATAATTATTTATTTTACCCTGTGGGTTAAAACTCGGTCTTATACTTATTTATGGGGCTGCTCTAATTTTCCAGCTTTGGGAGCCCTTTCAGGTTAGCACCTGTGTCCTTGGACGTGACCACATCCTTTTAGAGCACTCCCTTACTTTTGGTGCCAAAGATGCTCCAAGCTCATCTCATAGTCTCTCTGCTCCAGCCCTGGAATCAGCCACTTCTCCAAGGAGCCCAGAGACAATGGTATTTAAATACCAAGATCTAGATTCTAGGTGTACTCTTTGCTACTGGAGTTTTATTGCTTCCAAGCCCTCTCAGTAAACCAAGCTTGGAAATATACGTATCATACTGATGAAGAACCCAGGCGTTTAGTCAAGGAATTTGCACTCTCCCTAACAATGTCCTCCCCTGTCCTGAACTGGTTTCTAGTTTGGTAAGATTCACAAATCAGAAATGAATAAGGAAATAATAATGTCAATTATATAAATAATTAAAACGGCAGGAGTAAAAAAAAAGGCCTGGTTCTCTGTATTATGTTAAGGACTAGCAGATGTTCTTTACACTGAGAGGAACTCTAATATACTTTCAACTACAGGTCTCCTGCACCTGAGAAAAACTCTTAAGCTCGATGCTCTTGTTTCCTTATCTATGAAATGAGGATGATTATCTCTATCCCCTACAGATTTCATGAAAATACATGCTATTATAATAAATGTGATGGTACTTTTTATACTCTAAAATACACGATTTTATGGGCATATTCTCTTCAATATGAAAATGCTTAAGAAAAAAAAAATCACTAGGCTATGACAGGCAGAATTCTATGTATGTCCCTCCAAGATTTTCATTTCTTGGTTATTCCATCAAATATGAATCGAGGTACTGCTTAGAAGGTACTTTGCTGATGGAATCAAAGGTATTTATCAGTTGACAAAATAGGGAGGTTATTCTGGATAATGAGTGGGACCAGTGTAATCACATCAACTCTTAAAAGCAGGAGACAGAAGAGCCCATCAGATGTATTTGAATAAGAAGATGAGGCCTGAGAAATGAGGATGAAGGGGAGGGGGGCAAGAGAGGTGTGAGAAGAACCTGACCCACCATCTCTGCCTTTGAAGATGGCCACGAGCCAGGTATGTAGGTGGAGTCTAGGAACTCAGAATGACTCCAGGACAAGAGCCAGCCAGGAAACGGGGACCAGTTCTACAGTCACATGGAGCTGAATCCTGCCAACAGCTTGAATGATCCTGGAAAAAGATTTCCCCCTACAGCTCCAGGAAAACCAAAACAAAAAAACAAAGACAAAAATTTTGTTGATCCCTTGCTTTCAGTCTTGAGAGACTGTGAACAGAGATTCATGCTGTGCTTACACTTCTGATACAGGAAAACTGTGAGCTAATAAGTGGGTATTATTTTAAGTCACTAAATTTGTGATAATTTGTTAGAACATCAATGAAAACAAATATATCAGGTTTCTCCAGAATAAAAATGATTAAGAGAAATGAAACAATTATTTCA
Source organism: Tursiops truncatus (assembly GCF_011762595.2). Classification (NCBI taxonomy): domain Eukaryota; kingdom Metazoa; phylum Chordata; class Mammalia; order Artiodactyla; family Delphinidae; genus Tursiops; species Tursiops truncatus. Next base: position 89,365,141 of record NC_047043.1, on the reverse strand, counting down.
TAATCTATGTCAACCATAGAGCCTCATACATAATGACTACTGTAAATTGATAACAGGAATAAGAAAGATTTGATTTCAGGAAATTGAGAAAGTATTATATGGACAATCTATGCTTACAGGGTTCACTACATAATTCCATCAGTCTCTGTTTGAGACCTATCTGAGTCACAAACCTACCTACACCAATTTTCTAGAGAGCAACATGATGATAGAGCAGAAAGAATTCAAGATCTGGACTTGAAATTGATCATAAAATCTAATCCAGGCTGTATCTAATCCAGTCATTAGCCAAGGAACCTTTGACATTTCATCACCACTAAACTTGAATTTCCACATCTTTAATATGGGTATATATCATACTGTGTCGGTTTAAGTGACATAATGTAAATTAAAGTTCTTTGAAAGTTGAAAATATATAAACTCTCGTCAGGTTGGCTACCTTATTCGCTGATTCTCAAAAACTGAATAAAATAATTGCTGGTGGTCAGATTAGTCTACACTGTTAATTTACTAAGAGTGATTCATAATTACTCACTATAATGATTATCTCATTGTATATTCTCCTACTTTGAGGTTATAAATTTAGTATATTAGGAGGTAGTTTGTTATTTGTAGTTAATAAAGGTAAGAGGAATGGAGGAAGGGAAGGATGAAGAATGACATTATGGTAATCCCAAAGTTTCCAGTCACTAGAAAGGACACTAAGTTAAGAAAGTAATTTTAAAAATTGCCCATGTTCCTTATAATGGGCTGAATTGTGTCCCCCCAAAATTCTTATGTTGAACTCCTAACTCCCAGTGCCTCAAGGTATGACCTATTTGGACAAAGGGGCACTGCACATGTAATTAGTTGAGTTCATACTAGAGAAGGGTGGCCTCTAATACAAGAGGACTAATATCTTTTTAAAGAGAAATTTGGACACAGACAGACAGACACACAAAGAGCACCATGCGAAGATTAAAGCTAAGATCAGGGTGCTGTCTCTACACACACAGGAACACCAAAGATTGGCAGCAAACCACCAGCAGTTAGGACAAAGTCCTGGAGATGATTTTTCCTCACAGCTCTCAGAGGGAACCAACCCTGCAGAAACCTTGATCTCGGACTTCTAACCTTCAGGTCTGGGCAACAAATATTACTGCTGTTTAAGTCACCCAGTTCATGATACTTTGTTATGGCAGCCTGAGTAAATGAATGCACTCCTCCACTCAAGAGAAGATACCCAAGGAACTACTGCAATTATAATTATCCAGCAAAGGGTATGAGCCACTTAAAAAGACTTTCAAATTGCTTAAGTCCATTTAATTCTTTAAAAAAAAAAAAAAAGAAAAACAACCCTTGAACCATGAAGAAGGTGGGAATCGTTACTGTATTTCACAAGAAACTAATGGATGTAAGATAATTTGAGAAGCTTGCTTAAAATCAGAGATGATGGAGGAAAAGCTTGAATCTGAAACTTTTAAGTTTGAATCCACACCTTTCTCTATGCCGTTTGGTCAATTTTTTTTTTTTTTTTTCTGAAGAAGAAATGGTTCTTGTATTTTATTTTATTTATTTATTTTTATTGGGTATAGCTGCTTTACAATGTTGTGTTAGTTTCTGCCGTGCAACGAAGTGGATCAGCTATGTGTATACATATATCCCCTCCCTCTTGAGCCTCCCTCCCGCCACCCCTCCATCCCACCCCTCTAGGTCATCATAGAGCATCGAGCTGAGCTCCCTGTGCTATACAGCAGCTTCCCACTAGCTATCTGTTTTACACATTATAGTGTATATGTGTCAATCCCAATCTCCCAATTCATTCCCCCTCCCCGTGTCCACACGTCCATTCTCTACATCTGTGTCTCTATTTCTGCCCTGCAAATAGGTTCATCTGTACCATTTTTCTAGATTCCACATATATGCGTTAATATACGATATTTGTTTTTCTCATTTGCAGAGATGTGGATGGACCTAGAGTCTGTCGTCTGGTGAATTTTCATTTGGCTTGATTCCTCATACTTACTCCTAAACTCAAATGGAAGAAACGATCAAACAAAATTGCTCAGAAAGCTCAGCCCTTAGACTGTATGTTTAGTACAGGATAAAATCTCATTGAATTCAGCTGCAAGGGCGGGTAGGGGGCAGAACCCTGTCCTGGTGAGGCCGTCTCCACAAGCCCGTTGTCTTGATCAGTTTGTCAGGTGCAGTTCAGCAGAGCTTATGTCACAGATCTCATCTTTGTCTGATTCTGTTTTATTAGATAACTGTCCAGCAGCTGTTCTTTGCCCCAAGAGGAGCTTTAAGGTATTTTAAATTCCTAGCAAGGTCCTCTGAGAAATACTCAGAATCCAGGTACCCATTTGCCAGTGAACAAAATTGCTTCTGCAGGATTAAACTATTCAATTCTTGAGCTTTTGGTTAAAATTCACCTGACAATGCACTGTGGCGAACAAACAGCTACACTTGTGTGGTGAAAGTTTTAACCTCTACAAAGTGTGCAGCCTATCTGAAGCGCAAAGTACTATCAACTATAGAACAAACAGATTTGGGATCCCTGAAGAAAACACCAAACTAGGTGTATCGTTCATTCTGAATAAGAATGAAATTCTATTTCTTGTTTGCTTCCCTCCCCTTGAATTACTCTAATTGTCTCCATCCCTCATCCCACTTGAGAAAACTAGAAAAAACCCAAAATATCAGAAACCTATTATTTAACAGAAAAAAAATGTTCTAAGTTGTGAAATAATTTCCACATGAAAGCACATTCAAGTGAAAACTATCTTTTGTTATCTTAACTTCTGGGTTGGTACTCCAAAATAGCCAGTGTGCTACATTATCCACCAATATCTGAGAGATGTCTGAATGGCAGCAGGGAACAGTTTATCTATCTGACTCAGAGGAAATAAGGTGCACTAAAGTGGACGTTATACAAGAAGTCAGGAGACCCAATTTCTGTATCTGGCTCCACTATTAACGGGCTCTATGACGTTGAGGGGCCTTTTGGGAACTGTCTCCCCATTTGAGTAATGAGCTAGTCATCTCTGAGGTCGATTTCTAATCTAAAATTATGAGATCCAAATAATGTAACTGACTCTCTGAAACCTATTAAGAAATAATTCTCGACTGTGATTTTGGCCAATTTGGAGAGTAAACTAACTCTAAATACAGGCAGATCAAAGCGGGAATAACGAGATCATTTTTATCACAACATTTGGTATACATCTTAAAGCTGGAAAGAGAAGTAAAAATTAAAGTGAAATGATTATTTTTCATGTGCTATGTTTTATGTTAGTTTCTCCATATACTAACACCTATCCTTTAAAAATCCTATGAGAAAACTATAAGAATGTGCCCCAAAAGGGGGTCATTTTAAACCAGGGGAGAAACAATGAGGGTGGTATTGTTAGAACCTGAAAATTGGAGCATGGGTTAGTGTTATTCCTATTATGAACAGCATAATCCAAATTATGTCAAAGTAGTTATTTGAAAACTTGGAATAAAAGCCATTACAAAGTTAGTTTCTTTGCTTACAGGCACAAAATATCACCAAACCTTTCATTTAAAAAATGATAACAGGCATGATTTTTGTACCATCATTCAGATATAGTCAGGTAGAAAATAATATTTTATTAATATTTTGGCAATATTAAATTGTTGCTAAATCTATGATTTACAAACTCTTTGATTTACTGAACTAGCATTTAGAAGCTAAGCTCTATTACTTACTTCCCTACTTATCTACAGAAACACAATCATGCATCAAGTGGCAGGGGAAGGTTTGATGGTTAAGCACATGATTCTGAAGCCTTGTCATATACTTTAAGAGAAAAACAGATAGTATACAAAAAATGGAGAAAATTTCAAAATAATACAGGAAGACGTTTCTGGTTTTGTTGCAGTAGAAATGTTTAAAATAAGAAAAGTATTAAAACAGAAAGACTCACAAACTTAGAAAATAAACTTATGGTTACCCAAGGGGAAAGGTGAAGGGGAGGGATAAATTAGGAGGTTGGGATTAACATATACACACTACTATATATAAAATAGATAACCAACAAGGACCTACTGTATAGCACAAGGAACTCTGCTCAATATGCTGTAATAACCTAAATGGGAAAAGAATTTGAAAAAGAATAGATACATGTATATGTATAAATGAATCGCTCTGCTATATACCTGAAACTAACACAACATTGTTAAACAACTATACTCCAATGTAAAATAAAAATTTTTAAAAAAGAACAGTATTATTTCATGGTGGTGTTTATCAGGAAACTTCTATGAAGAAGATAGGTCTTGAAGGAGAAAAGGTTTTACTTTACTTTCCAGGCAGAAAACCTGGAAATCCTAACAGGAGTGACTTTCAACCTACAGAAGTTAGTTATATAAATACTTCCTTGGAAAACCCAAACCCATAATTAGTCTCACTTTGACTGCCCACATTAAATTATATTACATCATGTACACAGCTACATTTCTCCTTGATGTATTTCATAACTAATAAAATCACTCATAGCTATTGATTTTATTTGAAGAAAAATGGGAAAGTTACTCTTTACAAGATTTCCACCACAACATGATTATGTGGTGAGCTGGTAATGACAGAAACCATTTGATTTTTACTCTTCATTAAAAATAAATACACATTTAAATAAGATTCATGGTTACTCTACTTAGAATCCACATACCAGACCAAATCAATTACCACCCCAAACTAGAATTAATTGCAGGGACTTTTTGGAAAAGCAGAAGCCTTTCTGAAATACTAGGTGAATGCAGTAATAGATTTATTGAACACTTACTATATGTAAGGCAAAAATTAAGTATTTTATATGAATTCTCTCATTTGATCCTCTCAGTAATCTAATGAGTGAGGTGGTTTTAATATCTTCATTTACAAATAGAGAAAACAGAGGCTCAGAGAGTTTATGTAATACGCAAAGGCTAGAAAGCAGCATAACTTGTTTTCAAAAACAACTCTAGCCCACTTCAGTCTGAAATCACAGATGGATTCTAAGATATCCATCATGAAAAAAATCCGCTACATGAACACAGTCTTGAAACTATGGTCACAGAAGCGACCATGGCTCAAACCTTACATGAGTTAAAAAAAAAAAAAAAAAAAGGATTTAAAGAAAACACCAGACAGGGTGTTAGCAAGTGAGCAAGCTTAAAACGCTTATCCTGGCTTAACATGGTCAGCGAAGAGAAATCTAGGGACAAACCCTAGAGACTAACCCAGGGCAAGAACAATTCAGGAGAGAAAGTGATTGCAGATATGGAACAACAACAGAAGGGTCTCCAAGCAAAGTTTTACCTTTTTTCCCCACCTTCAACGGCTTTCTTAGTAAATGCCTGGGTAGAGCCACAGGATGCTCTCCGCATTTTGCTTTTTTTCCCAAAATGCTGCCCTGTTCCTAAGTCCTTATTGATTTTTAACTTAGCATCTGTCACTGGGCAAATTTACAATTTAACATTCATCTAACAAACCAACTTCTGAAAAAGCCTGACTCCTACATTGTATAGTTTCATTGAAAATCCAAATAAACAGTCCAAATCTCTGGCAATGGAAAGCAGGGAATCAAATCGGGTTAGCAAAACGGAATGGAGAATGAGCCCATCATCTCTGATCAAATTTCATTTCCAAGAGTTTCAGAGTCTCAAGTTTTGGTAGTATGCTGCCCAAAAGTGATGGGCCAGAAACTGGATCTTGGAAATGCTTTGGTTATAAAGAGACTTGTTTTAATATTGAACGAAAGCATAGTCTGCTCAATACAGTCTTACTAAACCTGCCCGTAGTAAACCTACTTCTATACATTTTTTCCCCCGTAATGGCAATTTAATGGGTCAACATCACATACAGAAAATAAAGTCAGGAAAATATTACTTTTTTTAAATGGTAGCTGTTGGCTAGTAGTGGAAATGCGTCTGAATTACATACCATATTAGTAGTACTTTATTATCAGTTAAACAATTTCATGTAATTTCATGAAATTAGGAGCATATTTTAATTTATTTAAAACATAAAATGAATTATTTCACCCTAAAGGAGAAACATTTTTTATTCTTGTTCTAATGCATCCTACAATTATGTGGCATCATCTCTTTTCATTCAGGAAACTCTTTGGATATGTATGCTATTGTTCAAGAATACTTAAAATTATAGGAATTTTCATAATTTTTGATGTACTGTTATTTATCTTTGAAGTGCTACATGTCATACCCTGGTCTCTCTGGCCTAACCAGGAAAATCATCTCTATTTTTAATACTTTAATGTCATATAGGTTCATGCAAAATGTTAACTTGTCATTATGTTAAAAACTGGCTATACAAAAGTAACAGCATAATCAAGGTGCTTTTAATTCCTAGGTCATTTTCACATTTAGCCATTTTTGTAGAATGAATTTTTTCTCTCTATTTTCCTGCATCAAACTTAACCTCATAAAATTATTTTTTTAAACTGTAATCTGTTTTAATTTAAGTCAAATAGAACTAGCATCACTGCAGTGTGCTCAAAGTAATAAAGCTACTAACTAGCTATTATTAATATGAAAGTTTGCACAGGTTTAGCAAAATACTTATTTCTAAAATAATATCTTATACTGGCTAAGCTAGAGACACATAACACATTTATTTCAGCATAGCTAACCAAAACATATATTTCTACCTTATTAAAATTTATATTGATAAAACCACCAATTTACAATCATTGGCTACATCAGAGCTTTGGTGTAATTTCCTTCTTTAAATTGTAATGTTGAACAGTTGTGAAAATGTAATATCAGTTAGGACTGCTGTTGTCTGAATTTGAAAGAGTCAGTTGTATGTATACTTGGAGAGCACACTTCTGAAATATTCAGAAATTGCTAAAAAAAAAAAAAACAAAAAAAACCCTGCATGTAAAATGAGACTAATGTTTGCAAAAAAAAAAAAAAAGAACAGATTTTAAGCTCATTTATTTTTCTGTAGAAGTTTTAAAAATAAAACATTACATATTAAAGAGAGAACCAAAGAAGTCTGGGAGGCTTCATCAAGTATTAAAGCTAAGTATCCCAGCAAAAAAACAAAAAGGATCATGCAATGTTAGTTCTTGCTTCTTTGAAGAGCTATAATTCGTACATGAAAAACACTGTACTTACTAGGTCAGATGTCTGCTTTCAGCAAATACTGAACTTATCTTTAGCACAACTTCAATCTTTGGTGCATTATTTATTTCCTCCTTAACAGCAGCAGAGATGCAAGATGTTCCAAAGCTTTGCTTTCAGACAGTTTTCTTGAACCACACTCTTTCACATGTCCTGTTATTTGCTTCAGCATCTATGAAACAACTCCATCCTTCACGATAATCAAAACCCTTGAAGCAATCCACATCTGCTTCCTTATACTGAATTTCAAATCTACTTGCAAAGAAAAAATCCTCCTCCTTGCTTCATATTTTATTTCAGAAAGTTTGATGGGTTGAATAGTCCACCTCCCTTTAACATACCACAGAACACTAAATGGTAAGAATCACATTACTGCAGCTTCTTAGATTATAACTGATAAGGTGAGCCTTTTACATTTATATTAGGTTCTGAGGAGCTGATGCCATACCGGTTCAATAATTAATAATTCATGGAGCCAAATTACAGCCTTAGAAGGAAACAGCCTCTTTGACTAGTTCTTTCATAATCCTGTGATTTATGTATGACAGCAGAGAAGAGTTCTAGGAGAGGTTAATAAAAAAAAAAAAAAAATCCCAGACATAACACTTGAGTTTTTAAAATTAGTCCTGCCTTTGCACAAGCTGGGTTTGTTGTGGCATCATGGGAGTTCCACCTCTCTGAGCACAGTCAATTCAAAGGGATAATCATATCATTTTAAATGACCATCTGGCTACTGAGGATGTCCAGAGAAAAGTAAGGGATGCAGGAAGTTGGGGGAGCAGTCAGTAAATTCAATTTGAGGGCACTTTGTATCGAAAAAGGGGAAGATTTCACCCGGTGTTCCTAAAAAGTAACCTTTGACAGGATTTCTGAGAAGACATTTCAGGTTCAAAGGTACCCTCTTTCTCATTACCCGTCACTCCTGAAAACAGATCAGTCAGGGACACAGTCACCATTCATATGCTATGTGTAACTGTGTTTTTTTGTGCTCATTCCCCTATGAACATTTGGCTATACACAGTCATTCATACAAGCAATTCCTTCAATGCCTGAGCAATCCATAATCTGTAAGGCTTAATAATTTCAAAGAATAGTTGTATCAAGGAGTAACTCACATATTCTAAACTGTACAGATCTGAAGTGTACAGTTCAATCCATAGTCCTATGAAGACACAGAATATTTTCACCACTCCTGAACCTCCCTTATATTTTTTCCCAGTCAACATCCTGCCCTCAAAGGAACTGACTTCTTTCACTAGAGACTACGTCACCTACTCTAGTGTTCTACATAAATGAAAACCTACAGTATGTATTTCTTTCTGGTATCTTTCACTCATCAAGTGTTGAGATTCATTCATGTTGCTGCTTGTTTCTGCTGAATAGTAGTCCACTGTCTGAATATGCCACCATTTGCTTACCCCTTCCTTCTGTTGATAGACTGTTCCCAGTTTTTTGTGATTACAAATCAAGCTGCTATGAACGTTCGGATACAAGGCTCTTTGTAGACATGTTTTCATTTCTCTTGGATAAATTTCTTTGCATATAAACATAATTGCTAGGTCACAGGGTATATTCATTTTAACTTTTTATGAAACTGTCTGAAGTGTCCAGAGTAACTGCATCATGTCACATTGCCACCTATCATGTAGGAAAGTGCTAGCTGCTTCTCACCCTCACCAATGTTTGTGGCTGTCAATTGCCTTCATTTTAGCCATTTAGTGAGTATTTAGTGGCCATATGGTCTCATTTCTCCAACGACTTATGATGTTGAGCACTTTTTTCATGAGCTTATTGGTAATAGGTTCAGTCTTCACTAACTGTTAATAAAGTGGGTTTTGAGTTAGTGATAGATCCAGAAGAGAATTTCCACATAGGCCTAAGACTTAATTGTCTTTGAATCAGTGCATCTAATGAAACACTGTCTTTCCATTCAGCTAGGTGTAGCCCCTGCCCCTGTGAGCTGATACTGTTCCTGTTAACATGGAAACCCTAAGCCCTACACCTACTCATTCCCTACTTCTCCTTTTATTTTGATTTGATGATGCTACGTCTTTTGGTCATTTTTTCATTCTCAATATTTAAAAATAAGTTCCATTGTTTATAAATTGACACTCTTTGCAAACGTGTGCCCATTAGCATACCTAAAAGTTTAGCGTCCACTTTTGGATGTTGGACTAAGATAGACTGGTATTTGAACATCCATAGATAACCCTGACCAAAACTCATGTCTTGATTCTTTCTTTTCCTACTTGTAAAATAAGAATAATAGCTTTCTCTTAGGGTTGTTATGAGGATTAAAATAGACAACTGGTACCTGACGTAGCTGGACCCCTCGATAGCAGCAGAGGTAAGGAGGTGGTAGTAGTTATGACACCTGCTACCCAATCTGCAGGTGATCTCAATTCATACTGATAATTCTTTTGAGTGAACTAGTGGATTTATGGTGATTCTTTCCTGTATTTCACTTGATCTCTTCAGGCACATAATTTATCATCTGTAAGCTTCAGTGATGATGATGATAATACTTAACAATTATTTATAGTTTATAAAGATAATGGAAAAAAGAAGGTAACGTGATGCAAAATCTTCACTATTATTGCACTTGGTATAGTGTCACAGAGTAAGTCAGATGCATGCACAAAAATTTTGATTATTTAATTAAGTGCATATTTGCTGACAGAGTAAAGGTAACTATTTTTCTCTACCTACACAAGTATAGTAAAATAGACAAAAAGGAGTATAATCCATATAACTCTATGAAAAAAAATGTACCAAAAGTAATGGCTGATTTCTATTTTTCATACACTGTCACCAGGATGAAAGAGAGCCTCAAGAGTGTGCAGGAAAATGACGTATCTTACAGGTTCAGCTGTGCCCCCCACCCAACCCCACATACCAATTCATCTGCTTAAGTCCTAAGTCCCAGCATCTCAGAATATGACCTTATTTGGACACAGAGTTGCTGCCGATGTAATTAGTTAAATTAAGATAATGTCATTAGTGTGGGCCTTAATCCAATATGACTGGTGTGCTTACAGAGGGGGAAATGTGGAGACAAACACACATGAAGAAAGTCAGTGTGACAATAAAGGCAGAGATTGCCAAAGCAAAAACTCCAAAGGTACAAGCCAACCACCAGAAGGTAGCAGAATGATATGGAAGAGGTTCATTCACAGCCCTCAGAAAGAACCAGTCCTGCCAAAACCTTGATCTAGGCTTTCTAGACCTGAGAAACATAAGACAATACATTTCTGTGTTTTAAGCCACCCAGTTTGCAGTACTTTGTTACAGCAGCCCTAGCAATGGGTAAGTCAAGAGTTGCAGAACGAGAGGCTATGGGAGAATCGATGTCATGTCTCCTAGGTCATGAAGACCTTGCATTTATTTCTACTGTGAGGTTAACAGGCATAATTGCTAGTAAAGCAACAGGAGATATTTAATGACTAGGATTTGTTGACATGAGGGTACAGAGTAGAGTTTCCAAAGGAGGTGTCGGAGGTAATAAAGGGGAAGGAGAAGGAGTTAAGTCATATCAAATCACCAAATCTCTACCAGGAAAGTGCTGATTATGGACTTCCTGAAGAGGAATCTTCGTACAGGGACAAAGTGACACTTGTTTTTATTTCTTTGATACTAACTTGTCCTTTGACAAGGTAGCCAAATGTATCTGGGAAGGCTGAGAAACAGACTGGTAGAATTTGATTTAACCTTCTGATCTGGGGTCATGGAGCAGCATTTTTCTTGGCTCGACCTGACTAGCAGGGTGCAGTGTGGAAGAGGTTCAGCTCTGTTCTGAGCTCCCTAAGAACAGCCACAAAAACTCTAACATCTTAACTGAAACAAGTTGAATAAAAACTCACTCCAACTACTTAATGCTGTTGTCCTAACTTGACCCACTGAACCAGCAGACTGAGAACACCTACGTAAGGGGCTTAACTCCACTTTTCCAAAACTGGTGGGTCATTCCAGTTTTACAATAAGCTCTCATGGGTCACAAACTCAATAAAAAAAAGCTAACCAGTAAAGTTTTTTATGATCATAAATGATCTTTGATTCTCAACTACTGGTTTATGGGAGAAGCAGTTCCAAGCTCAAAATCTGCATGACCCCAGCCCGGTCATCGGGCTGGGGTCATACAGATGACCAGTATGTACAATGATGTGCATCCAGTTATCTTTCTCAATCTATGAAGGCATCACATGTAAACGTCCTTTGTGCTCCAGCCTTGATTCATGCATGATACTATCCAACAAAGTAAGGCTCAATTTTCTCTGATATACCTATTTTTGGAGGGGCCACGTTGGTAGAATTTTCAGGTGTAGAAAGGAACAGAGGTTAGAAAGCAGAGTTTGCCTTGGTTTTGCTTTCCTCTTGCTCTCTAACAGTGGCCAGTTACTTCACTGTATTTTTCACTGAACATTACAGCTTTTCCATTTTTCTTAGGATTTGTCATGGTTTCATCTACTGAACTTGATAATGACTCTCAGCCATGTAGGGCTGAGATAATGCAATTGTAAAAATGGTCATAAAAGGGCCTAGCATGGATGGAAACAAGGAGTCAGATGAGCTTAAAATAAGCATGCACTAAATGACCCTAACATACTCTTATTATGTACTCTGTTTCACTTATCTGCTTCAGTAATTTTGGATTAGATGCTTGTTATTATGTTCGAAGATATGGAAGGTATCCAACCCCATGAACAAAGGTACTCCTTGGATAGTAGCCATTTTGTCATGTTAGCCTGACACCCACAGGTTGTATGGCAGGGAAGGTCAATACTGAGGCCATTACAAACTAAACCTGGCTCCTGTATTACAGTCCAGCCATTCAGAATCTGTGAGGAACACCCGTAATTAGAATTTTAAGCCAGATATTAACCATTATGAACTCTCCTTTGCATCTTTTATTTTATAACCTAAAAAATGTACTTAAAGAACAAACTATCTTCTGGAAGAAGGAAATGCCTTTTCAGAGTCTGCACTATTTAAAAGGCATTCAAGTAAAAGCTTGGGTTTAGCAACTCTCTGAGCAAAATTCCCCAGGGTAAGAAATAAATAAAACATCATTATTTAGAAATTAATGAGGCTTGATGAAGTCTCAGTTATGTGTCCAGCATTATTTTTTGTAAAACTATTCTCAGTCTACAAATATTAATTTACACCAAAAAAGTAAGGTAGAAATAAAATCTCTGAATCCTATTTAGGTTACTCTTTAATCACCAACTGCGTGGAGTTAACTTGTTTGTTACTCTCAAAGTAGAACCCACAAACTCTTTAGCTGACCTACAATGATCTCAATAGGATAAATACAAATCTTTGGTTTTCACATCAGTTTAGTTTATAAACAATTAGAACATGTGTTTTTCTTAAGCATATTTAAGGTTTTAATTAGAGTGAATTAGTAATTGAAATTGTTTGTAGTTATTTTGTTAAACTTTGGATGCAGATTTCTTGTTTTAATTTTGATAATTTCAAACTTAAAGATAGTTTCAATAATAGTATAAAGAATTACTGTATGCTCAAATCCCCCAAGATTGGCCAAATTTTAATATTTTACCATATTTTCTCTATCACTTCTATTCTCTGTCTTTGTCTGTCACACTCTATAAACACACACACATACACACACGTTTTTCCTGAAACCACTGACAGTAAGTTGCAGACATAACAATTATTTAACTGTAAATAATTTAGTATACATTTCTTACAAGTAAGGACATTCTCTTACATAACCACAATAAAAGTATCAGAATCTGGAAATTAACAATTATATAGTAGTATTACCTAACATAAATATCTTACTCAAATTTTTCTAATTGTACCCATAATACCTTTTAGAGCAAAAGCAAATCTCAGATCGTATACTCCGCTTGACGGGTCTCTCGCTCTCTCTCTCTCTGTCTGTCTGTCTGTCTGTCTGTCTGTTTGTTTATTTATTTATTTATGGCTGTGTTGGGTCTTCATTGCTGCATGCAGGCTTTCTCTGGTTGTGGCAAGCGGGGCCTACTCTTTGTTGCGGTGCGCAGGCTTATTGTAGTGGCTTCTCTTGTTGCAGTGCACAGGCTCTAGGTGTGTGTGCTTCAGCAGTTGTGGCACAAGAGCTCAGTAGTTGTGGCTCGAAGGCCCTACAGCGCAGGATCAATAGTTGTGACTCAAGGAGGCTTATTGTAGTGGCTTCTCTTGTTGCAGAGCACAGGCTCTAGGTTTGCGTGCTTCAGTAGTTGTGGCACAAGGGCTCAGTAGTTGTGGCTCGTGGGCTCTACAGTGCAGGATCAATAGTTGTGACTCAAGGGCTTAGTTGCTCTGCCGTATGTGGGGTCATCCCAGACCAGTGCTCGAATCCGTGTCCTCTGCATTGGCAGGCAGATTCTTAACCACTGAGTCCCAGGGTAGTCCCTTGATGGGTCTCTTTAGTCTCAGTTAAAATGGAACAACTCCTCAATCTTACTCTGTTTTTCATGCCCTTGAAATTTTGAATGTCATGGGCAATTATATAATGTGGTTCTGTCTGACGTTTCCTCATGATTAGATTCTTCGGTGAATTTTTTTTTGTATTCTCCTGAGTGTAACATGTTAAGAGGCACATGATATTGATCTGTCTCATCACTGATCATGCTAACTCTGATCATGGGATTAAGATGGTGAATGACAGATTTCTCCACCATAAAGTTTCTATTTTTCCCCTTCTAGGCAATAGCATATGTCAACAAAGAAAATGCGTAAGGCCCATTCTCTCATGGAATGTACATTTTATCAAGGGATGTAGACTGTAATAAAATGAAAAGAAAGTAAGGGAGGGGCCTTCCCTGGTGGCACAGTGGTTGAGAGTTTGCCTGCCGATGCAGGGGACACGGGTTCGCGCCCCGGTCCGGGAAGATCCCACATGCTGCGGAGCGGCTGGGCCCATAAGCCATGGCCGCTGACCCTGTGCGTCCGGAGCCTGTGCTCCGCAATGGTAGAGGCCACAGCAGTGAGAGGTACGTGTATCGCAAGAAAAAAAAAAAAAAAAAAAAGAAAGAAAGAAAGTAAGGGAGGGAGAAAGGAAAGAAAAGAGAAAGACAGTGAAGGAGGAGAGGAAGAAAGAACAAACAAGCAAGAGATAAATTCCAGGAGCAGTAAATGCTAGGTGAAAATTAGAATAAGGGTAGGAGTTTTAGACTAGGGACAGTTAGAAGAGAGTTGATGCAAAGTCTCCCTGAGGAAGTAAACATTTCCTCAGTGAACAAAATAGTGAAGGGGCTCCAGCCATGTGAAGGTCTATCAAGGGGGAAGAGTATTCCTGACTGAAAACAGGAAATTCAACAGACAGAAATGAGGGGCAAGAGTTAAAATCAGATTGCTTAGGCAGATTTCCAATCACGTTGAGACTATGCAGGAGGTAGCATGGAGTTTGGATTTTATTCTGAGAGCAAGCCAAGGAGTGAAATAATGCATGTTTTCCTTGGATAATGAAGTGTACAGAGTTATAAGAGGAGAGGAAGAGAGGCCAGTATGGGCTCATCTGTTTGCAACATTGGGTCCCAAGTTTTTCATCCACTGAGAGTGTCACTGCATTGGTTGCAAGAGAAAACAGTTCTCACATACCTTCTTTCTATGCATTTTTGTACCCAGAAAATTCAATGATGAAAGACAGATTAACTAAATGTATGTAGTGATTATGGTGTTAATAATACCTGGAAACTTTCAACTGAACGTATCTACAACTCATCAGAAATATTTCCAGCATTTAACTCTCCATTTTAAGTACCTTTTGCAGAGAGAAAATTTTTTTAATGTTTTCCAAAAACATATATTGTTTAACTTCTTATATTTAAAAATTTTCTCGACTAAATTTGGAATGAAAGCCTTTGCCAAAATCCTAATAACCACACTTAATTAAGTCATTATATAGAAACCAAAAATGATGGACCTAACTATTGTTTTAACCATGTTTTCAGAAAAGCTGATGGTACTCCTCTAGAACCTCGGAGCTTGCGTGGAGCAGTGCAATTTTAAAATCAATTTGGTTCACACTTTGTTCTTGGGAAGACCAAGTCTTAGTTGTCAGTCTTCTGGTGATACACATACTTCAGGTATAATGGGTGGAACATCACAAATAATTAATTCCATTAATGAGGAATAATGGAAGTGTATCCCTTAAAACTAGCATCGCAAATCTTGCAGGAAGAACAGAAAAGCAAAACAAGAAAATCTCTGAAAATTGGCTTTTTGGATAAGAGCTTGGAAATAAAAAGTGAAATTCATCCAGCTAGCTATTTTTAGGTTTATGATAATTAAATTCCTTATAATTTTTATAATTTTCAAATTTGTCCTTTAAATATTCTTCCATGTATTAATCAAATAGAGTTCTTAGTCAATAATAAAACTACTTAAAATGGAAGAGGGTATCTTTATTATTTATTCATTTATTTATTTCGACATTGTAGTCAAAATAAAACACAGAAATTATATTTCCTTTGATAAAAAATAAATTCACAGGAGCATCGAAACTCTAAGCCAATTTTATTTTTAAATGTTTTTCTTTTTACTATTAATAAATATTTGCCTTGAGAATAGTAGAAATAACCCACCAGATTAACATATATTAAAAGTGACTAACAAACCATTTGTAAAGACATTACTTCCACTGTCTGGTAGAACCACAATTCCTGGATTATCAATAGCATTTTTAAGAGACAAATAGCAAAAGAATGGACTGAGTCACAACTAAGTAATTTTTATTATAATTATTCATATTTTAAAAATATTTAGTTAACCTAATGTTTATTTAATGTAAGGATAGGTTTTATGACTTTGAATAACTCAAGATGACATGTAAAATGAACATCTGTTACCATAGCAGAATGTAATAACTGACATTAGAAGTCACTGCATAACATAACATTAGCAAGTTCAAAACTCTAAAAGATATCTCCTCCCTTGTATGTAGCTTCCTGAAATAAGGATGCAAAGCCAGGAGATGGAGAAAAAAGCAAAAGCCAGATATTCATGGATTTGTTACATATATGACTTCTATAACTTTTATCCATCTCCTTTACCAACCACCTGTAAATAGGTAATCTTTAAGTTAAACACTCTGTTGCAGCTCTATCTTACCTCAATTTGTTGTGATAATTATCTCCTATGCTCAAGGTAATCTTTAAATTATCAATTTATCTTTATCCTATTCATATATTTTAGTTAGAACCCACCCCAAAGAATAAGATAAGCTCCCCTTTTGTATCTAAAGAGGAAAATATACGCTTAGCCATCAGTTTTTTAGCTAAAGGCTACAAACAGAAATATCTTTGCAACTTTCACATATCTCAGAAACTTTCTAGCTTCAAGCATGTGAAGCTAGAAAATTATTCCTCTTTACATAAAGTTTTCCAAAAATTATTGCCCAAAATGCAAACATCTTCTCCAACAAATATTTTAAATGCAACGTAAACATACTTTGCAAGCACTGATTAAAACTAATTTCCACAAACCATTCTATTATATAGTATTCTGGGATATTGCTGGTGATGTAAGCTGGCCACAGATGGTCACAGCATTCTTTACTGTCTTAAGTGGTTACAGTAAACTAGCCCCACAGAAAGACTATGAATTGTATATCTCAATGTTACAAACTTACCACCTGGCCAATCTGCTGCCACCACACAAAGGTTGAGCAGGAGCAATGTAATTTGGGGGAAAATAAGGGAAATAATCCAGTCATAAAGAAAGCAGAAACTTAATTATATAAACATTTGTTCTTCCCTTCCAGGGACCGTGCTAGGCAATGAGATATGAAGATGAATAGTACATAGGCCCTTCCCTGAGGAATTCATGGTCATATAAAGATACATATATATGAACAAATGCATTGTGACAGGCCAATTAATAAACAACATGTGCAAAGTATATTAACACATAATTACTGTAATATGGAGGTGAGGTGATTACCTCTCTTTTGAGCATAAAAGAAGGTTTTTCAGAAGTGGTAGCTGAGCACACATGCATTTATGCATCCACTTATCAAATACTGATGAAGCATTATTATGCGTTAAATTGGGTTCCCCAAAACAGATGTTCATGTCTGCTACCTGTGAATGTGACCAATTTAGAAATAAGGTCTTCACAGGCATAATCAAGTTAAGATGAGGTCATTAGGGTGAGCCATAATCTACTATAAGCAGTGCCCTCATAAGAGAAGGAAAATTAGGACATACATACAGACACAGAGGCAATATGTTCTACTGAAGGCAGAGGCAGAGACTGGAGTTCTGCTCTCACAAGCCACAGAATGGCTGGGGTTACCACAAACTAGAAGAGGAATGGAAGGGTCACCTCCTAAAAGTTTCAGAGCAACCTGGTCCTGTCAACACCTTTTTTTCTTTTTTGTTATACAGCAGGTTCTTATTAGTAATCTATTTTATACACATCAGTGTATATATGTCAATCCCAATCGCCCAGTTCATCCCACCACCCCCGCTCCCCCACTTGCCTGGGGGAAAGTTGGACATGAAAGTTTACTGGGAGAGTTGGACGTGATTTGATATTACTGTAGAAAAAAGTGGGATGATGAGGCTGGAGAGGAAGGCAGGCCCAGACCCTAAAAACTCTTCTTCGTATTTGTGAAGAGTGGGGGTTTAATTCTGTTAATAACAGTATGATTTATGGTTGAAGTTAGGGAAATAGTGATATGCTTATACTTTCAGCAGGTCACTCTGCTAGCAAGATAATCAATTCGATCTGGGCACTAGCAGAAGGAGAGAGACCAGTTTGGAAGCTACAGTTATAGGACAAGCAAGAGATAAAATGAGGATCTGAGTGATGATGGTGGTCGCAGCAAGGACTTTCAAGTCAAATTGATTTCAAACTTAGAGCTACAGAGAAGAGGCTATGGGTAACCAATTTTCTTTATTAATTTTTAGACTATTGTTTACGGCAATGGTGCTAGTAAAAGACAACAACAACAAAACCCCTTAAAAACAGATTAAATGATAAGTAAAATTTAGTCCTTCCATTTAGAAATGAATAATGTAGAGATGACACCAACACACATGTACACAAACATGCTGGGTCGCTCCTAGTGTGGGAGCCAGAGAGAAATCTAGATGAGAGAGCTGCCTGAAATGCTGGGCTAAAAACCAGGCAGATGTGAGCATCCTATTTGAGTCTCAAAGCAGAAAAAGAGACTTCACAAAGGGACTGCCCCTAAATCCTGATTTATCTGGGCACTTGTAGTTTACTTTGACTTAGGGTTTGTTTTCTGACAAAGTTACTATTTCCCAATCTGTTTTTTAAAACCATTAAAATAAGCATAATAAGTATATCTCTCCTTGGCATTCTCTGACATTAAATCTAAACTGTAAGAAAATTTCCCTGCTTTTTTCTCCCAATGTAATCTAGCAGATGGATTTATGTGGACATGACTTTGGAAAAGGCAAGAAAAGAACTTACATGGAAACATACCTCCACTGGACTAGAGCAACTGAACTCAGGGTTCACAGTACTTACCCTCCACTTGGTCAGAATGATGAACTTACATAACAGTCAGTCAGTCAGTACACCGAGGCTGAGGCGTCTGTTTAGGCTTGTCTGGTTCAATAATGATGCTAACAATAATAATAGTGGCTAATGTTTATTGAGCCCTTATCATGTGCCAGGCTCCATACTATAAACTCACTGCATTATCTTACTTGATCTACCCAGCAAACCAATAAAGTAGGCCATAATCTTATTCTCATTCTATTGATAGGGAAACCATACCTCAGGAAAGATAAATAACTTTTCCAAGTGGTTAACTAAGGATTTGAATGTACTTTTAATCATTAGGTTATTATAGTCAATCATAGGTACCAAATGTCTATAACACATTTGTGTACGTGTGTGTGTGTGTGTGTGTGTGTGTGGACAGAGAGATAAAAGAGAGGGAGGGGGGAGGGAGTGGGAGGAAGAGAGAGAGAGAGAGAGAGAGACGAGGAGAGGGAGGAAGGAGAGAGGAGAGAGAAAATAAAATAAGTTTATGGGCTCTTGACAAGATTTTGCAGGATCAAAATTCAAATCCAAGTCCATCTCTGTTGTGTTACCTGGGACAATTTTCCTCATCCCTATAGACCTCAGAATGTAAAATGGGGAAAATAAATAGTAGGTACTTTGAAGGGCGATGGGAGGATTAAGAGTTACTATATGAAACCATGCATAGAAAGCAGGTAGAAAGTACTACGTAGCTAGTGTTATCATTTTCATCAATATCATCATCATCATCGTAAGTAGTTACTCGTTACTGCAGATATTTAAAAAGGAGTTGGACAAATACACAGCAGGGGTATTATAAAAAGGATTCACAGGCTGAATAGGTAATTGGGTAAGATAATCATTATCCTGCAAGTTAGGATCTGTGATCATATAAGTCTGGGAAATGCTACATGATATATTCCCTTCCTGCAATTTCAAAAGTAATGTCAGGTTTATCAAGAGTTTCAAAGGTCAATGAAGCTGTTTCTCTTGCTTTTAACTCAGAATTTCTGAGCTCCGTCAGACTGTATGACCCTTCATTGACTTTACACTTGAGTAGAACTCACAACGTTGGTGTTATTTTACACATATTATATAAAGTGCCTAATCTGGAGCCAAAGAGAAGTGTTCCTTATTTTTGGTTCTAACTCATCAGTAATTCAAAATCAAATAACCATCACTTAAAAGAGCAGAACTGAGGTGCAAAATAAGCCTTTTAGAGAATAGGGAGCATTTCTTAGACAGTGTTCCTGTTATACTGGTTATGGTTTAGATGGAAGAATATCTGGGGTAAGAAACCTAAACATAACACAAAAAGTGTGACAGAAGAAAGTTAAGCCACTGTCAATAAAGTATATACTGGGCTTTTAAAGTAAAGTCGTACAGTGATCTAGGTTTAACATACCTTTAGCTGAAATCACAGAGTCATATATGTACCATCTTCATAAGCAAATCAAAATTATTATGTGTGTGAAACTCGCTTTGCTCCCTTGTGTGCACTGTCTTTGCCACAAGATTCAAAAAGAACAATATGCTTTCTTGACAGTTTGAAATTATACCTTGTAAATGTTACACAGCTACCTTGCTAGGAAAATTTCAAACTACTGGCAAAAAATAAAAATCATACTATATCATGTTTTCTAAATATTTCCTATGAGCTAAATATGTTTTCCAAATATGCCATATTTTACAAGAAGTGGATCATTTCTTGAGTTATATAATCAAAATATTACTATAGTTAAGCCTTTGTTAAAGAATGGAGACAGTCTACAAATCATTTACAAGTACTAATTTTAACTTCGATATAACAAATCTCAAATTCTTTAAATTTCCAACCTAACCTACAGACCTTGAAGGAAATGACTATTATGTGTTATGTACCAGATACTCTCCTAAGCACTTTAACACATTTTTGTCATGTAATTCCCACATGATCCATATAGTTTCACATTATACAAGAGAACAGTATAGCTCAAAACATTTACATTGTTCTCCAGGTTCTCCCGACTAGTGGGTGGGATCTACTGAAGAGACCTAAATGAAAAGGGTCAGCCAGATCTTCTGAGTCTAAGTCTAACCAAGAAACATACTATACTAAAGCAAATATCGGGCACCCTCTCTCCCTGGAAAGGAAAAAGAAGGCCAAGGTTTAAAAATTCTGACATACTTGGTACTTGGGACACCAGACCACAACAGCATTGAATTGAGAAGACAGACAACACATACAAAACACATGGGAGCAGGTCAATTATAAATCACTGATCCAGAATCACAGAATTGCTGGTAGTCTTTGAAGCTACAAACAAATGTCTATTTAATCTGCCCTTCTGTCTTTTAGGTTTCCCATTTTGCAGATGGGGCTACTAAACTCTAGAGAGTTATTTATTTAGTCTAACGTCAAATAAGATAAAAAGAGAGAAAAAAAACAAACAACATAAAGCATGCATGATCAGCACGTGAAATCAGGGTATGCTTAATCTAGTAATAGTCAGTACAGTATATGAATCAGGTAAATTGGCCATTCTGCTAGATGTCCACAGGGGTAAAGTGAGAATATTTACTTAGCCCATACAAGTGATGCTCAAATAAACTAATTAAAGTTTTCAAACTGTTCTGCAAATATAGGATGCTCCAAGAGTGGTAAGCATCGTTACTATTCAAATTAATGCCAAATCTCCCCTGTTCCACAAAGCTATATAAATGTAAAATAGACTCGTTTCATTTTCTTCATCTATTTCCTGCCTCCAATCTTCAACATCTGATCTTAGGGCTCTTTAATATTTAATGAAATGCCTTAAAGAATCAAAAGAGAAAAAACAGATCCCTGAAAGTGAGAAACACCAATGCAATCCCCAATGTCATCCCCAAGGCTGAGATATATAGGCAATATCCAAACTTCACATAAAAAAAAATGAAAGGGTGCTTTGGAAAAGTTTCACCCTATCTTCCCTAACTTCTATAAAAACACAATGGACTGAGGAAAGGGAATGACTTTGTTTTTTTAAGTTGATCAACATTTCTTTGAGGGCTTATAAGATGGATAATATTAAATTCTCACCAAACCCTATGAAGCTGATACTCTTATAATCCACAATTTTTTAAGCTAACGAGGAAACCATACCTCAGAGAAGTTATACATTGTTCCCAAGGTCATGCGGCTAAATCAAGTGGTAACAACAGATTCAAACCCCAGCAGTCTGATTTCAAAGGTCAGATTTTAACAATAAATAAATGCTCCCTCCCCAGTGTTTTCTTTTATAAACATCTACTTCATGTCCTTAACCAACACTTTATACCAACATAGCAATTAGGTAACAAAACTAAAAGAGGCCTGTGACAATCTTGCTACAGTGTCCTCATTTTTTAGATAAGGATACTGAGGTCAACCACATTAATAAAATGAGGTACTATCAGAAGTTAGTAGCAAGAGTGGCAACAGAACCCACAACTTGTAACCTTACTATTTTCCCCTCTACAATAGGCAGAGCTGCAGGTTTCTTGAAGAATTTTACCCACAATGATAACCATTTGGAGAGAAGGAAGGGAGGGAGGGAGGGAGGGAGGGAGGGAGGAAGGGAGGAAGGAAGGAAGGAAAAAGAAAGGGAAGTAAAAGAAAAAAAAAGGGCTATATGGTGTGATTGTTAGAAAAAGCCTGACTCCTTTATGGTGCTTTGGCTATTATTCCGTGATCTCATTTGAATGATCAAATATCATACCCCTATTGTATAAGAAAATATGCTTGGCAATGGATGGGAAGTACAAGAAGCACAAGCGATTTATCTGCCCTCATTTAACCTACATGACAATGGAAAGAAAAACTGTTAATGTATGGAGAGTAATGGAGATTGAATAAAGCACCTTAGAGTGAAAATTTTATGGAACTGTAGTGTAACATTTCCATTCCTCTAGTATCAATAATAAAAGGGCAGCACTCTTACGGAACACTAATAAAAATAATGCAGATTCTCCTCTTACTAAGGTGAATACAAAGGGCAGGAAAAGAAAAATTAATGCCATTACCAAAATTATTTGTAATCCTTCCCTTCTTCAAAAGAAAAAGAAGCTGAGCCTGACCTCTCAAGTTCCCACATGCTTTATCTGAATTTTCAGCCTTATTTCTCTTATACAAGACATAAATCAAATTAGCCGTTTTCTCTGATGCACTGTGAGAAGGCCAATGGGCAGATGAACTAATACAGTCCCCAGCCCAATGCCTAGCAAACAGGTTGCTCCCAAAACATACTGAATGAAAGAATAAATGAGGGAGTGTAGTAAAGACTGCTGTCTGTCCACCAAGATCCATTTACCTCTTTTTCCAGGATGCTATTCTAGATGCTGTTTCCCAGCTTCCCATACATAGCCGAAGAAGGCCATGTGACTGAAGTTCAACCAAGGTGAATGAATGGAATTCAGGGCCTGTCCCATAAAGCCTCTCACTAGCTGCTCCAAGTTCTTTTCTTCATCCTGCTGACTGGAAACGTGAGGCCCAGAACCATCCTGAAGGCACATGCTGAAGAGGCAGAACCCTCGTCTGCCTGGATCCCTGAACAACGACGTAGGTAAGACGACACCAACCTCCCCAGCTCCCGGACATGGAACCACCCTAGGTTTTTGAACTTGAGAACCAATATTCCATTTTATTAACTCAATGAAATTTGGGTCCATTTGTTGCATCTCTTTCTCCTACCTAAATTAATGCAACGGGTAATCACAGAACTCAAGCCCCAAGTCACATTTTGGCATCTAGGTTTTACACAATATATATATTCCAAATAATGAAAGAGCTTGCAACTGCTCCCTTTTATACACACGGCACACAAAACCATGACGTGACCACAATAGCTGGTGGGAGCGCAACCTTTTACTAACACTTTCCTTTAGAAAAAGAAACCTTTGCATTGACATTTTGTTTGTTTATTAAAAATATTTTATGCCGACATATATATTATAAATATTCTGGGCAGCTTCAGTTTTACTGTCTTCTTAGCTATAATGGAGCTCTTTTTCCAAAAAAAAAAAAAAAAAAAACCTCAAATATAAAATTAGTGTGTTAGTGTACACAGACAGTGAAAGCTGCCTGTCCTTTCCCGTGAAGGTGTCACGTCTACAGAGAGGAAAGCTTTACTAGTGCCCAGGGACAACACATCTCTCGGTGACTTAACGATCTGTGTGTGGGTGAAGGAGATAGAGAGGAAGATTGTGCCTTGCAGGTACAACCCATCATTCTATTAATACTCTGTATAATGAAGCACAGTTCAAGGTGGCATCTATATTAAAGACAGTGTGCTACGTATGCTATTTGCATCCTAGCCCAGAGTGGAGCTCTCAGAAACACTAATAACACCTTAATGTTAAAAAAAAAAAAAGACTGAATATTGTACCTGGAAACTGATATGAGAAGAGCTCTAGGTCATTTTCTTTTTGTGTTAATACAGCTGGTGCCTTAAAACCATCTCAGACCTGTACACTGTTGATAATGAGTCAACACGTGGTCAGCAGACAAGCAAGGTGAGAGCAGAAAGCAGACTCCGAAAGTTGGAATATTACAGCATATTAAATGTTAGGCATACAATTTTTACATATGAATGCCTCCTTCCATAAAACTATAGAGAAATTAAGAAAACGTGAAAATTGAGAAAAAAGAATTCTTGAGGTAAAAAGACCTAAAAAACAGTGACAACTCTGTGGACTGTGCTTAAAAACACCTTTATCTCAGAGACTGCCTGGTGATACACAAGTACCTATGCTTCAAAGCCCAATTCAAACATCACCATCTCTTTGAAGCCTTTCCTGACTTGCTCCTATATTCCCCTGTCCAAAAACAGAAAGGTAATCTGCCTTTCGTGTGCTCCCAATATTCCTGGTTCTCCTCATACGATAAATCATCAGTCACATCGTCACCACTAATACACATTGGGCAATTACTAGGAACATACAAACAGGCAAATGTTCTGGTTTGGATTAGAGAATATATAATAAGAATTATTGTTTCAATTAAATAGTCCAATAGGAACAGTTAGAAGAATAGTGCGAAACAGAGTATCAATTTCTATCTGATGCATGGATTACTGATAACTTCAAATTTAGAGTGGAGGCCCTAAAGAAGTCCTGGGACTACATGCCTTTATTCAACTACTAACACTCTACTGTCACCTGGGAACAGAACAGTAGGTAGTTATCTCACATTTCCTTAGCTTTCGTGAGTTGTAGAACACAGCTTTCCTGGAAGGTGGGGCTCGCTTCTATGCTTCAATAAATAGCAAAGTAAGAAGAAAAAGGAAAATACACCAAATATTAAGCTTCAAGTGAACAAGTGAGGTTTTGTAGAACCATCTGTGTTTTGTTTTTTGCTTTTTTTTTTTTCCAATTGATGTATGTCAGGCTGGTATAAAAGGGGTGAGTTGAACATCTGGACCGAAACCAAGGTGTTTAACATTTCCAAGCAATTCACAGGCATGGATGATTTATGATGCTATTCTGAGATTTTTATCATGTATCCTCTCTACTTTATGAAACGTGGACAGGCACATAAACCTGGTGACACTTCATGACATAAAAACAGTGACTGAAGACTGACAAAGAAGAAAGAAAAAAAGAATCATTTTTGTTTGGAGGTGTTCCAAACAGAGCAGGTCCCTGGGAAGATGAGTTGAATTCTGTTCCAGCCAGAGCACCTTTCAGCACTGGACAGAAGCTTTGTGTTTAAGCAATCATGGGCTTCCTCTATCTCTAGCAAAAGAGGAAAAGCATCTGTGACTTAACTGATGTACATGTGTGGCCTTTTTCACTAGAGAAGCTGAGCAGTCATATTACTGAGTACTGAAAAGCCCTGAAGAAAACAAGGCCACTGTAATAAACTTTCTATCTTCAAAATGACCCATATCCTTCGCTTTTGGCCAAAAAAAAATAAAAGGTAAGAAAAAAGGCAAAAGCAAAAAAGTGAGGGGGGAAAAGGTACAAAGACTTTGGGCATACCAAGGAAAATAGAAACAGCATAACATTTTGGCAAAGATGAAGCTTGTTTATAAATCATTTGTCTTACAGATATTCTCTGTACGAAAAATAATGCCCCTAAGGTAGCGATTTCTATTTTGTGGCAGAGATATGCCATATATATTTAGAAACACTAGAAACTGTCTACTGTCATCAACTTGTTGATTAATTTCAAACAATATGCAGTCTCAGTAAAACTGTTGTGACTGGAGAAGATCTGCACCATGACTTTTTAAGATAACACATTATATGTATATTGTCAGATAGATTTACATTTTTAAAAATATATCACTCAATTTAACAATAATCACTGCATTTTGAATTTGCTCAAATAAGTAACAGACTTTGGCATAAAATGCTATCCTATGTCTATATATATAGGTCTAGCATTTTAGAAAAGTCATTTGTCTTCTTATTTATTTTATCAATATTTCAACCAGTGACACTTGATTAGTATCAGAGCTCAAAGAATATGATCTTTTATTTATGTCATCGTTAGATAACAATTTAAACATTCATTTATATTTTCTGTATTTATGAGAGTTTTGGCTTTTGAGACTTTTTAATTTTCTCATGGTCAATCATGTTTAATGACTAAAGCATAAATATTTTATTGCTTCTAATAATTATTTCTCATTAGAAACATAGTCTTTTTTTTTTTTTTCAAAGAAGCCTTGGCACTTTAGAATGGTCCATCAGGAATGTATGATGTCCTTCTGTACACAGAGATAAGAGACAAGTGAGCAACAGCTCTGGGGATTTCTAGTTACTTGATAGTGCAACAGACTCCAAAATACCTACTTTATGAAGAATACTGGGTAGATATTCACCAGTAACACTTAAAAATTAAACTCTTTTTTTTAAAGTCTTTATTGAATTTGTGACAATATTGTTTCTGTTTTTTATGTTTTGGTTTTTTGGCCGCGAGGCATGTGGGATCTTAACTCCCCCACCAGGGATCGAACCTGCACGCCCTGCATTGGAAGGTGAAGTCTTAACCACTGGACCACCAGGGAAGTTCCTACGTTAAACGCTTTAATATCAACAGCTGATATGACATCAAAAGGGAAAAGAACAACTCTTCTTTCTAGATATTATTAGAGTTAAAACTGCATCAAGAAGCATGGAAGTCAACTTCACTACAGAAGGATTTGAAGAGAGCATTCCCTGCACAGCCTGTTTGTACTCCATGAAGCTCTATCTGTGAGCCAGGCGTGGGAAATCCTGGATGTCCCTCCCAGGCCAATTTACTCCATGACCTATAGATAGAAGGTTGTAAATGAATGTTCCTGAATATCACCTTCTACCTCAGGAGCCCATTTTCCTTTGCTGAATTAGACACTTACCTTCTAAAAGAACCCTTTCCCTGAGGGGTTCTAAAATAGAGCTGCTTAATTATGCATACCACGCACCCTGGAGAACAAAAGTCCTCCCAATCATAGGAAATAAATCATTATTATTGATTAAAATGTCATTTCAGTGAGAGATCAGAAACCCCAAAAAAGATCATTTTTGCTTTCCAAATCACACCTAAAAAGTTTAAACTGTAAGTAAAATGCCATTCCGTGCTACCGCAACGAATTTCCAATAATAGTGTCTGCTTTATAGTGGTTCATAAACATTGCCTTAATCAGGTTGACCTTTAAAGAGCTTTTCTAGAACTGAAATCCTTTAAAATGCTTCGGCATGCTACTATTCACATGCGATCTATCTACCCAAATATAATTATAAAAGCTTTAAAATCACAATTTAATATTTGTTCTAGACACCAATTATTATTTTTGTCACTTCTGCCAAACATTAGAGTTCTGTTTAGAAGCCATTAAGAGATTTAAAACTTTAATACTTGCTTATACTAGTTTAGAATTGGCCTAAACGCTAAAAATTGTGTTCTTGGGGTGTGGTGGGTTAAACAAAAAACAAAACTTGCTTCAAGATACCAAGCAAATATGGGGTTGGCCAAAAAGTTCGTTCGGGTTTTTCCCTAACATCTTCTAAGCAGTGGATCCATTTGGAAGTGTTTAGCATACAATCATGACATCCATACTTCTCTAATTCTTACTTTGGTTTTCAGTGTTAATAAAACACTTCTACCTACTTGAATCCTTTTGAAAAGTACAGCATTCCTGGGAAGTACAGAAGAGTCTTCTATTTTAAAGATGAGGAAATAGGTTCAGGGAGAGAACTTTCATTCATATCTAAGTGGCAATATTTATTTCATCATCCAGTACCCTCAAGGAGTAAGAGTCTGCCTCAGCCATGCAGGGCCTAACACAGCTTTTCTGATGTTCACTAAAGATCAACATTGCTTCCCATATCTGTAATTACTGGATGAACCTTTGAGATTAAGTCCTCTAACCTCAGTGTTCCATCCTACCTTAAATTGGGTGTTGGGAAGGATTAGAAATAAAGTGATTTTTCCAACGTCAAACAATTTATTAGAGCCCGCCTGACACTAGACTCCAGATCTCCTGACTCCCATTCAATTGTTCTATCATCTCCTGCCTGTTTTCTCCTTTTCAAGAACTGAATAGATAAAAACATTCCAGTCAGACTCTGAATGCCAGCTAGCCAGTTCTGAAAGGTAATGGAATTGTCTTTGGAAACATTTTTCTTTCTAAACATGTGTTTTACAAGACACTAAGGATTGGAACCAGATGTCAAATTTCAACTCTGTTTCTCATTGCAAGTTTCTGAAGTACTAGTACACTTCTTCTATGGACCTTTCAGCATGGCACGTGTCACATACTTTAATGAACAGGGAAGAATGTACAAATTAGCCATACCGTTTGCTGTCTTTTTTTTTTTTTTTTCTTTTGCAGTACGCGGGCCTCTCACTGTTGTGGCCTCTCCCATTGCGGAGCACAGGCTCCGGAAGCGCAGGCCCAGCGGCCACGGCTAACAGGTCCAGCCGCTCCGCGGCATGTGGGATCTTCCCAGACCGGGACACAAACCGGTGTCCCCTGCATCAGCAGGCGGACTCTCAACCACTGCGCCATCAGGGAAGCCCCGTTTGCTGCCTTTTATATTCTATATCCTATCATATATTTCCAGCCAGAATGTTCATCAGTCTTTTAGTTGATCAATCACATAAAACCATTATTTTCAAAACTCAACACACAATTATTATAGTTCTGGGTATTCAGCAAGCATTAAACATGATTTATACCTCCTTCATATCACCGCTTCAGTCTTGCAAGTCTTAAGCCTCTGAAGCATATGTCTTCAACATACATGCATACATACATACATAAATAAATAAGGCTACTGCAAGGGCTAGTCATTAACTCCACTGAGGGTTTAACAAAAGATTATAATGAGAATGATCACGTTTATGCAACTTTCCTACTCTAAGCAGAAATATAAACCTTTATTACCAGAGCCTGTATCATCGTTTATACGTAAAAACATGATGACTGTTTATTTAAATGAAATGAAATTGTTCTTCTCTAAACCAAACAGCACAAAGTAATCAGATGCTGGATTTAATCTGGTTTTAATTCCTCCACTGAAAACATTATTTGTGTACTTACAGGACTTGGCCAACTGCTGTATTATAAATATTACAACTACAAGCACTTGATTATTTAGCATGTTTCCCAATCATCACCTGCCAAAAGAAATTATTTAATAGAAATCAGCATCACATTAGCTTTGAGCTTCTGTGAGGACTGCAGGGAAGATTTTAACAGACATGAATATTACAATTTGTCCAAGTCCTTTTTTAGTTCCTTCCTTCCTTCATTCAAAAATATATGTTACATGACTATTATGGGCAATGCACTGGGGATACAATCCTTAGTACAAAAAGCAAACATACCATTTCTCTATCTTCATGAATCTTAGTCTACTGGGGGAGCAAAAAATAATGATTAAACAACACAAAAACTGGCACTTCCCTGGTGGCGCAGTGGTTAAGAATCCGCCTGCTAATGCAGGGGACATGGGTTCGAGCCCTGGTCCGAGAAGACCCCACATGCCGTGGAACAACTAAGCCCGTGAGCCACAACTACTGAGCCCGTGAGCCACAACTAGTGAAGCCCATGAGCCTAGAGCCCGTGCTCTGCAACAAGAGAAGTCACCGCTATGAGAAGCCCGTGTACGGCAACAAAGAGTAGCCCCCGCTTGCTGCACTAGAGAAAGCCCACGTGCAGCAACGAAGACCCAATGCAGCCAAAAATTAATTAATTAATTAATTAATTAAAAGAAAATAAAACACAAAAAACTTTTCCTGACTAAATATTCATTCACTCAACAAATATTTATTGAGAGCCTACAATGCGGAAGGCATTATTTCTAGACATTTGGGTTACATCAGTGATCAGACAAAAATCAGTGCCCTCTTTGCAGGCATCTTCCAGGATGCAGAGGCAGATGCCATGACAACTGCTGGAGAAAAAGAAGAAAAAGTGGAGGAGGAAAGAAGATTCAGAGCATTGGAGCTGGGAGTTGTAATATTAAAAAGCATGTTAAGGATGAGTTTTACTGAAAGGTGAGCATTAAGGAGACTTTTAAAAGGTAATAAATGCCTTGAAAAACTATTACAAAACAGAGGCTTGAAAGTCAGGCAGGGATGTGTGAGCCATGAAAAGGGTGTGGTGTTTATGCCAAGTGTGGTGGGAAGCGAACTTTATGGAAAATTTGAGTCATCATGGATGCCTCAAATTTCTGACTCCTTTGATAAAATGGATGGTGGGATTATTTACTGAGTTAGCAAAGAGGGGAAAGTATAAGAAGTAAAGTCCTCAGCTGTCAGTCCTTTTGTCTACAACTGTGGCATCCAGAATACTGAAGGGATCAGAAACCATTCTACATAGCCTCCCATCCCCATCTCTAAATTATACCCAAACACAAATAAGGAAGTTAGATTTGAATTCTCGCTCGATATAAATATGAAATCAGGAAAACCCCAAGAAATGCCATAACTTTCCCTATAACTCGGTTTGTTACTTTCAAATCATACTTTTCAGGAGAGTGAAGCTTATCACTCCTATGGGGAGGTGGGGTCTTCAGAAACGTCTGCCTGAGCTTCTTTCATAGAAAAAGGTGGATGTGGAACCCAGCACGTAATTTGAAAAACTGGTCTACATCCACCTCCGAGTTGAGAAACACTGGGATAAACATCTAGAATGCTAAAACTCTAGGAATCTATGACAAAAACACATCGACACTGGTAAGCAATAAATCAGATAACCCATTCACTTATAAAAAGTCAGAGGAGAGCTGTCTTTGAGATCACCACCATACTCAGAATAAAAGAACTATTCCGTAAACTACAGAACCACTTTCTCTGTTAAAAAATACGCAAATAGTCTTGAATCAAATAGTCTCATTAAGTAGTTATCCTTCCAATATTGTCAGATCAAACAGGAACAGAAGCAGTAGGGGGCATTTCATCACTTTGTCACCTTACCCTCCTTTATCTGTGCTCATTTCATTCTTCTGGATGTCACTGAACTTGACTCTGGTACACTCTAACCCGGTTTTTCTGTAAGTCATTTTTATGACCATTTTATGATTCCAGGCGGACCAAAACAAAGCACCAGAGTTATGAAACAGTTCTCTTCAATATAATATTATTAGTGAGCTTTAAAAAAAAAAAGGTAATGGATTTAAGCATACCACAGGATAACATTGGTCCTGTATAAGTGCTTTTAAAGATATTAAATATCACAAATGTATTTTCTAATATCAGGTCTTTAGATGTGGGTAACTAACCTCTTTTCTGGCTTTAGGCTGTAAATCCAGTTGTGTGTATTAAAGAGAGCAGAGAGAATGCAAAGACTAAAAACAAACAAACAACAACTCATTCCTATGTTCTAGAATTAAAGGTGATGTCTCTACTCAGTTACCCAGGGCTGGGCACTTTGCCAGTAAGGCTGTATATTGAGGCTAGGTGGCTACGATCTCAATGAGTTCACAGTCTCTATAGGAAATTTAGTATGAAAAGAGACTACCAATATGGACAATTACACTCTGTATCAAAACAGTGGTCACAGTATAAATAGACCCAGACGTTCTCAAGAGGGAAACATTTTACTTAGGAGAAATGATTAAATCACCACTCTATTATGGTGGATAAAAGAAAGAAAGCTAGTTCCAAATCAATGCAATTTTTTTTCTCTTTCTTTCCTTAACATCTGTGACAAGCATTGTAGTTTCCACCATCAGATGCTAGACAGGGCTCTACCTCAGAGAGGGAACCTGTGCTTTTCTGAAAATGTAAATATCTTTCTAATTTCCAAGCAAGAGAAAGGAAGCATCTAGTTTCTAATATAGCCTGGACATTCTGAGGCATAGGTTCACATCCTGAGGTTAAAGCCGTATGTGTAACACGGGCCATTATATTCTGTCTAAAATTAAGAACATTTGTGATTTCTGGTAACTTTTCTAATTGTTTCAACTTCACGATAGTCTCTGTTTAAAGGAGACTTCCTTGGAGAACTTCTTGCTCTTCATGTCAGAACCTGCCATTTGATACTTAGAGGGAAAAATGTAGGTTGCTAAATAATAATGGCTCTGATTTTTCATTTTAATTAATGCAAGAACAAGAGTAACTGTATAATTGAAAGACCAAGAGGAGCGAGTGAAATTCTTCTTACCTGCCTTATGAATAGGAGTTTAAGATGCTAGCTTTCCAAAACTCAAAAGAAATGGGGATATTTATGTTTTAAAATCAGCAAATCACTACTTTTACTGACATATTTCCATACTTTGACCTGATGTTTAGCTCAACACACAGAGGGAAGTTTAATTCACCATCCAATTTTACATAAGCATTTTCCTATTTGCTTCTTTTTTTTTTTTTTGCGGTACGCGGGCCTCTCACTATTGTGGCCTCTCCCGTTGCGGGGCACAGGCTCAGCGGTTAAGGCTCACGGGCCCAGCCGCTCCGCGGCATGCGGAATCTTCCCAGACCAGGGCGCGAACCCGCGTCCCCTGCATTGGCAGGTGGATTCTCAACCACTGCGCCACCAGGGAAGCCCCTATTTGCTTCTTTATAATGTTTGAGGTATGACCATGAGTTAACCGGAGAAGAAAATCTGTTTCCTTATTTTGTAGACACAACCTTACACTTCAATATCACAACAGTACTTATGAATTCTAAGGTGAATTTAACAATACCAAGTACAGCCAAGAGGGTTAAAGGTTCAAATTTTGAGTCATTTTAGGAGTTTCAGATAAAACAGTTTCAATGGGTCCTATCCATATGTTAAAAAAGGGAAAGACTCCGCTAAAGCCAAGTGAGATTATTCTACCAGTGGAAGGATATTCTATTCCCACTTATCCACGTAACTGTAATTAAGATTGTTACATTTTCAAGGATAGTTTTTTTCTTTATTTTCTTGAAACTAATCTAAAAACATGAGGGAGAGGAGGATAATTTAAGCTTTCAATACAGCTTTAGTAATGTGCCTTTATTTTAATGAAAAATCTGGAAAAGCAACTTACACATTTTACATGTGCCATCCAAGAGGTTTTCTCCAAAAATAATAAAATGTGACATCTAGAAATCCAGTATTTTTTCTTCTACAGATCTATGTATTTTCTATGATTTTTTTGTTTTTTGTTTTTTATGCTAAAAACTACTCTTCTTATATACCATTTGGTCTTCTATCAGGACACTCCTATACACACACATACACACACACACACACACACACACACAGATGCTTAATAAACATTATTAGAAAAAAAAGTTAAATAAAGCCAGATCAAAGAGGTCACATATATTAAATTTGACTGAACATCAAAGTGCATTTATCCTCATTATTTGGATAATACAAACTACAGCTTAGCATGAGTATTTAACAAACTACAGCTTAGCATGAGTATTTTAAATTTAACATGTTCGGATACAAATTATTAAACATGACCTTCTTTAGCCATTAAAGAAATTATGCAAACATAATCAAAAAAAGAGTGCTGACAATAAACCTCAGGAAAACATGGCTCTGAAGTCAAGTTTTAAGAAGAGACACAGACCTTGTCAAGGTAGACTTTGTCCCCTTTCCTTTCATTTTTTACAGGGGGAAATTATAACACCAAAGAGTATGTTAGGAATGAAGGTTTCACTGCCACTCTGAAACTGCCTAGGAAACAAAAGGCTGTTTATTGCACTACATGTTGAGCCCCAAAGATTAAGAATTTGTGTTTCTACTGAAAATGTCTCCTTCCTCCCCAAAGGGAGCAGCTTGCGGACTAATAGAGCATTCAAAGTTAATATCCAGTTTTATACATCAGAAGATGAGGCTCAGCAAAATTCCTTTATAAGAACTGGTCTCTCATCTTTGTATCTGTGTGGTCAATATTTGCAGAACTTCGAATTTTCCACATTAAAATTCATACTATTAGTTTCAACCTAATGGTCAAGTCTACCAAGAAATACCTGATACCTCAGGAAAGAAAAGATGGTGGAGTAGAAGGACATGCTCTCACTCTCTCTTTCTAGAACACCAGAATCACAACTAACTGCTGAACAATCATCGACAGGAAGATACTGGAACTCACCTAAAAAGACAGCCCACATCCAAAGGCAAAGGAGACGCCACAATGACATGGCAGGAGGGCTGCAATCACAATTAAATCAAATCCCATAACTGCTGTGTGGGTGACTCACAAACTGGAGAACATTTGTACCACAGAAGTCCACCCACTGGACTGAAGGTTCTGAGCCCCATGTCAGGCTTCCGAACCTGGGGGTCCGGCAACGGGAGGAGGAATCCCTAGAGAATCAGACTTTGAAGGCTAGCGGGATTTGACTGCAGGACTTCGACAGGACTGGAGAAACAGAGACTCCACTCTTGGAGGGCACACACAAAGCAGTGTGCGCATCGGGACCCAGGGGAAGGAGCAATGACCCCATAGGAGACTGAACCAGACCTATCTACCTCCTAGTGTTGGAGGGTGTCCTGCAGAGGCGGGGGGTGGCTATGCCTCATCATGAGGACAAGGACACTGGCAGCAGAAGTTCTGGGAAGTACTCCTTGGCGTGAGCCCTCCTAAAGTCCGCCATTAGCCCCACCAAAGAGCCCAGGTAGGAAGAATTGGACAAATTCTTAGAAAGGTATAACCCTCCAAGACTGAACCAGGAAGAAATAGAAAATATGAACAGACCAATCACAAGTAATGAAATTGAGACTGTGATTAAAAATCTTCCAACAAACAAAACCCAGGACCACATGGCTTCACAGGTGAATTCTATCAAACATTTAGAGAAGAGTTAACACCCATCCTTCTCAAAATCTTCCAAAAAATTGCAGAGGAAGGAAAACTCCCAAACTCATTATATAAGGCCACCATCACCCTGATACCAAAACCAGACAAAGATACTACAAAAAAAGAAAATTATAGACTGATATCACTGATGAATATAGATACAAAAATCCTCAACAAAATACTAGCAAACAGAATCCAACAACACATTAAAAGGATCATACACCATAATCAAGTGGGATTTATCCCAGAGATGCGAGGATTCTTCAATATACGCATATCAAATCAATGCGATACACCATATTAACAAATTGAAGAATAAAAACAATAAGATCATCTCAATAAACGCAGAAAAAGCTTTTGACAAAATTCAAAACCCATTTATGATAAAAACTCTCCAGAAAGTGGGCAAAGAGGGAACCTACTTCAACAAAATAAAGGCCATATATGACACACCCACAGCAAACATCATTCTCAATGGTAAAAAACTGAAAGCATTTCCTCTAAGTTCAGGAACAAGACAAGGATGTCCACTCTTGCCACTATTACTCAACATAGTTTTGGAAGTTCTAGCCATGGCAATCAAAGAAGAAAAAGAAATAAAAGGAATACAAACTGGAAAAGAAAAATAAAACTGTCACTGTTTGCAGATGACATGATACTATACACAGAGAACCCTAAAGATGCCACCAGAAAACTACTAGAGCTAATCAATGAATTTGGTAAGTTGCAGGATACAAAATTAATGCACAGAAATCTCTTACATTCCTATACGCTAATGATAAAAAAGCTGAAAGAGTAATTAAGGAAACACTCCCATTTACCATTGCAACAAAAATAATAAAATACATGATAATAAACCTACCTAGGGAGACAAAAGACCTGTATGCAGAAAACTATAAGACCCTGATGAAAGAAATTAAAGATGAAACCAACAGATGGAGAGATATACCATGTTCTTGGGATTGGAAGAATCAATACTGTGAAAATGACTATACTACCCAAAGCAATCTATAGATTCAATGCAATCCCTATCAAATTACCAATGGCATATTTTACAGAACTAGAACAAAAAAATCTTAAAATTTGTATGGAGACACAAAGACCCCGAAAAGCCAAAGCAGTCTTGAGGGAAAAAAATGGAGCTGGAGGAATCAGCCTCCCTGACTTCAGACTATACTACAAAGCTACAGTAATCAAGACAATATGGTACTGGCACAAAAACAGAAATATAGATCAATGGAACGGGATAGAAAGCCAAGAGATAAACCCACGCACCTATGGCCAACTAATCTATGACAAACGAGGCAAGGATATACAATGGAGAAAAGACAGTCTCTTCAATAAGTGGTGCTGGGAAAACTGGACAGCTACATGTAAAAGAAAGAAATTAGAACACTCCCTAACACCATACCCAAAAATAAACTCAAAGTTGATCAGAGACCTAAATGTAAGACCAGACACTATAAAACTCTTAGAGGAAAACATGGGAAGAACACTCTTTGACATAAATCACAGCAAATTCTTTTTTGATCCACCTCCTAGAGTAATGGAAATAAAAACAAAAATAAACAAATGGGACCTAATGAAACTTCAAAGCTTTTGCACAGCAAAGGAAACCATAAACAAGACAAAAAGACAACCCTCAGAATGGGAGAAAATATTTGCAAACGAATCATCAGACAAAAGATTAATCTCCAAAATATATAAACAGCTGATACAGCTCAATATTAAAAAAACAAAAAACCCAATCCAAAAATGGGCAGAAGATCTAAATAGACATTTCTCCAAAGAAGACACACAGATGGCCAAGAAGCACATGAAAAGCTGCTCAACATCACTTATTAGTAGAGAAATGCAAATCAAAATTACAATAAAGTATCACCTCACACCAGTTAGAATGGGGATCATCAGAAAATCTACAAACAACAAATGCTGGAGAGGGTGTGGAGAAAAGGGAACCCTCTTGCACTGTTGGTGGGAATGTAAATTGATACAGCCACGATGGAGAACAGTATGGAGGTTCCTTAAAAAACTAAAAATAGAATTACCATATGACCCAGCAATCCCACTACTGGGCATATACCCAGAGAAAACCATAATTCAAAAAGACACATGCACCCCAATGTCCACTGCAGCACTATTTACAATAGCCAGGTCATGGAAGCAACCTAAATGCCCATCGACAGATGAATGGATAAAGAAGATGTGGTACATATATACAATGGAATATTACTCAGCCATAAAAAGGAACAAAGTTGGGTCATTTTTAGAGACGTGGATGCATCTAGAGACTGTCATACAGAGTGAAGTAAGTCAGAAAGAGAAAAACAAATATCATATATTAATGCATATATGTGGAATCTAGAAAATGGTACAGATGAAGCAGTTTGCAGGGCAGAAATTGAGACACAGAAGTAGAGAAAAATGGACACCAAGGGGGATAGCAGCAGAGGGTGGTGGTGGTGTGATGAATCGGGCGATTGGGATTGACATGTATACACTGATGTGTATAAAATGGATGACTAATAAGAACCTGCTGTCTAAAATAATAAAATAAATTTTAAAAAGCAAAAAAAAAGTATGTTAAGAATGAAAAGAGGTATGGAATTTACGTCAGAAGCCCAGAATTTAGGTCCTGAATTTTATTCTCTTATGGATCACTTATTTAAAAAAAAAATTATTTGGATGCAAACTGACAAATTTGATTTGATGAATTTAGTTTCCTGGGTTTTCACTTAATTACAAAATGTGAAGATGTACAGATTCACTTCTCAGGAAAGGATATAGTCAAGAAAGGAATTTGCTTCCCAAAGACAGAGAGAAATCAGTACAGAAAGCAGAAGAATAGAACTGAGAGTTAAGACTCAAAGAATAAGTTGAAAATATCATATAATCAAAATTAACCTCATTCATTAAGGAGGTGCCCTGTTGGGGATGGAAGTAATTCACCTTCTCTCAATAGGCCCAACATGGAAAGATTTTTATGTTTTTGTTTTATTTTACCCTAGCATTGGAACAGATCACTGTTTTTTCACAGAACACTATACCTGGTTGACTTCTGACTGGCATTTAGGGGTCACATTCCCTAACAATTATTAATATTTACACTCTAGAATCACACTGGACCTGGCAAGATGGTCACATGGGAACTAGAAGACCAGAATCTCATCTCATCTCAATCTCACTTCGGCAAAAAGCATCACTCACTCATGGAAGGTAAAGAGCAAATGTCTGCACTCTACCATCTCTCTCTTTTTTACTTTTTCTCTCCTTCCATCCCCTCTTTTCCTTGTTCCTTTATTATTAACCAGTAGAGTAGAATTTGAAAAGACTAATTTGTGTCTAATCTAATTACACATCAATAAGATTAATATGACTAGGCCTGAGAAATAGTGGAAAACATGATCAGAACAGAGATGACAACAGCACATTTAGCACAGATGATGGAGAACAGTGAACGGCAAGATGTGACTCTCTATTGCACAGATAATGGTGGGAATTTTTATCCACATAAGGATCCAGAGGCAGATGAATCTTCAGAAACAGATAATGAAATACAAACCAAAGAAAATGTGAGACTAAACCAAATATGATCACTCTGTGCTGATGAGAAGAAATGTTGGATAAATTATTACCTGTACTTATTACAACTGTTTCAAATCCCTTTGTGATCTTTTCTCCCATGATAAAATAATAATATTAAACTAAATAACTACCACAGGATCTCTCAAAATTAGATATTTAGAAAAGTGCTTAAGTCACCAGGTGAAATACACACAATTCGCAGACCTACTAGAGAATGGACTTGAGGACACGGGGCGGGGGAAGGGTAAGCTGGGACGAAGTGAGAGAGTGGCATGGGCATATATACACTACCAAACGTAAAATAGATAGCTAGTGGGAAGCAGCCACATAGCACAGGGAGATCCGCTCGGTGCTTTGTGTCCACCTAGAGGGGTGGGATAGGGAGGGTGGGAGGGAGGGAGACACAAGAGGGAAGAGATATGGGGATACATGTGTATGTATAACTGATTCACTTTGTTATAAAGCAGAAACTACCACACCCAAAAAACAAATAAAAAAAAATAAAGAACATTTACCTGCAAAATCTAGGAAATCAAAAGAAAGTCACCGTGTTCAATTAAAAAAAATAAGAAAATAAAATATTGTAACTTCCATATCCCTGAAGGATAAATAAATGGTTTGAAAAAAGGTCTCCACTACAAAGTTAAATTGCAGCATTATTAAGAGTATTTTGTGTACTATAAAAACAGTATATTTGAAGCAGAATAAAGTACACACACACACACACACACACACACAGAGGAAAAAAAGGAAGAAAGAAATTGCAGGGCTTGGTATTGTCATGGCAATGGCCTAGATTCACCACAGAGTTGTCTCTCTTAAAAATAGTAACAATTTTTTTTAACTTTGTTGGAATCATTAATAGATGCTTTCAATTAACAGGAAACCAAGATTCATAAAATCAGATTCTGCATAATTTTTCCTTTTCCTTGCAACTTCCAAAACAAAATGCAATACACTCTCCATTGACATCATTTGCTTCTTAAGCAAAGCTGCATTATATAACAATTTAACTGTTCTTCGGGGATTCAACTAAATTAAGAGATCTAGAATGGCTGTAGTATTGAAGAATGCCAGAAATGATGTAACTCAGGCTAACATCTGACACTTTGGAAAATGGAAATTTTATTGTCATCACTTTCAAAGATTGCAGTAACACCCCTTCCTCCTCTGACATGCCAACACTTAGTGGTTCTTGGAAACAGCAAGTGTAGAAACTATGATAGTTTACTGGGTTCCTATCTGATCCTGCTCTAGGCACTATAAAAATATTCTGACAATTCCTCTGAGAGAAATACTTCCATTTTGTAGAAGATGGCTCAGAGAATCAAAAAGTTAAAGTTATACTGCCAGCTGGTTTCAGCACTAGAGTTCAAACCCAGGGCTATCTGATTTCCTAACTTAATTTAGTAGAACTCTTCCATGTTGCCCACAAAACACAAGGTTAAGGAGTAGCACTGAAATAGGATAGCACCATATCCAAGCAAAGCTCTGGTCCTGAGACGGCCGGAAAATAAATCTGCCTAGTCTGTTATAAATGTTCCATTATTCAGTGATCATTAAGAAGCGATCATATAATTGGAAATATTCATTACGCATATTTATTTTCAAATAAATACGCATTATTTATTTTCAATTTGTAGGAAATCACCTACATTAAAGCTATAGATTATGTGTTCCCTTACTATTTATTGTTTCAGTCTTCAGCAGAATTACTATATTCCACCCTTTATGAAGCTTGCTGTCAATACCACCTTGAAGAGGACTTTAAATTATATAGAAAGCTACTCTGAAGAGAATGCTGACCAGTTTTTTGCATCTGCACAGAAGTCTATAAAAAGAGGGAAGATGTTAGACTTTGGTAATTTTTGGTGACAGCATAAAGGTACAGTGAAAAGAATATACGGTTTTGGAGTCAGACCCATGTGGATCTAAACTGCGTCTCCCAGGAGTTGTTAACAAAGACACCCTGGACAGAATTTTCCCATCTAAAAAAAGAGGCAAAATCATATCTGCTTCACGTGGTTGTTATAAGCTCAAAAACAAGACATAAAAATCACCTATCTCCTGTAGTATATACAGAGAAAAGTAGAGTTTGGGGAATCAGAGAGGTTAACTTTCATCACATCTTTACCAGTTACTGGCTGTGGGATCTCAAACTAGTAGGGTCCCTTAAGATCTGAGACCTGATTTTCTGATTTTTATGCTAAAAATGGCACTTGCCTTAGAGGAAGGATAGCTGTGGCATCTTAGCTGAGTACTGACACTTGGTAAATAACCAATACTGTTAGTTCCCTTCCCTGTTACACAGGAGACACTTGAAAGGTGCTGGCTTCCTTTTGGTATCACATAAGTGATGTGATACCACACATCACTGTGTAACGTGATGTGATCAATTTACCACAAATTGATTAAAAAACAGGTTCACTAAGGGAGAAGCATAGAATAGGGGAGACTTGGACATCTATAGATGAGAGAATCCACCAGGCCTTGACTGGTTCAGATACGGACACCCACGGCCCTTCCATCATTAGAGTATTATAAGAGAGGCTCCTGTAGAAACTTAGAATATAATGTTTTCTAAATGTCTATATTAGGCGTTAAATGTGAATCTTAACATAGTCACTCTCTTGCTTTAAAGTCTTAAAAGTTGAATCTTATTTTTAGAATAAAGTTAAAAATTCTTTACATGGCCTTACAGTACCTAGGTTGATGTGGGTCTTGCCTAATTCTCAAGACACTCTCCTTAACTGCTACGCTTAGTCCTACTTGACCCCTGACTGTTCTTCGAGTGCACCGAGCCCTTTCCTACCTCCCCCTTTGCCTGTACTGTTCCCTCTGCCTGGGGTTCTTACTTGGCCTTGTCAACTCTCACTCCTTTTTTCTACTTAAATGGGAACTTTTGTCAGACCTTTCTAACTCAGGTCCTCCTACAGTTCTCAGATAACCCCGTGTATCATAAAACACTCATCTAAATTTTAATTTAATAGGCATTTCTATAATTATTTGTTTAGCATCTCTCTTGAGCCCATGAAATTACAGACCTAATGAGAGCAATGCCTATGTCTATTGTTGCAATCAGTGCTCAAGTGTACACTCACAGAACAAAGACACTAATGTTACGGTCACACAATGTTAATCAAGGAGCTGTTTCTTCAGCTATTGTATGTGAAAATGTTTTTATTCTATAAAAGAAAAGATTTAGTTCTGTTTTATAGCAGAGCATGTAATTTCCAGCCTAATTATTCAGCTCTTATTCCAATATAGTTGCATACACACACTGGTTAATTAATTTCCCTTTTATACTGAGGCATAAACCTGTAAGCTAACATCTAAGTCACAGAATGACCTTAGCTATAGTGTAGAGCAGGGTTGCTCTGCCTTAATGCTACTGATATTCGGGCCACATAATTTTTTGTTGAGGAGGCTATCATGTACAATGTACAATGCATCATGTACAGTGTAGCATTCCTGGTTTCTACCTATCAGATACCAATAGCACCTACTCCCCAGCTGTAAGAACTAAAAGTATCTCTAGATATTGCCAATTATTTCCTTGAGAACAAAATTATCCCCTGGTTGAGTACCACTGGTGCAGAGTATCTGTATTAAAACACAGTCTTTGCTCTGATGAGTTGCAAACCTATGTGGGTGGTGTTAATACAGGCATACAAGAATAACTGAGACACATAAAAAAATGCTATTAGACTTAAAAAAGAATCTCTCCTTTTCCAAGGACTTAGCATTTCATTATGTATTATCTCACGCTAATTTACCATGGCTATGTCAATTCTTAATCAACATTATAAACTGCTTAATAAAAGCAGTAATACCTTGCACAGTACCCCACCACAGAGCCCTGGGGAACATTCACAACCATCAGCACTTTGATTATTATTATGCCAGAAGAAAAAGTGAACACCACAGCAGGTTTTCAGGAGAAGCAAGTGTCGAGCATTCAGAAAAGGTTTAGAGTAAACTTTCAGCATTATGCAAGACTGTGTTCACATTTCATTGGGCAAACACAGAAGACTGAAACACTGAGGAAATTATAGTTTTTCAGTCTTTTCAGATCAATGAAAGATGAAATAGAATTGTTTTGTTTTTTTTGGAGGGGAAGAAAATTCTAAAGATTCTAGAAACATTATTGACCTGAAGAGTAAAACAGTTTTTACTGCTAAAAATTGCAATACAGGGCTTCCCTGGTGGCGCAGTGGTTGAGAGTCCGCCTGCCGATGCAGGGGACACGGGTTCGTGCCCCGGTCCGCGAAGATCCCACATGCCGCGGAGCGGCTGGGCCCATGAGCCATGGCCGCTGAGCTTGCACGTCCGGAGCCTGTGCTCCGCAACGAGAGACGCCACAACAGTGAGAGGCCCACGTACCGCAAAAAAAAAAAAAAAAATGCAATACAAAGTAATCATTAGTTCTTGCTCTAAATGACTTTCTGTTAGAAGGGCTGTGTCTTCTCTCCTACTTACTGTTCACCATCCTGTTCCAATGTCACCTCCCCTGTGAACTTTTCCATATACTCTGTGCTCCAAAGAGGACAGGCCTAGTCAGAAGGTAGAGTGAATATCTGTTCACCTAGTTTTCACTCTGCTCTGGTAAATCCCTTCAGGCAAGGCCTGTGTTTATAACTATATTGCACAGTACTGAGAATTTCGGAGGAACTCCAAAATATCTGTGTAACAAGTGAATGAATGAGTAAATGAGCAATGAAATATACACGGTTTATGTTAAGCACATGCTAGTTTGGGTATGCCTCAGACTTAACTGGAGGATGATGATTTGTTATAGATCATAATGATTAAACTCCCTTGATGTTTGTGTAACTTCTTTCTGGAAACGTAGCACCTAAGCTCTTAGTAACAGACATTCCTGCAATCCCAGAGAGGAGCTGCAAAGTGAACGTGCGGGTATCACACATTATAATGCATTTCAATGTACATTATACATCATAATAATTACATAATTGTATTCACTCCACTCCAACCAGACAATGAGACCAGCTATAACTGAGTCAACTCTATCTGTAAACTCACGTCCAGCTAATTAAATGGTGCAGACCTGACTGATGTATCTGTGTGGCATCAAATCATATAAAGTCATTGTTTGATTATGTCACAGGGCTGCCATTGGTTGTTTAAAACCCGCAAATAAATATTTATCACAATTCTGTCAAGGAAGATGATGATTTTACTTGGATGGGGTGAAAAGGCCCAGAATAATCAGATGACTTGATACAAATATGACATAATCATAAACCCACCAGTAGTACCTACCAGCAACTAGAAGGAAGGGGAAAGTACCTCTTCTTAGAAGCTCATGGAAGTACAAGAGAGAAAAATGCATGCTTTTGGACACACACCCTATTTCTGGACCAGCCATATTTGTTCATTCACCATATATTCTGGTTTTAAAAGGGACTTACTCTCCTCGATTAAGTACCTATATAGGGACAAAAATATGATTTTTACAAAATTCAAAAATCCCCCTCCAATACCCCTCCAATGTATACCCAATAAATTGATACTAATAATACCATTATAGCTACATGATGAAAAATGTCTACGTACATTAGTGCAGATTTGGGTTGCTATTATTTATCATTAACTCTCATTTATACATGCTAATAGGTGAAGCAATTTGGGGCATATGAAATAACAGATTATCAAAGCTCATTTTTAACTGGTTCTGGAAAGCATGCTTCCTTTACTTTTCCCACAGTAAGTTTACACTATTAATTGTCCAGTTACAATTAAAACTTATTTCACGTATCCAAGAGTATTCTAGGTGCCTGAGGTAAATAAATAAAGAGAATTATCATTTTGCTACAGCTTGCTCCTGGAGATATTAAATGCTTCAGGGAATAAGAAGAAAAGAGTATTTCCTGAGAGCTTAGCATGCCAAGTGCTGGTTAAATGCTTTTTAATATGCTGTCATTTAACCCACATTACCCTGTAAGATAGATATTACTATCTTCATGTCATAAATGCAAAAACTGAGGCTCAAAATGCTAAGCTTACCCAAAGTCACACAATGACCAAAACATGTTATTACTCAAACTGCTAAGGGGACTGTGATATCCATCTTGAATAGAAAGAAATATTGTATCCTTTTTGTGTATCTTTTTATCCAAAGAGAAAACTGGTAGAAACCCAACAAAAAGATTTGCCCCAGCAGACTTTCTCTCATCCACACTAAATAAGAATGTTGCATGGGGGGTAAATAGATGTTCCCAGACTACTGATTCTGCTACACAGTAGGTTTAATAATCAAATGCAAAGTGCAGA
Organism: Tursiops truncatus; assembly: GCF_011762595.2. NCBI lineage: Eukaryota > Metazoa > Chordata > Mammalia > Artiodactyla > Delphinidae > Tursiops > Tursiops truncatus. The sequence continues at coordinate 89,320,438 of NC_047043.1, read as the reverse complement.
AATCATGCATTTTATTGCACAAAAGACAGTAGCTGGAGTTATTTTAAAAACCTCTAACTGAAATATGGTATATTCTGAGTGTATTCTTTCAGAAATATATTGACTACCACAGTATTTTAAATTTACAGATGTTAAAGCATGATACCAAATATATACAGGATTAAAAAGATGATGGCTATTTATAGCAGTTAATCAAAGCTAAACTACATGTTGCAGGATCATATAATTGGAATTATAGACGATTTATTTTTGCTTTGAGAAAGGATACAACCCACTCACTGGAAAGGTCCTTAATAAATCTGAGCTTTATTCTCATCAGTCCCCTTCAGCCCAAGTTACTCATCTTGTTGCTGAAAATATACTCCCAGGTGTCAAAATTTTAGTTATCTATCAACAATCTCTCTGTATCCTGGGCTTTGCTTTGAAAAAGCTTGGCTGATAAACAGATAAATCTGTCTTTCTGTGTGCATGTTTATATTTCCAGTACCTGCTTGAGCTGAAAACCAGACAGTGACAATGAATTAGGGCTATGAATGCAGCACTTTTACTAAGTGAACAAAAGAGCACGGGCTCAACATAATAAATATGAGAGTCCCTGAAGTTGTTAGAATCAACAGAAATTAGTTTTTAATTCCAGCACTGCTACAAACCAGAGCGTCCTTATGCAAGTTGTCTCACTACACTGAGGTTTGTTTTGTTCAGGTCTCAAATAAGAACTTAGGATATTCTCTTACATTCTGAAAAATCCACCAATTGTGGATGCAAATATATATATATATATATATATATATATATATATATATATATATATATATATATATATATGTCCTAATGTTTTTGTTACTTGAAGCATGATCCCTAGACCAGCAGTATCTAGATCACCTGGGAATTTGGTAGAAATTAGTTTCAGGCCCTACCCAGGCTTACTGGAAAAGCATCTGCATTTTTAACAAGATTCCAAAGTGATCTGTAGGCACATTTTAGTTTGAAACGTACTGGTCTAGACATCAAGTTGTAATAATAAACAGGCACCATGTCATCTAGTCTACATAAATCTGATTGTGTTGACAGTATTGGAATTTTTAGTACAAATGTGAAAATCACTGAGGGTACTAAAAGATCTCTTGTAAAAATTAACTCTTTAGATTTTAACAGCTAGACATCACAAAAAAGACCTCTCAACCCAAGGACAGGATCTACAACCTCCCCTAACTGCTGTGGCTGAGACGTCCAATACTATGTTGAATAAATGTAGTGAGAATATCCTTGTCTTGTTCCTTATCACAAAGGAAGAGCTTTCAGTTTTTCACCACTGAGAATGACGTTGGCTGTAGGTTTTCCATATACAGGCTTTACTATGTTGAGGTACTCCCTCTATACCCACTTTCTTGAGTTTTTATCACAAATGGATGCTGGATTGTGACAGATGTTTTTCCTGCGTTTACTGAGATGATCATATGATTTTTACCCTTTGTTTTGTTAAGGTGATGCATCACATTTATTGATTCGTGAGTGGTGAACCATGCTTGCATCCCTGGAATAAATCCCACTTGATCATGCTATATTATTCTTTTAATGTGTTGTTGGATTTGTTTACTAATACTTCTGTGAGGATTTCTGCATCTACGTTCATCAAGAATACTGGCCTGTAATTTTCTCTTCTTTTATGGTGTCCTTGTCTGGTTTTGGTATTGGCGTAATGCTGGCTCCATAAAATGTGTTTGGTAGGCTTTCCCCCTCTTTAATTTTTTGGAAGAGTTTGAGAAGTATAGGTGTTAAATCTTCCTTGAATGTTTTGTAGAATTTGCCAATAAAGCCGTCTGGCCCTGGGCTTTTGTTTTTGGGAGACTTTTATTACTGTTTCAATCTCCTTACTAGTAATCAGTCTATTCAGATTTTCTATTTCTTCATGATTCAGTCTTGGAAGATTGTACATTTCAAGGAATTAATTCGGTTCTTCTAGGTTGTCCAATTTGTTGGGGTATAATTATTCATAGTAGTCTCTTGTGAGTCTTTGTATTTCTGTAGTAACACTTTTAACCTCTCCTTTCATCTCTAATTTTCTCATTACTATTAGTTAGTCTAGATAAAGGTTTGTCAATTTTGTTTATCTTTTCCAAAATGCCATTCCAAAATGGCACCCACCAGCATTGGTATTAACAAGGTAATTCGAGACCACATAAATGGCTCCCAGCAGTGACTGTGTCCCCAAAGAGTATTGCACCTGGTTCCTTCCTCCCTGGCAGATGCTTCAAGATTAGTAGGTGGGTCCCTTTTACACATAATCCATGCACATGATTTTATTCATTATTTCTTTGTGTTTGTAGGTGGGCATTGGTCTACAGTAGCCAAGTCCATGATGTTTTCAAAACTGGAAGTCTGTAGCATCAACTTTCTAATCTGTTAGAAATGGTGCTCTAACTATATTATCCACAATGATCTCACAACTCTATGACATATCTCTCTATGAATTACTGGGAAGAAGAACTAGACTGAAAAGACCAGTCTCCTGTCTTTTTTCCACTTTGTTATTAACCAATTGTGTGATGTTAGAGAAATCATTAAATATTGTTGGGCTTAAGTTTCCCAATCTATAAAGTTAGAAGTTGGGAATCAATGCCTCAAGTAAATGAATCCTCTTCTCTACAATAAGCAACTTTCGAACTGGCAAGTTTTTTGGAAAGACCCTACTTCATTCCCAATATTCTAACATTTAATTATTCAATTATTTCTAATAGAATTTTTTTAACATACGTTACTGAAAAGATTACATCTTAAGCCCACTTGGTTTGTGATACTTTATAAGTGTGTGAAGAACCATCATGACTTTTTAAACCTATGGATTGAATGAAATTACAATTGCTATTATAAGGGTCTCAAGAGGTAATATGAATATAAAGTGTTTGTTGATTGTCATAAGACACTTTTTCAAGAGGCCTTCTGAAGTAGCATGCCTTATTATTTCATCATATGGAAAAAAAGAATTGGGGTACATTTTTAGCTAGTCATGTTTAAAACAAGGCATATGGTAGCTTGTCAAAATTTCAAAACAAAGTCTTGAATTTAGTATATTCAGTGCAGAATCACCCTTCTAACTACATGTGTAATCAAAGAATGTAAACTTCATAGACCACCCAAAACATAGTGTAATTCCCTTTAGAGTATCCTCTTTAAAAGTCATGTCCAAACCACTCCCAGGATTTGAACATAGAAGTCGAAGATATCCTAACAGATATTACCCAAAAGCTAATGATTTGCTGTCAGTTCTGTCTTAAGCACATATATTTTAAGGAAAAAATAAAGATATATCTGCCTGAAGATTGTACAGAAACTTTATTAAAAATCCAGGCTTCAGGAGACCGATGGACTATATGCAAACTATTAGCATAGCTCTGATTTTGCAAGCACACGACTTGGATAATGTTACCCCAGTGGAGATATTCAAGTACAAAGTGGAATAAGATCTCAGAGTGCTGATGGACCAATATTCTGAACTGAGTACATTGAAGCAAACAACCAGAAACAAGCCAGAGTAATATGAGAAGCTTAAACTTGGGGATCAGTGCAGGGAAAATGAAAGGAAACAACAGCCAACTTTATCTGAAAAGGATGAAATATCACACAACAGGAGGATGTTAACGTATCTCTGGTGAGTCTGTTGAGGGCAGGGCATGGAGCAGTCACAGCAATCTACTGTCCCCACTGAGATCTATTCTGAAGAGAGACAGGTACTTGTCTCAAAGGTCAACGACTGAATGTGCCCTATAGACGTGGTTGTGGTTATTTTACCTTTTAATCCACCTTTGAAATAAGAGATTAGAGATAAAATGAAAGCTAACTGGATCCTTGCTGGAAGAATGAAGCTTTTTAAAGGAAGCCGTAATTACAGCTGCCTTCAAGGTAGGTGGATGCCGAATTTTAGGGACGTGCAGGATTAACCGCATTGGTAAGAACAGAACCTAAGGTATCCCCAGCAGTGTTCTTAAGAGCTTGAAAACCAAGGATTTGGAGAGCAGGTGGTTGGACACAGCTGCTGAATAATCCTCTTAACCTCATCTGTATTCCACAGGAAGAAAAATAGCAGGAAAATAAAAACCTCCACCAAGTGGTTGATGGCAGTGAAATAGAAGGAGCATCAAAAGTATACAAGGGCAAATTTGTCCTAATGCTAATAATTTTGAAAAAAAAGACACAGGCAGTTGCTGTAGAGAGCTGTGTACAAGTATAAGATAAAGACGTAATAAGTATGGTTACATAAAAGATACAACAGGGCTTCCCTGGTGGCGCAGTGGTTGAGAGTCCGCCTGCCAATGCAGGGGACACGGGTTCGTGCCCCGGTCCGGGAGGATCCCACATGCCACAGAGCGGCTGGGCCCGTGAGCCATGGCCGCTGAGCCTGCGCGTCTGGAGCCTGTGCTCCACAACGGGAGAGGCCACAGCAGTGAGAGGCCTGCGTACCGCAAAAAAAAAAAAAAAAAAAAGATACAACAGAGTAGGATGTAGGATTCTAGGGGTGGTCTTGTCTTCAAGGGACATCTAAAGCTATTATTCACTGAGGGTCTAAATCCCTCTTAATGTCTCTTTATTAATTTTTTTGCCCAGGAAATAGCTAGAAATGAATAGCTCTCAGTCAATATTTAATTGATGCTTATAAATTAAATTTAATCAGGGACTAATCTAGATGTCTCACTATCCAAGGAAAATTTAAGCAAAGCCAATGCAACAAAGGAAAATGAGAAGCAAAGCAGGCAACAGGCACCAGACTTTGTGAGAGATATAAAACTTTACTATATTAAGCAACTAATATTCCTGATTATTATAGTAGAGCCTAAGTAATCCTGATCAACACAGCCCCTGCTCCCCACAAAGCATGAAATAAAAATTGTTTCGGTGTAATGTAATGGTTCTATGTCTTAGTAATTCTTTATTTTTAAAAGTCCCTATATTGAGTTTACCTGAAACATATTGACTATTGAAGCTCAAGTTCTGTTTATTGCATAGTTGGAGAACTGTATAGCATCACTCCTACCATGAATGTGAGATCATTTAACGTTCAAAGTAGGAAGAGGAAACTCCTAGAGCATAGTAAGTAAAAAAGAGTCCCAGGTAACATCCAGGCCAGAACTTTCATTTTACAGTTGAGAAAACTTAGGCTCAGAATTGTTAATGACTTGTCCAGATTCACACTCACACCAAACAGCAGTCCTGAAGTTCAGAGTTGTGCTTTGTCCACAATGATGGCGAGTCTTCCTCGTGTCAATGGTGAGAATTTACTTTCCCCAAAGTTTTTTTTTTTTCCCTCCCTCAAGTGAAGGAGGATGATCTTACTTCCCCTAAAGAACTGAATGACATTTAGTTGTGCTCAACAGAAATGGGAGAACACAGGGTCCTCACTTGATGATGATGATAACGGCTAATCGATTTTGAGCACATATGATGTGCCAGGCACTTTCCTAATCTTTATGAACACATTTTCATCTTCAAAATTTAAAAATCTAACCCAAAAGTAGGTTCTAACATTTTCTTCATTTTTTAAAATAAATAATCTTAAGTTTGGAGAGGTTAAATAAGTTTCCCAATATTTTACAGTAAATCTGTGGCAGAATTGGGATTCAAACTCAGATCCTTCTTGATTCCAGGACCAAGATTCATAATCACTGTTCATAGGTCTGCAGGTAACAGGTACTGAACGTTCTTGAACTTCAAGTGCGAATTAAGGAGTTACGCGCATAGGATTGAAGAAAGGCAGCCACCAGGGTGATGTCAGAGCAGTTTGTTGCACCCAAACTCTTACCTTCCACACGGTGGTAAAATACTAACCGGAACTTTGTGTATGAGAATCTGCCATGAGGAGGAGACAGTTGTGCTGAGCTGCTTTTGCGCAGCGCTGCAGACAGATCACACTTGGCTGTAAAGAAGCTGTTGATTGCTTACACGGTTTCTGTGGCATGCCAGTTCCTCTTGCCAGCCTGCTATTCCTTATCAAAGAGCCAGGAGTTCCAAGTGAGGTGAGAACCCCACTTGACAAGCAGACGTAAGCCATTTGGGGATAATACAAATTAAAAGGCTCCAAGATAGAAACAGAAGCATTAGCAGCAGGAAGTGTCTTGGGGATACACTGTGTCAGATTACATAGGGGAATTGGGAGAATAAGTGAGTCACAGCCGCCCAGTGGATAAACCATACTGTGTCAGTAGTTGGGCCGCCTCGGAAGAAAGGTGTATTAGCTATTTAAAGGTGCCAGCACTGATCTTAATGCCCTCAAACTAGCATCTGCTTAGCAACATCCTTGAATTATGCACAGTTTGTCCGTTTCTCAAGTAGCTTTAGCATTTGTCCTAACTTCTAACCTGTGAGTCTGGAATTCCATCATACTGGAATTTTATCTATGTGTAATGGTAGGAATACAGAAATAAAAAGAATTAGAGAAGTTTTGCCTAATATCTCCCAGTTATTCAGTCAATGACTTAAAACTACGATGTTGATTTCAAGGAGTCTTGGTTTTTAAAAAGAGACAGTATCCATTTGTTGTCATAGGGCTCATGTGGTCAATGTCCAGGCCAAGAAATCTCAGTTTTAAGAAAGAAGAGAACCCCTTAAAGCAGACCAAGCAAAAAGTTTACTGGAAGAATACAAGGAATCTCGGAAAACCTACTGCTACAAAGTACAGCTAGACCAAAATCACAACCAACAGGGCAGGTGCAAAGGTGCTACCCTTTCTCTATTTCTGGGACCATGTGGTCACTCAGCTCGCTCTCTCTCTCTCTCTCTCTCTCTGCCATGTTGTTTTCTCTTTTCACATCCTTCTTTCTGTGTTAGTATGTAGTCATAGTCAGTTTAAATAGCCCAAGATTAGCATGACCCACTGGTTCCCTTGCTCAGGTCTCATCTAGTCTCTGTGTCCTCATCAAAGTCCTCAAAGAGAAAAATCTCCTGCTCCTATCAGTTTGTGGTACAAGGAGACACCCGGACATCCTTTCAGCCTGTGCTGTGGCACTTGGATATTTCTAAGCGAAAGGGCTGCATACTCAGCAGACAACCCAAAGATTTCTTTTGTATTCAGCAGTTTGCTTTGAATGTTCAGTTCTGATCTGACTCAAATTATAGCAAGGATGGGGCTTATCCCTGGTTACTGTATAATATGAGCACTTAACACCAGGGCAGCCACTTCTTCCCTGCCTTCTAAAACTCCCATCAGCAGTTGCCTGTATGTTTTTTACCTTGTTTCACTTAGTGCTTCTTGACTGCTAATCCTGTATAAAAGAAAATTCAATAGAAGATTCAGGGTTTCCATTTTCTATTGTTTAATCCATTTCCAGCTATTGGGAAAGGGAGTGGGAGAGGAGTTTCCATTAACTTATTACAGGCAAAGTATTTTACCATCTAGAGAGTTCAAGATGGTGGCATAGGAAGATCCTAAACTAACCTTCTTCCACAGACACAAGGAATCACCAGCTACAAATGGAGTAATTCCCTCAGAAAGAGACCTGAAAGCTAGATGAAGAGCGTCTCCACAACAAAAGGTAAAAGGACAGCACTGAGACAGGTAGAAGAGGAAGCCATATGGGCTCACCAAGGAAAAACTCACATGCCAGCCACAGCAATCCACAGACAGGAGGGATTACAAAGGTGGGGTTATTTTCCTTGGAGAGTGAGAGATTCGAGCTCCACATCAAACACCCCAATGGCTAGATCCTGCACAACAGAGACGAGTCCCCAAAACCTCTGGGTTTTAAAACCAAAGGGGCATATGCTCACGAAAACTAAAAAGCTGCAGGGAACAGAAAACCTGCTTTACAAAAGGCTCGTGTGCAGAATCACTCAACACGAAAACCAGCACAAAAACACTGGATTGAAAAGTGCTTCGGCGGTAGGTGAAAGGAACCCACTTACTAATCTTGAAGCATCTGCCCGAGAGGCAGGTACCAGATGGGACGCTCTTTGGAGACAAAGTCACTGCTGAGAGCCATTTATGTGATCTCAAGCCACCGCAAGACACAGTCTGGAATTTTGCTGTCTGCACCAGGTTCAATGTGCCCCCTGGAAGAAAATGAAACTCCAAGCCTTTGCCAAGCTTAAGTATATGATCTAAATGTATACTACTCATGAGGTGTAGGAAATTAACACTGGTCTGGGACACTTTACATCCCAGGACCTTGGTAAAAGCAAAAGCAAAACTAGTTCAGGGGTAAGTTTTCACAACACAGGGTCCACAGCATTCCCACAGAAAAAAAACATACCTAATGTGAGTTCACAATACAAAATGACAAAATATATGCGAGAAAGAAAAAGCTATCACAAAAATGAATCTGCTAGCACAGTAAAAAAAAAAAAAAAATGCAATGTAAGCACTAGGAATAATAAAAGATCATGAACATGAATAGAAAATAAGAGTTTGGAAAGTGATAAAAAGGAATTGAACCCATAATAAAACAGCAGAACATTATAAAAGATACACAGAAGATAAATGAGATAAACCAAATAGAAGTTCAAGGAAAAAAAAAATAATTGAAAATTTAAAAGCCAACAGACATTTGGTATTGCAATTAAATGCTTTTCACAAGTATTGCCCTTTATTTCCAAGCAAATGTTACCCTCTTTGTAGTCATCCATGGCCTTGTGACTTCTTTTGCCAATGAAATGTAAACAAAAGTGACATGTGTCCATCCTGGGAAAAAGCTTTCAGGCTTAGCTCATGATCCCACAGGTTCTCTGTATGTTGCCTCAGCATTTATGGAATCATTTCCTGACAATGACTAAATCAACATGGGTCCCTGAGTAAATAAAATGAGCAGAGCCCCCATGTTAACTTGCACTGGGTATGTAACCTGAGGGAGAAATAAACTTCTGCTGCTTCAGCCCATAGGACTTGAGAGTTGTTTGCTAGTGCAGCATCAACTTGCTATTTTGACTGATATAAAATGTTAAATAACAGAGTAGACAATGATGAAGAAAGGGTTTAAAACTTGGAGGAGGAATCTGAGGGATTTTCTCAAAAAGTAAAATGGAGATGCAAAGAAATAGAACATTTAAAAGGATAGCTAGGCATTATAGATAGGAGAAATAAATGGTCCAAAATATGTCTACTTAGATATGTAGAAAAGGACAATAGAAAACAAAATGTTAAGAGTGTCAATATTCAAATAAATGATGAATGAGAATTTTCCAAAATTGAAAAAAAGAACATGCCTTCAGATTGAAAGTAAGACATCACATGAGAAAAACTAAAAATAAATGCATAATTGGACAAATCACTATGAAACTTCAGAACTCCAAACAGAGAAAATCTTAAAAGGAAACAGAAAGAAAAAGATCACATATACAAGATTATCAATTTGACTAACAGACGACTTCAAAATCTGCAGTAAATAAAGAGCAGAAAACAATAGAACAATATTTTCAAAGTACTGAGGGGAAAAATTTGTCAACTAGGAATTCCCAACCTAGTTTAATATTACTCAAAAATAATGGTAAAAGAATGACATTTAATGATAAACAGAGAATTTACCACTAAAAGAACTTGCTAAAAGAAATCTTTTGTGGGTGTGTTAAGTAAAAGGAACTTGAACACAAAAGAGCAGGATGCTGGAAACAATGATGAAAAAATAAATAGGTAAATATATAGGGAAATCTATGTAAATGAAGGCTTAACTATACTAAATATAACAATTAGAATCACTAACTGAGAGAAAAATCAAGTTGAACTAAAATACTATGTGTACAGCAAAAACTTGGAACTTTGAGTGGTACAATTAGAGTTAGAGAATTTTAGGTTTTATTTGAGAATATTGTTAAATTTGGCATTGTTAAGTTTAAAATTAAGGGAGCCTCCTACCGATAGAGTAAGAAATCTGAAATAATGGGAAGGAACAGTAGAATAAAAGAAAAATCAGTTGGTCTATTAGAATACAGCAAAGAAGAAATATGCAGAAACAAAAAAAAAACTCACACAAAATATGCCAACACAAAATAAGGTGGTAGGAAGAATGTAAAAATAGTTCAAGATTCAAAATAAATGTGAACTTTTCAACTCTCTTGATAAATGAGAAAAAAATATTAGATGGAAAAAATACAGCTATATGCTACTAAAAGGAGACACACCTAAAACGACATATAAGGACTGAAAACAAAGTAGAAAAGGAACCCCTGGCAAAAATCAACTTAAATAAGGGAGGAATAGTAATCTGAACATGATATGAAATAAATATGATGTCAAAAAGCATTACTCTGAACAGAAAGAGGATCATACCCTAATATCAAAGGGTCAATTCATTATGTGAAAAGAAGTCTGATGCCCTTTGGTGAGAAGCAGCCTACCCAGGGTCACATAACAAGCTAGTCTTGATGCAGAGCTATCAGCTGTGCTTCTTTATTGTTGTATCCTCTTCCTTTCCTCATAGCACCTAACACAATTAGTACTTTTTTACTTGTTTATTACCTGCCACGCCTATTAGGTATCAAACCCAGAATTCGAGGCTACATGTCTATTTTGTCACCATATTGCCAGGTCCTAAGGAAGATGCTGGTGTACATACTTGCTCCGAGAACAAATGATGCGGTCTCAGGCTATTCTGACCACTCACCATAGCATAATCCTTTCCATTATCCATAAGGGAAAGCATAAATCAGCCACTGGATCAAATGGAACAATTCATACAGTCATTTTTTTCATAATGAAGATTAAACAATTCTGCTTAATGTTACAATTTATAGTATACTTCACTGAATAACTCAATTATCTTCTATATTCCCACAGTATGATTTTAATTTCAATTTCCAAAGCCAAAGCCAAAGGTAAAAGCATCTCTACCGTGTTCTAAAGGGAAAAAATCATAAATAATAAAAATGATGGACAATTGAATCATACATTTTAAGGCAGCAGTTTATTTTCTTATTGGCAACAGCCTGACTTGCATTCAGAAGCACATGCACAGACGGATTTTAATATAAGGCCACAGGGATGTGTTCTTAGTTCTAACATCACCTTCACGGTATGCTCCTCTCTCAGCACAGGTAATGTTACCTCTGCCAGGGAAGGATCTGCCGACTACCAAGAGGAGCACAGGAAGCATAAAAATCATGTTTCTCTGTTAAATATTTCCCTGCTATATCAAAAGTCCGTGCGGGGCTGATTAAATTCATTAAGCACTAGCAGATATTCTAGCTGTTCTTTTCTTTCTGGCCCAGATGCCCGCCGCCCCCCCCCCCCCAAAAAAGCCAACTTTGGAACAGTTGAGTCACCAAAAATCTAGTTGAGTCGCCAAAAAATCTATAGCCTAATACTTACAAGCAAATAACACTAATTAAAATACATCAATTACACAATATTATAAATCAACTGTACTTCAATTCAAATATATATATATATTTAAATATCTATATATATATATGTGTGTATATAGATATAAATTATAGAGGAGCTGTTTTGTAACTGGCACCATGGTAAAAACTTGACATTTGTTCTTCCTAACTCTTACAGTAACCCAACAAAACGGCTATTAGTACCTTTATCATTTGAAGAATGTGTGGCTTAGAGAAGTCGTAATTGATAAATTTTAAAAATGAACCCATCTCTGTCTGACCCCATCATTCATAACCATTGTATTAAATGATGAATTCTTACAATTAGAAATGTGACATGGTCTTTGGCTTTGGAGGACACAGCAGGACTTTTAGGAAGACACTGTATATTGATTTGAGTGACAACCCAAGGAACCTGCTTATTTTGTTACACTCCCTAGTCGCCATATCTGAAACAGAAATTTTGTCATCCTAAAACATGAATTTCATATTCTATTACTTTATTGAGATATAATTCATGTACCATAAAATTCACCATTCACTGCACAATTCAGTGTTTTTTAGTATATTCACAAGATCTTGTAACCACCACCACTATCTGATTCCAGAACATATTCATCACCCCAAAAAGGACCCTGTGGGCCCATTAGCAGCCACTTCACATTATTCTCTGCCCTTAGTTCCTGGAAACCACTAAAATGCTTTCTGTGCCTATCGTTTTTCCTATTCTGGACATTTCATATACATGGAATCATACAGTACGTAGCCTGTTGTGTCTGGCTTATTTACCTAGCATAACATTTTCAAGGTTCATCCACGTTGTAGTATGTATGGATACTTAATTTCCCTTATCTATTTTAATTAACATCACCTAACAAAAGATGAAAATTCTTTGTACCAATCCAGAAAAAAAGAACTAACAATCTTCTTCCTTTTTCTCTGTGTGTATAGGTTAGGTGGAATTTTGTGGTTTTTACAAAGCAACTTTACATGATACAAGTCCATACACAGTATCACAGTCTCTATTTCTCCATTTTACAGATGGGAAGAAAGAGTCTTGGATAGATTAGTTTATCTGTTCAAGCATTTGAGAAGGAGATTAAGCACAGACTTCTGAACACGAAGCCAAAATTACTTTCACATAGTTGATAGATATATGTCAGCAAGAACTAAATGGCTCATCCAGACACCGAACCTACGATCTTTCGTTCATGAGAGACAAACTCTTAGAAGCCAAGTTAAGCTACCACGTACCATCAATTCAGGTGTCTGTGTAGGTGAGGACATTGGACTCAAGTGCCTGCCAGGGCCATATAGGTAGTAAATGATGGGGCATGATGAACTGAAGGTAGAGGAAGGCACCTGCTGCTCAGGTAAGCCCGCTGGCATCCGAGAATGCAGGCTCAGGGTAGAAAGATAATCTGATTCCTTCTAAGAGAATCTAGAAACCATCATTTCATGTGAAATCTAATTTTCAAGGGTTAGCAACAAATTAAACTTTTTCTTTTTCAAATCAAAAGAAGAAAAGAGCAAACGCGTGAACCAAAATAACCCTGTTTTGCGGCTGTTCTGTTCCACAGGCTACTGCTTTTCCAGAAAACAAAAAAGCCAGGGCACCGGAGGGTGTCAGAGCCCTCCTTAAGATGGGGCCAAAGGAGGATCAGGAAAATTTGAGTGAAGGTGACCTCCTGCCTTTCAATATTAATTCCAAAAATGTCCAACAAATTAAACCTTTAAAGACAGAAGAACTGGAGGAGAAAAGATGTCCAGAAAAGAATCCTTCATTCTTTCCATTAATAATTACTAATGACATTCTTTCTGCATGTACTGCTAGGTTCTAGGAATACCATACTGTACAAGAAGATGTAATCACTGGCTTCAGAGTCTACGGTGGGAGAGTAAGATAATCAGGCAAGTAATTACAGTACGCTGTGATTATCATATTGTTTACATCAATGTTAGCAGCAGAGGGAAGCCTAATTCAGGCAAAGGAAAACATAGAAGCCTTCCTGGAAGAAGGAGTTGATCACACAAAGATAGGAGAAGTAAGCAGGAGGAGGAAAATCGACTATTCCTGGAAGAAGGGACAGAATGAGCAAAAGCAAGAGAAAAGATGGCATATTTTAACAATTTAAAGAAATTCAGAACCTATTTTGGAAAGCGTGGGGTGGGGGAAAGAAAGAAAGAAAGGTAGAGAGGTAAGCAAGAGCCTAATAATGTAGAATCTTTTGAAACCATGTTAAATGGCTGGAATTGAACCAAGGAAAATAGGGAACAGTGGCAGATTTACAGGTGGTTTTGGTAGTTGGATTAGCTTTAGAATTGTGACTTAAGAAGATCAATCCTATTGCCTTGTGTGGGATGGATTATAGCTTAACAAGTCTGAGGAGGTAAAGACAGAAGTTCACAGCAAGTTTGAAAACACTCAGAATATCTTGGAATAAAGCCAGCACCATGAGAAGAAGCCTGGCTCCTACTGGAGGATTGGCGACCATAGAGAGCAAGTCTCCCCCAACTAACCTACAGACTGATCCAGGACACACAAACGCACCCAGCAAGACTGGGGGAGTCTTGTTTCGTACCAGAAGACCTAAGCAGCTGACCTGACAGACTTGTGAGAAATAATAAATGGTTACTGTTTTTAGCCACAGAATTTTTGGGTGTTTTTTTATGGATTAATAGCTAATTGTCAAAGGATACCTTACTCCAACTTGGCTTATGAAAATCATCTGAGAAATCAAGTGAAATAAAATTTTTTCTACATGTTTTTTCAATAGAGGGTGTTAAGAAAATTCCCTGAGAGTCAAAAGCATGCACTGATATTTACGCATTGCCATCAACCCTTATGGTGAATGGCTGAATATTTTGATTATATTGTTTGGGAGACAACTGGGCCATCTGGAGATAATTATTGCATCTTTTAAAGTAAGTGAGCATTTTATTTTGTGTATAACAATGCAATGAGATCTTCCTCTACCACCACCCTCCAGGTTAGTATTTGTCCCCATTTATGTCTAATTAACCATAGTTAACTTCACGATCACTCTTGTTTCTTTTAAGGGCCAGGTACTATTATGGATGAACTATGTCCCCCAAAAACATATGCTGAAATCCTAAACCCCATAACAGTGAATGTGACCTTATTTGGAAAAAGGGTCTTCGCAGATATAATCAAGTTAAGATGAGGTCATATTGGACTAGGGTGGGCCTTGATGTAAGGACTGGTGTCCTTACAAGAAGAGGGAAATTTGGACACAGACACACACAGGGGAGGAGGCCATGTGAAGACAGAGATTTATTTGAGTGATGCAACTACAACCCAGGGAACACGAAAAATTGTTGGCAACTTCCAGAAGATGGAAGAAGCAAGGAAGGATTTCTCCTATAGAGCTCTCAGAGAAACCACAGCCCAGCCTACCCTTTGATTTCAGACTTCTTCCCTACTCAACATGAGAAAATATATTTCCATAGTTTTAACTCACCCAGTTCATGGTACTTTGTTACAGGAGTCTTAGGAAACTAAAACAGTAACAGTTGTATTTTTTTAGACCTGTATGTTTCATAAAAGAAAAAAACTGCGTGCACTATAGACAGTAAGTTACAACAGTCATGTTTTACCCCTAAAAGACTTCAATTTTAGGATCTAGTTAACTTAGTATTTTGAAGATTTGACTGAAAATGTCTTATCTGTAAACCATGGGCAAAAATGCAACAACCTTCATTTTATTCCCAGGACTCTCTCCATGACGCCAAATTCTGAAGTTTTTGAATTATCAAATTCATCTGAACCACCAAAAATCTGCCTCAAGTATCTTCTCCAGAAAGGACCCAGAAAGGTCTCAACTTCCTATTTTCAAGGCTTAAATTTATATGACTTCACTACCTTCATTAACTTCAACCCTAAGAAAAACATCAAAAATGATCTCATGCTATCACTCTCTAAGGAAAGGATCTCAATGTTTCCATAGTAACTAAGGATGCTAATCAAAGGTGAAATGAATGTAAGAAAAAATCTTCCCTGTGGGAAGCTTACCATTTAGGGTAGTTCCTGGGGCCACATGCTGTGGAGTTACTATATGTCAACAATTCCTAGAATAAAAAAAACAAAAAATATACAAATAAATACATTTTTCAAGGATCAATATTCTTATACATAGCTGATGCTTAATTATTCCCATTCTAAACTTAAACTAGAAGGAAATAAAAATTAAATACAGTTGGTGTGGATTTCCAGCTTGGTAAAATCGCCTAGATTAGGAGCCTAGATTAGGAGGTTGGGTTTTTTTCTTTGCTTTGTGTCTCACTAGCTGTGTGCACTTTCCGGGTTATTTTTTTTTTTTTTTTTTTTTTACCTCATGTATTTTTTAAATTTTTAAATTTATTTTTATTGAAGTAACCTTAATTATTAACATTATATGTTTCATATGTACATTATATTTCTACTTTTGTATACCCTACCAAAAAAGTGTGCTCACCAACAAAAGTTTATTTTCCATCTGTCACCCTTTAACCATTTTGCCCTCCCCATGTCCCCCTTCCCATCTGGTAACCAACTTAAAAAGACACATGCGCCCCTATGTTCATTGCGGCATTATTTTAAATGGCCAAGATATGCAAACAACTTAAGTGCCCATGAACAGATAAATGGATAAAAAAAGATTCACATACAATGAAATACTACTCAGCCATTACAAAAGATGAAATCTTGACACCTGCAATAACATGGATGGACCTGGAGGGTACTATGCTAAGTGAAATGAGTTAGAGGGAGGAAGACAAATACTGTATGACTTCTCTCATACTTTATATATAGGATATAAAAAACTAATAAACAAGAGAAACAAAGTAAATGAACAAACCAAATCAAACTAGCTATGTGACTTGCCATGTGACTACTGACAAGTCAGTTCACCACTCTATCCCTTCTTTGTTAGTTTACTAGCTCTTGGAGCCTGTGACATTCTATGGGATTCAAATTCACGAAGAGCAACCATTTCCTAACAAAATATGTTACAAACTGATTTAAATAACGAAAAGGTAAGCAATGAACTGGAAGGCATCCTATTGTTTTTGTTAGTTTTATAAATATGTAAAATGAAGGTAACAAAAACAAAAAAACTCTTCCAATAAATATGGCATTATATCTTCTCTTAAATCCACCAAGTTAATTGCAAAATAATTTTCTACCTGGGAGTACTCTTCCTTGAAGTAATACTTTTTCTAAGGAAAATATATACATGATATTACTAAGAGTAAATGTATATACTCGTAGCTTCATGTTTATGTATATGTGTGTAACTGCTAACCAAGCTTCTACTATGGTTAACCTTACTTCTGAGTAAAATGATTGTCTTTTAATATTTTATAACTGAAAATATTTATAACTGAAAATATCATTTTATGTAGATATATATATATATATATAAATTAGCCACTCAAAAATATATTTAACTATAATATTCTCATCTAATTTACATTGAAACATAGCATATTTGACTGGGATAGAAATATAGTATTTTCTTGACTAGCCATAAATACCTTATCACTTCTTAATCTTATGCTATCCCCTGCTGGGTACCATAATAGTTCATCACTTTATTAAGTACCTAACTACCTTTACTTTCAGGTTAGTATCAATAATGTCTGGAAGGTAAGAACCAAACATGTGTTCTTTATATTGTTCATATATTAAGAATGTAATTATTTTTCTTTCCTTTCTTACATATTCTCCAAAAATAAAGTGCCACAAATTATTCTAACAAATCTAAGGAGGTGCTTCCTATGAAATAGAAAAAAATGCTATCAACT
This sequence comes from Tursiops truncatus, assembly GCF_011762595.2. Classification (NCBI taxonomy): domain Eukaryota; kingdom Metazoa; phylum Chordata; class Mammalia; order Artiodactyla; family Delphinidae; genus Tursiops; species Tursiops truncatus. Next base: position 89,303,329 of record NC_047043.1, on the reverse strand, counting down.
TCACCATGAATCATAACTATATCACTATTTGTTTTATTTTAATATGGTTGGTCACCAGCCGTATATATGTGTATGTGCCTCAAAGCCTGACTATTTTCTTACACTAAGGATACCCACTGGTAAGAAGGTAAAGCTCTGTTTATAGCTGTTGGCACCATTTGCAACTCCAGCTTACGTATCAGAAACAACAGCTAAACTGAGAATTATCCTAAAAACAAAAATGAAAAAACTTTGGTCAAGGTTTCGTTCTTTCTTTTCAATTATTACTACAATCTTGGCATATACATATACATATATATATATATATTTTTTTTTTATTTTTTCCTCACAGAATGAAAGTAAGGATTACATTTATCCACTGGAATGACACAGACTTGAAATGAAAACAGACTGTAACTTTATTCATTAAAGTATAATTATGTTCCACTTGTTTAAAAGCACAATCTCTGAGAAAGCTGCCTGGGACGGGATATTGGTTCAATTATTTACTACCCATGGGAAGCCTCGATTTCACCTATAAGATGGGGAGGATAATGTTATTCAGCCTCAAAAAACAACTGAAAAGTGAGTAACATAATGCAATTAGTATTCAGTCTACTACTTGGCATATGGTAACCAGTAACTTGATATTAATGTTAAGAGTTTCTCATCCATTATGAATAGTCTCATGACAAATGAGTACATACTTCAAAGAATTTCCCCATTGTCTAGAACACTTAGCACTAATCCCCCCCCTTTGATTTTAGGAATTGCTTCCTGACGGAAACATAGTCAAAAGAATTTACCTGTTGGATGGGCTAACATCATGAATACCTTTATCAGATTTGTTAGGTGCCACCAAGCAAAGAATGATGCCACAGAGAATGGAAAGCAGGATGGGAAGGTTGGAAAAGTAAGGAGGAATATCTGAGATTTACCCATGAAGGCCTCTGAACGGACGTCTGTTTCTAAAAGAACTTGCCCTACCCATAGTTCCTAAAAAGGAAAGCCACACGCACTATGTGATTCACCCTAATTGGCTACAGCTTTGAACCACTCATGAACACTCAACCCATATTAAGCCGGTAAGAGTCTCTCAGAGACATTGAATCGCAACAAGAGGTCCAAGCACGTAAAGGTGGAATAACTGGCAAAGAAGCCAGTCTGTGGAGAGAATGGGGGAATTAATCAAATATTCTGAGAAAAGAGAGAGTTGAGATAACATATACCCTTATTCCTCATCCCCAAGAGAAATAAGGGAATGAAAATAAGGTAAAAGAGGTGAGAAGTAGCCACATCTCTCCACCTTTCAAGTCATGTCCGCATGAGGTCAGGTTTTATCTAGTTTTCTGTTCTGAGAGGGCCATTGTTTTGCCTGGCATGTGGTTTCAATAGCGCTTCTATTTCTGTCAGCTAGAGCAGGTTTCTGCATCTTAACTAAACAATTGCTTGTCAAGAAATAAGCCCACTGAAGGCAAGCTTTCCATGAATAATATCAAGTCTCATCTTTGTGTCTAAAGAAACTAAGGGTAACATACAGGTGAAAAATAGATAGAAACAAACAAAAATCAGTCCATCATGCTATCCATTTATTTACAAGGAAATCCCCATACACAAATTTTCCTGGCTCCTGAATATGAATCATAGTCAGCTATTCTTTACTATTATAGGCCAAGAGTTTTTACGTTTGCATTTATTCATTTAATCAAAAATATTACTAGGAGAAGAAACACAACAAGGTCCCTTACATCATAGGGTTTGCTGTCATCATAAATTTACTACTCTACCACCCCCCAAAAAAACAAACAAAAATCATTTAAATAAATGTAACAGAGTAATAGCTTAATATTTTTGAAATAACCCTTTTAACAAAACCATAGTATTTCCAAACTGGATCTCGTGCTCCTGTTATATTCAGCATAACAACAATCACAATATATTTATCACCCAAACCACACACAAACACACATCATTTATTGTGGGGAAACAGTTACCTGTCTTAATTTGTCGCCTTCTTCAAATTGCAGCTGCAGAGCCTAGTACAACCTGGTCTAAAACATGTGCTCTTTAAATGTGTGCTGACTGAATGAATGAATCCAACTTAAAAACTAAGTTATAGTAAGGGATGCAACTAAAACTAAGTTCAATTTCCATAGTGTATTTTCATGGCTGGTCTTAAAAAGATATTTCTATTGATGCCTAGGTAGATATTGAGAAGTTTTTGATTTAATAATTAGGAAATGTTTTTTCAGTCCATATTGGAAGAAAAGTTGACTAGCCATATTCTTATCAGGGGTAAAGTGACTTAGTTAAAACTTCCCTTCAGATGTGCCAGCATACACAGAGATAAATCAGGTAGACAGACATCCAAGTCCATTCCTTGAAATGGGGTAAAAATACAGGAATTATTCCATACCACCTTTGTGCTGCTTTACACAAGCAAAGAAACCATGCGTCTATGCACTGATTGTATAATAGCCTCTCCCTGGACAAGAACATGAGGAAACATTTTCATTCCATTCATCTTCTTTAAGTTCAGCTTCCTTATGCATAAAATGAGCATAATAATTATATTCCCACCTTACACTGTTTTTATAAGGGCAGAATGAGATAATCTATGTACAGTGTCCAGCTCATAATATGCACAAAATATTTAATTTTTAAAATCACTGAAAATTTGTATTTTCCAATATTACCATCCATGTCATTTAGCTGCTGTTGTAATAATTTTAAGTTATTTTTAAATTTTAATGATGGTTTTTATTATAAAAAAGCACATGTGAGAATAGAGAGGGCATTAATACACGAACAAATTAATAAATGGATGAATCTCCCTCGGCTAAAAGAAAGATTGGACAAATCAGAGTTCTGAACAAATGAGCTGGTATCAACACAAATGCACTGGCTATATCACAATACAAAAGAACCAGAAATCCATGAATGACCATAGACCTTCCTGGCAAAAAGCAACTCTAAAGAGGCAGCAGCTGGTAAAGCCTGGGTCAAAAAGGATCATTTTACTCTAGAGAACAAAATGTCCTGATCTATACCTTTCCCAATACTTCAGAACTAAATGGTGTGTTGGTAATTTATTCAGGACAAAACAATCCTTCCCAAGTGACAGGTAAAGGAATGAAAATAAGACTCATGAAAATGTTCAAAAAAACCCGAAGAGACATCTCTAATTGTTTCAGTTCTCACAGATGTAGGATGTAAAATTAGAAGGGAGAAACAAGAATCTTTCCACTCAGTGGGCTCTTTCACCTTCACTGGGCTCAGACAGGTATGTATCTAATAATAAACATGTATATGATCACGGCAGTTACAAGTCTATGATTGCACTGAAGCCTCCTGTGCAGTATGCCTTTACATAATCAGTGGAAAACAAACACATGGGCTCTCAGGTCAGAATCGAAGCTTCACCACTTTCCTGCTATGTGAACTCATGCAAGTCATTTAACCCCTACCATGTCCGTTTCCGTTTCCTCAGTTGTAAATGAGGAACATTAACTACCTTGCAAGGTTCTTGTGAAGATAAAACGATAGAACGTATGAAAGCTATCAGGCATACAGCAGGTATTCAGTAAATGATGTCTGTTTTTACTGCTTTGTTTGAACATGAAAAGATAGCATGAGGTGAAAGAGATGCCGTTCAATGGCTGTCCATATTCTCAAAGGCCATTACGTTTAAGGTGTTTCTCCTTACACATATTCTATTTTACTTCAGTTATCGATGGCATTTTCCATCACTGAATCAGCAGGTATTTCTCATGGGTGTTTACTTCCTTCTCAGGTACTTAAAACCCAGCCTGACCTTTCTGTGAGAGGTAAAGGTCATGTAGACATTAAATTACCCATGTTTATTTCCAGAATTTCCATTAGTTTGGCTTGACAAAATTTAGTACTAATATCCGGGTTATAAAACTAATACTAAGAAAGAGATTACATTTAAATGCATTTTCCAGTGGGAAGTGGGATGCACTTCTAATCGTGCTGTCTAACCAGAAGCAAACAAATGGTCATTTGATTCTTTTGTCATTATCATGACATATAATATCGACCACAGAGATCACTAATGGGTTCCCACACACACACTCCATGTAAACAACAATACAACATGATACATAACAGGTTTTAGAGTTATTAAGAGATAATCACATCCTTGGGACTTTCACTGGGCACAGTAAGTGGCACTGCTAAAACACGATTATCTCTCGATAACAAGGTACTTGCAGTTTTCACAAAGTGAGAAGAAAAGTCATTACTGTAGGGAAAATGTGCATTTATTTTACCGAAACATAAAGCTGACAACTTAAGCTAACAAGGAGTGGCTCTCCCTGAGATGACAATATTACACAGTGTAGGAGGCTTCATATCAACGTTACACAGGCACCATCACCTTCAAGAGTCTGGCTTGAAGAGCCATTTTCTGGAAGCCTAATTTCTAGGGTCTTGTCGACAAGACAAACAGGGCTGGGAGATGCTTAAGGGCCTAGAGATCTATAAATCTATTTAAGACAGAAAAGGGACTGTGAAGAGCAATGGGAATGGCTTATATGGCTTATCAGTTGTAAGGTTAGGGACTTGAGATTCTGAGTTTCTCAAGTTGTCCTGATGAAACATAATTAGGCCAGCTCACCTGAGGGACTAAAGACATATGTTCCAGCCTCCAGGAAGTCCCAGGACAAACAACCAGTGACATCGAAGAAGGGAATGGTGGCAAGTGGATTTAGAATTAGGACAGTAGGAAAAAGACACAGGCATGAGTCTTTAGCACTACTCTCAAGGATGGAAAAAAGTTCATACACAAGATAGAGCTTTACTTGAGGGTTCTAATCAGCAAGAAAACTCTATTCACCTAAAATTACTCAGAATGGGCTTCCATGGTGGCGCAGTGGTTGAGAGTCCACCTGCCAATGCAGGGCACACGGGTTCGTGCCCCAGTCCGGGAAGATCCCACATGCCGCGGAGCGGCTGGGTCCGTGAGCCATGGCCGCTGAGCCTGCGCGTCCGGAGCCTGTGCTCCGCGACGGGAGAGGCCACAACAGTGAGAGGCCCGCGTACCGCAAAAAAAAAAAAAAAAAAAAAAAAAAAATTACTCGAAACGGTGGTATTTTCCGGTCTCCCTAACTCACAAGAAATACTCTTGAGTCTCCATTTACTAATCAATAAAATGGGTTTTTTAAAAAGGCCTCCTCAGAGTTACTGGGAAAAGTAAAGAAAATATTGAGTTCGAAAGTAGTCTGTAATTATATAACAACTTATATTTGTCAGATATGATTTGGAGAGATTAATTACATAAATATTAAAAATGGGGTGAGAATACATAATTTCTCAAAAGTTCTGCCAGTGATGTGAACTAAATTTATTTTTATGAGATAATACTAGTAGAGAATACATAATATTAATAATTATTTTATTGTAATATGTTTGGAACTGTAAGCTTGGCATTTTGGCCCCTAAGATACGATCCTCAAAACATCTAAAGTCTTAAAACATGTGCAAAGGTGTTACTGATTTTAGGAGTTTACAGCATAAAAGAGCCAGAAATTCTATTGCTCTAAATCAGTGATTATCAAACAGAGGCAATGTTTCAGCAAAGTATGGAGATAGTTTTGATCATCATAATTGGGGGAGGGGGAGGGTGGTTTGCTCTGGCATCTAGGAGGTGGATGACATGGATATTGCCAGACCTCCCACGATGCACAGGACCCTGTTTCCTGTCTTCTTTAAATACAGACACTTACTATTATCACTTAACTCATAATTTGAATGACTTATCTCATGAGGCACCCACATCTACAATTCAGTGCTGTGAAAAACTACCTCATCAGCCTCAACATCCTAGGAATAGAGATGGAAAATAATTCTCTTCAAATGATTGAAGTCCATATCCAAATGCAGGCTTTTTAGCCCTTTAAATTTCCATTAAGAATAATTATCAGTTTGGCTAAATCCCATTGTCTTTCCCCTTGGGAAACCATAGGGGTAGAGTCAATGGGTTGGCAATCTGCAAAACCAGAAAATGAAATTTGCAAGCGTTCACCATTATCACAAAAATTTGGCACAGTTGTAATGACAACTTGTCACTCTGCATTCCCAAGTCATATATAACTCCAATGCTTGACATTCCACCACATCACATTATGTGATGTGATATTAAAATATATTGGACACTTGGAATTTTATATTTCCTATAAGTGCATGCTACTTATCTCAGTTTTACCACCACAGGGGGAATAAAATACCTATATTTCTGTCCAAGAAATGGAAGACAAATGAAATGAAGCAAAAATTGCAGAAAGTAACTACAGATGTTAGAGTCCAAATATTTTCACATGGATAACTTCATAAACTTTAAGATGAAATACAGCATGGAATAATGGTTGAGAGTGCAGAATCGGGCTTTCAGAATTCAGATCTCCACTGTCTAGCTGAGTGACCTTCAGCACATTACTTAAACTCTCTGTGCCTTACTCTCCTTGTGTATTAAACAAAGGTATTATTCCTATTTGCTTCATAAGGCTGCTATGATGATTATATAAATATTTAGAAAGTTTTTAGAATCCCTCCTGATACACAGTAAAGGCTATGACCTCCTTTTTTTTTCTTTTTTTTTAAATAAAAAGAAACAGCTCGATAGGCAGAGTGTATTATCCCATTTTACCTGAGAAGTAACGTAAGCTCTATGAGTGTTAAGTAACTTTTCCCAGATTCACTCTTTCCTTGAGTTTGCGCAGCACTGCCCTGTTCTCATAGCTGCATGGACCTCAGTGTGCTGTGTGATTGCTGTGTGAGATCTCAACTCCCTGAGCACATACCAAGTACACGGCACACAAGTATACATGATGGATGACATAATGGAGAGTGGGGTGAAGGAAACAGTTTGGAGGCCTGAGAGTCTCACAATCTGGTCCCTCCAGGCAGAAAATTTGTTCATAGCCATAAGCGGCTTGTATATAATGGAAACCACGGTAAGGGCTCTGAACTCCAATTTCAGAACCTTGATAAATAAGGATTATAGGGGATCTCAGTTTTCAAAAATATGGTCATAGGACTTCTAGGGGTACACACCATTATTTTTATTTTCTGAACATTTTAATGTAAATCTATGTGTATTTATTTTATGTTTGTGTAAATATTTATATATTTGTTTGTATGTTTATTTTCCATTAATGCCAAGTTTTCATCTATTCGTATTACTGATATAAGCATTCTTCAGATCCACAATTAGTTAAAAATCCATTAAATTTATAGAAAATGTTAAGTAGACAATAGTAGAGATGGTATGCAGCTATGGTAAGAAATATGACCCTGGTACATAACTGTCCAAAATGTGGGGAATACTCATACTTGAAAAGGGAAATTCTATTTGAATAATTAGATCTATGAGCCTAGAATAAGGAGGGTTTCAAATATTACCCTGCTTGTCACTAGGAACATCGATTTATTCTGGGTTTCTGAAGGAAGAGTACTACTTCCCACCAGTACACTTGAGAATGTGTGTTCTTTTCCATATCTCTTGCTGTTCATGGTCCAGAAAGAGATCTATGTTATGGTTCTTTTTAAAGACAGAAGCATTAATTGCACAACACCGTATCTTGAAAGGGAAAGGCATCCAGAACAAAAGGTAAAGTACAAAGAATGACTTGTTTTTCTTCCTTAAAGAGGGAGAGACTTGCTGATGCAAAAAGAGCAGTGTCATCTCAACAAAGGGCTACTGAACTCTAAAGTGAATCTTAAAGCTCAGTATGTATTTACAATATCATCGAATATTTTGTTATTACCATGAAGAATGAAATAGTAACTAAACAGCACAAAGGGGATGAAAGAAGTAATATTTTACAACTTACTAAATTGAGTTACACATACAATAATTTCCAGGATTGATTCTCTGTCTACTTTTGAAGCAAATAGCCATGAATCTGGAAATCCATGCACAAGTGTGTGAAGAATGCAAACATTTTCCTAGTCAGTGGCAAATTTCTTTAGCTTTCTTGAAAAGAAACTTAGCACTCTACACACATAGACATGCACACTTTGATTGTAAGGATTGTGTAAATCATACCAACTTGAAATTTCCCCAGGTCACTATAAATCAGTTATGACTTAACTAAGGGTAGGCACTGCTACAGTTGAAACCATTTGAAAAAATTATCTTGGTGTCCTACATTTTTGTAGATAGATAAAAGCTTTATATATAGTCCAGGTCCAAGAAAGCTTAGTGAACTAGTAAGAGAACAGGCTTCTGAGTTAGAGAAACACTGGTTCAAACCTAGCCATCTCGTTTACTCCTGTATAACCAGAGGCAAAGGAGTCTCTCTTAGCTTCGATTTCTACATTTGTAAAACAAAGGCCATAATAACGGCTCAGCGCCCAGCACATGGTATTAATTCAAAGATAGTGGCAGTCACTCCTATCCTTGCTTCAAGTGAGACCCTATTCCCTCGTTCTGTCCTTGGAAAGAGACCAAGTCACCTGAATGAGTTCTCAGACTGAGAAGGTTATCCAAGTTAGGGCTCAATTTCCCCTCATAGTTGCTATATGCTAAAGTATATTTCCTTGATGGTTTTCTTAATCCCCAATTATTTGACCTTTTCACTCTGTACCCATATTATAATTTTCTAAAAAAAAAAAAAGTTCAAATACTGTAGGAGAAATTCCATGTTTTTTTGATAGCATGCTTCTGTTAGGAAAAACACACAAAAATAATACTTCTAATGATGTATTTTTATCTCTAAAGTATGTGATTGTACTATTAAATTATATATATGACATTTAAACACTATCTTAAATAATGTAAAATACATAAATAGAAGTTCTCTTATTTTCCCACCCTCATATGGATATACAGTTGACCCTTGAACAATACAGGTTTGAACTGTGTTGGCCCACTTAATATACAGATTTTTTTTCAATAAACATATAGTTCGCCCTGTATCACTGTGGATGTGGAATTAGTGGATATAGAAGGCTGACTATGGGACTTGAGCATCCACAGATTTCGGTATCTGGGACAGGTCCTAGAACCGATTCCCTAAAGACCCCAAAGGACAAGTAACTGTATTTGGCTATCATCCAGCATGCATCTGACCACTGGTAAGTCCCTTGTTGTAAAGAAACACCTAAATACAGGAACAATTAAAGGCTTCCAATTTTGGCCAGTTCAGAGTAATGAGCACCACACTTACTTTACTCTTGTAAACTGCTATAAAAGTGAACAAAATACTGAGGAAACTGTTTCCATGTGTTGGACAACAGACGGCACAAGGCTGATCTTTGAGAGAAAAGAAGCACATGATATCAGCTCTTCATGCATCCTGACATGACTTCTGTGGGCACCTTCCCAACCACAGCAAAGGGAAGTGATGCCCACACTGGAAATGTGGTCTCGCTGGGTAAAGTAGAGACTGGACTTTGGGGCTATTTGGAATTTAGAATTTCCAGGGTAGGTAATGAAAAGGAGGGAGCTGCACAGAGAAGGATCTGTTGACATCTTGAGCTGTCAGCTAAAAACTAAAATGCACATGCCAAGGGCAAGATTCCACAAGGCCTGGCAGAGAACAGACACTGGGGCAGCTTGAGATGAACATATACCATCTTTCTCCCAGGGCTGGAGATGTTGAAGATCCAGAAGCCAGAGTAGAAAAAACTGGATGAACACCCCAGGTATTCAACTGAGACCCTAAAAAGTTACACTCTTAAATTTACTGAGAACCTCAAAGAGCTTTTATTTGTATGGGTTATGTATATCATACTTACCATATTAGAAATTAAAACGGAAACTTCTAAAAGTAGTAATTCCTTTAATAATCAGTATATTACACACTAACATAAACAACATGTCTTATGGAAAAATAACTATATTATCTGAAGACATAGTGAGAAGAGTGGCATGTTGGTACATTTTCACAAATTGTGTTAATGTCAGACTCAATAGCAGATTAACTGAATTCTCCTATTTGTCTCTGCATTCAGTATTATTTACGTGTTATCACATGCCAGGCAGCCTCTGAAAAACTCTACTGTACACCTGTGAAAGACTGAGAGTGACAGGTAAATACCATCTTAGTATTATAATAAAAATAGCTTGGATCTGACCGGCCACCCGAAAATCTTGGTTATCACCCTGACCAGGGTTCCCTGGATCAGACTTTGAGAACTACTGTAAGAGGATGCCTTGGAAGCAGAGAGAAGCAACACCTCACTTAAACAGAGAGATAAAAAGAAAGAATAAAGGGCTTCCCTGGTGGCGCGGTGGTTGAGGGTCCACCTGCCGATGCAGGGGACACGGGTTCGTGCCCTGGTCTGGGAGGATCCCACATGCCGCGGAGCAGCTGTGCCTGTGAGCCATGGCCGCTGAGACTGTGCGTCCGGAGCCTGTGCTCCGCAACGGGAGAGGCCACAACAGTGAGAGGCCCGCGTACCGCAAAAAAAAAGAAAAAAAAGAAGAAAAAAGAAAGAATAAGAAAACATGTATGAGCAAAATTCGGGGGGGGGGGGGGTGGAGGTTTTCATAAAGCGATTTCAGCTTAATTTTCTCTCCTACAGAGTAAATTAAAGATCTCTGTTTTGCAGGGGAATCACTCTTTGTGATTGTTTTCAGGGTTGGGGGATCAGTGAGCGTGGGCTGAGAGGAGTGGGTAGGGATTGGGTAACGCAGGCTGGTTCATCCCCCTGGAAAAGCACCTGGGTCCAGAGAACACGTAAGACGCAAGCAGATCCAAACACTTTTTTCCCTGAGTTTCATCTATGGACTTTTGAGGGCAGGCTCGAGGTTCTCAGGAGCCACCTACCTCTGTCCTGGCACCAGCCTGAGAGAAGCAGAGGTGGGACACACAGAGAGACACCTACTGAGAGCACAGCGTGAACCCCTGGATTCAACTATGCCTAAACTGAATCCAGGGAATGTCAATTATACAATTAAAACTGAAGGCAAAAGACAGTATCTGGAAGAAAACACACTCCTGGCCGAAATAGAGAAAGGCGCAACTTAAGTTAGTGTCTTATGCTTCTGGACTAGAAAATGGGAAAGTTCTGATAAAGTTCATGTCACAGAGAATACGTACATCTGGTGAAGTACATTGTGTGTGTGTGTGTGTGTATGTGTGTCTCTCTCTCTCTCTTAGGAGAAAAATACTACAGATACATTGTCTATTTTCTCCATCATTCCTCTCCTCTGCCCCCATCTTCTGTTCCAAAAACTTAAGCTTTCTGAGCCAGGCCAAAACTGAGGCCCTGGAACTCTACACCATACTCTACACAGTGCTTCTCAACTCAGCACAATATTGTCCTTTCCCTACCAGAGGACAATGGACAGTGTCTAGAGACATTTTTGATTGTCATGACTTGTGGAGGGGGTGTTACTGGCATCTAGTGGATAGAGCCCAGGGATGCAGCAAAATATCCTATGTTGAACACGACAGGTCCCCAGAACAAAAAATTATCCAGTCCAAAATGTCAACAGTGCTAACGCTGAGAAGTTCATCTCAAGGAAATAACCTTGGTTTGAGAATTTCTGTTTTTCTAGGCTAGCACTCTCTGAATTGCCAGTTTACTACCTAAATTTCTACAAACACCCAGACAATATTATTAAGCCCAGTATTAAACTTTACTATTTCCCGAAGCTGTTTATATTCATACTATATTGTTCAAACTATTCTAATTTGAGTCAATGCACTAATGGGAGTATACACAGATACATGAGTGTATATGTACTTGTTTATTCAAATCAGGGTGTCAAATGCCACAGTTACTTTGACCACAATGTGCCAGGACAAAAAATAAAATAAAGCATCAAAGAAACTTAACTTAATGGATGGACTGTTTGTTTAGCTTCAAAACATGTTCATTTGGTTTGAGCCACACTCTGACAACAAAAAGAATGGGTGATCATCACTACCAAGGAGCTCTGAGAAATGGAAGAAAAAGAGACATCTAAAAGTCTACACACACAGCTTAATATAACTTGAAGCAGAATGACGCTTCATGGGAAAACTCTGAGCTTTTGTTTGCCAGCTTCCATGAACCTCCAGGAGACCACGGCATGCAAATATGTTCTCCCAGATCCCACAGTTTCCATCCATTTCAAAATCCTCTCCTGGCTGTCCTTCTCTCTCCTTGTCATTTACAGTCTGTGCCCCAGAGACAGGCTAACGGGGCTTGATTTTGTTACCCCAGCCAGCATTCCTATAGGACTCTTCATCCTGTAATCATCATTGTTCCAGCAGTCCATGTCTATGAAATTAACATGGAAGAGATTGATTCTTCAGGTATGTGTCTGCTGCTTTTGACAGTCAATCCAGATCACTCCCTCCGAGGCAAGACAGCTCAGGCACGAAAAATACCTTTGCTTATCAAGCTGAGGCTCTGTGCCAGTGAGATGGCAATTTTGGGCCCATATGACAGCAGCCAGAATGAGCTAGGGCGCTTAGGAGAGTGAATTTTGGTAACCCTGCAGTATTCCATTAATCTGAAATCCACTAATCGGAGACCTCAAATTTTTCTCCACTTTAAAGCTCTGATCCATTTACAACATTACATAAACACAGTTAGTACCTCAGTTAAAAATAGACATTGCTGGTAGCATGTTTCAGGCATTTAGATTTTCAGTATCTTAGGATCTCAATTTGGTTTTTCATTTTAAAATATATATTTGTTGTGGTAAAATAAATTTAAAGTAAAATTTGCCACTTTAACTATTTTTCAATGTATGATTCAGTGGCATTAAGTTACATTCACAATGTTGTGCAAACATCACCACTATCCATCTCTAGAACTTCTTCATCATCCCTAAAAGAAATGTTATACTCATTAAACAATCACTCCTCAGTCCCTGGTAACCTCTATTCTACTTTCTGTTGCTATGAATTTGTCGATTTTAGAACCTCAGATAAGTGGAATTTTCTATCAAAATGTATCCTTTTGTGGGACTTCCCTGGTTGCACAGTGGTTAGGAATCTACTTGTCCATGCAGGGGACACGGGTTCAAGCCCTGGTCTGGGAAGATCCCACATGACGCGGAGCAACAAAGCCCATGCGCCACAACTACTGAGCCTGAGCTCTAGAGACCGTGAGTCACAACTACGGGGCCCGCGCGCCTAGGGCCCGTGCTCCGCAACAAGAGAAGCCACCGCAATGAGAAGCCCGCGCACTGCAACGAAGAGTAGCCCCTGCTCGCTGCAACTAGAGAAAGCACGCAGCAAGGAAGACCGAAAGCAGCCATAAATACATACATACATACATAAATACATAAAAATACCCTTTTGTGTGAGATTTCACCAGCACGTTTTCAAGGTCCATCCATGTTACAGCATATATCAGAAGTCCATTCCTTGTTAAGGTTCGATAATATTTCATTATATGGATATATTACATTTTGGTTACCCATTCATCTGTTGAACATGTGGGTTGGTTTTACCTTTTGGCCATTCTCAATAATGCTGCTAACATCATAGGTGTAAAAGTATCTGAGTCCCTGCTTTCTATTTGAATTTTGATTCATTTTTGCTCATTAAAAAGAAAAAACTACCTGACAGCTGTAAAGTGTTACAAAGTAAGATAATCTAGTGTTCTTTTTTTTTTTTAATATGATCTTATGTGACTCCTTGTGGCACAGGTAGAGATAATTTTTACAAATACGAACACTGCCACTTGGAGAACTTCAGTTATTTTCCAAAGCATATACAACAAATAAGTACAGTTGTTGGTAATATTCTTTCAACTTTCTATGGCCACCCAAAATACCTGGTCCTTATCAGCAGATCACGAACGTGGACTTTGAAGAAACAAATAATATTCCCTTTCAAAGCAGCTCACTACATCTTTGGTTAAGTTAAAGTGAAGGTCAAATCACTTCACTATATATCATAAGACACTTCTCTCTCTTTTACCACGAACAGCCAAGTGACAGAGCAGAGCTAGATATAATGATTCTGAAGTTTATGTGGCCACAAATGTCCTTCTTAACCATGTCAATATATTTGGAAAACTGAGATACTAGGTTGTATAAAACGACGACTTCAGAGGCAATCTAGCTGTGACGAGGCTAAGAACAAAAGGAACGTAGGTTTAAAGCTGATATAAATAAAAATACTAACAAAATAATGGTACTGAAAACAAAGATTGCTAAATGTTACAGTAACTGCATACCCAAGAATGAAATTTTGGAAACCTTATTTTAAGACAGCAGCTCTTCTAATTTAAACAATTGCAGAACTCTACATTTCTAAGATGTTTACTAAGTCTTGGTCACTCACGTAATATTACTTTATTGAACTCTCATGGCCGTTCTTTGGGGACAAACTGTTATTTCCATTTAAAGCTAAGGAAACTAAGAGTTTCAGATAACTCTCATGGGGGCACATGGCTAACGGTGGAGGTGAACTTTGAACCACTATCTATGTTACTCCTGAGATAAAGCTTTTTATGACTGTGCTATCTGCAATTGGTCCAAACCACATTTCACAACTGGGACAATGCTTCAAGCAAGTATGTGTTTATGAGGGAGATAAGAATTAACGTGCCTTGTCAATTAAAATGGGTCCCCTCAGAGCTATGAGATGGAGCCTGCTCAGCCTGTGTTTGACAGTTCCCGCATCATCTGGTATTTCTCCATTCTGAGAATTTAGCAACCCAGCGTGGCTCCACGTGGATTCATCTACCGTTTCTTTCAGACCTCTCCCCTGAGCTTCTAACGTTGGCTGTTTTACTGAAATATAAATATTTTAGAAGTGAAACATATCTAGAATGTTCTAAAGAGAGTTTCACTGTTGCTATTGTAATTATTCTTAATTATCACTATTGTTCCCTTTGGAGCAAGTTAACTCAGGGAGCACTTATGCAATCTGCCTACAGAAAATCACTGAGCGTAAGCTATGAAGGAATTATCAACCAAATGTAGACTCCTGTGTTTCTTTTTCCTGTGCACCGGCAGTAATGATTTTAGAAGTCAGCAGTATACATGGTTTGGAGTTTACATTGATATTTGCTTCACGATAATTTACGGCATCCCAAAACTGACACCATCAACTTAGAATGGTAGTCTTTATTAACATGGTAAATTAAAATGGAATACTGACTGATGTCTTGAGTAAAATTAATGTGCCATTAACCTTAACTATACCAATAAAGTTATTTCATGAAGGTCAACTACAAGAACATTTATCCACCTGGGATACACAGCAAATATATATTAACTCGATGTTAATGTGGAATGTAGATGTTAAAAGGGAAAGGCAATTGAAACTAAATATTAAAACCTTGGTTGAAATAAAAATCATAAAGGGTTTTGATTTATGACACATAAGCTGTATTAGTTCAGGATTCCCTATCCCCCATCATCACTGATGTTGTTTCCTATCATTTGTGTTGATGAGTTTTAAGTAGCTGGGACCAAAGTTTCCTTCTCTAAACCACATTAATTCATCTTAGTTACGCTGACAAAGAGCAGAACATTTTTAAAGCTTGAAGGGTCACGAGAGATAATTAAGTTCCACCTTCTCATTCTATACATGAGGAAACGAAGATCTAGAGATCCTGAAGCACAGAGAGAAGAACAGAGCCTCAGTCTAACTCTCACTCCGGAATTATACCCCCTACAACCTGCTTGATTTTCATTCCAGCTTTCTCTTTGCTAAGGCACTTTCTCTCCTTTTGTTCTCTAACTCTGACAGATTGTAGAAGACCAACACTTTTTTTTTTGGCTGCGTTGGGTCTTCATTGCTGCGCGCAGGCATTCCCTAGTTGGGGCGAGTAGGGGCTACGTTTCGTTGCGGCGCGCAGGCTTCTCATTGCAGCGGCTTCTCTTGTTGCAGAGCACGGGCTCTAGGGGCACAGGCTCAGTAGTTGTGGCGCACGGGCTTAGTTGCTCCACAGCATGTGGGATCTTCCCGGAACAGGGATCGAATCCCTGTCCCCTGCATAGGCAGGTGGATTCTTAACCACTGCACCACCAGGGAAGTCCCAAGACCAACTTTTAAAGTAAGTAAAATAGAGGTAATGATGCCTAATAAATAGATGTATTATGATGGACAAACCAAATGTTCTTGAAATCTTACTTGAGAACTGTAAAAAGTTATATTTTATATTCATAATAGGAATAATTGTATAACTATATTATTTTATTGCAAATATAAATATATATATTTATTATAAAAATAAAAGTAACTTTTAAGCCATTGAAAAAGTTGAACTCTCCTTTGAAAAGTCTCTTCTTTTTTAAGTAGCCCAGAAGAATACAGGCTTTGAGACCGGGAAAATGTGGTTTCTAGGCAAGTCTCACTCAACTTACTGGCTACCATTCCTGAATATCTCTGGATGTTCTAGATGTCTAAAATCATTAACAGTAATATTTCTCTTATATGGTAGTTGTGAATATTAAATAATATATATATAATACGGGACAATACTTGGACCCTAGTATACATTTGATAATTATGGATAAATATTAATTTTCATTTCTCTTCCTTTTGAATCTTCCCTCTTTCCTTTGAATATGTATAATTAAATTGCAAAATTTTAAACAGTACTAATATGCAGGCACAAATCTGTACTTACAAAATTATTTTATTACAATAGAGAGCGACTTAGTAAGCTTCTCTATAACGTAAGCAGACAACTTAAAGATACAAAACAGTAAGTAAATCTGCTCACTGAAATGGTACCACACACCCCTAAGCATTCTTAATTAAAACGAGTAGGTGCAGCTCTCACATTAGGAGGAGAGGAATATACCAAAATCTGGATTAATCTTAGAAATGCTTCAGTGGAGAAGAACAGAGTCATCCTATTCAAGGGAGAGCAATGCTGATGTGTTAAAAGACACTTTGCTACATCCCAGGTATTCTGACAATTTCTGATGGAGGCAGGGTCAAGCTCTTCTGGTACAAGTTACCTTTCTGATAAGGATAATTCTAATAATATGTATTTCCAGCACATTAGGTCCTTCAGTATATACAGGATGTATATTCACATGATGATATATCAGCATATTCAAGCTGTCACTTTTAATGTACCAGATCACACTAAGATTAACACTCAATTTAATTTTGACTTAAATCGAGAGAAATACAAAACAACGGGGAAAATGAAGTTAAAAGACAAAGTGTTCTGAATGGAGTCCTAGAGGACATACCGAAGACATGTGTACTGTTGATGCGAAAGTAAGATAATGCTTTGAAACAATATTACTCTTCTCAGAAAAAAGGGATGCTAGCTTCCTGGGCCACAGACTCTGAGGGCTAGCACATCAGTCTTTTTAAAGAAATTACCAGCATGCTGTGTTTGGTTTACTGTCTCCCACGTTGCATTTTACCAACTGTATCAAAGCACAGAGTGTAACAGCTCCAATTTCTTTCATAGCAGCCACACTGTGTGAGCAAAATCGACAGATTAACTAGAAGAAAGCTTCTGACGTCACTAGAAACTATGACTGCCCATTAGAACAGAATGGTAGACCAAAGAACACACGGAAAGGAATGGCTTGGTGATCCACTGCGCCAGCACCAGTTACGATCTGAGTGTGAGTAGGAGAGGGTCCATCCAGGAATGATAACCTGGACAGTGGTGCCCAGCACTCACTCTGGGTGAGGATAAAGATCTGGATTAAAAAAGTAGCTATTGATTTTTCTGAGTACTTCAGCTATTATTCTGATGAATCCTCTGGTTGCTAGCTTATACTAAAATATAAACAACATAGATATCTGCTTCTTACATAAATTAATGAGGTTAAGCTAAAAGAAACACCAACTGCTTCACAAACAAGTACCACTGTTAACTGAGTTCAGAAACGTACATTTGTCCTTTTTATGATAATCTGTCAGGTCTAGATTCAGTGGGAAGCACTATACCTCACATTTATACAGAAACTATACAATGTGTTTGAGAAATATCTGCCGTGTGGTCCACAGAAATAGGGAAGACTGCTATTATGACACCTGTTTTAGAAATGAGTGACTTAGAGGTCTGCGAGTTTAAACGTGGCGACTAACAGCACAGAAAATAAGGAAAGTGGTAGTGTTCCTGTTTGTGGGATGAAAGGAAGGTGTGGGCAGGAGGAAAGAAGTCCTGAAAGAGAAATCAAAGGAAGATACACATTGGCTCAACCTCAATGTAACTTGCAAGTATTTTCCCCTTTTTTGAGTTATTTACTTTAAAAGTTTGTATCAATACACCTTTAAAAGATAACTATGGATAAATTAAACCTTTCAAAGGGCAACTGCAATGTTCACGTTACTGGGAAGATGTGGTATGATATGCGATGGTTTACATTTTACTTATGGATGAAATGGATAAAAACAACTTCACAATAGATCACAGCTGATGCCTCTGTTACGGAGCATTCCCTCAGGGAAAGGGCTGTCAGAATATTTACCATAAACTGGAGTTTTAATGTGTCTGTTACAATTATTTAAATCATCAGCAATCTACACTTTAAGACTTTTTTCTCCAATCATTTAGTATAATTTGACCTTCTAGACTTTAAGTAAGACAGATAAGTAGGGGGTATGCCTCAAATATATCTTGAAAGGGAATGTCCTTTTCAAACTGAAATTTTACTGTCAAACAGATGAATTAATACATACAGATCATGTATAATGAAAGACTTTAAACATCAGAGTGTTTAATATCTACTTACTGAAAACTCACCAAATAGTCTACTGATATTTTTATCTATCAATGTAGCTATCTATCAATGTATCATGTTACTGGTTTCACCAGTAACATGAAATTATGATGCAAAAAAAGGGAAATATGTCATATTAAGAAGATAAGCCACGTCTTCAAAATTAATTACTAATAGAGCCTATAGTTTGCAGGTGGAAACTCAGAGTCACACAAACTAAATGATTTACCAACAATCATCCCTGGTAATTCCATAACGCAAATTGAAGCCTCCTGATTCTTGATCCATGAATTCTTCTGTTATATAAGGAAAATCCTAATTGGCTAAAAATAGGCCAGTTCAGTGTATCTGAACATATTTTCTAGTTCTATATTTGAGGAAAATTCTCACTGTATCCTCACATGGGGTTAGGGTTCTCCATAGGGTCTCTTTATAAGCTCACTGCTATCATTCATGAGAAATCTACCCTCATATCCTCATCAACACCCAAAAGCCCCATATCTTAATACCATCACCTTGGGGGTTATGTTTCAACATATAAATGTCGAGGACACAAACATTCAGACAAGAGCATTGCGCATGCCTCTAGTCTGACAGAGGTTTCAGAATCACCACCATCAACACCAAAAGCACTGACTTTTATTCAGTGTCAGACTCTGCACCAGGTGCTTCTAGATTATGCCACTTCATAAAGGACACTTGTTAGTTTGCCCTCTATTTCCGTGCTCTGAAACAATTATGTAACATAAAGTACACATGTATCATTAATTTGAAGTGGTTTATCCATTAAGATGGCATCCCAGTGTCATCCCATTGGGGATAACTATGACAAATTTTACATTTTTTCCAGATTATTTTTTTTTTTTTTTTACTTGGGTCAATTTATATAATTTGTATTGCTCAAAAAAATCATTCATCTAACATTTTTAATATCTTCTGTATTGATATAACCACCTTATAATTATGAATCCAGTGTATATGTTTTCCTTATTTTTTGTGCATGAGACATTTGAGCAATTTATGTATGTCTTGATTTTTAAGTCACAGCTCTCAGATTTATCTAATCTCTTTTCTGGTTTTGCATTATTTAATGATGTTTTCATTATTTTCTTTACTCTTATAGCTTTATTATCTATTTTAACTTTTCAAGTTGAACATCAACTTAACTTCATTAATAATATGTCATATGATGACATTTTATTTAAAGCTATGTATTTGCCTGCAAGTACAATTTTGGTCCTACTTCACAGGCTTTGACATGTAGTGCTTTTATTTTTGTCATGTGCTTAATAGTATGTGACTCTAGTTTCTAATTTTAGTTCGTATTTTATCTATGTCCACAATATATGAAAACAATCTCAGTCATAAACACATACACAGAAACAGGCACACAAAAACAACCCAAAAACCCAGATGCTTGCACCTAAAATACCTGGTGTAGGTCAACTCATCTGAAAATACAGGTTTCTGTAACATTTGAGAAAAAAATTAGTTTATTTTCCAAAAACTATGTTCTTTGTACTTATGATGTGATTTGTATTACAAAACACAAATATTCCAGAAAGCACAAATTTTATTATTAGAAAGGACTGAACCATCTGGGTCACATCACCTTTTACATGAAGAATCACGAGTATTATATTACACAGATTTCAGGATCTACCAGGATGGATTTCCTCCTGGCTTACTGGGATGCAGAATTTCCTGTAGATCTTTGTAACAAATTAGCTGATAACTAAGACGTTTAAATCAGCCAGAACAGCTAGGTTATAGCCCAATATGATTAAAATCAAGGCCTTAAAGCAATTCATTTCTGATTCATGCTCTATGTCTAATGTTTGTTGGCAATGTTTGTTTACCACAATTATTCAGGGGCATGAAAGAGAGTATCAACAAACATTTCCAAAATCTCCACAACAGTGAGAAGGGAAGTAAATTAGGCACTGGTTTTTAAAGCTGTTTTAATCCAAGTGTGATTCATGTCACTTCTATTCATATTCCATTGGCCACAGCAGTTGGTCTGGCCTCATTTTTGGGAGAAGTACAACCCTACCATGTACCCAGAAAGACAGTAAGAATAAGAATATTGCATAAAATTCATTCTTTACTTTTCCCTTTAGCTTAAAAAACTGCTTTTTCTCATGGCATGAAACCCTCACATTTTTCATACACCCAATCGATGACTATTTCTTAAGTGCTTACACTATACCAGATACACATCCCTGATTAAGAAGCCTCTGAGGGGCTTCCCTGGTGGTGCAGTTGTTGAGAGTCCGCCTGCCGATGCAGGGGACACGGGTTCGTGCCCCGGTCCGGCAGGACCCCACATGCTGCGGAGCGGCTGGGCCCGTGAGCCATGGCCGCTGAGCCTTCGCGTCCGGAGCCTGTGCTCCACAATGGGAGAGGCCACAACAGTGAGAGGCCCGAGTACCGCAAAAAAAAAAAAAAAAAAAAAAAAGAATCCTCTGAATTTCATACCTCTGGAAAATATCAAAGGATTGCCTGAAATATTCTGTTATGTTTAGAAGAAGGGCAAAGAGTTTTAACAAAGAAATATAATTGCTTGGAAAACATATTTCTATTCAACTACTCTTCATATGAGCAATTTTCCAAATAATTGTCTATTCATACGGTTTTCCAAAGTATTATAAATGTGTACCAGCCGTTGCTCTGACATAACAAACTTGCTGTATAGACGCAAGACGAGATGCACACTCCTCACTCCCCTGAGCATGTCAGAGCACTGAAGAAAACCTACTGAAATGTTATTCCTGCTGAGTGACCAGGAAGAGCATCAGTTATTTGTTCTCACAGGTGCACAGCTGCACTCTGACAAGACTGTTTCAAGTAATGCTCCATTCACTACTTTTACCGCAGATGATAAAAAGTAGAACGGCAAAGAGTTATTAAAAGCCTCAATAGAAGGAAAACCCAACAGTGCCTGCGTCAGTGAAAGGCCTCTCTGATTCTTGTCAAATACGTTTCTGTTTGATATATTTCTTCAATGGTTCCAAGAAAATAATGAAGTAAATTAAAATCAATGTAAAATTACAAATCAAAATCTCAGGTTGACAGAAAGACAGAAGTAAGAGCATTTCAAATCAAGGGAAAATATACATCACCGACTCATCCACAGTGCTTTCCTTTCTGAAGAGACTATGACTCATTCCTGCTGCTATTGCTAGGTGGGACAGCTTGAATCAGGAATGGAGAAACAGCCTTCAATTAGAAATTCATTGAAATTTGTCAGATTCATTAAGACATTAATGTCACTTCAAGGGGGAATGGTAGGTATGTTTTTGATTCAGTCTGCCTCTCTGTTTCTGATGTTTTCATTCTAGGCTACATTCCTTAGCTGTTATTTTTCATTCATTAAGAAGGAAAAAAGTGTGAAAAACAGGAGGATAAAGTCAAGGGAGGCTTTCTGTTTATAAATCAACGTGAAAATTTCAAAACACATTCACTGCATTGAAAGACAGGTTGAATACCTATCATTTGAGAGTCAACCAGATTTGTGCACTTGAGCACTCACAGTAAGAACATTTTATAACATTTCAATGGCAATCCTTCTATTTCTATAGGATAAGATAAAACAAGTGGGAGCAGAGACAGAGCAAGTCCTAGATGGTGGAGTGTTAAAAGGCTTTCATATCCACAGATAACCATGGTAACTTTAGTTAAAGTATCAAGGGACACCTAAAGACACACAGATGCTTAATATGCTACTGGGGTATGAAAGAAACCATGTTTAAAGGGAGCAAGTAGTGGTCGAACATTTGCTACAGCTGATGGCATCAAACTAAAAATAAGGCCGTTATATGATGAAGCAGTATGTGCTAGGGTGAAAAAGTGGGAATGCAAATCCTCATGCTATAAATGTCTCTCTAGTAGCTTTGTAAGTCATAGAAGACATCACTTTTAGGAATAGTGAATGACAGACAAACTGCATTGTTTTCCCCTGTACATTCTGTACTGATGGCAAAAACTTAGGTAGAAGTTTCTTCAGGTAGTTCCATAGCTCCACAGTGTCATTCATGATCAAAGCACCACAATGTCATTCATGGAAATGCATCTCTTTAAGAGTGGGAAACTTGAAAAGCACCTAGAAATTTAGTTGAAGACAGGCAAAAGCCAAGTCATTTGATTGTTATGTCCAACACTTGTCCCTTTTATCACGAAGTCTCAATCCAGAATATATTTCCCACTCATGCAGCTGGTTCCCAAAACTCTAACATTCAGAAGCTCTTGGGGTGTTTAACTGGTTTCTGATAAATTTTTCACATATTCCATCTGGCAACTGAAATATGTTAGCATAAAAAGAGTTATGACATGAAAGTACCCACATACTATCAAGTGTTTAATAAAAGTTAGTTTTTACTACTACTGTTTCATACTATTTTATAGGTAAGCAGGACTTATTTAAGTGTGTAAAGACAACATATAGAAGCAAGAATGCCAGACTTCAGCTTGTCCAGGAGACCTTCCAAATATGGAAAATACAGGCGGCAAATGGTTTCTCCTTAACTCTGTTTGCCCAGTAAATATAGCTTGCTCGATCCACAACAATGCTTTTAAAATCTAAATTAGTTTCCAAAAGTTTAAAATTGAGTAAAACCAAAAAAATTCACAATTCTAACTTCTTTTGGCATACTGGAAAAACTGACATCACTAGGACTCCATTCTGTAATGACACTACCTACCTAAACCAAGTCGGGTATTCTGTTGAGCTCCTGCCAGGTGAAGGCCTGGACTGCAGGGAAGATAATGAAAATGGAAAAAATACGTAGAGTCACAAACAAAACTGACATAAGACACATAGAAAACAAATAATAGGGAGAGCACCAGAATCATAACTAACTGCTGAATAATCATCAACAGGAAGATGATGGAACTCACCAAAAAAGATTCCCCACATCCAAAGACAAAGGAGAAACCAAAATGAGATGTTAGGAGGGGTACAATCACAATAAAATCAAATGCCATAAGCGCTGTGTGGGTGACGCACAAACTGAAGAACACTTAAGCCACAGAAATCCACCCACTGGAGTGAAGATTCGGAGCCCCACATCAGGCTTCACAACCTGGAGTCCAGAAACGGGAGAAGGAATTCCCAGAGAATCAGACTTTGAAGACTAGCAGGATTTGACTGCAGGACTTTGACAGGACTGGGGGAAACAGAGACTCCACTCTTGGAGGGCACACACAAAGTAGTGCACACATCAGGAAACAGGGGGAAGGAGCAGTCACCCCATAGGAAACTGAACCAGACCTACCTGCTAGTGTTGGAGGGTATCCTGCAGAGGCGGGAGCGGCTGTGGCTCACCACGGGGACAAGGACACTGGCATCAAAAGTTCTGGGAAGTACTCTTTGGCATGAGCCCTCCCGGAGTCCACAATTAGCCCTACCGAAAAGCCTGTTGTCTCCAGTACCAGGTCACCTCAGGCCAAACAACCAACAGGCAGGGAACTCGGCCCCATCCATCAGCAGACAACTGGATTAAAGTTTTACTGAGCTCTACCCACTACCAGTCGCTCCCATCAGGAAGCATGCACAATCCTCTTAGACGGCCTCATCCACCAGAGAGCTGACAGCAGAAGCAAGAAGGACTACAATCCTGCAGCCTGTGGAATGAAAACCACATTAACAGAAAGACAGACAAAATGAAAAGGCAGAGGACTATGTACCAGATGAAGAAACAAGATAAAACCACAGAAAAACAACTAAAGGAAGTGGAGACAGGCAACCTGCCAGAAAAAGAATTCAGAATAATGATAGTGAAGATGATCCAGGACCCCAGAAAAACAATGGAGGCAAAGATCGAGAAGATGCAAGAAATGATTAAGAAAGATCAAGAAGAATTAAAGAACAAACACTTAGAAGAATTAAAGAACAAACAGACAGAGATGAACAATACATAAGTGAAATGGAAAATACACAAGAAGGAATCAATAGTAGAAAAACTGAGGCAGAAGAACGGATAAGTGACCTGGAAGACAGAATGGGGGAAATCACTGCTGCGGAACAGAATAAAGACAAAAGAATGAAAAGAAATGAAGACAGCCTAAGAGATCTCTGGGACAACATTAAATGCACCAACTTTCGCATTATAGGGGTCCCAGAAGGAGAAGAGAGAGAGAAAGGATGTGAGAAAATATCTGAAGAGATTATAGTCGAAAATTTCCCTATCTTGGGAGAGATAATAGCCACCCAAGTCCAGGAAGCGCAGAGAGTCCCAGGCAGGATAAACCCAAGGAGAAACATGCCGAGACACATAGTAATCAAATTAACAAAAATTAAAGACAAAGAAAAATTATGAAAAGCAACAAGGGAAAAATGACAAATAACATACACAAAAACTCCCATAAGGTTAACAGCTGATTTCTCAGCAGAAACTCTACAAGCCAGAAGGGAGTGGCACGATAGATTTAAAGTAATTAAAGGGAAGAATCTACAACCAAGATTACTCTACCTGGCAATGATCTCATTCAGATTCAACAGAGAAACCAAAAACTTTACACACAAGGAAAAGCTGAGAGAATTCAGCACCACCAAACCAGCTCTACAACAAATGGTAAAGGAATTTCTCTAACTGGGAAACACAAGAGAAGAAAAGGACCTACAGAAACAAACACAAAACAATTAAGGAAATGATAATAGGAACATACATACTGATAATTACCTTAAATGGGAATGGATTAAACGATCCAATGAAAAGACACAGGCTCACTAAATGGATAAAAAAACAAGAGGCCCACTTCAGACCTAAGGACACATACAGACTGAAAGTGAGGGGATGGAAAAAGATATTCCAAGCAAATGGAAATCAAAAGAAAGCTGGAGTAGCAATACTCATATCAGATAAAATAGACTTTAAAATAAAGAATGTTACAAGACACAAGGAAGAACACTACATAGTGATCTAGGGATCAATCCAAGAAGAAGATATAACAATTATCAATGTTTACGCACCCAACACAGGAGCATATCAATACATAAGGCAAATGCTAACAACTATAAAAGTGGAAATCAACAGTAACACCATAATAGTGGAGGACTTTAACACCTCACTTACAGCAATGGACAGATCATCCAGACAGAAAATTAATAAGGACACACAAGCTTTAAATGACACAACAGATCAGAAAGATTTAATTGATATTTATAGGACATTCCATCTGAAAACAGCAGATTACACTTCCTTCTCAAGAGCATATGGAACATTCTCCAAGACAGATCACATCTTGGGTCACAAATCAAGTCCCAGTAAATTAAAGAAAACTGAAATCATATCAAGAATCATTTCCGACAACAACACTATGAGATTAAAAGTCAATTACAGGGGAAAAAACATAAAAAACACAAACACATGGAGGCTAAACAATATGTAGCTATATAACCAAGAGATCACTGAAGAAATCAAACAGGAAATCAAAAAATACCTAGAGACAAATGACAATGAAAACACGATGATCCAAAACCTATGGGATGCAGCAAAAGCAGTTCTAAGAGGGAAGTTCATAGCTATACAAGCCTACCTCAAGAAACAAGAAAAACCTCAAATAAACAATCTAATCTTACACCTAAAGGAACTAGAGAAAGAAGAACAAACAAAACCAAAGTTAGCAGAAGGAAAGAAATCATAAAGATCAGAGCAGAAATAAATGAAATAGAAACAAACAAAACAATAGCAAACATCAACAAGACTAAAACCAGGTTCAATAAGAAAATAAAATTGACAAACCATTAGCCAGACTCATCAAGAAAGAGGGAGAGGACTCAAATCAATAAAATTGAAATGAAAAAGGAGAAGTTACAACAGACACCGCAGAAATACAAAGCATCCTAAGAGACTACTACAAGCAACTCTATGCCAATAAAATGGACAACCTGGAAGAAATGGACAAATTCTTAGAAAGGTATAACCCTCCAAGACTAAACCAGGAAGAAATAAAAAATATGAACAAACCAATCACAAGTAATGAAATTGAAACTGTGATTAAAAATCTTCCAACAAACAAGTCCAGGACCAGATGGCTTCACAGGTGAATTCTATGAAACATTTAGAAAAGAGCTAACACCCATCCTTCTCAAAATCTTCCAAAAAATTGCAGAGGAATGAAAACTCCCAAACTCATTCTATGAGGCCACCATCACCCTGACACCAAAACCAGACAAAGATTCTACAAAAAAAGAAAACTACAGACCAATATCACTGATGAATATAGATACCAAATTCCTCAACAAAATACTAGTAAACAGAATCCAACAACACATTAAAAGGGTCATATGCCATGATCAAGTGGGATTTATCCCAGGGATGCAAGGATTCTTCAAAATACGCAAATCATTCAATATGATACACCGTACTTACAAATTGAAGAAGAAAAACCATATGATCATCTCAATAGATGCAGAAAAAGCTTTTGACAAAATTCAACACCCATTTATGATAAAAACTCTCCAGAAAGTGGGCATAGAGAGAACCTACCTCAACATAATAAAGGCCATATATGACAAATCCACAGCAAACATCATTCTCAATGCTGAAAAACTGAATGCATTTCCTCGAAGATCAGGAACAAGACAAGGATGTCCACTCTCACCACAATTATTCAACATAGTTTTGGAAGTCCTAGCCACGGCAATCAGAGAAGAAAAAGAAATAAAAGGAATCCAAATTGGAAAAGAAGACGTAAAACTGTCACTGTTTGCAAATGACATGTAACTATAGATAATCCTAAAGATGCCACCAGAAAACTAGTAGAGCTAATCAATGAATTTGGTAAAGTTGCAGGATACAAAATCAATGCACAGAAATCTCTTGCATTCCTATACACTACCAATAAAAGATCAGAAAGAGAAATTAAGGCAACAATCCCATTCACCATAGCAAAAATTTTAAAAAGTAAATAAAATACCTAGGAATAAACCTACATAAGGAGGTAAAAGACCTGTACTCAGAAAACTATAAGACACTGATGAAAGAAATCAAAGATGATACAAACTGATGGAGAGACATACCGTGTTCTTGGATTGGAAGAAACAGTATTGTGAAAATGACTCTACTACCGAAAGCAATCTACAGATTCAGTGCAATCCCTATCAAATTACCAATGGCAGTTTTTACAGAACTAGAACAAAAAATCTTTAAATTTGTACGGAGACACAAAAGACCCCAAATAGCCAAAGCAATCTTGAGGGAAAAAAACGGAGCTGGAGAAATCAGACTCCCTGACTTCAGACTATACAACAAAGCTACAGTAACCAAGAGAATATAGCACTGGCAGAAGAACAGAAATATAGATCAATGGAACAGGAAAAAAAGCCCAGAGACAAACTCACACACCTACTGTCAAGTAATCTATGACAAAGGAAGCAAGGATACACAATGGAGAAAAGACAGTCTCTTCAACACGTGGTGCTGGGAAAACTGGACAGCTACCTGTAGAAGAATTAAATTAGAACACTCCCTACACCACATACAAAAATAAACTTAAAATGGATTAGAGACCTAAATGTAAGACCAGACACTATAAAACTCTTAGAGGAAAACATAGGAAGAACACTCTTTGATATAAATCACAGCAAGATCTTTTTTTACCCACCTCCCTGAGTAAGGGGAAAAAAACACAAACAAATGGGACCTAATGAAACTTAAAAGCTTTGGTACAGCAAACAAAACTATAAACAAGACTAAAAGACAATCCTCAGAATGGAAGAAAATATTTGCAAACTAATCAAGGCACAAAGGATTAAACTTTAAAATATATAAACAGCTCATGCAGCTCAATACTAAAAAAGCAAACAACCGCATCCAAAAATGGACAGAAGACCTAAACAGACATTTCTCCAAAGAAGACATACAGATGGCCATGAGGCACATGAAAAGCTGCTCAACATCACTATTTATTAGAGAAATGCAAATCAAAACTACAATGAGGTTCCACCTCACACCAGTTAGAATGGGCACCATCAGAAAATCTACAAACAACAAATGCCGGAGAGCATGTGGAGAAAGGGGAACCCTCTTGTGCTCTTGGTGGGAATGTAAATTGATACAGCCACGATGGAGAACAGTATGGAGGTTCCTTAAAAAACTAAAAGTAGAATTACCATATTACCGAGCAATCCCGCTACTGGCCATATACCCAGAGAAAACCATAATTCAAAAAGACACATGCACCCCAATGTTCACTGCAGCAGTGTTTACAATAGTCAGCTCATGGAAGCAACCTAAACGCCCATCTACGAAGGAATGGATAAAGAAGATGTACATATATACAATGGAATGTTACTCAGCCATAAAAAGGAACGAAATTGGGTCATTTGTAGAGACTCGATGGACCTAGAGACTGTCATACAGAGTGAAGTAAGTCAGAAAGAGAAAAACAAATATCGTATATTAACGCATATATGTGGAATCTAGAAAAATGGTACAGATGAACTGGTTTGCAAGGCAGAAATAGACACAAAGATGTAGAGAACAAACATATGGACACCAAATGGGTAAAGTGGCGGGGCGTGGGTGGTGGGATGAATTACAAGATTGGGATTGACATATATAAACTAATAAGTATAAAATAGATAACTAATAAGAACCTGCTCCATAAAAAGTAAAATTCAAAAAAACACATAATAAAAAGGCAGATATAAATCCTATCTTATGAATAATACCATTAAATGTGAAGAGATTCAAAGGTACAGGGCTTCCCTGGTGGCGCAGTGGTTGAGAGTCCGCCTGCTGATGCAGGGGATATGGGTTCGTGCCCCGGTCCAGGAGGATCCCACATGCTGCGGAGTGGCTGGGCCCGTTAGCCATGGCTGCTGGGCCTGTGCGTCCGGAGACTGTGCTCCGCAGCAAGAGAGGCCACAACAGTGAGAGGCCCGCATACCACAAAAAAAAAAAAAAGAGATTTGCAGAATGGATTAAAAAAAAAAAATGATCCAACTGTATGCTATCTACAAGGGAAACAAAGTGGATTCAAATGCACAATAGGTTGAAAGTTAAAGGATGGAAGATGCTATACCCTGCATATGGTAAACAAAAGTGATCTAGACTGGTGTTACTAACATCAGGCTTTAATACTTCAAGCCAAAAATGTTACTAGCAATAGAGGAATATTTTCTAATGAAACATGGCCAAACTACCAGGAAAATATAATAATTAATAAATATATATGCACTTAAAATAGAGACCCAAAGTACATAAACGGAAACTGAGAGAAGTGAAAGGATAAATGGACAATTCAACAATAGCTGGAAACCTCAATAGCCCTCTCTTTCAGGAGTGGAAACAAAATTAGAAGGCCAACAAGAGAATGGTTGATTTTAACAACACTATAATCAAACTAAACAAACAGAATCTATAGAACACTCCATCCCAAACCAACAGAATACATATTTGTCTCAAGTGCAAATGGAAACATTTTCTTAGACTATAAGAGGTCTCTAAGCTATTTAGTACACTACAGACTATATATAGACTACAAAAGGTCATGAAACAGGTTTCAAAAATTTAAGAGAACTGAAATTATAAAAAAAATATGTCCTCTGACCACAAAAGAATGAAACTGGAAATTAAGAACAAAAGCAAATTTGGGAAATTCGCATGTATGTGGAAATTAAATAACTCTCCCAAAATAACCAGGAGCTCAAAGAAGAAAGTACAAGAGAAATTACTTTGAGATAAATGAAAATGAGGACACAATATGGCAATACCTATAGAATGTGGATGAAGTAGTGTTGGAGAGCACTTTAGAGCTGTAAATGCCTGTGTTAAAAAAGAAGAAACATTCAAATCAATAACCTAACCTTCCACGGTAAGACAGTGGAAGCACAAGAGCAAAAGAAACCTAAATGTTACCAGAAGGGACGAGATAATGAGGATTGTACAGAAAATAAATTAGAGAAGAGTAAAACAATAGAGAAAATCAATGAAACCAAAAGTTGTTTCTGATAATAAAATTGACAAAACTTCAGCTAGATTGATTAAGAAAAAACTGGAGAACATTCAAAATCTAGAATGTTGTAAGGGAATGCTATGAATTCCTGTATTCCAAGAAATTAGATAACCTAATGAAATGGATAAATTCCCAGAAAGATATAAAACTACTAAAACTGCATCAAGAAAAAATAGAAATTCTGAATATAACCACTAAAGAAATTGAATTGGTAATAAAGAAATTCCCACAGAGAAGTCCATGAACAGAAGGCTACACTGGTGAATTCTAGCAAATGTTTAATGGAATGCTGTAAAAATATATATATAAAAGAAGTGGGAACACTTCCCAACTCATTCTGTCAGGCCAGTATTACCTTAATAACAAAACTAGTTAAGGACACCTCAAGAAAAGAAAATTACAGATTAATACCCATTATGAAGATCAACAACAACAACAAAAACTTCAACAAAATACTAACAAACTAAATATAGCAAGGTATAAAGAGAACCTATGACCTAGTGCGTTTATCCAAGGAATACAAGGTTTGTTAAATATATGAAAATTAATCAGTTTAATATATTATATTAATATATTAAAGGACAAAAGCCACATGATTACTTTATAGATGCATGAAATACATTTGACAAAATGCAACACCCTTTCGTGATAAAAACACTAAACCAGGAACAAGGAAAAGAAAGGATTTTACTCAACCTGTTAAAGGGTATCTACAAAAAACCCACAGGAAACAACATACTTATTAGTGAAGGGATGAAAGCCTTCCTTATATGGTCATAAACAAGACAAGAATGTCTGCTCTTGCTACTTCTATTCAACACTGTATTGGAGGTTCTCGCCAGGGTAATTAGGCGAGAAAATGAAATGAAATGCATCTAAAGTGGAAAGGAAACAGATTTGAAGATGACATGATCTATACAGAAAATACTATGGAACCCACTAAAAATATCTATAAGATCTAATAAAATATCCAAGATAAATAAAAAGTACATCCACTTAAAAACTTGTACACAAATGTTCATAGCAGCATTATTCATAATAGTAAAAAATGGAAGCAATTCCAATGTCATCAGATGATGAAGAACAAACTGTTGTATACCATATGATGCAGTATTATTAATCCATAAAAAGGAATGAAGTACAGATACTTGCTACAATATAAACGAAAATGAAGCATAGTGCTAAGTGAAAAACCAGACCCCAAACTCTACATATTTTATACTATTTATGTAAAATGTCCAGAATAAGCAAATTCATAGAAGCAGAGTATAGATTAATGATTTCCAGGGGCTGAGGGAGAGGCAAGCGTGGAGTGGCTACTAATGGACCCTGAATTTCTCTTGGTTTGGAAAATATTCTGGAATTAAACAGTGGTGATGGTTGCAAAAGTTTGTTAGGTTATATGAATATTTCAATATAAAAGAAGAAATCCACAAAAATATTTTTATGAAGGTATCAGTGTAATTTATGAATTAGCCTGCATAAAGTGGACTACGCAAGAGGAATGTAATATCTGGCAGCTAAGACATCAGTACAGGACAGCAGAGAAGCTGAATCTGGCAACTGGTAAAGTGCTTTACTTAGATATTAAACATTAAGTCGATATAAAATAATAAGCAAAAAAGTACACAGAAAAGTCACTACCAACAAAATTTTTTTTTAAGCAAAATAACTCCCAAGGATTTCCCTGAAGCAAATATACTGTAAAAGAACTTTCAATTAATTCCCAGAGAGGAACAATTGATTTCAGCTGTTAAATATGTCTCCTTTCTTTAAACAGAGTCCATTCCCTAATATGTACTGCCAGGCTGGGCTGTTAACTACCCAGGCCAGAGTAGAACCGGAAATTTCTAACACTGATAACTGTCGGAAATTTGTGATCACTCTGTCCCATTCATACAGCTACTTTCCAAGTGTCAAAATTTGGAAACATTGGACAGCTCTGAGTATAAAAGCAAGGTAAAGGCCATAGCAGCACTGGGGAAATAGTCCTATAAGTGAATTCTACCTGCACACAGGGAGCTAAAAATAACTTTCTCATATCATACTTATTAGTCTTCTCTTTAGAACATCAGTTTGCCTCTTTTGGTTGTTTAGGAATAAATAAATAACTGCATAAGTTTCCCCGTTGGTCAACCAACATTTTTTTATATAGCATATTTGATGTTTTTGAGAGATACAATTTCAACAGGTTATCACAAAGAGACACGATGGTCTCAAGCCACATACCACATGTTACAACAGAAAAAGGCCCATTCTGTTTACTCCTGTTAAATAAACATGCTGGGGATATGGGGAATTATCTGATACATCATTTGTTGGGTCAGATCACATAATATGATAAAACCGACTTTCTGCCTTCATTATTTTCCTAATTACCAAGGCCAACAGTGTTTAATCTAAATTATGCTGTGAATTCAAGCAAGAAGGTGTGAACTGTCTTGCTCGTACGTGATATAACACCTCTTCCCTCACTTCGGTCCCTCTTTAATCATAATCAAAGCCAAGGATCACGAGGATCACGTAAAAATCAAAAAACTACTAATACAAACTGGCTCTAAATATATTTCACTGCATCTAAATGGTGTACATTAATAAACAAATATTTTCCAATGAGATATTTATAATATGCAGTTAATTTCTTTCTCTAAATATACTAATTCACTTTAGTAACAGGAAAGTTGTGCATCATAAATAAACTATATAATTATTACATAAGTCATAAAATAAGGAATTTAATTTGATGTGAATGATGAAATTAACAGGCATATAAATCTGAACTATTAAAGAAAATATTTTGTAAGAGAATTTTTCTATTTTACACAGTAGCTCCCAACTTCCCATTACAGATAAATGAACAGATGTCACCAAATGATCCTTTCTTGGTACTACTTATCTTGTACATCTCATCAAAAAATAGATAGACTGAATATCATTGTGCATCTCACCTACTAATATGTGATCAAGATTTACAGGAAACTTGAATAACACTCAACTAAAGGTGCCATAATCTAATTTCTTTTTGAAAAGGGTAACTCCAAAAGTGATGCTCTATTTTAAACGAAATGTACTCCTTACACAGTATTCCAAGTACCCAATCTGTCCTGAAAGCTCCAGTAAGTGTGACTCTTGAGGTAAGGATTCAACTGAAGGGAGATGAGAGGGCAGACAGAGGGCAAGTCCGTGTGCTCCTACCCCATGCTCCCTTGCTGTATTCACTTCTCAGAGATCACAGCTAGGCTAAATCAGATGTGCCTTTCGGACTCCAAAACCTTAAGCTCAGAGCTGTCCTTTGTGGTGGTGTTGAAACAGTCAGCTGAGCTGTCCAAACTGTTAGGGTTGACTTTTATAACCACTAGAGGTTTTTTGTACCTAAGTAATGAGAGAGGTAGCAAAGATGTGTGGTTAAAACAACATGGATTAACATCCATCAACTAATAAATGATGAAATAAAATGTATATCCATACAATAAACTACTTTTCAAAAAATAGTGAAGTATTGATAAATGCTACAACATAGGTGAACCTGGAAAGTAATATTATGCTACCTGAAAGAAGGTAATCATGAAATACTACATATTGTCTGACTCCATTTATGCGAAATGTCTAGAATCAGAAAATCTATAGAGGCATGAACTAGATTAGTGGTTGCCTGGAATTAGGGGGGGATAGTAAATTAGGGGAAAAGATCAGTGGTTGCTAATGAGTACAAGGGTTATTGTTTGTTTGTTTTCTTTGAGAGGGGGACAAGAAAAAATTCTAAATTTGAGGCAACAAATCAATATAATTATTATTCATTGTTAATATGCTAAAAACCATTAATTGCACAATTTAAACAGGTGAAACATATGGTACATAATTTATATCCCAACAAAGTTGTTATTTTTCTTAACAAGATCATGGATTTATGCCACGGCTCTACCATTCAAGAGCTCTGCAATGATGGGAAAGTGACATAACTTTTCTCAGCTTCAGGACATTATCTGAAAGTAGAGATGGTAACAGTATCTATACTTCATAGTTTTGAAGACCAAATAATTTTTATATATGTAAAGCATTTAGGACAATGTCTCACATAGTAAACATGAGCTGTTACTACTGCTAACCAAAGCATCTTCTTCCAGGGTATCTCCTGAAAGCTGATGGCTTAGAGATTTTTTTAAAAAAGACAGGCCAAGCCAGCCTGAATCACAAGTTTGATGGCTTACGGGACACATCCAATACAAGTGCTTATAGAAGCCCAAAGTGGATTCCAGTCTGAAGTCTGACATGAATGCTCTATTAGAAATGTGCATCTGACTCAGCCAAACTCAGGTTTCACACTGTGTTCAAACAACTCTCTATTATTCCCTATATGACTTGCATCCTTTTTCTGTGATTATGATTTCTGCTCAAGGCTGATAATCAAATTTCTTACAAATCAAAAGGAATAAAACATAAGGTGAAACTGTTAAAAACCAGCTATCAACAAAAAGGTCAAGGCCTCCGGCATGAAAAAGGGGAAAAAAAAAAAAAACACTTATTCTCCGATTAGATTTATTCCTGATACAGAGCAGAATCATTTACAGCCACCAAAAAATTTTTAACTAGTAGTAAAGCATATTACAAGCTCTCTTGATTCAATTTTCCCTGGCATTTATTGTGCTTTATAAAATATCTAAATGTCAACCAGATTTATAAAAATGTATTTATAACTTAATAAATGGCTAACAGATTATTCATAAACAGATACCACACAGGCTATAATAATCTAAATTGATACAAATTTGTTTTCCTCCACATCACAAAAGTAATTAGTGTTTGCTTACAAAGTTTTTTTTATTTAATAGTAATGGGTACTAAAAATGCATCTGCATCTGCATGCATTTGAGATTTCAACATTACTACTGTACAGTTAGCATTCAATACGAGAACATTTGGTGGATTTATGTATTTCAATTTGCAATGCATCAATGAGTGGTCAAGGACATATCAAGGAGGGCTTAGCCCAAATCCGGATTTGAGGAATAGTACTAATAATATTTTGAAAATGATTATCCACTAAGTTGTGCTTCCTGCAGGTGAATCAAGGTTTTATTTGAAAGCCATCAAACGGGCAAGACTTCATGGTATTTTCAGGTTTCTCTGATAAAATGTTTTATTAAAAAAAAAAAAAAAGGCTTCTCTGACTGACTATCTTCTGATCCTTTCTCTGGGGTAAATGAAAAGAGCAAACAGTTATAAATGAGAATGTTAGCTCCACCATTTGGCCTCAAAATAAACATCCACTTGTTGCTGCAATTTTCAAGGCCCCTGATTTTAAGGAAAAACATATTGCTTAAGATAAAAACTGTGATACTTCCCAAACAATTCTATCTATTTTGAGAAACTTACACAAGCAAATCTACCCTGAAGTTTCAGGTACTGATCTTTTTACTGACGCCATAGTCTTCACATTCTATGACATAGAATGTCATATAGTTGAAATCATACAGTATGTAGCCTTTTCAGAATGGCTTCTTTCACTTAGTACTATAAATTTAAGTTCCCTCCATGTCCTTTCATGGCTTGATTGCTCATTTCATTTTAGCGCTGAATAATATTCCATTGTTGGGATATACCACAATTTACTCATCTATTCACCTACTGAAGGACATCTTGGTTGCTTCCAAATTTTGGCAATTATGAATAAAGTTGCTATAAATATCCATGTGCAGGTTTTTGTGTAGATATAAGTTTTCAAGTCCTTTGGGTAAATATTAAGCATGATTACTAGGTTACTAGCTTTTAAACTTTGAAGGTAAAAGAATTTGAAATTCATTCTCCATTCAGTTTTACAAGAGAAAGGGACAGACAGAGGTACAGAGAGACAGAGGGATAGGAGAAAAAAGGGAAGGGGAAAGGGAAAGAGGATAACAAATTTTAAAATTCCCATTTGTTTCAAAGGCATTTTGAAACATACAGAATGTAATTAGAGAACTACTTTCTTAGAATGCAAGGTTAATTAGATAATTTGTTGAGCTGAGCAATACATGAGGTACCGCATGTTTAAAAAATTAATATACTTATTCTAACTAAGTAATTATAACTGCAGGGACAAAAGTCAGGTTTGAAAATAAGCCCGTTAAATACCAAGAAAAAGGCCGAGACTAGATTTTAATTTTACTGACAAGATGAAGACAGCCTTGGCAGAGGAAGTTAAAATTATACATTTATAACTATCTTTAAACATAAAATAGAATATATATTTTATATATTATAAAATGATTTATTACTAATTATGTTCTCTTTTAAGGATCAGTTAAATGCATTCATTTATCCATTTAATGGCTCATTCATTCAAAATCTATTTAGTGTTCACTTTGTACCAAGCACTGTCTAGCTGCTAAGCACACATCCCTCAATATAACATTCAAAATTCCCTGCTCTCATGAAGCTTAAATTCATGTGTAGATAGCCTGGAAATAAAAGTAACTAAGAAGAGAAGTGTACAATATTTTATAAGTCCATAATGCCTTGGGGATTAAATGGGTAGGGTTAAATCAGACAGAGGTACAAGGAAGTTGCAATCTTATACGTGGATCAGGGTAGGCAGCACTTAGAAGGCTGCAACTGATTACTATGTTTTTTAATTCATTTTTTTTACTGCATTCTTTTTTAAAATGGCAACATAAACTCTTAACAGAATCTTCAAAATATCCTGTAATTTTCTAAGTACTTGTTAAAGCATCAAAATATTTAACATCATTTGACAATATTCTATAATATGATTTATACAGATGATTTGATTTCCTTCTGATGGGAATTTTAAAATAAAAATAGAAACAGTCTGTCCTATAAAGCATCCTGTGTATTCTAACAGTTGCAAATAAATTGTCTGATACCTCACATCAAATCTGGAAAAATCTCACTAATGAATCCATTGAAAGACATTATAGCTGACATATAAAGCACTCTTAAGCTGAATTTATATTGTGATTTAAATCAACATTTTGTCAATAGGATCCTTAGATGGCGAGAATCATATAAAAGTTCTCAACTCCCAATCAATGCATTCAAAATCAAATTAACGCCTACAATCAAAGGCATGAGTGAAGAGTTTATTTCACCATTCCCCTAACCAAACTTATTCAACTCCACTCTGTTTAGAGGGGGAAAAAAAAGAGGAGTGACATGATTTACCAATACAATGAACTCAACAGAACTTTTACAATAGTAAAGCAAAAATCTTCCAAGACAATCTAAAAGGCTAGTTCTTCCTTAAAGTCTAATCTTCTAATTCATTGGATTTATAGGTTTTTTAGGGGAAGAGGTAGTAACAGAAACTAAACAGACACCCTTCTGTATACACTACTTGTCAGCTGCAGTATCTGTGGATCATTTCACTTTCCTTCTGCCCTTTGTCCTATAAAATCTCAACGCTACTGTTGCCATTTCTATTCGACGAAACTCTGTCGTGGTAAATTGTCAACATTTATACCTAGGCTTCCTGAGACAAATCATTCTTCTCAGGCAGAACCATTTGAGCTTGGTCTCCTCCTTTTAGTCTTCATATATTTATCACTTTTAAATGATGATAAATCATAGTGGTATCAGCATTTTGTTCTAACAAATTTTAATGCTCTTCAATAACTTCCACAGAAATAATTAGAAACAGTCTGTTCTGTTAAACAAGCATTTGAATAATATTTTTAGTAAGAAAAACTTGCAAAGCTATGGTAGACTGAAAAAGACACAACTCCTCTACCCTCTGTTTGCCACATAACTGCAGCTCCTCACGTCGCCACTCACAACAGGGGAAGGCTAGCTCCCTAGTTCCCAAATCAAGTCTGGCTTTGCCGCTTGCTTTGGACAATAAAGCATGGTGGAAACAACACAGCACTGGATACAAGGCATCCTGTATCTTGTGTTTGAGGTCCTACCTAGTTACCGTGTGAACAAGTCTGCATAACTGGCTGGGTGATGAGAGATATGCGTCTTAGGTGCCACCACTAACGGAAGCAAGTCAACTCCCAGAAAAAGAGTCAGGTGACTGGCAGTGCCTTCAAGACCAGAGGAAATACCAGCTGAACTGAGCTCAAATTGCAGATCCCCAAAATTGTAAGCTGCATAAACAGTGTTTCAAGCCACTCAGCTTTAGGGGTGTAGTACAGCAATGGACAACTCGCACAAAATCAAGACTAAGAGTACTGTTTATACTTTTAATCAATAGTTCAACCAGATTATAGGATTACAATTAATATTTCATAAAGACGTTAAAGTGAAAATGTTTAAATAAATTGCTACTCCTACTGATTAAAGAAATATACTCATAACCAATATATAACCGAGTGACACTATTGCTAATAATATTAACAGCCAGCACATGTATAACGTTTATTATGTGCCAAATAATCTATTGACACATTTACTATCAAAACCACCCTATAAAATATGTGATATTATTCCCAAATGAGGAACCTGTAACACAGGTTAAGTAACTTGTCCAAAGTCACATAGCTTGTGAGTGGTAAAGCCAAGATGTGAATTCAAGTAATAAATACTATTCCATTCTGCCTCTTAAAAACAACGATTGGGACTTCCTTGGTGGCACAGTGCTTAAGAATCCGCCTGCCAATGCAGGGGACACGGGTTCGAGCCCTGGTCCGGGAAGACCCCACATGCTGTGGAGCAACTAAGCCCGTGTGCCACAACTACTGAGCCTGTGCTCTACAGCCCACGAGCCACAACTACTGAGCCCATGTGCCACAACTACTGAAGCCCGCATGCCTAGAGCCCATGCTCTGCAACAAGAGAAGCCACCGCAGTGAGCACGTGCACCGCAACGAAGAGTAGTCCCCACTCACCACAACTAGAGAAAGCCCACGTGCAGCAATAAATGCCCAACACAGGCAAAAATAAATACATTTATTAAAAAAAATAATGATAACAATAGTAACAATAATAAAATGACAAAATATTAGTTTATCTTATAATAATAGCTAAAATTTATTGAGTGATTGTACTGTCTGGTATTATGCTAAATTTATCATTTACTGCTCAGAGAAACAAATATTACTGTTAATATTGCTATTTTTAAACAGCTAACAAAGGCACAGAGAGATAAAGTTAGTGCTGCCTCTTGTGCTGGAAAATTTTTTAAATATTATTATGAAATGGATAATTTATACATGTGCCCCTTAAAATTTGGTACTATAATCAACTCATCAAGAGAATCCACCTTGAAATCACAATGCAATACCACTGAAAGATCACTAGAATAGCTAATACTAAAGAGACCAACACTACCACACATTACTGAGGATGTGTGAGAAACAGAACTCCCATGCATTGTTGGTGACAGTGTAAATGGTACAATCAATTTGGAATACATCTTGGTAGTTTCTAATGAATATGAGCACACACTTACCCTATCCTTTAGCTATTGCACCCTTAGGGAAATGAGTGGATGCGTCCACAAAAAGACTTGTACTGGATATTCACAACAGTTTTACTTCTAGCAGTCCCAAACTGTCCATGGATAAGA
Source organism: Tursiops truncatus (assembly GCF_011762595.2). Taxonomy (NCBI): domain Eukaryota; kingdom Metazoa; phylum Chordata; class Mammalia; order Artiodactyla; family Delphinidae; genus Tursiops; species Tursiops truncatus. The sequence goes on along the minus strand of NC_047043.1, from coordinate 89,263,259 downwards.
GACAGGAAAAATATATTGTGCTATATCCATATAACAGAATACTGTCAGGAATTTTAAAAGATCAACCTACCTATACATGCAATAACATATATGAATTTCAAAATGTTATGCTGAGCCAAAGAAAGCAGATGAAGAGTACATACTATATATCAATATTTCCATTTATGAGAAATTCTAGAACACTAAGAACATTCCGAGGTGTAATAAATATGTCAGAAAAGCGACTGCCTGTGGTGGAGTGGAGACTACGCCTGAAAAGGTGCACAGGAGAACTTCCTGGAATGATAAAGGTGTCCTGTATCTTTATTTGAGTGGTGGCAAATGGGTATCAGAAAGTCAACACACTGTAAACTTTAGATATGAGCATTTTACTGGGTGCACATCAAAGTTGAAAAAGCAAATGAAACAAAACTGATCATTTTCAACTTACTCAAGTTAACAAATACCTATGGGGTACCTACTATGTACTTAGCACTGTGCTCAAGGCAATCCTGAGTGACAGAAGGAAATCTTGCAAAAATCTATGCTATTAATAAGTTCATCGGGCTTCCCTGGTGGCGCAGTGGTTGAGAGTCCACCTGCCGATGCAGGGGACACGGGTTCGTGCCCCGGTCCGGGAAGATCCCACGTGCCGCGGAGCGGCTGGGCCCGTGAGCCATGGCCGCTGAGCCTGCGCGTCCGGAGCCTGTGCTCCGCAACGGGAGAGACCACAACAGTGAGAGCCCCGCGTACCGCAAAAAAAAAAAAAAAAAAAAGTTCATCCATTGTGAGAAAGAAAACTCAGGGAAAAATCCAAGAGAAAAATAATCTGCTGCTAAGATATGTGCGTCAGACAAGTGTTGTAGAGGTCACAACACAAATACCACTTGTTATAAGTGAAACAGGGAATAAGCATTCATGAGACATTGTGTTTTAAGAGTTAATGATGTGACAGATTAACATTTTACTATCTTCTTAAAAAGTCATTAAAACATTACACTTTGAAACAAAGCAACCAAGTAAAATCACTTATATCCCAGAAGAATTCGAGACCTCCAAATAGTTTATCATAAACACATCAGTTAATCCTTTAATGATTTTACAGTACCTGATATCCTGTGGTGAAATATGGGATAAACAAAAAGATATCTTACCATCCATTCAACAATCATAATTTAAAATTCCTACTGAGGCTTTTTAACCCATTTTGTTCTTCAAATATTTAAAGGAGTGAATAAGCACCAGTGGTAACTAGGGTGACTCTGCTAGTCTAATAGCGTGTCAAAAGTTATTATTTTAAAATGATGCTACAAGATAAATTCTTGAATAGTGAGAGGTCTCCTCCATGGGTTAAGTTTTTCCATAAGAATCACTGAACAAGAATTTATTGCATGCCAAGGCTATATATTCAGTGTTGGGGAAGTTAACATGCTATTCAAATATACTCTCTGCCACCAAGAAAATTCTGATGTACTTGGGTATACAGGAAGGGTAAAACATGTACACAAAACGAAGCAAAGGAACAGTAAAGAATGAAAATCATCCTATTTGCAATGATGGGGTCCAGGTACCTTAATGGCTAGGGATGCAATCATCCAAACATACAGCTATGGCATGAGTCATGATCAACGTGCACCAAAACTCTCATCCTATATAGTTCTATTTTTTTCAATAAACGCAGCTCAATAAGAAAAGTGATAGAATTTTACAATGTAAAACTTTAATAAAAATCAGCCACAGATCATAAAAAAATTCCATTAGTTCCTTGAGTTTTGCTTTGGAAGAGCTTGTCATTTCAATAATAATAAACTAAACAGCGCTTCCCTAGTGGCGCAGTGGTTGAGAGTCCGCCTGCCGATGCAGGGGACACAGGTTCGTGCCCCGGTCCGGGAGGATCCCACATGCCGCGGAGAGGCTGGGCCCGTGGGCCATGGCCTCTGAGCCTGAGCGTCCCGAGCCTGTGCTCCGCAATGGGAGAGGCCACAACAGTGAGAGGCCCGCGTACCGCAAAAAATAAAATAAAAATAAAATAAACAAAGCTCAGATCGAGAGTTTCTATTTAAAGGAAAACGAGTTATTTCCTCCAATCTGATCTATTTGAAGTCAGAAATATTTTATTGCCTATCTCCGCAGCTACCATCCCAAAACACTGTACCTGGACCACGGTCTCATGCCTGCCTAAACTTCTGATGCCTTCACATCAATACATGTATCTTTAAGGTGGAGCCCAAGACCCCATGTAGCCTGGCTCAGCTCTTCCTCTTCAGTCATCTCTTCCCAATTTTGATTCAACAAGTGATTTCAGTCATACTGAAAATCTTCATTCTCTTGGGTGTACCATTATTTGTCCACTTACTCCTATTTCATATATAGTCTCTCTCTACCCTGGACTTCCTATATAAAAATCATCGTTAATGATTTTTGCCTATAATTGCAACCATGGAACTTAAGTACTCTGTAAGTTACATGTATAAATGAAAAGATGAAAGGCCCCCAAATCAATACTATAAAACACAATTCAGTGTGATGATATTCAAGTCATAACGTACCAGACTAAAATGAGCAGTTTCTTTAAATTACTATGCATATGGTCCAGGGTCCATCTGGCTTTCCCCTTCCTGTGCTGTGACCAGGAGGCTCTCTCTAGGTTATGTAGCCAGGATAATCCTATAGTCACCTCATTTGCTGCCCTTGTTTCTGGGATCGTTGTTCTACCCTGCCTCTTCTGTTCACTGTCTAAAAACTGTTGTTTCGTTATTGTTGTTGTTGTTTTACATTTTTGGTGTCGTTATATTAGGCAGAAAGATAAGTCCAGCCCCCGTTACTCCACCATGTTAGATGAGGAAGTTATAAGATCTCAGAAAGTGCCTGGCTCAGAGGCCAGACCTCAAGGTACTGGAGAGTTCTAAAACTCTGAAAACAACACTTTAAAGTTTCCAAATAAGGTGGTCTTAATTTTCTAACCAAACTTCCAGATAGAATTATGTTACAAAGAATATTCTCAGTAAGTTATTCAGCCACTATTGTGACAACTTAAACATCAAATGACTATTCTTATAAATGCAAAACAGTCAAAGAAAATTAGAAAGAGGCTCAAAACTAAAGATAGTCACAAGAGGTCCCAAAATTGATTCACAGTCTGGTCTTCATTATCTTATTTTCCTTTTTATTTCCATAGGATGAGAAGCAAGGCTTGGAGGTGGTAGAGAGCTGCCTAAAGTCAAAAACCCCACGAGGATTTGAAAAGACCAGAAAGATCATCATATGTGATTCAACTACCCTCCGCTACAGCGTGTTCCACAGCTGTTGACTAAAAGCAGATGTCTTCATGCCTTGCTTTTTATTATGAACAACAGCATTTAATGAACATCATAAATGTTCCAGGTGCCATGCTATGTGCTTTACATATTATATCAAATTAATCCTAACACCAACCCTGTGATGTAGGTACAATTATTATCCCCATTTCACAGATGATAGAACTAAGCACAGAAAAGTAGAGGAACTTGCGTAGAATACCTCTATGCAATGGAAAACCTAGGTCTGACCCATGCTGATCATTCTATACAAAATCATGACATTTAACCAGCTCATGTTTAGAGGACCTGGTCTCCCATTCCCCACAACTCCCTCATCTGACCTATGCCTGTCGCCCCTTCATTTACCAGTTTGTCCACTGCAGCTCCGGTCTTCAACTGGCCCACCTTCAGATCAGTTATGCTTCCACCCTTTCCAAGGAGAGGATCTGCATGAATTTAACATAAACTGTCTGCAATTTTCAGAGAATACAGAGAAAACCCTTACTGAATCTGTTTACGCCAGTGTACACCTGCCCCTGCTGAGATCCCAGCCTCACTGCGGGACTTCCTCATCACATTCATTCTTTTCACCTGCTTCCTCCTGTACCAGTTCCCACCTGTCATGAGAGATCACTCGCGGTAGAATTTCTGCTACATGCCAGCTCAACTACTAGTCTTGGCTCACTTTTTCTAGTTTTACCTCTCTGACCTACTTATGTTTACAATGAGAAGTTGAATTTCAACACGTTAAAAAAAATGATGTCACTGTCCTATTGCCCATCAATTTGCAGAAGTTTTACCTAAAAGGAGTCTGAACTTGGATAAAACTGGGCAGAAGTTAATTATTTCCTTTTTGCATCTTTATAATAGCTTATAATTTCTCATATAAATATATAAATACATGAATATAATATATAAATTTATAAATAAAAGCTATTTAAATCTAGAATGTGTTACCTTACAAAATAATTAATCCCCTCTCTTGAGTCTCTATTAAGCAAGCACTTTTCAGGAATACGGGGCTAGGTAAGATCCACTCACTAAATAGGGAGCTAGAGCAAATGATTTATAAGATATTTCTAGCCCTCAAACGGTTCTGTGTACCTTTAACCTCACTACCTATGTTTAATGCTTGTATATAATGCATTAATGCAGTATATACTTCATTTCACTCCATTCCTTCAAATTTCTAGCTCTTCTTCAACCTTCCCTACATTACTGAACAAACAAGTTATTTAACTTGAGTAACAAACTATTTTCCTTTATTTATATGCTCATCTAACATTTACCAGCTGTCTTCCAACAAATCCAAAAAATGAGTTATTTTCTTTAATTCTGGTTTTCAGATTCATATTTCTCTTACTGTCCTTCTACTTATTTGATAACAATGCATTTGTGATATATTTTCTGTTTTATACTTACTATAGCTTAATCTATTCCATTCCAAACAGAAACTATTTGAAGATCCCTGAACAGTACAAACTCTCCCAGTTTCTTTAATCTGCCTTCATAATGATTTCCTCCCTTCCTTGTTTTCTTTTCAAATCCAGACCACCTTATTTCTACTAATATCTCGTCTAATTTATTTGCTATTTCTGCTGTCAATTTTCTCTCTGCATTACTAGACGTCAGTGTTTCTGTCAAAATTGCCAATGACTGAAATCCTCTGTTCCTCATACTTCTTTATAAAATTAATACAACCAAAAATGAGATCTTAACTCTCAACTTATTCATTTAAAGTTTTATTAGCTTTTTACTCTTGTAATATAATTTGAACATCAGGAGATGAATATAAAGTTTACTAAGTTCACTACCAATTATAACCAAATTATAAACATACAGCCAATTTCAAACTTCAAGATTACTAATGTGCTATTGTAAAATAGAAACTTTTTTTTTCACACATTACATCCTAGAGCTACAATGGATAGAATGGTATAAAGTCCCTTAGTTGTTCAACTTTATGGATTCATATTTAATTGCCAAGCTGGAAATAGCCTTAAAGGTAATCTAGTTCATCTATCATCAAATGATAAAATCATCTCTACAATAACCTTGCCAGGTGAATGCCCAGTCTCTGAACAAAGAGGTCCAAAGAAAGAATATGTCATAAACCTCCTCACAGGAATGTTTGTTTTATGACAGGTATGACATTCCTCATCTTTTAACCTACAATTCCTTGTTTTATCTTAAGACTATAATCAAAACATTCAATCTACACTGATAGCCCCTCTAGTGTTTGTATACAAAAATGTCATTCCTGAATGCCATTTAACTCATCTAAACTAAACCTTCCCTGGTTTCTTTCTTTTTTTTTTTTTACTTTATAAATGAAGAAGTACAACTATCTTTACTTGTAGTCAATATGATTGCTCATGAAGAAAATTCTAGGGAATCTACCAAACAACAACAAAAAAGTACTAGAATGAAAACAAATTTAGAAATGAGGCCATATGATACAAGTTCAATATCCTTTCCTGGTTTTCTTAAACACTTCTCATGACATTGTGATTAATCTTTTCTCTGTATTTTAAGCATTCTCTAGTTCTCTATGTCCCTTTCAAAATATGTTACCCAGAGTAAATTAAACATATGTTCAATTACATCCTTGGATAATCCCAAGATATTTACAGCTTCCACTATGTTCTATGAAAAAGGAGTGCTCTATTGTAAATGTAAATATATGTATAACCTAATCAGCAGTAATGCATCCAATTCACACATTAAGCAGATATTTTTACTATAACACTCATCTAATCGAAACACCAGTCCTATTTCAGGGCAGTTGTCCTACTTAGAAATTGCAATTTTTATCTTTTTCCTGTTCTTTTTATATATCTTGACAAGCCTTGTTTAATAACCATATATTTTTGAGCTAACTAGACCCTTTATGGTTAGAATTCTGCTATTTTCCATTCAGGTTTCACTATATTTTAAGTTACTATAAATTTGAAGAAAGGGAAGTACTCATCTTTCTAATCAATAAGAAAATTGATGTATAGACCAAACACAACATCAAAATACAGGTTCACAATGTTTTTAAAAGTCTAGTATATATGTGGTTGTATGTAAGAATGGGTGAATAGATACTTATATATAGAGAGAGGGATGGGTGGCAATTTCATACAGAGAGATATATTAAATTTAATAGTTAAAATTTTAAATTAATAGAATTCATCATGATATGACACCTTTTTCTTGCTTATAATATTGGCAAATAAAAAGAAAAATGCCTCCCCAAATCGGCAAGGATGTAGCTAAATTGGTTCTTTAATTCAGTATAGACATGTAAATTGGTACAAATTTTCCTAATGGAAATTTATTAATCCATTAAAAGCATAAAATATATACACTCTTTGGTTCAACAATTATGCTTCAGGAATTTACCCTCAAGAGATAAAAGATTAGTTAAATAAACTGTGTATATCCATAAATGGAATAATTGGCCATTAAAATAATGGAAAATAGTGTTTCCTGAGATGGAAGGTGTTCATATTATAAAACTATGTGTAAAATACAGGCCATAATACAGTTGAAAAATACATAATCATTTATTTATGTGACTATTTAAACAGGAAAAACATACCTAGATTGACATCACCAAAATGACATTGGTTATAATCCCCTGGATTATACCGCTGTGGCCTCTCCCACTGCGGAGCACAGGCTCCGGACGCGCAGGCTCAGCGGCCATGGCTCACAGGCCCAGCTGCTCCGCAGCATGTGGGATCCTCCCGGACCGGGGCATGAACCCATGTCCCCTGCATCAGCAGGCGGACTCCCAACCACTGCGCAACCAGGAAAGCCCTGATACTTTTTAATATAAGGAAGTGTTCACTTGGTTATTCCTCCTACATAGCAGTATATTTAGAATATAAGAAATAAGAGGTATGATATAGGAAAAGAATGGGAAAGAAGGCAAACTGTTAGGCACCCCAATGCCCCAATGCAATCTTATGTTTCCACTTCAATAATTTTAATATGTGTTATTAATGAAATTATGTTATGACAGAATAAGCAATTGCAATCTCATTAAACAGATTTATCAACTGTAATTGAACCAGATAAACTATTTTTTAACCAGCCCATTCATCTAATTAAATCCTATTTAGTATTTTTTACAGATTAAGAACTTCTTAATTATGACTTTTTAAATATGTATCAATATTTGTTACTCATCTTGCAGTACTTTTCTAGGTACTACTAAATTCCATATTCTTCTTGTTTGCTAATTGTGAACATCACTTTCTAATTCCATATTTTGTGTTTGTTGCAATAAAATTAAAGTCTAATTTTTATGTAGACTGAGCCCTTTTCATTTTTTATATGTTTTATTTATTATTCCTCTTTAAATATACTTTATTATTTAAAGTATACCCTGGTAAACAAACTGGCAGACATAGTATATGTAAGAAACTAAAATTAAAACTATCCTATTACATACCTCCTAAGATTACAACCAATGAAGCATTAACATATTTTTCAAGACTTATCTGTGTGGTATAATTTGAAAAATTTCAATATTAAAAATTTCCTATACTATATATTTATGCTCCTACCTAAGGAATATTTTGCATATTATTAAATGTTTCTTCAAGATTATTTTCATAACTCTCAGTACACTGTGTACGTAGATTAACTCTTCCACTACTGTCAAATACTTTATTACTGATAAAAATGAACATCCCCAAAGATGATGCTGACTCATTTTAATAGCTCTATTGCAGGAGTTAGGTTTCATTAACTATGTAAATAAATTATTCTACAATAGAAAATTACATTTGCATAGGAGAGGAAAAATAATTTTCCCTCTACCCTTATGAGTTATTGGTCGAGTCCTCTGTAATAGAGGACACATTAACAAGAGAAAAGCAAACAGGTTTATTAGCATGCGTACCTCATGTGTTCATGGGAGATACCCAGGAACACTGAGTAACTCAAAGAGGTGGCTTAGAACTCTGACTTATATAATAGCACCTTCAACCAAAAAACAATCCATTTGTGGACAAAGGAAAGCAGTTTTAGGCTTTCAAAGATGGCAAACTCGTAGGGTAATGAAGTAAAGATAGATAAAGGCTAGTCTAAAAAGTCTGTTATACAGATTCCTCTGGTACCATCTCCAGGTCAATAGAACATAAAGTTCTCAGCTGATTAACTTTTGTCTTTCCTAGTAGAGAGGGGAAGAGTGACACCTTTGAAAATTTATCTCCTGCTTTTAGGCAAACAGGCATAGTGCAGGGGTCCTTTCTTGTATCTGCTTCTTCTCAAATGACTACAGTTCAAAATAATACTTATGCAAAAGGTGCATATTTGTGAAGGGCATATTCTGCTATCCTTCAATAACACAATTATAGAATAAACCCCAACTGTGATGCTATATTATAAATTCTTTGAAAATAAACCTCGTAGAATTGCTTCATTTTAAGCAATGAGAAGATGGCAAAAATAAAATTCATGAAAAACATTAAGAAACTTTTTTCAAACCACCTTTCATAAAAGGTTATAGAGATGAATGAGATAATTATTGCTAGATATCCAAAAAGTGTAAAACTGCCTTCAAAACCAGAACAAGCTAAGTCTTCAAATGTATATTATAGATGGACCTAAAGAAAAATATATTTGCAAATAACTTAATTGGTTCTGCATTCTTGCAACTCAATTTTTTTACAAAAAGGTTTATGTCCTGTTCTTAACTTTTGCATCATTCTTGGAGTTGCTTCCTTTGCTATTCCCAGCCTACAGCCATCATTCTAATTTCTTCCCAACTGTTTCCTCATTTCCTTTCTTTCCTTCTACCTAAACCTCATATAGCAATCTAACACCCCAGCTCTTTTTCCCTCTTTGGGTACTTATTCTATTTGCCTCTCTTTCCTCTTTTCACTTTGCCAACATGCCCGTACTATTTTACCTGTTTTTAGTTTCACATTTGCATTGGCAAATAGCAAGAGATGAACTAGATAAGTAAGAAGCAGATTTCAGGCCAGGCAAAGGGTCAGAAAACACATGAGCATCAAATGAGCATATGAAAAATTCATAACGGGAAATATGCTTTCTTAGCTTTTGTAGGACCAAAAAAAAAAAAAAAAAAGTTCTAATAGTCTCCCTTGAGCAGAAATGTGGAAGTGGTAGGAAAACTAAACCTTACAAACTGAACCAAAAATAAGGACTGAAAGCTATTTCAATTATATTTAGGGAAGGAATCACTGGGCTCAATGAAGAAAGAACTAACCCTTCCTGGATAGAAAAATGAGTTAAGCTGAGATGAAAGCTCTTACTGATCGTGTTATCCCCTCCTTACCCACACCGTGGGGAACTCCTATACCTCCTTCCAAAAGTAGTTGAAATAGAATCTCTCTGGCAAAAGGTCTCTTTACAACCATTCAGCTATGAAGTGTCAACTACCCTCTCTTCCGTACCCCACTCCTCAAGACATGGCACTTACTCTTTGTGAGCATATTCGGTGACAGATCAGTGAATACATTATTTTCCATCCACCATTCAATGGCTTATTATCTGCTTTTATTTTGGGGGGCAGAGGGAATCCATTCATGGAAATTGGAACACCCGTTAACTTAGCATTATAATAAAGGTTGGGCTAAGTGTTTCTTATCCAAAAGCATTCCTGCATTTAATGTTATTATTATTTTGCAGTCGGTCATATACGTTTATCAATTATACTGAAATCTAGACTTGATGATGCTCTTAATGTCAAAGCATTTCCACTAATTCTAATGGCTTTTTATTTTTATACCCTCTGTTCACTATAACATCTTTTCACTTTTTACTGAGATATATGATGAATTTTGTGTTAGGTTAATACTAACTATTTTGAAGTGTACAATTCATTGGTTTTTAAAACACTCACAAGCTCGCACAACTATCATCACTAACTAATTCCAGAACATTTTTACCACTTCCAAAAGAAATCCCACTCAGTGGTCACTCTCCACTCCCCTCTACCCACAGCCCCTGGCAAATACTAATCTCCTTTCTGTTTTTATAGATTTGCCTATTCTCCATATTGCATATAAATGACATATACAAGATATGGCCTTTTGTGTCTGACTTCTTTCACGTCACGTTATTTTCAAGGTTCATCTATGTTATAGCATGTATGATTATTTTGTTCCTGTTAATGGATGACTAATATTCCATTTACGGCTATGTCACATTTTGTTTACCCATTTAGTAGGTGATGGACATCCGGACTGTTTATGCGCTTGGGGTATTATAAATAATGCTGCTATGAATATTTGTGCACAGGTTTTTCTTTAAAAATAGATTCTCAATTTTCTTGGATATAAGGCCTTCTTGAAAAGAACTCAAGATACTTAAAACCAGCATTTTAATAGTCAATGTGATAGTCTTGCTTTGTTCTGTTATGTTAAATATACATATTTGGTATGCCATTTTTGTCCAAATGATTCATCAAAACAGAAGGAGGGGAAAAAAGCATCAGACAGGCCATAGACTCGTGAACAACATACACTACAGAATACAACTAAGGACAGCACATTACAGCACGGACTGGCTGACAGTGATCACAGAATTGTGTGCTTGTTCTCGTTGTCAAAGAACACGGAAAAATACATGCTGTGTAACGAGTCGTTTGATATATCCTTACTTTAAAGGACATACCTTGGAGACGAATGGAATTACAACCAATCGGCAATAAACAAAAGTAATTCAACGTCTGTCACCACTGATACACTTTCAGTAATTTTCCAAATGTTTACTGCATGTAACCAGCCTCATAAAATTCAGGCCAAGCACCTGACAACCGTGTGAAACAAGCATTCACAAAAAATTGTAAAATAAAAGTTTACATTCATGATCTTTCAGACAATAATGTTTATTATCCTCAACATATTGAGGATAATAGGTATAGGAAAATAAGAAAATTTCAAAGGGTTACTGTAAAAATGGGGCAGGCGTATAGGTAAAAATACAGGCAAAAAATGAATAGCTGCTGGGGAAAATGTGGGAGGTTAAAAGCTGATGGCTTATTAAAATTTAAAACACATGAAAATCTTCGTGTCAGAGTCAGTAGAGTTGCCAGCCAAAAATAAGTGAGTCAAGAATACCCAATCTCCACAGAATAAGACGACACCGAACAGCAAAGTAACGCGCTTGACAAATGAAGCAACTGACACTAAACCACTAAAATAAAAGCACAAAAAGGGAAGAGGAAAATGCAAAATAGCTAATGAAACAGAAAGCGGTTAGCCAAACCTTTTTCCTAGTAAATATGTGAGATCCTATCAGTTGGCACATGATGACACTGCCAGGTGTCACAGAGAACTTCAGGGGACACAAAAATTGCTGTATTCCTTTAGGGAGAGCTAGAAAGTGGCCAGAAGAGATAGAAGACAGCAGTGTACAGCAGACAGAAGAGATTACAAAACACTTTCAGTGCATTCTAGAGCTTAGCTCCTGAAGAATCTTTAGTCTTGAAATGCGCCACGGAGAGTACCAAGCACAGTAGCTGAGGTAAGTATATAGTGGACAATCACAGTGCCGGGCATTTTATTTATCCTCCCGGCTAGAGTATATGGTATGTACTGTCCTCACTCCCACTTAATTGATGAATATACTGAGGCTCAAAGAAGTTAAATAATTGGGTTAAGATCACAGTACTGACTGACTTCAGATCCTGAACTCAACACTACTATCCATGCTAATGGACTAGAAGGTACCAAAATATGATAGAGGTACACCCACTTATCACAAAACCCAGTAACTGTTAGAAATGTGTTTTTTAACATCTTAATTAGAGTATAATTGCTTTACAATGGTGTGTTAGTTTCTGCTTTATAACAAAGTGAATCAGCTATACATAAACATATATCCCCATATCTCCTCCCTTTTGCGTCTCCCTCCCAACCTCCCTATCCCAGCCCCCTAGGCGGTCACAAAACACCGAGCTGATCTCCGTGTGCTTTGCGGCTGCTTCCCACTAGCTATCTAATTTACATTTGGTAGTATATATAAACCATGTCACTCTCTCACTTCATCCCAGCTTACCCTTCCCCCTCCCTGTGTTCTCAAGTCCATTCTCTATATCTGCACCTTTATTGCTGTCCTGCCTTTAGGTTCTTCAGAGCTTTTTTTTTTTTTTTTACATTCTATATATATGTGTTAGCATATGGTATTTGTTTTTCTCTTTCTGACTTACTTCACTCTGTATGACACACTCTAGGTCCATCCACATCACTACAAATAACTCAATTTTGTTTCTTTTTATGGCTGAGTAATATTCCATTGTATACATGTGCCACATCTTCTTTATCCATTCATCTGTTGATGGACACGTGGGCTGATTCCATGTCCTGGCTATTGTAAATAGAGCTGCAATGAACATTGTGGTACATGACTCTTTTTGAATTATGGTTTTTCCAGGGTATATGCCCAGGAGTGGGATTGCTGGGTCATATGGTAGCTCTATTTTTAGTTTTTGAAGGGATGTCCATACTGTTCTCCATAGTGGCTGTATCAATTTACATTCCCACCAACAGTGCAAGAGGGTTCTCTTTTCTCCAAACCCTCTGCAGCATTTATTGTTTGTAGATTTTTTGATGATGGCCATTCCAACTGGTGTGAGGTGATACCTCATTGTAGTTTTGATTTGCATTTCTCTAATGATTAGTGATGTTCAGTATTCTTTCATGTGTTTGTTGGCAATCTGTATATCTTCTTTGGATAAATGTCTACTTAGGTCTTCTGCCCATTTTGGGATTGGGTGGTTTGTTTTTTTGATATTGAGCTACATGAGCTGCTTGTAAATTTTGGAGGTTAATCCTTTGTCAGTTGCTTCATTTGCAAATATTTTCTCCCATTCTGAGGGTTATCTGTGGGTCTCTTTTATGGTTTCCTTTGCTGTGCAAAAGCTTTGAAGTTTCATTAGGTCCCATTTGTTTATTTTTGTTTTTATTTCCATTTCTCTAGGAGGTGGGTCAAAAAGGATATTGCTGTGATTTATGTCATAGAGTGTTCTGCCTATGTTTTCCTCTAAGAGTTTTATAGTGTTTGGCCTTACATTTAGGTCTTTAATCCATGCTGAGTTTATTTTTGTGTATGGTGTTAGGGAGTGTTCAAATTTCATTCTTTTACATGTAGCTGTCCAGTTTTCCCAGCACCACTTATTGAAGAGGCTGTCTTTTCTCCATTGTATATTCTTGCCTCCTTTATCAAAAATAAGGTGACCATATGTGCGTGGGTTTGTCTCTGGGCTTTCTATCCTGTTCCATTGATCTATATTACTGTTTTTGTGCCAGTACCATATTGCCTTGATTACTGTAGCTTTGTAGTACAGTCTGAAGCATGGGAGCTTGATTCCTCCAGCTCTGTTTTTCTTTCTCAAGACTGCTTTGGCTGTTTGGGGTCTTTTGTGTTTCCATACAAATTGTGAATTTAGATCTAGTTCTATGAAAAATGCCATTGGTAGTTTGATAGGGATTGCATTCAATCTGTAGGTTGCTTTGGGTAGTAGAGTTATTTTCACAATGCTGATTCTTCCAATCCAAGAACATGGTATATCTCTCCAATTGTCTGTATCATCTTTAATTTCTTTCATCAGTGTCTTATAGTGTTCTGCATACAGGTCTTTTGTCTCCTTAGGTAGGTTTATTCCTGGGTCTTTTATTCTTTTTGTTGCAATGGTAAATGGGAGTGTTTCCTTAATTTCTCTTTCACATTTTTCATCATTAGTGTGTAGGGATGCAAGAGATTTCTGTGCATTAGTTATGTATCCTGCTACTCTACCAAAGTCACTGATTAGCTCTAATAGTTTTCTGGTAGCATCTTTAGGATTCTCTACGTATAGTATCATGTCATCTGCAAACAGTGACAGTTTTACTTTTTCTTTTCCAATTTGGACTCCTTTTATTTCTTTTTCTTCTCTGATTGCTGCTGGCTAAAATTTCCAAAACTACGTTGAATAATAGTGGTGAGAGTGGGCATCCTTGTCTTGTTCCTGATCTTAGTGGAAATGGTTTCAGTTTTTCACCACTGAGAACAATGCTGGCTGTGGGTTTGTCATATATGGCCTTTATTATGTTGAAGTAAGTTCCTTCTATGCCTACTTTCTGTAGGGTTTTTGTCATAAATGGTTGTTGAATTTTGCAGAAAGTTTTTCTGCAGCTATTGAGATGATATGGTTTTTCTCCTTCAATTTGTTAATATGGTGTATCACATTGATTGATTTGCATATATTGAAGAATCCTTGTATTCCTGGGATAAACCCCAGTTGATCATGGTGTATGAGCCTTTTAATGTGCTGCTGGATTCTGTTTGCTAGTATTTTGTTGAGGATTTTTGCATCTATGTTCATCAGTGATATTGGCCTGTAGTTTTCTTTCTTTGTGACATCTTTTTCTGGTTTTGGTATCAGGGTGATGGTCACCTCGTAGAATGAGTTTGGGAGTGTTCCTCCCTCTGCTATATTTTGGAAGAGTTTGAGAAGGATAGGTGTTAGCTCTTCTCTAAATGTTTGATAGAAGTCACCTGTGAAGCCATCTGGTCCTGGACTCTTGTTTGTTGGTAGATTTTTAATCACAGTCTCAATTTCAGTGCTGGTGATTGGTGTGTTTATATTTTCTATTTCTTCCTGGTTCAGTCTCAGAAGGTTGTGCTTTTCTAAAAACTTGTCCATTTCTTCCAGGTTGTCCATTTTATTGGCATAGAGTTGCTTGTAGAAATGCCTCATGATCCTTTGTATTTCTGCAGTGTCAGTTGTTACTTCTCCTTTTTCATTTCTAATTCTATTGATTTGAGTCTTCTCCCATTTTTCTTGATGAGTTTGGTTATTGGCTTATCAATTTTGTTTATCTTCTCAAAGAACCAGCTTTTAAACAAGGTTATGCCAACTCTTATGTGACCAGGAATGACTTCTCTAACTTTGCTTGTTAGGTCACAGCTAACTTTTAGTGTTCAGAGTCTCTGTTTCATCCCATCAGCATGTCATGAGCTGTCAAGGGTGTGGAAAATGCCATCCAAATCTCAGCTTTTCACTAACAGAGCAAGTAGGTGCCACCTCTGAAGGCTGCTTCTGTCACTCCAAGACTCTGCTGGAGGTTGATGCCAGTGTGATGTGCCTTCCCCAGGTGATTGAAACAAACACCATGTGTGTCATTCTCATAATGTTTCCAACTTCTGTGAAGAACTTAAATTAAGTGAGGTTGAGGCTTTTAGACCAACTTTGCAGGATCTGGGGCTCTTAAGTACCAAACTTCATACAGAAGTTCTTATAAACTGACAAAGAAAGTAGGCAACAGAAGCTAGGTTTTTCCATGAAAAACAGTAAAGTTTAGTGTCTCCTTTTTTATTTTTGGTATTTCACCATGTGCTCTAGGGTTGTGACCTTATATTCCTAGGAGGTCAATAGCTGAAGACCCTATAGGATACTGGCTAAAATCATGGTTTCTGGAATCAGACTGCCTGCATTTCAATTCCAAATGTCACTAGCTGAGGGACCCACAGCAATGAGTGTTACTCTCCAACTGTATCCTCAATAGTAAATTAAGGTTTTGCAGCCTGAGTCTAAAGGGTAAAGTCAAGAAAGGAGGGAAAAGAGGGAGATGTGCCTTCTTTCTTTCACTTTCTTTCTCTTGCTTTTATAATTACCTTTCAGAGAATAATAAACAATCCTTGAAATATCCCTTTAGTCAAGAGCACTAGATTCATAACTATGCTTATAAATGCCTATTGATTAGTCCAGTATTATACCTGGTAATCAAGAAAACATGATAAAAGGAAGAGAACACTTGCAGGTCATAAAAAATATATGTATTACGACTGCATCTAGGGATATTTTAATGAAAGTGCTGCTTATTTTATTTTTTACAAGGCATACCCTGGTTTATAAAGGCAGGCACTGTTTGCAAAAATGTCCTTTTAATCTGATTTGACAAAATAAGCAACGAATTCAGGACCAAGCATTGCAACCCATTATGTTCTTCTGGCCCCTTTTAATATAGTGCAGTTCCTTCTCCAGACATTAACTTGTTGAAGAGATCAGGCCTGCTATCCCACAGAATGCCTCTCGTTTGTTATTTGTCTTGTTGCATCTGTATGATGATGTCTAGTTTGTTTATTCCCTGTTTCTCCTGATGATCGGATATTAACAAAACTTTGAATACATCATGGATACTGTCTGTTATAGCCTGCATTATATCAAGAGGCATATATCTGACTTACTACTGTATTACAATGAAAACAACCTAATTCCTTCATTGTATATCTTTTCCCTTTGGAAAGTTATATGTTTAGTTCTACCTTGATATTATAAAATTATCTGGCTCCCCATAAAGCAATTTATTAAAAATTGCTGACCCTTACCCAAATCAATAATTTCTTTTGGATGTTTTTATTTGTTTCCGTTAGTTGCTTTGTTTCTTTGTATTTGTTTACATTTGAACAGGGAGAAATCTACTTGGGCCAGGCTTTTTGCCAACATAGAAGGTAAACACAAGGTTGGCAATTTCAATTGTCAGGTCTAAACTTGAATTTTAACTTGATGGGCATGATCTATCAGCTCGATCTGCAAAGCTTGCAGGGATTCATTGCCTTTTGACCCTAACCTAAGGATAAACCAATAGCAGAGGTGACCATCTATCCCGTGTTTACCAATATACACCAAATACCAGACTTAGTTCTTACTTATTAATCCTCACAATAATATTATGAAGTGTTTTATCCCTATTTTACAAATGGGAAAACTAAGGCACAAAGAAGTTTGGCAACTTTTCCAGTGTTCAACAGCACACAGTTATTTTGGAATTCAAAATCGTCCTATTTAACATCCTTTCGTTTAACTACTATAAGTGTATTTTAAATGTCTTCTTTGAAGGGGACATGTATACAGTATGTACAGTATTTCTCTTTCCATAGCTATGTATGCCTGCCTTTCTCAAACACTGCCATTTATCTCAAACATGTTGCTTTCTGAGATTTGTACTTTCTGCATTGATGCAGAAATACATGAGCTGACCATGATGGGGAGTGAGGACAGTGGTATTCTACCACTGATTATAGGTGGTACCCCGTTCAGGAAGGGTTACATACTTTTCTAGTAAATTTTTTCTAGTAAATTTTTTCAGTGCATAACTAGATCGGTATATTATTGTTCAGTTTACTTTCCTACTTTCTCCATGTCCAGCTGGTATATTGGTGTTCTCTAGGATGTGTAGACTACAAATGTACTTCCTAAGCCAATTCCAAGACTGAGCTATTATTGAAATTTCCTCTACTGATTTTTACTATTTAGTGATATGGAGAAAGTAAGGCAGGCTAGTTTGATTTTTAGTTCTTTACAGATTATCTTTGTTTATTTTTGGAGGAGTTTCTACTTGAGTTATAGGCTCTTCTCATTCTTATTTATAATCTTGCTGCCAATTTGTCTATTTCTGTGTACCTTCTTAAACATTTAACGAACATGTGAGAGACAGCCCATCAGAAAACCTAACTGCGCTGCCATATTCACCTAGGAAAGTCCTGTACAAACTTTCAAAGTTGTCACCTTCTGAAGTGACTGGTCTTCAAATCTAAAGTCGCTTCTTGGTTTACAATTTTCTTTTAAAAAATTTGTCATTATCCTGTGCACTCCAGTATTGTGCCGGTTCCACTGAATTAGTCATGCAAGGAAGGAGAAATTGACAGATAAATTCAATAAATAGCATTGTGCTGAACTTGCTGAGTCTCCAAACAAGAAGGAAGTAAGCACAAATGAGCCATGTAGGTGCATCCCACCTACAATGAAGGGGAATCAACATCCCCCAGGAAAGAAAAGGACAAACCAGGAGGAGGAACAAAGCAAGCAATATATAATACTAGCTTCGGGGAGAATTCTGCCAACAATAGGGACTGGAGGGGAAGATGAATAATTATGCATCTTTGTGCTCTACAGAGGAAAATTCAAAGTTTCTGAAAGGTATACGATAATACCCAGCTGTGAATAGTACCAAGAGGGGGAGACCAGAAAAAGGGGGAAAAAAGCATAAAAATATTTTACGGCAGACAGAGCCTGCTGAAAATTACCTTCCTTTCTGTATTTTTCTACAAACTGTTTAGTGGGAACGTTTGTTCAGCTTCAAGGAATGTCTTTAAACTAAGCAACAACTCACACATGTACAATAACTTTAAAATTCACTCTAATATTTGAAAAACCAACCCAGTAGGCATTTTGCTCATTATTAACCTTGCTGATAGTCTGCCAAGATGTTTACACCACCTTTCTCCAACAAGAAAAGAGAAACAATTAAGTAATGTACTATATCATATTCTCACATGACTTGGGATACAATGATTTCATGAACCCTCACAGCCCTTAAAATTCCCCTGGTGAAATAATGGATTCTAAAACATATAGCTCCTTCCTTCTCTCTTGCTTTTTTGGGTCTGTTTTTACCAAACCTACCAATTATTTTCTTTCACTTTTGTTGTCATTTATTTATATAATAATCTTTTTATACATATATAAAAAGGTAAAGATTTACACCTCGGGCTATCCTGAGGCACATGGATTCTTTAAAAGCAATTGTATTGATCTATTTATGGACTAGAAATGATTCTAATAAAAGAGCAAATAACTTTAGAAACTGACCAACATGTAGTTCAAACAAAAGCTATTTACTGGGACTTCCCTGGTGGCACAGCACTTAAGAATACACCTGCCAATGCAGGGGACATGGGTTCGATTCCTGATCCGGGAAGATCCCACGTGACACACAGCAACTAAGCCTGTGTGCCACAAGTACTGAGCCTAAGCTCTGGAGACCACGAGCCACACTACTGAGCCCGTGTGCCACAACTGCTGAAGCCCGTGCACCTAGAGCCCGTGCTCCACAAGAAGAGAAGCCACCTCAATGCGAAGCCCACGCACCACAACGAAGAACAGCCCCTGCTCGCCGAGCGTAGCAATGAACACCCAACTCAGCCAAAAATAAATAAATACATAAATGAATAGATAGATAAAAAGCTATTTATTGAGAACTTTTATTTGTAATGCATTATGTTATGGGGATCACAAAAAAATAAAACAGTACTACTCTATGAATATTTATCATTTAATTGACCCATTATTTAATAATTGTTAAAATATAAATCAGGCAAAGAGAAACTAAGGAAATAATCCATTTTACCATCACATCAAAAAGAATAAAATACCTAGGAATAAACCTACCTAAGGAGACAAAAGACCTGTATTCTGAAAACTATAAGACACTAATGAAAGAAACTGAAGATGACAGAAACAAATGGAAAGATATACCATGTTGCTGGATTGGAAAAATCAATATTGTCAAATTGACTAAGGCATTTTTCCTCCCTCCTTTCCTCAGGATATGTTTTCAACTTTCTTTCTCCAAGATCCATACACTTGGCCTTCTAATGTGCCGAGGGTATCATTCGAGACAGATTTAACAGAAGAAAACTGAAGTGATTCAGTGTTGGTAACATTTATTGATGAAGGAGGGAGGTAAGTAGCTATAACACCTCCACCAAAAAAAGTTTTTAATTAGAAAAAAATAACGGTATTTCTCTAGATTTTATGAGAAGTAAAGAAACAAGGATCTTGAAACAAGTACAGATTTGAAGAACAAGTAATTTCCAGGATGATCCCTTGGTTTGTGGATGGAGATCTGAGTATGGCATGGGCCTCTACAGATTGGAGAAGGAATGGAAAATCGTATCTACCTTCCTAAGACCCAAAATGGAATGTTTTCTTTCACACAAATCTCCAGTGTATGCTTACTGCTATGTTTATGTAGAACAGGAAAATAATGCTAAACCCCCATTAGATGCAGTAAAGGAGAAAGAAGATTTTATTTCTTGGATACCTAGTCTGAAGAGAGACACGATTATCCTATTTTACACGGGGAAAACTGACCTGAATAATAAATGACAGAGCTACAATTTAAAATCAGTTTTGTTAGGCTGTAAGCACAGGATTTGGGTGTGCTGTGTGTTTTTTTTTTAACTTTTTATTTTATATTGGAGTATAGCTGATTCACAATGTTGTGATATAAAAAAAATGTTGTGATAGTTTCAGGTGTACAGCAGAGTGATTCAGTTCTACATATACATGTATCTATTCTTTTTCATTCTTTTCCCATTTAGGTTGTTACATAATACTGAACAGAGTTCTGGTTTTGATTCAATACATATTAGTATTAAGAGGAAAAGAGTAAAGTGGGGAGCTGACCTTCACACTGGTGTGTCCAAGATTTCCTTTATCTGGCAGGCTCAGTCAATTAAATTTCTAAGACAAACAAACTTGAGGATTCAAGCAATTGACTTCCAACCAAGGAAACCCTGTTTCCATTTATATACCATCATCCTAAACTCCACTCACTCATCAGTCATGGTAGTCACTACAAATGAGATCAAGAGGTGAAGTTAAATGTCTCCACGTAAGACATCAACAATGCAAGAAAACCAACTCAAAGGACACATCCAAGCAATATGTCTTACTGTTGTTTATAATGTAAAGAAAGCTGAAATGGGTCTTTTATCACCTCCCTGGGTAAATATAAAAATATAAATCTAAAAATTATATATGTGTGTATATATATATATACACACACACATATGTGTATACACACACACACACACACACACACACACATATATACACACACACAGACACGGAGAACAGAGGAAGAGAAAGAAACAGAAAGAGAGAACAAGACTGAAGGAGATATTAAATGTCTTCATAAGGCTGCACAAAATCAATTATAAAGTGAAAATGAAGAATACAACAAATAAATACTTTTTAAATGATCACTGAAAAATTCTGTAGACAATCTAACAGTATCATGGTTTACTGCTATTACTGTAATTTTTTTCAAAAAGATCTTTAATAAAATTTCAACTTTAGGATGGCATCCCCTAATCTGTTCAGTGTATGATTTCCAGCACTGGATAGGGTAGAAAAATTGGACCACTAAGGAAATTTTGAGGTTACGTTTATTTTTATTTTTCCTCCCAGTTTACTTAATCTATGAGAAGGCTTTACATCCTATAATGATATTTTTTCTAAAAAATAACTTTCACTCCTGCCTGAGGGTGCAGAGAGCTGTCTGGTGTTAGGCACACACAGCTTCTCTAAAAAGGCCTAACAGGGTGCTCTGATAGGGCTCCATCTGTCCCCTGACACACACTTCAGCTCCTGCCTCAACTGCAACCCCATTGGTTTCCTGTGATTGGACCACACGATATTACAAAAGTGATGACTGGGAGTCCAATCATCCCCTCACCCTCACAGGAAGGAGGCCAGAATCACCAGGGTGGGAGTGTGATTAAAAGAACTAAAAGCTGTCTAAATGTTTCTGATATTCTTAAAATACTCCCTCCAATAAATGAATGATCACACTTATATTGTGAATAATTTGAATCCAACTGTCTAGATGAGGGGCTCAAGTACACCTATGAGAAGATACTCAACCTCATTAATATTTAAATAAGAGTAGATTAAAATAATAATGAGATTTTTAAAAACTAGCTTAGAAGTATTTGCATATACTTTTATTGGTAATATAAATTGGTATGCACAAGAACGTTTTCCAGGGTGTAGGTTTTAGTGCATTAATCGTGAAAGATAAACAAAATACACACCCACACATATATATATGTAAGAGATTTTCATACATCTATTCAGTGGACTGGACCATTAGAATAATGAAAGATAGTATATTTTGACAATGGAAATGTGCATGACGCATTGTTGAGTGGAAAAAAATACATAATTCAAACTTCATTTATGTAAAATGAAAGAAGTAGTGAATATGGAAATTCATAAATAATATCTGGAGGGTATTAACAATATTAGTGATGATCATGTTGAGGAGGTGAGATTGCAGATGATTTTATATTTTTCCTGTTTTGCTTGACATATCTACAATGAGCTTCATTACTTTTATAATCAGAAAAAAAGAAACCTCTTAAGTAGTTTTCATTCTGGAAAATGTTAAGGCCAAATCAAGAAAGTACTCATTAAAATTTATCATAGGATTGTAACATTTTAATATTTTTCTTAATAAAATTATTTGATGATTAAAAATTTAGGATCATACTTAAATACCATTTTTCAACCTGTTAACCTGTTTTTTCTACTTAACATCTTGTGAACATGTTCCATATTTTCAAATATTCTTCAAATTATGGTTTTTAATGACTTTAGTATTCATTGTATAATACATTAGTTTTTAACTATTATTTAGTTTTCTGATATGGAAAGTAATTACATGATATGATTCTGAATTACAGAGTTATTTATTGAAGAAGAAGTTCAGATGGTGGTAGAAGGTAAGGTGCTCAAGTTAAGGATAGTTGGCTCTTAGAGATTTATATTAAGTGAAATAAGCCTGACAGA
This sequence comes from Tursiops truncatus, assembly GCF_011762595.2. Lineage (NCBI taxonomy): Eukaryota > Metazoa > Chordata > Mammalia > Artiodactyla > Delphinidae > Tursiops > Tursiops truncatus. The sequence goes on along the minus strand of NC_047043.1, from coordinate 89,240,615 downwards.
GAAAGACAAATATCATATGATATCGCTTATATATGGAATCTAAAAAAAAATGATACAAATGAACTTATATACAAAACAGAAGTAGACCACAGACATAGAAAACAAATTGATGGTTACCAAAGGGGAAAGCTGGCGGAGAGATAAATTAAGAGTTTGGATATACACACTACTATATATAAAACAGACAAACAACAAGGACCTACTGTATAGCACAGGGAACTATACTCAGTACTTTGTAGTAATCTATAAGGGAAAATAATCTGAAATATATATAACTGAATTACTTTGCTACACACCTGAAACTAACACAACATTGTAAATCAACTATACTTCAATAAAAAAAAATACTTAGGCTCCAAAAAACCATTTGCTGGGGATGGGACCCTACCAGATGATTCTGCTGTAGATCATCTCATGTCCTGGCTCAGAGGCACTGATATAATCAGTATAGTCTAGGAAGAAAACGTCTAAATTGACTATCTACTTGCGATTATACTATTCTTTTCCTTAACAAGATTATCTAACCAATGATTTTTCTATTAAAATAATAACGGTGAATAATTACATACCACATTACTAATAGTAACTCATTTCATCTTCAAAATAATCCTTTGATGTAGGTGCTATTATTATCCCTATTTAACAAGAAACAGGCCGAAAGAGTTTATATAAGGGGGTAAAGATAACACAGCAAGTAACTGCAGAGATAGAAACTGAACCCAGCACTATGGCTAGAGATTCCATGTAATTACTTTCTTCAAAATTATGAGCAAATTCACAAAATATGAGGCTCATTCAAGAACATATACTTAGTTATCAGGGGATCCAAGATCAGAACTCAGGGGTAAATTCAGGATCTTTCCATCACATTCCACTCTGTTTCAGCAACAACAACAAAATTATCTGGTAAATGAGATTCAAGCAGAAGAGGAAGAAAGACACACTTACTTGTTCATATTTCTAGTGACTGCAAGTTCAGTATATAAACAGGTTGATTATATACAGACATAAATAAAACATTTTGAAAAATGGTATGATTTTTTCCTACCATCTACATTCTTTTTGCTACCATATATCACCAAAAGCACATAGGTCCCCAAGTTCTAAGAAGTGGCTGAATTAATATTCAGCTTTCTATAAAGAAAATCAGAGCTGTTCAACCTCAGAAATAATTCTTTAAGACACAGCAGATACTTCAGCCTATAAACCTATGAGCTACTGATAGCCCACATATGTAACAATGGCTGGTTTGCATTTCAGGAGGCAGCTGGACTATGAGAAATTAGTAGAACACAAGGAACTGAGCCATGGTCTGTCCCTCCCAGGACCAACAAAAGAAATGTCACCATCCTGGGTAGTTCTAAGATCCATTTTCTGTCACAGTGCATAGTTCAGTCTTCCTCAAGCAAATCACATGGTTAATACTAGAAAGTGGTCACAATGAACCATATTCTTGTCACTGTGTCAATGAGCATGGACACAGTGCCCATGAATACACCTCGCCAGCAGTCCTCCTAGAGCCATCTGTAAAACATCTTTGAAAATGGACTAAGTGGGGTCCTATATGTCATAACAAGTACTCCTGTCCCTTCCCCACACTTGAAGTCAAATGACATTTTTACACAGGGTGATCCCACATATTCCTTTACTTCTCTGTCCCCGAATGTATAGAAACTAGCCTCCCGTCACCACCACAACTACACACGCACACATGCACGCACACACACACACACACACACACACACACACACACACACACTTTAAACCTGCTATGAAAACAGGATCAGTAAGTAAACTGAGTTCAAAGCTCTACTACAAAACTATCTTTACTTCCAAAAAAAAGTCACTTAACTTCTTAGAGTCTCCCTTTCATTATTTTGAAATAGAGAGTTAATGCTATAATCTATCCAGTCTCTTTTCTACCCCACAAGTCACAGGCTTAATGTAATCCATTACATCATAGACACAAGGTATACTTAACCAATTTCAGCACCCCACTGACCAACGTACAGTTCTTCAAGATTCTCATTTTATCATGATCTCCCTTTCCACTCCTAATTGGTTACTTAAGGCATTTCAAGTGGGTAACAGCAAAATCCTCAAGCATTTACAGCCATCTAAACTGTTCCTTTGGTGTTTTTTCCAGAGAGGAACTAAAATGGCACCACTTCCTGTTTGTCATTCTTAGCCTGGTGAGCTAATCAGTCCACAGCATCCAGCAAGACTTGGACTCTGATATTGTGAACAAAGTAGTGATTTAGAGATGCTGAAATGCACACTGTAGAATCACCAAACTATGGAAATGCATCCCACAGAACATATCATTTCCAGAATATAAATGAATTAATCAGTAGGCTTGCCACCCACAAGCCAAAAACATTTCTGATTAAATTTAATGTAGTGAGTTTGTGCAGTCACCACCAACCTAACCATCGATTAAACAAAGGCCTCTGAGTGCTAATTCTTTTAATGTGCAGTTTACTTCTGCTCTTGTCTGAAGGGCATACCTTTGAAAACAATGCTAGTTTGGGGCACATATCTACATTTGGAATTCAGTCTGGGTTTATTTCCGAAGGCAGCCGAGCTCTGTTATAGGAAGGGCGACTAATGCATCAGACATTTAGACAGATGCCTATTTAGTTAATTTGTCATAGGGGCACTAAGATTTCTCAACTACCTTGTGGATAGGTGGAGAAACCTGTTTATCGCAAAGTAATTAGTCACCTAATTCCCTCTCTGCGTGTATAAACAGGAGAGAACTGCTTTTTACCCCAGAGATAAAAGTTAAAGGTTGAAATATACCTAAGATTCCTGCTTACTCTGTCCTACACATTTGAATTTCAGGCATAATGGTATTTGTCTGCCCATGGATGATAAAGGAGTAAGAGAACTGCAAAATATTATAAAGAGACTGAGATTTGTCAAGACTAGCTCTTATTTTCCTCCCAGACAGATATAGCTAGACAGATTTAGATATATCACATATTAACTAGAATCTAATTTATACAGCAAATCCACTTGCAGACTCCTGCTGTAATTTAACAGTAGTTCAGACTGCATGTACTGTGTTCCTGGTATCCAACAGGTACCATAAAAAAGAATCAAATTCCTGCTCTCAAAGTAGCTGAAAATTTAGTAGTAGTAAATGGGGAGTAATATTTCTGGACTGAAAATGTATCCCCTGGTAATTTATCAAAGACTGTCTCTTAAGTCCTGTGGAATCACGCTCATGTAAATACTGGACATTCAAAAGTATATTTTTAAGAAACGAAATTGAGTTATCTGTAGTGAGGTGGATGGACCTAGAGTCTGTCGTACAGAGTGAAGTAAGTCAGAAAGAGAAAAACAAATACCGTATGCTAACACATATATATGGAATCTAAAATAAAATAAAATAAAATAAAAATGGTTCTGAAGAACCTAGGGGTTGGACAGGAATAAAGACGCAGAGGTAGAGAATGGACTTGAGGACATAGGGAGGGGGAAGGGTAAGCTGGGATGAAGTGAGAGTGGCATGGACTTATATATACACTACCAAATGTAAAATCGATAGCTAGTGGGAAGCAGACGCATAGCACACGGAGATCAGCTAGGTGCTTTGTTACCACCTGGAGGGGTGGGATAGGAAGGGTGGGAGAGAGATGAAAGAGGGAAGAGGTATGGGGATATATGTATATGTATAGCTGATTCACTTTGTTAGAAAGCAGAAACTAATACACCATTGTAAAGCAATTATACTCCAATTAAGATGTAAAAACAACAATTACATTTTTAGACTTAAAATAAAGCTGAGTGCTAAATATCTAATCTTAATCCATAATGAACAAATAGGACTGCTGTCTCAAGTCAAAACACGATTTTTATGCCCCTATTTGACCCTAAGAAGTCTGGCAAACATTCTCTTAGACTTACAGAACAGCCCTATCTGTGTATCATGGAGCAACTATTTGAATGCATGTTTGACTTTGCACCAAATCTAGTATATTGAACACACAGGAAAATGTGTTCAGGCTAAAAATGTTTATGGCCCCTTCTCTCACAGCCCACATCTATCTCACGATCAATTCCTGTGGACCGTACCTTCTAACTAATGCTGCTACATACCCTGAATATGATCACTTCTCATTCCCTCCACTGCTAGAATCCTCGCTTGAGACTCAAAAGGTTCCAGAGGACAAGACAACAATATATAAATATGCAAGGACTATTAATGTGTAAGATGGAAAGCCTTGGTCCTATGCGACTCCAGGTGGCAGAATCAAAATCAATAAAGTGGTATTTTTCAATGTACATAAGAAAATCTAATACTCTCCAAAAACCTAATAGGTTACCTTAGGAAGCAATGGGTTTTTTCACATAGCTGTTGAGGAACGTATTAGAGAGCGATCAGCAAGGTCAATCAAGAATGAGAAAGTAGGGAAAGGAGAGAGATTAGAAAAGAGTTCCAGCCAATCCCAAAATTCTATGCTTTCAAATTGTCACTTTCTCATGAAGTTCATGAGTCATAGATGAGATAGGACTGTCATGTATAACATACACGCATGTTTATAATGGTGTAGAACCATGAAATAATATCCTATTAGAATTTGGGATGCAATTCAAATATTCCTTTCATTCCAAATGAATCCCTCCTGCTTTGATTTGTATACATCATTTCAGGATTTCACAAACCAGCAGCTGTGAAGTTGCTGATTTGTCTTCAGTATGAATTTCTTTGTTAGGAAAGAAAATGGCTCTTTGAAACAGTCCTCTTCCTATGAGAAGAGGAGATACTTTTGCTTCTTTTACATACATATGCAGGTCAATTCAAAGGAAACCTCCTTATTCCTAAATGGCTGTATCACCTCAGGAAATGGTTCTTTCAGTGGTTATTATGCTTAATTTCTACACCACACAGCCATATTTGGCACAGGAGACAGAAAAGGAGGTGAATGGTATCTTTTAGACACAGGCAAAGTTCAGTCATCAGAAGCTCTTTACATCCCTGAAAGGCAAATTCCCCAAGCACCATCTTTGTTTCTTTGAGACAGACAGATCCTGAGAATAAATGCATTTAATTCTTAACTGACTTCCCTTGAAAATTCTATAATAATAAGTGTCACTCCACTGCTTGATTATATTTGAGGAACCATAAAAATAACTTTGGCAATTTCATCTTTGGTTTTAGTCCGTGAGAGCCCATACTCTTTTGGTATCTAAAAACCCCAAGCCAAGCATATTGCTCGAGTGTGATGGCAGCTGTTGCTACTACATATGACCTTCCCCTGCTGAGAACTCTCCAGCAATCCTCTGAGAAGTCTCCAATATTGTGACATTTCTAGGAAACTCAAAACAGCAATGCTGTTCGTTACCAATGAATCAGTTTGCATAGAAGGCATTATACGCCTTCAACAACAGAGCTCAATAAATGAAACATTTAATTAACCTGATCCCAGGACATTAAGGATCCTTGTCTCAGGAGTATGGGAACCTCAATCACAGTTAACAGCCCTTATTTAAAAATCCTTCAAGGGGACCAAATCTCTACTATTTGCCATCCTACTATGGTAGATTTTTTTTTTCTTATTGGAAGAATCAGAAAGCTGTCAGAGCAAAAAATAACAAAAGCAGGTTTTAAGAGAACAAAATAAGTAGTGAAGAGAATTATTTTCTTATATTGATATGTTTTAAAATTTAAGTCTGAACATCATTTCCAAAGAGGAATCCACAACATGCCTTGATAAATGGTTGCATCACAGTTACCAGTTTGAGAAAAACTCTAGTAATCTGACTACAGTACTTAGCAGAAGTTCAATAGTTATTGAAAGAATAAAGATTGAGTACAACTGTTTTAAACTTTAAAAAATCAGTCTCCTTTTTCGTCATATTTCACATTAAAAATACTCTTTGTGTGCATCTTCAATGACTAATTTATTCACTGCTTTGTTGTCGCAGTAAGTTAAGACTGATAACACAAAATTATTTTATTATACTAGTCCCTGTCCGCATGTAGTTCACAATCTACTGAGCAATATTCTCAAGTGGAGGATATATTAAAATTACTATTTGTGGGAAAAATACTGCTAGTCTTCCTCCACAAGGCAGAAATTTTAGCTCGGCACAGGGCCACAAGAAGAACTATATCTTCCAGTCTTCTTTGAAGCTACACATGACCATATAACTAAGTGCTAATCCATGACACTAACCAGAGCACTTGTACGGCAACTACTGGGAACTTCCCTTAAGAGAAAATAATTGCTCCCTTTCTCTATTATGCTGCTTGGAATGTGCCTATGACACCAAAGCTCCATCCACAAAGATGATGTCTGACAAAGCCTGGATCCCTAACATCCTGCAACACTGTGACTACTTTGGACTGCCTACTTTGACTTTTACTTGATAAGGAAAAATCAACTTTTATCTCATTTAAGTCTCTGCTATTATGGATTTTCTTTCTCTTGCAGCCAACTCTAACTCTACCTAACATTGTATGAAGAAATGTTATCTAAAGTTCTAATGGGTCTGATGGTACAGTTATCAGAAAAAGTTCTAAAAAAATGCATTTGAAAAATAAAATAAACATGGAACTGCAAAAGTATTTCACATCTTTGTATACCTCACTTTTGGAAACCTCAAAAATCCTCTGTGCAGGACAAGGACAGATGATAGAATTTTCCTTTTAAATAGAAGAACACGGCACAAAGAGGTTATAAGACAAGTCCAAGCTAATAACACCTGCTCTTCACTCAGGTGCCTAAAGGGGTTGCTTGCCTTAGTCCAGCATGAGGATTTTCATTCCCTTACATAAAACCCCTCCATAAAATTGCAAAAAACTGTAAGTGGGCTCTGGTACCGTTTTGTTAGTCAGAAAGTGTGCTGCACAAAATGATTCTGCAAAACAAATAGCTTTTATTTTTCTGAATTATATCATGCAGATGAAATTGCAAAGAAAGAAAAAGTATCTGGAAAAACTAGTCCAGTTGGGGATACACAGCTGAAAACAGATGATACCTTTTTTTTTAGGTATTCCTTCTATATTTATATAGCCTGAGTTTTCAATAAATGGAAAGCGTTGTACAGAAGGGTTAGAAATATATTTGCAATTTTCACATTAAAAGTGAAGGGAAACATACAGGGAATAACTAAATGGAAAACTCTGAATATTGCTGAGGGGAAAAAAATGCATTTTACCAGCTGGAGAAAGACCTGGGTAATAAGTAGAGACAATGTGATTTGTGAGGCAAGTTGCAAAAGGCACTCTATGGGAGAGGAAAAATAAAATGAAGATGACAGCATGTTTGGGACTTACTGGGCAAAAATAAAATCACTTTCAACATGCATCCCACACACAGACACTCAGGCAGATTTAGTTGATCAGTTCTGACAAAAACAAAAAACAGTACAAGTGGAAGATGTCTGGCTTCTCAAGGTACACAGCTCTGTCTGAAAATTAAACTAACTTCCACATCTGAACAATACTCCACTGCCAGGAAAGAGCAATGAAGAGAGCTTGTCCTACACTGTTTGCTCTATTCCATATAATTTTTGAACTGATCCTCTGCAGCCTGGAATAGGCGGTGCTAGTGCTCAAGCTTCTATCCCAGATGCTAAACGCAGCGAGTTACATTAAAATAAAAGAGCAGAAAATTCTTGATGGAGAAGATGCTCACATTCTTCTCAAAGCCCCACCACTAAAGCCTATAATATAATGTATGAATGGGTCATTTTAATAACATCTCATATATGAATATCAGCAGACTTGATAATAACAGTGTGAGCCATAACATGTTCATGCCATCTCAGAGGACTGGTGAATTCTTACTCTGAGTAGTAGACAAACCAACATGTAGACCTTTAAATTTAATTGGCACCTTCTATAATTTCAATTCAACAAAGCTAATATAGCATAAATGCTCTCACTCTGAATAATAACTTTGATTCACTACATACCAGCGAATACCACAAATAGGAGTAATATGCAATAAACCATGTGGGAAAAAATTAGGGAATTTTTTTCCCATCTCCAAATGTGGTGTGCTCATTTATTTTGACAACTGTAATTTAGTTTTAATTATTCATCATATGGTAGTGAATGTGCTGCAGGATATTTCATGAAGTAATGAAAACTCAAATCTGTAATGGGAACTCCTGTTAAGAGGCAACATTATATTAAATACTTGCTTAGAATAATGCAAAAGCAAGGAATTTATAGCAGGCATAGGAGTGAGTGAGCTTTCACAAGGCAGTAACAGTAGGGGGGCCAACTTTTGTCCTTAATACATCTGCACTGTTTTCTCTTATGCCTCCTTTTCTCAACCACCTCAGTGAACTTTTATTGTTCTTAAAGCTCATCCTGATAACACCTTGAATTTAAAGAGCATTTCAAAATTTACAAAACATTTTCCCCTTCATTATCTTAATTTAATCCACAGGTTCTCAACCAGGGGCAATTTTGCTTCCCCTGAGAGGTAAAAAATTTGTCATTGCCCAAAGACATCTTTGGTTGTCACAACTAGGAAGGTACTACTGGGTAGAAGTTACTGACAAACCTAACAAAACACGGGGCATCCTCCCACAAAGAACTGCCTGGCCCCAGATGTCAGTATATGAGGCTGAGAAACCCTGATTTAATCCTACAGCTACATTGTATGGTAGAGTAAACGAACTGCTACCTCCATTTGTGGATAAGAAACTGAGGCCCATCAGTCTTTAACATATATAAAAAAAAATTAACTACGGCCAAGTACCTCCCTTATATTTCCTAAAACATTACAAAAGTCCAGTGATCTGTAGAAATTGTGGGAAAGCTTGGTGAAAAAAACAAAAAAGCTTGAAAATAATAGAGCAAAGTTCCCGAAACCAAGGGACAAACGATACAAAGAAGTATGGGAAAAAGGGAACTACCTGCAGGTACCACAGTGCAACAGAGGGGAATGAAAACAAAATAACCAGATCTGGGTCCCAGGCCTGCCACTCACCCATCAGATACAGACTTAACATTTTCAACTCCGAGCCTAGTTCCCAACTTGTAATATGAAGATTACTCAATAAGAATACATATGCAAAGCTCTTTATAAAACATAACATGTTGTCCAAGTGTTACTTATTATCATCAACATTAGAGACAAATTTCACTGTTCTCTCCTTGCTTCATTATCATCTGGTTAGTGAAGTCCTAATTTGTGTTCACATACTGACTTAAAAAACTAGGCTTAGGGCTTCCCTGGTGGCGCAGTGGTTGAGAGTCCACCTGCCGATGCAGGGGACACGGGTTCGTGCCCAAGTCCGGGAGGATCCCACATGCTGCAGAACAGCTGGGCCCGTAAGCCATGGCCGCTGAGCCTGCGCATCCGGAGGCTGTGCTCCGCAACGGGAGAGGCCACAACAGTGGGAGGCCCGCGTACCGAAGGAAACAAAAAAAACTAGGCTTAGGTCAAAAAGCAAACACATGTCCAGATCCCATAAAGATATGGGGCAGGGGGAAGGGGATACATGCGGAAGAGAAGTTAAAAGAAAGGGGTCTGAAGTCAAAAAGTCTTAAATTTAGAGAGAATAAACAATCACTAAATAATCAGCTAGCCATCGCAATATAGCTTTGGGTGAATTATTTAACCTAAGTCTCCATTTCCTCATTTGGATAATAGTACTTGTGCCTCATAAGGTTATAAGAACTAAATGAAATACAAGAAAAAGAACTGTGTCGGAGTATACAATACCTGCTGTGATATTAACAACCATAGGGCATGATATATATTAATAACAACCATCATGTGGTATATCTGTATGTTTTTTGAGAATCCCTCTTAGGCCCAGTAACACCCTGAGGATCTGCGAAGTAATGGTGGATGAAATGGACAAGGTCTCTCTCCTCATAAGCCCCACATTTCAATGGGGGACATGAGCAAATCAATATATGAATAATAAAAATAATCAAAAATAGGGCTTCCCTGGTGGCGCAGTGGTTGAGAGTCCACCTGCCGATGCAGGGAACATGAGTTTGTGACCCGGTCCGGGAAGATCCTACATGCCGCGGAGCGGCTAGGCCCGTGAGCCATGGCCGCTGAGCCTGCACGTCCGGAGTCTGTGCTCCGCAACGGGAGAGGCCACAACAGTGAGAGGGCCACGTACAGCAAAAAAAAAAAAAAAAAAAAATCAAAAATCAGAAATTTTAAAGGTCAGGAAATAAGGTTAAGACATGAGATGCTAATTCAAAATATCTGTTAAGCCAAAGATTAGAGTTTCCCGAAATTATGTGAGAAACAGACTGTGTGAACAGAATTATTAAATTTAGGATTTGTGATCCAGGATGTTCAAAGCCAATTATAGTACGGGTTGTGAGTTCACAAACATGAGCAAATAAAGTGCATCTAGCAGGAGGATATGATTAAAAAGGTAGGAAAACTCTCCCATTGTTTTCTTAAGCAGTATTTCATCCTAAAATAAAATATTTCATCTAACAACTATCTAGGCCTACTTCTTACTTATTAGGAAGTATCTATCTAAATGCTTAATATGACAAAAAAATTAAACAATATTTTTGCAATACTCAATGAAACTTCTTGAATCAGAATATCAGAAAGTAACATCTATCAGCTATGCAGATATAACTGAAAATGTTAAATTAATAAGAAATCTTGGCACATTATGGTCATACTGATTCCACTGAAGAGGAGATTAATAGTAGAAAGCTGTATTCTGCTTCAAGGAAATAATTCAATTAAAAAAAAAGGAAATAATTCAATTAAATAAAAATTCGTGAGCAGAGCTTTTAGCAGTGCATTTATCAAAGGCTAGATAAAAGAAATTCTAGAATTAGGGCATAAATCATATGGCAGGATATTGGTTGTTTTGCTTTGTTACTAAAACGTAGTATCACTTTTGAATTTCTGATCTCACTTCTCATAGACACCATAACATCAACCCCTATCAAAAAAATTTTAAAGGAAATAAGGCTACTTCTTTCGGAAATAAAGTTACTGTTCATTCTAATGGGCGGAAAAATAAGGCAGCAGAAATGGAAGTAGTTTAAACTCATTTAAGAACACTGACAAATTCTTCAATATGTTTAGAATAATTACATAGCACAAAGTACACGGCAGATTTAGGATCTAGTCACCTTGATCAACTTCAATTAAAAGAAAACCAAGCTAGTAATTCTAGACTCTAGGAATGCTCTTTGGATCTTAAATTACTTTTAACGGCCTTTATATACTCAAAGCAATCGTGTAACTACTAAATATGGTTTTTTTTCTTTGTGCTTTGCATATATTATCTACTATGCTTTTGTGAATATAATAGTCTCTATAACAAAACAAATTAAAAATTAAATTAACTAGCTTAAAAGCGACTAAGTAAGAAAACACCACACCCTGGCAAGCAAAGAAGTAATAAATAATTTAAGATAATCTTTTTCCTGAGGCGTTTAGATATTAACAGTATTGATGACTTTAGAAAGAATCAAAAATGCTTTGGAAGACCACTGAATCATCAAATACGATTATCAAGCCAATCTGTACTTAAAGGGATTCAGCATTTTTATCACCTTACTCAAGTATGTGAGTTAAGTTCCCTAGTGGATGGGCTTTTAATCATCAGCCATGTTAAATCTACAGTTTAACCCAGAAAAAGAGAACATATTTTATAAGAGCCAAAAGGTAAAATCAAAGTGATGTTCTATGATTTGGCCATTATTACAAGCAATACTGTTTCACTTTCAATGAACGCCTTCCAACTTTTTTTTTCCTTTATCTGGTTCATATGTATGGAACATAATCAATGGAAATGTAAGAAAGGTAAGGGAAGAGTAGAAGGTAGTTTTTATCTTTATTGATACCGTGAATGTATGGAAACATGTTTACGGAATACCATAATGTTATAAATTAATAAAGCAATAATAAGGTCCCAAAGGTGATATACAAAAATGTAATAAATGTAACGTAAACACTTAAATGTTTTGCTAAAGATTCATTTGGAAATAAGTCCATTTTATTTTCAACATGACTTACTGTATTAAGTTATAATCAAAAACCTTATCAAGAGTATTTTTACCATTCAACTACATTGGAGGGAAAAATAAATTCAATCATTTCATTAGCAACTGTTGGCTTTAATAAGTATAGTCCCTTCATTCATTAAGTCAGTATGTATCTAGTACCTATTATATGCCAAGCAATATTCCACCTCCTATAAATATGAATGTAGAGTGTGTGTAGAAATCATCACGGGTTACAATGCCATACATATTGAGATGATGTGAATTAGGTTAGGCCAATATAAAATCAAATCAGTGAAACAGTTTGATGTGCTCACTTTCCTAAGGGTTGGTTTTTATTACATAGATTGAATAAAAATATATCAACTAGACAACTAGTTAAAATGGTACAACAGCCTCCTCTTTTTACTATCTATGCTCCAGGGCATTGCTTCAAAGAAACTAAACCAACTTTATTTTTCCGTGGAACCCATGGTGTATAATATACAGAAAAATATGAAACCTGCCTCCACAATACATTACAAATCAAGAAAGATTAGTAGTACTAACTCAATTTTTTAAAATCGAACAGTATCTTTTTTTTTGCCAACTTGTAACCCTAAGAGAAGAGACTACATAGTATTTTATAACTAGGACTAAATTAAATAATAATTTATTTCCTGGCTATCCAAAAATTCCCTAATACAGAAATGGCAGTGGACCTATGAGGAAGTAGACGGAAGGGCAAATTCATTCTTTCAATTTATTACGAAAGTCCCCTTAATGACTTGATTATGCAAGGACATATTTCCTAAGGGACCACTAGTGATGTAGCCCTGAGAGCCCTGTTTCCAAACTTGGACCTCTAAATGTAAGTGAGAGTGGTCAGCTTTAAATGGGAACACAAAAATCAGAAGAATTGAGCAAAAGGAATCTAAATAGATATTCCTTCATTCATTTGATACCCCTTAACTTTGCTGTTACCATTAAAAAATACTTTGGGGAAAAAATGTCATCGTATTTTATTAGCATTCCTGGAGCAAATATTTAATATCCTAGATGGCTATGCTCAACTTCCCAAATGTTAATTGATGTTATTACAAATTGCTTGTGGCATATTCAAGGTGTACCAGGAAATTAACGACAGAGCTTATAGGACGCAAAATACATTTTAATAACTGGTCAGAAGGATCATTGTTCTCATTATCTTCTTTTCTATGGTAAATAGTAAGACATTCCTATTTGAAATTCTGAAAATATTTAGATAATGACACTGTAAATAGGTGACAAGGCAACATCAGCATTGTAAGCAGAATTTCTCTTCCTCAGATTTATGTGTAATATTTACAAGTGCCATTACTAATTATTCTTTTAAAATAATTTCTTCTCTTCCTCTATTAACTAGAACAAGAACAAAATCAATGACACTTTCTATTTTAAAGAATTAGCAATTATACTGACCACTGAGTGTTATATTCTGGGTTTCCATGATCACCGTCTACTTGTGTCTTCATTTGGGACATGGTAGAAGAAATGTAATAGTTTAGGCGGGGTAAAATTTAGTACGTTTTAAATACGGTTATGCAATCCGAAAACCAAATCAACAAGAAAAAAGAGGGATACAATGCAAATTATTTCATACGCAAAGGTTCCAAAATAGTTTTGTTACCTTTATTTACCACTATTATCATAGAATCACCTTTAATTACAGAGCTCTCAGACATCATAACCTCAGAAGTATATAATAATGAGAATAATTAATAAAAATTAACAATAATAGTTTTCTGAAGAAGCCAGAAATCTGTGACAGCCCCCAAGATTCCTGCCCCTTGGTATATACCACTTTTGTAACCCTCTCCCTAGTAATGATGGTATGAATATGATGGATTTCACTCCTTAGATTACACTACCTTATATGACTAAGGGGACTGGATCAAGGCTCCACATCAGTTGGCTTTGAGTTATTCCAAAGGGAGATTCTCTTGGAATCTTGACCTACAGAGGTAAGAACTTAAAAGGGACAGGCTCCCTTCTTAAAAGGAGAGATGTCAAGTGACAGAGATTGTCCTCTTGAATATGAAGAAGTAAGCTGCTGTGTTGTAAGGTGCTTACAGAGAACATCACGTGGCAAGGACCAGAGGCAGTCTCTGGGCGCTGAGAACAGTCTTGACTGACAGAAAGCTACCAAGGCCAGGGGCCCAGACCTCAGCCTCACAGTTCCAACAAAATGGATGCTGCCAACAATCTTAGGAAGCTTAGAAACAGTTATTTCCCTAATTCAGCCTCCAGATGAAGACACGGCCAGCTGATGCTTCCATCTCAGCATTATGAAACCCTGAGCAGACAACCCAGCTAAACTATGCTGGACTCCTGGCCCAGGGAATTTACAAGATAATTAATGTGGATTATTCTAAGCTTGTTTATCTGTGGTCATTTGTTACACAGCAATAAAAATATAATACAGATGGGCTATCACGTATTGATTATTTTCGAAGACTTTGCAGGCATTGTGCGAAATCCTACATTGGGCTGGCCAAAAAGTTCGTTTGGGTTTTTCCATACAATGTTACAAAAAACCCGAACAAACTTTTTGGCCAATCCAATATTTATTATCCCATTCAAGCCAAATTCGTAAGTTAAACATTATTACCAACCCTATGTTACAGATGAAGTAAAAGTTCACAGGGTAAATATCTTGATTAAGGTCACACAGCTAATAGAGATGACAGTTGCAATTTTAACACTCACCAACACTCCATTCTGCTCTCCTGTGAGGAAAGAGCACCGAGGCCACAGTCCTAAAACCTGGGTTCCAATCCCATTTTGCTATGAGTTAACCATGCCATTTAAAGGAAAACACGGATTCACCCTCCTTATCCCTGGTCTGCTAATTAAAGACTAGTTCATCCTCCCAAGTCCTTTTAAATCTAAGATTCTCTCATGAAATGAAAAGCTTATATTCTTAACTGGCCACACAGAAATTAGTGTAGTTTTATGTAGAAAAGTTAAATTACAAGGGCCAGTGACGAGATAACTTATTTTGTCAAGAAGCCACTTTGTCTCTATGAGACTCAAAACCCACACTGAAAACATTTTAGGGCGATATGCAAGTCCCTGGAAAGGGATGAGGAGATACTAAGAGATGGTTTATTTTAAATTCCATTTTGGCACACATCCCAGCTAAAGCAGACATAGAAATGATTCAAAGTCCCTCTGCAGGAATCTTGAAAAGAACAAAATCTAAAAGTGAGGCCCAGTAACAACACTCATTATGTAGAGGATAAGGTCGAAGTATGCTTGCAGCTTTTTCAAAAGAAAATATCTATGGCAAGGAGTACTACGGTACTGTGAGTGGAAATGTAAACCACACTTTTGTGGGACAATTTCTCTCACCCTGTGACTTTCCAGGTCTAAGATTTCTGTTTTCTTGATTTCCTTCCAAATCACTGGATCTCAATGTATGCTTTTCCATGACCCCCTTCTTCCCCCTCCATTCAACTCCTTGCCCAATCTATTTCAAATGCTCTCCACACTTGTTCTTACCAACCTCAAATGTCTGAACTTGACCCAATGAGCTAGATCCTTTGCCCCAGCCCTACCAGTTCTACCACAAAAAATAAATGAGCCTGTCTTTTAGAGACAGCCTTTAGAGACATTTATAGAGAGCCCATCTATCTGCTCTCTTTCATTAGCACTAACTGATCTGGGAAACAAATAACATTTGTATTCATGAGATGCCATACAACTGGATTATTATCTCACTGCTGAGGTCTCAGCATGATTTGGACCACTCTGCAACAGACCATTTATGTGCAGTGTTCTCTGGATGTGATACCATAAGCTTGCTTCCAGTGATTCAACTTTTCATTTTTCATAGCACTTCTTTACCTCCTGCACAAAACTGTTCATCAATCCCTCTAAATAGTGCTGGTGACAACAGCTACCTGTATCTTGGCTATTTAAGGCCCTGTGCGATTTTTTAAGGTAGCTTATTTAAAACAGTAGATGATTCTGTTTTCAGCAACGAATATTTTCAGTCCCATCAGAAACTCCCCCATGCATTAGGAGGGCTCAAGGGAATACTTTCACCATCTGCATCTTTGCTTGTTCCACACATATCTCATTTCCCCATTACAACAAATCCTCCTCCTGAAATTTAGTTGGATTTCACCACATGCAGCCAACACAAATGTCAACAGGCTACAATATGCTATGTTATGGTGTCAGGAGAATACATGTTGTTCTGCCACTTTAACAAGCTTTTCCCTTTACATATCCACCAAGCAGCTATTCTCAGTGTTAACCTAAGAGAGTGCTCAAGCTTATCATCCCAACTTCCAGATATGATGAATGACCAAGGCAAAAAAAACAAATTTGTTAAGGAAGCAGCCCATATAAAGCTTGTAAAGCTTTGATTGATCATGTTTACCCAATGGATACAAATGTTACTGGTCTTAAAAAAAAAACTGGGGGGGGGGGTATGTTTTGTTTTCCTGTCCTTTCTGAACATGGCTTTTTCCGACCAGCATCTGCTCAGGCTTACACAATGGAATGGTATGGAATAGTGGTTACCAGTGATTTTGTATAAATAAAATTGATTCATTTTTCCTAGAATGTGTGAAAGTGGTCTACCTACAAGTAAGGAAATGTTCCATTTCCTTTTCAGGGCTCTTTGTTGCCTGTATTATTCGGGTATATACAAACTAAAACACTTTGTGTTAATAAACCAAAGTTCTTGAGTTTGGCTCTGGAGCCAAATATTAACTAGCTTTCTAAATCATCTCTAGCACCCTATTTAGCCCCCTCTGTGCCTACAATAAAAATTCATCCAGCTAATCATTTATGGGGCAGAAAATTTTACAGGCGCTCAGTTTACAGCACTAAACAGTTCAGTCTCTGCTCTGATGCCGCTTACATCCTAGGAAAGAGACAATAAATAAATACCTCGGGGGGGTGAAAAGTGCTATGTAGCAAAGAGAACAAACAGAGGAGGTACAGACACTCTTCTAGAGATGATGCGCCAGGAAGGCCTCTCTGACGAGAAAATATTTGAGCAGAAATCCAAAGAAGTAAGGGGCCCAGCCATGCAGGTATCTGGGGGGAAGATCAATCCAAAAAGAGGGGACAAGTGTATAAGCCGTGAGGAACCTGAAGAGAACACTGAATATTAATGTGTGTCAACACTCTTGCAAGACTTTAGTAAGGCATTTATTATCTTCAAAGTACCACACTGTCTGCCACTTCTCTGTCTGGATTTGGGTTGCTATTTGTTCCCCAAATATAACTCAAAACAGAGGACACTGTAAAGCCCAGAATAACTGCTGTCACTCAACTAATATGTACAGAACAACTCATTATCGTTCGCCCCATAGCTCAGTTTTAGAGCCATTTTATCATAGAGAATACAGTCCTTAGCAATTTCCCATTTAATCAAAAAGATACCTAATATGACAAGAAATCCCCAATCCGGATTACAACATCGGCCAAAGAGAAAAACAGCCATTTCCCCTGCAAAACTGATTTCAAAACTATCATTATCCATCATCATCATCATCAATCAGAAGAGGCAGCTGCTTTGGAAGCATTATTTTAAGTCCGTATTTAATGAGATGACAGCTTAACCTTCTCAGGGCAGCAGAGTAATCCCTCCTTCCAACCCCAACCGAGTACAGAGAAGCAGATTTGCTCGAATGTAGAAACTGGCTTTCATCTGATTTCATAAACACACAATGGCATTTGATGATTTAATAGGTACATAGATTTTTCTTTTGAACATTCAACATTCTATCAGGGCTGGTGAGGCCTGTGTAACTCAAGGATTACTGCAGTCACTACATCAGCAAGAACTTATCAACAGAACTGACTGTGCACGATGGCCAGGGAGAAAGCTATCCACGCAAATATACCTTCCAGAGCAAGAAGAGACACTTGACTAAATACATAGCGGGACACAATGTGCATGTGCTTCACACATGATAGACATTTCTTTCCCCATTCTATGCTTGTATTTAACTGACCTCCTCCTCTCACTGTTCATATCCATGCCACAAAGCTTTTCATAGCTCTATGTATGTATTTATACCACTTACTCAGCCTGCAAGGACCATCACCAACATCTATATATGTTCACATCCCAGCCATAGTCACTGAGGAAATTTCATCACCAAGCCCTTCCATAAAACTATTCCTGGAACCCCAGAGAGAAGTAAGTTTGGCCTTCTCTGAATTTCCCGTCAGGCTTCATTCTATACCTCTTTTAGGAACTCATCTTGTATTCTACCTGATAGTAAAGTCATTTGCTTGTATCTATCATCTTGTTTTTCCTATTAATGAAAAAAAATATTTATGGGCAATTATAATAGGAGTGTATCTTTTTACTTACTAAAATAGTCTTTCTCTATTACAGTGTTACAGAAATGTGTGGTAAATTAACAAATGCTACATATCCCAATTATGTTGCCCCTTCAAACAAATATCCTCAGTTAAAAACGTGCCTTCCATCATTTCCATCATAGCTAAGCGCCAGAATCAAAGTAAGTATCTATGAAAGCTACTTAAAGCAAATGTCAAATACAGCAGTTTCATTATGCAAAAGACATTTTTTAAATATAATGGCAAAAAAGTCTCCCTATTAAAAGTTTCCTTTCAGAATAAGAGGCATTAGGAATTTTTTTTTTCATTATGATTCCCACAACAGCTAGCACACTGCCTTGATGACAATTTGTTGAATGAATAAGTAAATGATTGCATGATTATGCACACATTACTGTAGCTCAGACACAGCATGTCAAAATTTCAGGGAGGGGAGATGGCTGAAGGAGGAGCATGTCCAAGATAAGCAGGGAGTACAGGTTGAATTATAGGAAAAATGGAAAGGAAATAGATCAATACTGTTGTTAAACAGCATCTTAATAGAGAATATGAGGTTAAGAATCGTATCTGTACCCAGATAAAATAATTAGGATTACTGACAATCATTAGCATCCAGGAAGGTGTTCATCTAGAGAATGGGACAGTGTAAGAATGTGAGAGTGTGGGCGAAAGAAAGCACCCACGCACACACATGCGTGTGTGCCTATGGGCCTGCCCATGGCTGTGACGTCAGAGGAAGGGGTGGGAGCAGAAGGCTAATTCTCAGAAGGCATCTCTACTTACTACTGAGAGGCGTGCACTGAGTCATAAAAAAATATGAAAACTGCAACATCGTTAGACAGCTCGTGATTAATGATAGGATACCTAGTTAAAGGGAGCTGAAAGGTATATCGTTTTTCATGACATAGGACCAATGAGACTCAATTAATAAAATGAAATATTAAGTTAAATTTAGAATTTTTCACCACACAGTCATTTCTTTGAAGAAAAAACTATGTGCACTCATTTTTATTGTTTCCGAGTACAACGGTAGGAGTTTTAAAAACATGTACAGGGTAAATTACTAAAACTCAGTGCTCACAGCGATTTTCTTTTGCCTACTTCAACGTCTGTACTTCTGAAGAACAGTTACAAGAGTTTCAATGCACTATGAGCTTTTAAGAAATTAATTATAGCAGGAGAATCACATGCAGATACAGTGTGCACACTGCCACTGCCTTTTTCTGAAAATATGAGAACTATCATGTGGGAACCTATCGATTGTGATGCTTCTCAACCTGCCTATGTCATGCATCTTCACGTGCCAGAAAGTACCTGGCACAAAGTGGTTACTCAGAAAGTATCTGTTAAGCTGTGTTGACTATTTCATCAATATATCTATTTTTCCCTAACATTCAGATTCTAAAATGGCAGCTTAAAAACACAAATCAATTGGGGATTCCCTCAGCCTCATTTCCTCCCTATCAAGCTATTATTAGTTTATCTTCTGTTAGATCAGCAACTCCCAAAATATGTTCTATGAAATACTGGTTATGAGTAGGGGAGTGGGTCCTATCCTCAAAATATGTGAACACGTGTCTTTGAAACAGGAATATATTTTGAGCTTTAGAACTTCTTAGCTTATTTAATATACATACATACATTGTGTATATTATGGTAGATGGATTAAAATGTATATAATACATCTCAATTTGACTTGAGAATACTTTTCAATTAAAATACTGTATTGGGTTGACAAGACCTTTTCATACATTGAACATGAAATATCATGAATTATAAGGCTTTCAGCTTTGTCTCAAATATCTTCCTGTAGGCAACCAGCATATCTTAGTCTTTTTGATTGCATAGTCTTTTTGAACACAGATCATAAGGAACGTCTGTAATATGATTACTTTATAAGATAAGAATTTGAACAATGTACTTTCCACATGTCAATTCTAAAAGTTTGAGGAATAACATATCTACAAATTTCAGAATATTTATTTTGACCTTATTTTTGAGAAAGGCATTACCTTTTACTTGTCCATACTGGACTACACTGTGTCTCATTCATTCCATTTTGTTCATTTATTCACCAAACATTAAACCCTCAATACACCCCATGCATGGGCCTGGAAACTGGTCACATAAGGATGAATATAGGGCTTCCCTGGTGGCGCAGTGGTTGAGAGTCCACCTGCCAATGCAGGGGACACGGGTTCGTGCCCTGGTCCAGGAAGATCCCACATGCCGTGGAGCGGCTGGGCCCGTGAGCCATGGCCACTGAGCCTGCGTGTCTGGAGCCTGTGCTCCGCAATGGGAGAGGCCACAACAGTGAGAGGCCCGTGTACCGCAAAAAAAAAAAAAAAAAAAAAAAAAAAAAAGATGAATATAAAAGGTTTCTGCTCTAACAGAGCCCTTGTTTCATTTGAGAGAGAAAAATAAAATAACAGTAACTCAAAGCAGAGTCTGCCGACATGAGCAAGAGATGCACACACTTACAAAGTAAGGCCAACTCTGCCTTGGATCATCAGAGAAAGCTTCCAAGAGGTAGGCCTTCAAACAACGAGTTCACGAAGTATCAGAGGACAGCCTTTTGAGAAGTATGACACATCCAAAGAAAGAAACCCCATTTGCTGAGGCGTGGAAATAAAGAAACACAGAAACTTAGAAGACTGAAGTGATGAGGCAAAACTAGACCATGACCTGCTTGCCAACTAATTAATTTAGCTGAGAACTTTTG
Organism: Tursiops truncatus; assembly: GCF_011762595.2. Taxonomy (NCBI): domain Eukaryota; kingdom Metazoa; phylum Chordata; class Mammalia; order Artiodactyla; family Delphinidae; genus Tursiops; species Tursiops truncatus. Next base: position 89,219,571 of record NC_047043.1, on the reverse strand, counting down.
TAAGAGCAAATGTTACAGATAAGAGGGCTCAAACTTTCCATCTTTTGTCTCCAAATTACAACCATACTTGGGAATGTCCATGTGAGTAGACTTGGACTGAATTTCTGCACATGCTTAGAGTTTCGAGGAAAAGTTCATCAATTCCTCTGGGGCTGGTCTCTCGTGAAATTATGATGACCTGTACAAGGCAGTGATTCTGAGATGTACTGTATAATTAGTCTCTCACAACGCTTACTAAAGAAGAAAGGGTAACATGTCCAAATCCCCCTTTACCCATACCTAGTATCGATAATAGAGTACAAGAAGAGTCAATCTACTATTCAAAGTACATTTTTTTTTTTACCTCGGCCAATTTAAATGATGCACAGTTATGTATTTTGAATTTGTCATCTGCCTAGAACATGGTGAAGAACTGTCATTAATAAGAATCCTCCTCTAGGGCTTCCCTGGTGGCACAGTGGTTAAGAATCCTCCTGCCAATGCAGGGGACATGGGTTCGAGCCCTGGTCTGGGAAGAGCCCACATGCCGCGGAGCAACTAAGCCCGTGCGCCACAACTACTGAGCCCATGCTCTAGGGCCCATGAGCCACAACTACTGAGCCCGCGTGCTGCAACTACTGAAGCCCACGCACCTACAGCCTGTACTCAGCAACAAGAGAAGTCACGGCAATGAGAAGCCCACACGTTGCAATGAATGGTAGTCCCCACTCGCCGCAATTAGACAAAGCCCATGCCTAGCAACGAAGACCCAATGCAGCCAAAAATAAATAAATAAATTTATTTTTTAAAAAAATCCTCCTCTAAGCTCACTTTTTCATGACCCCTTTCCAATTCACCCTTCATACCTTCAATCTTTCCACCAATCTAAAATATTAGGCATATGCTTTAAGGATTTATTTTTTATGATCTTTCCCCCATGTTTGGCCTGGGTTCTGCCTCCCTTTCCAGAACACCAATGTCTTAAAAACAAAAAGAGGAAATTTAATTCTAAAGAGAACAAAGACTATATGTTGCTTATCTCTTTTTCCTTGGAACCTAGCATAATGCTTAATATATGTTCAACAGTTGATGACTATTAGATGAATGCATGGATAGATGGATGAATGAACAAGAGAACGAGAGGAAAAAAGATAGGGGAAGGGATAAAAGGACAAGTAGAAAGAAAGGAAAGGAAAGACAGAAAAGAGGAATGGGAAGTGGAATAGAAAGAAAACTTCAATTATATAAATAATTTTATCTCTATAAGTCAGGACTCTGAATTGAATAACAAAGACCCAACTCAAACTAGCTTAAGTAAAAGGGTAAATTATTGGTTTCTGTAGCTCCTAAATACCCAATGATATAGTTCAAGGGACTGGACAAAGTAGCAGGAAACAGGACCTGAGAAGACAGAAGTGGGGACTCAACTCTTTGCAGAGTCTTTCCCAGTCTCCTTGTTCACGCTCTTGTCTGGGTACCTTGGTTTAGCTTTATCTTATGGACATTAGCCTCCTTCCTGTATACAGAGCTCCCCACCCTCATCCTCATTCTCCTCATTCTCTGATGGTCCTTTTTAGAGTTTAGGCCCACACTTATTTTAATCCCTTTGTCCAGAGGAATAGGGAACTGTGAAATGGTGAAACCTGGCACACTGGCCTATGAATTTTTATCAGAATTGCTATTATATCTGTTATAAAAGATACAGCTAGGGCTTCCCTGGTGGCGCAGTGGTTGAGAGTCCGCCTGCCGATGCAGGGGACACGGGTTCGTGCCCCGGTCCGGGAAGATCCCACATGCCGCGGAGCAGCTGGGTCCGTGAGCCATGGCTGCTGAGCCTGCGCGTCCGGAGCCTGTGCTCCGCAACGGGAAAGGCCACAACAGTGAGAGGCCCGCGTACCGCAAAAAAAAAAGATACAGCTATAAGTATATAGCTGTAAATTATGCTATTGCATTTTGGATTACAGATGTTACTTTATTTTTGAAACTATGCATAGAGATAATAGACATTAAATATTAGACTAATATTTAATAAAAGAATAGTATGGTTTTGTCATCAGCTTTGAAAAAAATATCACAGAGTTCATAACAACCTTGGCTGTATCTGAATAGTATATAATTTCTGCCCTACCAATCTCACGGTGTGACATGAGGATCCAATAAGATGAAGTATGTGAATGCATACAGTAAACTCTACGAAACTACAGTGGCCATTGGAGTTGGCAATTTTGCTGTTTTAAAAATTAAGTAAGTATTAAGAAACAGAGCAAGAATGGTCAAAGAAAGCATCTATCGCCCTGTGATTTCTACCGAAGATGTCCCTCTGATCTTTGATTAAATAAATATTACTCATTTAATTCCCTTTTAAATAACTGTGTTCTCCCCAGAACCAATATACATTTTTCATGGTCTCTTGCCCAATACCTAAGACCATGCATGCAGATGCATTTTTTTTTTTCCTCGTATTTCTCAACACTTAGGAACTCTGTTTGCATTAAATAAATGATGCTGTGAGATGATTTATCCAATGAAACAGAAAACAAGAGGATAAGTGAGATCATTTTTAAAGTAGGGAGCAAAAATTATTGACCCACGACAAACACACCATGTGGGAAAAATCAAGCCGGAACCTCTACTACCTTGTCTGGTGTACAGTTTTAATTTTACAAAACAATTCAATCAAAAGTATGATTTGTGCCAAAGCAGGGAACACAGGGGAGAGAGGTACACAATCAAATTGGAGAATGGACACAGAATCTGTTAGTCACAAGGCAGCAAGATACAGATGAGCTCCAGATGGAAGGACAAGTTGACAGCAATGACCTTGAGTAGCAAATTCTGACTAGAGGGCATCTGGATGGCCTCCTGGAAGAGGCAGGAAGGAGTTCAACTAGACATAGAAAGATAAGTAGAACTTTGACAGGTAAGGACTGGAAGAAAGGGGTATCCCTGACAAAGGAAACTGAATTAAAGAAGGCAGAGAGGTAGGATCAAACACTGGGTGAAATAGCAAGTGACAAGCAGCAAGAGTAGCAGGAACATGAAATGATGGTTAGAAAAACTGAAAAGTAACCGTAGAAGATTCTCAAGGTCAGCATTATAGCTATCTATCCAACAGTATACTCAGCAATAAGATGTAGGTATTAAAAATGGAATGAATTCACTAGAATACTTATGATATTTACCACTTTCCTAATTAGTATTATACTGGCCTCTTAAAATAAGTATATCTAGCTGCTCTATTTATATGTTCATATAATTCCAATAAGTAACATAAAATATCCATTATTTTAATTGTTTATTTTTAAATATTTCCCTTAAAATTTGCTTCTACTGATTTGCATTCCTTTGAAGGGAAATAGCACATTTATATGTTACCTTTGTCAAGGCCATGCTGAAAACCACCATTTGGCATAAAAAGATATTTTTACTAATGGCATATAATCAAGCATGCACTTCATTAGTCATGAAAATTTACTGCAAATATTCAACAGCTATGTAGCAGTTGCAAAGAAAACAATGATCTTGATTTCAAACTGTAATGCCTATGATTTGTCTCATAAGACACAGGAAAAGAATTCCTGAAAAAAGAAAGATATGCAATGAAGGTTTTATTCCTATTTGATTTACAAATATTTAAAATATAGTTTTTAATACCTGGCACTCACGATGATAACTAAGTTTTCTTAAATGAAGTTAGTGTTTTAGTAAGCTTTGCTGCTTGACATTACCATTTTCACAGATGAGTTATATTTTTTCTCAACAATGAATAACTGACATGTAGGCTGATCCACATAAAATTGACACCATCTTACCATTTTTCACCTGCAAAGATGTTAATTTTTTAGATTTAACCTAAAAGATTAAAATTGTAGTATCGTAGAATCTTAAAGTTAGAAAAATGGTCTGAGAGATCTAGTGGATCCTTTGGCCTGGTTCATAAAAATCCCCTCTGGTATAAAACAGCAATCATTTGATATCTGCTGTTGGAATGCTTGAGGTAAGCTTAAAATAATATATGGATGGGAGTAAAAAGAAGCAATGAGAACAAGCCCAACACTCACATGGATCTTTCTACTTATTCACTGACTTCATTTATTTTTTTTTTAATAAAGGAAAGGAAAAACAACAAATGTCAAGCAAATATCTAACCTCACAATAGAAAAGGTGCCTGAACATTACTTAGAATTTTTTAAATGACCAGATAAAGGATATGAGGGCTTACTCTTCAGACTAAATATATAATGCATTTTTTTTCTAATTTCAAACAAAAGTAACTAAAATTAGCAATCCCTAGTTAACACTCTTTCATCTAAGTATCTTGGAAGAATCAAGTGAATTATTCAAATCTAGAAAAGGAAATCATGAAGAAAACAGCTATTTTAATGCTCTTCAGCCTGCAACCTATACAGAAGAGAGAAATCAGATAAAAGATAACCCTGAGCTAACAAGGTTTTAAGGGATTCTTTCAAAATGAGAGATTTTTCAAAATGAATCAATCCTATGTCTCCATGTCAGAGGACAAAAGGGCACAGAGGGAGGAAAGCCTGTCTTCCTAGATCCACCCAAATCCCCGAATTCAGTAAGTAAACAAAAATACTGCTGACTAGACAATCGATGAACCTTTCTACACGATTATCCCAATACATGAATTTACGTTACCCTGTCACCTCTTAATTCATAGCAGTTTTACCAATATGAAACTATTCACCTCTAAACTTCAGCTTTTTGAAGTAAGAAATGAAAGTATTTCAGGAGAAGAAGGAACCTAACAAATCATGATTTGGCACACTAACCGTACAAATGAGGAAAGTGAACTTTAGGGAAAATGAATTGCTCAAGATCCCACAGCTTGTGAGAGCATGAACAGTCTCAGAACACTTGACTCAAGAACCTCTGGCTCACTACTTCCTGTGATGGCCCAACATAGTAGGACACCAACCTCTTTGTTGTAATCTGGTCATTTTTGCTATGGGATTGGCTAATATGTGTGTCTGTGCATGTATCTCTGTGTAGCTTAGAAAGGCATTAATACAGTTAAGACTCAATTTTATACTGATTAATTAATCACTCCTAAATGGTCAGTAATCCTTTTTAAGTCTACAGATCTTCCCCATAAATTAAACTCTGTAATGCCACAGGATTATCTGCAATCGGGTAACCAAATACAAATCATGTAATTATCATGGGACTACCAAAGTACAAATTGCTAAAACAAACGGATAATTCTCCAGTATACGATGTATGCACTAAACCAAAAGGAACGAAGACAGAAAACTTTGTACAAAATATAAACATGTTAGGTTGAAAATCAAAAAAGATGATTTTTGAGATAGTTGCTATTAAGAACAGAACCATTTGATCACTAACATGACAACATATAAAATAATGTTTACAGGGGTAAGTTGTGTTCCAAAATGCACATTTTGGTAATATTAGAATTTAACATAGCAAAAATATAAATTTCATAAAATGCAAAGATTTACAGCTGAATAAATATGTGAAGGAAGACAAACAAATGCATTGTCTATTATATTTAGTTATTCAGATAATAAATTTCAGATAGTTAACTTTCCTACTTTAAAAAGTATAGTTTTTAAATGCATTGATAAATGAGATTAATAATAAAATGTTATTTGTAAATGAATTTTGAGGACCACATATTACATTTAAAATCACCTCCTATCTTATGGTTTAATATAAAATCCATTGCTATTGCTTTCTGTATATTTACATAAGTTATATATTAATCCCATAAGTCATAAGGAAAAGTAGTCCCCAATGACTATCAACATCAAAACTTTTCTACAATTCCTCAAAGATAAAATATATTTATATATTATATTACACATATATTTTTATTTAAATAAAATGGTACTTACTCCCAAAGATGTTATTCATCTCAAGTTCAATTGCATATCACCTACAAAAAAAGAAATGGATTTTAGAATAAAGCATAAACCTAGACTTTTTTTTTAATAATCAGTTGCATTCCAGAGGCATCAATGGTGTTAGAAAAAAGCCTCGATGGCACATTATGTGAGAAAAAGTTTTTCTCAGTCAATTACAGAGAACCTGATTTTACCAAGATATTCCTTAAACTGTGTAGTAAGATACCCTGATGAGCAAGAAAACTTTTGTAAGTCACGGTTAACCCATAAAAAAGGCCAAAAGGATGATCTATATTTAAATATCTGAAACGAGAAAGATACTGATAAAGCAATATGTTTAAATAAGCTAAATTAACTATTTAATTTTCATATTAAAGTCAAAACTCTGTATCGTTTGAAATTAAAGGATAAATTACATAAGATCGTAAAGAGCAACAATTAATATTCATTCCGTATAAACTACATGAGAACAATTCCCTTACCCTTGAAAACCACTGCCAAATTTTTAGAATACATTTTTTAACACTTGAAATCTAATTTATAAAAGTAGGACAAATGGTACAATTATAAAACTTTTAAATAGTATGAAGGCTCTCCAAGGTTTACAAATCCTCACTTTTTTACCCTCAAAAATTATACACTATACGTTTCTAAATTTAAACTCCAGGTGATACCGATGATAGTTTGGACTTAACACAAAAACATATTTATGTTTCTTTGAGTTCTATATTGCCTTCATACTTTCTTTTCTGAGCTCTAGATCCATGCAGCCAATTGACTACCTGACATCTCTATTTGGATACTCTAAAGGGATGTCAAACTCAATGTGCCTGTATACAAACACATGACTTCCTATACCAATCCTCCCTCCCCACTAAAGGGCCCACTTCTAGAGTTGATAGCGAACGGCACCACCATAATTTATCAAGTCAGAAAGTCAGGAGTCACACATACCTTCCCTTGCCTCTCATCGCATCAATACTCAATCCACCACTAAGTCAACCTCTCCCCATCTCTACCACTAGTTCCCTCAACCTACCATTACCTCTCACCTGTAGTAGCAATGAGCACATTCTCACTGCATTGTCTCCTGACACCACCTATGCCTTTGCTATCCATTAGCCGATATTATCACCTCTCCCAACCCAAACCCTCTTAAGATGCTTCACTGTCTTCCAATTAGGCATAAAAATAAGACCACAGTCTTTAATTGGCCTACACATCCTTGCATCATCTAACCTTTGTCAAATATTCCCAAGAGCTCACCTTTCACCACCCTCCACCTTGCTCTCTGCACCCCAGATACACTAAAGTCTTTTCAGTAGAAATGAGCCATGTTCTTTCCTATCTCAAGGCTTTTATACATACTGTTTCTTCTGTCATGTTCTTTCCTTTAAGCCCTTTCCACCTATTCACTCTGTGGAGCCCCACTTAAATTTCACTAAGAGAAACGTCCTCTAACACCTTAAGTCAGGTTCTCATAATATTCTATACTCACAGGACAGCATTTGCTTCTTCAAAGCTTTTATCACAAACTGTCTTTGTAATTGTGTCATTTATGACTACAGCCCTCACTGAACTTTAAACTAAATGATTATAGTATCTATGTTGCAGATCTCTGGTGCCTAGCATAAAGCTTCATATCCAAAATATTAGTGAGTGAAATTAAAATGAATGCCTGAAAATGATAGTTTTGGGCTTATCATTTTCACATTCCATTCATACCAAAGTATGTTGCTCTAAAAGGAACAAAACCATGTTGCGTTCCTGAGGAAAATATTTAAGATTATTAGATTATTCCGGAGTCCCAAAACAAAAGGCATGGGGTACAATACTGACCTTTATAAAATGCTAATTGCTTTTTTAATAAACCAACATTAGTTATTCTCCAGATGTAATTTGAAGAATGGAATATAGTTGGTGTGGATATAGTTGGTCTGTATAATTTATACAGAATAAAAGAACTTTATTTATTTTTAACATCTTTATTGGAGTATAATTGCTTTACAATAGTATGAGTTTCTGCTTTATAACAAAGTGAATCAGCTACTGGTGTTTTAGTTTCTGCTAAATAACAAAGAGAGTCAACTATACATATACATATATCACTATAACTCCTCCCTCTTGCATCTCCCTCCCACACTCCCTAACCCACCCCTCTAGGTGGACACAAAGCACCTAGCTGATCTCCCTGTGCTATGCAGCGGCTTCCCACTAGCTATTTTATATTTCTTAGTGTATATATGTCAATGCCACTCTCTCATTTCATCAAGCTTACCATTCCCCCTCCATGTGTCCTCAAGTCCATTCTCTAGGTCTGGGTCTTTAATCCTGTCCTGCCCCTAGGTTCTTCAAAATCTTTTTTTTTTCTTTTGGATTCTAAACATATGTTACCATATGGGATTTGTTTTTTCTCTTTCTGACTTACTTCACTCTGTGTGACAGTCTCTAGGTCCACCCACCTCGCTACAAAAAACTCAATTTCATTTCTTTTTATGGGTGAGTAACATTCCATTGTATATACATGCCACATCTTCTTTATCCATTTATAAGCCGATGGACACTTAGGGTGTTTCCATGTCCTGGCTATTGTAAACAGACCTGCAATGAACACTGTGGTACATGACTCCTTTTGAATTATAGTTTTCTCAGGGAATATGCCCAGTAGTGGGATTGCTGGGTTGTATGGTAGTTCTATTTTTAGTTTTTTAAGGAACCTCCATACTGTTCTCCACAGTGGCTGTATCAATTTAAATTCCCACCAACAGTGCAAGAGGGTTCCCTTTCCTCCACACCCTCTCCAGCATTTATTGTTTGTAGATTTTTTGATGATGGTCATTCTGACCAGTGTAAGGTGATACCTCATTGTAGATTTGATTTGCATTTCTCTAATGATTACTGATGTTGAGCATCCTTTCATGTGTTTGTTGGCCATCTGTACATCTTCTTTGGAGAAATGTCTATTTAGGTCTTCTGCCCATTTTTGGATCGGGTTGTTTCTTTTTTTGATATTGAGCTGCTTGAGCTGCTTGTATATTTTGGAGATTAATTCTTTGTCAGTTGCTTCATTTGCAAATATTTTATCCCATTCTGAGGGTTGTCTTTTCGTCTTGTTTATGCTTTCCATAGCTGTGCAAAAGCTTTTAAGTTTCATTAAGTCCCATTTGTTTATTTTTGTTTTTATTTCCATTTCTCTAAGAGGTGGGTCAAAAAGGATCTTGCTGTGATTTATGTCACAGAGTGTTCTGCCTTTGTTTTCCTCTAAGAGTTTTATAGTGTCTGGCCATACATTTAGATCTCTAAGCCATTTTGAGCTTATTTATGTGTATGGTGGTAGGGAGTGTTCTAACTTCATTCTTTTACATGTAGCTGTGCAGTTTTCCCAGCACCACTTATTGAAGAGATTCTCTTTTCTCCATCGTATATTCTTGCCTCCTTTATCAAAGATAAGGTGACCATGTGTGTGTGGGTTTATCTCTGGGCTTCCTTTCCTGTTCCACTGATCTATATTTCTGTTTTTGTGCCAGTACCATACTGTCTTGATTACTATAGCTTTGTAGTATAGTCTGAACTCTGGGAGCCTGATTTCTCCTTTTTGCATCTATGTTCATCAGTGATATTGGCCTGTAGGTTTTTTTTTTTTTTTTTTTTTGCGGTATGCGGGCCTCCCACTGCCATGGCCTCTCCCATTGCGGAGCACAGGCTCCGGACGCGCAGGCTCAGCGGCCATGGCTCACGGACCCAGCCGCTCTGCTGCATGGGGGATCTTCCCGGACCGGGACACGAACCCATGTCCCCGGCATCGGCAGGCGGACTGCCAACCACTGAACCACCAGGGAAACCCAGTTTTCTTTTTTTTTTTTTGAGACATATTTATCTGGTTTTGGTATCAGGGTGATGGTGGCTTCACAGAATGAGTTTTGGAATATTCCTCCCTTGGCTATATTTTGGAAGAGTGTGAGAAGGATAGGTGTTAGCTCTTCTCTAAATGTTTGATAGTATTTGCCTGTGAAGTCGTCTGGTCCTGGGCTTTTGTTAGTTGGAAGATTTTTAATCACAGTTTCAATTTCATTGCTTGTGATTGGTCCCTTTATATTTTCTATTTCTTCCTGGTTCAGTCGCAGAAGGTTGTGCTTTTCTAAGAATTTGTCCGTTTCTTCCAGGTTGTCCATTTTATTGGTATATAGTTGCTTATAGTAATCTCTCATGATCTTTTGTATTTCTGTAGTGTCAGTTGTTACTTCTGCTTTTTCATTTCTAATTCTATTGATTTGAGTGTTCTCCCTTTCTTTCTTGATGAGTCTGGCTAACTGTTTATCAATTTTGTTTATTTTCTCAAAGAACCAGCTTTTAGTTTTATTGATCTTTGCTATTGTTCCCTTCAGTTCTTTTTCATTTATCTCTGATCTGATCTGTATGATTTCTTTCCTTCTGCTAACTTTGGGGTTTGCTTGTTCTTCTTTCTCTAATTGCTTTAGGTGTAACATTAGGTTGTTTATTTGAGATGTTTCTTGTTTCTTGACATAGAATTGTATTGTTATAAACTTCCCTCTTAGAACTGCTTTTGCTGCATCCCATAGGTTTTGGATTGTCGTGTTTTCATTGTCATTCGTTTCTAGGTATTTTCTGATTTCCTCTTTGATTTCCTCAGTGATCTCTTCATTATTTAGCAGTGTATTGTTTAGCCTCCATGTGTTTGTATTTTTTACAGATTTTTTTTCCTGTAATTGAGATCTAGTCTCATAGCATTGTGGGCAGAAAAGATACTTGATATGATTTCAATTTTCTTAAATTTACCAAGACTTGATTTGTCACCCAAGATATGATCTATCCTGGAGAATGTTCCATGAGCACTTGAGAAGAATGTGTATTCTGTTGTTTTTTGGATAGAATGTCCTATAAGTATCAACTAAGTCCATCTTGTTTAATGTATCATTTAAAGCTTGTGTTTCTTTATTTATTTTCATTTTGGATGATCTGTCCATTGGTGAAAGTGGGGTGTTAACGTCCCCTACTATGATTCTGTTACTGTCAATTTTCCCTTTTATGGTTGTTAGCATTTGCCTTATGTATTGAGTTGCTCCTATGTTGGGTGCAGAAGTATTTACAATTGTTATATATTCTTCTTGGATTGATCCCTTGATCACTATGTAGGGTCCTTCCTTGTCTCTTGTAATAGTCTTTATTTGAAAGTCAATCTTCTCTGATATGAGAATTGCTACTCCAGCTTTCTTTTGATTTCCATTTGCATGGAATATCTTTTTCCATCCCCTCACTTTCAGTCTCTATGTGTTCCTAGGTCTGAAGTGGGTCTCTTGTGGACAGTATATAGATGGGTCTTGTTTTTGTATCCATTCAGCCAGTCTATGTCTTTTGGTTGGAGCATTTAATCCATTTACATTTAAGGTAGTTATCGATATGTATGTTCCTATTACCATTTTCTTAATTATCTTGGGTTTGTTATTGTAGGTCTTTTCCTTCTCTTGTGTTTCCTGCCTAGAGAAATTCCTTTAGCATTTGTTGTAAAGCTGGTTTGGTGGTGCTGAATTCTCTTAGCTTTTGCCTGTCTGTAAAGGTTTTAATTTCCCTGTCGAATCTGAATGAGATCCTTGCTGGGTAGAGTAATCTTGGTTGTAGGTTTTTCCCTTTCATGACTTTAAATATGTCCTGCCACTGCCTTCTGGCTTGCACAGTTTCTGCTGAAAGATCAGCTGTTAACCTTATTGGGATTCCCTTGTATGTTATTTGTTGCTTTTCCCTTGCTGCTTTTAATATTTTTCCTTTGTATTTAATTTTTGATAGTTTGATTTACATGTGTCTTGGCATGTTTCTCCCTCGATTTATCCTTTATGGGACTCTCTGCACTTCCTAGACTTGATTATTTCCATCCCCCTATTAGGGAAGTTTTCAACTATAACCTCTTCAAATATTTTCTCAGTCCCTTTCTTTTTCTCTTCTTCTTCTGGGACCCCTATAATTCGAATGTTGGTGCATTTAATCTTATCCCAGAGGTCTCTGAGATTGTTCTCAATTCTTTTCATTCTTTTTTTCTTTATTCTGCTCTGTGGTAGTTATTTCCACTATTTTATCTTCCAGGTCACTTATCCGTTCTTCTGCCTCAATTATTCTGCTATTGATTCCTTCTAGATAATTTTCCATTTCATTTATTGTGTTGTTCATCATTGTTTGTTTGCTCTTTAGTTCTTCTAGGTCGTAGTTAAACATTTCTTGTATTTTCTCCATTTCCAAGATTTTGGATCATCTTTACTATCATTACTCTGAATTCTTTTTCAAGTAGACTGCCTACTTCCTTTTCATTTGTTTGGTCTGGTGGGGTTTTATCTTGCTCCTTCATCTGCTGTGTATTTCTCTGTTTTCTCATTTTGTTTAACTTGGTGTGTTTGGGGACTCCTTTTCACAGGCTGCAGTTTCATAGTTCCCATTGTTTTTGGTGTCTGCCCCCAGTGGTTAAGGTTGTTTCAGTGGGTTGTGTAGGCTTCCTGGTGGAGGGGACTGGTGCCTGTGTTCTGGTGGATGAGGCTGGATCTTTTCTTTCTGGTGGGAAGGACCGCATTTGGTGATGTGTTTCGGGGTTTCTGTGACATTATGATTTTAGGCAGCCTCTTTGCTAATGGGTGGGGCTGTGTTCCTGTCTTGCTAATTGTTTGGCATAAGGTGTCCAGCACTGTAGCTTGCTGGTCGTTGAGTGGAGCTGGGTTTTAGCGTTGAGATGAAGATCTCTGGGAGAGCTTTCGCCATTTCATATTACTTGGAGCTGGGAAGTCTCTGGTGGACCAATGTGCTGAACTCGGCTCTCCCCACTCAGAGGCTCAGGCCTGACACCCGGCCAGAGTACCAAGACCCTCTCAGCCACATGGATCAGAAGAAAAGGCAGAAAAAAAAGAAGAAAAAAATAAAATAAAATAAAGTTATTAAAATAAAAAAAATTAAATTATTAAAAATTTAAAATAAGAAAGAAGAGAGCAACCAAACCTAAAAAACAAAGCCACCAATGATAACAAGTGCTAAAAACTATACCAAAAAAAGCAGGCAGACAGAACCGTAGGACAAATGGTAAAAGCAAACCTCTACAGACAAAAATCACACAAAGAGCATACACACACACTCACAAAAAAAGAAAAAGGAAAAATATATATACATACATATACATATATAAAAAGGGAGCGCGCAACCAAATCAACAAAGATATCTTCCAATGATAATAAGCTCTAAATACTAAATTATAATAACCATATAACCAGAAACAAATTAGATACAGGAAGCAAACCCCAAGTTGCTCCCAAAGTCAACCACCTCAATTTTGGGAGGATTTGTGGTCTATTCATGTATTCCACAGATGCAGGGTGCATCAAGTTAATTGTGGAGATTTAATCCACTGCTCCTGAGGCTGCTGGGAGAGATTTCCCTTCTCTTCTTTGTTCGCAGAGCTCCTGGGGTTCAACTTTGGATTTATCCCCGACTCTGCGTGTAGGTCACCTGAGGGCATCTGTTCTTCACCCAGACAGGATGGGGTTAAAGGAGCAGCTGATTCGGGGGCTTTGGCTCACTCAGGCCGGGGTGAGGGAGGGGTATCGAATGTGGGGCGACCCTGAGGCGGCAGAGGTTAGCATGACGTTGAAACAGCCTGAGGCGTGCCGTGTGTTCTCCTGGGGAAGTTGTCCCTGGATCATGGGACCCTGGCAGTGGCTGGCTTCACAGGCTCCGGGGAGGGGAGGTGTGGAGAGCGACCTGTGTTTGCTCACAGGTTTCTTGGTGGCCGCCACAGCAGCCTTAGCACTTCATGCCTGTCTCTGGGATCTGCACTGATAGCCACAACTCACACCCATCTCTGGAACTCGTTTCAGCGGTGCTCTGAATCCCCTCTCCTCGCACACCCTGAAACAATGGTCTTTTGCCTCTTAGGCAGTTCCAGGCTTTTTCCCAGACTCCCTCCCGGCTACCTGTGGCGCACTAGCCCCCTTCAGACTGTGTTCACGCTGCCAACCCCAGTCCTCTCCCTGGGATCCAACCTCCAAAGCCTGAGTCTCAGCTCCCAGCCCCCATCCGTCCTGGCGGGTGAGCAGACAAGCCTCTGGGGCTGGTGAGTGCTGGTCGGCACCGATCCTCTGTGCAGGAATCTCTCTGCTTTGCCTTCCACACCCCTGCTGCTGCGCTCTCCTCCGTGGCTCTGAAGCTTTCCCGCCCCCCCCCCCCCACCATCTCCGCCAGTGAAGGGGCTTCCTAGTGTGTGGAAACTTTTCCTCCTTCACAGCTCCCTCCCAGAGGTGCAGGTCGTGTCCCTCTTCTTTTGTGCCTGTTTTTCCCTTTTTCTTTTGCCCTACCCAGGTACGTGGGGAGCTTCTTGCCTTTTCGGAAGTCTGAGGTCTTCTGCCAGCGTTCAGCAGGAGTTGTTCCACGTGTAGATGTATTTCTGATGTATCTGTGGGGAGGAAGGTGATCTCCATGTCCTACTTCTCCGCCATCTTGAAGGTCCCTCTCCAGCCTCAGAAGTTACGTTCTATAGACCTTTCCCATTTGCTACATGCTTCCAGATACACGATATCCTTTGAACATGAAGTCAGACATTGACTGAGTACCTACTGTCAGTATCTCCAGCTGACAGATACAAAAGTACAGTAAGAGAGGATCAGTGTGTGGCCCGTGTGGTTGCATTGCTAATAAGCAGCAAAATGAGACTCCTTATCTCCAACTTCTGTGTACTTCCTGCTCAATTACAAAGGCTTGGCAATGATCCAGATGATGTAAACCTTACAATTTCTCCCACTGAGACCACCTTGTAACTTCATGACGATGATATTGCTGCCGCACAGCATTTTCACAATACTGTGGGTGATTCATGCTACCTTCCAGCTATGGAAGCATTCACTCAACATCCCTTAAACTCAAGTCCACCAACCTCAATTTCCCAAGCCCTTCTCCATTTAATTAAGATGGGTCTTTTCTGCATCTCCTATCACAACATTTTCTGCACTAAATTTTAAACTGGTTTACTAACACATCTACTTTAACTAAACTGTATGTGCCTTAAAACAGGACGGTGATCAATGTTTATATTCCAGCACCAGGTGCAATGCCTTCACCACAGTGGCCACCTAAAATCAGGATAGTGAGTGGTTGTGTGCAACACTTAATAAATGAATTGCCCAAGAACACGCATGATACTAGACTTCTCAATCATCAAAATTTAAAATCAAATGAGAGCATTTTGTTGAAATCTAGTTCTCTAGTTGGCATAGTAACCATTAATACATCATATGCTTATCATACAGAGACAAGTTAAAGGACTATGAAATTTGCACTGGGAAGATTATTTTTAAGTGGATATACAAAGCCTCGAAAATACAGAAAAACAATGACGGGAATTAATTTTTTAAGTTAGAAAAATAAAATGATACAGGACAATTTTAATTTCTTCAAAATTTTGACAGATTTATTTTAAATACTTACTGTAGCATGTTCAAACACAGGCTGGCATATACCCTTCCTAGATAGTTATGTGGGGTTCTCTGTTTGTGACTGCATCCAAGTTAGCTTTCATATTAATGAACTCCTTAATCTAAATAGCTTTCATGTTATCCTGTTCTGCACATCTGTTCACACCTGGATAAATGTACAAATTGATAATGTTAACATCATTAAATCTCATGCAATTCACAGTAATCATTCAATTCAAGCTCTAGTCAAAAGGTAAAGAGAATAGGGAAAAATAAATCTTTTTTGTTTCTGAAACACCCAGACTTATGGGTCTTCTTGGCCACTTTGTTCTTTTGTTAGTTCTGAGTGAGCTCTAAGACAGAAGCCCTTACCAATGCCACAGAGAAACCAAGATAAGTAACTCATTTTTTCCAAATACCTATGGCCCTTTTTCCAAGCAAAAGTAAACTCAGAGCAATACTGTTCAAAGCAAGTGAACAGGTTTTGTCAAAGCTTCAAGCAAAAAGAAAGACAAGTATCTGGTCTCCACTTAGCATAAACTTGAATCTTTTGTGACCGAGGTAGTACTGAAGATGCAATAACATGCTTTTCTGGTGGAGAGATGGGGGCTACTAAGTGAGCAAGAGAATAGAAGAGGAAAAAAAGACAAAGGCAACATGCTGTTTGTGAAGGACACACTGATGAAATGATTGAACGTCATCTGAAGTAACGATGAAGATTAAAATACAATTCCTTTATGACAAAGTCAATCAACAATGCACCTGTCTCATGCTAAAGAAAGTAATTTTACTTCCTCCTAACTCTAGGTGCTATACCCAGTCTTGTCAGCTCCATAAGAGGGCATTTAATAAATGTTTCTATCAGATATATCAGCATGAATCCCTGTCAACGACTTCTTGGTCCAGTGTCCAGAATAAAGTCACTTCTATAAGTAGTTCTGTATAAAAATGTGGTAAGCAGAGAAACTCAACAACTTGATGAAGTTTGTTAATGTCTGCTAGATGCAATAATGACCTTTTAATAAATATCTATTCCCGATTCTCTTGCCAAAAAGTAGGTCGTCATTTCAGAATCTAAAAGCTACCTGGCCAATTATCATCTGAAAATAAAGAAAACATGTTACATGCCTAAATGAGCAAGAAATCATATGGAATAACAGGAGTGGGGAGGAAAAACTGCCAACACTAATTACATCAGGTATATTTTCCAGGTAACTGTCCTTGTTTGCTTTTCTTCTTCTGTTGCACATTCACTTCTTGTTCAAACAGGGCATGGATAATTTTGAGAAAGAAGAACTCACTAGGCTCAAACCAAGGAGTTTGGACAGACGTTTCCAATAATTTCTTGGAAAAGTCATTTCTCTAATGAGCTTCTTCATCTACAAAATTACAGGGGTGAGCTAGATGACCTTGAAATCTCTGCAAGAGATAATAACTGTGATATCCAGGATGATTCTATCATACTGCTGCTTTGCTAAAAGGTTTATTAGAGAGAACACTGAAATAAGCACCCAGAAAAATGATCTGAAGATTCTCAACGGATTTCATTTCCCACGCTGTCCACACCTGTCCTCAATCACTGCAAATAATGCTTAAGTTAAGCGGTATTATGCAAAATCAAGTACTACATACTGAATTGTATCTGCCTCTTTCAGAAAGGCTATCTATGATAGTGCATATAACCATGAGGGAGAATGCAGAATATATCACAAGACTGAAAGAAAGAAAAAAAAAAAAAAGGAGGCAAAAGCTTTTTAATTGACCACTTAAAAGGTTATGTAGAGGCCAGGCCACAAGGTGAAGGTATGAAGTATGTTTCCAGTACAGAAAGCTGTCTACTAACAATGAAATGCTCAATATTCTTACGACTTTTTTGAGTGAGGAGTCTACAGCAGATTTAAGTCCTGGATCAGTTAAGAATCTGGTATGTAAAAATAAAAGCCCATCAATTCTTAGCATCCCTTTGGGGTTTCTGTGGGTATACGTGTAATAACTGTCATATCTCAAAACAGTTCAATCTGACCCCCATTATTTTAAAAATATAATGATAGTGGCCAGAGTTATCAGCTATGCTTCGATGATTTGAATGCTCCTAACTGGTGCAATTAGGTGAAATTAACAATTTCTTAGTAAGAACACAGATTGGTATCTAAAGGGCTCAAACCACCTCAGAAAGGCAAATAGGGCATTTCATAAAAGTAGAATCTATCTGCCAAGGTCAAAAAGCTCCTGTATCTCTTCCTCAATTCAATTTTTCTCATGACTTTCCACCCCCAAGGTTGTCTCACTTAAGACTTGTTGATGCCCTGGCAATGCTGTTTTGAGATACAGGGTGTGATAAGAGCTATGGAAAGGGTATGATCTCAATTATAATAGAAAACACCAATGGAAACAAAACTTTTTCAAACTTCATATTTTCCATCTATCAAATTGGCAAAGATCAAAAGTTTTACACTGTGTTGATAAGTGTGTGGTATAACAGACATTCACATACATTTTTAGTGGGTGGATCCATTGGTACAAATTCTGTGGAGAATTATTTACCAGTATCTATAAGAAGCAAACTTTTTTTTTTTTTTTGACTCAGAAATGCCTCCTCTAGAAATATAAAGTCTAGGAATATATGGTCATTGGAGCACTTCTTCCTGGTTGTAATGGCTACCTGATAGGGTTATTGTTAAGATGAATGAAATAATTCATATAAAGTATACAGAACAAAATTTGCATTTTACTGGTATTAATGGTAAGCACTGATAAAACTTAGTTGTTCACGTAATTATTATTAGATGATGATGTTCATGTAATTATTATTAGATGGTAATACAAGTCATTTTTTGACATACTACAAAATTTCAGAGAAGTAGAGGACAGCCTCATATTCATTAAGGTTAAAAAAAGCAAATGTGTGTACTACACATACCTACATCTAGAACATGGTATTTAAATGCTCTCTGGTAAGCCCTGTCAACTGGGGAAATTTCTTTACAGAAAAGTATAATTTGCATATAATCATGTGTTAATTCCATAGGACTGTTTTATACTGAATTAATAAATGTCTAAAAGATTAGGGAAAAACACAAAAACCTTGTAATCTGGATCAAAATTACCATTATTTTATTAGGATATAATTGTTTGAATGATTTGAAGAGTAGCTTAAATATTTTCTGGGTTTTTCTCTTCTTTCTGTAGCTAAATGATGTTCTAACCATTATCAACCATTCATTTTAGCTAAATGACAAAGAGAGAAAAAATGTGAACTAAAAGCGTATTCATTCCGACATTAACCCAAAATAACCAATTTGCTTCTCATGAGCCTTGGATGTTGCTGAGGTGCATTTGTTAAATTATAGAAGCAATTTTTCCTCAGGAATCTTCTAATTTTGTTCCAATCACTGGAGTCATGCTTATCTATTTCCTTGCACAGATATACTGCCTCCTCAGAGAACTCTTGAGAATAGAAACTCTGTATCCGATGAGTGAATATCAAACAGTGAGATGACTAGCCAGTTAGGTTAAAAATATGAAAAGACATTTAAATCTAAACATAAAGGAGACCATGTGAATAACAAAATATGGGGGATGTAGAAGAATAAATTAGGAAAACTTCTTCCCTTCCTTTTCTCAGAGCTTTTCCATACCCAAGCAGGAAAGCTGGGTCTTACTATCCTAGTGTTTAGAGCTGTGCTATCCAATATGGTACCACTAGCCAGATGTGGCTACTGAGTGCTTGTAAAGTAGCTAATAAGAAATGAAAAGATAGTGTAAAAAATGAGTGTAAAGTATCTTATTCCTAATTGTTTTAATACTGGTACAGGTTGATATAATATTTTGAACACAATATATTTAATAAATTTCCACCTGTTTCATTGTACTTTTTAATGTGAGTTCCAGAAAATTGAAATTATATTTTTGGCTCACAGTATATTTCCATTGGACAGTACAGAACTAAAGCATTAGTATCTATGACATATGTATACGCCACAAGTTCCTTTGTGTGCACTTGTGTTTTGATGGTTCCAGTAACTAAGTCGGTCTCTAAAAGGGAAGAACCCATGTATCTGTACAATCTTATCTAGGCGTGGGAAAACTGCTTGGGTTTTATTTGAGTCCAGCTCTTCCCCGTAAAAACAAGGCCCTAGCCAACATGGTGTTGCAGTCAGAAGACTTGAGTTTCCACCTGGGTTACCTGGGCAAATCACTCAAATCCCCTGAGTCCCTTGTCTTACGTATAAAATACCTGTCTTTCTAGCCATGAGCACTGCTGTGCAAATCATTTGAGATATGTATATAAGATAACTCGTCAAGTCATACTCATTATGGTCCTTGAAGGGGTATTAACATTTAGTTTTAGCTCAACAAATGACATACTTAACAACTGATCCTTCGCAGTCCACCTAAGTCGCAGCAGAAATACCACACCTTTGCTTCCAGTCACACTGCTGTGTATGACAGAGGCAGCTGATCCCTAAGTCGTAAGTTAGACTGTTCCATAAGGATTCTTTTTCAAAGCAAGTGAATCGAGTGTGGATCTCTGAAAAAGCTTAATAACTATGATCACAGTACTAGAATTAAGAGTAAAGAAACCATGATGATGTATTGCTGATAACAACTGACTCTTTCACACACCCATGCATTCACTCATCAAACATTTGGAGAATGCCCTACAACCACAGCATGAGAAAGATCAAGCTTTGGAGTCAGAGATACCTGAGTGTTAATTTCAGCCACCCCGAGTGTTTTATATGGCCCTGTAAACCCTGTATTATTGGAATAAATTATTAAGAGCAGAAGGTTTTTAGACAGTTAATTAAGTGTTATTTGTAAAAAAAAATAAAAATAAAAATAGCTCAATTCCTGGCACATAGTATTCAGTAAAGGTTAGCTAAAATAATAATATTTACTATTATTTAGTTACTGTTCTTGATACTGAAGATACTGTAAGACACAGGCTCAGCCCTCAAGGCATTATATAGATTATCATCTACCAGCTGTATCCAAGAAGTCTGTAAGAATGGATGTTTTTAAGAATCCAGGTAACTATATGAATTTCAGCTGTTATTCTGATATTTAGCACTGCGTAATGACAACCTGAATTCTCAGAAGGTCCATTCAATAAGCCTAAGGGATTTTGCCAACTAAAATGCAGTTTACCTTACTGTGTTTCATGTAATAAGTCTTTCAACACTGAATTTCAGGAAACTCTTGAGAAAACCTCTTCTACCAGGCTTAAAGTTAGCCTAAGTACCCTATTAAATAGACCTCTTAAGCCATTTTTTAATAACACAGAAAACTGATCATCATCACAGTCTAATGCAACAATCATTTATTGTGACCCTCTAGTTCAGCAAGGGAGGTGAGAAATCAATGATGGAAAACATCAATAACTTCTTGCCTGCTTTCATAAACCTAGCTAAGTAAGCTCTTACCATGAACAGCCATCATCTTTGACAATTTATTTTTTTCTGCAATAAATGAATGAGTGAGCAGCAAGGATTTCCACAGAAAGGCCTTGGGGGCCAATTCCCCAAGACCACTGTATTAAAGTTCTCAAAATAAAAGGTGCACCAACTTGTAATCATTTTTATATAAAGCAGGATCCACAATGACACAGAAAAGTGATTCTACCATCTACTATGAAAACAGAATACCAACCTCCCTTTTGTAGATAGCTACAAGTTAATACGGCATGTCCAAAGTTCCATACACTGGAATGACTGCTTTTAAATCAATCAACCAAATCGTATTTAATAACTCAATTAAATGAGAACACATAACGCCATTTTCAAAAGACTTAAAATATTTTTTAAATAGATCTAAATTGTAGGCATTTATATATATTACAAGTTGTTATAGTTCAAGACGGCCCTCAAAACACAATTGTAACCAAGTCAATGACTTAAAAATCAGAGCCTCAGTGTCTTGATCTGTAACATGGAGATATTTGTATTGAAATTACAGTGCTATTAGAAATCAGTCTTATTACTACTACTGATGTTTTATTTTCTTTATTGGCTAGGGCAGGGGTCTGCAAACTTTTCTGTAAAGAGCTAGATGATAAATATTTTCAGCTTTGCAGGTCATAAAATCTGTATCAGAACTACTCAACTCTGCTGTTGTAACATGAAATCAGTATGGACAATATATACACACGAGTGTGGCTGTGTGCCAATAAAACTTTATTGATGGACACTGACATTTGAATGTCATAGTTTTCACATATCATGAATTACTATTCTTTTGATTTTTTTTCCAACCATCTACAAATATTTTTAAAAAGCATGCTTAGTATGTGGAAGACACACAAAGAAGTGGAGAACTAGACTGGATCAATGGGCCATAAATTGCCAACCCCTTGGCCAGAAGACTCTGATCCAACCTTATGTAAATTGATTATATATTTAATTGGCCAAAGAGTTTTTGGAAAAAATCACTTGTAACAAATTGAAAATTTCTCTACATACAAAACCATGTTATTTTCATTTACTTTAAATTCTGCTGAACATTTTTGGGGAAGAAAATACTCTGTTTTCACTATTTAATCACCTTCCACTTTATAGATCTTTTAGTAGTATTTTCTCTCTAATGTAAAAAGTTCAACAATGGTACTTCAAAGCACTGCAAACAAATTTATTTCCAGTGCTTGTTAAACGTATTGCTTATTTTCCTTACTAAATTAACTGTGGTTTGTGAAACAAACAAATAAATCCAACAATACAAGATGCAAAAACAATTTCAATAAATAGGTCTTCATTTACTAATAATCTCCTTTCTGCCACTGACTTAAAAACATCTGCCAGCAAGATGTGCAAACACCGTATTTCTCCAGTTACACAATGTTAATTATAATGGAATTACACCACCAAGAAATTCTTAATCATGCTGGCCACTCTTCGTGTTCTTATTACTCACTCCTAATCCATTAAATCTGTGCTGTAGTATTAAAACGGGCAGAAGGACAGGGAGAGAGGAGATGAATTTGATTTGGTCAAAAGGTGAAGGCATAATAATTTAGTTGAATAAGTTAAGCGGGGCATCGACTTTTTATCCCTTTATTTCTTATGCTTTTAATGCTGGATTATATGTAAAATGAACAAAAGACCGTGAATATCAGGCGTTACACTGAGACAATCAAGCAAACCGACTATGGCACCAAACGACATGCTGTTGAGGTTCATAATAGTTGCTCTTGTGACATTTAACTTAGAGTTTAAAGAGATTTACCAAGCATTCCTAATCTATCATTATCTTATAATCCACCAATTTATTTACCTTGTTGAACCTAATTAGAATGAAAAGTAAAAATGTTAGGGATGCAAAGATAAGTAAGTCAGAAACGTTTGTAAATCCTCAGAATAGGTCTCTGTTTTGTTTTCTGAGACATGGCATCACATCAGCCCCCAAACAATTAACACAACATCCACGTTACTATGGATGCACATATCTACAGATAGTTAAGTACACAGATAATAACAGAAGGCAGCATAAAGTACCGATTAAGACCACATGCTACAGAGCCAGACTGACCAGTTTTGTAAGCTCAGCCATTTATCTATCCGTGTGATCGTAAATAATTCACTTATTGTATTCCTGAGTTTCTCTGTAAAATGGAAAAAAAAAAAAATCATAGCCACCACTGAATGTTAGAAGGATTAACTTAATATGCATAAAATTTTTATCATATTATCCGACACAAAGAACTATGTAGGGCTTCCCTGGTGGCGCAGTGGTTGAGAGTCCGCCTGCCAATGCAGGGGACACGGGTTCATGCCCCGGTCTGGGAAGATCCCACATGCCGCGGAGCGGCTGGGCCCGTGAGCCATGGCCGCTGAGCCTGCGTGTCCAGAGCCTGTGCTCCGCGACGGGAGAGGCCATGGCAGTGAGAGGCCCGCGTACCACACACACAAAAAAAAAAAACAGAAAAAAAACTATGTAAATGTTAAATAAAGCAATGGCTAAAAGAGTATTATTGAATAATACTCTATTACCATTTCTTTATAATATTTGCACTTTGATAGGTGATTACTACACAGCTCTTTTTAGATCTCTATGAGAAAAAAAATCATAAGAACTTAATAGCCCCATCAATGATAAATGTTTGCCAATGATACAGGTGAAAAGGCAATCTAAGGGTTGTTTGCCTCAAATACCACCCATGTCTGACATAATTAATGAAACAAAATTACAGGGCAACAGGGCACTTACTTCTAAAGCACCTAATAATGAAGAAGCCTTTAACCAGCAGTAGAGACTCGGCCACTTAATTAGCTCCTGCTACATAAAGTGGTTACCCTCAATCCAGTGTTTTCTTTTCTTCTAAACACCCCTATGACCTACTGTCTCCAAACTCCAAGGTCCTCATCAATAAACTTGACAAGATTCTTTTTTAATTTTTATTTATTTATTTATTTATGGCTGCACTGAGTCTTCATTGCTGCGCAGAGGCTTTCTGTAGTTGCGGTGAGCGGGGACTACTCTTTGCTGCAGTGCGCAGGCTTCTCCTTGTGGTGGCTTCTCTTATTGCGGAGCACAGGCTCTAGGCCCACAGGCTTTCATAGTTGCAGCACGTGGGCTCACTAGTTGTGGCTCGCAGGCTTTAGAGTGCAGGCTCTGCAGTTGCGTTGCATGGGCTTAGCTGCTCCGCGGCACGTGGGCTCTTCCCAGACCAGGGATCGAACCCGTGTCCCCTGCACTGGCAGGCACATTCTTAACCACTGCGCCATGAGGGAAGTCCCAAACTTGACAAGATTCTTAACTGGGCCCCATTTAGCAGCACACCACTTTGCTAACTACCATAGAGAATGTCAATACACAAAAGAGACAGCCCGAACTATCAAGGAGCTTACAATCTATTTAGAGAAACAAAGTATAAGAAAGTGAAATGATGGCAACATAAAACTATACAAAAAGGAAGTAAGAACCCAAAATGCAAACATGGGTGCAGTGCTTTAGCGTCTATACAGTGTTCTCACCAGTACAGTAACTCATTCTGTGCCTCCATCCCACTGTAGACCAGCAAGTTAAAAAAAAACTGCTATCTTGGTATTACAGACTACCAAGCAGAGCCTCGGGAAATCTAAGTAACTTGCACGAAGTCTTACAATTACAGACAAAGCCATAGTGCAGAACATAGATATTCATGCTCACATCCATGATTTTAAGCTACAGCGCTCTGTTCCCTGAAAGGAGAGACCCACAAGACTCCAGCACTCTGTGATCACTTCCTAGAGAGAGGGTGTGAGCCAATTCATGATGAGTGGTCAGAAGTGGGCATCTGACCAAAAGGGAAGGTCACTGCAAATGGGAAATGGTGTCAGATCAATGAAGTAAAGAAAAAGTCCAGGTCAATGGCTTTAAATGGAGCGTTTGGAGAGGAGGTCTGTGTTGGCACAAGTAGAAAAGTCATTAGCTAGTATTCTGTGTTTCCTATTGGCTGTGCAAAAGACGGGAGAGAAGGACTGGAGTTTTAAAGCAATTGCATCAGGCATTATGAAGCTAAATTTCAACTCCACCACCTCTAATGTGTATCTACCCCTTTATCTCTTGAGACTCTGATATGACCTACACACTCAGTCAATCTGATTCACCTGGGATCCCCAAACTAATTGCTACCACATACTGAATGACAGCAGGCACTTGAGTAAATCTTAAGATACACAGTACACTTACGATGTTAGAAACATTGTGCTAAAATCTTTCACATGTCATTTAATCTTCAAACTAACCACAGCAGCTGTGTCAGGGTCCCCAAGACTACTTCTAAAATCAAAGACTTGCTAGAAAGATTCACAGGACTCAGCATCTAAGTTGCACTTATGTCTAAGATTTATTACAATGATGTAGTAGGAATACAAAGTTGGATGATAAAAAAAATAATAAAAACCACAGGCAGAGTCTGGAGTAATCCATATGCAAGTTTCCTTACATGTCCTTCCTCCCATTGGGTGGTCACAGAGAGTGTATACTTTCCTAGCAATGAAAATGCATCAACACGGGTGGAATATTTCTGTCCAGGCAAGCTGATTAGGGACTCAGTGTGGGCACTGTTTATTCCGTTTGTAAGAGGGCTGGTCACATAGGTGCACTCTGCTAGAATTACCAAAATGCCATACGACTCAAAGACAGCAGGTGTTGAGCATACACCACATTATTTGTACAGACAGTCTAGGCATAGTGATCAACTCTTGTCAATTAAAAAAATTATATTAGTACCAGCCAAGATCTCAGATGTCAGCCAAGGGCCAATCTCACATGCATTCCTCTTAGTATATCAGACCTGAGACTCCTATCCTAACTCTTTCCTACACAGGAGGCCACTATTATTGTTTCATGTAGAAGAAGTAACTGAGTTACAGACATTATTTAACTCATCTAGGATCCTAGAAGTTCTAAGTGCCAGACAATGTGTCATAGCTTGAGAGCTCCTGCAACAGACATGACACAAGGTTATAGGCGAGCTGTTTTGTTTTAGGAGACATCCGGGAAACTGAAGGGCTAACTTGTAGGTGGGCACAACGATAGCCAGGTGTGGAAAAAGGAAGGATAGCAAGCTAATCCCAGGGTTTGTAGTTAAATTGGTTACCATCGTGGTCAAGCAGGAGTCAGTCCCACTGTGGTACAGTGTGAAATGAACTTCAAAGTTTTCCACTCAAAATACCGACCAGGGCAATATCTATTTACTGGTTGTTCATCCCCTATTGGTCAAGGTTCTCAGGAGTTATTAACTCCTCATAGTAGAGAAATCTTAGGGCAGAAAGCAAAAATCCCTGAGGCAGAACACAACCTGGTTTTGCAGCAAGGGCGGGAGCCAAAATCTGCATCCAGAGAATGAAAGATAGGGTATAAAAAGGATAAACAGTCTGTATTAAACCTCAGGCAGTGTGACTCCCCATGCTATACCTGAGTCATCATGGTGGGTTCTGTCAGATTCCTTTAGAATGGATTAGAAGTCCCTAAGTAGCTTTCAAGGATTAAACAAAAGAATAAACATCGTGCACCAATGTGACAGTGGTAACTCCAGCTTTTGCACGGCAAAGAAGGTAACAGAGTAAAAAAAAATCTGTCTTCAAAATCCCACACACCTCAGTTCAGCATTCTTTACAGAAACGTTATTTGTTTAAGGCCGGCAATTGTTGATATATAAAGTTTTGCAGAAAGCCTGACTCTGGCTCAGTCAGGTTTCTGTTCATTACCCTGGAAGATATGAAGGTTTTATTTATATATTTATACATATACAATCAGTAGTTTTTTAACATTTTCCAAGGGTTGGAAAATCACCATCACCTAGTTCCAGAATATTTTCATCCTCCTACAAAAGAAACTATATAAATTCACTCCCATATTTCCATTCAAAATCATTCCCAATTTCTCCTGCTCCTAGCCCCTGGCAACTACCAATCTATTTTTTGTCTTTATGAATACGCCTATTCTGGAAATTTCATATAAATGGAATCATACAATACATGCCTTCTTTTACGTAGCATAATGTTTGCAAGATTCATCCATGTTGTAGCATTATCAGTACTTCATTTGTTTTTATTTCCAAATAACTTTCCATCATATGGATATTCAGTACTTGTTTATCTGTGCATCAGCTGATGAACATTTAGGATGACTCCAGTTTTTCACTCTCACGACTAATGTTTCTATGAACAGTGTGGCTTTATGTTCTCATTTCTCTTGGGTATATATCTAGGAAGGGAATTTCTGGGTCAAATGATAACCTTATGTTTAACACTGAGGGACAGCCAAACCGTTTTCCAAATAAGCTACCTTATTTTACAATTCCACCAGCAGTGTATGAAGGTTCCAATTTTTTCCTTCATCAACGCTTGTTTTTGGCAAATACAAATATTTGAAGGCCAGTAATTTCAAGATCAATGGCTTGATTAAGAAGCTTCCTAATTATTTACATTCAGTATTCCTAAATATGTATTATGGAGAAGGTAGATGCCTTGCAGCTTACAAAAATGACATGCCATCTAGTAGTTGTTGTCATAGTGGGAAAACAAAAACATCCTCACCTATATACATAATAGTGGCAGATGGAGGTAAGTTTTCACAGTAATTCCAAATAGAAATATCAAACCCAAGAAGGTGTGATTTGAGGGTTACTTTTAGAGTAGGATTTGGGTGGAAGTAAAGGAACCTAACACAAGAGAAAGATAGTTGTTATGACTGTTTGCATCCCCCCAAATTCATATGGTGAAGCCCTAATCCCCCATTTCATGGTATTTGGAGGTGGGTCCTTTGGAAGGTAATTAGGTTTACATGAAGTCATGTGGGTAGGGCTTCCATCATGGGATTAGTGTCCTTGTAAGACTAGAGACACAGACAAACACAGACCAGTGCTAGCTCTCTTCAACATGTGAGAACACAGGGAACAGGTGGCCATCTGCAAGCCAAGAAGAAGGCTCTCACCAGAAACCCAATCTCCTAGCACCTTAATCTTTGACTTCCCAGCCTCTGTAGTTGTGACAAATAAATGTCTGCTTAAGCAACCCAGAATATGGTATTTTGTTATGGCAGCTTGAGCTAAAACAATAGCATACCAGATGCAGGAAACACTATGAGTGACAACAGAGAAAAAAGAGATGAGTACTTGTATTTACCCAAAATCAACTAGTGAAATACTGATCAACTTATTTAAACTTGTGTCCTGAACATGGTGAAAAGAATATCCTCCTAGTAGATGGAAAGGAAATGGAAAGAGAACCTAAAACAAATTAGATGCAAGAAGAAAGTTGTCATAGGGAAATAAATAGAAGCATGGTATGAATTTGGCAAAGCCAATTCCTTTAACGTCAAGGTCTATAATTCTGAAAAAAGCTATCAAATATTCTCCGATAAAAGATGGCGTAAGATCCAGCTTAAAACCATAAAAATAATGCTAAAGACAGTCTCAAATGTGAGTAATGATTATGAGTTATAAGTAAATAAACAAAGCTGTTATAAATTACCCTGCCATAATTAAAACAAAGTCATTATTTTGTATTACCTTTTATTGTTGATACGGGCCAAAATTAAGGAATATTCCAAGAGAGTGTACCTTAAAAGATAGAGAGAAATGACTTCAAAGCTCTAGGAGAAGAAGTTTAATAGACATTTCAATTGATAACTGGGGACATCTAAATAATAAATAGGAAAATAATGCACTTTAGAAAATCCACTATAACCCAAATAGTAGATCGTGGCAAAGCCAAGCCAAATAACATTTTTCAGTAACAGTTGGTAAAGGCATACAAGAGCAAAGAAAATTTAAATAAAGGAAGTAAAGTTCAATTCACTGAGAGATTCTCTGTTTCATATGCATTTCCAGAGATATTTTTCTGTAACTGGGATACAAAAACTCAAAAATATCTTAGACATATATGTTTATTTTTGGAGCCCTACAAAAGGTATTTAACTATAGCCAAGACAGATGATTGTCCCAAGTAAGGAAATGCTTCAAATATAAATCACCAACTCTCTTCCTTCAGGGTTTACTGTTAACATCAAGCTAGACATATGAAAATTAGCACTGCAACAACTCACCATTTCTGTGCATCCAGGCATTTATGGAAGATCAGATCTGCCTCCTGGAAATGTGATGAATATTAGTATCTGCAAGCACTGGGTAAACCTAGGGGACAGCTGAGCCCAAAGCCTCATCACGTCTTTAAACACTTAACGCCTTCAACTCTAGCATTCACTTTAACAGATGCTCTCACATCCCACATGTCAGCACAGCTTCCTACAAACCCCTATACATAGAAAACACGATGACACATCTTGGTCATAACTGATAAGCAAAATTGGAATTGCTATAGGACCAGCTGATAAGCCACTCCTAGCATGATGAGAAATGGAAGGACCTCATTCCTGATAGGAAAATACGGGGGAGAAGAATGGTGGATTGGGACCAATCCTCCTTGGTTATATGTAACCCTTTACTCTGCCTTTACATCAGGGGAAAGGATCCCTTTGGTTTAATACAATAAGCATGTATTTCAGAAAAATATACAAGGTAAAGAATTAGTGGTAATGGAATTTTTACAGTTATATGCCACGAAATATTTAAACCAATTTACAAATTACTTATTTTCTACACATCCGGGCTTGGGCATGTATCGAAAAACAGCTATTATTAGACTTATATTTTGAAAGAAAGTTACAAGATGTGTACCTGTTCCCAATTTCTTTAAAAAATAGAAACATACCATACTATCTGATTCCAAAATGCACTTCTATAAACTTTCTATTTACCTGAAACTGGTTAGATCCTTAAATTGGGTTGTACATTTCAATTATTGTGTTCTTATCTCCCCTTGACTCCTTAGAAAGCTGTGGTTAAATTGATGGTGTCTCTTCCTAACTTCAGCTACACGCCAACCTCTTTCACATCTCTATACACTCTGAACCTGCAGCTCTGGCTCCCTGTAATCTCATCCTCTTTGATCTCTGCATGCCAGCTTTTCGTATCCTGTGAAACTCAGCTGAAACGTTTTCTTCAAAAAAAACACTGGCTGGGTTCCCTGGTGGCGCAGTGGTTGAGAGTCCGCTTGCCGATGCAGGGGACACGGGTTCGTGCCCCGGTCTGGGAAGATCCCACATGCTGCGGAGCGGCTGGGCCCGTGAGCCATGGCCGCTGAGCCTGTGCGTCCGGAGCCTGTGCTCCGCAACAGGAGAGGCCACAACAGTGAGAGGCCCGCGTACCGCAAAAAAAAAAAAAAAAAAACAAAAAACAAAAAACTGGCTTTCCCCATCACACTAATTAGTCTCTACCCGTGTAACTCAGTCTATGTAACCCACTCTTCCTTCCCTTTCAGTCACAACATTGCTATCACTGTACCTCTTTCTTACTTTTACACTATTTTTCTCTATTTGCTTTTACATATTTAGTTATTTGTCTGTTACCATCTCCCCCTGTAGACTTTAAGCTCCATGAATGGTAGATCTATATTTAATTTATTTACCACTTTCTTTGTGTACCCAACATCTCGTACACACTCAAATTTTTTCAATTAATACATACATGTTCAACTTTACATCTGGATTGCTACACAAAGTTAATTATGGTTCCATGAAAAATCTTTTGTTTTCTTTATGCACTGCTATATTTTACAGAATTTCTAAAATGAACACATGTATTTGACTTGTGAAATCAAGAAAAAAAATTCTCTTTTTTGAGCGTTGCTTTCCCTTTATAATGCTATTCTTAGGGCTTTGGTTTTCTGATATATTTGAGCTAAAAGCAGTCATTTACTGCTAGGTGATCAGAATATAGGTATTAGTCACATCTGTGGAGATGATGTTCACACGGTAAAGAAGATATTGAAATATCTGGTAGTTCTGGTAATGATTATGACCTTCAAAACATACTCAAGGGGGAAAAAATAGGTACCAAACAATTGACAGTTTTTACAAAAGATTAGAGCAGACAGCATGAAATCACTTCCAGAAATGACAGCAATCAATCTGTTTCTTAAATGGTATCAGTGGCAGAGTCCATACCGGAAAACAGATTGTTTGGAACTAGATCAGCCCTCCAGGCCAGGAAGGTGCCAAGAGAAGGAGCCTGAAAGTTATGACAATAAATAAAGAGCAACCTTCTTATACTACAGACAGGAAGGAAGCCCAAAAGAAGATAAGAGGGGCTGCTGAAGCATGGGGACCAAGAATCATGCCACAAAAAAGCCCAGTACCATCAACGTCCCAAAGAAGCAAACTAAATTTCAGGGGATGAACTTCAATCCTTGGAAAAGAAACTTTAAGAAGTTAGATAAAGTCCAAATCCTACATTTAATGTTGGATCCTAAAGGAATAAGCTTTGAGACAGAGCAGAGTGTTCTACTTTTCATAATGTGTGTCCAAGCATATTTCGTATAAAAGAAAAGTCTCATTATTTGAAATAACTCACAAAGCAAAGGCCAGACTAGCAGCAAGCACAATCCACCCATGAGCTACAGGGCAGTGGGTTGTAGCTCCCTCAAACCTGCTATGGAAGGGCAAGGTCTATTCAAGAAAAGGAGACGAGGCTGAGGCTGCAAGGGTTTCAAAAGGCCGTGGCTTTGTGGTAAGAAGGGTATGGGGACTGAAGCCACTCAGGGCGTAACATCAACTATAGTCAAAGTAAGCGAGCTCGTCAGCACTTGGTGTGAATGTAAACTGGTACAACCGCTTCAGGAAGCAATTCACCAACGTATCCAGTAAAACTGACACACATACCGTACAACTCAATGATTCAACATCTGTGGGGGGATGTCCCCAGAGAAACGTTTACATCAGGAGGATGTATGTACCAGGAAATTCATTGCCACAGTGAAAGTAGAAATGTTTGAAACTGAAATGCCCACATGAGAACAGACAGACATCATGATCCAGTCACACACTAAGACTATTATATTACATTTAAAATAAATGAACATTATCAATGTTGATCATATTAAATATAGGGAAAAAGAAACCCATTAGCCAAAGGATATACACTGTATCATGTTTTTAAATTAAGTTTTAACACAAAACAGTGTGTGTATATAAATATATACATATACACACACATATATTTAGTTAAATAGATGTGTATAAAAGTATAAATACTTGAATAGGAAGGAAACACTTACTTCAGGATATGTAATACCTCTGAAGAGGTGGGAAGGAGGAGACTGGGGTGAGGGGCTTCATTTATATCTGTACTTTAAGGATTCAATTATATCTATAATTCAAATGGATCTAAATAGTAAAACATTCAACTGTTTTCAAAGGTGGTTAAGGATACACGGCTATGGATTAGTACTGTCTTCTATAATATTATTTATCTTTAGAATATTTATAACATTTTTAACAATTAACATGGCAGAAAATATTTTTCTTGCAGAGCTTCCTCTTTTCTACTGAACACCACTATTTTAAATTTCTATTAAGTACGATTCTCAGATTACATTTAACAGCACTGCAGTATGTACACTGACATTTATTATGTACTTCCTGGAATGCAGCCTAAGCCCCTACTCAGGTAGAAACGCTCTCCTACCTAAGGCTTTGATAGCCCTCACATGATCATTATGGCTGATTTTATGTGATGGTTTTCATGGACTCTATGCTCTTTTTCTGACTTTGTGAAAAATGTTGTGTTATCAAATTTCACGTTAGGAAGATTCGTTCTGTATTATCACCTCATAATGTCAAAATTCAGTCATGCGTAATTTCCCTCTCCTTCGGTCTGAGACATCGTCTGTCTTACTACCATTACTAATTTTTGAAAGGAAAAAGGAAAGATGGGGGGAGGGGCTAGCATTATCCCTTTCAAGGAAAAGAGTGACGGACATTTATAAAAGCTCAATACTAAACAAATGTAAATCTTATCAATTGTCTGATCATGGTTGACTACCAGGAAGACACCATTTAAGATTCATCACTATAATCTACACATTAACTGTCCAAATTCAGGGGAATAAAACACCAATTGATCTGAAGTGCTAGATTATTTGGGGATGTAGAAATAGGAAGACTTCAAATGAAGTATTTGTACTCGTATCCCCAGCTTAAGCTGCATTGAACCAAATTTCCACACTCAGGACTATTTAAGCCATATTACCCACCTTATCTCTAAGAGCAAACCTTGAGCAAATATACATTTAAAAAAATCAGTCCTATCTTTGAATAGTGGACACCACTTAAGCCCAGGGTGTAAGTGTGCAAAATTTGTAACTATAAAATGAGAGTTAAACATAATATTCCACCAGATAACATGATGTAATGAATCATAATAAGAAATAAGGCTTCTAGTATTTTCTACCCTCATTTCTGAACACAATAAGGAATGCAGCATGCCGATGAGCCCATTCCACCAAAAAAATTTTTTTAACGCCATTCATATAGTTTGTTGCTCACCTCATCCCACCTTCTGTAATCTTAGATGTGTACAATGTAAGAAACTCAGAACAACAAAAATACACCCTCAATTGATTCACTTTGCTATTTTGTTAATTTCCCTGGGAGGAAAAAGTTATTTCCTATGAGAAAGATGCTGTCTCATTTCACCAATGGACCACTTAACTGTCCAAAAACAAAACCTGCTTTTCAGGGGGACAGCAGAATTTGGTGACTGGCTATTGGGAAAGCTGATGGGAGCCTGGAGAACATTTGATCTGTTGGCAACAGAAACCCTTACATCGCACTGCACATCAGCTAAATTTGAGGCCTCCGTAACTTGAGCTTATCCATTAATGCTGATTGCTACTTCTCAGTGGAGAAACACTGCTGAAAGTACAGGTGTAGATCATTACCGCTTTTTTTTTCCCCAGAAAATAACACACATCTGTTCACTGTAAAGTAATTTCTGAATGGTAATTAGAACTTAGCACTGGGGCTTAAATAACAAATGGAATTTTTAGGACCTGGCCCAGAAAGAACAAGTGAAACCTCAAGTCCTGTGTTATTTCACAAGGCTTCTTCCAGAAAGCAAGGGGTAAAACAAAAGGAGCACCTGACAAGAGCTAAGAGCCTCAAGTTCATAGTCCCTGCTCCCCACCTGAGCAGCTTATGAAGCTGGGCCGTATGTCTCATCCCTCTGGACCTCAATTTCCTCATCCATAAAATGGGGAGGTAGACTTAGGATAACAAACTCTCAACTCCAACATTCTACATGTCCCCTGACTTTCAGATACTTTAAAACAGTAATTTCAGTCAGTAGGTCAGGTTCCCAACTTGCTAACCAACACCAGACAAACCGCATCATTAATGAAATTGATGCCAGTACTAGCCAGATACACAGAAAGTTTGAAATTGAAAAATTCATTATTTCACATGAGGAACAAAATGTGTATTAATATGCTAAGAGCTTGCATGATCTCAAAGATTCATAAAAATCCCCAATGAACTGTGGATCACATCTTGAGAAACTCTTCCCAATCAAAATTCCTCAACCTGAGTTACATACAGGAAACACATGCGGTGAATTTTAGAAATATCTCTCCCTTAACTCCCACCTCAGATGAATTAAACCAGAATCTGGGTGTGAGGGTCTCTGTCACTGCTTTTTTTTTTTTTTTAACATCCCTAGTCAATTCAAATGTTCAAAGACTGGAAAGCACTGTTTTAAACCAAGTTAAAATTAATGAAAAATGGGGTGGGGCACTTTAAGGGCATTCCAGAAGCGCTTCAATATGAGAAAGGAACATTTTTAAAGCATTAGAATGCCTATAATGAGATGTAAAAAAGGCAAGCGAGGGCCTCCCTGGTGGCGCAGTGGTTGAGAGTCCGCCTGCCGATGCAGGGGAAACGGGTTTGTGCCCCCGTCCGGGAGGATCCCACGTGCCGCAGAGCGGCTGGGCCCGTGAGCCATGGCCGCTGGGTCTGCGCGTCCGGAGCCTGTGCTCCGCAGCGGGAGAGGCCACAACACTGAGAGGCCCGCGTACGGCAAAAAAAAAAAAAGGCAAGCGAAATTATTAACATGGGGAATTTTTTTAAAAATATCATTAAACAGAAGGTCAGAAAGCTGGCTTTAGCCATCCGTAAGTCCACCCAAAGAGGGTACTTCACTGAATCAATGAGTGCGTATGCTCATTTCATGACTGACCTACGTGGAAGAAGGTTATAGAAATGTAAATGAGTCTATACCCACTTTAATGGCAGTAGCGGGGGATGGGGGGTTCCCCACACTGACAAACACTTCTCAGGATATCAGCTGGGTGTCCTACAATTCAAATCAATTCTGAGACTATCTACCCAGAGACAGTTTCAGGTTCCACAGGTTAACAGGTCGGTCCTACAAGACTGCCTCCTTCCCCACTTCACATGCCAATCACAAACCCAGGCTGTTACCTGTGCTTCTGACTAACAGGCTACAAACTTGAGGTTCCCAGCCCTCCACCAACTCAGGATGTCAATTTCAAGCCTAGGTTGTTACCTGTACAACCTTGTACAACTTTGTTACAAGTATAAACTAGAGTTTCCCACAATTCCCTGCTCTGGTTTGGTTAATTTACTAGAACTCAGACAAAGGTTTCACTTACCAGATTATAACTCAGGAACCACCAGATGCTCTACATGCATAGGGCAAAGTATGGAGAGAGGGTACAGAGCGTCCACGTCCTCCAATCACACCATTTTCGCAGCCCCTCAGGGGGGTTCAACAACCAGGAAGCTCTCCAAACTCGCCTCTCTTGGGTTTTTATGGAGGCGTCATTACATAGTCATGATTGATTAAATCACTGGCCAATAGCAATTGATTCAACCTCCAGCACCCCTCCCAGGAAGTCAGGGTGCAGGACTGAAAGTTCCAACCCTCTAATTACATGGTTGGTTTCTCCTGGCAACCAGTCCTCATCCTTAGGTGGGATCCAAAATTAACACCATTAACCTAACAAGAAACACCTTGATCGTATTCAGTACTTAGGAAATTCCAAAGGTTTTGGCACCTGTGAGTCAGGAACCATGGATGAAGACCGACCAAATATATATGAGAAATGAGAAATATATATTTGGTCATCTGAATAACCAAATATATACTTTGCTTATAAATCAAAATATTTCAAATATGTTTCAATAGTTTTAACTAACAACCAAGAAAAAATAAATTTTAAAATCAACAAGAAGAATTAGCTAAATTGTTCTTTTAAACTCCTTGTGAGTGGTAGTTATTAACAGACAAAATGGTGTTATGGGATAGGTTTTGGAATGCCTTTAGTATAGGAATTAAAAACAAGAGTTGAGGGCTTCCCTGGTGACGCAGTGGTTGAGAGTCCGCCTGCTGATGCAGGGGACACGGGTTCGTGCCCCGGTCCAGGAAGATCCCACATGCCGCGGAGTGGCTGGGCCCGTGAACCATGGCCGCTGGGCCTGCGCGTCCGGAGCCTGTGCTCCGCAACGGGAGAGGCCGCAACAGTGTGAGGCCCGCGTACCGCAAAAAAAAAAAAAAAAAAAACCCACAAGAGTTGATTGTAATCTGAGAAAACATACACATAGTTCTCTATGTGTATGATGTTAATAAAAAGACAAAATCTATATGGAGTGTAGACTAGCATAAAATTACACATGTACATGAGTGCATAATATTCTCAATATTCTCAGAACCAACAGAAAAACAACAAACTAAAGCAGCAGTTACTACCTTACTCAAGAATCCTCTGAAAACCCCATAATCAGGGAAATTGTTTTACTGCTTAAAATATGACAAATAATAAATATTAGTTGTCATTATCATTCATCAATTCATTCCTATTTACTTTTCTATTATGTGTTTGATTTTGGGTAAAAAACAGTTAATAATAAAAACCGTTTGCTTCCAATGAGTTTTTGATGTAATGAAGGAAGTGGGGAGATTCAAACGGACAATTAAAAGATGACAAAGCAGTAAGAACAAAGAAGGGGCAACTAAGATAGGGATGAGGAGTCTCATCACACAGAAGGAGGAAAAAAAGTTGAGGCTCTAAATAAATTAGTAATATTTAGTCAGGTACAGGGATGGGGTAAGGAAAAGAGGGCTAACATGTTCATACACCCGGTAGGGACTTGAGTGTGCCAGGACCTAGGGTCCTAACTCTAATGAACTTCATTCATCACATCACATGTACCTCCTCAAAGTTCATTCTGCCTCCCCCTTTATTGAGCCCTCTGCCATTTTGTTCCACCTCAGCCTGTGTGGCTGCTGTCCAACTTCACATCAGCACACTAGATTCTGCCTCCTGAGAGCCAGCTGCCACATGCCCCCAGATCTCTGCCACCCCCTGTTAATTTCATATTCAGACCACCACAGCAAATGTGGAACCTGGCTTCCTAAGCAGCTCCTCAGGGCCAGATGATGAAACCCAGAAGCATGGGAGGGTTCACCAATAAGAGGCCTAAGAGAGCTGGAGGTGAACTCTCTCTCTTTTCCTTCCACTAATAAGATGTGTTTTTCTTTAAGCTGTGTTTTTCTTGTGTTCACACATCAGAAATGTCCCACATGATCCAACCACTGTACCTGCTAAGCAACTGTCCTTGATGTTAAGCAGATTATAAATCAGTGGCCACCCTGGAAATGCAGCACCTTTCTGCTGCCCCTTCTCCTTGTCCTCACTGCCCTTTTCCTCACTCTTGCCACTACGGAATGGCACCTCCCAGTAAAACTTGAACACTTTGTCTTAGGCTCTGTCTTTCCAGGAACAAGGATAAGACATGAGTTTTTCTGTGTAACAATGGGGGCAACTTTAAGTTTTCAATAGGAAACAAAGATATGTATAAGATCTATTACAAAGATCACATGGGCTGTGGATTAGAGGGGAGTCAAAACTGAGGGAATA
The DNA here is from genome assembly GCF_011762595.2 of Tursiops truncatus. Taxonomy (NCBI): domain Eukaryota; kingdom Metazoa; phylum Chordata; class Mammalia; order Artiodactyla; family Delphinidae; genus Tursiops; species Tursiops truncatus. Next base: position 89,181,990 of record NC_047043.1, on the reverse strand, counting down.
AGACCATTAGGAAAGCTAATTTGACAAAACACCCAGAATTACCACAGCAATCCTGAGGAAAAGGAACAAACCTGGAGGCATAACCCTCCAGACTTCAGATGATACTACAAAGCTACAGTAATCAAAACTGCATGGCACTGGCACAAAAAACAGACATATAAATCAATGGAACAGAATAGAGTCAAGAAATAAGCCCACACACCTACAGTGAATTAATCTTTGACAAAGGAGCAAGAATATGCAGTGGAGGAAAGACAGTCTCCTCAGTAAGTGGGGTTGAAAAAGCTAGACAGCCTCATGTGAATCAATGAAATTAGAGCATGCCTTCATACCATAAAAAAACAAAAAACAAAACCTCAGAATGGTTTAAAGACCTAAATATAAGACATGACACCTTAAAATTCCTAGAAGAGAACACAGGCAAAACATTCTCAGACATAAATTGTAGCAATATTTTCTTAGATCAGTCTCCTGAAGCAAAAGAAATAAAAGCAAAAATTTAAAAATGGGACCTAACTGAATTGAAAGCTTTTGCACAGCAAAAGGAAACCATCAACAAAATGAAAAGACAAGCTATGGACTAGGAGAAGATATTTGTAAATGATGCAACCAATGAGGGGTTATATCAAAAATATACAAACAGCTCATACAGCTCAATATCAAAGAAAAAAAACAATCAAAAATTGAACAGAAGACACAAATAGACATTTCTCGGAAGAAGTCATACACATGGCTAACAGGCACATGAAAAGTTGCTCAATATCTCTAAATATTAGAAACAGATGAATGGGTAAAGAAGATGTGAGATACACACACACACACACACACACACACACACACACACACACACACACACAATGGAATACTACTCAGCCATAAAAAAGAATGAAATACTGCCATTTGCAGCAACATGGATGGACCTAGAGATTATCATACTAAGTGAAGTCAGAGAAAGACAAATGTCATACGATGTCATTTATATGTGGAATCTAAAACGATAGAAATGAACTTAGATACAAAACAGAAAAAGACTCACAGACATAGAAAACAAACTTATGGTTACCAAAGGGGAAAGTGGGGGGAGGGATAAATTAGGAGTATGGGATTAACAAAAACACACTACTATATATGAAATAGATAAACAACAAGGATTTACTGTATAGCACAGAGAACTATACTCAAGAGCTAGTAATAATGTAGAGTTGAAAATGATCTGAAAAATGTATGTGTGTATATATATATTTATATGTAACTGAATTACTTTGCTGTATACCTGAAACTAACACAATATTGGAAATTAACTATTCTTCAATAAAAATTTAAAAAGAAAGCTAATTTGGAGATTTAGGGAAAAGATGGTTGTGGCTGTGATTACATCAGGAATAATGCAGGATGCCATCAACCCTTCCAGCTCTCTGCCTGGGAAGTCTACTTCCTTACAGAAAATATAAACAAAGTTTTCACTGCCATTATGAAATATCGTGTGTGTGTGTCTGTGTGTGTATGTGTGTGTGTGTGTGTATATATATATATATATATATATATATATATATATATATACACACACACACATAATTTTATGCATTTTTCAAGTTACATTTTCCACATAATCATAGACATCTTTTCACGTAGGTAAACATAGGCGTAAACTTTTTTACCAGTTCCATATATCCTACTGTGTAATTACAGCATAACTTATTGAATTCTTTCAGCCATGCCTTATTGAAACGAAACTCCAATGAATATCACCAGATAGACAGACAGACACAGGGACACAGATATCTTTATGGACCTCTATATACACTCCTGTAAGACACTAAAAGTAGAGATTCTGGGCTGAACTGTGTATCAGTCAGGAAAGGCTAGGTTATGCTTCAGTAACAATAACAGTACAAAATCTACAAAATGAAATTAAATTAAAACTCAGTGGCTCACACAAAATTTTATTTGTCACTCATACCACACATCCAACATGGGCCTATGCATCAACCTTAACAGGAACCCAGGGTGACAGAATAGCTCCAACTGGAGCACCACCTGTTGTCTTGATAGGAGGAAAAGTGAACACAGGAATTGCACACTGATTCTTAAAATTTCCCCTACAAGGTGTACTGATGACTTCTGCTTTAGGATTTTAGCATTATCAGTAGAGCTACAGCAAGTTCTACTGGAGGACCCTGCATAGAGCAAAAGTCAAAATTCTAGTCATGCATCTCTCTGGCTAATCTCTTCATCAGGAAGATACCATGTTCTCCAGGGTAAATCACAGTAAGGTGCACCCAGCCCAGGCAGTGCTTAAAAACATGGACTGTGAGGCAGACCTGGCATTACCGTAACTCACCCAGATTATATCAGATATTATTTGAACTTTAAGCCTTAGGTTCTTACCTATAAAAAAAGGAATACACCCTCTCATAGAAGAGACTGGCTAGTTTTTCAGTAAACTTATTTCCTTTCCCCATTGCACCCATGGCAGGATTACATTTCCCAGACTCCCTTGCAATTAGGTGTAGCCACATGACTGAGCTCTCACCACTGGAACATGGATAAAAGGACAGATGCCTTTTTCATTGAAAGCTATTCTTTCTATCCTCACCTTCTTTCTCCCTTCTTGTGTCAGATGCAACAGAGAATCCAGCAAAGGATTCGGAAGCTCTGTGAAAGGGTGGACCACAACTGGAAGAGCACATGTGTATTAAACTGTTAGGTGAAATAAAAATATCTATTCTGTGGTGGTTGTAGCTTATGGCATTTAGCCTACACAAACTATGTGCTCCTGTACTAGGGTTATCATAAAGATTACATGAAAAAATCAAAAGAAAAGTCTTATCACAGCATCCATAAACAGTGCATATTAAACCACTACTAGCTATGATTTTCATCACTGTTCTGATATTTACCAATTGACACATCTGTATATTTTTTCACTCTAGTCAGTGTCAACTTGCATAGACACCATAACTGACTAATAAACATATTTAAGACAAAACGGACTCCAAAAGCCCTTCTTAATATCACTGTCTTAATATCAAATACAAATACTGTGCAAGGAAAAAGTAACTATGGCTTCTTTCTGCTTTTAGTAAAAATCCAATCCTTAAAAATGTTATTTCAGGGTAAAGGAGTACTCACATTGATTATTTAGAGAACACTGGCACAAATGTATATTGATTTTTAGGTTTCATAATGAAATTTGCTTGATGTGGTTTTCTTCACAAATTAAATGAACATTGACCTGCCTGATTGCATATTGACAGTAAAATCATCCTTAGATACAGAAGCCTTTGTAGATACTGTCAAAGAAAGTTAGACATGATGAGTGGGCTCTTTCATAAGTTGACAGTATTAGCTCTGACCCTAACTGTGATCTTTCCCTATGGTTTAGGCAGAGCAGGCAGAGACAGATTACCTCTCTTCTTCCTCACTTTACTTCAAAATAGTCCTGTTTCTACACCATACTTGTGAAGGAGAAGGGGAGAGGGCCCATGGAAGGAAAAGGTATGTCATAAGAGCTTACATCTGTCAAAAAAATACAGGTGAAATGTTCTCACCTGTCAGTAAAAATAACTGCCTGCTAAGAAACAGGACTGGAATAGCTGGAATACTCTTCTAAGTATTCATCACCTCCCTACTTTAAATGCAAAGTGATGAAATGTATTCAATTGTTTTGCATTTCCTCAAAATGAGACTTTTGCCTCTCAGAATTGCTGATTGCTTCTCTGGTTATTTGCATAGGATACACCATCTTACCCACTCAGTACAGAAGTTTACTTAATAATCGTACACTTCTAAAAAGGATGAAACAGCCAGTTTTCCGAGAACTGCATACATGTCACTTTGCTGAGACAAATATTACTTCTGTTTCATTCTGTGTTTCTAGTATTATTATTTCGACTCCAGAGAAAAAGAACTGAGAAACTGCTTTAAAATTGCATAAGCACGCTCGTCGTTCGTTACTGAATGGCTACTAGGAGCCTGACATGCATTAGGCTCTTGAAAACAAGACAAGGTATAATCTCTGCCCTTTGGGAGTTTATAATTGAGTAAGAACTTAACCGGGTTGTATTTGAGGCCCAAACTGGCTTCAGGAATATACAAGTCCCTACAGTTCACATCTCATGTCCCTGGTGGAAGTTTCAGTTGGAGGAAAACTACATGGCTCCTACCATGGTCAAAGAAATGTAAAATTAGGTTGGAGCATCCTACTTTAAGTCAGGGGTCACACTTTTCTGAATTTCATAATCGGGAAAAATTTTTAAATATTTAGTGGTATTTAGGAATTTTAAAAACATTATTATTAAATAATATATTGAACATGACAGAAAATCATCCACATAATAAAAAGTGGAGTAACAGGCTAAAAAAAGTTGTTTTAAACTCAACAGGCCATAAGAAAAGACAATACTAAAATCATGTTACAGATAATTCATTTTGACATGAACTTTCCTCACCAAAAAAAAAAAAAAAATTCATGATTTGGAAAAAAAAAAACAGTGACTATTTTAAGCAAATCCTAAGTATATCCCAATCTACACCTATCTACTACAAATGAATAAATACTTAAATGTAAAAGTTTCAAAGTTTCAAAGTAGATTTCATGTAATTCTATACTGACAATTATGAGACATCTGTTATTCAGACCAGAAGTGCTGTCATAACTCAGCTTTCTGAATTATCCACTCAGCAAATTACTATTTCAAACTCCAACAGTTTCTTCAAGAATTGACAGGGTTGCTATTTCTCTGAACATGTCAAATTTATCCAAAGCGGTACCTTGCCTCCTTGGACAATCATGAAACAAAAATTAACACACGAGCATTTTCCTCATGTGCCCTAAGTATGAATGGAGAAAAAAGTTTAAAAATAATTGTTCTTTCTTAATTTAACATTATTTATTTAAAGACCACGTTTATTAATTTTAAAGCATGTGTACAGTTTTAAAAGCCACCCAGAAGTCTTACTTTGCTTAACCAACAAACCAGCATGCAGCAAACTACAAAAGTGTAAAAACTTCAAGAAGAATCTGTGAACAAATTCTACATTTGCAAAAGAAAGAGTTTAATTATCTATTTTTAGGATCAAAAGAAAGGCTTATATTATTTTTCTGTGCAGTTGCATATAACTTTATTAAATGTGTATAATAACATCAAAGGCATTAATTCATTGTTAAGATTTGAAGGCATTGTAAGTTTGTGAATAATTAAAAAGACGTATGCAATTTTTTGCTGAGTAATGAATATGTCAAGAAATATGAGTTTTACTGCACCTATTTATTAAGGTCTGTACATCAAAGATCTTAAAAGTTAACCACTTCTCTGCATTTCTATGTATTCACAAGTGCTCCTCATGGGTTATAACAATGAATGAATTGTTAAACCTTAAATTGTTAAAAACCTCAAATACAAATTATAAAATTTAATTTTCTATGAAATTTAATAATTTAAAAATTACAATTTTTACATTCACAGGCTAAACCTTTGAATATATAGATTTAAAATATACACATACCATTCATATACATAAATATATGAAGAAATTGCAAGAGAAAAAAAAAAAGACACTTGGAGAAATCTTGTTTTCTATTTTAACTATATATCCAGGTCCACATACCGATTCTGCCCTAACTGGCTAAGCAACTCTGGGCTTGTGATTTAAACCTATATGCTAGTTTTCTTATCTACGTAAAAGGGTTTTGCCCAGTACCCTATTTATTGGTTAGGAAAAGGACTATAATTGACCTGAGTTGGACAATTGTAAGGCATTAACTGGGTCAAGTCTCCTTTGGATAAAGTTTTCAAGGGGCTTCTAAGGTCAGGACACCAAGATATGTTCTGACTTTTTTCTCTCTCTCAGCGCGACGGTCTGGGATAATGAGCTGACTCAATACGATCCCTCTACCTACGTGTATGGTAGACAGTACATGCACCTGTTCTAGAATGAACCTGAGCATGTCCAACTAGATCAAGTACAGACTAATTATCCCAGAGAAAATGAATTCTTCCATGTGGTCCATCATATTAGACTTCAGTTCTATACTGACCCAGATTTACATAACAGACTCTATTTTGCCTTCATTTCCTTTCTTTATATATCTATTCCTCTCAGAAATATGATAGGAAGGGGACACTTGTTGGACAGACAGACTATGAATATTATTCACATAAATGGCCATCACATCATCATAAAGATAGCACCCCATTTTTCAGTGTCTATAACACCTAGCATGGTGTCTTGTACAAAATGTGGTCTGATAAAATGGTAGGTAATGATACACATTCTCCCTATAAGATAAGAACCAGATAGTCTGTTTGTAATCATGTAGTCCAAATCCTTTCATTTCACATACTGGAAAATGTTAAATACAAGGACACAATAAATGGGCACATTCCTGAGTCCCAGATAGGAAAGCATTAACCAGTGCTACACTTAGGTTAGTTAGATAAAATAAAGGCACTACAATTATGTTTGGTGGTTAAAATGATAAGTATTATGGCTCCACAGAGATACCAATAAAATATAATAATGAACACTTTTATTTTTATATGAACCATTTTAAGGTACTCTGACTAGTTACACCTGAGATTCTCATAATGGTTTCTGAGTTAGGGGAAAACAAACTAAGCTGACATAAATTAAGTAGGTTGCCTATTGTTGAATAATTAGTAAGCAACCTCTCTAAGTCCTAGTCAATTATCTAAAAGACAATGTATACATATAGGAATACACATTGTATATATTTTTGCAACTATTCACCATGTTTTACATTAGCTCCTTAGACGCTATTCATCATACAGGTGAAAGTTTGTACCCTTTTACCAACCTCTATTTCCTCCATCCCCCAGCCACTGGCAATCACTTTTATACTCTCTGTTTCTATAAGTTTGACTTTTTTATTTTGATTCCACAAATAGATGATACTCTGCAGTATTTGTCTTTCTCTATCTGGCTTATTTCACTTAGCATAATGCCTTCAAGTCCCATCCATGTTGTCACAAAGGGTAAGATTTTCTTCTTTCTCTCGTCTGAATAATAGTCCATTGTGTATATACATATATACATATATGTGTATATATATACAATTTCTTTATGCATTCATGTCTTGGTTATTGTGAAAAATGCTGAAATGAACATGAAAATGCAGATATCTGTTTGAGATCCTGCTTTCAGTTCCCTTGGATATATACCCAGAAGTGAAATTGCTGGTTCACATGGTAACTGTAATTTTTTTTTTTTAAATTTGAGGAACCTCCATACTATTTTCCACAGTAGCTGAACCAATTTACATTTCCATCAACAGTGCACAAGGGTTCCCTTTTCTCTCCATACTCACTAACATTTGTTATTTCTTGTCTTTTTGATAATAGCCATTCTAAGAGATGTGAGGTAACATCTCACTGTGGTTTCAATTTGCATTTCCCTGATGATTAGTGATGTTGAGCACCTTTTTAATGTACTCATTGGTCATTTGTACGTCTTCTTTGGAAAAATGTCTATTTTGTTCCCCTGCCCATTTTTAATTGAATTGTTTCTTTGTTCTATTGAGTTTTATGAGTTCTTTATATATTTTGATAGTAACCTCTTATCAAGTATATGAGTTGTAAATATTCTCTCCCATCCTCTAGGTTGTCATTTTGTTGATGGTTTCCTTTGCTGTGCTGAAGCTTTTTAGTGTAATGTCAGTTTACATTTTTATTGCCTTGGCTTTCTTTTTTTTTTTTCTTTGAATTGGCTCTATTTAAATATAGCAGATATAAATCTCCAGCTACTATTCAGGCTGCATCCTCCCTGACCTATCACCAGCATGTGACGTGAATGATCATCCCTTTACACTTTATTCACTTGGGTTCCAGGACACTGCACATTCATGTTTTTCTTCTTATTGCACTGTTAGTTGTGTCTGATTCTCGTTATATTCAACAAGCTAGTGATAAAGAAATAGTGACAGCTCTCCCTTGGGGAAGAATCTATCATATGAAACACCACAGAATTTGGACACTTTCTCCTGTTCTCTAGAGAACCTCTCTAATGAACCGCTGACACACAGCTCTCTCCTGTCCTGTTGGCTACTCTACCTGCCCTACTCCATCCACTCATTATCGGACTTTCTTGCCTTTTATCCCCTATACTCTGGACCGTCGTGTCTCTTCTTTCTTGCAGTCTTCTGTGATACCAAACCAAGCCATATAAGATGTAATTTAATAAAATCCAAAGAATTACAGAATGAAGACATCCCATGGAGTGTAGATGCAGAATGACTTCTAATGGTGTCAGCTTCTAATGCTGGGTCAATGTGCCTGGGAAACTAGTACTCTTGGCTTTTGGTGTCAAATCCAAAAAATCATTGGCAAGACCAATGTCAAGGAAGTTACCGCTTATGTTTTGTTTTGGGAGTTTTATGGTTTCAGGTCTTATGATCAAGTTTTTAATCCATTTTGAGTTGATTTTCTTGTGTATGATGTAAGATAGGGGGTCCAGTTTCATTCTTTCACATGTGGTTGTCCTATACCATTTATTGGAGAGATTTTCCCTTCCCCATTGTATATTCTTGGCTATTTTGTTGTAAATTAATTGACCATATATGCCTGAGTTCATTTCTGGGCTTCCTATTTTGTTCTGTTGGTTTATGTGTCTGCTTTTATGCCAATACCACACTGTTTTGATTACTATAGATTTACAATATAGCTTGAAATCAGGAAGTGTGATGCCTCTAGCTTTGTTCTTCTTTATCAAGATTACTTTGGCTATTGAAGTCATTTGCCATTCCATTGAAACTTTAGGACTGTCTTTTCTAGTTCTGTGAAAAAACATCATTGGAATTTTGATAGGGATTGCAAATAACCTGTAGATCACTTTGGGTAGTATGGATATTTTAACAATATATTAATTCTTCCAACCCATGTACACAGGATATCTTTCCATTTATTTATGTCTTCTTCAATTTCTTTCATCAATATCTTACAATTCTCTGTGCATAGATCTTTCATCTCCTTGGTAAATTAATTCCTGAGTATTTTACTCTTTTCTTTTTCTTTTTTTGTGGCTGCATTGGGTCTTCGTTGCTGTGCATGAGCTTTCTCTAGTTGTGGCGAGTGGGGGCTACTCTTCGTTGCCGTGCAAGGGCTTCTCATTGCGGTGGCTTCTCTTGTTGCAGAGCACAGCTCTAGGCGTGCAGGCTTCAGTAGTTGTGGCGTGCAGGCTCAGTAGTTGTGGTGCATGGGCTCAGTAGTTGTGGTTCACAAGCTCTAGCGCACAGGCTCAGTAGTTGTGGCACACAACACAGGCTTAGTTGCTCCACAGCGTGTGGGATCTTCCTGGACCAGGGATCGAACCCATGTCCCCTGCATTGATAGGCAGATTCTTAAGCACTGTGCCACCAGGGAAGTCCCTATTTTACTCTTTTTGATGCAATTATAAATGGGATTTTTTTTCTGATAGTTTGTTATTAGTGTATAGAAATGCAACTGATTTTTGTATATTGATTTTATATCTTGCAACTTTACTGAATTTGTCTATTAGTTACAACAGTTTTTTGGCAGAGTCTTTAGGGATTTCTATATATAATCTCATGTCATCTGCAAATAGAGACAGTTTCACTCCTTCTTTTCTGATTTGGATGTCTTTTATTTTTTTACTTTCTTGCCTAACTACTCTAGCTAGAGCTTCCAGTACTATGTTGAATAGGAGTGGTGAGAGTGGGCTTCCTTGTCTTGCTGCTGATCTTAGAAGAAAGCTTTTAGCTTTGCACCATTGACTATGCTGTTAGCTGTGGGCTTGTCACATATGGTCTTTATTATGTTATACATATTTCCTTTATACCCAGTTTGTTTAGTGTATGAGTGTGTGTGTCTGTGTATTTTTTTACATTAAATTGTGATTGTTACTCAAAAAGGTATGGTCATCCCCAGATTAAATAATCAGCTAATAAATTGGGGAATAAGCAGTTTTGCAGGTCAGCAGATTACATTTAAAGTCCAAGTGCCACCATTAGCTAGCTATGTGACCTTGAACAAATTACTTAGTTTCTCTGAACCTTACATTTTTATTGTCTGCAAATTGAAGGGAATGAATTTTCAGTGATTCACAAATACCAGGGGAATGGTGTAAAAGAATGCATTTCCTGAGACTTTGGAAAAACCTAAATTCAGTGGGTTCTAACATTTCTCTCAGGTTTCAAATCCATATGGGTATGATTCTTACTCTGCATCAGGTTTCAAGTCCACTTAACAAATTGACCCTTTCTACTTTAACATCCCTGCCTGTAAACTGAAACTCAAGGTAAATGACTTGCCCAAGGCCACAGAGGTAAGTAGTAACAATGCTGAAATTAGAACAAATACTTCTAAACCCCATTTCCGTGACTCTTCCAAGGAAAATATAAGCAACAACACATTAATCTGGTTCTCCTGCTACTTTAAGGACTAGGAGCCTTGACATCAGAAAACCTTAGAAATATGCACTGTTTTTGTCCAACCAGACAATGTCTTAGGATCAATATATATTCTTCAAAATGAAGAACTGCTTAATGGCTACTGAAGCTAGAGGAAGAACGAGAAGCTGCTCTTTGAAGTGAAAAAAAAGTCATATTTCCTTCAAAAAGCAAAAGAAAAATGCCTGTAGGATAGAGTCTCATTTTAACAAGCAAACCTATTACACAGCTTAAGAACTTTGTTCTTCTAGTTGGAGATACTGAAAATAGCCTCCCCTATAATATTTAAACCAAGTTAATATATTTTACACTTAGCAGGTGTATAATAAGTTGAAAGGATTGAAATAGGAATTTGTTAGAGGATTGTAAGAATTTGTTAAATGAAGAAAATCATGCATTATGTCAGTATCAGCATATTACTATGAATGTGGCTGTCTACTGATAGATGCTCTCTATAAAAGCCTAGAACTTTTAAGTCATAAAGACTAAAAATGAAAAAAAAAATTATTTTCTTGCCAGCAGCACATGCCAGCTGAAGGATTCTCAGGCTTTACGTAAATTCTGAGGTCACCTCCTAACACTTCATTCTTGGGTACATCTAAGCTATCTGCTGGACCTGGCCATCATTCTTCGTAAGCAGGCCTTCTGAAAATGAATGAATCTCTTGATAACTGGTTATTTTTAGCAACACTTTGACCAAACTTTAAACAATCAATGCCTGGAGTAAAAAAGAACCTGTATGTAATTAGCAACTTTGCTAATTCTCTGTATTTTAAGTTCTGCATTTTTAATTCTCCTCTTGTTTGCTTGAACTGTTGATCAAGTGATGCTCTGCCAGCTGATGAATGCACTCACCCAGCCACTGACTACTTCAATGACTGCCTTGACTATTTACTGCTGCTTAAATATTTTAAACTTCTACCAATATTATCTTGTACCCAATTAAGAACTCACTGAGGCAGGCTTTTTCTTTAACCTCTCTTCCATTGTAGGGAGTGTTCTTAATTACAGGAATGGCTTGCTTGTTCCCCTCATTTGGAGGCATTAACTTCCCGCAGGGAGGCACCCTGTCCTGTGGGAGGTTACCAACAAGAGCTTGGTGCAGAGCAAAGCAAGGGGTGGATGCTCAGTGCTGGAGACAGAAGGCATGGAGAACTGGCTACTCTATTCATGACTCTGCTTTCTCGTCAGCTTCTTTAATTAATTCCCTTGCCATTTCTCAGGGGAAAAGGTAGCACACTGCGCCTCAAGTCTCACGCTCTCCTACCCACCATTTTCTTTTAAAAATTAAAGTTTACTTTGCAACTCATTTCCAATGAATTTTATCATTGCTTTTCTGCAACACAATTTAAAATTGTAGCTATTGTAGAGTCAAAAGAAACCTGGAAGCAAATTTTTTTCAGTTTTCTGCTACTCTACTGAAGGCTGACGGGGCTACTGCCCAAAGTACCGCACTCAAAATGCACCACGTTCATTCAGGACAAGAAGAGAAGAGATCATTCTGATTACTCAACTGCAAGAATATACTGTGTTTACTCCAACAGATATTATAAAATTGTGGCATCAATAAAACTGTGTATAGAATTTAAAACCTCCATCCGGCTGTACAACATATTATTTCAGTAAATCCTCACAATCGCCCTGTGAGGCGGGTAGATGTCTTCAGAGTTTTAACCTTTGCATGATTGACATTTGAGGGCACAGGATTCTTTGAGGAGGCAGCTGCCCTGTGCAATGTAGGATGCATACCATCATCCCTGGCCTCTACCCACTAGATGCTAGTAGCATCAACTCCATACACAGCTGTGATATTTAAAATTGTCTCCAAATATTGCTAAATGTCTCCAGGGTTTGGGGAGGAGGGAATGGTGCCAAAATCACCCCCAGCTGGGAACCACTGATGTATCTATAATTAGGATTTTATGAGGGGTCCATCACTAGAAACATTTAAGTGACTTACCTATGTTTACAAAGGCTTTGATTCCTTTCTTCACTTAGCCTCCACAAACCATCAGTAAATATTTAATTTGACCTCAAACATATCCCCAAATCTATCCACCCATCTTCACCTCTATTACCACCACCTAGACCTATGAACAATCTCTTGCTTCGGCTGGTGCAATAATGTCCCATCTAGCACCCTTACTATTTCTTCCCCCCTCTCAAATCCATTCTCCACATTCCACATGAGTAATACTTTTAAAACAAACTGAATATCAACACTGTGCAGCTTGAAACCTAAGATGCTATCCCAATGCACTAAAAATAAAATCCAAACATTCATCTTTCTTATCTCTCTGTCATCTCACCCTCACCGAGGACACTGGACAGTGATCTCCTTCACATTCTTAGAATATGACAAGTACATTGCTGCCTTGGAGTCCCTGCATAAACTATTCCCTCAGTCATGAATTCCTTTTCCCTGACCTTCATGGTTGATTTTGTTATATTTCAGTTAATTAACTACCAAACCTAAAATAATAATTTACACATTTCCTATTTTAATTCTCTGCATACCATTCATTTGATGTTTGTCTTGACTATTTTCATGTGTTATCTATCATCTGTCTTCTCCATAAAGTGCAAACCCTAGGACAGCAGGGATGTCTACTCTGTAACTTGACTGTTTTGTTCACTCCTATATTCCCAGGGCTGGAACAATCTGGCACAGAGTAGGCACTCAATTAATTAATTATGTTGAATAAAGGTATTAATGACTAAGGAGTCATGGAGTCAGAACCAGAATCCAGAGGGCTCTTTCCATTATACCATTAAAAAACAGTCATTTCAAAGCCATCAATTCATAAAAATATTTATAACAGAAAAAAGGTAGGGACAGGGGGATAGTAGGTGAATAAGGCGGGAGTCCCTGCAGTGGAAAAGCTCACAATCTATGGGAGAATGTCTCCCTCCCTCCCTCTCTCTCATACACACACGCGCGCACACACACACACACACACACACACACACACACACATTTTTTAAAAGCACAGGAGAGAAACCCCAAAACAATGGTACGGACACGAAACAGTGGAAGAGAAAGAAGTAGAGGGTGGGATCATAGAAGCCTGCTTTTAGGAGGTGAGCTTAAGCTGCATCTTGAAAAAAGCATAGGTCAATATGTATTTCAGCCAACCACAGGCTGTCAACACTTTGCCTTTAGGACGCCTGGATTAATAATGCCAAGTGAGGGGTGCTACCAGCTAGAGACTGAGCTAGTTATGCTGCTTATATGTTTGCTGTAGGTATTCTGACGTCTCTTGGCCACGGGCTGCATGACCCGAAGCGACACTCCTTTCTTGTGTGACATGTGATTCAGCTTCCCCAGCCCTGCCTTTGTGTGCTTGCTCAGAACAAAAGCTGTCATCTGCGTTGAACATAGCCAGTGTGCCTCTCAGATGGGATACTGGAACAGCCACTGAGTGCGATGAGAACATAAAACTGCTATCTTTTGTGATCAGCATAATTTAAGAACTTGGAATCTGTGACAATAATGACTAAAATGATAAGAGCTGTTTTTCAAATAAAGCGAAATGGGAAGCCTGGAAAAGAAATAGCTTTGAAAATGAAAATCAAAATGAAGCAAATTAAGTCTCAAGTACACTTTATGCAAGTCCCTGATGACTGTGATGGGTGGAGGGAGGAGTAGAAGTGTTTTATTTCTCTGACTGTACTTTTTTTCTTCTTGACTGACTCCACGCCAATTCAGAGGTCCAAAGCTATTCATAAATTTGGATATTTAGAAATAAAAATTGGGAGGGGTTTAACTAGAATAAGTATTTTGTGATTCAGATAGGATATATCAACTGTATGATTTCACAACCATAAGTTAAATTATTATGGGGTTAGTACAAATCTGCATGATATAAAAACTTTCCTATTCTGCACGTACTGGCTAAAAAACAGCATCATACCAACTTGAAAACTGACACCAGTTTGAATTCTATGTGTTATTCTGTTTGAATATTAAAAATGAGTCATCCAAAAGCATTATTTTCTTTTGCACAGCAAAGTGGTGTTAATTCCAGCCTGTTTTTTTTACAGGATATAACTTACAGATGATAGAGCTCTATATAAATTAGTGTCTAAATATTATTTCTAAATATCCAAATTTATGAATAGCTTTGGACCTCTGAATCGGCGTGGAGTCAGTCAAGAAGAAAAAAAGTACAGTCTTTTGTGTGTGATGTGAGAAAATATGTATTTCAAATGGTAATAAACTTGAGAGCAACCAAGTTCACAGGATAAACCTAAAATTTTCCAAAGCTAAAAAGAACATTGTTATAAGACAAATACATCTTCCTCCTTGTATGACAGGAGTACAGATTTATGGTTCTGTATGAATTTGTCACTAGTCAAGAACCCCATGTGGGAAACCAAAATATCTGCTGCACTATTCCCTCAAGAGAATTCACACATCATTGAAAACCCTCTAACTTCAAAAGTATGTACCTACCAGCTTTCATCTTTTTTCACAAGACTGATACTCTTTACTTAGGAAAGCATTAAAAGATTAGAAAATTTATGCCAGAAAACCCTAAGTTCAAATCCAGATCTGACCATTGATGACATATACTAACATGAGACAGTGACCAAATCTCTGAGTCTCTGGTTCCTCATCTATAAAATGAAGAAATTAACCCTCGCCCTGAAGTATTATTTTGAGGATTACCAGGAAATGCAGTGTCACCATCCTGGCACATGGTATTCACTCGATAAGTGTTAACTGTAGAATAATTCAGATGTGCTCTTTCTTGATTTTTCTTTCATAAAAAAACAATCAATTAATTCAAGCTAGCAAACCAAGAAGGAATGAAAAGGGAATGACAGTGTTTTGAATTTTTAAATGGGCAGTTAACCTCCACTATATACACAGGATGAATCCACGTAAACAGCATCCATGGAAATCTATAAAGAGCAGTAGAGGTCTAGGAGCCAGTTTGAAATGAGAACTAGGGAAGTGATGCTAACTTGTAAAGTTTCCTTAAAAGCTGCTATAACTTCATGAAAGGCTGTGCTTCAGTTTACTAGTGGAAGAGGTCCAGTGTACGAATCTTTCATAGGTCAGAAGTGGATCACTGCTCAGAGCACAGACAAGATAGGAGTGATTCACAGAGAAGACATCACAGTCAACTAAGCCAGGAGTTTCACAAGAAGTATTATCACTTGTCTCTATCCCTTTATTCCTGGCATATGGTAGGCACTAGTATTTGTGGAATGATAAATGAATGATACCAACGAAAGTAATGGAAAAGAAATCAGAGGTCAAGTGCTTGAGTAGATGCTCAACAAATACTTTCTGTATTGAACAAATGAATGAAGTGATGAACAAATGATACAAAGATTAAAGGAATGAACAAACGAAAGAAGGTTCCTTTGAATCTACCAAGCAGCCAATGAATAAAAGAACACATATGTTCCAAAAGGCCTACCAGTGAAATAATTCAAAGTCCATAACAGAAATCAGGATTCATGGTAGGGTTCACAGGAAAGCAAGAATATCAAGCTGGCTGTTTCAAAAATCACTCTGGCACAATTTTTGTTCTCTCCATCTCCAGCCCGTCAGACACATACCTCAGAATATGACTTTCCAAGTAAGACATAAAACCTAGGTGCCTAAAAAATGGCAAAGTGGTGTTAATTCCAGCCTGTTTTCTTTACAGGATATAACTTACAGATGATAGAGCTCTATATAAATTAGTGTCTTCTAAGGCTGGGTCAGATACTACTGATTACAGGGCCTACAGAAACTTACTTATTCCTATGCCATCTCTAGAAATTGGGGGTCATTTATACTCTAAAGGAGATCAAACAAACACATACGCGTACTTACTAAAAGCTTAGCAACAGCAGATAATGCCACAATTCTTTCCGACAATTCACTGAGAAAGTTGACTTTTTTATTCCCTGACAATTAAAGAACGTCTGCAAGACAGTGATTTTTCTCTCCAGAACTAAGTTGGTTCACAAGAAGCTTCAGATTATTCCAAGCCAAACTAGGTGATTGTCACTGTAAGTATTATCTTGAAATATTAGGAAAGTACTCACCCGTTTCTGAATGCAACTCTCCACGAGTTGGACAACCATGTGGTTCCTAGAATGACAGCTATCAGTGGAGGGCTTATCTGATATTATGGATCCAGAAATGTTAAGCATCTAAAAAGTGTCAGTTACTTCCTGTCCTGTATAAGTAACTAATACTTAAAAACAAACGCTGGGCTTCCCTGGTGGCGCAGTGGTTGAGAGTCCGTCTGCTAATGCAGGGGACAAGGGTTCGTGCCCCGGTCCGGGAGGATCCCACATGCCGCAGAGTGGCTGGGCCCATGAGCCATGGCCGCTGAGCCTGCGCGTCCAGAGCCTGTGCTCCGCAACAGGAGAGGCCACAACAGTGAGAGGACCGCATACCACACACACACACAAAAAAAAAAAAGGAACACATGCTAATTCTCCTCCCATATTTTTTTCTTGTAGGTGTTAGTATTATATATTGCATCAGAATAACAATTATTTCCAAATATTATATATGACAAGGAAACTTTAATTTTACAAGAAAGTCAATTTCCTGACAAATCACATTTTCTATTTACAATGCACATGCTATTATTAAAGTAGCATCCTGAATGAAAAAGATGGCACTCAAGAAAATATAAACAGAATCTGTTCAACATTTCTTAACATATATACTCCCTCATGTTCTCTATTTTGTTTTCAGTGGTAATCTTTAAATTGTCTCATCTCAGCAATTTGTACTCTTTTGTTTTACCACATTTCTTTTGACCCATTAAACAAAAATCACCAATGAAACTAGCATTACTAGAGCATAATCTTCCCCTTCTCTGAGTCCTGATTTGAGAAATTTAGGGTTGATTATAACGGTGCATCTATATTTTGGAAAGAAAAATTAAAAGGAGTAAAACTGGATAACTACCTCCTTGAATATTCATCTCTAACTTAAGTACATGGGGTAGGAAACTACCACACCCTGGTTCTCAGAACTCAACCACAGATTTCTTAACTTCTTTTTAAAATACTTTTTACATATCTCTATTTTTATAGCAAGAAAATCTCAAACTTAACATGAAGGCCCTTGTGTAGGACATACAGCTAATTGCTTATTCATTGGACATTATCCTTTTTTGACTTAGAGGAAGAGCATGGGTTTTGTTTGAGAATTTACCTCTTTCTTCTCAAACTCAAGGATGTGAAGAAGGGATAAATCCAAATTTGTCTCATCCAGGGAAGCAAAGTGGGCCATCTGTTGTACAAATAAAGCTTTACTGGAACAAAGCCATATCATTCCTTTACATGTATCTCTGGTTGCTTCTCCGCTCCTTTGGCAGAATTGAGTAACTGCCACAAAGACAATATTGCTTGCAAAGCCTAAAGTATTCACTATCTGATCCTTTACAGAAAAAGTCTGCCACCCACTGGTGTAACCTAATCCTAATTGTCTCATTCCACTCACCAGTGACTAGTTTGAATAAATGCATATGACACAATCCTATCCAATAAGATATATGGAAAAGGCGATGAAAACTTCTGAGAACAGTTTCCTTACTAATCAAGAGAAACACACACAAAGAAATAATCCCTTTTCTTTTTTTTAATGTTGATATGCCTGCATACTATGGCTAAATTTGGGACAACCGCTTTTTCGTTTGTTTCTTTGCTTCCTTAATGGGAGAAAAACTGTATGTTGAAGAAATCTGAGTGAAAATAAAGAACTTAGTCCCTTGATGAAGTCAGTGAAACACTAAATTAACCAAACTTAGCGCCTGCTTATCCCAGAGCTTCTTTTTAGGTAAAATAATAAAGATGCTAATTTTTTTTTTTTTTTTTTTTTTTTTTTTTTTTTTGGTACGCGAGCCTCTCACTGCTGCGGCCTCTCCCGTTGCGGAGTACAGGCTCCAGACGCGCAGCCTCAGCGGCCATGGCTCACGGGCCTAGCCGCTCCACGGCACGTGGGATCTTCCCGGACCGGGGCATGAACCCGTGTCCCCTGCATCGGCAGGCGGACTCTCAACCACTGCGCCACCAGGGTAGCCCAAGATGCTAATTTGTAAGCCTGGTAGCTTAGGGCTTACTTTTACCTGCAGCCAACAGCTTCCTAATGATATCCTCAGATCATGGAATGTCAGAGAAATGACTGGCCGGGAAGAGGCAGGAGAATAGATGTGAGTAGACTAAGGAAGTAGCTCCTCTGAAAAGACTATTTTATAATATAGGATAGTAAGAATGATGGAAGATCCACACTGCAGAACAGAGTGAGAATTCTGTATTTATTACACTTTAAAAAATTCTACTCTAAGTAATTAGGGCTATTTACCAATAATCTATTACTGCAAAGAGTCATTGGTATAGCTATGTATTTTCAAACAAAATGACAGATTATTTCACAGGTAACTAGGAGAGAAAGTGACTACTAAATTTATATTTACTTTAAGATTTTCCTACCAATGTAATAGTATGATTTAAGTCAATTTCATTTAACATGACACTCATTCAACAAATTTTACTAAGCACCCACTATGGGCTAGGCATTTGAGATACAGCAAAATACAGCAAAAAAGACCTTTGTTCTTGAGGAGTTTATATTATAGCGGAGGCAGTCAGACAGTAATCCGTAAGAGTCAATAAGCAAGGTAAACAGTATGATAGAAGGTAACCCAGAACAGGAAGGGGGACTGGGACTACTAGAGAGACTCCTGGGGAGAGGATGCAGTGTCCTCTCCTAAATAGGGGTGTCCAAAGACATTAAACAAGATGTAGTTTGATCAAAGACTTGAAAGAATTAAATGTGTAAAAGAGTAAGTCAATTAGAGGATTCAGAGAACGAAAGTTAAAACACGGGCCAGGGTTTCCCTGGTGGTGCAGTGGTTGAGAATCAGTCTGCCAACGCAGGGGACACGGCTTCGTGCCCTGGTCTGGGGAGGATCCCACGTGCCGCGGAGCGGCTAGGCCCGTGAGCCATGGCCACTGAGCCTGCGCGTCCGGAGCCTGTGCTCCGCAACGGGAGAGACCACAACAGTGAGAGGCCCGCATACCGCAAAAAAAATATATAAAAATAAAACACGGGCCAGTGCCTGGCATGTTCAAGGTCACTGTGGCTGGAACAGAGTGAGAGAAAAAGTAGTAGAAGAAAAAATTAAGGGGCTACATCCTGTAAAACTCTGTAGGTCATTGTAAGGACCTCAGTTTACACTCGGGGTGAAATGGACGGTCACTGCAAAACTTTGAGCAGAGAAGTTGCCATGATTTCACACACAATTTAAATAGATCAAAAAAAAATCTAAATAGATCACACTTTGCTGAAACTAGACAATGCTGATGGGTGAGTGGGCAAACATCAAAGCAGGAGAACGATGACAAGGCACTGCAATAGTCTAGAGAGATGATGGTGACTCAGAAGAGGGGGATGAAAGTGAAGGTGGTAAAAGACTTTCCATTTCTGAGTGTGTATACGTGTGTGTGTGTGTGTGTGTGTGTGTGCGTTTCTGTTTTTTAAATCTTTTTAACTTGCGGTAATTCCAAACATGCTGAAAGTTGCAAGAATAGTAAAGAACATCTCTAAACCCTTTACCCAGATTCACCTACTGTATTATTCAACAGCTTCTTAGGGCTGCTAATGAACCACAAACCTGGTGGTTTAAAACAACAGGAGTGTATTGTCCCACAGTTTTGGAGGTTGGAAGTGTGAAATCAAGGTGTCAGCAGGGCCACGCTCCTTCTGAAATCTGCAGGGGAGTGCTTCCTTGTCTCTTTCTAGCTTCTGAGGGGTTGCTGGCAATCTTTGGTGTTCCTTGGTTTGCAGCTGCATAAACACCAATCTCTGCCTCTGTGTTTGCATGGCCTTCTCCCTTTGTGCCTCTGTGTCTTCACTTGGCCCTCGTCTTATGGCTTTCTGCAGGCCCATAATGGGCAAGGTCTGTGGGCTACCCAGCCCACTGACGACCCCCTCAGCCTTCTGGATCTGCTCTGGACACTCAAGGAGACCTGAAAGGGCTCTGCCTCTCTGCCCTCTTGGGGTGGGGCCTCCCATTCCTGCTGCCTTCAGCCCTACCTAGCCCAGCTGGCACCTCTGTGGGGTAGAGATGCATCACAGGCCTTGGGTCAGGTTCTGCTCCTTTGTGGGACATTTTTCAGCTCTTTGCTATTGAATAAACAAACCTGTTCTGGGAAAAGAAAAGTAATATTAAATCAGGGGCCCATACTACTCTAGAACGACCATATCTTAAATAATTACATATGCAATAACCCCATTTTCAAATAAAGGCACATTCCAAGGTGCTAGGGGTTAGGACTTCAACATATCTTTTCTGTGGGGACACAATTCAACTGGTAAAACCTACTCATAACATTTTGTCCTATTTACTTTCTTTATACATATGCACGTTATTCTTTTTCTAGAACATTTGAGACAGGTACCATGTTTCATTATTTCTTTTAAAAGGGATATTTCCCTAAAATAGATAACTAATAGAGACCTACTGTGTAGTACAGAGAGCTCTACTTAATACTCTGTAATGACCTCTATGGTAAAATAATCTAAAAAAGAGGGAATATATGTATATGTATAACTGATTCACTCTGCTGTACAGCAGAAAGCCAACATAACATCGTAAATCAACTATACTCCAATAAAAATAAATAAATAAAAGGGATATTTCCTATTATACCTGTAGAACAGATACTAACTTCACTGAACTAAATATGTATACAGAACTTTAATCTAATCTGCTGGTTGTATTGCTATTTTGTTAATTCACCTATTAGTATGCCTTATACTTTAAGATCCAGGCTATATCTATTTAGTCATCAAATATCTTTCATATCTTTTTATCTGTAAAAGTTCTCCAGGCTTTCTTTTACTTTTATGATGCAGATACTTTTGCAGAACAAAGTTGATGGGCCACTTTTAGTCTTTATATCACCTTAATATTATCTTTCTAGAGTTTACAAATTCCTTCAGACTCAGAAGGCAAAGGTGTTTCTATAGGGGGCATCCTGAGGTTTTAGGGCCAATCATGGTCAGGTCATTTTATCATTGACAGCGGCAGAGATGATAGGATGTGTGGAGGAAATTCTCCATACGGAAAGAAATCCTGCAGTGAAGGAAGAACAGATTAGGGGCACAGCTTGAAATCCAAGAATTTGGGAGGGGACAGCACCTGTGGAGAAGATTCTGTCGCAGGAGAAACTGGGCAAAGAAAGTGAGACAGCACTAATAAATGCTCATCCTATGAGGGGGAAAGGTTTAGATGTCCTCCCATGGCTAATGCAACAGAAAGAGAGGGAAATGAGGAAATCAAAGCAAATACTTTAGACGGTGCTTGATTTGAGCAGTTTGTGATCTTAACAGTGATGCTGTAAGTATTTCAAACCTTTTACAGGCCTGAAACACATGGAAAAAACACACACATATGTTCTCTCACTATTTTTTTTTAATATTGGGAAGTGTTTTGGGGGAGCTTTGGGAGGTCTCAGGGCAAAGCATTCTGAGAAGGACAAGAATGGCAAACAATGGCTGAGAGTATTTACATGATCTGCTATGGGGGGTACTCACACCTTTCTCCAGCTTTTTTTCTATTCTAGCACCTTTAACACAGAGGCCATTCTGCTTACTGATTTGTTGTGTGTATGCAAATATAACATTTTGGGTAAACTCGAAGCGGGGGGCATGGTGAGAGTTGAGGTCTATGTCTGGGTTAATGCAAGAAAAAAAATATACTACGTTGGGAAGACTGAGATGAGAATAGAGGAGATTCTAAGGGAGTGAACTGCTGAGAATTAGTAAAAATTTCTAGGAAAGCCCCAGATTTTCAAGACTACTGAATTGGTGAAGTTAAAGCCACAAATGCCAAGGAGTAAAGATCAATGGAGCTAATATCTGGATATATGTGGAATACATAGAAAATTCTACTAAGGTGTGTGGGCTTGTATGTGTGCATGGGGTGTGTATGTGTATATGTGTATGCATACATATGTATGTATATTTGGTAAATATGTACATGTATGTACATATGTTGTGTGTGTTGTATGTATATTTAGCCTTCCAAGTCCTGACCCCAACACATACCAACATATACAAGCTGAAAGGCTGAAGTTGGAAAACAACAAGGCCCAGGGAAGGCTGTAGGGATTTAATAGGCTCAGGATGTGTGGTGGGGATCTGATAGGAGAAATGAGGGTGGTGGTGGATGGTCTGTAGGTTCATCATGTTTTGTCTCCCCCCGCAACCCTGGAGACCCCTTTGTGATTCTCCCATGGTTCTGAGATGTGGGCCAGAATCCTAGGATAGTGTATTCATGGTCAACATCCAGTTACTAAGGAAGTAGTCTGCTACAGAAAATGGAGAATACCTCTAACCTTCCTGATGAATTTGTTTTGAACAGGGAAATGTGGAAGCAACTTGTGTATCACCTTCAAACTAGGCTCAAAGAAGAAGAGAGGGGTCAGCCTTCAGCATCCGAGAGACTGGCACCAATGCAGCCTAGAGGTTAATTACCAGGAACCTCACAGATGAAGAGGCAACAAGGACTCTCACAGCCCTCTGTGATGAAGGGCCAGAGAAACAAGGATCTCAAGAGGATTGACCTGAAGCATCCAGTATTCTGTTTAGAAGATCCAGATAATTCTAGGTAAGGAACAACCTGAAGAGGGGTCCAAAAATAACCCATCAAGGGGCTCAGAAAGCTATCCAATGAAGACTCACTCATGGGGCTGATGCTGAGAGGGAGACAAAAAAGGACTTGATGAGTCACTCAGGGAATTTTGGAGTGGCCCAAGGGAGAATACCACCAGAAGCCAAACATCTATTTCACTTGCTTTCAGGAGTGGCAAAGTGGGCCTACTTCTGAAGGTCCTTGGATTCATAAAACTATGGTATCAGATGAGAGAGGCTCAAGCCTGGCCTTTTCACCAAGCTATCTTTCCCCCACTCAGTCATCCACATTTCAGGGGAGACTCACTCAACAACTGAGCTAGGGAAGATGGATAATCAGAAAAAATGAAGTACCAACCCTGGACCACCCACTCCTAGGGGTGAGCAAGTCCAGAGGCATGAGGTGCTCCTGCTCTGATATTTGTGGTGGTCTTGCACAGACTCATCAGGCTAGCGAAGGCAGCAAATACATTTTAAAACCCTCATACTTTGCAACAGAGAAAAACCTAGCAGAGTATGACTCAGCTGGGGGCCAAGAGGATGACCCAGAGCTAACTATAAGTTGAGCAACAGCAGACCATGAACCCAAAGATAAGAATGAAAACTGTGCCCCAGGAGACTCCAGCCATAGCATAGGTGTCCTCATTGAGTAGAGATATGGAAGGTAGTGTTAGAGGTGCCTTCAAGGGCCGATGTTTCCAAAGAAATAGTATAATTAGGGCTGCAGAGTCCATGATGCCTCAAAAGAAAAAAATGAAGATATATTCTGAGCACCATTGAGCTAGGAAGCTCCCAGATACTAACTGGAAATCTGAGTAGTTTATGGGCTCTAATATCCAAGGAATGCCTCGTTGCACCATGACTGATGGTAATCCAAAATTTAGGGAAACCATGCTTTAAACACCAACTTTCTTCTCAGTTGAAGCTCAAAACAGGGACTTCCCTGGTGGTCCAGTAGCTAAGACTCCACGCTCCCAGTGCAGAGGGCCCAGGTTCGATCCCTGGTCGGGGAACTAGATCCCACATGCTGCAACTAAGAGTTTGCATGCCACAACTAAAGATCCCGCATGCCGTAACAAGGATCCCACACACGGCAACAAAGATCCAGCGTGCCTCAACTAAGACCTGCCCCAGTCAAATAAATAAATAAATAGCAAGCTCAAAACAAGGTAAAGCCTGAAAGCCAGGTTCATAACTGTGCCACTGAAGTGCTCCCTGTGTCGGGTACTTTGGCTGCTAATGGCTCACAGCCCCATCCCCATAGCATGCACCCGGGGAATATGGTACCTTCCCAGGTGTTATATATTCACATAGAGGGGAGGGCAAGCCCTAGGATTGCAGAAACATGGACCTCCTAAGTCTCAGACGCTAAGAAAGATCTAGGATGCCAATTTAGACCCATCTGAAGAAAATGAGGCATCCAGCAGCCAGTAACTAGGAGACAATCCAGAAAGGAATACAAGAAGGGTGACCTTCCACAACTAGGGAAAGAGCCAGCCTGTGAAGGACAAAGGAATAGCAGAGACCCTGCTGAGCAAGATATCCCAGTTTCTGCCCCAAAGGGCATAGGTTCCTCAAAAAATGAAATTCAGAGAAAGTATGAGTCATCTGTCACTGTAGAATCAGCCAAAGGAAAAAGGGAAAAAGTCAGCAAGGTGTCTTGTAGAATACCAAGTCAGTTCCAGCCTCTGGGCAGAGCCCAGGCCCTGTTCAAATCAGAGCTGCGTTTGGCTAGTGTGGTCCCCGAAGGGTAAGGGCACACAACAGTCATAGGCCTGGTTCTGGAGAGGAGACTGGGAGGAAGGCATACATTTCAGGCAACATAGCATGGCCCACACGTGGAAGAACTCCAGGCTCAGGCAGAGCCCAGGGCTGAACGATCCTGCCAATGCAGACCTTCCTCCTTCCTTAAGCAAAGCAAAGTGCTAAGTGCCACATCCTGCAGGCTTCAAGCAGATTCTAAGGATCGTGATTTTTTTAGGAAGAACAGTCGGTTCAGAAACAGGAATTGATGTCTTGGAAACACTGAGAAGGTCAACTGTGTCTGAGGCATCCTCTTTCCATGTTTCCTCAAGAGCCTTTGTCCCCATTCTGGACCTACCAGTGGGTGTCTAGGATGCAAGGTGTCACACTCACCCTCACCCCTGCTCTGGGCTCTGTCTTTGGGCCTAACATTTCTAGTGTGCCTGAAAATCCTCCTCTGTTCCTTCCCAGAAGGGAAATAACTGTCAATGAAAATTTTCAGTCCATGTGGACCAAATGTATTTCACTAGCTTGTTCTCTGAAAAAGACAGTCTTTGTATCTTCTATCCCAAAATATTTTTTGTCCAACTACATTTGTTTCTTCTGATGAGAGAGTTGTGTCTTCTATCTCTGTTGCATTTGCAGTCAAAGTTTATAGTCTTAGGCTGATTATGTAAGCATCATTCTCAAATATGACATTCTATGCAAACCTTTGATTGCATAGCCATTATGTCCCATTATATACAGTCCAGACCTGAAAGAGCCATTCTCCTTCCAAGGGGGCACACAATTCTTAATTGATTTGAGCTCAAAGCTGACAAATACACAAACAAATAAAGACTAACAAACCAGACTGTCTATTGCCTCTTATCCAACAGAGAACAGATCTCTATAAACCATTAATCTACTTACAGACCTCACCAAATGGTGAGACCATAACACCAAATTGCCAGTCATTCTTGACACTAATGAGAAATAACTTATCGGGCCAAAAATAAACCCCAAACAAAACAAGCAAACAAAAAACATAAAATTAGTAAAGAAAAAATTAAGATGAGAAAAAACAAACTCAGCAAAATTCTAGTGTCCCTCTGGAAGCCAAGGAAAGGCAGGGGGTAGGCTTAATTTTCCCATGAAGTAAGTATATTTCTCTTGTGAAAAAATTTACCTGACTCTGTCTGTTGAATCCATTGGATAGCTCAAAACTTGAAAAATATAATTAATTTTTTTAAAAGTTAAAATCACAATGGTCATAAAGACATAAGATTGACAGCTGTTGAAGATTTTATTTTACTTATAATAAGGGAACTAGTCAGATGCTATAACTGTTTGTTTCTTGTTCAAGTTGACCCTTGAACAACATGGCTCTGAACCTGCATGGTCCACTTACATGTGGATTTTTTTTCAATAAACATAGTACCTGTATTCTCATTTTCCAGATCTTTAACTAAATGTGGGAACGAGTTTCTGTTCAATTAGAGATCACAATATGTGGAATCAAAAGCCCTAGGGTTTGAGTCCTGAGTCTATGAAAACTGTTTTCAGTTTCCTGCTCTTGGGTGAGTCATTTATCAACTCCTTTGTTTCTGAGGCAGAGATAGCGGCACCTAGATGTTCAACTATGTAGCGGGTCAGTGCCCCTAACCCCCACATTGTTCAATGCTTAACTGTATTTTGAAAGTAAATCTAAGGATTCCCTGAAAGCTGGAATGCATGTTGTAAGTTATTGAACTTAGCAAAAAATCTTCTTCAAAGAAGATGTGAATTAGAGCTAAATTATTATTTTCTTACCATATGTATATAGCTCTTTTTTCTCCACCACTTTTATAGTTGATTTTTCAGTATTTGTGAACACCAAAGGCATGTTCAATATAATTTAAAACAAAGAACAGAGCACCTGCTGTTAGGAACAGTCATTTTAAGTTGAATAAAATCATTCACGAGGAAACAAAAAAAAAACATGCTGGGCTAGCGGCTTTATCTCAAAAGTACCACATTTCTCAACCAAGAGAAAAACTTATGGGGACTGTTTGCTTAGAAAATAGCTCCCAAATTACCAATAATTGGATTATAGGAAGACATGTTTGCTTTTATTAATGTTATAATGAGTTACACATGCAATACCTTTTTGGTTGATTGACTCATAGGTTTTCTTTTTGCGGTACGCGGGCCTCTCACTGCTGTGGCCTCTCCCGCCGCGGAGCACAGGCTCCGGACGCGCAGGCCCAGTGGCCATGGCTCACGGGCCCAGCCGCTCCACGGCACGTGGGATCTTCCCGGACCGGGGCACGAACCCGTGTCCCCTGCATCGGCAGGCGGACTCTCAACCACTGCACCACCAGGGAAGCCCTGACTCATAGTTTTAAACATTAACTCAGATAATTCATAACATATACAATGAACAGCAGATTCAGTAGCTTTTTTGCTGGCCATCCCATAATTTTAAATACTAGTACAAATCGTTCATAATAGTTTACAATAATAGATGGTAGATATTACATATTGGTTGCTTATTAATGAGAATATAAAATAACATAACTTGGGATCTCCTATTTAGTAAGAAAGGAATAAACAAGATACAACTAATATTATATCTCCAGACTTTATTAAAGATGATTAACAACGTTATATCAACTCTATTCAGTTAATATTGTGAATTTATTTATGGTCTTGCCCTTGAATAGCTACCAACAACAGACAGGTAGGTGGCTAAGTAGGTAGGTAGGGAGGTAGATGGGTAGATAGATAAATAGACAAACTTGAGTAAAGAAAAAAGAAAGTACAGTTGATAACTGAGTTTCCACTTACAAACAGCTATCACTGGCTGCATCCTGAAATAGGCACCACCTAGTGTACTGGCTGAGAATTCCAGCCTCAGCAAAACTATCCAAAACACTCTGGAGCATAAGTGTTGACACAGTGGAACATCATGTAATTGATGACAAAAGTACACTTTGCTAGAACCTATTGGTTCTATTATTTTGTCTTCTCAAGAATCATCATTGCTGGAATCAATTTTCTGTGCTTACTGTCAATGCCTAAAGGCATTCAATACCTATTATTGCAGGGGAACCAGCAATGACACACAGACCACCAACTAAAACTGGTTCATATTATTTGTTTATCTAGTGTTCTATCAATATTTTGTATATGGAAATGTAACCATCAAACCACCAAAACAGGTGCTATTTCTATTTTCTTTGGGAATTTATGTTTGATTAGCCCCTACCATGTCTTCACTCAACCTATGACCACAGGACACATTTTTTTAATAGTCCAGTTAGAAGGAAAATATGGTAGTTGAAAAGAGAATGAAAACTACTAATCCATCAGTGATTAAGAGCAACTCTGGCTTTTTAATATTAATTGACAAGCAACCAGCCACTTAAAACAGAATCATCTACAAAGCTACCGAATTTCTACGAGGAAATAATACTGGATTATTAGTCAGGAGACTAGGAGCCCCACACTAAGTATAATATGACAAACGACAATTAACTTCACTTCCCTGTGTTTTCATTTTTTCCTCAAAAATAAACCAAATATTTGCTAGTGGAGTTTCACTCAAATGGCTCCTGGTTCTTGACACATTCTGCTGAATATAAATTTTCAGAATTTCACACAAGTCACCTGCCCCTTTAAGCTTGGCTTATCAGGGACACCCCATCACCTTTCACTACCCATATATCTGAGTAACAACAGATTGGCTAATGGTCTTTAAACATTTGGCAGCTTCTAAAACCCCTGGGGGTAGCCAACTTTGTTTTCTAATTACTGTTGAAGGAATTATGCACCAATTAGTGAGTGCCATTTTCAGCACCTAATGTATTTTTTTCAATAATGCAACAGTCATTTCAAAAATGAAGAGAAAATGTTTTACAACAGTTATGGCAATCTCCCAAATAAAGGTTTTTTGAAGGTCATGCTGGAGTCATACTAGCCAACGGTTTTTCAAGTTCATTTTAAGCAGAATCGGTTTGTTTTAGCAGATAAAGCATATTTCACTGATAAACTAAAAACAAACAAGTTTCCCACATACTTGCCCTCAGTACAATGTTAAACACAATGAGTCCAGCCTAATCATGAGCAGTAGCCAGATGGCTAGGCAATATTTGACATG
Organism: Tursiops truncatus; assembly: GCF_011762595.2. NCBI lineage: Eukaryota > Metazoa > Chordata > Mammalia > Artiodactyla > Delphinidae > Tursiops > Tursiops truncatus. The sequence goes on along the minus strand of NC_047043.1, from coordinate 89,153,040 downwards.
CCTTATCTGTCAATGCTCATAGCCACGTACTCAATTCACTCTGGATTTGACCTTGATTGTCTTACAGACTCTGTCAATCACAATGACATGTGATTCTTCAATCCAAGCTAAATTTCCTCTGTAACGACAATCAGATGGTTGCTAAGGCATTGCTGTCAGTCACTGAGTTATCCCCAAAGGTAGGCTTTCTAGAAGTGTGCACAACAGGCAACAAACTCAGTTAAATGCCACTGAAAGACAATTTATACTATTTGAGATAAATCTGCCCGAGCTAGCTGTCAGGAGAGTCCAATTCAAGGAATTGAATTGCGGAACTTAATTACGTGGATAAGGAAGGTCAAGAGTAAACCTAAGAATCATATTAATCAACTAATCAAACAATCAACCTTTTTCTAATGAAGCCTGCTACACAATATTTAAGGAAGTATGGGTCATTCAAAATCCTTTTGCTAGGACCACCAATGAGTCAGTGAACCCAAAATATGTGTTTCTTAATGGAAAACCAGGAGACAAAGTTTGTTATCAAAGAGAGACAAATTTGGATCCCAGTTTACTATTTGCTGTACAACTTTGTAAGGTAAAACCTTCTAAGCCTCACTTTTCTAATATGTAAAATGAGGACATACAACTTACCTTGCCGGGCTACATGAGAATTAAACTAAGCAATACTCGTAAATGTACTTAGATCATATATAACCTAGGAAATAGTTCATAAATGTTAGTTCCATCCCTATCTTTTAGTAAACATTGAATACAAAAAAATAGGAATTCTTTTAGGCTAGAAATATATTTCACCAAATTATGAAATACAAACTGATGTAATACATATAAATCAGAAAGTGTGAGCCATATGTCCACCATGTAGATATGATCAATATAATCAATATACCTATACTATCTAATTCAGTAGCCATAGCTACTTGTGGTTATTGGGCAACTGAAATGTGGCTGATCTTTTTTGGCTTAGAACAACGATAAATAATTATTATTTCACACAATTTTTATGCATCAGGAATGTGGATGCTGCTTAGCTGGGTCATTCTGGAGGTTTCAGTCAAGATGTTATCCAGAGGTGCATCTCAAGGCTTGACTTAAACCAGAGGACCTTCCAAGATGACTTACTCACATGACTAGCAAGCCGATGCTGGCTTCTGGCTGGATGTCTTAGTACTTTGCCATATGGACATCTCCATAGGGCTGCTTGAATACCCTTAAGGCTCCACATGGCCACTGGTTTCCCCCAGAGCAAGTGATCCAAGGCAAAAACTGCAATGTCTGTTTTTTTTGATTGAAGTATATAGTTCATATATAACAAAATATAAATTACATGTCTACAGTATAGTAATTCATAATTTTTAAAGTTTATATTCCATTTATAGTTATTATAGACTATTGGCTATATTCCCTGTGTTGTACAATATATCCTTGTAAGTTGTTTTATACATACTAGTTTGTACCTCTTAATCCCCTATCCCTATATTGCCCCTCCTCCTGTCCCTCTCCCCACAGGTAAGCACTGGCTTGTTCTGTGCATCTGTAAATCTGTTTCTTTTTTGTTAGTCACTAGTTTGTTGTATTTTTTAGAACCACGTATAAGTGATACCATACAGTATTTTTGTCCTTTTCTATCTGACTTATTTCACTTAGCTTAACACCCTCTAACGTTGTCCATGTTGTTGCAACATCCATGTTGTCGCAAATGGAAAAATATTTCATTCTTTTTTATAGCTGAGTAATATTCCATTATATATAGGCATACACACACACACACAAACACACACACACATACATACATATATATGTATATCACACCTTCCTAATCCATTTCTCTGTTGATGGACACTTAGGTTGCTTCCATATCTTGGCAATTGTAAATAATGCTGCTATGAACATTGGGGTGCATGTATCTTTTCAAATTAGTGTTTTTGGTTTTTTTTGAATAAATACTCAAGAGTGAAATTTCTGGGTCATACGGTAGTTCTATTTTCAGTTTTTTGAGAAACTTCCATACTGTTTTCCACAGTGGCTGCACCAATTTACATGCCCACCAACAGTGTACGAGGGTTTCCTTTTCTCCACTACCTCACCAATATCTGCTATTTGTATTCTTTTTGATGATGGCCATGTTGACAGGTGGAAAAAACTGCAATGGCTTTAATACCTGGTCATGGACATCACACTCCTTTATTTCCAAAATGTCACTAATCTGAAGAGATGTGCTGTAAGCAAAATGCATAACAGATTTCAAAGACTTACTACAAAACGTTTAAGATAATTCATTAATAATTTTTACACTGAGTATTTTTGAGTTAATGATGGTTTAAAATAAAATATACCACTAAAACTAATTATACCTGTTCCTTGCTGATTTTTATGTGACTACTAGAAAAATTTAAATTGGATAGGTAACTCACATAATAGTTCTGAAGGACAGTGCTGGTATATATATATTTGATCTTTAATGGATGTCTGAATCAACAAATTTGGGAGCTACCTTAGGACTCATACATGTAGCTTGCCCCACTCTAAACAAAGCCTTTGAAAATTAAAATACACACTGAATATGAGTAGGTGAATATTAAACGTTTTGAAGAAAGAATAGTGTGAGAAAAACAAAAGTTCACTGTAAAATCGCTAATGGTGGTGTTAGACACGAAAAACACATTGTCCTCAATGACATTCATAGTGTATACTCTTAATGGGGTAATATTTTTTGTTACAGCTACAAGAGGGAAAGCATTCATCCATGCTGGAAGTTGAAGTTTATTATCTCAACTTCATTGGATGTACAAGGAATACTATTAATGAAATCTAAGTCTCTCCTCTCCTTACCAATTCATCGTATTTGGGGTATTGTGGGGATGTCACCCTGACAGCTCTACTTTACCCACAAAAGTGAAGACCAGGAAGCAACCTTTCTTCTTTTCAAAAAAGAAAAAAAAAAAAATAGTCCCATGTGTATTTTTTTGACCAAAAATATTTTAATCATGTGAGTACTTAATAAGGTACAAATAATTATGTGCAATTACATGATAATTACTTTCAATGTAATTACTATGCCAAGACAGCTTTGTTGGAGATAATCAGATGGTTACTGGTGAACTGCAAATTAATTGACAACAGGACATTTAAAATTGCAAATGATCATGATTACCTTGGAGTACTATCAGCACATCAGAAATGTGAGTAGGTTGGCAGGAGGATCAGGGACATTCATTTAACAGGAATGTCACAGAAAAAGTAAGATGAGATCATAAATCTACTTGTCTCTGTTCCAAGCTGAAGGATGTTCCGTGCCTGCTGGTAGCGAATTTTTTGGCCTTATTTCACTCAATATATACACAGCTTATTTGGGTTAGTCTACTAATCAGAGTTTCTTCATGTATGCATCATCTGTGTGTGGTCTGTGTTGTGTATTTAAAGGCATCTAAGTAACAAATCACATTTTTAGAGTTGGAAGATAAATTAACAGAGTATCTATATGAAAAAGGGATACAGGTGATGAGAGAGATAAAATGTGTGCAGATCACACCAACAGTGAGTGAGAGAACTAATTTCCAACCTCCTCATTTCCAGTCTAGGACTGTATTACACTAAAGTTTCCCAAACCTAATTCCTTTACATACTACTTCACGATGTTACCATATTTATATACTGACCCTTTATCACTTATTTAATAATTGACTCAAGCCTAATATAGTTCTCTATCTTAATCTCATCCTAAACATTAATACCAGAAAATTTATTATTTTCAGGTCAATTACATTTTTTGCTAAATCATGGTAAAATGAAACATGTCTATTAATACAAACACTACATTCTGTAGTATTATTCAGTATTCTGCAGAATGCGTACCACACTTTGTGAAACACTATCCTATATCACACTCCCACTGTATGCCTTAAGGCTAAGAATGGCTTAGAGGCAACAGCCAGCTTTACCCACCACCAGTTCCTCCCATCAGGAAACTTGCACAAGCCTCTTAGCTAGCCTCAAGCACCAGAGGGCTGACAGCAGAGGCAAGAAGAACTACAATCCTGTAGCCTGTGGAACAAAAACCACATTCACAGAAAGATAGACAAGATGAAAAGGCAGAGGGCTATGTACCAGATGAAGGAACAAGATAAAACCCCAGAAAAACAACTAAATGAAGTAGAGATAGGCAACCTTCCAGGAAAAGAATTCAGAATAATGATAGTGAAGATGATCCAGGACCTCGGAAAAAGAATGGAGGCACAGATCGAGAAGATGCAAGAAATGTTTAACAAAGACCGAGAAGAATTAAAGAACAAACAAACAGAGATGAACAATACAATAACTGAAATGAAAACTACACTAGAAGGAATCAATAGTAGAATAACTGAGGAAGAAGAATGGGTAAGTGACCTGGGAGACAGAATGGTAAAATTCACTGCTGTGGAACAGAATAAAGAAAAAAGAATGAAAAGAAATGAAGATAGCCTAAGAGACCTCTGGGACAACATTAAATGCAACAACATTCCCATTATAGGGGTCCCAGAAGAAGAGAGAGAGAAAGGACCTGAGAAAATATTTGAAGAGATTATACTCAAAAAGTTCGCTAACATGGGAAAGGAAAGAGCCACCCAAGCCCAGGAAGCACAGAGAGTCCCATAAGGAAAAACCCAAGGAGAAACATGCCAAAACACATAGCAATCAAATTGGCAAAAATTAAAGACAAAGAAAAATTATTGAAAGCAGCAAGGGAAAAACGACAAACATACGAGAGAATTCCCATAAGGTTAACAGGTGATTTCTCAGCAGAAACTCTACAATCCAGAAGGGAGTAGGCACAGTACATCTAAAGTGATGAAAGGGAAGAACCTATAACCAAGATTACTTTACCCAGCAAGGATCTCACTAAGATTCAACAGAGAAATCAAAAGCTTTACAGACAAGCAAAATCTAAGAGAATTCAGCACCACCAAACCAGCTCTACAACAAATGCTAAAGGAACTTCTCTAAGTGGGAAACACAAGAGAAGAAAAGGACTTGCAAAAACAAACACAAAACGATTAAGAAAATGGTAATAGGAACATACCTATTGATAATTACCTTAAACGTGAATGGATCAAATGCTCCAACCAAAAGACACAGGTTTGCTGAATGGATACAAAAACAAGACCCATATATACATACTGTCTACAAGAGACCCACTTCAGATGTAGGGACATATACAGACTGAAAGCGAGGGGATGGAAAAAGATATTCCATGCAAATGGAAATCAAAAGAAAGCTGGAGTAGCAATACTCATATCAGATAAAATAGACTTTAAAATAAAAAATGTTACAAGAGACAACGAAGGACACTACATAATGATCAAGGGATCAATCCAAGAAGAAGATATAACAATTATAAATACATATGCACCCAACATAGGAGCACCTCAATACATAGGGCAACTGTTAATAGCTATAAAAGAGGAAATCGAGGGCTGCCCTGGTGGCGCAGTGGTTGAGAGTCCGCCTGCCGATGCAGGGGACACGGATTCGTGCCCTGGTCTGGGAGGATCCCACATGCCACGGAGCAGCTGGGCCCGTAAGCCGTGGCCGCTGGGCCTGCGCATTGGAGCCTGTGCTCCACAACAGGAGAGGCCATGGCAGTGAGAGGCCTGTGTACCGAAAAAAAAAAAAAAAGAGATAATAATAGTGGGGGACTTTAACACCTCACTTACTTGAATGCACAGATCATCCAAACAGAAAATTAAAAAGGAAGGACAAGCTTTAAATGACACATAGACCAGACAGATTTAATTGATACTTATAGGACATTCCATCCGAAAACGGCAGATTACACTTTCTCCACAAGTGTACACAGAACATTCTCCAGGATAGATCACATCTTGGGTCACAAATCAAGCATCAGTAAATTTAAGAAAATTGAAATCCTATCAAGCGCCTTTTCTGACCACAATGCTCTGAAATTAGAACTCGATTACAGGGAAAAAAATGTAAAAAACATAAACACATGGAGGCTAAACAATATGTTACTAAATAACCAAGAGATCACTGAAGAAATCAAAACGGAAATCAAAAATACCTACAGACAAATGACAATGAAAACACGATGATCCAAAAGCTATGAGATGCAGCAAAAGCAGTTCTAAGAGGGAAGTTTATAGCTATATAAGCCTACCTCAAGAAACAAGAAAAATCTCAAAAACAATCGAAACTTACACCTAAAGGAACTAGAGAAAAAAGAAAAAACAAAACCCAAAGTTAGTAGAAGGAAAGAAATCACAAAGATCAGAGCAGAAATAAATGAAATAAAAACAAACAAAAAATATAGCAAAGACCAATAAAACTAAAAGCTGGTTCTTTGAGAAGATAAACAAAATTGAAAAACCTTTAGCCAGACTCATCAAGAAAAAGAGGGAGAGGACCCAAATCAATAGAATTAGAAGTGAAAAAAGAGAAGTTACAACAGACACTGCAGAAATACAAAGCATCCTAAGGGACTACTACAAGCAACTCTATAGCAATAAAATGGACAACCTGGAAGAAATGGACAAATTCTCCGAAAGGTATAACCTTCTAAGACTGAACCAGGAAGAAATAGAAAATATGAACAGACAAATCACAAGTAATGAAATTGAAACTGTGATTAAAAATCTTCCAACAAACAAAAGCCCAGGACCAGATGGCTTCACAGGTGAATTCTACCAAACATTTAGAGAAGAGCTAACACCCATCTTTCTCAAACTCTTCCAAAAAATTGCAGAGGAAGGAACACTTCCAAACTCATTCTACGAGGCCACCATCACCCTGATACCAAAACCAGACAAAGATACTACAAAAAAAGAAAATAACAGACCAATATAACTGATGAATATAGATGCAAAAATCCTCAACATAATACTAGCAAACAAAATCCAACAACACATTAAAAGGATCATACACCATGATCAAGTGGGATTTATCTTAGGGATGCAAGGATCCTTCAATATACGCAAATCAATCCATGTGATACACCATATTAACAAAGTGAAGAAGAAAAACCATATCATCATCTCAATAGATGCAGAAAAAGCTTTTGACAAAATTCAACACCCATTTATAATAAAAACTCTCCAGAAAGTGGGCATAGAGGGAACCTACCTCAACATAATAAAAGCCATATACAACAAACCCACAGCAAACATCATTCTCAATGGTGAAAAACTGAAAGCATTTCCTCTAAGATCAGGACCAAGACAAGGATGTCCACTCTCACCACTGTTATTCAACATAGTTTCAGAAGTCCTAGCCACAGCAATCAGAAAAGAAAAAGAAATAAAAGGAATACAAATTGGAAAAGAAGGAGTAAAACTGTCACTGTTTGCAGATGAAATGATACTATAAATAGAGAATGATAAAGATGCCACCAGAAAACTACTAGAGCTAATCAATGAATTTGAAAGTTGCAGGATACAAAATTAATGCACAGAAATCTCTTGCATTCCTATACATGAATGATGAAAACTCTGAAAAAGAAATTAAGGAAACACTCCCATTTACTGTTGCAACAAAAATAATAAAATACCTAGGAATAAACCTACCTAGGGAGACAAAAGATCTGTATGCAGAAAACTATAAGACACTGATGAAAGAAATTAAAGATGATTCCAACAGATGGAGAGATATACCACGTCCCTGAGATTGGAAGAATAAACATTGTGAAAATGACTATACTATCCAAAGCAATCTACAGGTTCAATGCAATCCCCATCAAATTACCAATGGCATTTTTTACAGAACTAGAACAAAATATCTTAAAATTTGTAGGACCCCGAATAGCCAAAGCAGTCTTGAGGGAAAAAAACGGAGATAGAAGAATCAGACTCCCTGACTTTAGACTATACTACAAAGCTACAGTAATCAAGCCCAGAGATAAACCCACACACCTATGGTCAACTAATCTATGACAAAGGAGGCAAGGGTATGCAATGGAGAAAAGACAGTCTTTTCAATAAGTGGTGCTGGGAAAACTGGACAGCTACATGTGAAAGAATGAAATTAGAACACTCCCTAACACCATATACAAAAATAAACTCAAAATGGATTAGAGACCTGAATGTAAGACCAGACACTATAAAACTCTTAGAGGAAAATATAGGAAGAACACTCTTTGACATAAATCACAGCAAGATCTTTTTTGATCCACCTCCTAGAGTAATGGAAGTAAAAACAAAAATAAACAAATGGGACCCAATGAAAGTTAAAAGCTTTTGCACAGCAAAGGAAACCATAAACAAGACGAAAAGACAACCCTCAGAATGGGAGAAAATATGTGCAAGCGAATCAACGGACAAAGGATTAATCTCCAAAGTATGTAAACAGCTCATGCAGCTGAATATTAAAAAAAAGAAACAACCCAATACAAAAATGGGCAGAAGACCTAAATAGACATTTCTACAAAGAGGACATACAGATGGCCAAGAGGCACATGCAAAGCTACTCAACATCACTAATCATTAGAGAAATGCAAATCAAAACTACAATGAGGTTTCACCTCACACTAGTTAGAATGGGCATCTTCAGAAAATCTACAAACAAAAAATGCTGGAGAGGGTGTGGGGAAAAGTGAACCCTCTTGCACTGTTGATGGGAATGTAAATTGATACAGCCACTATGGAGAACAGTATGGAGGTTCCTTAAAAAACTAAAAATAGAACTACCATATGACTCAGCAATCCCACTACTGGGCAAATACCCTGAGAAAACCATAATTCAAAAAGACACATGCACCCCAAGGTTCATCGCAGCATTATTTACAATAGCCAGGTCATGGAAGCAGCCTAAATGCCCAGTGACAGATGAATGGATAAAGAAGATGTGGTACATATATACAATGGAATATTACTCAGCTGTAAAAAGGAACGAAATTGGGTCATTTGTAAAGACTTGGATGGATCTAGAGACTGTTATACAGAGTGAAGTAAGTCAGAAAGAGAAAAACAAATATTGTATATTAACGCATATATGTGGAACCTAGAAAAGTGGTACAGATGAACCGATTTGCAGGGCAGAAGTTGAAACACAGATGTAGAGAACAAATGTATGGACACCAAGGGGGGAAAGCGGCGGGGGTGGGGGTGGGGGTGGGATGAACTGGGAGATTGGGATTGACATGTATACACTGATGTGTATAAAATGGATGACTAATAAGAACCTGCTGTATAAAAATTAAATTAAATTAAATTCAAAAGTTCAAAAAAATAATAAAATAGCGGGCTTCCCTAATGGTGCAGTGGTTGAGAGTCCGCCTGCCGATGCAGGGGACATGGGTTTGTGCCCCAGTCCGGGAAGATCCCACATACCGCCGAGCAGCTGGGCCCATGAGCCATAGCCGCTGAGCCTGTGCGTCTGGAGCCTGTGCTCCACAACGGGAGAGGCCACAACAGTGAGAGGCCCGCATAACACACACACACACACACACACACAAATAATAATAATAAAATAAAATAAAATAATAATAGTAAAAAAGAATGGCTTAGAATAGCACTCTGCACTTTAGAAAACAAAACAAAACAAAAAATTATAAGCACCTTTGTGTAGAGCAATGTATTATACACTAACTCAGTGCAAAGACATATGTGTTACTACCCTGGCCCTTGAGAATCTCAAAGCTCTCATACAATGCAAAAGGCTTACACAAATACATTCAATACCAAGCAGCATGAAAGGCATGCTGTAAAAGTGGTGTGTCTTGGTACAGAATTTCACAGGTCCTTGCTATATCATTCCTGGCTGAAGTGAACAGTAATGACCTTTCAATGGAGGGAGAAAATGAGCTGGGGCTTTAAGGATATTCAAGTTTAGGAATGTCAAGTAAGGACATGTAAGGCAGAGAAAGCAAATACAATATCCATTTGATGGAAACAAATTCTTTCTATCACAAGGCATGTGTGATGGTTCAGTTTAATGCATCAACTTGACTAAGTTATGATGCCCAGTTGTTTGTTCCAACATTAGTCTTGATATTGCTGTGAAAGTATTTTGTAGATGTGATTAATATCTATAATCAGTTGAATTTAAATAAAGAGATTACCCTCTATAGTGTGGGTGGGCCTCATCAAATCAGCTGAAGGTCTTACAAGCAAAAACTGAGGTTTCCTGGGGAAGAGGAATTCTTCCTAAAGACTGTAACAACAAAATTCTGCCTGTGTTTCCAGTCAGCCACTCTGCCTTACAGATTTCAAACTCAAGATTATAACATCAACTCTTGTCTGAGTCTCTAGGCTGTTAGCCTCTTCTACAAAATTTAACCTCAAGACTTCAACACCAACTCGTTTGCCTGTGTTTCCAGCCTGCCACCTTGCCCGGTATCAGACTTGCTAACTTACACAACTATGTGAGCCAACTCCTTAATATATTATATATTTAACATATATATTTTATATTCCTTAACATACACACACAGGCATACACAAACACACACACACACACACACACACACACACACACACACACACATAAAATACTATTGGCTCTTTTTCTCTGGAGAACCCTGACTGATACAGCATAGTAAAAGTTAAAAAATCCAGGAATACATGGAAACCCTTGAGAAATAGATTTGGAACATAGAGCAGAGGCATGCTGAAGAATTCAGATGTGGGGAGGAACTCATGGAGAAGCCACTGAAGATGTGTGAGGACAGGAGCAGAACAATCCATGAGGTGCTTTAGAAAGACAAATATGTCAGTAGTATTCTTTTTTTTTTTTTTTTTTTTTGATTTTTTGCAGTACGCGGGCCTCTCACTGTTGTGGCCTCTCCCGTTGCGGAGCACAGGCTCCGGACGTGCAGGCTCAGCGGCCATGGCTCACGGGCCCAGCTGCTCCGCGGCATGTGGGATCCTCCCGGACCGGGGCACGAACCCATATCCCCTGCATCGGCAGGCGGACTCTCAACCACTGCGCCACCAGGGAAGCCCTGTCAGTAGTATTCTTGATGGATCAAAGAGAGAAAAGATACTAGATATAGAGAAACCAGGTAAAAGAAGGTTATTATCAACACTTAATAGTTACTTGCATTACTAGTGCTAGTACAGAGACTAGTTTATTTTACATTTAAACTCACTTTTAAAGCAACATATCCCCCAAACTATATAAAATATCTTAAAATATACCCACTGAATTTAGAAAGCAAAAATAAAGGGGATTGTTTTTGTCCAGTTTGCCCACGGCATATCATACTAATCTGGTAACATTTTTTGAAGAAGAAGAAGTCTTATACTAATTACCGTCATTTGCAAAGATCCTCCATTATTGTGACCATATGTGCATGCCACCAAAACTGCTTACGTGGTATTTTTTAATTAATGCTTTAAATTTAAATACCTATTTTACACTTGTCCTAATCAAGAGAATCTAGGAAACCATGGATTTGCCATGCTAATTATAATTCCCTAATATACATTATAATAGATATATAACTATTAAAACAAGAGCTAATCTGAAATGTGTCATCCAATATAACCATAGTACCACTAAGTGGTATATATATTCTACCTAGGAAAACTCCATAAAATTAATAAGTAAATTTTAGATCCTTCAGTTACACTCCACCACTCCTCACTGAGATAGTGGTATAAGATGTGACACATGAAGACCTTACTGACTCTTGTTTTCTGTAAAAGACAACATCCCCTTAGTGCTGAGAGATCTGTCCATCCCACAAGGCCTATCACTGGCCAGAGGGTTAGTGCATGTTCTGGTGATTTCAGGAAGCACGGCAAGTACGTAAGAATGGAAGCTACAGGGAGGCATATCTAAACTCAACGTACAAAGTCACTTCTATCACAGAGATTATAAAATGATGCTACACTATTAGGGAAGGTTTTTGTTTTTTGTTTTTTTCAGATACAAGGAATAAGCCACATTTTCTAGTCATTTCAGTCAATGAGGTTTACTATAAAGATAAATGGGTTGGTAAAGAGCCGATAATCTTCTCCAACTTCTAGTAACCACTTTGTTTACACTGACTTCAGGCTGTGCTCTCTGCTTGCCCGTGGTATCTGATTTCTGCCCTCTCTCTGCACCTTTCAGCTTCAGTCAACCCACTTTCTGCTCATTCCCTCTGGATGATCTCACTGGGTCAGTATTTCCTTGAAGAATTGGGCACACCTGTTAACCAGAGCTCTTGCCAAGCCACTACTTAAAGATCACCGACCTCTCGAGGCCATCTCTGGTTCATGAAACCTTGGTTAATGGGTTAAGTCGTATGGTATCAAGCACTACTGTGCAAGCTAAATCCTCAGTATGACATTTAGGGGACTCTTCCCCATATTTTTCTATTGATTTTCTCACCTTTCTCTGATGGAGTTTACAATCTAGTAAGATTTTTTTAAATATTTGTATACAAACATATACAAGAGCAGGCCATTTAAAACGCATGTCATAATAGTGTCATTCCTCACTGAAGTCAAGGGAAATTACTTTGCTAAGGAGGAGGGTTATAAGCTGGGTCTTGAAGGATTAGTGATTTCGAAGCTTAGAAGTGTCAAGTTAGGATAGCCTAGGCAAGGAATCTCACAGAATAATTCAAGGCCGCAGAGAAAAAGTAAGCTATCAGCTGAAGTTTAAGAGGTCATCAAACATTCTGAGGTTTCCTAAAATAGGACAGTTAACCTGGAAGGTGCCTTTTATGACCTGTCCAGTACAGACATTATTTTTATAAATTAAAAAATATATATAATTTTTATATTTTTTAATATATATATTTATAGGGGAAAATAGTCTAGTTTTCTCATCCACCTCCATCAGGGATTATTACAGTTTTACCATCAGGTGTTCAATCTAAAGGATCAACTGTACCCTCACTTTCCATAGAAAAGACAGCAATGGTATATTTTGGAATAAACAAGTCACTGCACCCTTCTACCCTAAAAGTAAAAGCAAATCAATGTAGACTTTACCAGTCCTTTACAAACAAGTGTATGCTTGATGACATTTGCTTAGCTTGTAGCTAATAGTGGCGGCTGAAGTGTATTCGAGAGATGCAGAAACCTCTCACCTCGAGGTCTGCACACTTCTAGTTGACTTGAAGCCTAGTCAACAGTAAAAGAAAATAACATCAGCAGCAACAACAGCTACCCTTTTTGAGACGTTACCTCTCCAGATTCTGTGTTAAATGTTGCATATGCATAATCTCATTTAATTTTTTTCATTTAATTCATTTAATAACCCCGTGATATAAACCATTATTATTATTTCTATTTAATGGATGAGGAACCAGACAGTTCAAGTCAAACCAAATTCTCTCAGAAAGTAAGTAGCAGAGTTTGGTTTTGAACTGCCAAGGACTTTTATCTTATTCCTACATCTTACCTACCATGGTATATCCAACTTCAAACCTTGGTTCACACTGATCCACCTCCCAGGAATATTCAGTTTATCCCTTGATAGCTCTACAGATAAAAACATAAATAAGTAAAGTATGATAAAAACATAAATAAAGTACTGTGGAAACTCTGAGGAAGGTGTGTTTAGTTCTGCAGATAAACTCTAATACAGGTAAATTAGGTTACAAGATGAAAAATCATTGATTATTCAGATTCCCAGAGGCTTTATCGCACTGGCTTCCCACCACTCCACGTCTTGCTAAAGTACACCAACCAGCTAGTACCATCTCTAATCAGCAAGTTAGTAGATTATGCCTATGCTGACATTTCCATTCAAGCCAAATGGTCTGTTTGCTCAGTTGATCACTGTGTTCTCATTAGGAGTTCTTAGCCCATCAAAATCATATTTGATGAGTCTGGCAAAGTACTCAACTGTATTTGTGTTCTCTTTTGTTCTAACGCTAATTGCTGAATATTTTAACCACCCTTCTGATGAACTGAAAGCCCCAATTTAGACATCCAAGCAAACCAATCATTTTTCTGATGACTGATATCAGCACAAACACAATCTGCCAATCTGCAGATCACTGATAGGCTTTCTGATCTGTACTGCCAATGATACCTGTCACATGAGCTTAAAATCTCAATCATCTTTGCTTTGCTTTGCTTTTGGCCCCTACATGCAATCAGTAACCGAGTCCTGTTTTCACTTTCACAATCTCTCTCATTTCCCTTTTCTTCTCCAATTCTATTTTCTCTACTACCATTCAGGTTTTTATTCTCTCTTGCTTGTCGATCCAAATGTCTTATCTCTTGCTGGTCTAACTTGTCTCTCTAGCTCCAGTGTCATTCCCCTACAATCCACTTGCTATACACTACGGCTGGAAGGAACAGCTGTCCTGATGGACATCTCCATACCTGTCCTTCCCATATTCAGAAACATTTGAATTTTCCTATCCTCTAGCAAAAAATCTCCAACTAACTTAGCCAAATATTTAGAGGCTCACATGGGCTGGCCATTTTAGCAACTGACTTTCTAATCGTTGTTAATAAATTCTCTGATACTCTCTAAGGGGAAGATCAACTTATAATAAAACTTGACTTAGTTAAAAGCTTTATCCTGAATGTACCAAAGCAGTGGTTCCCAAACTTCAGTAACCATGGAATGCTTGTTAAAACACAGATTCTGGGGGTAGGATGCAGCCATTTCTGATTCAGTAGGTCTGGGATGAAGCTTGAGAATTTCACTTTTTAATAAGTTCCCAGGTGCTTCTGGTCCAAGGACCACTCTTTGAAAACCACTTGTCTAGACTAGAGCATCACAGACAATATTAACACCAAACACATCAAGAACTTGATGCGCATAATACAGTAATTCAAGTAAATACATTATACAAATGATCTGTTCTTGTCCTTTATGGTTTTTGTTGTAGCTAGAGACTATGTTTCCCTCATAACTGTGAACACACACTCAGAATAAGCATGATTTACATGAGCTTTGGAATGTGTCAACTGGAACACCTCTAAGAATTACAGTTTGCCCTAGGATTTTACTTAACATACAGGTAGAATATAGACTATAACTTCCCACTGAATTTCTTACCTAAAATGAAAACAGCTCTACTTTTTCCAATTCTTAAAGCAGTGAATGCTCACTATAAACATTCAAATAATTTAGAATTTTAACTATATAAAATAAAGCTAAAAATCTCCACTCTGTCATTTCAACCACTGTATGCTTAGAAGTTTGGCTTTCATTTTTGCAAATATTTTTTTTTTCTTTACACAAAGGACAGACACAAACATGAAGACAAAGGATTACAAAAATGAGATCACAGATTATACCTTATTTAGAAACTGTTTTTTTCCCCTGAAACTACAGTTAAGTCAATACATACAGACCCACCTTATCATTATTTAGAGTCACTTAAACATTATTTTGTAAGAATGCATTATTTTAAGTACTGGTAGACATCTAGGTGCCTAATTTTTTTTTGTGGGGGGTGCATAATCAAAAATACTCCCATTTACATATACCTTTGTGTTTATGGAGAACTTCTGTCTTGTTGAATTTAAGTTTTTAAGAAAATCTGACTTGGCTTTCTCTTCTTTTATAGTTCCTGGATTTGAATCATACTAAGGAGGTCCTTCCCTCAAAGTTAAAAATATTCCATATTTTCCTATTGTAGTGTGTGATTATTTTTATATTTAAATTTCAAGCTAATATACATTTTTTTCGTTTGAAGTATAAGTCTAACTACTAAAACAAGTGTTTGTTGTTTTTTGGTTTATTTTGCGGTACACGGGCCTCTCACTGTTGTGGCCTCTCCCTTTGCGGAGCGCAGGCTCCGGACGTGCAGGCTCAGCGGCCATGGCTCACGGGCCTAGCCGCTCCGCGGCATGTGGGATCTTCCTAGACCAGGGCACGAACTCGTGTCTCCTACATCGGCAGGTGGACTCTCAACCACTGCGCCACCAGGGAAGCCCAACAAGTGTTTTTTTTATTGCAGTATCTGTTATCAATCCATAAACATGACATATTTAATAAACATTTAAATTCCTATTTATAATTTGTTTCTATTGAGCTATCTATATGTGCACAATTTTTTATTGTGCAGTTTTTTAAAAACTATTTTGGCTTATTAATTCATGTATATATTTAAGAAAGTCCCCTATCCCCCTTACACAGTGACCTACTTCTAATAAATCCCTTACATTTTTCTAGCGGGTTTTTCTTCAGATCAAATTTAGATTCATTGTTTAAGTTCTGCCCTAAATCTAAGTACAAAAATAAATAAATAAACCTGTTAAGATTTTTATCAGAACTCCAATAAATTTGTATATTAATGTGTGCACAACTGACATCCTTGAAATGATACGTTTTCACAATTAGGAAGAAAGTGTGCTTTACTCTTCAATCAAATATTTGTTTTATATTAATTAGTAAACAGTAATACTTTTCTTCATGTAGGTCTTGTGAATTTCCTCTTAAGTTTACTTCTATTTTTCTTTTGTGTACTTGTTTCTCCTGTGAATATATTTCCTTTACACTTCTTTTTCTTTTTTTTTTCTTTATTGAAGTATAGTTGACTTACAATATTGTGTTAGTTTCAGGTGTACAGTGAAGTGCTTCAGGTTTTTTTCAGATTATATTCCATTATAGGTTATTGCAAGAAGTTATTGAATATAATTTCCTGTGCTACAGAGTTAAATCCTTGTTGCTTATCTATTTTATGTATAGTAGTTTGTATCTGTTAATCCCATACTCCTAATTTGTCCCTCCACCATTCTCTTTCCCCTTTGGTAACCAAAAGTTTGTCTTATATATCTGGGAGTTTCTTTCTGCTTTGTGTATAGACTCATTCATATTTAGACTCCACATATAAGTAATATCATATAATATTTGTTTTTGTCAAAAGAAAACATATATATATATGTATATATATATATATATATACATATATATATATATACACATATACATATATATATGTCACATCTTCTTAAGCCAGTCATCTGTTGACGGGCACTTCGGTTGTTTCCACACCTTAGCTATTGTAAATAGTGTTGCTATGAACTTTGGGGTGCATGTATCTTTTCAAATTACAGTTTTTGTCTTTTCGAGATATATGCCCAGGAGTGGGATTGCTGGATCATATGATAGCTCTACTTTTATTTTTTTAAGGAAACTCCATACTGTTTTCAATAGTGACTGCATCAATTTACAATCCCACTAACAGTGTAGGAGGGTTCCCTTTTCTCCACATCCTTGCCAGCATTTCTTATTTGTAGACTTTTCGATGACAGCCATCCTGACCAGTGTGAGGTGACACATCATTGTGATTCTGATTTACATTTTTCTAAAAATTAGTGATGCTGAGCATCTTTTTCATGTGCCTGCTGGCCATCTGTATGTCTTCTTTGGAAAAATGTCTGTTTAGGTCTTCTGCTCATTTTTTGATTGGGTTGTTTGTTTTTTTGATATTGAGTTGTATAAGCCGTTTGTTTATTTTGGATATTAACCCCTTGTTGGTTGCATCGTTTGCAAATATATTCTTCCATTTTGTAGGTTGTCTCTTCATTTTTTTGATGGTTTCCTTTGCTGTGCAATAGCTTTTAAGTTCAATTAGGTCCCATTTGTTTACTTTTGCTTTTATTTCTCATCTTGGGAGAATGATCTAAGAAAATGTTGCTACAATTTATGTCAGAGAATGTTTTGCCTCTGTTCTCTTCTAGTTTTATGGTGTCATGTCTTTTTTTTTTAAATAGATCTTTATTGGAGTATAATTGCTTCATAATACTGTGTTAGTTTCTGTTGTATAACAAAATGAATCAGCCATATACACACATATATCCCCATATCCCCTCCCTCTTAAGCCTCCCTCCCACCCTCCCTATCCCACCCCACTAGGTCGTCGCAAAGCACCGAGCTGATCTCTCTGTGATATGCTACCACTTCCCATTAGCTAACTATTTTACATTTGATAGTGTATATGTGTCAGTGCTACTGTTAAGTCTTTAAACCATCGTGAGTTTATTTTTGTATATGGTGTGAGGGAGTGTTCTAATTTCATTGATTGACACATAGCATTCCCATCATCACTTGTTGAAGAGGCTCTCTGTTCTCCATTTTATATTCTTGCCTCCTTTGCCACAGATTAATTGACCATAGGTGTTTGTGTTTATTGCTGGGCTCTCTATTCTTTTCCATCGATCCATGTGTCAGTTTTTGTGCAAGCACCAAGCTGTTTTGATTACTGTAGCTTTATAGTACAGTCTGAAGTCTGGAAGAGTTATGCCTTCAGCTTTATTCTCTTTTCTCTGGATTGTTTTGGTAATTCTGTGCCTTTTGTGTTTCCATATAAATTGTAGGGTTATTTGTTCTAGCTCTATGAAAAATGTCATGGGTATTTTAATTTTCTTTACATTTCTGATTCTTATAAGCAAAGCTACTTGCTTTATTTATCTTATAGCTTGCTATATTACTAAGCTCATTAGTTCTAAAAGTTTCTAAGTAATTGTAAAGCTTCTATTGAAGAACTCACAACAGTAATCTGAAAATAGTAATAATTTGTCCCTTCCCAATATTTAATTTTGTTTCCATTTTACCTTCTACAACCTTGAGAGCATTGTTGACTAAGAGCATTTATAAGGAACATGTCTGTCCTGTTTCTGACTTTGAACAGGAATGCTTTTAGTGTTCACAATGAACTGTCATGTTTATCACTATTTTTCATAGATACCGTCAATCTTAATCATGCTAAGAAAGTTTCTTTTATTTTTTCCTAGTTGGCTAAGATCTTTATTGAGGAATGTCTATTTAATTTTATCAAAAGGCTTTCAACAACTATCAACATAATAATATGGAATTTATCTTTTTAATATATTGTAATGAATTATATTAACATACTTCTGAATATTGAACTCATCTTGCATTTTTTAAATAAATGTACTTGATAAGTTTATAGCATTCTTTTAATGTAATGAAGACTGTGATTCACCAATACTTACATAAGCAATCATAAGGAAACTGGTCTATAATTTTTGTTGTTATTTGGTGCAGCCCTTCCCAAATGTGACAGTATATTTTTATGTTAGCCTCTCAAAATATGGACTTTACCTAAAATAGAAGGTGTTCCCTCTTACTTTAAGTTTTAAAATTCTGAAATATTTTAAATCACTTGGTAATGATTGCTTCTTAAACTGCTTCCAGCACTTAACTATATAAAGCCGTTTGATTCTGTGTGCTTTGTAGAAATAAAGGTAAATCTAAGGCAATATTTTTCATTTTCCCCCTAGGAAATTCATTTAATTGGAAATTTTTCTTTTCCTGAAAAAAATACTGAGACTGTTTTTTTCCTCCTCAAGTCACCAATTTTGTTTGCATGTATATATCAATAAAATCACTGACAATTTTAAGAATGTATTACATATCTATGGTCCTATACCCTTTAAACTTTAATAATACCTATTAGTGGACTTCTCATTTTTTCTGAATCAGACATGATAAAACTTTTTTGATTTTACCAGTCTTTTCAAAACATGAGCTATTTTTAATTCTATATATTTTGTATGTAAACACTTCACTAATTTCTGCTTTTTCAATTACTAATTTCTCTTCATTTGTTATGTTTGTTTTCCAGCCTCTTAATTATTTAGTTTACTTAATTTCAGTCTTTTATATTTAAAAAATGGAAGCAGTAATGTTTGTAAAAAAATCTCTGAGTATAAAACTGACTAAATATCAAAATATTAAATAAGTATGCTTGGTGAGTTTTTTTTAAGATATTGTAAAATTTAGTTAGGATTTCCTCTTCAATCCAAGAGCCATTCTGAAATTGTTTTTTTTTTTTCTTTTAACTTTCAAGTAGGTCCACTTTTGTTACTTGTTAATTTATAGCTTTATCTCTCCCTCATTAGAGCATGCAACCAGTAAGATTTTTAAATTTTTAAATGTGGAACTTCCTTTAGATATATTATATAATCAATGTTCATAAACATTCCATACTTTTTAAAGAATGCAGACGTTATATTCGTAGAGTATAATTTTCAAAACATATCTTTGCAATAAATCTTAATTGAATTATAATATTCAAATGAGTGATTATCAAATGAGAAAAGAGAATCAGCACATATTACAATAACTTAAAAGCCTTATCAAAATGGATTAGGACGGATGTATAAACAAAGAAGTGTTTTGTTCTAAAGCTTTATTTTCAGTTACCAATTTATTTTAAAATTGGAATGACATTAAAGAAGAAAGTAAAAGTTTCTGTTATCAAAGAAGAGGTATAAACTTAAAATTGTAGAAAACATTATGTGTATGATTTATTTAGAATTTCTCTGACAGTCCAATTCTAGGAGATATGTTAAAATTTCCTAGTCCGGTAGCAGTTACGTTAATTAATCCTTAGATTTTTAAGATTCTAATTCATCATACTTTAATGCATGTTTTTCAGTGCATGAAGGTTTAATGCTACTATATCTTGGTTAATGGTTGAATTTTCATCAATAAACATAGTCCTGTAATACTTTAATACTTTATTACTTTGAAGTGTTCTTTGATATTGGTATTGTTCACTCTGAATTTCTTTTTTGGTAGTGGTGGTGGTGGTGATGGGAGGCTCTGTTATAATTTTGCACACCCTTTCATTCCATGAGTTGACAACCATTTTTGAGCCACATGCTCAACCATGCCAAGTGTGGCTGATATAATTATGAATAACCCTCTGATTATTTTGTGCCATTTTATTTAAATGTGTCATCTCTTAAACAGCATGTAACTGGGTTATACCTTTTACCTAATATAAGTGTATCTGTTTTGTAGTTAAGATTTTACTTACCCACTTTAGTCATAACTTGTATATATTCTATCACTTCATTTGTTTTTGTTTGTTTACATTTTACTGTTGTTTTCTTCCCTCAATTTTTACTCTATTACTCAAGTTTTCTTTTTCTCTTTGTTATTTTCCAATCTGTAGTCATCATGGAGATACTCGTCTTATCTCTTTTGCACTGTTAGTTATCTTAAAATACATAGGCATACCTCGGAGACACTGCAGGTTCGGTTCCAGACCACTGCAATAAACAAATATTATAATAAAGCATTTTGGGTTTCCCAGTGCATATAGTAGTTATGTTTACATTATACTGTAGTCTATTTAGTGTGCAATAGCATTATGTCTAGAAAAACATTGTACATATCTTAATCGAAACATAATTTTTTGCTAAAAAAAGGCTAACAATTTCTAAGCCTTTGGTGAGTTTTAATCTTTTTGCTGATGGAGAGTTTTGCCTTGATGTTGATGGCTCCTGACTGATCAGTGTTTTGGGTGCTAAAGGTTGGGGCAGTTGTGGCAATTTCTTAAAATAAGACAACAAGAACTTTGCCACATTGATTGACTCTTCATTTCATGAAAGATTTCTCTGTAGTATGCAATGTTGTTTGATAGCATTTAACTCACAGTAATCTCCTTGCAAAACTGGAGTGAATCCTCTGAAACTCTGCCACTGCTTTATCAACTAAGTTGTTTTAATATTCTAAATCCTTTGCTGTCATTTCAACCATCTTCACAGCATCTTCACCAGGAGTAGATTCCATCTCAAGAAACCACTTTCTTTGCTCATCCCTAAGAAACAAGCCCTCATCCTTTCAAGTTTTATAAGGAGATTGGAACAATTTAGTCACACCTTCAGCCTCCACTTCTAATTCCAGTTCTCTTGCTATTTCTACCATATCTGCAGTTATTTCTTCCACTGAAGTCTTGAACCCCTCAAAGTCACCCATGAGGGTTGGAATCAACTTCCTCCAAACTCCTCCTAATGTTGATATTTTGATCTCTTCCCACGAATCACAAATGACCTTAATTGGCATTTACCATAATGGATCCTTTTTTAAAAGTTTTCAATTTACTTTGCCCAAATTCATCAGAGGAATCACTATCTATGGCAGCTATAGGCTTACAAAATGTATTTCTTAAAGGCTAAGACTTGGAAGTCAAAATTACTCACTGATCCATGGGCTGCAGAATGAATTTTGTGCCAGCAGACATGAAACACAAACTAATATGGTACATCTCTGTCAGAGCTCTTGGGTGACCAGGTGCAATGTCAATGAGCAGTAGTATTTTCAAAGGAATCTTTTTTTCTGGGCAGTAGGTCTCAACAGTAGGCTTTATATATTCAGTAAACCATTCTGTCAACAGATGTGCTGTTATCCAAGCTTTATTGTTCCATTTTAGAACACAGGCAGAGTATATTTAGCATATTTCTTAAGGGCCCTAGGATTTTTGGAATGGTAAATGAGCACTGGCTTCAACAGAAAGTCACCAGCTGCGCTAGCCCCTAACAAGAGAGTAGACCTGTCCTTTGAAGCCAAGCATTGACTTCTCCTCTCTAGCTATGAAAGTCCTAGATGGCATCTTCCTCTGATATAAGCTGTTTAGTCTACATTGAAAAACCTGTTGTTTAAAAGTAGCCACCTACATTCATTATCTCAGCTAGATCTTCCTACATTCATTATCTCAGCTAACTTGCTGCAGCTTCTAAGTGAGCACTGGCTGTTTCACTTGTACGTTTCTGTTATGAAGACAGCTTCTTTCCTTAAATCTCATGAACTAACTTCTACTAGCTTCAAACTTTTCTTCTGCAGCTTCCTCACCTCTCTCATCCTTCATGGAATTGAAGATAGTCAGGTCCTTGCTCTAGACTAGGCTTTGGTTTAAGGGAACATTGTGGCTGGTTTGATCTTCTATCCTGCCCACTAAAACTATCTCCATATCAGCAATAAGGCTCTTTTGCTTCCTTATCATTCATGTGTTTGCTGGAGTAGCACTGTTAAGTTCCTTCAAGGACTTCTCCTCTGCATTCACAACGTGGCTACCTGTTTGGTGCAAGAGACCTAGTTTTCAGCCTATCTTGGCTTTCGACGTGTTTTCCTAAGCTTAATCATTTCTAGCTTTTGATCTAAAGTGAGAGACATGTAGCTCTTCCTTTCACTTGAACACTTAGGGGCCACTACAGGGTTATTAGTTGGTCTAATTTCAATAGTGGTGTGTTTCAGGGAATCTGGAGGCCTGAGGAGAGGGAAAGAGATGGATGGACAGCCAGTCAGTGGAACAGTCAGAACACATACAACATTTATCAATTAAGTTCTCCATCTTACATGGGTACAGTTTGTGGCACCCCAAAACCATAGTAACATCAATGATCACACACCATCATAACATATGCAATAATGAAAACGTTTGAAATATTGTGAGAATTACCAAAATGTGACACAGAGACAGGAGGTGAGCAAATGCTACTGAAAACATGGTACCAACAGAGTAGCTCAGTGCAGGGTTGCCACAAATCTTACGTTTGTGAAAAATGCAATATCTGCAAAGGGCAATAAAGTGAAGCACAATAAAATGAGGTTTGCCTGTATAAACACACATACATATTTCTCCAATCTCAATAATTACACCATCTCTAAGAACTCCCCTTTAAGAACAGGGCTAGGAAATCACAGGCTTCTATTTCTTCACCCTGTATAACCTTTTCACCACAATATTCACAAATCACCTAGTTTCTTCTGAAAAAGCTAGGATTTTAGTTTTAGTAAAATAATTATTTACATTATGTTCTTTCTAGTTGAAGACCCTCTATGTTAAACCCTAAACCATTACATTAACATTCATGATGACATTATCAACAATAATTTAATTATATATTTTACTGGACTCATTACTCACAGGTTACCAAATGAGGCTAGGTATCAGATCACACGAGAAACTTATTAAAAATACAGATTGCGGGGTCCTAGCTCATAGATTTACATACTCCATCCCTAACTTTGGACTCTAAGAATCAGCATTAAAAGTCTCCTGGTGATTTTAATGCAGTCAGCCCACAGCCAGTCTTAGAGCAGCATCCATGAACTATATACCATGTCCTCCTCCTTCACGATCCATTCTGATGCATTTTCAGTTTGGCCATAGTACTTCACTGCTTCATTACGTTTCCCCTCCCCTCTTTTTTTCTTCTTTCCTTTTCTTTTTTTTTTTTTTTTTTTTTTTTTTTAAGGAACAATACATTTGTAGATACTTGGAGTCCTTTCATGTTTCAGAATGTACTCTTTCCCTTCATATATGAGAAAGGGTATCTGATTAAAGAATACCAGGGTTGCAACCCTTTCCACCCAAAGTTCTGAGAAGAATATTGCACTGTCCACGAGCATTTTGTGTTAGGGATGAGAAATTAGGTAACAAATTCTTGTTTCTTTGTAGGTAACTTATTTTTTGTTTTTGTGTCAATTTTTGTAGGAATTTTCTCTTTATCCTTGGAATTCAATGTTTTCACCATGATATGTCTAAAAGTTTTAATTTCATTAATCTTCACCAGCCTGTGGTGAGTTCATTTAATGTGAAGTCTTTAAGAATGAGTCCAGCTTCGGGGAATGGTAATCTATTATTTCTCCTCCTTCCTCACATCTGTTCTCTATTTTTAAAATGCCTATTATTAGCTATGAGTTGAGCCCTAGGACCTACCCTTCGTGTCTCATCTTCTCTTTTATAAACTGTTTTGTTGCTTGCAGTTATGTTCATTTTGCCAGACTTCCAGTTAACTAATATGGTTTCCAGGAGAATCCTTTCTGATATTTACCATCTCTACATATACTTGGTGTTTTTTTCCTGAAAGAATATTTTTCCTTTAATTTTCAATTTCCCCTTTTTGTCATGGTGGTTTTTGATTGATAAATGCAATAACCCCCGTGACTGACTGAAAACTTCAATTGGTATATCATTATAGTCCTTGTCTATATAGAGCTTTAAACTTTCTCTAAACAATTGTGGTTATGGGCTTTGACAGGCCACGTGGCCAGCAGACAGCAAGAGGAATGTTCCCCATTCCCTAAGTTTGACAAATAGCCCTGAGTCAATAAACAGGTCACAACAGCTCTCCCATCTCTCTCTCTGCATGAATGGGCGCCTCAGACATCCCACAAAATTTCAGACACATAGATGGGGACCCGTATGGATTTTCCAGTTGTGGGGCATAGTTTTCCCTTTACTTTATGTGGTAGGAAGTTGGGAAAGAAGAAAAGTCCAAACAAAATAAAAACAAATAAAACCTAATTAAATTGCACATCATGGTGTTACCTCCAATTTGTTTCACAGTGAAAAGATTCTTTTAAGTTCTTTGAAATCCAAACATATGTACAATGTGTGAACATATGTGAATTAAAAAGGAATATTTTTCAATACAATGAACAGAATTCTGAACAAAAAATACTTAATTCTCGATAAAATGGGAACCTCATGGCAATGAACAAACATGAGTATTCAAGTGCAAATCAAGTTGACATCATAATATGCTCAAATGAATAAAATGCATATAAGAAAACTACACTAAATTATATGTTTTGTTTCTTTTATCCTCATTCACGCCTACATTATATTTAGTCTTAAGCCTAGGTTTTCATTGAAAAAGAATAAAACTAACCAAACAATAAAATATTGGGGATATTTTTAAAAGATGCAAGATCATTATCTTGTGTACAAATGGCAGTGGTTCTACCTTAATTTCAGATGCAAATATTCTAACCAATCAATTGATACCAAAGAACGGATACAGACTATTCCAGGTTTCTATTAAAAAGTGATGAATTTAGTTGACCTAAGCAGTTTATCTGATTACTGTCATTGAAAAACACTGTGATCATGGAAACAAGAAACAAGAATTCCTCAATACTGATGAACATACACAAAACCTCACAATTCAAAAGTTAACTGCACTGGGCTTCCCTGGTGGCGCAGTGGTTGAGAGTCTGCCTGCCGATGCAGGGGACACAGGTTCGTGCCCCGGTCCGGGAGGATCCCACATGCTGCAGAGCAGCTGGGCCCGTTAGCCATGGCGGCTGGGCCCGTGAGCCATGGCCACTGAGCCTGCGCATCCTGGGAGAGGCCACAGCGGTGAGAGGCCCACGTACCACAAAAAAAAAAAAAAAAAAAAAAAGTTAACTACACTGACGCCTGGTATTTGACTATCTTATTACTTAACATATTTGGGGTAGGAATGCATTCTATCCGTTTTGTTTAGAAGAGGCAGCAAATCAGGCTCAGAGAATGAGATTGTCTTTGCCAATATTTTAATTAAACACAGGTTCACTGTGGGGATTACCATAATTTCACAAGCCAATAGCACACAGGGTAATGTCTCTTGAAAAATAAATAACACTCCAATCCAATGATAGATTAATCACACTACTGTTCCAGGTAAGGGGGGATGAAAGGAGTAAAGATCAAATTTAGTTTGAGGTGTATCTTTTTTTCTTTTTAACATCTTTATTGGACTATAATTGCTTTACAATGTTGCGTTAGTTTCTGCTGTATAACAAGGTGAATCAGCTATACGTATACATATATCCCCATATCCCGTGTATCTTTATAGGAGTTGGTACTGGGGAGAGATGCTTGACCAACCTAGAGCCGACTTCCAGCTGCCAGTGCAAAAATAAAAGTCCCTCGTTGCTAGAGCACGTTGCTAGGGAACAATGGCACTGGTGTTGGCAGCAAGACCATCCTCCTGAGCCGCTTAACAGCTTTTGCCACTGCTGGCAAAAGACTTGTGTGGGGCTTCCCTGGTGGCGCAGTGGTTGAGAGTCCGCCTGCCAGCGCAGGGGACACGGGTTCGCGCCCCGGCCCGGGAGGATCCCATATGCCGCGGAGCGGCTGGGCCCGTGAGCCACGGCCGCTGGACCTGCATGTCCGGAGCCAGTGCTCCGCAACGGGAGAGGCCACAGCAGTAAGAGGCCCGCGTACCGCAAAAAAAAAAAAAAAAAAAAAAAGACTTGTCTGTACCAAGGCAGGAGCTAACGCCCCAAGGCAAGTAGATCAGCAAAGAGTCACCTTACCCAGACCTCAATTCTCAGATTATCCTCACAAACTCTGGGTACTTATAATTTACGTCCCCTCACCAGAATGGCTTCTCTAATTGTTTTTATTGATAAGCTCCCAGTGGGGACCCTCAGCAGCTGAGCTACTAACTGCTTATCGATTATACCAGAGGAGACGATGACATCATGACATAACTTACAGCATTCTTATATCAAAACAACCTTACCTCTAAAAACAACTTTTTTGTCCATAAACAAGTGGATTAAAAAAAAAAAAAACACAAACTTCACTTAAATCATAAACAAGTGGGTTTGAAATTATATCAAACCAATTCACAACATTATACTAATCATAACCAAGAAGTCCTCTTTTCACTTCCTTCTCTAAGATTCTGTGATTTATAAGAAATATACCTCGCCTTCATCCATCATTCCTGGCATAGATCTCCCATAACCCTTGGAATTTCCTAGTAAGAGCACTGGAGCATCTTTGGTTCTAACATTTAGTCTATGACTCTGGTTCCTAATCAAAGCTCCTAAATCTCTTGGAATTTCCTACATCATAGAAGTATCTTTTTTTCTAATGAGGCAATTCTTGGTGGGCTACTAAATAGTTCCTGATGGGGACCTATTACCAGAAAAACCAAGCCATGATTAGAAGTTTAGAACTTTCAGTCTCACCCCCCCATCCTCAGAGGAGGGGAGAGGGACTGGAGATTTGAGTGAATGACTGAGCTTGCCTACATGATGAAGCCTTCATAAAAATCCCCAAACTCTAGGGATTTTCCAGGTTGGTGAACATATCCACGTACGTAGAGGGTGGCACACACTAAGTCCATAGGGACAGAAGCTCCTGTGCTCAGGACACTTCCAGACCTCCCCCTACGTACCTCTTCATCTGGCTGTTCATCTGTAACCTTTATCATATGCTTATTATATAACATACTGGTAAATGTAAGTAAGTGTGTCCCTGAGTTCTATGAGCTATTCTAGCAAATGATGAATCCAAGGCTGGGTGGTTGGGGTGTCATATGAACCCCTGAATTGTGCCAAGTCTGACAGAATTTGTGGGTGACCTGGTGACCTACTACTTGCAATTGGTTCTGATGTAGGGGCAGTCTTGTGGGACTGAGCCCTTAACCTGTGGGTTCTGCACTAACTCTGGTTAGTGTCAGAACTGCACTGAATTATAGGACATTCAGCTGGTGTCAAGGAAAGTTGCTTGGTGTGGGATTAAAAGAAAAAAAAATCCTCACGTATGGCGTCAGAAGCGTTGTGAGTATGGTGCTGGTGTGAGACTAAAGGAGAAGTGTACTTTTCCTACACATTCTCTGTTGTGTGGTCCACCATGTGGATATCCTTCTGCCAGAACCTGGAACACCCTTGTGCTTCAGTTGCATCAGGGAAAATTCTGATCATGTATCAATTTTGCTCCATCATTAATGATATCTGGAGCCCAAGACAGAAGTGGAGTCGCTCTTTCTACTTCCTTCTGCCTCTGTTAACACACTGATCACACACCAGGCTCCTTCACTGTACCCCTTGTGTATCTCCTCAGATCTCTCTCTTCACCTCCACTCTCCCCAGCCTATCACAAGCCACCCTCTTTCCTGAAGAGCTTTCTCTGTTTTGAATCTTCTTCCCTCCATCCATTTTTTATATAGCACTAAAATGACCTTTATAAAAGATCTGGCTAGGACTTTTTCTATTTATAATCACCTAATAACCTTCCATTATCTCATAATAAAGCCCAGATATTTTAACATGCCCTAAAAATTCATGATCTAGGACCCCTTCCTCTCCAGCTTCATCCTCCAGTATCCACTTGATTCAGCCACAAGTATTTCCATCTATTCCTAGAATTACAATATGTTTTTCTCTTCCTGCACCTCTGCATGTACATTTGAAGAAAGCTTCAAAACTCAAAGCTTTCTGCCCTATTTGCCTAGCTAAGACCTCCTTATCCTTCAGAACTCCATTCATTGGCCGCCCTGTTTTACTCACTCATAGCAATTAGTACTCATTTTTATCACTTACCACAGCCATAAATAAACAAAAATATGATTAGTTGTTTAGCATCTATCTCTCACCCCAAAACTTAAGCTCCATGAAAAGAGGGGTGTCCCCTCTGTTCCCAAATGTCTGCTCAGGATCCAGCACAGAAGTGTGTACAGAGGAGAAAGGTGCTCAATACATACTTATTGAATTTATAAACCAAATATGAAGATGGCATCAAGGGGAATGGGGTGCAAACTTCATAATACACACCGATGTGCACTGCTGAACCACACAAGGCACCCCCAGCAAATGACAACGCATTCCAAGCCCCTACTGAGGAAGCTGCAACAGACCTCAAGAAAGCCTTTAGATAGTTTGGAAGCACTGCTAGAGCTATGTGATAAAATAAACCTGGGTTCTGACAATTTATTGAGAACTTGGTATGTGCTAGGGAATGTGTCATGAAGTTGGCCTGGATCCTATCACTTCTTCCTCATCACAGCCCTTTGAAGTGAGTACTATTATTATCTCCATTTTAAAATCATTGAAACTAGGGCTCAGAAAATTTATTTGGCTTGCCTGAAGTCACAGCAAAATAATTAATACATGGTCAGCCAGCCAGGACACAAACTCAGTTTGTCCACCTTCAGATCCTAAGCCCTTAACCACTATGCAGTATCATCTCACCAGTAGCATTTGCACGACCTTGGCCAAGATGACCCTCCTACAAGGTTCACCATGGCCTTTTGAGTAAAAGGAGGGTGTTAGACCAAATAACTGCCCAAGTGCTTTTCACCTCTAACAATCAACAGAACGCATATTTATACAGTCACAGAAGGAACACTGTGAGACTGACATTCAATGATAAAACTTTTTAAACTACAATTTAGTAACAAGTCCTTCCCATCCCACTTTAGCTTTTCCATAAACAAATCAGGTAACTCTGCATTTGACTGAACTATTATTTTTCAAGCAATTTTACTAATCCAAGCATAAGAAACTGGGGAAATAGAGGGGAAAGGAAAGCAAGGAAAATAAAAGGGTCTGAGTGAGCTTTGGAGTTCAATAACAAGGAAAAGGAAATAAGCATTTTTAATTTTCAAATTACATAACCAGCCAAGGCAGGTGGTACAAGGTTAAAGACAAATGTGAGCAAGGTTTGTCAAAGGATTAAACTAAACGTTTTAAAAAAGAGTCAGGCTGTGTCAAATGGATCTTATTATTGTTCAGCTAAAAAAAGACCAACCATAGTGGGACAAACATAATCCACTTAAACGCTGCTTTAAAAATGAAATAGAGCATTTTTAATGGCTGCTTACAGATCTCACGTCCTGCAAATCACCTACAAAAAAATGGCTCACCTCACACAACAGAATACTTCAACAGTCCTCAGAAAAAGCCAGTGAAGGGGGAAGTCTCAAACACCTGGCAGAAAGATAATCCGTTTAATAAAAAAATCCATGGGGTAGAACACCTTTCATGAGGAGGGTCTCAAAACCAACCTTCTGATGTCGTTTGCATCCTTTTCCCACTGCTCTGAGGACCTACAATCCTTTCCCAATGTTCAGGTAAAACTGGCTTGTATCACCAGATGAAAAGCTTGATAAAGAACCCGAGATAGGTCAGGACAAGAGGAGACAATGGATGCCTAACAATTTTGTATTTTGTTTTGATATTTAATTTTTTAAATATTAAGAAAGTTCATAAGGAAGTGTTACGGGCATAGATATGGCAAGGTTTGGGCATATGTTGAAATTAACTGTTTTCTTTTAAAATGAAAAAAAAAATGTTCAAACTCATGAGAGCAGTGTGTTCATACTGAGGAACAAAACTCTTAGGGGAAAGACCTTGGTTAAAAGTATCAATTCTGGAACATTAATCTTACATAACCATCTCCCTGATCGGATCTGGTCTTGTGCTAAGACAGTCAATCAGCGCTCCAGGAACAAGACGTAGGCTTGATGCCAAGAGCACTGATTGTGATCTGAGATCATAATCACCCATCTCTCTTGCCTCTCAGGATTCCCACACCATGCATTAGGCCTCAGAGGTTGTGAGCTGAAAGTCCCTGGGCCAAATGTGGCACAAGGTATGTCCTGTCCAGCCCACTCAGTGCTGCCTGCACTGCCTTAGGCCATGGAAAGAATGTTGGATTATTTCCGAATATTCTAAAATTTGCAGATTTAACCCCTCCAAACAAACAAACAATCAAACAAAAAACAATGGATACTTTGCTTCTCTTGAAAAAGTGAAGATCTAGAAACAATGGGCTCAAATTCCCAAATGGCAAAACCAGCAGCATATGCTGCCTGTTCTCCAGCCTTCCCTGCAGACTCAACCACTCACATATCCTATAACTAATCTGATTCTCCTGCTCTTTGTGGTCCGTGCTGGCAAGGACATTTTCACTTCTCTGTATCAGTGATGATTCACTTCATTGAGAGTCTAGGCTCTTTTCAAATGTGGAACAGGCAAGAAGATGAGGATAATTGGCCCAGCCATTTTCATCTAAGTGGCCAGCATTTTTGACGGTTGTCTGTGGTGCAACGGCTCACTTTGTCCTTCATAATTCTTTTAGCAGTTGTTGAGACCACAATCACATTTGTATGGTAAGAAACTTAATTAAAAGCTTTGATTTCTCTATTATTTATGAAATGTATCTTAAGAGACATTGAGTATGTATGTACTGAAACATTAATGCACAAATAATAAAGGACAGTAGACTTTTGGAAACATACCTAAACTTCTTACATTAATACTTTTGGAAAACTCCCCCCCCCCCCCACTTTGTCTGTCTTTGTGTTATAAGCTGCATTTTCTGGAACATAAAATTTGATGTGTAACTTGGCCACTCTGTCCTACTTGCCAGGGTTGTTAAAAAGCCCTTCATTTCCATTTCCCATGTAGGACAGCATATTCAAGATTAAAGAACATGTGAATTAAATCCTGGCAACTTCTACTAAATTGAATCCAAACACTAGTCCTTGTAATTTAGGGTATGAGGTTGAGGCTCCAACTGTACTTTCAGTATAAGTGAAATCATCCTCCCTAATTTGGGGTTCTTTTCATTCATTCTGATAGATTCCTGGGAGTGATTTTATGCAAATGTGTTTATTCAGTCATGTTTCTTGATTGAAAACAATGATTTACTCTGCACCTACTCATGAAAGACAATTTCTGAGAAAATCTGAAGGGAAAAGTTTTTAAGTCAGCAACAATAATTCAAGATTAACTGAAAACATTCATTTAAAACTATAGCTACGTCAGTTACTGCAATGTGGAATGAATATATTTTAATATATAAAGCTAACATTTATTGGACACCTCCTATAAGCTAGCATTATCCTAGGACACCTCCCTGGATATTTCACTTGATCATCTCAAAAACCAATTTTTATAAATGAGGAAACAGGCTTAAATCTTAAAAAGCTTATCCAAAGTCACCCAGGTAGTAAGCAATACAGTCAGATTTGAAACCAGAAATTATGCCAGAGATTGTTCATTTTTAAATTTTTACTTTGTAGAGGTAATCCCCAATTTATACACACAAAACATACAAAGATTCCTTTCCCATTCATTTTCCCCTGTCAGACTCTACAGTTTTACAAGTTCCTCTACTGATCTTTATACACCAGTCCTCTGGCAACTTAAAACCCGCTGATTCGAGGAACTCCTTCTCCAGCGCATCCTTTCCTCAGCTGGTTCTGAGTGATCCCACCAAGGCTAACCACCGCTCTTCTCCCAACCCCAATAAATACACGTGCCTTGTTCTTCCTTCTCCCTGGGATGCACATCTTCTCCAGATATTTTCATATCGCCTACCTTAAAACCCTCTTCCTCTAAGAAGCCATCATCCATCAGTCTCACCCCATTCTCACTCTTATTACCCATCAGACCTTATGTAATCTACTTTATTATACTCATATGTGTTTACTTCATGTATTTCACTTTTTAAGTATTTTCTTCCATTTTCACAAGTGTAAGAGTAAGTTCATATCAGAAAGCAAAACTTCTCTTTCTTTAAAAATCTCTTTGGGAAAGTAATGAAAGAAAAATGCCTCAAGGAGATAGGCAAGAAGAAAAGCAGGGGGGTTACGAGGAAAACTAGAATGAAGAGGTTCAGATATACAGATGTGAAATTTTAATGATCCCAAAATGACTGACAGACGTAAGATAAGCACCCCATAGACACAGGCTTACCTATTCCAAAATAGCCAGGTATTCACACCAGGAGGGCATAAAATCTAACCTCTCAATACACATCATGGAAATTTGGGCAGCCTTCCTCATGGTTTCACTCAACTGCAGAACTACCAAAACAGGGACCAGAAGATTCGCATAGTTTTATCCTAACCCGACCACTATGTAATGCTGTGATCCTGTGATAAGTTACTTGACTTCTCTCAGTTTCCATCTCCTCATCTATAAAACAAGCATTCATTGAGAGTCTACAAAGAATCTTACAAGCCAATGGAGACAAAGGCTTCTCCAAATCAGGGTTCATATGTAGTTGCATGCTCATTCTTCCACACGCGTAATGGACAGGAAGTTCTCCTAGGACAATCACACCAGGAAACAAAGAGCTGACCACTGTCACTGCGTACTGTTGCCTCATGGTGGCGCTGTTTACGGAGGCTGTGGAGGAAGCTGAGCTATTGCTGCAATGGGATCTCCAGAGGGGCCCCGCATGCCACTTGGAGGACAATTTCACTTCCTGGAGGCTAAGCTCATCAAAGATGCGTAGTTCTCGGGCTTCCAATATTCTCATGACTCAGATTTTTTTAATTTCCACAAACAGCCACCTCCCAGGTCCCGAGCCGGTCATGGAAGCACTGGCAGGAATGGCTCTGGCATCTTCCATCTTTCCAAAATGCCAACTCTTTTCCTTCAAAGATCACAAGGGCTTTTGCTTTTCAGTCCGACTGTACCCCTTCTAAGGCAGCCCTGCTACCAGCCTGCCATTAGGGGGAAACTCGCACATATGCTTCTAAGGAGAGAAATTCTGGAATCTCTATCGATGGAGAAGAGAAAAAGCAAACCCAAGTAACCCTCCCCCCACCCCAGGACCTCATCGACAAAATGTAATTATGAAGCACGTTAAATGTTTTGGTGAAAAAGTAAACTTGTGATGAGAAAACAATAGAGGGAAATCGAATGCAAACTGGAGGGTCAAAGAAGTGCTTTCTGAGGAAACGGCATATAATCTGAGATCTTAAGGATGAATAGAAATTGCCGGGGGGCACCTGAGGAAAAATAAACCACATGCGCAAGGACTCTGGAGCAGACAAGCCGTAGATGTGTTTGAGAAAATAAATAGGCCAATACAGTTTATGGTGGAGAACAAGGTGGGGAGTGAGAAGATGAACCTGGAGAGGAAGGCCAGGTCCAGATCGGATGGAGCCTTGGACTATGTGGTCCCCAAGACCGATCCTCCCGGACTCCGTGTCCACTGGCAACTTAGCACAAACAAATTCACTTAAAAATAGTTTTCAATCAAGTCAGGGAAAAGAGAAGAGTCAGGTCTTGTAATACAAAGGTTATGGGGGTGTTCTCTGATCTTAATCACCAGTTGTCTGAGCAGCGGATCCTGGGGGGCCCCAAAGTCTCTGTTCTCAGAAAAGTTCCCTCCCAGGTACAAATAATCT
This sequence comes from Tursiops truncatus, assembly GCF_011762595.2. Taxonomy (NCBI): domain Eukaryota; kingdom Metazoa; phylum Chordata; class Mammalia; order Artiodactyla; family Delphinidae; genus Tursiops; species Tursiops truncatus. Next base: position 89,118,679 of record NC_047043.1, on the reverse strand, counting down.
GTATTCACATGTCCTGTGGTAACGGGTGCCCCAGTTTTTCATAAAAGATAGAGTCTCCATATTCAGAAGTTGATGGGTCAGGTGTCTGAGGCACATTTCCACTGCTGTACAGGAATTAATTAATGCAGTCAGGTAAGACAGAGAGAGAGAGTTGGGGAATTCAGGTTTAAAATTAGCTTTCTGAACATAATGAGAAGATTATGTATAAGGCTCACTGGCTTTTTTTTTTTTTTTTCCTGGAAACAGTCTTTCAGGAGAAAGATAAGTTAAATGAAAATGACTGTCAGGATGCCAAAGTCTAAAACACCAAAACACTTAACAAATCTTGGAAAGATATCTGAACTGAGAGAGACAGATGATGGAAGAGGTTTTGTTATTGTCAGATTTAGGACATCAGCTGTTTTGCTATCTATCAACTCTATTTACCACAAGCAGGACTTTTTCTCTGGTCAGTCCCATGTACATAGAAAGATTCTAGTGACTTCATTTCCTCTGTATTTCTGGCTTTTTCATGGATCACACAGAGGATGATTAAATGGCTTTTCTGTATTGTTTGCTAAATTTGACTCTTCCCACGAATTGGGGGTGGTTCCCATGGGAACCTCTGGACATGGTATAAGAGCAAAACAGATCACAGATAATCATTGGAGTCTCTACTGAAAGCGCACTTGGCAAAATACTTTATTGGCCATTTCTGTATGAACAATTCTCTACTACATATAAATCCTAGATCTAAGAAAGTAAAAATGTGTTTTGTTGTTGCTTAATCCTCATCCCAAATAAAACTCATGGAAATTTTTCCATTCAAAAAAAAGTTATTTTGCACACAAACTCAGTCAAGGACCTTATACCAGAAACTGCCACTAATGTCATTTGAGCAAAATAGGCCAGTGTCGCTGGAATGGCTCAGACTGGAATGGAATTTGAAGGAGAGAAAAATTATCATATTTTTCCATATTTATCCATAGACAACACAAATTATTACTTTGAAAAACAGCAGAATGTAAATTCTATAAACTAACCAACATAACATCATATTGCTTCAAATGGGCATTATTCACGTAGATAAGGTACAACTGGAAATAAACTATAAAAAAACTCTCATGTGCATTTGTCATTTTCATTTGATCACAAAAACTTTCTAAAAATCTGTAAGCTACAGATCCCACACTACTGTCCTTCTAATAGCATTACCTCTTTGTAAAATTTATGCATGTCTACAACTCTAGCCAAAGCCAACATAATCTCTCACCTGGGAAACAGAAATGGCCTCTTTTTTTTTTTTTTCTTAATAGATCTTTATTGGAGTATAATTGCTTCACAATACTGTGTTAGTTTCTGTTGTACACCAAAGTGAATCAGCTATACATATACATATATCCCCTCCCTCTTGAGCCTCCCTCCCACCCTCCCTATCCCACCCCTCTAGGTCGTCGCAAAGCACGGAGCTGATCTACCTGTGCTATGCGGCTGCTTCCCGCTAGCTATCTATTTTACATTTGGTAGCATATATATGTCGATGCTACTCTCACTTCGCCCCAGCTTCCCCCTCCCACCCTGTGTCCTCAAGTCCAGAAATGGCCTCTTAACTGCTCTCCCCAATTTTCACTTCAGACCTTTCTCTATACAGCAGCCAGAGCAATACTTAACAGACAAACAGATCACTATTTAAACCCTCCGACTACCTCCCACCTCAGTCAGAATAAAATTCAACACCTTTACCATGGTGTACCATTCCCTTTGTGAAAAGGCCACATTTAATCTCATTTTTATCCCCTTGCCACAATTTTTCTCACAAACTTATTTTACTTGCTACATAGAATTCCTCTCCTCCCATATTCACATTTAAACTCACTCGCTTGCACCTCCACCGTGCCTGTGAAACTGCCTTTATCAAGGTCATCCATGAACCACTCCCCCCAAAATAAATAAGATACAAGGATTTAATGTACAACACAGGGAATATAACCAATATTTCATAATAACTTTAAATAGAGTATAAAAATATTGAATTACTATGTTGTACATCTGGAACTAATGCAACATTGTTAATGAACTATATTTCAATAAGAAATAAAGGTAATGAGGTTACCAAAGCCAATAATCAATACTTAGTAGTCATCTTTGACACAGTTGATCACTTCCTCCTCCTCCATATTGTTTTTGTCCACTTACTTTTTAGGCAATCTGCTTTCCTTCTGCCACACGGGTTGTTCCTTTTCAGCTTTTGCTGCTGGTTGCCCCTCTTCTTCTAGAATTCTGTAATGATGCAGTAACGCAATCCTTGGTTACCTCCTCTACTCCATTCACTCCCATGGTGATCTCATTTCATCTTGAGGCTTTAAATATCATTAATATGCTCATAACTCCTAAATTTCTGTCTCCAGCCCAGACTTCTTCTAAACGCCAGACTGTTAGCTCCAAATCGCTGTTTTACTTCACTGCTTAGATGCCCTATTGGTGAGTTACTGCCATAAAACTTCTGCATAACATATTGCCTCAAAACTCAGTGACTGGGGGGACTCTACTCAATACTCTGGAATGACCTATATGGGAAAAGAATCTAAAAAAGAGTGGATATATGTATATGTATAACTGATTCACTTTGCTGTACACCTGCAACTAACACAACATTGTAAATCAACTATACGCCAATAAAATCTAAAAAAGAAAACTCAGTGACTTATTCCAGAATAAAACTTATTCTCAAGGATCTGTAGGTCAGTGAGGATCTGATGATCTAAGCTGGGCTCAGCGGGCAGCTCTGGTCTAGCTGCACTTGGCTGGGTAACTGCCTCACCTGCACTCACTGGACGACCGAGTCAGAAGACAACTATTGAGGGAAAGCTCTTCTCATCATGGCGACAGAAAGCTCTTCTCACAAGAGGCTGCGCCCAACCCTGTGAGCACATTTCAACCCCGCTTCATCTCACTGCTAATGACCCACTGGCCAAAGGCAATCACACTGCCCAGACTAAGTCAGGAGGGGGGATACAGTGTACCCGAGGTCGCAAGGAACAGTAACCACAGTGTGTAACAGACATCTCCCACTTTACGTCTCCAAGCCCACCCCATCCAAACCTGCTCCAGCTCAAGTCTTTACCATGTTAATCTTCTATTTGTTCAAGACCAAACACTTAGAGTCATCCTGGACTCCTCTTTCTCACACGCTCCACTTCAGCCTACAAAATATATTCAGAATCTGGCAGTCTCACCATCTTGGCCACCTCCTTCTACGAGCCATTAGGATGTGTCTCCTGGTTCACTCCATTATTCTAGCAGGTATCCCTGCTTATAGTCCCCCAGCCCCAGTCCATGCCCCTTAACTCACACCCCCAAGATGGCCACTCATTTCATTCAGAGTCAGAATGAACTCCTGACAGTGGTTTACAAGACCCTGCATGGTATCACTGATTACCTCTCCACATGCGCCTCCCACCTCCTTCTCACTCACTTTGTTCTGGCATCAGACACTTCCTTGAGGCCTTCTGAACAAGCCAAGCCTAATGCTTGCTACCTACCTCTTCTGCACTAGCTCCTACCTAGGCCTGGCAATTTCTTCTCCTAGATACTCACGTGGCTGACTTCCCCAGCTCCTTCAATATTTTGCTTGAATGTCGTCTGCTCTGTGAGACCTGTCTTGACTGCAGTATTTTAATTTGTAGCCCACCCACTCTAAACCTCCACACTAATTCTTTTCATATCACTGATGAGCTAATACTCCACATAACTTATTTATTATGCCTGTTTATTGTCCACTCTCCCCCAACACCTTCCAATGCCCTACCCTGACAAGATGTGCCATGAGCAGGAAAAAAAAAAAAAAAAAGGTTTACTTTGTTCACTGGTGTATATATCCCACACACTTGAATAGCACCTGGAACCCATAAGGCTACAGAAATGCATTCAGTCACGTATTGCCATTCTCACCCAGACTGAGCTCCTTCTTGCCTCAGAGCCCTGACACCTGCTGTTCCTTCTGCCTGGAACCATCTTTGCCTCTCATCCTTCACATCTCTGCCCACACATCACTTCCTCAGAGAGGCCATCTCTGGTCACCTTAACTAAAGCACACTCCTTCTTCTTGCCTCTTTGTCTCATTTTCCTGCTTCATTTTCTTCATCATACTTTCACACTTTCAAAAATATCTAATTGATTTGTTTGCTTATTACTGTATGTCTTCTCCTACAAGGGTGAAAGCCCCATGAGAACAGGGGCATGGTCTACCTTACTCATCACTGTCTCCTCAATTCACCTGGAACAGTGCCTAGTGGGTCAGTAAGAACTGAAATAGTTCCTTAATAAATCAAGGTCCCTCCTCAAAGGGAGGGCAATACAAATCTCATCCACCTAACGTGGAAGAAAAAATGGTAACTGCATTGAAGGGAGGGCAAGCCTTAAGAAATTAAACAGAGGGTACATGAGTTTTGTGGTTAAACAGAATGCTCCCAAGTTCAGTCATTCTTAAAAGCTATAGGAGAGTGCACAATGCTTCCAAGAGAAGCACGCTTGAGAACTACTCTAGGAGGAAAACCAAGAAAAAGCAGCTTCTGGTGCTCACTTTAGGTTAACTATTTTCCTCAATAAGAAAACATGCATAAAATGAACAAGCAAGTTATTTGATGTTTAAAATGATTAAGTGCAAGCTGGGATAGCTTTGAAGTAGCTGCCACATAATCCCCAGGGGAGGATCTGTAGACAAATATCCACACTATCCCTTGGAAATAGATTTCTCCAACAAGGGGGAAAAAATAAAAAAAAATATGTCCCACGCAAGGTAGAGACACATGCACTTTCACATTTCCAAAAAAAGCAAGGAAACAAAGAGATGCTACTTTTCCAAGAATGTTAACACGTAGAGCCATGTTAGGAATTAGTTTTAGAATACATTACAAATAACAATAACTAATCTTTAGCTGGCATTTTTATTATTATTTTCTTTCTTATTAAAACCACTGTTATCAACCTTTATTTCCCACAACCACCCCATGAAGTAAATACTTCTATCACAAGTTTAGAGATGAGGAAACAGGAACAGATAGTGTGAACAACTTGCCTGAAGTTACTTAGCTTAAACCCAGAGAGTTTTGCTCCAGAGTGTATGCTGTGAACCCCTGTGGTAAAAGCTTCTCAAAGGGTAATATCAGTATAAGGAGTGCTTACAATGAGCTGAGTACGGTGCTAAGCACTTTGAAGATATTGGCTTATAAATGTATATGAATCAACCTAATCATTATTTTCTGAATTCTAATCCTGCATGTCCACATACCTTACAACATGAAAAAATTAACAAAAGCTATTTCACTCTGTTCCCTATTCTGTTTGCACTGAGACCCAAATGTCTGCCTGATAACCTTCTGGACATCATTTTTAGCTATTGGACTAGCATGGGCCAGGCCTCTGGTTCTGTAATCAGTACAACAAAGTAAAAACACACAAGTTGACCAGGTAACCTACAAGGCAGCTGGTTCTTGCCATCTTACAAAGCACTAAAATAATTTTATATTACAGGGAAAACTCACTGCATCAACTTATATAAATATAAGCTTTACTATTCTTAAAAACCATGGGCTTAACTGCCTTTGTATAAAAATACACATAACCTAGGTTAGCATCTAAGTAGCAAGCTGTTTCAGAGACATCAAATACAGTTACAAAATTTCAGACAGAGTTTCTTATGATCTAGGGATATGCTATTTTCTTACTATGAAGGTCACCACCTTAAGCACATGGACCTGAAAGGTGCTTTTAGGGTAGAGCAATAACTATAATCCAGTGCGGCCTCTGAAGTGAGCATTAATCTCAAATTGATAATTAACGGTCTCGTGAAACACTTCTCACTGTATCCCTCCACAGACTAAACGTTGCCATCACCTACCTTCACAGGTGTCCCATGCTCTGCCTAAACACAATCAAGTGGAAGCTGTACACCTCTCACAAAAAAATAAAACCATTGTCTACTGTCCTGAGGTTTTTACTCTACCACTACTCTTTGTACTACTCCATCACTTGACCCAACTTGAGGACTGCCATAAGGCAGATGAACATTTCTGAAAAGATGTAAGAAATTAATTGGTGACCTGAAGGCTCAACACAATGTGAAACCTGCCTGGTTTGCTCTAAACTACAAAAACAAACCTCTCAGATTAGCGCAGAATCAATAAAATAAACCCAACTCAGTACAATTAAAGAAAATCTACAATATTTTGTATAAGTAATGAAAATTAATAGACTCAGTCAACAGATACACACAAAAAATCACTGGAGGAAGCGCGTATAATATTTAATTGGCATCCAAAGGTAATCCGTTAAATGTTAAAAAGTATTAAATGTACATCTTACAAAAAATTACATTTGTCCTTGAGTTTTGTTTCTCTCTGATCCACGTTATTAACACATCATAATACATTATATATGCCACATATTGTAACTGGCCCAAGGCATCCAGACATATGAAAGGAGAGATATTAACATTCACTGACTCATTTAATTTTGTCATCACCTGACAATTATTAAGTGCATTTATCAAGCCTCATAAGATTTATACAAACTGGATCATTTTACGCTACCATCATAGCCCAAGAAACGGTGTATGTTTAAAGCCCAAATTGTAAAATTGGAATTAATCTTACTACTATATTTGTGGGATTTTAGTATTTTTTATATTTTTTATAATTGTGAATTTTTCTTTTTATTTCTGCACTGCTATATATATATACATATATATATATACTTTTTTGAATTATATTTTTTATACAGCAGGATCTTATTAGTTATCTATTTTATAGACATTAGTGTATATATGTAAATCCCAATCTCCCAACTGATCCCACCACCATCACCCGCATCCCACTTTCCCCCCTTGCTGTCCATACGTTTGTTCTCTACATCTGTGTCTCTATTTCTGCCTTGCAAACTGGTTCATTTGTACCATTTTTCTATATTCCACATATATGCGTTAATATACGATATGTTTTTCTCTTTCTGACTTACTTCCCTCTGTATGACAGTCTCTAGGTCCATCCACATCTCTACAAATGACCCAGTTTTGTTCCTTCTTATGGCTGAGTAATATTCCATTGTATATGTGTACCACATCTTCTTTATCTATTCGTCTGCCGATGGGCATTTAGGTTGCTTCCATGACCTGGCTATTGGAAATAGTGCCGCAGTGAACACTGGGGTGCATGTGTCTTTTTGAATTATGGTTTTCTCTGAGTATATGCCCAGTAGTGGAATTGCTGGGTCATATGGTAATTCTATTTTTACTTTTTTAAGGAACCTCCATGCTGTTCTCCATAGTGGCTGTATCAATTTACATTCCCACCAACAGTGCAAGAGGGTTCCCTTTTCTCCACACCCTCTCCAACATTTGTTGTTTGAGCAGCTTTACATGTGCCTCTTGGATATCTGTGTATTTTCTTTGGATAAATGTCTATTTAGGTCTTCCGCCCATTTTTGGATTGGGTTGTTTGTTTTTTTAATATTGAGCTGCATGAGCTGTTTATATATTTTGGAGATTAATCCTTTGTTCGTTGATTCGTTTGCAAATATTTTCTCCCATTCGGAGGATTGTCTTTCGTCTTGTTTATAGTTTCCTTTGCTGTGCAAAAGCTTTTAAGTTTCATTAGGTCCCATTTGTTTATTTTTGTTTTTATTTCCATTATTCTAGGAGGTGGATCAAAAAAGATCTTGCTGTGATTCATGTCAAAGAGTGTTCTTCCTATGTTTTCCTTTAAGAGTTTTATAGTGTCTGGTCTTACATTTAGGTCTTTAATTCATTTTGAGTTAATTTTTGTATATGGTACTAGGGAGTGTTATAATTTCATTCTTTTACGTGTAGCTGTCCAGTTTTCCCAGGACCACTTATTGAAGAGGCTGTCTTTTCTCCATTGTATATCCTTGTCTCCTTTGTCATAGATTAGTTGACAATAGGTGTGTGGGTTTGTCTCTGGGCTTTCTATCTTGTTCCACTGATCTATATTTATTTTTGTGCCAGTAACATATTGACTTGATTACTGTAGCTTTGTAGTATAGACTGAAGTCAGGGAGTCTGCTTCCTCCAGCTCCGTTTTTTTCCCTCAAGACTGCTTTGGCTCCTCGGGGTCTATTGTGTCTCCACACAAATTTTAAGATTTTTTTGTTCTACTTCTATAAAAAAAAAAAAATGCCATTAGTAATTTGATAGGGATTGCACTGAATCTGTAGATTGCTTTTTGGTAGTATAGTCATTTTCACAATATTGATTATTCCCATCCAAAAACATGGTATATCTCTCCATCTGTTCGTCTCATCTTTGATTTCTTTTATCAGTGTCTTACAGTTTTCTGAGTACAGGTCTTTAACCTCCTTAAGTAGATTTATTCCTTGGTATTTTATTCTTTTTGTTGCAATGGTGAATGGAATTGTTTCCTTAATTTCTCTTTCTGATCTTTTGTTGTTAGTGTATAGGAATGCAAGAGAAATCTGTGCATTAATTTTGTATCCTGCAACTTTACCAAATTCATTGATTAGCTCTAGTAGTTTTCTGGTAGCATCTTTAGGGTTCTCTGTGTATAGTATCATGTCATCTGCAAACAGTAACAGTTTTACTTTTTCTTTTCCAATTTAGATTCCTTTTATTTCTTTTGCTTCTCTGATTGCCGTGGCTAGGACTTCCAAAACTTTGTTGAATAATAGTGGCGAGAGTGGATATCCTTGTATTTTTCCCGATCTTAGAGGAAATGCTTTCAGTTTTTCACCATTGAGTATGATGTTTGCTCTCGGTTTGTCATATATGGCCTTTATCTCGGTTTGTCATATATGGCCTTTATTACGTTGAGGTAGGTTCCCTCTGTGTGGTCTGTGATTTTCTTTTTTTGTAGTATTATTGTCTGGTTTTGGTATCAGGGTGATGGTGGCCTCACAGAATGAGTTTGGGACTGTTCCTTCATTTGCAATATTTTAGAAGAATTTGAGAAGGATGGGTGTTAGCTCTTCTCTAAATGTTTGATAGAATTCACCTGTGAAGTCATCTGTTCCTGGACTTTTATTTGTTGGAAGATTTTTTTTTTTTTTTTTTTGCAGTACCCGAGCCTCTCACTGTTGTGGCCTCTCTCATTGCAGAGCACAGGCTCCAGATGCGCAGGCTCAGTGGCCATGGCTCATGGGCCCAGCCACTCTGCAGCATGTGGGATCTTCCTGGACCGGGGCACGAACTCGTGTCCCCTGCATTGGCAGGTGGACTCTCAACCACTGTGCCACCAGGGAAGCCCTGCTGGAAGATTTTAATCACAGTTTCAATTTCATTACTTGTGATTGGTCTCTTCATATTTTCTATTTCTTCCTGGTTCAGTCTTAGAAGGTTATACTTTTTGAAGAATTTGTCCATTTCTTCCAGGTTGTCCATTTTATTGGCGTAGAGTTGCTCGTAGTAGTCTCTTAGTATGCTTTGTATTTCTGCAGTGTCTGTTGTAACTTCTCTTTTTTCACTTCTAATTCTATTGATTTGAGTCCTCTCCCTCTTTTTCTTGATGAGTCTGGCTAAAGGTTTATCAATTTTGTTTATTTTCTCAAAGAACCAGCTTTTAGTTTTATTGATCTTTGCAACTTTTTTTTGTTTTTATTTCATTTATTTCTGCTCTGATCTTTCATTTCTTTCCTTCTACTAACTTTGGGTTTTGATTGCTCTTCTTTATCTAGTTCCTTTAGGTATAAGGTTAGATTGTTTATTTGAGATTTTTCTTCTTTCTTGAGGTAGGATTGTACTGCTATAAACTTCCCGCTTAGAACTGCTTTTGCTGCATCGCATAGGTTTTGGATCATCGTGTGTTCATTACCATTTGTCTCTAGGTATTTTTTTCATTTTCTCTTTAATTTCTTCAGTGATCTCTTGGTTATTTAGTAATGTATGGTTTAGCCTCCATGTTTTTGTGTTCTTTACATTTTTTCCCTGTAATTGATTTCTAATCTCATAGTGTTGTGATTGGAAAAGATGCTTGATATGATTTCAATTTTCTTAAATTTACCAAGGCTTCATTTGTGACCCAAGATGTGATCTATTCTGGAGAATGTTCCGTGTGCTCTTGAGTAGAAAGTGTAATCTGCTGTTTTAGGATGGAAGGCCTTATAACTATCAAATAAATCTATCTGGTCTATTGTGTCATTTAAAGCTTTTGTTTCCATATTTATTTTCTGTCTGGTTGATCTGTCCACTGGCATAAGTGGGGTGTTAAAGTCCCTCACTATTACTGTGTTACTGTCGATTTCCTCTTTTATAGCTGTTAACAGTTGCCCTATGTATTGAGGTGCTCCTATGTTGGGTGCATATATATTTAAAATTGTTATATCTTCTTCTTGGATTGATCCCTTGATCATTATGTAGTGTCCTTCCTTGTCTCTTGTAACAGTCTTTATTTTAAAGTCTATTTTATCTGATATGCGTATTGCTACTCCAGCTTTCTTTTGATTTCCATTTGCATGGAATATCTTTCTCCATCCCCTCTCTCTCAGTCTGTATGTGTCCCTAGGTCTGAAGTGGGTCTCTTGTAGACAGCATATATACAGGTTTTGTTTTTGTATCCACTCAGCGAGCGTGTGTCTTTTGGTTGGAGCATTTAATCCATTCACATTTAAGGTAATTATAGATATGTATGTTCCTATTACCATTTTCTTAATTGTTATGGGTTTGTTTCTGTAAGTCCTTTTCTTCTCTTGTGTTTCCCACTTAGAGAAGTTCCTTTAGCATTTGTTGTAGAGCTGGTTTGGTGGTGCTGAATTCGCTTAGCTTTTCCTTGTCTGTAAAGCTTTTGATTTCTCCATCTAATCTGAATGAGATCCTTGCTGGGTAAAGTAATCTTGGTTATAGGTTCTTCCCTTTCATCACTTTATTATTTTTTTTTATTTTTTATTTTTTTGCGGTACGCGGGCCTGTCACTGTTGTGGCCTCTCCCATTGCGGAGCACAGGCTCCGGACACGCAGGCTCAGCGGCCATGGTTCACGGGCCCAGCTGCTCCACGGCATGTGGGAGCTTCGCGGACTGGGGCACGAAACCGTGTCCCCTGCATTGACAGGCAGACTCTCAACCACTGCGCCACCAGGGAAGCCCCCTTTCATCACTTTAAATATACTTTGCCACTCCCTTCTGGCTTGTAGAGTTTCTGCTGAGAAATCAGCTGTTAACTTTATGGGAGTTCCTTGTATGTTTTCATTTTTCCCTTGTTGCTTTTAATAATTTTTCTTTGTCTTTAATTTCTGTCAGTTTGATTACTATGTATCTCAGCGTGTTTTTCCTCAGGTTTAACCTGCCTGAGACTCTCTGTGTTTCCTGGACTTGGGTATCTATTTTTCTTTCCCATGTTAGGGAAGTTTTCGACTATAAACTCTTGTAATATTTTCTCAGGTCCTTTCTCTCTGTCTTCTCCTTTTGGGACCCCTATAATGCAAATGTTGTTGCATTTAATGTTGTCCCAGAGGTCTCTTAGGCTGTCTTCATTTCTTTTCATCCTTTTTTCTTTATTCTGTTCCATGGCAGTGAATTCCACCATTCTGTCTTCCAGGTCACTTATCCGTTCTTCTGCCTCAGTTATTCTGCTATTGATTCCTTCTAGTGTAGTTTTCATTTCAGTTATTGTATTGTTCATCTCTGTTTGTTTGTTCTTTAATTCTTCTAGGTCTTTGTTAAACATTTCTTGCATCGTCTTGATCTTTGCCTCCATTTTTTTCCTGAGGTCCTGAATCATCTTCACTATCATTATTCTAATTTCTTTTTCTGGAAGGTTGCCTATCTCCACTTCATTTAGTTGTTTTTCCATGGTTTTATCTTGTTCCTTCATCTGGTACATAGTCCTCTGCCTTTTCATTTTGTCTATCTTTCTGTGAATGTGGTTTTCGTTCCACAGGCTGCAGGATTGTAGTTCTTCTTGCTTCTGCTGTCTGCCCTCTGGTGGATGAGGCTATCTAAGAGGCTTGTAAAAGCTTCCTGATGGGAGGGACTGGTGGTGAGTAGAGCTGGGCGTTGCTCTGTTGGGCAGAGCTCAGTAAGACTTTAATCTGCTTGTCTGCTGATGGGTGGAGCTTAGTTCCCTCCTTGCTGGTTGTTTGGCCTGAGTGACCCAGCACTGGAACCTACAGGCTCTTTGGTGGGGCTAATGGCAGACTCCGGGAGGGCTCACGCCAAGGAGTACTTCCCAGAACTTCTGCTGCCAATGTCCTTGTCCCCGCCGTGAGCCACAGCTGCCCCTCGCCTCTGCAGGAGACCCTCCAACACTGGCACGTAGGTCTGCTTCAGTCTCCTATAGGGTGACTGCTTCTTCCCCCGGATCCTGATGTGCACACTACTTTGTGTGTGCCCTCCAGGAGTGGAGTCTCTGTTTCCCCCAGTCCTGTCAGAGTCCTGCAATCAAATCCCGCTAGCCTTCAAGGTCTGATTCTCTGAGAATTCCTCCTCCCATTGCCAGATCCCCAGGTTGGGAAGCCTGACGTGGGGCTCAGAACCTTCAGTCCAGTGGGTGGACTTCTGTGGTATAATTGTTCTCCAGTTTGTGAGTCACCCACCCAGTGGTTATGAGATTTGATTTTATTGAGATTGCACCCCTCCTATCATCTCATTGCGGCTTCTCCTTTGTCTTTGGATGTGGGGTATCTGTTTTGGTGAGTTCCAGTGTCTTCCTGTCAATGATTGTTCACCAGTTAGTTGTGATTCCGGTGCTCTCGCAAGAGGGAATGAGCACACATCCTTCTATTCCACCATCTTCAACCAATCTCTGCTCTTACTACTATTTTTTTACTATTATTTTCTCAGGGATAAAATCCCACCACCAATCAACTATATGGGAGCCATGAAATACTTTAATTTGAGTCAGACTGTACATGCCTTGAGACAAGAAGAAAAAGGACCCTACGCATTTTGCTAAGTGAAATAAGTCAGAGGAAGACAAATACTGTAGGGTATCACTTACATGTGGAATCTGAAAAAGTCAAACTCACAGAAACAGAGACTAGAATGGTGGTTACAGGAGGCAGTGGTAGAGAGCAGAAGGTGGGAAAATGGGGAGATGTTAATCAAGGAGTACAAATTTCCAGCCACAGGATAATTTCCAGGGATCTAATGCACAGCACTGGGATTACATAACTTAACAGTACTGTGTCATATACTTGAAAGTTGTTAAGAGAGTAAATCTTAAATGTTCTCACCACAAATGAAGTGGAAATTATGTGACACGATGGAGGTATTAGCTAACACTACAGTGGTAATCAAATTGCAATATGTGTGTAAATAATCAACACATTGCACATCTAAAACTTACACGGTATTATATGTCAACTATCTCATTAAAGCTATAAAGAAAATTTTTTAATTGGTAGATTATTTTATTCAAGGAATTTGCCCTTTTTTTTTTCCAAATGCGTTTGCATTGTGTGGAGATGATATTATGAACAACAAAATGGACATATCTACAGGTAAAGTTGAGACTAAAAAAGAAAGAAAGGGAAGGGAAGGAAGAAAGAATGAAAGCCCTAGAAAGGAGCTTCAGAAAAACCATTGTCAATGGAAGTAATGTGGGAGTTAAGGGGGAGTCGATTACTAGAAGAATCACAATAAAACTGGCAGTTCTGAAAGGAAATCTGAAAATAGGACAATAGGAGCAGAGTTTCTATCTTCTACATAGAAAATAAAGGCACAGAGACTGGAAATTGTGAGATCTGTTTGGGGAATGACAGGTCATCTCGTCTGATGAGAGTAGTTAGTATGAAGAACAGATTAGAAACTAAAAGGAAATAAAGCTCCAAGGGTGGGCTGGACCTGTATCATGAAGGCTTCAATTCAGGCTGATGAGCCTGTGACTAATTTTGTTTTTTTTGTTTTTTGTGTTTTTTTTTTACTTTTTGGCCACATCTGCCAAGCGGCAGGCATGCAGGATCTTAGTTCCCCAACCAGGGATGACCCTGCACCCCCTGCAGTGGAAGCACAGAGTCTTAACTACTGGACTTCCAGGGAAGTCCAACCTGTGACTAATTTGAAAGATAACAAGGAGCCAGTGAAATGAGGTGGGAAATAACATGATTAAAGCTTTGATTGAGAAAGACCTTACTGGCACCGCTACAAGAAAATGGGCCAGGAAGGTTAAAGAGTGGAGCCTGGAAAAAAAACGTCTTAGAAGGTTTCCAAAAGGTGGTCATAAAAAATAATTAACAAGTACAAGTAGTCATTTCCATTTGTGATACATAAAAGTTAACAAGTCCCTAGATTCTGTTCTGGTTCTTGGAACACTCAATGTGGGTCTGTTAAAATTACAAGATTTTTTTTTTTTTGGCTGTTGTTTGTTTTTATTGGGTGTTTTTTTAGCCCACAATATGAAGGACATAGTTAAAATCATATATAGTCTAAGAATCCAATAGAATGCAGGTATGCCCAAACAACTAGATATTTTCTATCATACTATGAACTAATAATTAATGGCTGAAGTGTGAACTTTAAAGGCAACAGAAATGGACATTTGAGTGTCTACTCAGTAACCAGCCTCACAACGTCCTGGCCAAGTATTCATCATTTCACTTGTTAGGTGATACACAACTCATATATACTAGGTAAGGACCAAACCAGGGTTACCTGACTAGAAAAAAATCTCATTTAAACAAACTACAAACTGCAGGTTACAACCATATTGTGGGTCAGGACCAGCATACAGTTTAAAATGGGATATAAAATACAAAATATCAGTGAGCACTGATATTCTGGGTAACTACTATTTTAGGAAATGTTAGTTTCATACATATGTATTTGTATGTGTATATTTAAAGGAATAGTATTTATTCAGGGTCATAATAAAGTAGGTTTGAAAGCTACTGCACTCACTACAAGATGCTCAAAACACAGATGTTACTCAGCTTCCTTTTGGGAATAAATAAATTTGTACTCTAAAATTCTAACAGCAGTTACTCTACGTTTGCGTATGAACTAATACTATTAAATTATTCCCCAAAATCACAGTAAACAAAATCAATAATGAATATTAACATACAGTAAAGTCTTGGATTCCTAGACACTGCTCAAATATAAACAAATATTACTACTTATTTTTGAAATAAAATAAACATCATAAATACACAGTGTAGCAAGTTTTCCTGTTTTCCAGATGACTTCTAAGTTTATGTAACATAACTGCTTTCTTAAAATGGTTAATTATCAATTTTCACAAGTGTTAAAAAAAAATGCCAAGACTTCCTTCTTAAATAATAAGAATTATTCTAGGGCAGTAATTAGAACATCCTGGGTTTGTATCCCAGACTATTATTCTAGGCGGTAGGACCTTAGTCAAATTACTTAAACTTTCTAATCCCCAAATATCCTGTATTAAAAGTAGGAATGATACTACTTACCATATAGGTTTATAAGGACCACGACGAGAAACCATACGTAAAGGGCAGAGCAAGAAAGCCAAGTTCTTAGAAAATGCTCAACAAATGTGACTGAAATTACATTTCATGTTTAATGGTTGGCATGATTAATTTATGCCAGAAGCCAATTGTTGCTTTCAGTAAATTTCATACAAATTAAACTGAGCGTGAGGCAAATGAATCACAAAAGCTAAAGTTGTGACGATAGTTCATCATTATTCCTGATGTTTTCCCAATTTATCTGCCCTTTCCTATCAGTTTTCCCACTCTCTGTTAACCTGGAAAAATTCAAAGCTCTATCTGACCTAGCCACCCTATTGTGTTTCATGTGGTAATTTCCAAACCTGCAAGTGGCAAAGCTTTCAGTCTCTCTTCTGGAGGATTAACAGCAGCATGACAAGGCCAAAGTCGCTACTCCAGCAAACAGCCAGCTTCACTTTAAAATCCCCTAAGTGGTTTGGACTGCCGTGGTGTGATAAATGTGGGACTGCTTTATAAAGAATCATTTAACAGTGGTTTATTTCTGGAAGGAAACAAAATGCCACGAGAACTAATTTGATGAAGTGACAAGAGAACACAGATTTTAGTTCTGGGTCACAAACTCTCTTCACCCTTCTGCTACTATATTTCCAAATGAGAAAAGGAAATTTGAGGTTAAAAAGAACACTCTGTAGGGAGAAAATTATGAAAAATAAGCCCAGAGCACCAGAGGTTACCTCCACCTGGACATCAACTCTCATGAGAGAACCCTCCTCCCCCACAAAATGGTTTGAATCCACACTGCTTTCCTGGAAGAGGGGTCAGGATGTATAACATGGTGCAAAAGTCTTATGGTGGTAGCTTATCTTCCATGCATATGTATTCCCATTTACATAAGTAAAATTAATCTGGTATGAACAGAGTGACTCCAACGTTGAGAAATTTCTCCATGGACATCCTGGGCAGATTTCTCTCTCCTAGCAAGAGGATAGCACACCAGCCAGGCACTGCCTTGTCTTCAGGTCCTCAATTCCAAGTTTACCAATGAGCTTCACATGAGGACCTGGGGTCAGCCGGATGAATACAATACAACTCAGAACTTCAACAACCCATGTCTCCTGGTGGCCAAGTTGAATCAACTATTATAGGTAGGCAAGTGACACACATATCCCTCAAAACCACCCTTTACCTCCCTGTCCTGAACTCCTTGATCTGTGTGCCCAGCCAAGGCTGACCATTCTGCAATGGGAACCATGCTTAGGCAAATGTGTGTCTGTCCCTTCTAGAATCTTTATGAAACCCCATAAGTAGACACAAACAGAGATGCCGTTCGTTTATGTGAACTGTCATGAAACAGTCTACGGAAAATTTTTCAGGTAAAAGGAACTCATGTTTTATATATCTAGTAGCCAGGGAATCATTTTAAGGTTGGAGACTTAGAACCTCCCACGTCAAGAAGAATCCCAGGGCCCTGTACGTGGGCAGTGGTGAAAAACGAAAAAAGAAAAAGCTTTGCTCACATCTGATTTTAGTTTATCTTCTTAGCCCCACCCATGGCTGTAACTTACCAAAAGGGGGGTTCAGAAACACTATTTCTGCCTTACATCATTTGCCACTACAGTTCAAGTACATATGCCTCAGAAGGCCTAGATAGTAACCAAAATATTATGGTATAAATCAACTGTATTGCCCATTAAAATTACTCACGGCTGCCTTTAATTGGCCCCTTCACCTTTGATGGCTCATCACAGAGCAAGAGCTCAAACCCTGGAGGACACATCATGTCCGTTTGGTTCCTGATTCTGCACTGAGCTAGCAACAAAACCTCGGGTCATCTCTTAACCATAAACTCACTTTCCCATCACATAAATCAGAGATAATGATAGCTCACAGATCTGTGGATTGGACGAGTGAGTGTTAATAAAAGACTGGGAGCAATGGCTAGCACAGAGCATGCATTTAACAAATGCTAGTTATTAATACAATTGGCAGAGTGGTATAAGAGGAGTAGAACTTTAGATTTTGATGATCTCGGCTCAAAACTGCATTCTGCTGGTTACTCTCTGAGCTTCAGATTCTTTATCTCTAAAGGGGGAATATTTTCACCTATTCCAAAAAGTTGTTGTAAAGACAAACAAAAAAATGAATATTATTGAACCCAGTACAGTTATGGCACATAGTTTATGCAAAACCAGAATCGAAAATCTTTGCTTTAATCTCACTAGCAACCACAACGCTTGTGAAGGTAACTGTCAACCAAATCCACAAACGAAAGAAAGAGAAAACATATATCCAAACAGAACAATTTTATTAATTAATTTGGCCACAGTTCATTCCACATCACAAAGAAAATGGGAAACCTTAAAAATAAAAACAAACCAAAAAAACCCTCCAGTCTATAAAACGAAGAAGTGAAGATGCACCACAAATCATGAGATGGTCAGAAGGTCTGTGGCCATACTGCAGTGCAGTGAACCATCCCCACGGAGTGAGCACCGCGCTCTGAGTGACCTTGATTGCTTATGCAATGAAGGCACAAAGCAGGACATACATTTTAATCTAGTTAGGAGAGAAAAGAGGTTAAGGCCACAGAGCATTCATTTTGTTCTTTCAGAGGAAAGCCGAAGTATAGTACAGTTTCACCATCTGACAGTTGCAAAAAATAGAGGCAGCTCATTCACGAAACCTGAAAGCCCCGTGAAAACTCGCTCCCCAGTTCTCTCCTAACAGCTTACATGATATGCCTGAAGCGCTGCTGCTTCCCTTTCTCTTTACCGCTCCTCCTCCGTGTTCCCTCCCCACCCTCCTCTTTCCTCAGACTCCTCCATGGCAAAGCCAGCTCTACAGTTTCTGAACTGGTAAGGGAGGGGAAGACTAAGAAAACTGTACTGGGAAATGAAAGACTATCCAAAAGCAGGAATGCAAAGCCCTAGTTCTAAAATGAGCAGAAAATGCTGGTGTATTTTGGACAGATTACAAAATACTTTTATCAAAAAGTATTATTTGCAATAATCAGATGTAGACACAGATGCTTCCACAAATACTGGGAAAAGATGTATGCACCCACACTGCATATCCTCTGCTTCCATTTTTGGCTGTATGACCAGTGAAGATAGCCCCATGGAAAAGCAAAACAGTGTCCCAGAGGCTTATGTGTGGACCGTTAACATGCTGATGACAGAAACAAAGTGTCATAAAATGAATGTGAAATGTATCAGGATGAAGAAATATGTACTGACGGTAGTGAGGTCTAATGGCTAGCAGCTTGAGGTTTGCAGACTCACCCTCGGTTCCTGACTAAGCCCCTAATGGTCGGTGATATAGAGCATTTCAGTCTTTATTTTTTATTGAAGCTGGATTCATAAAATGCATGCATCTGCCAAAGGCTTTACACTTTTTGGAGGTAATCACCAGAACCCCATGTAAAAAGAATTTGATAGTGAGAGTCCAGCTGCCTGAGCACAAAGATGGTATAATTCTGCTTGTGGTAAAACCGAGATCAGTGAAGTTGACTGTATAGTTGTCAGCCTGAGACACTGAGAGCCGTATTCTTCTAAAGGATGAGTTCAAGGTTAATTTCAAAAGGCTCAGTGAGCTTTCTCTGTTTTTTCAACTTCATGCCTGTATTTGTTTCCTAATGCTGATGTGACCAATCACCACAAACGTAGGGATCTAGAACAACAGGAATTGATTATCTCACAGTTCTGGAAGTCAGAGGTCTGAAATGGGTGTCACCGGGCTAAAATCAAGTGTTGACAGGCTGCATTCCTTTTCAGGGGTCTAGAGAAAAATCCGTTTTCTAGCCTTCTGCAGCTTCTGGAGGTGACTCTCAACCCCTGGCTCATGGTCCTCCTCCATCGTCAGAGCCAGCAATCGCATCCCTCCAACTGCTTCCGTCAACACAGCTCCTTCTCTGACTCTAACTCTCCTGTCTCCCTTTTCCCAGGGATGAGGACATCTTTGGCGGGAGCCATTATTCTGCCCATCACATCACGCCACATGACAACTTTGTCGCAAGCTGTCTGTTATAATGAAGAAAAAGCATTTAAAATGCTAAGGGGCTCTGCCTTTGAGAAATTTCCCCCCAACTCTTTCAGCAACTAGTATTCCAGCTGAACACAGGGCTAAATAGTATCTAATTTGAGGCTCCACATAACCCTTTACCTTGTGGACTATATACTGAATTTTGGTCTGGCTGGTAGATGATCAAACTTGGGAACTTTAAAGGAATGAAGCTGCAATTCTTAACAAAAGCAGAGGGTACTCCTGTCTCAATCAAACAGTCAACACACATATATATACAACAGACCTGGGCATATACAAGTAGAGATCAAATGAATAAGCAACACAGAAAAAACGAAAAAAGAAGACAGTATTATTCCAAATCCAAAACACAAAGTTCAACGCATACTCCAGCTTGTGCTAACATGCACAGGACCCAAAAAGAGAAACCATGCTTTCACATACACCTAACTCTGATCTGGGCAACAGAGGTACTCATCTTTTTGCTAATCATATAAAAAGAAAGATGTTTTCTCCCAAGTCAGTAAATAAATATTTTAAAAGATGTGTTTTTTAGGTGTTGCAGAGTTTTGTTCAAAGGAAAAGACTGTACACATCTACGATAAGTGCCCAATTGATTGAGAAAAGGAAACACCAAATGAAAGCACCTTGGCTCCACCAAGGTAAAGGGTACACTTTGGCAAAGCTATTGCCCAGCCCTTGGTTCTGTAACACAACTGCTTTAACACTCCCCAAGCAAGCTGTCTTGCAGGCGTGCCCTTAAACTCAAATTTCCATCATCACCCCTTCAGAACTTCACTGACAATTTACATCCACTTATGTTCCCCATTTGTGTTAAACTTTCAAGGTAGTACCAGGTAGTTCACAGTTTCAACGTTAGATTGCACTACATTCCTTCTGATGACATCATATCTCTGCAAAGGCGTATTCATACCATTGCTGTGACAAAACATGCTACATGAAAGTCAACGTGGACTGGAAAGAGAGTGGCAGTGTCCAATCTAATTCCAATGTCTGAGAAGCCATTCCCCTGCCCAACTAAGACGTATTCATAAGTAATTATGGTCAAGACTGGAATAAAAATATTTTTCTTTCAATTTGTATTTTTTTCAAACAGAATAATTTTTTTCAAATTACATTAGGACATACATACTTGTTAATTCGTTTCAACCTAACTGCTTAATAAAGGAAACTATTGGGCATTTCCATTGGCATGAGGTGTTAATGAAAACACGACTGAGGTACTAAGGGCACCGTGAACCAGGAAAGTTGGGGAACCTTGGATCTATGCTGTTTCATTTAAGGTAATGTTTGCAAATACTGTCTTTCCTGTTTAGTTAAAAAAAAAAAAAAAAAAAGTACCCAGAAGACCACATCTTCATCTGTTAAAGGAAAAAAGATGCAGTACCCAAATCTCTGTCTAACTCCTGCTTTCCAGAATACTCTCCTCCTCTCTTCTTCCCATAAAACCACATGCATGACAATTCTTTGGCTGCCAAGCATCTGAAGCCTCTTCCTCCTTGGGGAAGTTCCCACCATAAGAAGGCGTATTGGGAGGTATTCAGCCCATTAGCGAACCCAAAAGAGCTGGCTACTCACTTTCCCAGTCTCCCTGTAGCTTGAAAACAAGTGCCTGACACGCGCTCAGCCAAAGAGATGCACTATGAATGGGGTCCAGAGAAGGAAAGAATAAGGAGCCGTGCGAACACGGCAGCAAGAGGCAGCAATGTTCTGTCTCCAGGGGCCAGGGGAAGGGGTACCAGCAGAACATCCAGCATCCAGTGCAGCAGTCAGGGCTGAGCAGCAGCCGTGGGTGTTGATGGCACTGCTACCCTGGGAGGTTGTAACTGTGGGGACACCTGCCCGGCCTCCTTGGAACCTGCCATCCTCTAAGACTGACTCTCCAATCTTCCTGCTGGACATAGTATCACTAAAAAATGCACTTCTTCCTGCTTCTATCATCTGCAGCTCTTTTCTGTCACTTACGAGTAAAGTTAGGATGAACACAGTTCCCCAAACACAATCTTCTTTCCACAGAAGATTCATAAACCTCCCAATGTGATAGTTACATGAAACAACACACAAATAGAATTTAAGCAAGTGGATCGCTTGCAGGAAACAAAACTCATTTTGAGTCAAGCATCTTTCCAAAGAATTCCCCCATCAATTTATCACATATGGGGAAGGAAAATGTGCAAAAATACAGAGAAGACATCTTGATTTGGAACACTGTACAGCTGCAGAGTTAAGCTGCTGTCCACACATCCCTTTGTCTATAGTGGCAAGGCAGGCCCATTGCTGATACCTGTGCTTAGTTCATTTAGAAGAAGACCTAAATCACTTTTTTTATGGGTAAGGCTGACATAACCTTAAGTAGAGCAATACGAAATGTGCCACTATAACATATGAAATTGACATTTCATGTCCATTTTAGGTACAGCTAGATGACCTTAGTCTAAAAGAGCCATTTTAAGTGAGAGTCAGAGTTTTATTTTTTGACAGATGGATGCCACGGCTAGAGAATTTATCTAGGTTATATCTGAACTCAAGTATGATCTACACAATTATTTTGATTCAATGGCTTTAGACACTGTGAAAATATTTTTCCTCTCCCAGGTTCTAATTTGTTATGCCACAGATGTCCTATTTAAGAACTTTTTTTTTTTGCATTTCAGCAATCATATGAAGCAGGATGACATGCACCTAGTCCTTCAAACTGATAATCCATATATTTCTATCTTTACTCATTCCATGTTGTTGGATAAGAAAAGACTTCACAATCAACTAATTCTTACAGTACACTAATAAAAAAAAGCAAACACAGGCAATGCTGTTGAATGGTGTCTGTAATTACATATACCATAAAGTGTACTGTCCCTGTTTACACATCTGGAACACTAGGATTTCTTCCTTTCTTTCTTTTTTTTAACCAAGGAAGCAGTTACCCTTTAATTTTCTAAGAATTATACTTTCACAAATTACTATCACATCACTTCCCAAATATAACTCTCTAAAGTATAAGAAACACCTTAAATAAAGCATTAATAGAGAGAGCCTGTGCATTTTGTTAAAACTCGCCAAAACACAAACATACAAAAATGGAAGAATATTATGAATATGTTCACAAAGTCTAAGTAATGGAATATGAAAGACTAATCCATTGGAAGTTATTACTTGGGTACAACACTTCCTCTCTTATTGAAAGTTTCTTCTAATAACTCAGTGTACCTTTTACTACTTTATTCAGTTGTCAGTGAAAGGAAATATAACACAATCTGGTATCATCAAAATGCAAATGTAACGGTTTACATAACGGAATTCTGGGGCTATACTGGCTTCAGATACAGCTTCAACCTGGAGCACAAATGATATGATGTCTCTCAGCTCTGTTCTCCTTTAAATTGAATACATTTTTAGTCAGTGCCTCCTGTCAGGATGGCAAGATGACGGCCAAGAACTTGGGGTTATATCCTCACACCTCCAGCTACAGAAAGCAAAGGAAGTAAAGAGTCTTAGAACTAGCATCAGTACACCTGAATGGATCACCTGAGGTCATCGGTCCGTACTAGAAAGAGACTCAAAACCAAATGCCTCTGAAACCGTATGGCTACATCACAAACCCAACCCTAGAGCCAGGGATGAAGTCAACATCTCACAAACCAAGGAGACCAAACATGAGGACAGGGTATCCCTGTGAGAAAATTAGTAAGTATTTACCAGAAGGCGGATGGAGTATGAACTAGCCTTTCTCTCCAATTAGACAGAAGTTCCAAGAAGCCAGGAGCCATTTTCACAACTTATGATAACCCCATTCATTCTGAACAACAAATCTGCACACAGATCAGGCAATTAGAGATATGGACAATGACAATAAACAGTGTAGTTTAAATCACATGGTTTCCATACTACTCCTTCATCTGCATAGACCAGCTCCACCCCCGCAAACATAAGGCTCTGCCTACTCTATTACCCCATCACTAGCCCTGGAGAGGCAAAAAGATATGCCGATGACCCCACTCTTTCTCTTGACTCTTCGTCCTGGTGACAAAAGTCCCAGAATAGTAACATACAATCAAATTCTCTCTGGATCATTGTCTTGTGTTTCCAGTTTTCAAGGTTCAAGAACTACCATTAGGTCTTACAGAACAGAGGAGATGTACTATCTTAAATCTGATACTTATGCTCTATTTTTTAAGCGTATAAGATACATCATACTTGTATGTTATATACTGCCTTCAGGAAGAATAATATTCCAATGAGCATGCCTTTTTTCAAACTCCTGATGTTCATTAGAACTGCTACTCCTCGTCCCAGGCCTTTTTATCCTATGTTCTTTCCCTGTCCTCCTCCTTATCTCACCTGGCTTCCTCGAGGTCCACACAGGCCATCCCCAATACTCTCTGGACCGGCCCGTCACCACGCTCTTTAATGGTGGTTCCCAGAACGTTTTTTCAGAATGAAGCATTTCATTGCACTTCACTAGATCAGAGTTTCTCAACCTTGTCGCTACTGACATTTGGGGCCAGATAACAGTTAAAAGGGGATGTGACCGTTCATTTTATGTGTCTACTTGACTGGGCCACAGGGTCCAGACATTTGGTCAAATATTATTCAGATTATGTCTGTCCCGGTGTTCTGGATGAGACTAACATCCGAATTGGAAGACTGAGTGAAGCAGATTGCCTCCCCTAAAGTGAGCAGCCCTTATCCAATCAACTAAAGGTCTGAATCGAACAAAAGGGCTGAGTAGAAGGGAAAACCCCGAATGGGACTTACACCATCAAGTCTCCAACTGGCCAACTGCAGATCTCAGGACTTCTCAGCCTCCATGATTGTCTCAGTCATTTCCTTTTAACAAAACTTTTTAGATAGAGATAGAGATAGAGACAGAGATGATAGAGATAGAATAAAGATAGGGAGATATATATGTGTATGTATAGATATGTATATATGTACATATATATACATACATAGATATAGATATAGATATAGATATGCATGCCTCCATATAGACCTCTCCTTTTGGCTCTGTTTCTGTGGATAAACTTAACTAATATAGGAGCTCTCCCCTGAATTTTAGGGTGTTTAGCAGCATCTCTGGTCTCTACCCATTAGATGTCAGGAGATCCCCCTAACTGTGACAACCAAAATGTCTCCAAACATTGACAAATATCCCCTGGGGATAAAACTGCCCCTGGTTGAGAATCACCGCACCAGAGGTTACAACTGGAGACACCATCAGGACAACTGGGGACATAAAAATGTCTTAGAAATATCACACATTTTCAGCAGCGATTACACCATCATTCACAACATGCAAGTGTTTCTTAAATTAGCAATGTCTCCATGCTCTCTTCTTAAAGCTTGTCTATGCCTCAGGCTAGATCTTGTCACCCATCCAATGTGCTACCCTGTCTATAAAGTAATGGTTCTCAGACCTGCGCTGGGTATGAATTCAAATCACCTGTGAGGCTTGCTCAGCACACCTGTGCTCTGGAGATTTCGATTTAACAAACCTAGTGTAGGGCCAGGGACTCTGTATTAATCAAAAGCTTCAGAGGTGATCCTGGCGCACAGCCCCAGTAGAATCACAATTGCCCTAAAATGGCAGCAAGGATCGAGAGGCACACGACCCCCAGGAAACCAAACACCTCTAGATATAGCAGGTATCCTGCCTCCGAAAAGAAGTCAGGGTGGGCCTCCCTCACCTCAATGGTTTTTCCAATAAGTGAAGAAAGATCATGAAATGTCTGGTCACTTCTGTGAGCTAGTTCTTCAAAGGATGTCAAATGTTTTTAATTCCATTAGTTCTAAAAGGATTATCTTTCTTAGCAGAGGAATAGGCAAAGTCATAGAAAAGAAATACAGGCTTTATAAGACACATACTCAATTTTCATAGTAAAATCATGAGAAAACAATAGGCTTTAAAACTGATTCTGGAAAGTGACTTTTAATAAATCAAAAGACTGTTAAAGGACTTAGCTGGTGATAAATTTGAAAAGGAAAGTAACTCTAAATTGAATAATGTATGAACTCAGACATACAAGTAATTACCTAAAATTCTCTTACAACAATTCAAGCCGTAGTACATATATATTTACTTTGCCAAATTAGAATATGTTTCTCATTCTCAAGGGTTTTCATGTGTTCATTTTAACACTACAGACAATCAGTAAATATTATGGATAATGTAACTATATAAAACTTTTCCTCCAAGTAAAATCTATGTACAGCTAGGAAAAATACAGAAATCAGAGGTTTTTTTAAAAAAGCTATGGAGAAACTTTGAGTTAATTCTCTTTTGAGACTAGATCAACACTGGAATATGTAATTTGTTCTTTATTACTCTTTGCAAAATACCATTATCTTCTAGTCCCCTCTGCTAGCGACAGTCACAAAATGCATGGAGACTTTAAATTTGATGAGACAGTTACACTTAAGAAATCTGAAGAATGACATGGGAAGACTGACTTCACAGAAAATGTCCTTTGATTCCGAAAAAAACTATAATATAAAGAAGACAATCCGTGTCATCATTTTCCTTCTCTAGGGAGAAAATGAACTAAGTAAAGCTGGAATTAATTACACATAGGGCGGTGTGAACCCATTAGGTGACGATGTGTCAACCAACCCTTAGTTGCTTCTTTCTCTCTTCCCCGACCCCTCCCATTCAACCTACTACAGATTGCTCTGGTGTTCCAGTGTCAAATTCCTCATTTCTTCCTCTTTGCATCCCTCCTACTTCTGTCTTCTTTTTTTGTTTCCTTATCTGCTTGCTTGTAACACCACCAAAGAACCAATTTCTCTTCAACAGTCACTCTGGCAGCCTTTCCCAATTGTTGGGAAGCTCTTCGTCCAAATGTTCTTCGACTCTTGCTGTCATTTTTTCAAAATCCACCACATCTTATTTCCCTTATAGTTTCCAGACAAAGAGTCTGTAAAAACAGAGAAATGGGTGCCGTCCTCTAGAATGAGGATCCATCAGATGGTCTAAGCATGGTTACTGTCATAACTCTAAAGGACGGTTATTATAGAAAACCCCATTCTTTATGAAAAAATAAACATGAGTGAAAAAAATGCAGACTTTTTTAAACTCCTGCAGTAAGGAGGAAGGATGACCACCTTGGCTGCCAGCCAACCACCAACACTCACTCTCTATACTTGCCCGGGGAGTACAGAATGATCACTATCCTCATCACAATGGCATATTATAACGAAACCTCCAAGGATATTAGAGAGAAAGGCCTTGGTTTTGAGGTTGTCAAAACAATTATAATAAAACAGCTGCTCACCTTCATTTGAGGAATTTAACACATTATCTCCCATCTTTACAACAAACCTCTTTGGGATATCTACTGCTCTATAACGCACCACCCAGAAACTTCACGACTTATTACCATGGATTATTATTTCTCCTGTTTCTGTGAACGAGCTCAGCTGGGCAGCTGTCCCTTGGGGTCTTGCAAGCAGTTGTAGACCGATGGCACTTAAGATTGAAATTATCCGATGGTTTGGCTAGGTGGGGGTATCCAAGATAGTTCACATGTCTGGCATATCGGTTGGGAATAATGGAACAGCATCTGGCTGGCCAGGAGTGGCTCTTTCTCCACGTGGCCAGCTTGGGCTTCCTCACAGCATATTGGTCAGACTTCTAACACAGCAGTGGCTGCCCCCAGAGTGACTTAGTCACAGAAGTCATGCAGCATCACCTCCACTGCATCTACTGATTGCACAGGGCCAGCGCAGATTCAGTGTGAGAGATGACCACACAATGTAGGAAATACCAGAGGCAATTTGGGCCACCTCAGCTATCACAAAGCCTGCTACGTAAATGGAGAGAAGTATTATTTCTCTCAAATTACAAATAAGAAACAGACTCTTTGATTCCAGTTCTGAGATCCAAGATCTAGAAACTGTCCAAACTGGGACAGGAATCCAAGTTTTCTGATTTTAAGGTGCCAAAGTCAAAATGGATTATAATTAAAAATGTAAATCTGATTTTCATCCAAATGTTAATTTCAGCTGCAATTAATTACTCATCCATAGAGTGGACATTTCAGGGCAGTCTGCTATCCCACATTAATCATACCTTCTTTTGCTAACAGCCATCAATCTTCCTTTAGGAATGTTGTTCTATCCACATTGGATACAGCATACCCTGCTCCACCCTAGCTAAAGGTAGCATGGGCTCAAGTATTTTCTAACCCTCTGGCATCTGAATCTTAAACAGAGTGGCAAAAGGCCTACAATGTTTGAAGCACATTTATTCTACTGGCAACATCCTGGAAAGACTGCCAAATAATTGTTATAAATAAGACCCATCCCCTCCTCCAGTTATCCGCTAGGCCTGGTACTCTGGCCACCTAATTTCTTTCCTGTAAATTCCCTTTGTGCTAATGTAAGCCAGAATCTATGGCCTGCAGGTCAGATACACCGACAACCAGGCATGTAGTGTCTGGGATACGAAGCATATTATAGCAGTGGTAAGCACCACTTTGGGGTCTAACTCAACTTAGTTTAAATATGAATCTGCCACTTACTGGGTGTGTCCATATTTAGGCAAATTACTTAACTTCTCTGAAGCTGTTCCTCATTTTTAAATCAAAATTTAAAATGTCATCTTCTTCAAACAGTTGCAAGGTTTAAAAGAGATAGTACAAGTAAAGCACAGTGTATAGTTCATAGCAAGGTCAGGTATGGTTAGGTATTATGTTTATTATGGATTATAGGTCCATAATCCCTTACCTGCCATTCTAATCTTCAAAAAACTCTGAAAACCAAACCCACTGTCAGTAAAACCTGACTTGAGCTGAAATGGAACTCTTTGTGATGTTTAATCCCATTCAAGTGACTATTTTATGCCTCACTGTGGAAATGTCAGTATGTTTAGCTGCTGCATGTGATCCTATGGGAATGCCACATGGCATATTGCACAGGTAGCATATTACCTTTTCTAATATGTAAAATTCTAAACCACCTTTAGCCCCAAGGGTTTCAGATAAAAGACTGTAAACCTATAAGTTATTATTCAAGAAATTTAAAATAAAAACCATACACATTGAGAACAGTGTCTAGGGAGAACCATGGATGATCCTATAAAACTGAAACTATTTATAAAAAAACAGAAATTATACTGGAGCCAATTCAATAACAAACATTTTATACTGAACTAGCACTGCTTATATAGGCAAATTGTACCAAAGGAACAAATTTATATATAATTGGATAAGCTACTCTACAAATATTGCACTTCTAGTTAAGGCATGTAATTAGAACTGCAACTTCTGACTTTTTAATTTAGTGTGTGTTTAAGAATTATATTTTATTACCTGAATTAAATACCATTGGTTCCACACTTGTAGGTTTCTCACAGGCTTGCTGTTCACTCACACTGTATCCTCTTACTCATAGTGAATTAGATAAATCAGAGGTTTAAATTATAATCCCATCCTGGGACTGCAGCATTTGTTTATACTGTCAGATCTGGCTCTCAATGGTCCAGAGCTCCAGAAAAACACACTAAACCACTGCAGCATCATTTCTCTAGGATTAAATTTTTAACTTTAGAAGAAACATTCTGAGGCTCAATTTTTAAAATTAAAACGGAAGGTTGAGGATATGTGTGCAAATCCCTGCACAACAAAAATAAAAACTGTAATTCAAACCAGAATGATACATAGACAGCTTTATTATGTCTGATAATGAGCAAAGCTATGAAGTACACTATCATCTTTTCCACTGTAGTTCCCTTTTTTTTTTTTCCTTTGCCTGCATCACGCAGCTTGCAGGATCTTGGCTCCCCAACCAGGGATTGAATCCAAGCCCCCTATAGTGCAAGTGTGGAGTTTTAACCATTGAACTGCCAGAGAAGCCCCCACCACTGTAGTTCTTTACATCCTTTTTAAAAAATTCTTCCTTTAAATGGATTCTAATTCACAGTGCAAATTTTGGGGCATGCAAATGATATACACCTAATACCAGGTTCAAAAAACCTTTACTTTAGAAAACACGTTTAGCTGCCCAAACTGAAAGACTCATTCATGAAATCACCAATATAAGTTTGTTTGAAAGGATCTATCTGTTCACATAAACATTGATATGAGGGATGTCATTTTCTGTACAATTTATTTAAGTAGACAAATGAAGAGACTGAGTTACATAAAACCAGGAAGTGTGCTCAAGGTCATGAAGCTAACTGCTAAGCAAATTATGCAAAAGACCATTTGTTAAAAAAAAAAAAAATCTGACTTTAATAAACAGGGCGAAGGGCTTCCCTCCAAAGTCTCCAGCATATTTTCAGTTTTCATGAATTTTTCAGAGAGCATCTGTTTTTAAGTAAGTAGAAACATACCCAGGGAACATAAGGCCCATTATAAGAAATTAAAATCAAAGTCCGGAAACATGCTCTACTTCTTTATCTGTGTGCAAAAGCAAGTTTAATACCATCAACATTTGATTACTTCTGAGAATAGAAGAGAATGAAAAATAGCATATCTAAAACGACTTTCCTTATCCATCCCACAAAACTACTGCTTTCTCACAGAATCACCAAGGAAGCTAAGAGTTCTTTTATTTCTCATTACAAAGAGCTGCATACAAGAACCATGGAAGGTCTCTGCATACGATGCTATTTTCTGTAGGTTTATACCAGCATTTGCAAACAATGTTCTATGGGCTCTTGATTGGTGCCACAGGAAAAGAAGAATTTTGTGGTATTTTAAAATAATAATAAAATAAAGTACATTTAAAAATCTTGGGAAATCCAGGTTTAAATAAACAGTTTGAAGAGTTTTGTTTTATTTTATTTTCCTGAATAATTTTTGGGCCCTTAATGTTCTAATATATATTATAAATTGACAAAAGATGCTTTTCCCAAATATGTATCCACAGAAAATTAGGGTTTGTTCTTGACATTGCACAGAGTATTTTTGGGTAATGATTCTCTATAACACATCATAATCAACCCACTGATCTAAGATTCCTATAAAACCAAAATAGCCTATTTTTGAACATTTCTGGTGATGGGGGATTCACTACATGCTGAGACGGCCTATTTATTTTGGGGCCATTCCACTCAGTTGCCTCTCTATGGTTTCCTTTAGTATGTCTTGGTTCTTACCTCTGTGCAAATGCAAAACAGATCATCTTCCACTTGAAAATCTTTCCTGTATATGAAGACATCTACTGAAACCCCTTGCACTGAATTTCTACCACTAAAAGCTAAACATCTTAAATTCTTCATGGTTTGGGAGGCCCTCATTAACCAAACTGATCTCATGATACCTCCTTGTTTGGGAGATACATGCAGTCACGTAGATCACAGTCCTCAGAGTGGGATCAAGTCAGCACAGGATTAATAAATGAGCCTGTTTTCCCAGGGCCTGAGCCTTGGTTCTGCTATTCACTATCTTTGAGAACATGACAAGTTAGCCAATATTTTCTAAGTCTCACTCTACTCACTAAACAGTAGTAACTATAGTTCTTGCCATCATGAAGCTTCTGTGAACATTACATTTAAAATACTGAATCTGCCCCCAAAAAAGTGTTCAGTAAATATTAGCTAGTATCAGTACATCCATTTTGGAAACATGTGTTTTCTTTCAGTCAATTTATAAAAAGTAAAATTCACCAAGTGCTCAACAGTGACTGGCTCAGGGCTGTAAATAGCAGGTAAATGGAAGAGTGAGGAAAGAAACTGCCAGAGGATTAAAAATAAGCCACAGGGCTTCCCTGGTGGCGCAGTGGTTGAGAGTCCGCCTGCCGACGCAGGGTACACGGGTTCGTGTCCCGGTCCGGGAAGATCCACATGCCGCGGAGCGGCTGGTCCCGTGAGCCATGGCCGCTGAGCCTGCGCGTCCGGAGCCTGTGCTCCGCAACGGGAGAGGCCACAACAGTGAGAGGTCCGCGTACCGCAAAAAAATAAATAAATAAATAAATAAAATAAGCTACAAATTATCTGCAAGCAGATAAAGCCTGACTGCATAATCGTTACTGAACAGACTCTGTCTTTGTCTTCCCATGTAGTAACATGTCAATTTCTTTTAAGGGTTTCAGTGAAACACACTTTACAAAAGCCTCCCCTGTGAATAAGAAATGGGGGTGTGGAAATAAACATCTTTTAACAACACAGACTTCAACTTTTTCCTGCTCTGCTTGAAAGAGTGTCATTCAAAGGAAGAAAAACTCAGTGTCAAGTTATTTTCTACTCCTGGCCTGATGCCACACAGCTTTGAGCTTGCTTTTGGCTATACCAGTGGAGCTCACAATCTTTTAATTTAGCACGCGACTTATAGCTCCCTGTAGCACCTTTTAAACACTGGCAGAGTTCTACAATGATGATGAATGGGGCTCCATTTAGCCCAAACCTCTAGCATCTTATAGGTGGAAGAGTTCTTGGCACAGAGCAGTTGAACTAAACTTGGCATATATTTCCAATATGGATTCTGATCCTTCTATGACTGGTGAGGTTGAGGAGAACTCTTGGCAGTAGTATGAGAAGTAGAGACTCAAATTCTCTCTTAAGCAATTTCTTTGATATTTTAGGAAAGTCCTTGATTTCTAGCAATCAATTTAAAAAGTAAATAGAAGAAACAGACTAGTTTCGATCATGGAAGGGATTATGGAGCATCACTTAGTTAAATCCCACTATTTTGGGATCATATTACTACTCTCTCCCTCACTCCACCTAATGTGATCAAATATTGAGTTCTTTCCTAAATTAGAAAAAAAAAAGAAAGAAAGAAAGGAAAAGAAAAGGCATCCACTAGGTTCTGAAAGATGATTCACAGAAAGGTACTTCTCAGAGTTCTCTGATGTACTTGTTATCTCAGATCATGAAGCTACCCCATCATCAACACATATTGGGGCTGGGCTGGACACCTGGTAAAGGACAGCTGATCACAACAGAGCAGCCAGCAGTCTACCAAATGGCCCCTAGCAAGGGCACTGCCCCCAAACCGGGGAGATGGTGACTTAACCAATTCAGTTTCTTCTCATTAAAATAGAGTAAGCAATTCATAGGAACGAGGAAAAAAAACCCACAGACCACAGAGATGAGAAAGAAACAGTAGGTAAATCATATTAACTGTGCCACAGTGAAATAGGGACCCATAAACTGCTAACGCCCCCAATCAGGTAAACATCAAAAAAAGATCTCACATAATCTTCTAGTCCTAGACTTCCCTGTCTTGGTGAGGTCTAAGTGTACCATGGTTCTGTAGCTTTCCC
Organism: Tursiops truncatus; assembly: GCF_011762595.2. Classification (NCBI taxonomy): domain Eukaryota; kingdom Metazoa; phylum Chordata; class Mammalia; order Artiodactyla; family Delphinidae; genus Tursiops; species Tursiops truncatus. Next base: position 89,086,071 of record NC_047043.1, on the reverse strand, counting down.
AGTATTCCAATCAGAACCTTCCATGTGAAAGATATTCCTCTCTTCTTCATTTTTGCTTTTAACCTTCTGATAAACCCCCGTTACCTAACAAAACCTAGATAAATTTTCACTGCTTGTAACCAGCGCACAGGTAAAAGGAAGAAAGCGACTCCTTGATGAGTTTCCAACCATGTTTAAAGTTACCATCTCCCCTCCTCTTCTCAACCTCCAGACACATGTTAAAAGAAAAGGACAACAGAACCCATGTGGAGCCACTTGTGCTAAGCCCCATGTCACCAACCAGAGACTTAATACCTAACTTAATTACAGTTTCAGCCTCTCCAAGGAACAGAATCTTAAACAAGTCAATCTGGAATCACCTGGTCAGCACTAGTGGTTAATCCACTTGACAAGACCCCTGCCATCCCCTAAAGGAAAGTGACCTTGCCACAACTAATCCACTTTTTGCTGCTATAACCTCCTTGTTCCCTCTCACTGCTGACTATAAAAGTCTTTTTTTTTAATATACAGCTTGGATCTCCTTTCTATTTGCTAGATGGGATTCATGAATCATTGAATAAAGCCAATACGATCTTTAAAATGTACTCGGCTGAATTTTTTTTAACACACAGCCCTTAGTTTTGTATTTCAAATTCACCTAAATTATTATTCCATTCAAAACAATTATGTGCTTAGGAGCTAACACCATCAAGTATACTGGCTATACAACAGTAAGGTGCTCAATAAATCTTATTAGTTAATGATTAAATAAAGTCCACAGGACAAAAAAGTATCAAACCAATATTTCTTAACTATAAGGCATAAATCTACTAGAAACACAGATCTCTACTTCTTATTACCCAGAAAATACAAGAAAAGGTGTCAGATAAAGGAACCAAAAGTAAAATTTACTCAGACCTTTATTTACTGAGGACTTTAATACTAGGAACTGTGAGGCACACACAAATGCCACATGCATTGGGAACACAGACAAGGAAGAAACAGTCAATTATCTCACACTCAAATGAGAGATATGAACAAGAAAACATCATAGCACACAATGGAGATGTTATTATTCATTTTCTACCCTACCAAATTAGAGTCTGTGGGATCTAACTAGATAGAGATCAGTGAGCGCCTAGAAAGTGTTCATTGGTGGACACTCCATAAAGGCATAAGATGTTTAATATTCAGACAGTCAAACGGCTATGTCCACAATTCCACAGTCAGGGTATGCGTGTAATAAGATACACTATGGGAAGGGCTTCTGATAACAACACGGAGTCACAATCGATGTCAAACATACCCATCAGAAGGGAAATCCTAACTATAACAGAACTTTTTAAATTAACACACACAGGGACTTCCCTGGTGGTGCAGTGGTTAAGAATCCGCCTGCCAACGCAGGGGACACGGGTTTGACCCCTGGTCCAGGAGGATCCCACATGCCACAGAGCAACTAAGCCCGTGCGCCACAACTACTGAGTCTGTGCTCTAGAGCCTGCGAGCCACAACTCCCGAGCCCACGTGCCACAACTACTGAAGCCCGCACACCTAGAGCCTGTGCTCCGCAACAAGAGAAGCCACTGAAATGAGAAGCCCGCACACCGCAACCAAGAGTAGCCCCCACTCACTGCAACTAGAGAAAGCCCTCACGCAGCAACAGAGACCTAACGCAGCCAAAAATAAGTAAATTTATTAAAATAAAATAAAATAATAAAAATAACACACACACAAAACCAAAAAACTGAGGGACCCAGAAGTCTTAATGCAGACAATAGCTTTAAGAAATGCGTGACTTAAAAAAGAGAAAATAATCTATTACCAAGAAAGCCACCATGACCTAAAACTGGCCCAGTTAAACAACATAACTACTTAACCTCGTTGGCATGGTTAATGGGGGTGACAAAACAAGTGAGAATGGAAGTTGGTGCTGACCTCTTCTTTCTGTTACCCTGCTCATACTTTTTGGATAACTCCTTCCTCTCTCCCCTACCGCTTCACTTCTCCAAAATCTGTCAGTGAGTTGGGAAGTTTACCTGGCTTCTTCTGACAGACTCTCAGACAGGATATGCTGCCAACCTCTTGTGAGTGGTTTTTCCCGGACCTGCATTCTCTGTGTCAGCCTTGCCACAGGCAGATTCCTCTTACTTGCTCTTCATGCTTTGAGGGCCTAGGGTTTCGTTTTCTGGCTTCTTTGCCTTTGTAGAATCGTTAGATGTTTACCTGGATTCTTGGCTTTGAGTAGCCCACATCTTAAATTCTTTTCATCTGTTTATATCTTTAAAGATTCAACCAGAGCCTAATCAAGAAGAATTGATTTGGTCATGTAGCTTCTTCACTGCTCTTAATTGCTACACATTTCAGTTTTACTTAGAGTTGGGATGACCTTCCCTATGAGGTCAAGCTGCCTGGTGATCTCAAATGTAGTTTTGATATGTTAAGTGGTACAAGACAGAGATGTAAATGTGAAACTCTAACACTCATCTCTTAGCCCCAAAACACAAAGTAAATTTCTAAGGAAATTTCCAACAATAAATCATCCTATGTCAGCAACTAATTACGGTCAGTGTGGTGCAAGAACAAACTACAGCATCTCAATAAATCTTGTGAGATGTCAGTTCAGAAACGTTAGGTTGTGGGTGCTGCCAGGGGACACGGCACTGCTGGATTCAGGACTTGCAGACTATAGCAGGCATATTAGAAGTATGCTAAGCAGCAGGGGTACAAAAGCTGGACCAACAAAAGATAGGGATTCTTTAGACAAGGCACTGTCTAAAATTTCCAGAATATTGATAACAAGGACATTTTCAATGCACAAAGATTAGCAGAGTGATTCTAATGGCCAATTGAAATTATGAAAAATAAAAGGGAAACAATCATATGGAAGTAGGTATCTCTACATCAAAAATATTGGTGCCATGTGGAGGACAGAACAGAGACTTTAGAACTGAAATGGCGGCCCTGACAATGATTAGTTATTAGGCTTTTTCCTGAAATTCCTGCTCTGCCAATTATTAGACGTTGAGAGGCACTCAGCCTCTCTGAACTTATTTTTCCACAACTGTAAAGTGCAGATAATAATGCCCACCTTGGAGGGTTGTTGTAAAGAGTAGAAATAACATAGGCAAAGATTCTGGGCATATTGTTAATGCTCAACAAATGAGAGCTATTATTCACTGTTAATATACCTGACTGCAAGTTCTCCAAAGATCAGTTAGGTTATCACTTTGGTAACCAAATCCTGAGGCTGCCCTAAGCTAAGAACATATATTCTTGGCATCTTCTATCCGCTGCACAAAATCGAAGACCAATTTTGACTGTCCAGTCACGACACCGTCTTACCTGTAGCACCTAATACCTCATAATATAACATGCAACCTTGTAGCTGAGAGGCCTTAATGAGCTCTTATAGCTGGAAAGGATAGAAACAACAACAATTATGACCTTGCAGAAGAATGCCCTAATATAAGCTGTTCTGCCTGGGTACATGATCGTTTGTAAGGCTTTGTGAAAATCGCTAACATTGATTATAGAATGAACTTCTGCTAATCACTAAGGGGCTACTACATCATTTCAAAAGGGATAAAGACATTATTTGGAGAATGTAAATTGTGATCGTTTCTTTGGAGGGCAATCTGGAAATAACAAATATTAAAAATGCAAAATCTGGGGGACTTCCCTGGTGGCACAGTGGTTGAGAGTCTGCCTGCTGATGCAGGGGACACGGGTTCGTGCCCCGGTCCGGGAAGATCCCACATGCCGCGGAGCGGCTGAGCCTGCGCGTCCAGAGCCTGTGCTCCGCAACGGGAGGGGCCGCAACGGTGAGAGGCCCGCGTACAGCAAAAAAAAAAAAAAAAAAAAAGCAAAATGCACTACTTCTTAACTAAGAAATTCCAATGCTTCTTCCAGGAATTTGCTCTACAGATACACTCACATATGTTTACAAAAATAATGTTTACAGTAGCAAAGGCCTGTAAAGAGCATAAATGATGGTGATCAGGGGTCCAGTATTACGGTCTTGGTATAAGGGAATAAATATTCTGAGTTGTCATTGGTAAGCAAGGGATAGCTATGCATAGACTGATGTCTAAGATTTATCTTTAAGTAAGGAAAGGATATTCCATGGCATTGTGTTTTTTTTAATTTAATTTATTTATTTACTTATTTTTGGCTGTGTGGGGTCTTCATTTCTGTGCGAGGGCTTTCTCTAGTTGCGGCTAGCGGGGGCCACTCTTCATCACGGTGCGTGGGCCTCTCACTATTGTGACCTCTCTTGTTGCGGAGCACAGGCTCCAGACGTGCAGGCTCAGTAGTTGTGGCTCACGGGCCTAGTTGCTCTGCGGCATGTGGGATCTTCCCAGACCCGGGCTCGAACCCGTGTCCCCAGAATTAGCAGGCAGATTCTCAACCACTGCGCCACCAGGGAAGCCCATGCCATTGTTTTTACAGTAAACAGTCACATATCTTTTTTTATTGAATAAGTATCTCAATATATATGTGCTCATATACATTAAATATCTCTGGAAAGACAAATAATAGTGGCATTGCCTCTAGGAGAGAGAGCTAATAGAAGGTGACAGAAAGGAAGCTTAGTTTTGACCAGATACCCTTTTATACTATTAAAATGCACACTCACAGACATATAACCTTTCAGAAAAATAATTTAAAAATACAAAGTGTTATAAAGGCAAAGTGAAATTGAAAGTTCAGACATTATCCAGGAAAATTCAACAACATTAATAGCCAGTCCAAATGAATCAAGGTCCCAGACCCTACTTCTTCATCAGTACCAGATTTTTTTTCTTTTAAATAACATGGATAATTACCTTAACTGTTCATCTGAGTTTGTATACCTGAATTTTTCAAGATATGAAATGAAAACTCTGCCAAGTTGAAAGTTAGAGATCTGCTTAAATTATTCAGTGAGGGGCTTCATATACAGCACAAGTTCTAGAGTGACCTATTTTACAATTCTACAGAACCGGAGGACGCACATATCCAGGCACATAATTTTTTACAACTGAAATGATATATTCACCATATTCAGTGCTGTACTGACTTCTAAGCTTTTGGTAAGGACTTGATTAAAAAAAGAAAAAAGGTAGAGGAAGTGGGGGGAGAAGCAGGGAAAGGAGATGAGAAGAAAATAAACAGTCACACAATTAAAATTCCAAAAGTCAGTAAGCCTAGAGTTTCAAGTGACTTGAGATACCGAGATAGCCTCTTAAAGTATGGAGAGCCTTCCAGACCAACAATGTGACACTCTAAGATCTATAATCTCTAGACAAATATCCATGAGCTAGACTTAGACAGCAATCCATGCTCATCATGGTCATATTCATACCCATAATAGAGAAAATATTTCTCTATTACCTAAATGCCTCATGTATGGTTTAAGTAATACGGAAGTTAAACATATTGAAAAACTGGTTAAACATAATATTATTAATATTAAAGGTAATATTATCTCTCGAATATACTCTCAAACTTGAATCCAGCTAAACTAACTTCAGTTACCCAGTGGAACCAGTTTCCTGCATCATTCTCTTCACAGCTTTCACTCCCAGCATTTTCCTTCACTCAGCCTTTGCTAAGGCTTTCTTGACCAAAGACCACTTGATCATTTACACATGAAGTCAAGTTACGAATCAAGTTCTTCCTTGCTTCCTGTCCCTTTACATGCTATTTTCTTTGCCTGGAACTTTCTTCTCTGGTTATTTGTATGATTAGCTTCTTCTCAAGTTCTGGGTCTCAAAATTCATATTCATTAAGAAGGCTTGCTTCACTCAGCCATCTACAGTAGATCCCTCCCACCTTCCTCTCTAGCTTAGCACCATCATTCTCTCCTTCAGAGCACCTATTTCGGTTTATAATTATTTTTATTATAAGTATTAGTTATTTAACACTTTTTTTCTGTCTCCCCTACCAGACCCTAAGCTCCATGAAGCAGGATGCATGTCTGCTTTTCTTTTTTTTCCTACCCACATGACCTAACTTGCCCCTAGCACAGAGCAGCGGTCAATATGTATAAGTAAAATGGATGAATGAAGTGAATTGTAGGATATTTCATTCACTTTTTTCTAAATTACCCTACTTTGACTAGAAGACCAAAGCCATACCTGAAAACCTGTAATACCACAAATTTGCAAGGAGCGAGACATGCCATTTTGAACTTTCTGTGCCCCCATTTACTCTCTATGACATTTATGAAATGGCCCAATTCATGGGGACACATCACCAGTGTTAGAGAGGGTAGAATCTGGTGCCATCCACTGCTCATAATTCTGCAAAAGTATGACGGCAACTGTAGACAAGAACATCCAAGTCAATTATTTGAAAAACAATGGGAGAACCTTCTTTAAACAGGGAGAGTAAGGAATCTTGGTGTAGTAGTCAGGGTTTTCCAGATAAACAGACCAAGAGAATGTATGTGTGTGTATGTGTGTGTATATTTACACACAAAATATATATGTATTAGAAAGAGAGAGAGATAGAGATTTATTTTAAGGAACTGGCGCATGTGATTACGGAAGCTGGCAAGTTCAAAATCTGCAGAACAGGCTACAGACACAGGGAAGAGCTGAGGTTGTACCTTGAGTCCAAAAGCAGTCTTCTGGTAGATTGTCCTCTTCCTTGGGGGACGTGAGTCTTTCTTAAGGCCTTCAACTGACTGGATGTGGCCCACATTATTGATCTGCTTTATTCATAGTGTCCCTATTTAAATGTTAATCACATCTTTAAAAATACCTTTATAGCATCATCCGGATGTGTTTGACCAAATATCTGGACTGTGGCCTAGCCAAGTTGACACATAAGATGAAATCACTACACTTCAAAAAGACTCTGTACTGTCATTTACACATTACACAATTTATCTTCTCTGGGAAAATGAAAGACATGCAACTGGAAACTTTTTCTACTTGTCATAACTAGATGCCCAGGCATGTACTTTTAAAAGGAAACATCATGTTCTGGGAAACTAATAAGCATGCATTTGGACCCATACATAAATCCCCTTAACTGTGTTTTATTGCCAGTAGTCAAAAGCACTCCTTCCCTTTGTTTAGATTTGTGGCCAGAGTAACAAAAATCTATCAAACTCAATATTTTCTAGAATCTTAGCAATACTTGGAAGGTTAGCTGTAAGAAAAATATATTTATACATTGAATTTTGAATATTCAAATAAATTCAGAATAATGAATATAACATATAATTTACGTACACAACTTACCAATCTATTATAACTGCAAAAATTCTATTTACATTCATATACCAATGTTTGTCTGAAAATCTTCCTATTTTAAAATGGTACTTAGCATCTGGTATGTATTCCCAAACCCCTATAGTTTATGAAGATGCACCATCCTTGCAATAAAATGTAGTTCTGAAAGCAATGTGCACATGCTTAGGTCTTTTAACCACATACTGATCACTAAATATAAAAATCTCTACTTTAGTGATGAATCCATACTGGTTAAAAGCTTTAGCTCACAGGCAGGCAGACCGGGGATATGACATCAGTGTGGCCATTTCCTACCTGTGTGAACTGAGTTATTTAATAACTGATAACTGATTCTCTGTTATCTCATCTAGGACCTAGAGGTCATCACAGCACCTAACTCATAGGATCATTATAGGTTTAAATGAGATAATATAATAAAGGCATTTAGCAACTTGCCTGGTACATTGTGAGTATATGATTAACATTACTCATTCTGATTAAAATTTACTTAGGAAGCCCATGTATATTTTTTTCTCGTAGAATGTCTCCAAGGACTCCAACTCCTAAAAAGAAGTTTCTATCATAATCACAAAAAAAGACATTTGAAAACCTACTCTAAAAAATATGACATGAGACATATAAATTGAGTAAAACTACCTGACAGATGTGAAACAAAATAACCTGGGTGATAAGGAACACATACTAGGACTAATGTCCCAACACGTATTCCAAAGAATATACCACAATATCTATGGTCTTCAACCCTGCTGCATTTAATAAAGTCATCTGGGAAGCTTTAAAAAATTATATTACCCAGAACCCACCTTCACCGTAAACCAACTAAACCAAATGATTCTAATGCACTGCCATGGCTGAGAGCCACCGCACTAGATGTTTCGTAGACCGCCTTTGCACTGGGGAGGGAGGTTGTTTTTCAGTTCCTGTAGACTGAATGTGTATGTCCCTTCAAAATCCATATATTGAAACCTAATTCCCAATGTGATGGTATTTGGAGGTTGGGACTCTGGCAGGTAATTAGGTTATGAAGGCAGAACCATTACAAATGGGATTAGTGTCTTTATGAAAAACACCCCAGAGAGCTCTCTTGCTCCTTCTTTCATGTTAGGTTACAGTGAGAAGTTGGCTCTTTAAGAACCAGAAAGTGGGCCTCAGCAGACACTGAATATGCTGGCACTTTGATCTTGGACTTCCCAGCCTTCATAACTGTAAGAAATAAACTTCTGTCGTCTTATAAGCCACCCAGTCCATGGTACTCTGTTATAGCAGCCTGAAAGACCTTAGTCAAGTAAATTTCAGAAACGTATTTTCACAAGGCACATAAAGATGCTGAGAAATTCTAATGTAAGAAAACCTATTTAAAATCCAGAATTTCCTAAGGTCGGTCCTGCAGAGATTTTTTTAAAAGGGAATCTTATTTATACCTTGAAGAATTTGTGTTCTGCAGAACATGCTCTACTTCCTAAACCTGGCTGAACGTCAGAATCACATGGGGAGTATATTCAAAATACAGTAACCTAAACCTCATCTCCAGGGACTCTTATTCAGTACCTCTAGAGTGGGGCTATGAATCTTTACTTTCTTCTAAAGTGCCAGGTTTTTCTGAGGATCATATTTTGTAGCAATTACCCCAGAGACTTTATATTCACTCCCATAATCATGGCCTCCTCTTCCACTTCCAAGTTGAAGTCAGGGAATGGGTCTTTATATCTGACACTAGGCCTCCTGCAATGCCTTGCTTCTAACAGAAGATCAACAAGAGTTTAGTGGTGCATGACTACATATGAAAGAGTATTAGAAGATCATCAGGCCTGGGGTGCAACTCAATTATGAACACCAGGCCCAAGTTACACTCAGAGACTTTTATGCTCAGACTCCTATAAGGCACACTGGACAAAGACTAAGTCTCAGCCCATAAATACCAAGAGCCCTGGTTCCCAGAGTTAATGACAAGTTTGCAAGGTACGCCCACAAATCTATGCTTTAGCTCCTTACTGTGATAACAGAGCCTCCAGAAACACATTTGCACAAAAGACATTAAGCACTGACTAGACCAAGAAGGGAACTTTCAGCTGCTGATTTTATCAAACATCAGAAAGTACTGGCTGATATGAACTATTCAGAGAAGAACAAGCTTATTAAGAAACACCTTGGCATCTGCAGTTGTATGAGATGTTAGAACTCCTTCTGAAAAAAAAACACTCACCCAAAACTAAAAGCCAAAGATAGGCAGGGGGATTTACACACCGAATTCCCAGCCAACTTCCCCATCCTGCAGAACATCGGCATGAGAGTAGTTACCGTAAACTGAAGAAAATGCCATAGGCTCTCCAAGGGGATGACTTTTCCAAATTCCTGGAGAGGCCTCAAACTAATGAGTAGCGCACCCTGAAAAAATAACCTTTGTGTCTGTGCTTCAGAAGTTCTTGACAGAAAGATGAGGGCATAACACTATAAGGCATGTCGCAAATAAGAAGCACCTCCAAACATTTCCAAATACTAGGAGAAACTCTTTACAGTCCTTGGGTTGCAAGCAAGAATAGTGACCTCTGAGAACCTAGGGAAGAAGATACTCTATAAAAAGGATATAAGGAGATCATAAGATAAAGAGAGAACGTGGGAATCAAACAGCTCTCAAATTCCCCAGGAGCAGATACCACTGGGCAGTCTGGCCAGGACACTGACACAGTACAAAGAATAACCGCTCCAACTCTTTCTTCATCCTTGTGTTACTGAGCTCATGATTCTACCTATGAGGAGAGAGGATCTGATAATCCATGCATTCAGAGGTGCTGGTCATATGCCTGCACCTTTCATATACTGGGACGGAGGAAGGGCCAGCTGAAGAAAGACGTCCTGGACCACTTCTTAGTGGGAGAGTGGGCTCTGGATTTATCAACCTACAAGACCACATACAGTGGAAGTGATTTTACTCTTAGGAAAGTAAGCTTGTTCTGGTGAATTAAATTTTTAAAATATCCAGTATCAATGGCTACTACTTGAAATGTTGTCAAACAGCATTAGTTCCCCTTTAACAATGTCTAAGGACAGCAAACGTTATTAGCAAAGGAATGTACCATAGCCACGGGAGAGCAATATGGAATGAAGCCAGAAAATATGGGGGGATAGCAGATGGGCACTGGATACCCTGCCACGTAAACCTCCGACATCTCAAATAAAACGTTTTTAAACGGAAAAAAAAAGTGTCTTGTACTCAATTGAAATTGTACATTTGGAAACCTACTGCCAGAAGACAAATCTCATGCTACAATATAAAAGCATTTAATTACCTTGTGTAATGCTTTTTTTTCCATTATATGTTTAAGAACAGTTGCTGTTTGCTCACTTTCTTAGTTTTCTAATTTAAATCCCAAATTACTTACTAATCCCTATGTATACTGGATTTAAATATGAAATACATTAAACAAGTATAAATATTTTATATAAATAAAATGTGAATGGACGTTTGTACCCAGTTTACTGTAATCTTACATAATTAACATGATCAGAAAATAGGAAATAAGAAATATTCATAGGTCAGGCACACATCTAAAAGCTTAGACAGGTTACAGATGCCACTCAACACACCACCCCCAACCCATCATTCAGATTTCCACATTAAATTTGGATGAATTTTTCAAATTTAGCAATCTGACGTCATTCCAGCCCTTTAAAATCATGTAATGGCTTTCTATGGCCTATAGGATACAGCTCAGTTTTCTTTTATTCCCCAAAGATGCTACTTCATACAATTCTATGATGCACTAATCACACTATCTTTGTTTGTTCTTTGCCCAACTGTTGGGGCATCATTCACATTCTGGTCTATGCATTTGTATAAGGTGAAGATCCTGCCGCCACCCTCCTACATCCCTAAAGTCCACTCACACTCAGCTCTTTGCCATTCCCTGAACACGCCATTTCTCTCATGACCTCGTGCCACTGTACACACTATATCCTTTTTCTTAAGTGTACTTTCTAAACCCAACCTGCAAATTCTGTCCATCTTTTCACTTTAACTCAATTATCAATTCTTCCCCATAATCTCTTTGCAACTGCCACCATAATATTCCACACCACATTGTAATCTGAGTTGTCTTTTCACACCAAGCAAATAGCTCCTTGAAAGCACATTATATGTGTCTCTTCATACACACACACACATATCCATATATGTGTGTATACATGTGTGTGTGTGTGTGTGTGTGTATATATATGTATATATATATAGGCTATGTAAGAACTCACTAAAGCTTGATCAATTACAATGATGGGTAAGATGGTAGATATTGTACTCGAGATCCTGACCTCAACATAAGCAAAAATGGCTTGAGATACTCTACCGCTAAGAGCTTCAAGAAGAATATGATGAGAACATGTTTCCAAGAAAGAAAACCACTTCCCTACAACGATTTCTAAAGCATTGTCTATTCCCTTCATGTTGACCATATTCTACCTGAATTTCTGATGTTAGCTACAATGGATGTGAGTTACATATCTATATATTTTATCTACCCATCTAGATTCTGATCATCCTTTGGCCAAGCGCTACTAGCCTACTGTACCTATCTTTAATCCTGCAGTATTGGGTCCTTAATATATAATTAAGCATGTTGAGTATATGTTTGACACTTATAAATAGCAGCAGGGAAGCAGTTGGTTCAGTTAGTTAAGAATATGATGTAAATCTTAATTCCCTGGTGGTCCAGTGGTCAGGACTCGGTGCTTTCACTGCTGAGGGTGTGGGTTCAATCCCTGGTCAGGGAACTAAGATCCTGCAAGCTGCATGGTGTGGCCATAAATATATTTTTTTTTTAAGTAAAGTAAATAAGAAAATTATTTTTTAAAAAAGAATATGAGGTAAATCAACGCCTATCAATCTTTAATGTGAACACAAATCACATAAGAAAATGAAGATTCTGATACAGAAGGTGTGATGTGGGGGCCAAAGTTCTGCATTTTGCACAGACTCCCATGAAATACTCATCTATGGACTACAATGACAGTAAGGTCTTGGGCAAATTACCCATAGGAATGATATTCTGTTCTGAACTACACACCGTATACCTACCCTGTATACCTAGGTCTCGCTAAAACGGATGTTCTTAGTCAATGAGAAGTAGGGTACACAACATCAAGGATCAATAGCAAACTCAAATAATCCCTATTGATGGACAATTCCTTATATTATTTTCAGATATAAGAGAAACAGCCCCTCCACCCCTTCAGTTACTCACTCCAGGTAATTCAAATAATTGCAAGTGGTGAAATCCAGCAGTGTAATTATGTTTCTGTAGATTTTTCTAACATCTGAAAGCCCAAGAAGCCAGAAATGGCAGGAATTCTACCACCCTTTCCACTGAAAATGTATACTTCAGGACACTCATGAACACTTGGTCTGGTGCTCCAAAGAATCACCTAAAAACTGTGATACATAGTTCATTTGGGAAATAATCTAACACCAGAGAACACCAGGGCATGAATGATTAGAAGCCTGCAGTCAAGCCAATTTCCATACAAAGTCCCAAACTTAGATTCTATAGGTTATAAATTAACAGATGGAAGTCTGTCAATGAATTAAGATCCGGATGTGAGTTAGCTTAGTAGATAGTGGGTGGGGAGGGATGTAAAACACAAAGAAAAACAGTAAGTTCTCACCGTATGTGTTAGAAATTATAGAAACAAATATAAAGGTACTTAAAATATCTAAGTAATGAGGTTAAATGATGAACTATAAATAAAACAATATATAAGTAGTTTTGAATTCCAAAAACAGTTTGTAGGTTTGCACAGTAAACCTGCAAACAAGGAGGAAGTAGAGAAGCATTCAAAGTAAAATTACTAAAAATATTTCATTATATACAAACACATGGAAAGTAAAGTAACATTAGCTTGTTTCTCTTCAAATATGTAAAACTCCTTCATTGCAAGCATATTATACCAGTCATTACTGTTATGCTTGCTACCTTCCGAAATTCAAAGCACGCATAAAGAGACTATGTAGACTGATATTCTCCCAAGTAAACAGAAAGTCATTCCCCAATACTGCCAGCATCACACACTTTTAAAAATTGTATAAACCTTTTTAAAACTTTCAATCACATTTGACTGAGAGCAACTGGAAACATTTTTATATTTCTACTCTGTCACATGTCAGCATTTCTTTTTGCAGCATGGTAAGATGGGCTATAACTGAAGTAGAAAGAATACAGATGAGAGCCCATTCAGTAATTCATTCTTCATAATAAATAAGACTCTTGACCATAGCCAAAACCATTTCTCCAAAATGAAATCTCAAACAGTGCTAATCGCATCTCAGTCCTGATACAGTGGCTCTCTGTAATGGTCAACCATAAAACAACGTGCCATGCAAAGGATGCCTTCGCCTGTTTCTATGCAGCCAAGAGAGATCACATTGTCTATCCATGGATAAAGACACAGGAACAAACATGCATCACTTTATTGAGTATTTTAAAAGAATAACATTTCAAATTTGTAAATCATAACTTTCACATATTTCATCAACAACATAGATATCATATTGAATAACTGTATGAGAAGAATAAGACCATAATGATAAACTCAACATTTTTAGGGATCATCTAATTACGTGCCTGGCACCAGGCTATGTGTATATAGCATTAGCTCATTTCAGTCTTCACAACCCTACATGAATACCCACATTACACAGATAAGAAAAATGAACCTGAGGGGTGTTAAATAATTTGGCCTAATCTTACAAATATACAAGTGGTAGAGCCAGAATTTGAATCATCAAATCGTTTTCAATCACCAAGTCTACCTACTACCTTTCTTTTACATCACATAACACAGTGTTTCCATCTGTGGAGACTGAATCCCAACCTAAAACATGGAACTCATTATTATGGGGACTGTATTACATTATGTCCCTTTTCTTAAGCGTTAATCTTAATATATTGATTTAAGGAGCTACATTATAAGAAAATTACTAAAATTTGTAAAAGCTCATTAATTCAGAAGAAGACTGCTGCTTTGAATAACAGTAATGTCTAAAAGAAAAGTACTAATTTCAGTTACAACACAAAATATAAATTACAATATACTAGTAAATTGTTACTAATAAAAGAATTGAGTAGAGTTCATGGAAATACGAATTCACAATAAACCCATGTTACACAGAGCACATACATACCTTACCACCACCTTAACAGTATCTAGAATTGTTGCAATGTCTCCAATTCTGACCATTAGGTTCAAGAACGAAAATAAAGCAAACAGACTAGGAATTTTTAGATAGGTTCTAGTAAATGGTAAATGAGAACTTGAAATCTGCTAAAGAAAATAAAAGGAACTTTTTTATACAGTAAAGATCATGTACTCAGAGTACAGACTTTTGAATGAAGTTTATAGTACCACAGGCAAGCTAGCCAACCTTCCACAACTGTAACACAGAAATCTTCACAAACAGGCTGCTGCTGCAAAGCATATCACAAATACATGGGACAATATTATCAAAGAAAGTTATTTTCTATTTCTACTGTACCTCTCAGTACCCCAGTCAGGAAGTAGGGGAAGGGGAAGCTGAGAAGAGTGAAAATGGGTATGACACATACACACTACTATATATAAAATAGATAACTAATAAGAACCTACTGTAAGCACAGGGAACTTTACTCAATACTCTGTAACGACCTATATGGGGAAAAGAGTGGATATATCTATATGTATTACAGATTCACTTTGCTGTACACCTGAAACCAGCGCAACCTTGTAAATCAACCATTCCTCAATAAAAATTTTGAAAAAGAAAAAAATGGATATGAAATATCCGTACTGTTCTCTCACAAGAAGGGGGGAGGGAAGAGCCCTTCAGAGCCTCATTCAGAACTATTCAAACCATTAAATATAGTTTGAATGGCTTGTATGTTTGATTTTTTCTACTGCACAACGACAAGAAAAAGTAAATAGAAATGGCTAGCTCACCAAAGCAAGGAATCATATGTGACCCCCTGAAAGGCAGAGAAAAGCAGACAGAGGTCACTCGGCATAGGGACTTACGTTTCACCAGCACCTGAGGGGATCCTGTTGCACAGTCTGGTATAACATTCATTGTCTCAACAAATATAGAAAACAGCTGTACGTACCGTGTTCTATATAAACTGCCAAGAGTATAGTATAGGGATAATTTGCTTAGTGCTTAGAATGTATTGTGTGCACTGTACAAAAGTATTAAACTCACGTCATTTAATGTTCACAGCCTCTCTGCAAGGTAGGCATGATCAACTTCAATTTACAGATTTTTAAAAGTGCCTTGTAAGGGTTAGGAACATGTTCAAGATCACACAGCTGGTGACAGACAAATCCAGGTGGATCTGATTCAAAGGCCAATCAATGTTCTAGTCTAAACTCCTAGACTATGTTCATCACAGTGATCTGTGTCAAGGAGGAAATCATATTTAGCTGTCTGTTTAAAGGGGAAAGTAATATAGTTTTACATGGATTTCCATTTTTTAGAAACCACTACTGTTAGACTAGAGACAAACCTCTATTTACCATTACTTAATTCCAAGAATTCTAGATAACCATGTTCTTGCTATAATTTTTACTAGGAATTAGAAACATGACTTAAGTAAATATTCTCTCTTTAAGGGTGTCATTCACCTAATTAAATAGCGTAAAAGTACTGCTTGGACTCCCAATTAATTCACTGATCTGCATGGAGTCTAGAATCAATAGCTAGCTAATAGCTAATCAAATGAGTCACTGAAGAAAAATCATCCACATTTATATTTGCTAGTTGAAGAGCAATCATAATACAGATGACAATATAAATGTGTACAACTCAAAATGATGGCAGTGTGCCTAGAATCAAGCCCTATAGGGGATTTGAGTCACGTCATTTTTTATTTGTTTTTTTCTCCTCCAAATGGGACCCATTTCAGCATAAGCACACTGGTTAACACCTGTCCTCATTAGAAATTTCCATGACAAACCTAAAAGTGATAGGCAACACGAATTATCAAAGTTATATTAGTACAATTGTGCAGGGTATAAAGTACTTTATACACAAAAGTTTAGCCCAAAGGTGGAAAAGCTATTTTATTGTAGTAAAAACAAAGGAGACTTCTGGATACATTTCTTAGAACCTCAAATTCATTGTGGAATCAGGAGTGCTGCCATCCTAACCCTCACTTTCTCATTACCAAATTCCCTTCCCAGAAATGCACCACTGAGCTGAAACTGACCTTGCCTAAATATGGAAAATATTTTCACTTTCCAAACCATGAAACTTATTGATTCTGGCTTTAAATAAGAAAGAAAAATAAAACTCTGTCAAAACAAAAAACTAATCTTGCAGCCAAGTCTTGCTTTTTCAAGTTTCAAACATCAGAAGATCTTTGCCAAATATTTCCTAACCACTCTCACTGACTTGTTTGCTCCCCTTATCCCAAACTCCTGTAAAACCATTAATGCTCCATGAACACGTATATTGAGTTTAATTGTCCTTTTGGTGCCTATCATGTTTTATGCAAGAGATACTCCAATATAAGTAAGATTAGTCAATTAAAAACTGTTTACTAGAAGCGTACTAGGCTTTTCTAAGTGCTAGGTACTAGTATTTTAAGTACTAGGATGTACTAAGTACTTTGCATGCAGTACTCCACATAGTCTCCACAAACTCCTGCACCTTTAGGTTCTACCCAAATTTATGGATATGTCCATCAATACACTCAGTGAGTTAATTTACCATGTCTTTTAAATATCTGAACAAGCCTACAAAATGCACATTATCCCATCATACAGCTGATGAAACAGAAACCTAGAAAGGTTGGTAATTTGCTATCACACACAATAATACATCTAGTACATAATGGACTCAGGACTGGTAAGAAATCTGTCTCCAAATTTCAAGCTCTTATCCACTGTCTCAAGAAACTCACATGGTACTGAGTGACACGTGAAGTAACTTTACAACGTAGTAGGTATGGTAATGAACTTGTCCCAATTTGCCCAGGACTTTCCTGATTTTAACAATGAATGTCCATAGAGAAGAGACTTCTGGTTGCCAAGGGGGAGGGGGAGGGATGGATTGGGGATTTGGGGTTGGTAGATGCAAAGTATTACATTTAGAATGGATAAACAACAAGATCCTAAGGTACAGCACAGGGACCTATATTCAATATCCTGTGATAAACCATAATGGAAAGAATAATTTTTTTAGAAGGGTGTACATATGCATATAACTGAGTTACTCTGCTGTACAACAAAGATTGGCATGACATTGTAAATCAACTATACTTCAGTTAAAAAAAAAAAAGACAAATATATTCTAAAAATAAAATAGATGAACTAGAAAAAACAAACAAACAATGAATGTCCAGCACACTGGGGACCTCTCAGTCTTGGGATAACTGGGAGAGCTGGTCACTTTCATGATAGGTATCATACAAGTGGCATGAAAAACAACACAACAGGAATATGTACAGAGAAAGGAGACATTCTTTACTCCTCAGTAGTACCAAAAGAGGCTTAACAGGGCTTCCCTGGTGGCGCAGGGGACATGGGCTCGTGGCCCGGTCCGGGAAGATCCCACATGCCGCGGAGCAGCTGGGCCCGTGAGCCACGGCCCCTGAGTCTGCGCGTCCGGAGCCTGTGCTGCGCAATGGGAGAGGCCACAACAGGGAGAGGCCCGCGTACCTCAAAAAAAAAAAAAAAAAAAAAATTAAAAATTAAAAAAGAAAAAGTGGTAGCCCAGGATTTCCAAAATGAAAGCTTAAAAAGAAGGTTAAAATTCAAGGAAGAAACCCTGGCAATATGTTTATCAGAAATGAGAAAGCATTTAGTTGGCGTGGAAGGTGGTCTTCCTTTAACTATCTGCTCCCGATTCTGGTAGGTATTCAAGATAAACCAATATCACATTTAATTCTGCTCCAGTATATTTCAGACTAGATGCAATCTTTTATCTTCTTTAGGATTTTTTAATTCTACTCCAACTTTTTTTATATAAATGAAAAGAAAAGGTGGTCCAATGGCTACAATAAGAAAAATGTTGCAGCAAGAACAAAAAACTAGTATAGTGAAACTGCTAGGAAAAGTAATTCTAGAGCCGTACAACTTGGTTCAAATCCCAGCTCTGCCACTTGCTGGCTATGTCGGGCAAATGATTTAATTTCTCTAAGCCTAATTTACCTCATCTATACAATAGACACAATAATAATTCCTATCTAGGGGGCAAAGTGCTTAGAAAAGTACCTCAAAAATAGTAAACACTATGCATGTATTAGCTCTTTCTATCATTTTTTCTTATATCTGTTCTAGTTTTTCTGCCAAGAAAACCAGGGATTGGGGTGGGGGTGAGGGGAGAAAAGAGAAGTAGCATTTATTGAACATGGAGGAAATATCACATACAATAATAGAATGTCAGACAATGATGGCTATTTCCCCAAGCCTTTTTTCTCCTTCCTGAAAACACAGCTAAATTACATTTCCCAGACTTCCTTATAGTAAGATACACACATACATAACTGAGTTCTGGCCAGTGGAATGAAAGCAAAAGTGATATGTATGACTTCCACATCTGGGCAGTTAACACTCTGCAAGTCTTTCTCCTTCCAATGGCTTGATGCAGATTAACACGGTGAACCTGCCAAAGGTGGCAGGGACACAGAATGCACGAAGGCTGGATCTTCAAATCACACCTTGGAGGAGTGCTGCCAGGATCATGCATTATGGAACTTTACATGAATGAGAAATACATTTGTTGCATCTGAGGCAGTACACTTTGTTTCGATTCATTTGTTATAGCTTTTAACCTACCCAATCTAATACAGCCAAGCTCTACACCTATACTCCTATGTATAATACCTACCACGCTGCTTTGAAATAGATGTCATTCCAATTTTATAGCTAAGGAAACAGAGGCTCACAGAAGTTACGGAACTATCTTGTCCAATATCATGAATGTAATAAGTGGTAGGGCCATATTTAGGTCCAGGTTAATCTGCTCCAAGGTAAATGGGCTTTCTACCCTCCACACAGTAAATACTGTAACACAAAAAGTATCCTTCCTTCCCTCACTCATTTACTCCTTAGTTTCCTCACTTTCTGACCACTGGAATTTTAGCCTTTCAATGAAAACTTCATATTTTTTTTTCATCTGTATATCGAACTTGGGAGATCTAGGAAGACCCCTAGATCACATTCATCTCTTATGCCTCATTTCATCTACCTATGAGTCCATGACAGGGAAACAAGTGTTCCTAACTCATCTGTTACAGGAGACACAGATTCCTAGCAGTTTTGCAAGTGGCTACAGTATCAGAGATGATAAATGAGAGAGCCACAGATAAGGAGAGAAAGGTAAAAAACACCAATCCATCAGTGATCCCCAAAGCTGGGCGTACACCCTAGGGGTTGTACAAAACAATCCACTGGGATACAGAAAAAGAATATTAGAACTTCTGTTTCATGATTTTTGCTTAACTTATCCTTTAGTTTCTTTCTGGGTATGTTTTATAAGTAGTATATCAACATAACAGTACGTGTGTGTAACTTATAAATAACTTTTAGTGCTGCATGGTCAAATTTTCTTCTGATAGTACCTAATTTTAAAAATATGAAGACCAATAAGTCTAAGTTAATATATCTGGTTTCCTTCACCAGACTTAAAACACTGTGTTATGGGAAATGAAAACAACAAAACTCGCCACATCTGTGTATACAGACATCTCTTAGCTTACCCTGTGAAATAGATTAATTCAATTAAAATCATATAAAAGCATGTTTCATACAAGATTAAGTTCTTTTTATAAAAAGAAACACTGAAACTAATGTATATTATGTCTATGTCTTCAAATAAAACAAAGAAGAATCAAACAGGTTAAAACCATGATCATATAAACTTGGGAAAAGAGTCAGAATTATAAAGGGGAGTTTTCTGTTGAGAAGTTTAATTGTCCAGGTTACCTTTTTTTTTTTTTAAGACCTAACTTGAAGTAACAGATGTCCTGTGTATCTTTCAGAAAAAGAAAAAAAAAATCTAGTTAAAAGATTTAGTGCTTAAAGGGAAGAAAATTCGAAGACCTACTTCTGACTAAAAAGGAGAGAGCACTAGGTAAAATAAGTGGATGATTTCAAAACAAAAAAAAACAACTTTATTTGAAAGGCTTGTTCTCTATCCACCCTTAATGACCTACCAATATGAAATGACTAGGGAAAGAGGCAGCAAACTGACTGGAGGAGACAAAGTCCCCCAGGTTAAAGGAAATGAAAAGTGTTTGTATAAAGGCTGCGAATAAGACTTGCCTCCATTGTAATTCCAGGTGGCTCTGACCTGCACCCTTAAACAGCAGGTTGCGTCTCCTATAGTCTTAGCCCCTAATTTTAAAAGGTCAGCTTTTCAAGCTAGCCAGCAAACTTGCAGGGTCCAGACTGGAAAATAATCATGGGGCTTACCATCATGATCCCTCCTCATCAATCCAGAGCAGTGGAAGTCAGTTTAAACAAACAAAATCAATGGCAATTTATAAAGTGGCAAAAAACAACATTCCCATGGAACTTGTTTTTGATCCTTATCAATCTTATACTCTCACCACCCCTTGTGTTGATTCACACAAGTCTTGAGTGAAGTCAACATGAAGATAGCAAGAATAAAGTTATGGGTGAAATGTGAGTTTTCTCATCAACGCTGGGAAAACTACCTCAACGTGCCTGCCTCCATGACACAACGTTCTTTTTCACCCACTTGGGCACACACAGAGAAAACAAACTTGCTAATCAGTCCGACTGGCAGTGCTACTGCGTGGACCTGCCTGGATGGAAATCTACAGTCTTCATGCTCTTGCCCTTCTCCCTAAAGGACATAAACCATAAACTTCAAAATACAAAAATAAAAGCACATTCCAAATTACTATTGTAAGTGTCCAAACAAATCAGCTATGTGGAATTATTCCTTGAAATACCCAGTTCTCTTCACAGTAAACTGCAGGAGCTTCCCCAGCAATTAAAAGACTGACAAATATGTCCCCGCCCCTATGTTGATTCCGGTAGGAAAACTAGAAAAAGTTCCACGAGCCGAGCATTCCTCCCAGGAGCTCCTCCCTGCAAAGAACCCTCCAACACACCCCAAGATCCAACCCCACCTTCACGCAGACCACCCACCCAAGGTGATCTGTCACACTGATTGGCCCTACGAACACCTCCGCAAGCCTCTTCGCTCCAAATCTGTAGACCCCAGCCAACGACCCAACCTCCCAATCTTCGCGTTGCACGAAGCCGCCTCCTTGCAGGAGCTCCGCTGTGCTGCAGAATGTTCCCATGCATCAGACGCCCTGAGTGGTTCTGAGAGATTCAGGAGCCCACGTCCTCCTAACCCTCACCTCCACACCTTTCATAAACAAAAAATATATAAATACGCGAAGCACACTGAGAAGAAATACACGCAGGTTTTGAGCCCTCCTTTCCAGAAGGAGAGCGAACCCGTTGGTGTCTACGGGGTGCCCGGCGCACATCTCGCTGATGTCTGGGTCTGGAGGGGAGACTAGGTTGTTGCCTTGGCCTTTCAAAGGAAACTGCAAATCCCTCCGAAGTTGCTGAAAAATTAACGCTACTCCCCACAAGCTCCGTCGGCAGCGCGTGGGTACACCAGGTACGTGCCACAAAAGCGGGGACCTGGTGGATGTGGTTCGCCGCTGCACCCCCAGCGCTTAGCACTGCGCCTGGCACACAGTGCGCGTCCCCGAAAATCAGCGTCTGTTCTAACACGGCTTCTTCCACCACGGCTACGGGATTCTGATCTTTTAGTCCCTTCAAACCTCAGCCCAAGTTCGCCTTCCTCTACCGTGGGCTGCAGCTGGGCCCTCGGAGCCCGGGGTAACAACATCAGAGGGAAACTCTCTTGCCAAGAACCGTGCTCCGGGGCCGAAGGCGCACGGAGAGGGGGCTACAGCCTGAACCCGCCGAAGGAGCTAATTTTAAGGGTTCCCGAAGCATTACGGGCTCTGGGCTCCTTGTTTTGCGGCTGCCTCGCTGCGCAACAAACTTATTTTCTTACTAAAAAGAAGGGTTGCCGTGGGGGGACGGCGGCGTCCTCGGTGCCCTGCCTCCTCCGGGTTCAGGGCGCGCGGCGTCGGCTGCCCCGACCCCGCAGGGTAACCGGGCTCAAGGCGGTTTGGCCCACAGCCCCTCTCCCTCCCGGCAGGAGGGGGAGCCCCGAAGAGACCTTCTCCACCTGGCAGCCTCCGAGAACCATGCTCTTTCTCCAAATCCGAGAGCCGGGGTGCCCGGGGCAGCACGCACCCGGTCTGGAGCGGACCCCGTCAGCTCGCGCCTCACTTACCTGAGCACCTGAGCGCGGAGCCCGCTATCGCTTCGGGTGCGGCGCCGGCACAGCCCGACGGTCCCAGTGTAGCGGCGAAAGCGTCCTACTTGCGACCAATCCTGGTGCTGAAGCCGGTGCTATGTCTGGTGCCGCGCTCCCCTCCCTCCTCACGCTCGCGGCTGCTCAAAAAACCCGGAGCGACGGAGTTCCGGCCGCCGGCGCCTCAGCGTCGAGGAGGGCGAGACGCGTGACGGAGACTAGAGGCGCGGGGAGGGAGGGAGCCGGCGCGCAGCCGAGCTGAGCATGCTCAGTGCGCGGCCGGCGGAGGCGCGCGCCCGGGGGGCTGCACCTGCCCAGCCCTGTCGGCGGGAGAAGAGCCCTGGTGCCCGCGAGCAGAGCTGTGAAAGGGCACCTAGCCTGAATCCCAGGCACCCGAAGACCATCAAGCCGGTTACTGAGCAGGCGTGTAGAGGATGCGCAGCTTAGCGATGGGGAACAAACCGAAGCGATGCCGCTTTCCTTTGCAACCCGACGGGGGGGGGGCGGGGCGGGGCGCAAGGAGGCGCGACCTGGTTCGGTACCCAAACCTCTGGCCTCCGGGAGACGCGGTGCCTCATTAAGGCGCCCTGGCCAGAGAAGCACTTCTGCTTTGGGGCTGAGAGTTGCCGAGTTCAGGAGGACTGGCGGGGAGCGGCAGGGGGGTGGGGGTGGGGGGTGGACCCTAAACTTGAGAAGCCGGAAGAGGGGGCTTTTGAAAGGTTTTACCTACCTGTCTTTAGGGGGAGGACATTGGCCAGACAGGCAGCGTTACCGGCCTGGAGTCTCACCCATACGAGGGGGCTTTCAAGCCGGAATGTGTGTGTGTGTGTGTGTGTCTTTGTGTGTCTGTGTCTGTGTGTGTATGTGTGTGTGTGGAAGAGGAAACGGTTGCCATGAAATAGGTCCGAGGATCCATTTGCGGTGTTTGCGGGCACATTGAAAGCTTTGTTATTCAGAAACATGTGCTTTGGACAGTGACGTTACCATGGTCATTCTATAGTATGCATCTGCTGTTTTCTCGCAGAAATGGCTCTTTTCACCCCAACTCCAAACCTCAGGGTAACCGTAGAGATGGGCAGCGATGCCCAGCCCCTCAACAACGCTGTGAAAAGTGAGTCTGACAGGCAGAGGAGAGCCAGCCGATTCGAACTCATCTGGAATGCATGTCCAGAAATCCCAAGAGAGGCCGGGTTCCTCTCCCAGGGAAAAAAAAAGCCCCAGCGTTTGCTGAACCCTGGTCTTCCTGAGCGTCGCTCAGCAATTCAGAGCTACATAAACAACTTCTGACCATTTAGACGATCACGTAAACCTACCCTGACATCTCCATTATGGGGAGAAGACGTTAACTGGAAAACTATTTTTAAACTACTGCAGTAAGCAAACACCCAACTCCTACGAATATATGCAGCTGCCTTGTTAGTTCACACTATTTTTTTGGTTTTGGTTTTTTTTTTAAATTCCTGTTCAGGAAGAGTGGGCAAATTCAAACATGGTAGTGGGCATTGCTGTGGTCTAAATTTTCACCACTTGAAATTCCATGGCTTTCCTTGTTGCTCTAGTTAATACTAAGGAAAGGAGTTTTTTTGTTGTTGTTTTTCCCAGATTTCTGGATTGCTTAAACTTGGAAAGAAATTTTAAGCTCTTTCCCTCCTCCTTGTGTGGTGTGTTTCTCTAGTAGAGGCACTTCCGCAAAATGGAAATGTTGATAATGCAAATATATTACATGGCAAATTACTAGTTAAAATGAATTGTTTCTCCTCTCTGAAGGCTTTTGTGTTCCTGACAGAAACACTACTTCTAATTTTTTTTAGATTGATTATTTTTCTGCACCTAGTCAATTAAAAATATATATATATATATATATGTTTTCCAGTAAAAGTATATGACAAAAAATGCCTGGCCAGAAATTCTCCAGGAAATATTCATACATATACATGCATACTCTTAACATGTTTAGGGAAAAGTGGTACTTTAGACTCAAAACAAAATTTCAAAGAAAAAAGAATAAAGCAAGCCGTCATGTTCTCCCAAGGAGACTACAAACTGAGGCAATTTTTAAAGTTCTGTGAAATTTTGGACAAAATCCCTTAACAGTGTTTCTGTATTTCACATTTAGATATTTTGTTTTCACTCTTTCCTTTAACCCTTCTTCCCTGTCTATTACATGCTGGGCATTGTATTCTAGCAGGGGCTGGGAAACAAAATGACCAAAACTTAGAATCTGCCCATAGTTCATCATGTAGTTGGGAAAACAGACATTATGTATCAGGAGAGATAGATTTGGGTCATGTTGGGGGAATGTCAGTAAGTGTTATGATGAGAGACATTTGTTTTTTTTCTTTTCACCAACAGGATCACACGGATCAAATGCTAAGCTCCCCAACTTTTTTTCCCAGAACAGCCACAAGTTTAAAATGCAACAAATAATCCAGTCCCTCTTTTCCATCCCACAGAAAAGACATGAAGCTTACTGCCTGCCATCTCTGCCAAGAAAGGAAGCTTCTCACTAAAGCTGCCAGGATTGAGGAGTGTTCCTGGGAGAACCAGCCCCTGCCAGGAGACAAGAATGGTTTATTTTGACGACAACATCCTCACACATGTGTCCCCGCATATCCGGGACTGGCTGGGTGTCAGTTTCTTGCTCAGGGAAGTTGTCATTGGGATCCTCTCGGGGGGAAATGTTCCAAACGAATCAATTAACACTGCCAGCAGCAAGTTTAATACCACTGCACTGAGTCCCTACTCTGTATCAGTGCATGAATGAATTACTGGTGCTCACGTATTTTGCAAATAATCATCATTATAAGGCAGTGAAAAATTTCTCCTGCCCATTGGCCTAGGTAGCATCTAAGCAGAGACCCTCAATAACCCCCTATTCACCCCCCAAGGTAATTATTTACACACGTATGTGAAGTTTCACTTCTAGGTCTTCTAATACAGTAGTATCTATGTGGACACAAGGTCACCTCTTACACTCATTAAACCAATCTGAACAGAGTCTGATAACTCTTAAGGGAAATCAATGCTGAAAATGCTTTTGACTTTTTGGAGACATGTGTGGAATACAACATCAGGTTAGACTCAGCATACAACAGTTCTGAAAACTCCAGAAAGGGCATTTATCTGCTCCTGTTGCTTCTTCCATGCACATCATGAGGATTTGGTGGAAGCGGCTTTAATATAAGAAGGAGAAAAAGGAAGAGCATCACAGGAAAATAAATATGTCTCCTCCAGACACATCTGATTTGATTTGCCTTTCTTATACCTTGCATCCAGTGCCATTTAAACAAACTCACAAACACCACCCTCTTGGTTCCAAATGACTTGAAGAAAAGAAGGTCATCCAATGGCAAGAATGCTTCAATCAGATAACACATACCTTAGTTTTATAATTAGTTGTTGCTTATTTTTAGTGTACTAGGTAGCTGGATAAATCTTCAGGTGTGAAGCAACACTTGTATCCTATTCCCGTTTTTAAAACTAGTTCAGGGCTTCCCTGGTGGCGCAGTGGTTGAGAGTCACCTGCTGATGCAGGGGACACGGGTTCGTGCCCCGGTCCGAGAAGATCCCACGTGCCACGGAGCAGCTGCGCCCATGAGCCATGGCCGCTGGGCCTGCGCGTCCGGAGCCTTTGCTCCGCAACGGGAGAGGCCACAACAGCGAGAGGCCCGCGAAAAAAAACTAGTTCAAATTCACTTTAATCAAGTGGATAAAGCAGTACTTTTTAAAGAACTGTGTCATGAAGAGTTTTGTGTTCAGTGCTGAAATAGAGTAAAATAAAACAGAGCTCAGGTAAGGACTTTCAGACTAGCCTCCCTAAGGCTCCTCCTGTGCAGTTGTTTTTGGTGACTGATGGATGCTTGAGCTTCAACCTAAGGACATCAGAACAATAATGGCCACATAGTGAGATAATGATAATTAGCAGACAAAAGCACAGTTAATTGCCATGAAGGTTGTGACACAGACTGACAGAGGCAGAGTACACTAGAAGCCTGACACCCCAGCCAAGACTTTTATAAACATGGCAGTTAGACTCCCACTGAATTTAAGCATAATGAACTGGAATTAGGAATCAATCAGCTGTGCTCCCCTCCACATTTTTCCAGATTTTATTAGATCCTTTATGCAAAATGCAAATATAAAGTTTCAGAGGACCTTGCTTTGAAAAAGTATGTACAGGTGGTTTTCATTGTTTGCAGTAGTTATGCTCTATAAATTCTCTGGGAACCCTGAATTAGTGAATACTAAAACCATTGCTCCTAGGAGAAATAAAGAGTTAGGTTCCTGTGAGCCTGTGGTGACAAAATTTTCATTAACCAATCAATAGAAAAAAAACCTTGTTTTATGTGCATTTCTGCTTAAAGGCATCGCATTTAATACATATTGCTGATTCATTAACATCGTACTCACAGTCAGCATCACTATAACTGAGTCCTGAACAAAGCTTGTCTGACACATGTATTTTCTCTGTAAGGCACAGCACAGACTTCTTGCCCTTTGGAACACAAGATAGCACTTCGGCATTACGCTTCGGGCCATTTTGAATGGCAAGATCTCCAATAAAAAAGCACAAAAATGTGCCAAATACACTGCAAAAAGGAGACTTCTTTACAATTAATAAATAAAACAGGAAAGCAGAGCATCACCTTCTTAGACTTCAACTAGGAGAGTGGGCAATTTAAATTTCTCACCTCTCTGTGTGTGTCCACAAATGACCACAAAGGTGCCACAGGTGCTGACTTTGGGGTTGCAAATAAATTTCAGTAAGTAGACAAGTTTGCAAATATGGAATCTGTGAATAATGAAGATGGCTATACCAAATATCCCCTTTAAATGGCTAGCCACATTAGTCCATATGGTATGTGATTCAAGTTATAGATATTCAGTTTACATGCTGTCATTTTGGAAACACATTGAGAGGGAAAAAAATTATATTTTGTACTATCAAAGGCTGTCTTCTGCCAGTTTCCTCAAACAAATTATATGTTACAATCACATAGGAATTTTCTGTTTATTACAGACCACGGTCATTTTGTGTTTATTTCCAAAGTGGATTTTGGAGTTTTTGTTGCTATTGTTCAACATGACAACTCATGCAGTTGTTCACAAAGAAGGATGACTTCAAGAGCTAGATAAAGTTAAGAGTAAACAGAGAGGAAGGTTAGTGAAGTGAAAGGTGTATCTCTTTAGCAGCTAAGAAAACTGGAGTTCTGGTCTTGGCCCAAGAACGTCATAATCTTAGATGAGACGTAAGACAGACACTTATCTCTGCAGAAGGCTAGATGCAGAGGAAACCAATCCATGAGCTGAAATAAATGTCAGATTCTAATAATGGATTTTTTGTTCTATGAAAGGGATTTGGGAAATAAATAGTTTGTATATGAATCCTTTAATAATATTGTTAAAAGTTTAGATTTGAGGTCTCAGCCCATGCTAGGAAATTTTATAAGATGGTCCCCAATAATCCATGCTCTGTAGTATTCACGCCCTTCCTTAATTCTTCCTTTTAACTGTTGGCTACACTTACTGATTCACTGAAATGATGGGTGTCACTTTCAAGATTAGGTTACACAAAGACTGTGGCTTCTATCTTGGGTACTCTCCCTCCCTCTCTCTCAGATTACCAGATATGATGGGACTCAGTTAGTCTACGGAAAGGCCCCCATGGCAGATAACTAAGGCATGACAGCGCTCATTTAGAAGTAGATCCATTGAAGCTTACCAACAGCTATGTGAATGAGCTTGGAAGCAGATTCTTCAGTCCCAGGAAAATCGTGAAATGACTAAATCACTGGCCAACAGCTTGACTTTGATTTCATGGGACACCTTCAGTCAGAAGCACCCTCACTAAGAGGTACCTAGATTCAAGATCAGTAACATTGATTAATTAATGTTTGTGCATTTAAGCCCCTATGTTTTGATATAATTTGTTGATAATTAGCTAATACACCCCCCAAGATATTCTGATTTGATAAGTTTGGGATGGAGCTTGGATGTGTGCATTTTACGAACAAACCAAGTGATTCTGATGCATGTGGTTCATGGACTACACTTTTGTAAACCCTGGTATTTGGTGATGAAAGAGTTACAAAAAATTTAGAGTTCATCAAATCATACATCTTTCATATTTCTAAACAATCAATATTATACTCACAGAAGAATAATTATAGATTTTCTTAAATATTTTCATGTTGTAAATATTGTTTTAATATGACTTTCTTCACTTACAGTGTGCCCTGAAATTTTTTCCTATCATTGAATACTTTTCAATGCCCTAATTTTTAAAAGCTGCTTAATACTCCATTTCAGAATAAACTACAAATTAATCAATTCTCCAACAATCGTTGAACATTTAAATTGCATATGTTCTCCCATGGTAAACTTTTTGATAAAGATATTGAAGTTAACTTTTACATACACCCTTAATTATTTGTTTAGAATAAGGTATTGTGATTTTGCTCATTCTTAATTATTAGATTCTTTTGGATAGATAACCATTACCTCCAAGAATTAAAGGTAGGTGAGAGCTCTAGGTCTTATTCTCAACAAACACCTTCAAAACAAAGTAACAAATTATAATAAAAGAAGATTCAAGGCTAAATTCTGTGTATGTAAGAACATAGCAAGGAGGCATAAAAAAGCATCATTCAAACTGTAAGCTCAACAAAGCACCAGCTCTCTATCCTACAGGCTCTTGTAATAGCCCTTAGAAAGAAAGATTCACTAGCTTCAGTGCAGCAATATTGCAAGGGCAGGATTCATTTAACATTTTAATTGGAGTTAGGCAACAAAATCCTCTGGAAAGTGATCAACACAGAAATGATTACAATCATAAGCATGGGACACAATTCCTAAGAATATAGGTTATTGCTCTCACAAGAACATAGATTCTTATGTTCTGCAAGAGCAAAACTCACTGCATTATTTCTAGTAAAACTCATATCTTGAGCACCACTCATTTCACCAGCGAATAATCATTGCTATCTTCAATTATGTCAATTAGCAAAGCTTTTATCATTGATCTTAAATAAAGTTAATTGGATCTCATGTGGGTTTCTGATAAGAGGCTTTCAGATGTTAACTATCTACGTCTGGAATATGCTCTCCTGATTAGAGAAATACAAATGTTAACAAACCACAGCAAGAGGGTAGGGAAAACTAACACACACACACACACACACACACACACACACACACACACACACACACACACACACACACACACACACACACACACACACATCAACCATACATCACACCACTGCGCTAACATTTTTAAATAAAGTGAATGCAACATAGAAAAGTTGTGCATTGTTAATATGATCTTGATTCCTTTTGCCAAAATTTATGTGAACTTACTCTCTCATCAGTAGTATATTTTCCCAGTTTATTCCATACTTGCTGAGTAATATTTTACCTATAACTTTTCTAATTTGTGGACATAAAGTATTTCTCTTTTTTCTTTTCCTTGTTACTAGTGAGGTTCCATATTTACATATGTTTGTTATATGCATCTTATGAAATGCCAGTTTGTGTTCTTTGTTCGTTTACTTAGAGTGTTTATCTTTATCCTAGAGATTTGCCAAAGTTTTCATAATATTGAAGATAATAAAACTTTATCTTTGCAAATATTTTTGTTTGCTTTTTAAATTTAGACACATACACACATTTTACCTTTTTCTATAATTAGATTTACTGCTTCTTCCTTACATTCTTTTTTCTAGCTTTATTGACATAAAGTTGTTTCTCTCTTGCTATCTTCCTTTTTGATTTGATGATATTCCACAACAACATGCTTTGAGTCACTTCTCTTTATCTCATTCATAGATACTGTAGGGTTTGCTTTGTGCTAACACTGAGGCTTACATAAAATGTCTTATAACATTATTTCTAAATCTGATAACAACTTAACTTTGATCCATACCAAAAATCTTCTCTTTTACGCCCCACACATTTCATATTTTTGATATCATAATTTACATCATTTTTACACTGTGTATCCATTAAGAAATTTTTATAGCTATGTTAATACTTCTGTCCTTTAGCTTTTATACTAGAGTTAAGGAATTAATACACCAACAAATACAGAATTGGAGTATCCTGAATTTGGCTATATGATTATCTTTACCACTGTGTTTTATATTTTCATATGTTTTTATGTTACTAATTAGCATTCTTTCATTTTGGCTTGAGGACCTCCTTTCCAAGCCATTTCTTGAAAGGCAGGTCTAGTGTGATGAACTCCCTCAGCTTTTGTTTTTCTGGAAGGTCTTTATTTCTCCATTTCTGAAGGACAATTTTAATGGGTAAAGTATTTTTCGTTGGCAGTTTTTTCTTTCTTTCTTTGAAAATATTATTCCACTCTCACTTGACCCATAAGGTTTCTCCTGAGAATTCTGCTGATACCATTTTAGAGATCCCTTATAAGTTACTCTTTCTCTGATTTTTGACAGTTTTGTTATAATGTGTCTTGAAGAAAATAACTATGTTGAATATTTTTCGAGACCTAAGACCTTCATGAGATTGAATGTCTAAATTTTTCCTCAGATTTGTGGAAAATTCACAGCTCTTATTTCTTTTCTAAAACAACAAAAAAATATTCAATTTATTTAAATTTTGAAAAATTTCAACCATTTGTCTCACCCCCTAACTGCCCACCCCAACCTCTTGCAATCACCAACTTATTCTCTGTAAGCCTGTTTTTTGTTTGTTTTCAGATTCACATATACGTGAAATCATACAGTGCTTGTATTTCTGTCTGACTTATTTCATTTATCATGATGCCCTTCCGGTCCATACATGTTGTTGCAAATGGCAAGCTTTCATTCTTTTTTATAGCTGAATAATATTCTGTTGTGTATATATACCACACCTTTTTTATCCATTCATCCAGCAATGGACCCTTAGGTGGGCCAGGGCCAGCAGCTGGGGCTGGGGACAACTGTGTGAGTACTAGCAGCAGCAGGGACCCTGACTGTCAGTGTGCACTCATGTGGTTATAGGATCTTGCCATAAGCATGTGCATAGCAGGGGAGGCTGGTGACAGGAGTGTGTGCACAGCTGCAGGGGTTAGCCTGGAATATACACACAGGGTTGGGGGTCAGCTGTGGGAGGTGGTGTCTAGGCTGGTGTTTGCATGTGCATCAGCAGAGGTTGAAACTTAGTGCAGGTGTGGGCTTCAACAGGAGGTGGAGGAGGGAGCAGAGAGAGACTCAGATATCTGGTGTCTGTGAATGTGAAAACTTTGGTGGCAAAACCTGCAAGGAGTATGTGGCACCTGTGCTGGCCATTGGTTTCTTCAGTGGTGAAATAATAGGGTCCTCTGAGGAGCAGAAAAACATGGTCACTACAATTGTGGGCTGATATCAGCAAGCCCTGCCCTTCTTCCTTGTTCCCGACTATCTTCAGACATCTCAGCTTTGCAGGTCTCTGGTTACGATGAAACCAAAGCAAGTCCTTCATGCAGTGCTCTGAAAAGTTGGGGAAACTGCTCATTCCACTCTCCCATTCCTGGCTAAGGGAATTATTTTTCCTCTCAATTTCTTCTTTTTTTTTCTTAATTGAAGTATAGTTGATTTACAGTGTTGTGTTATTTTCAGGTATACAATAAAGTGATTCAAAAAATATATATATATATAAAATAATATATATAATATATAATAATAGTGGGGAAAAGAACAGAATAGACATTTTTCCAAAGAAGACATACAAAAGAATCAAGATTTCTTCTAAATCTAGAGGATCACTCAGAGACAATCATGCCACTGTCCCCACAACCAGTTTCAAAGCCATGGCTCATAGCTTTTGCACAGAGGGAAAAGCAAACCATATGCTCTCTGGGTAAAAATAAATAAATAAATAGAAGACAATAAACAAGCAAACACATTGAGTTTATTTGAAAGAGTTTGAGGAAGTTCAATTCTAAGGGTGCTCTCAAAAACAATGAAGGTTTTGGTAGAAAGCAATTAAAAGGAGGCTGATAGCTTCATAAGAGATATTAGGTAAATCATAGGCCAGTAAGTTTACAAGAGAAAGACAGCTTAGAAGAGCCTTCCTTGGGTCAAAACAAACCTGAAACATTTACCTCGAGAATTATGCCCATAAAGCAACTTAAATTTAAGTGGGTCAGTCTCAGTCTAGGGAGCAATAATGCCCCTATGTTTTGTTAAACACAGACTGGTAATTAATAGAGCTTAATAGCTGATGTGATCGAGGAAAAAGAGAGTCTGAAGAGAGCCCTCCTAGAACAACTGTCTTCCCAGGGTGACTGTGTGCATGCCCAACCTGTGCTCTCTGAAGAACATAGCAGTCTTCACACTGTGAGAGAAGTGGACTTCACTATAATAGTCCATTGAGTGACTAAACAAATAAACAACAAAACAATAATTACAAACAGCTGAGGCAAAAGTACACCCTCCAGAGTTTTTACAATATATTATTTTAAATATCCAGTTTTCAACAGAAAATTACAAGACACACAAAGATTCAGGAAAGTGTGACCCACACAACAGGAGGGGGAAAAAAAAGCAGGCAACAGAAAGTTCCCTTGAGAGGGACAAGATGTCAGACTTAACAGAAGAAGACTTCAAAGTAGCCATTGTAAACATGCTCAAAGAATGAAAGGGAAGCATGATTGACAAAATAAAGGAAGGCATGAAGACAACTGTGCATCAAGTAGAAAATGTCAGGAAAGAGATGGAAATTATAAAAAAAAAGACCCAAATGGAATTTCTATAGTTGAAAAGTACAATACTTGAAATGTAATCTGTATATGACTGTCCAGATTAATGTTATTTAGCATAGCCAAAAAGTGGAAACAACCCGAATATCCAACAAATAATGAATATGTAAATAAAATGTTATGCATCATGTATTTGAATATTATTTAGCCATGAAAAGGAATGAAGCAATGTTACGTGGTACAACATGAAAGAACCTTGAAAACATGCTAAATTAAAGAAACTAGTCACAAAAGACCACATACTATAAGATTCCATTCATATGAAATGCTCAGAACAGGGAAATCTATAGAGACAGAAAGTAAATTAGTGGTTGCTTAGGGCTGGGGATTGGCAGGGTTGGGGGGATGGAATAGTAGTTAAAGAGTACAGAATTTCCTTTGGGGATGATGAAAATGTTCTGAAATTGATTTTGGTGATGTTTGCACAACTATGTGAATATACTAAATATACCAAGTGTTTGGTATGAGAATCATATCTCAATAAAACCGTTACCAAAAAACCCCTGTATTCTCTTCTCATGGGCACATAAAAACCCACCTATATTTTCTGCTACCATATGTATGCTTTTGTTTAAAAATATGCCTTTAATTCATCTGGCATTAAGTCTAGTATAGAGGTGATTTTTAAGCTACTGTTTTTGTTTACTGAATGATAAGCCAGTTATCGCAATGTCATTGCATATAGCAGTTCAGCCATAATGTTATCCATTCTACTTTTGCCAAAGAAATAGCTTGCCCTTTAAATTATGTGGAAAAAAAAGATAATTAAAAAGAACACAGTTAAGATGCTAAAGGAAATAACTTCAAGATACAGCACTTGGTTGGAAATATTTTACTCAAAGATCCTGCTTTGAGGAAGAATAAGTATGAAACAAAAAGGTGACTAACCCTTGGTAAAGGTGAATCTTCTCAAGTTGAGAGTGTAATTACTCTCATGAGAGTACCATGAGAGCAAACTGATGAACCAGCAGCAGGGGCAGTGGAGGGAGTGGGATGTCAAGTGAGAAGGTATTTCCTGCTGAAATAAAAATAACACCAAGTCATGCATATTTTATTTTTATAACAAATCTGTTTTTCAACAAATCTGAAATGTTAATTTATTTTAATAAAATATGACATGTATTTAATTAAATATATATTACTTTATCCATTATATTCTTTGAGACATACACCAGTATTATTCTTACTAATTATTATATATGATATATTTTAATATTTGTTAGGACAGGCAATCATTTTGATTCTTCTTTCCTGGTCGGTTTGGCTATTTTTTCTTTTTTTAGCTGACAGTTCAGAATATCTATTTGAATTATTTTGTCAGATGAAAAATTGTTAGTGATATTTTAATTTGGATAACATAAAGTATGAAAAAATAATGACATCTACACACACTTATTAAGTGTTTTTGATGTGTTAGAAAATAAGCATAATCCTTACATGCCCTATATCAGTTGATCCTTGTAAGACGTTTATGAGATAGTGTGGTTTTTTAAACTTCTAAAATTGTGAAATATATACACACAGAAAAGTGCATAAATGTAGAGATCCATATACTATTACAAAGTGGACATCTGTTTAACCAGTAAGCATATTAGGAAGCAGAACATTGCCAGCACCCCTAAAGCTCCTGATACCCCAATGACCACTCCTCCCTTAAAGATAGCCTGATACCCCCTTCCAATGACAACTCCTCCTTAAAGATAGCCATTTTCCTGACAGCTAACGAGTATTATGTATTGTTATATTTAAGGTATATATCTTGCAATTAGTATGCAGTTGAGTTTTATTCTTAATTCCAGTTTGATAATCCTTATCTTTTAAGTGGAATGATTTTTCCATTTAATTTAAAGGTAATTACTGACATATTTATGTTAAAATCTATATTATTATTTGCCCTGCCCGTTGTATGCTCTTTTCTTGCCCCCTCTTGCCTTCTTTTGGAGTAACTGTTTTATCAATCAATTTCCCCCTCTATTAGTTTGATATTTATCCACTCTTTTATTAGTGTTCTTTTGGAAGTATATGAACCGCTTAGGGCACACTGCAGTGGTCCACTAGTTCCCACCTGGTGTCCGCAGCTCGGCTGGAAGGAGCAGAGGTGGAAGGGGCCTCCTTGGTCTGAAGAAGAGGTCTGAGGTCCTACTTTAGGAATGAAAGAAAAGCCCTAGAGGAGCCATGATCCAGGGACCGTCACACTTCCCATGGTTGTGACTTGTCACCCCTGCACCAACCTGCATCTATTTCCCCAGAGTGATTAGCAGTAAAAACCTTTAGTGGAAAACAAAACAAAACAAAACAATTTGGGCTGGGTTTATCTAGGTTGTTCTTCCCGCTGGAGTGGCTTATGCAGCTGCAGTCACCTGATTGCTGAACTGGGAATGGATAGTCATGTGTCTAATTGTTGGTGTTGGCTATTTGTTGAGCCGCTCTCTTCATATGGTCTCTCACCCTCATGGAGGCTAACCCCAGCTTCTTCACTTGCAGTCTACAGGCAGCAAGGGAGTGGCAGGCAAAGTCCCAAAGCCTCTTGAGGTCTGTGCTCAGAAATTCAACATCAAAACTTCTTCCCTATTCTTACTAGTCAAAACAAATGGACTTACTAATGTAAATTCAAGGAAGTTAAACAATACACTACACTTCCTGATAGAAGGAATCACAGGCAACAGGGTCATGTTACAAAAATGGCTTTCTTTAGGGATGGGGAGAATTTCTGACTTTTTTTTCTTTCTGTCATTGGAAGAGCTTCTTGAATCTGTGACAATGTCTTTTTAAGACATTAAGTTTTATAAAACTCTCAGGCAACATATCTTCCAATATTGCTTCTGCCTGATTCCTTCTATAGTTTCCTTTTGAACTCCAGTTACCCATATGTTAGACCCTCTTACTCCATTTCTTATACATACTATCCTCCACTCTATATTTTTCTTTTTCCTTTTTTTTTTGTATTCATGGCTTTTTATATACAATCTGGATATTTTCTTCTGACTTATATTTTAGTTTACTATTTTTTCTCTTCAAATACATCTAATCTTCTTTCATACTCATACAAGGAGTTTTATAGCTCCAAGGATTGTGTTTTCAACTCTATTTGTACTCTAACAAAGTTCTCATTCTCGTCTTTCTCTAAGGTAATATCCTTAGTTATTTTAAAGTCTGGTTAGAATAACTCCCTTATCCAGAATTCTTATGAATCAATTTCTATTTCTATGGTTGGCTTTCTTGCTTTTCATTCACATGGTCTTTATTCCTCATGTGCCTGATTATTTTTGATTCAGTATGAGACATTTTATATGAAAAGTTATAAAAATAATTTGAGCCCTAGGATGATATGATCTTTTCCAGAGAGTGCTTATGCTTGATTCTGGTAGGAGGCTAGAGTCAATAGCAATATCAGTTTAACTTAATCTTATTACAGGAATTTAAGGTCATCAATATTCATAGAGGGTCAGTCTACATGATCCTTAAGTACACCACGAAAGATTTACCAAGGTACCTTTTTTTTTTTTTTTCTGGAGACGAGACTCCCTTTATTCCCTTAGGCTGTTAAATATGTTGGTCATTTCCCCTGTCTTTTTAGGTCCTGCTCACATCAGGAATGGCCTTTGAGGATCAGTAACCCCCAAGTCCATGCTTATCTCAATGGCTTTCCTCCTTCTTGAAGATCTTGACTGTCTTGTTAGCTCTCTGATTCCTGCAAGCAGATATTTTTAAAGACTTTATTCAATGTGTTATCAGTGGGAAAGGTGGTCTGAATTGCCTTGTCTGCCCTTACCAAAAGCAGATGTCCCAATAGTTTCTATTATTATCCTTTTACTAATTAGGAACTTAACAATGTTCACACATCTAATAAATGAAAGATTGAGAGAAAGTGACATGTTTACTGTACTAGGCTTTCCAATTCTGTAATGCTCAATTTCTTTGCAATTATAGATATTTATTAAAAAGAAAAGAGGGGCCTCCTTGGTGGTGCAGTGGTTGAGAGTCCGCCTGCCGATGCAGGGGACACGGGTTCGTGCCCCGGTCCAGGAAGATCCCACATGCCGCGGAGCAGCTAGGCCTGTGAGCCATGGCCACTGAGCCTGCACGTCCGGAGCCTGTGCTCCGCAACGGGAGAGGCCAAAACAGTGAGAGGCCCGCGTAACGCAAAAAAGAGAAAAAAGTAACATATGCCAATAACTTTATTCTTTTTTTTTTAAGAAATTTATTTGTTTATTTTATTTTTGGCTGCATTGGGTCTTTGTTGCTGCGTGCAGGCTTTCTCTAGTTGCAGCGAGAGGGGGCTACTCTTTTTTGTGGAGCGCGGGCTTCTCATAGCGGTGGCTTCTCTTGTTGCGGGGCATGGGCTCTAGGCACGCAGGCTTCAGTAGTTGTGGCTCACGGGCTCTAGAACGCAGGCTCAGTAGTTGTGGTACACAGGCTTAGATGCTCCGCGGCATGTGGGATCTCCCCGGGCAGGGCTCAAACCCATGTCCCCAGCATTGACAGGCAGATTCTTAACCACTGCACCACCAGGGAAGCCCAAGAACTTTATTCTTATAATTCAGTTCAATTAATATTTATTAAACACTTATTATGTGCTAAGCACCCAATAAAGCAATGGGAAGAAATGATATACACAAACAGCACAAATAGAACCCTCTCTCAGTTCTTAGTCTGTGGTTGGAAAAAGTTACTATAGTTCATAAACAGTTAATAATTACTTTGATTCAGTATATAACATGTTCGAGTAATTATTTTGGATTAAGTGATATTTCTATAAATATATATTTATATACCCAAGCATATCTATTTTTCTACCTGTATAATGTAAAATATCTGCTTCTTGAGCCTCTAATTCAGTGTCTTTCCAAATGTGGTTAAGGACCTTTGTATCAGAATCACTAAGGGGTGCTTGTTAAAATCACACTCCTGTTAAAATCACACATCCCAGAATAACAAAATATTAATCTCTTTTTGTAAGGCCCTTGGAAGCTGCAAAAGCACCCAAATGATTTTAATGCACATTAAACATGGATATCTGCTACCTTAAATGTATAGGTGTTCTTTAAGTCTTTCACAAAG
Organism: Tursiops truncatus; assembly: GCF_011762595.2. Lineage (NCBI taxonomy): Eukaryota > Metazoa > Chordata > Mammalia > Artiodactyla > Delphinidae > Tursiops > Tursiops truncatus. The sequence continues at coordinate 89,047,706 of NC_047043.1, read as the reverse complement.
AACCCTTAAAACTTAGTTTTTCTTGAATACTTTACCATTTTTCAGGACTTCAATTACCAATTTTAGTAAGACAAATACCAGATCTCCATATTTAATCTAAATGTTTCTCCTGAGAACTGGACCTGTATGTCCATTTGTCTTCTGAAGAAATTCATGTGGATGTTCCATAGGAAAGAATGTCCAAATCTTACCGGTTGTCTTGACTATTCTCCTAACTCATTCCCCATTTATTCATACTCCTTTGTTGCCTTCAGAGTGAAAGGTCTTACTGTACATTGAGCTGCTCAAGACAAAAACATGCCCTTTATCCTTCACTCCTCTCTCCTCTCCATTATTTCATTCAATATTTTAATGAAATTAAAAGTCTGATTCAGTAGACTTCATCAATATGTCCCAAATTAACCCAATTCTTTCCATGTTTACTGACATAATACTAGCTCTAGGTTTCTGTTGGCTAGGGAGTAAACTTACTAAAAGCAAACAAACGCTCTCAGCTTTAAGGCTCTCGTATCTGTGACCACTGACTCAGAATGACCAGACGTGATGGCTAAAAAGTCATACACTTGGGACCTACCTCATATTTATTCAATTGTAGTTATGGGAGTAGAGCCAGGAATCATTTAAAAATAAATATCTCCAGGCAATTATGCAAATATAAGTGTGAGAACTTCTGCTTTTAGAGCTGGACACTTTCCCTAGAAGGGTTAAATGTAGGGTGGTTGAATAGTCAGAAATAAAAGAACTCTGGCACTCAAAGAATTTCAGATGTGAAAGAAACCAGATAGATAATGTACTCCAACCCACAGAGGGAAAGCTGAGACAAATATGATCACCGAAGTGATTAGTGACAGACTCAAGAAAGGAAGCTAGAATAGGTGACTTCCAATCAAGAAATCTCCATTTTACTATGCTGCTGCCCTCTTTTCAATATATTCAAAATTAGAGATTATTTTAGGAAAAGTATTTAGTCAAACTAGAATTTGGTAATGATATAAACCACCCAATGTTATCTCTCGTGTAAAATATATATCTTATTCACATTTTTTTGTAAAAAAAAATGCTTTACTTAAGCATTTCATGGTCAAGATATCTAAATGCTTCTAAAGAAGACTGGTGCATATTTCTTATTAAAGGAAAATTTGTACTTTGTAGGTTTTTCAGTGTAACCCGCAAGTGCATTTACAGTCATTTTAATTGTGAGGCAAGACTTTGAATTGGAAGCCCCTAAAGCTTTTCTATTCAAAGAATGCAAAGAAACTTTGAGATCTAGGTTTTAAGACGTCATCTACCTAGAAATCTTCAAGGAAGAATATACTTGTTTAACTTCATTATCTAGCTCCAAACTTGAAATTGCAGTTTAAAAAAAGTAATAGTTGCTTTCCAATTATTAAAGAGACATGTATTTCAGAAAAGAGATGTTTAAATGCCTTATTAAAACTTGTTCAAAATGTCTTGCATAAACAGAAAAAAACTTTCAAGTTCAAACAAAAAACAGCAGTCTCAGGAAGATTTGTGAAACTCAGATTATATTAGCACTTTAAATTTTCTTGAAAATCTCGAACAAACTTTTGTCCATGGATTAAAGAATGTGAAATCCCATCAGCATTAAATTTATTAGGTAGATTGCATGAGACCGGGGCTAAGTTTGGGGCTTTCTCAGTGTTCCTTCTCAACATCTCTGTGGGAGTCAAATTCAGCCCTATATCAGTGGTTTTCTTAGGGAGAGGAGAGTTTCCTACCATCCTCCAGTGGTTTCAAACCTTTACTTTCTCTAAGTATAAGATTCTGTGTGTCTAAGGGTTTCCTACATCCCCCATGTGTAGTTGGCTTTTGCTTCTATCCCTTCCTGGGAACCGGAGAATTTCGTAAAATGGCCACAGCTGATTAAGAATTTTAATGTAGTGGAGGAAAAGATCTGGAGATGTGGGTCAGGTTTCCTTCCTGTGTGGCATTAAAAGTTCCCTGTCTAGTGTTCTGTTTTGCCCACAGTCTTTTGTACAATTCTCAGGAGAGGTCTAATGAAAAGAGTTTGCAGAGAGCAGACTCCCATTAAGATTGGGGATCAAAGTTAACCTTAACTCTCAGGCTAACCACACCTGTCATTTAAGAATTCTCTAGAATATTAGCAGTTTTCTTGCAAACTACTCTAATGGCAGTCATTTCTTCCTCCCTTGCTCTGCCAAAGGTGGAACAGTTCATTATGTCCAATCTCTTCTGGGAGGAATGTGGCACTTCAGGAATTCAGTTCACCTAGTTGCATGCATCTTTGGTGGCTCATGGGCTCAGAAAAAAAGTTATGATTTTGTAGTTTATTCACTCTGTCTTCTCATTCTCTTAATACTGTCGTTTGCAGAAAAGATGTTTTTAATTTTAATGAATTCCAACTTACCACGTTTTTCTTTCATGGGTTATACTTTGGGTCTTGTATCTAAAGAGTCAACAAATTTAAGGTCACTTAATTTTTCTCTTATGTTAACTTCTAGGGTTTTTATAGGTTTGCATTTATTTATACTTCTGTGAGTCATTTTGTGTTAATTTTTGTGAAAGGTTTAAGGTCGATGTTTAGAGTTTTGGGAGTTTTTTAGGGCATTTTGTCTGCTTTTTCCAGTACCCTTTGTGGAAAAGCTGTTCTACATTTTTAAATTCTTTTTTTTACACTGTAATTAAATTTGAAAAAAAAAATATTGGTCTGTCATTGAGTTAACTGAGCCTTTCTTTCTCTTCATCCTATAGTTTGTTGTGTGTCCAATGAGTTTGCATTTTTGAAATTATGTTTTTCAAATCTAGAATTTCCAGATATTCTTTAAGCTTTGCACTTTGTCTTGAAATTTTCCATGTCTTCCGTTGTTTGATCCATCCTTCTCTGTGTATGCTTTAACCCACTTATAAATTTGTCTGAAGGGCTTGTCTACTAATGCTTACATCTGGATCATCTGTGTTTATGTCTCTGTTGTCTCCTTTTTCTCTTGCTTATGAATCATAGTTCTCTATTCCTTTGCAAGTCTACAATTTTTTATTCTGTGCTGTACATTGTGGATTTGGGGCATTTTTTTTATTTTGTTATTTTCCTTCAGTGAATGTTGAGTTTTATTCTGGTAATTTATTGACCATTCATTTTAATCATATTGAGGCTCAGTTTTAGACTTGATAAGATGGATTTATTTCAGTTTGTCATTAGTTCTACAGCATTGTTGCTTTTCTTGGATATGTTCCTTACTCTTAAGTAATGAACCTTTTGGGGTGTCAATGGAAAGCCCAATGTGTTTATCCAGCACCTTTAAGTTGACAAGATTTTAGCTCGAAACTCTGTGTCCCTGACATCAGGCAACTACTGAAATCTATGTTTAGATATTTAGCCACCCAGATGCTGCTTTATGATTTTTTTTACCCAGCAAATTTGCAGTTTAGGACTTAGCCAAAGATAGGAGATGAATCTGTAATCATATTTGGTATTTTGGACTTATCCTTCTGTATTTGAGTCCTTTTGGGGATTTTCCCCTCAGTTTCAAGCCACTGTGGCAGTTCTGAACTCCAGTCTCTGTCTCTTCAGCCCTGCCTCGTTATGCTTGATTTCTTCCCTGTTTGTCATAGTGAGCTGGGATGTGCCTTCAGGGAAAGTTCAGGTAAATATGTAGTTCACCTATTGTGTTTCTCTTCTTTTATACACTTACAGTTGCCATCTGAAAGGAAATTAAACTCTGTCCTTAATGAATACAGAATTCCTCCCTTCCCAATTATAGTTATCATAAAGTCCCTAACTGACAATCGCAATGTCTCAACAATCCTGGATCTGTTCTTATGGTCTGTTTTCTTTTCCCTTTTGGTGTTTGGTCATTTGGTTTTCTTTCCTAGTATGCCTGGTAATTTGGGGTGCTTGACATTGAACATGAAAAATTGTAGAGTCTCCGGATGATCTTATCTTACTCTAGGAAGGATTAATTTTCTTCCAAGAACATTTAAAGTACAAGCATGTTACTTTAACAATCAGTGAGTGCGATATTCCAAAGCCATATTTCAGATTGTCAGGCTGAGTTTAAAGCTGTATTAAACAATCGTGTTAACTCAAGGTGAGGAAGAAGGAAGTGTTCACTGGGAAAATATTTGGATCTTATATGATTCTGAATAGGTTCATTTTAAACTGCTACTACATCTGGCACTGGCTATGTTTTATGTCTTCTTACAATTATTAAAAATATATTTCACAGCACTTATTATCTATAAAATACAGCATTTGAATTCAAGTTCTAATAGAGAAAAAATGTGCCTAATGTTCATCTTAGAGCACTTATACCTTCTCAGACTGTAGGTGTCAGGAGACTTGGGGAGCTGAAACTTCCTGAGAAAGAAAATAGTGCAGCAAAATAAGTTTGAATTGGATTTTTTTAAATAGTCTAAGTAATTTAGCTAGCCAGCATTGAACTCCCAAAGACAATTTACATATTCTGAATCAAAAGTAGTTTACTGAATTGAACATGAATAAATGAAATGTCCAGGTGATAGGTTTATAATTTTTCCTAAAAATAAGATCATTCCTTTCTTTAAAAATCTCATTTTTTATTGGTTTCCTGAATACTCATTTCAAAATGGGGGCTTATGTTATTATGTTTCCAAATTTGGTAGGCTAAAAAGTTCCGTATCAGTTGTTTGCCAACTTCAAATATTGCTTTTTACTGAATGTGCAATGTGTAAGATCAAATTTGATCTGCCCTAGTTAAAGCAGGGATGAAAAAAGAGCCAATTTATCTGTTAAGCAGTACAGGCCTAGGGCCTACAATCTTTTAGCACCTTCAGAAGATTTGAGAATTGAAAAACATGTCTGGTCTCCAAAAAAAAAAGGCTCAAAATAGAAATTAATAAACATTTCATTGAGTATCTGCAAAATATATTTTGTTAACTACCCATAAAAATATCATCAATTTCATCACTTAAGAGAACATTGTATGGATTAGACTTTTCTCATTTTGCAAGAACTCCTGAATATGATTCCTGAGAAATCACAGACAATAAATTAAGTTCCTCACAACCATGCAATTTCAAAAACAAATTTATTAAATTATTTGCAAATTTTTATTTACTGTGTAACATAGGTACATTTTATTGCTTGATAATATCTTTGAAGAGGAGGTCTTAAAATCACAGCTGTGGGTTTCTTCAACCTCCTTCTTTCTGCAGAGGTTAAAGAGATTGCAACTTGAAAAGCATAGTAGTTAGTTTTCTCTCAAGCCTCTCTAAACTTGTAACATTCACTATAAGGTTAGTCTATCTCAGGAATTACAGATTCGTTTTTGCACAATGAGTAAGAAGGAACTCTCAGTAGCTTCCATGTAGTTTATTTCATGGTTAGGATTGTGAATAGCAATATACAATAGCAGGTATATAAGTCAGGAAATATTTTAGTAAAGAAGTGAAAACAATTCCTGAATGATTTTCAAATTGTTCTTCAATAGCATTACTTAAGACATTTGAAAAACAAACAAAAAAACTAGGCTGTACTGAGAGAAGATATTTGAAACTCTGGACTCGCCACTTCTGCATCAGATCACTCCTTCTTATCACCTTACAAAAACTTATGGGAAACTTATCTTAAAGAAACTTATGGGAAGTGAACCAAAGTGCACACAAATACAACTGAACTTTTTAGATAAAATACATTATTTTATCTTATCATTTTATCTTTATCATTACGAAGGGACTTCCCTGGTAGTCCAGTGGTTAAAAATCTGCCTTCCAATGCAGGATACACGGGTTCAAGCCCTGCTCCAGGAAGAACCCACATGCCACGGAGCAACTAAGCCCGTGCACCACAACTACTGAGCCTATGCTCTAGAGCCCGCGAGCCACCACTACTGAGCCCACATGCCACAACTACTGAAGCCCTTGCTCCTAGAGCCCGTGCTTCGCAACAAGAGAAGCCATCGCAATGAGAAGCCCGCGCACCGCAACGAAGAGTAGCCCCCGCTCGCCGCAACTAGAGAAAGCCCACACACAGCAACGAAGATCCACACAACCATAAATAAATAAATAAATAATAAAAATAAATTAATTATAAAACAAAACATTAGGGAAGTAACAAGACATAGCATCTGGTTATATGTTAAGACACTGAGTTCTGAAAAAGTGTAATCTCTTGAGTTTTTAATTGAATGTCCTAGAAGCCTTTTTTTCTTTTTTCTAAAAGTCTCTTATATTAAGGTTATTCTAGTTCTACAAGTCAAGAGCAGCACATTTCCTTAGCTAGTTTTAAAGTTATTATCGAAGAAAAGTGTTGTGCCTTTTTTTAGTTCAGTGAGAAAGTGTACACTCTCTATTGCAAAACAAAAACGTTAGAAACCTTTTTTTTTGAGAAATTTACAACCCAAGATACCATGAAACAGACTTAGCTAGAAGCATTTGCTGTTTAGTCTTGGTAATTTAAGCTCTGAATATAATTTAAGCATAATGTGTTTGTTGAGAAATTGTACCACCTCAGGAGAATTTCACATTTTTAACAAATGTTATTGCTGTGCAGGGCCCTTTTGTATACGTTAGCATTTGACTTATTGTTAAAAATCTGACCCTGACTAGGACCATAAAACCTAAGTTGCTTACTAAGTGCACCCTTTTATTCCTTTGGAGGAGTGATAAAAATACACATGTGGATTTATTTTTCAAAGAGCTGAGCATGAATGTATCTGTCCTTCTTCTTAATATTGACAGAATGCTGTAGTCCAGCAACTTTGCTGCAACCTATTATTACCTGAATAAGCCTTATTTGTTATTCATAAGCTTTCCAGTGCTTACTACTTCATCATTTTTTTAAAACTTTTCATTGTGTATAATTGCCTCTTAAATGTTTTCAAATAAAACTTCTTTACTTATCATTTCTATTCTTTCCAAAATCATTCCCTATAGTCAAGGTGAACCATCGCTACCCTGCTTTTTACTGTTGTGTGCTAAACAAGCATATTTTACTGTGGCCTATGGGACTAATGTCATTTACTGCTGTTCTAAGAGAAATATCCAAGACCACTGAAAGTAGTCTTAGAAGGATTGCTGGAAGACTACTTTTTGGTATGTACAGAATTTTGCAGTATCTGCTTCTACTTGTGCTTGCTATAGATCACAAAGTGATTAAATGATGGTATATAGATTCATTTCTGTATTGAGAACCCTACTGTGACAGAGACCACTGTTTGACTACATTTCTCTCAAAATACAGGGGCTTTTCATGCAGCAAGTATGATAGAACAGGCTTTAATTTTTCTCTTATTTTATTACTATGAATATATTGAAACATGAAAGCTCAAAAAATTAGGTGTCTAGTTGCCTTGGTTCTAAGGTACAAAGAATTGAAATTATTAGTATCTACTTTGTATAGAGGAAAGAAAATAAAAGGTCTAATCCAATCAAACAATGAGTTATTGTTTGATATTAGCTATTCAAATCTGTCAGAAGATTAGATGTGTGGATGCTGGATGCCAGGGCTGCTGCTCGAACACATTCTTTACATGGACCATTGTGGCGTAGGAGCACCAGAGGAAAACCGACTTCCATCTTGACCAAATTTCCTGGGTTCTTGTGCATCTGCTGCTAGTTATCTTAAACATGTAAAGAATCAGGGAAATGAATCTCCAGGGACCATCAGACCCACCGTAAGTACTAGCTGGGTCATCATGAAGGCACTGAAGGACTCTTAAGATGTGGTCTTGGCTCACTGTGTCTTGAAAGTTGAATAGTATTCACAAGGCATTGGATTCAAGTAGAAGGTTTGAGGTAGGAGATAGCTGTGCCCCTGAGCCAGAGAGCTGGTGTTTGTCAAGTGGAGTAAAACTGAATTTTTTTTTTTCACCCAGACACTCCAAGGACAAAGCTAGTGGCAGAAGCTGAGCTCTGCTGAAGTAAAGAGATGAGGCGCCTGCTCCTGAGGTCAAGGAAAACTTCCCTGTCTGCACATGCGCAGGAAGACTCCCTGGGGGGCAAAAAGGGAGGGGCACCACCCCATAATAAGTGTGGACATACCTCCTACAGGCCTTTGCGGTGAGATCCATCTTAGCAAAAAGTTGCTCACACATGTTGGGGAGGGTCCTGGGATGAGTCAGGTGTGAAAGAAGAAAAAGAACAAAAAGGTCTAATGTAAACAAAGAGCCAGAAGGACTGTCCTGCCTAAGTGACTTAAATCACCTCCTCACTGCACTCCTCATTCAGGATGCCCACACTCCTCTCTGTGTATGTATTCTGCCTTGCTTCTGTCTTAAATAAACAAACTGTTTGTCTGTGTGCTCTCCCACATGTTATGCTTTGTCTCTAATCATAAACTTTGTACCTGTTTTTACAGTTTGTGCCTCCTTGAAACATTCTTGCTTTCAAATGGGGTAAGAATCAGGGAACTTGGCTTCTAGCCTCTAGCCCTTGGTGAACTGGCGGCTAGGTTCAATCCCTGGAGAGGGAAATAAGATCCTTCTTCAAGACTACTGTCCCTCCGAGAACAGGTTCATGCAATACAAATCCTTAGCAAGAGTTCATGCAGTTGAGGCAAGACTGATTACATATCTCATGAAAGCCACACTCTCAGACTACTGTTGAAATCTCGTCTTACTTCAGGCCGACAAATCAAGAACTGCTTCCTCGGCAGAAACAAAGTCTACTGAGATAAAGCACTAAAAACTCAACCTGGACTGGAGATTCGCCAACTTAATCAGGAAAAGGGAAAGGTGGGGTGGGCTACAAAATACAGAAACAAAAGTCAGCTTGTCACCTAACCTTGCAATCAGGCTACCATTCATTTGCTCATTCATTCATTTATAGAAAAATATTTGTTTGAGCATCTTATTACATACCAGGCACTGCTGGGACAGTGGTATGGAGTGATGTCTGCTTTGTCTTTGCAACTCCAGTACTGACTGGTTTTATGTGCTTAACACAGTCCTTGCCTTTTAGTTGCACGGCATGTATTCCAGTGACTGCAATATAAGACAGTCTGTTAGAGAATCATTAAAAATTAGAAGTCACTTTCAAATATTATGCTTCCAAAACTTTAAATATTTATTCCTCTTCTCCACCTTTGGCTTTTTCTGACTTTCAAACAGAATTTCCTATTTGTCTATTATTCTTCCCATTATACTCGTATTTGAAAATCAAATCTCATATCACAGTGAAAGCGTGGCAATCACAATCAGGCAGTAGCTCAAATTTAGATTTTTCATGTCATTTTCAAATAAGATAATATATAATATAATATCCCAGAAAGAGTGACAGAATTGAAAAAAGAAACTTTCATCAGGCATTGTTAAATGTAAACATCTGAAACATAATTTTGGTCACCCTGCTTGGCATTTCTTAATTTTTAATATGCCAAGGATGTTAGAAAATGGTAATGTTCGGGGTTTCTCTTGACATCTGAGGTGTCTGAATGGATCCCTATGAGTATCTATGGATAATGTTTATATCTTATGTTTTCATGTAATTGTGACTGTGTTGGTTTCTATGATCAAATCAATGGCTTATTTATTTCTTAGTGATAGTTATTTTGACTAGAGTCTGTTACCAATACAAACGTAGGTATAAAAATCTACCAGTCTTGAGATTCCTGAAAATAATAAGCACTACTTGTTGGGCTCAACAGTAACACTATTAATGCATTGGGAGGCCTAATGTGTTCTGTGGAGTTATTAGAAAATTAATTAACCATATTTTTGACCTATTTAGTATCAATTCCAATTATTGGTTCCTCTGTCCATTGGTCAGCAAGCTTCAATATTACTATCTTTCAGTATAGATGGTGGGCTTACACTTATGATTACAGATGAATTTTGTACCTATTACAGTTCTTACCTGATGCCCCAGATTGAACAATCTTTTGTCTTAATGGCAACCATGACCAAACCATGAGATCTCCATTGAACAGTCATATAATTTTTCCTAAGAGAATTAGCCTAGTGGCTCAGATTCCTGTCCTTGGTAGAATTCTTGGGAGGTTCACTGGCTCCAATCACTTATCTATATTCACTTATCTATATCTAAGTCCATTTATTAGGGTATGTGTGTATATGATACCCTTTTTTAGCAATAGACGTTCTTTGTGGGATGGAGGAAACATGTATGCTTATGGAGCTGCCCCTACAGCACTTTAACTTTTTAAATATCAGTAACAGTAATGTGAGAGCATAATAGTTGGAAATCTCCTGCCCTTGGCAACATTCACAGTCCTTCCATCTGCGTTCATTTTCAAGTATTTAACTCAGATTATCTGGTTACAAATCTAGTGCTTTGAGACATTCTGGCTCCTTTTGGTAGAAATACTTTATTTTGACCTTTTGGGTTTCTCTCCATCTCTTGTATTTTTTGCTGTGGAGCACGCTGGGGTAATTTTTGGAGAGCCCAGCTGATAATTCCTTGGCAAAGAACACCCAGTCTGAATATGCTAAAGATGCTAAAATACAGATTGCACATTCAAATGACTGTGACTTATGTATGTGACTTATATTCTAGTTATTTTACTCCCCAAACTCTTAATAACGACGTTCAGGGACAAAATCTGTTTCTCTTTTGAACTTTGGAAACAAAAAACAACATTTACATGCAGTTTTTTAAAGGCAACATGTTGGGTGAGCAAATAAAGCAGATTTAGTTGCTCTTAAATCTGTATTGGATTGTTTTAACAACTTTAATAATACTAAGATTGCTAAATTGCTGATGACTCTCCATTTATCTTTTGTTCTAAAGAACTTAGTGGCACATGTTTATCTTAAAATACTTTCAAAGTAGGAGATGAAATTCACATTGTTGCATAGGCAAGTAAATAATATAAACATCACTAATACAGTAATGTATGATTACTGATGATAAATTGCATTTTTTATAGTTTAGAAAATGATTATCAAACATTAACTTATATTTTTATAATCATCATGATTATTACCATCATCCTCTTCTTCATGATCAATGTCTTCATCAAGGATTCTGGGGAGTTCCTTGGTGGTCTAGTGGTTAGTATTCAGTGCTCTCCTCCCAAGGTTCAAGAGATCTGCAAGCCGGGCACAGTGCAGCCAAAAAAAAAAAAAAGGATCTGTTTATTGTTTACACAATACAAAGCAATGCATAAAGTTTTGGGGTTTTTTTTTTTCTTTCTTTCTTTCTTTTTGGCTGTGCTGTGCGGCATGTGGGATCTTAGCTCCCTAACCAGGGATAAAACCTGTGCCCCCTGCAGTGGAAGCGCGGAGTCTTAACCACTGGACCGCCTGGGAAGTCCCAGCACTACATAAAGAATTGATAGACACAAAATCCACTCTCTAATCTTAAAGGTAATTTACTCCTTTTTTCCTAGTAAATGTATAGATGACTTGAAAATCTATTATCTCAATTTTTCCATATGATAGAAGTAAAATCGGTAGGGTGCCATCTCTATTCCACAAAAGGTAAAACTAGGCCTAAGATAAGTAAAAGTAGTCTCATTCTGTTAATAGCCTAGAAAATTCCCTAGCAGATTATTCTCCTTTGGAGGGAAGGATTGGAATACTTTAGTAACAGAGAGAGAATTTTCTGAAAACCCCTCTAAACAAAGTTCTTTTGTGGACCAATGAGAATACACATATTATCCAAAAAAGATTTCAATCTTTCTTTCAAATTTTAAAACAAGTGAACAAAACCACCAAAGAATAACCTTGCTTTTCTCTGACTATTATATAGAAAAATGACACTAAAAAAAGATGCCTGAAATCTCAGTGTTCTCTGCTGATTCCAAAATCAGCTCTAGATTCTGTTTTAGTTTGGGTCATTAGACTATATCTCTGGAGAATAATTTCACTAGAGGTCTCTTTGGATTAAAAATGCATCTTGATGACACTTTTTCATTGCAATGAACAATCTAAGTAGCCTGTATGTGATCCTTTCCAGAATGCATGTAATAGAATAAATTGATATTTACAACAGCTTCTGATTAGAGGCAGACACACCCAAAATCTGCTGCTCTCATAGCAAAGATGAATATCGACATTTCACTTCTGTGTCTACCAGTGATTCAGAAACATGTGATCATACCTTCAGCCCTCTTGTTTTTCTGGCTATATATTACTGCATTGAGTTGTCAGATTTCATTCCGAGGTTCACAGTTGGGGCCCTTAATCATCACTGCCCATACTCACACCCTTCCCTTCTCTGTGCTATCAGAACCAGACTGTTTCTCAGTGTTCTCTTGGTTGGGAGATGATGTTACACTTCACCAAATAACTCACAAATCTGTGCGCATATCTAGGGATCTGATGCCAAACTACTTTGCAAGCGTTTGAGGAGCATCAAGATTTGCCCCAACTCTGTCTTCTACCTTAGGTAGAAGGCAGGAGCATGGTGTTTAGTAATCTAAAGGCACTCTTCCTCACCCAGAACTGTAGCAAGCCTAGGTGTTTTCTGGATAGCCTAATACTTTGACAACCCTTCAAACCAAAATGCAATAGATATTTCTTCAATATTGATTTAAAAGACAGTTTGAGATATGTGTAGGAAACAGATGGAGTTGGAAGACCATGGCTGTTTGCGGTTTTCAGTCTCTATTTCATTTTCCCGAATCGTTCTCCTTTGGTGACAAAAAACAGCCCCCAATCAGAAACGCAAGACTTCCTAGTTAACCACACTGATTTTCCTTAGAAGACACCTTGGAGGTTCCTCTTTTGTGAGCACATACCTTGGAGCTTTCACCCCCATCCCTTTGTGACTCACCAAAGTAGTCTTTTCAAATGAGCTTTTCCTCACAAGGAATCTGTTAAAAAAATTTTTCTCCATCTCATTTATATTTCCAGATAATTTTTTATTGCCTGGTGGAGTTTCAAGGCCCTTTATAAATGGTACTCCTGAAGGCTAACCCATAACCCCATTCTGCCCTTACCACCAATTAATTTCCTTATCGGCCTCAAGCTTCCACAATTTTCAGGAGACACAGATTATTGGTAAAAATATTTCAGTACAATCCAATCCTTTTCATATAACAATAAGTGGGGGTCCCAAGAAAAGAAATTGTTTACCCAGGGTCTGCGAGCATTTGTAGTGTCAAAAGTAGATCTTCTGATCCTAGGTTAGTATTTGTTCAATGACTCTAATTAGATTAAAAAATTATATGACTGAAGGAAATAAAACAAAAAGCTATCACATACTCTTAGAGGTTTAAAACAATCTTATTAAAGCTTATGCAGGATCCCTCTTGATATCTTAACCTGTAATTTAGATTCTCTAGGACATATTTACGGGTTTTAAATATACTTTAAAAATTTCCCTTTTCCCCTCTGCCTGGGAACCCCTTACATCCTTCGTCTAGTTAATTTCTATGATTTCCTGTATGTCATCTCAGGTATCACTTTCTTGAAGAATCTTTGTTTTGACTACATCAAATTTTTTTTTATACCCTAATAGTTCTTCTGAGTAGCACTCATCTCAACTGTAATTAATAGTAATTTATATTTGTTTAACGTTTTGTCTTGTATATGTACTGCAAACTCTGACGAGATCAGATACCATATCTGTTTTGATTATTTCTTCTATATTTCTTTTGAAGATCATACTAACTTTGGTCACAGGTTTTGACTTATGACCCAGGCTCCATCAATGAGTCCTCATACCTGTGTAATTGATCTGAGGAGTGGCATACAATCAGTGGTGGAATTGTCAAACTGTAGGTGGTGAGGAAGATAACATTTGTCCTCCTGGCTGGTAGGATGTAATCCCAGAATTATCTAATGCCCTGGATCCATCCTCCTAGGAGCAGCTGCCCTGAGTGAGATCAATGTGCATAAACAGGGAAGAGTGTAAGGAAAAGGGAGGAGGGGATGGTGGAGAGGGGAAGGAAGGGAAGAGAAGAGAGGAGAAGAGAAGAGAGGAGAAGAGAAGAGCTGTTATAGTCTCCGGACCAAGATATCCCCAAGAGGGCTACATTTCTGCCCCTGTCATAGTAGAGTTAAATGAGTCAAAAAAGCAAATTTTATTTTTTTTGTTTATTTTACTTAACCTAGTATGAGTTGAGTTTCTTTCTCCTGCAACCACATCTCTAACTAATAATTCACTGTATTTATAGCATCTCACAGACACAGTGTTTCACACACACTCAATTCTTAAATAAAGAATGAATACATGTATATTTTTGGGTTTGATTATGAAAACTAACCATCACAAGACGTGGTTTTAATTCATGTTTTGTGGATCAACTGAGATTTAAATGAAAAATATTTGATAATCCTATTGATTAATGACTTATAAGACTTTAGAAGAACCTTATAAAGCAAAGTTACATATAAATATGAAATTAATGGTAACTTATCAATGACATTACTTATGAATCCAACAAAAACCTTACATTATGACTTCAAATTATAGAAGTTAAAAACTAAATCAAAATAAGCAGGATATCAAACAAATAAAATCTACATCAGGAATTCAGACACTTCATAAACCAGTCTCACAACATGATCCAGTGGCTGATGTGTTAACTCTTAGTGTTTGAGAATAAAGAAATTTATGACTCTTTTTGTCTGAACTTCTGTTTCTTCATCTGTAAAATGGAGATAATAATTATGGCATGGACATTTATCACACATGGAATGTATGCAAATCTCATTACTATTAGTACCCCTATTCACTTTGCAGGAATACTTGATTGTATGAGTTTTTGAGTAGAAAATCATGTTTATTCCACTATAGAATATGAAGATGCCAGATTCTTCTTTCTTCCCCACCGTATGACTTTGACTTGGCTAACAAAATGCTTTTTCCCTTTTTTCACTTGATCCAAGTATTTGGGAAGTTGTAAGACATTCATTTAAGGAGCACTAATAGGGTACTAAACAGTCATTGCTTCTAGGAGACTCTTGGGATTCTTATAGCTTATGCCTCTGGAGATAATCTTGCTTTCTTTTTTAACCCAGAATCTGTAGGTCTTATTAATTCTGTTAACTCCCTAATATCTTTTTAATTAATTCCATTCTGCTTGATTTATCCAGAATCTGGTTGTGCCGTGAGAATGCTAAATAATACAAATACCTACTCTGAAAGAGCTTCAGTCAAAATTAAATAAGAAAATTGTGCAGGACACTTAATGGAGAGTTTGGTTCATGGACCTATTGCTATAACCTAGTAAACAGCATGGTTCCTGGCATATAGTAAGACTACTAAATATTTGTTGAATGGATACATAAATTACAGGGAAATTGAGAATGCTAAACTACAGTGCAGCCTCATACAATTTTGCATGCTTTATGAAAAAAAAAATTCCATGTCTTGTGCTTAATGTGTACACTAAACTGCATCCATTTGTGTTTAAATTGAAATTCTCAGTATCACAGAAATCATTCCTGGAAACAGCTTGGATTCCATGCCCTGAAACTTGCTTATGGCCCTGGGAATTAGATATGCTAATCCACTTAAGTTGGGGGTGGATTTAGCCTTTGTGCTTCAGTTGAAGCTGAACCCAACCCCAACTTAAGTGGATTAGTACATCCAAATCCCAGGACCACAGGTAAATTTCAAGGCATGGGAACCACGAAGGGCCAATTAGTTATGAGTAGACATTTAATGAGGGCTTCTTAGAAAGAAGCTTCCTTGCACGCTATGAGAGCTATGAGAAATAATGCTCTCTAGGCTTGCAAGAAGAGAACACAGTAATCTGAAGCTGCTGGGGGCCATTTTGTTACATCATTAAGAGGAAACAGCTACTGCAAAGGGTGAAGCAAATATATATAGAAATAAATTAGGTTTTTGTAATCTTGTTGGCCAGCTTGATTCTGATGAACTTTTAGTTCTTACAATTACTTGTATCATTAACTACCTTTTTGTCTAATCCTATTTGAACAAGACATTCTTTCATTTATTAACAGTAGGTACCTAATGACTCATCTACTTTGCCTGAACTCAGATTAAATTGAGTCCTTTGTCAGATACTATCTGGTCTAAACCTATAGTAATCACCAAGTGTTTCTTTTCTACCACATAATTTTATCTTTTAAATCATCCAGGTGTCTCTGTGGTTGCCAATAAAGGATGCCCTGGGGTATAAGTGTTAGAATTCTTTCACTTCCAAGTGACAGAAAATAAAGTCAAATTAACTTTAACAAAAAAAGGGAAATTTATTGCTCATATCACTGAACATTTTAGAAAAAAGTTTCATCTGGGGATTCAAGTCCTACTGACAAGTCATACTCTACCTCCATCCGTTGGCTCCGTACTCCATTAGTTTAATTCTCAGTCTCCATCAAGTGGCCAGTTGACCATCAGCAGTTCCATCCCTACATCATTCTGCTTCCAAGGTGAGTAGGAACAAAAACAAGTTTCTATTTGACTAATTTAGAAAAGTAAGTCTTATGCCTGATCTCTTTGACCAGAATTGGGTCACCTCCCTCTATGAAATGATTGCTGTGGTAAAGAGTCTATGATTTGGCAGGCTTAAGCCACATGTGCACTCAGAAGGTGAGAGAGATGGAGGTAATTCTGCCTGAAAATCTTGCACTGAGACTGAGAAAAAGGTGCATTCATTGTAGGACAACTGGGGACCTTGGTAATAGACAAAGTGGGGATGGATGAGAAATGGCAGACAACACTGAATAAGCAAAAGCCAAATTCTAAGCACTTCATAGTTATTCAGCTGCTCCTTCATTTCCACGAGGGGTTGGGTGGGGGGGTTGGTTCCAGGACCCCCTCCGGATATCAAGATCCGAGGATGCTCAAGTCCCTTAGAGTTGGCCCTCAGGCACCTTGTATCCAAGGGTTCTGCATCTGTGGATTCAACCAACCACATGGGTACTGGGGTGACCTATATTTTGAACTATAGCCCATATACTTAATACAATTTTAGAATTAGGCAAGACCTTAGAGTTTAGGCCTTCTCGGAAGTGGAAGGTATTTTTCAAGGCTCATATAACCAGCTGGTAACAGAGCCAAGTTTAGAACTCAGGACCCCTCACTCTCAAGAAAGTTCATTTTTTGGTATGCCTCTAGAATTATACAAAGAGCATGAACTGTAAAGCTAGACAAATCTGAGTCTCATTTTCTCCTTCTGTTAAATGGGAATAAGCTTATTTAGGGGATTAAATTAGATATTCATTGCCTTTGAAGCACCAAGTACAGAGTCTGGGAGAAAGGAAATCCTATTATGACTCTCATTGTATTTTGTTCTTTAACAAAGTTTTTTTTTTTTTTTTTTTTTTTTTTTACATGCCCAAAAGATCATGTACCTAAGTGGTACTATTCTCATTTTGTGGAAGACAGAGCTATCTTTTCTACACATTCAGCCCTAATGTCTTCAACACATTCACAGAAATCGTTCAAGGAATTTATTTCTAGAACACACATTGTCCCTAAGTCCAGGGGCAAGTTTTACCCAAAAGGCCAACAGGTCTCAAAACTAACAAATAGCTAGTTTAAATATTCAAGGATACTGGACTGTTTCCCTGGGTCCACATTTAAACATGAATTACCTTTGTCATGTTACTCAACTTCCCTGACCTTTGTACCCTTGTCTGCAAAATGAGAATGACTTTCCACTCTTCTACACAGAGTTATTGGGATATTTAAGTATGCCACCATAGATGAAAGCATTTAATAAACTGTAAAGCACTATAAAACTTTAAGATACACCATACTATATTTTATGCATGTTAGTAAAGCTGATAGATAATATAGTCTCCTTTGCATTGCTATACATTTACCACTGATCTGTACTTACAGGCCAACTATTGAGTAGGTTGAACAAGATGAAATTGCCATTTTTACTCTCTATCAAGGATTTAATTAATGCAAGTTATAAGTATTTTTTTACTGTTTATCTCTTTTGTGGAGGACAAAGTTACTTCTTCCCTCTTTCCTACATGTATGGATGAATTGTGGAAAGGAAAGAGGGACTCTGGTTCCTTTCCTTCTGTTACTTCTTTATCTTTCCTCCCTCTTTTTAAATTTTTTTTAACAGTTGAAATAATTTCCTCTTATCACTGGTTCACAACCTTGGTTAAAATTTGAAAGACTTGGGAGCTTTAAAAAATCCTAATGCCCAGCCTATCCCTCAAGTCAATGACATGGGTATGTCTGTGGTTGGGACCCAGACACCAGTATTTCTTAAGCTCTTTTAGTTCCTTCCAAGATTGAGAATCATTGCTCCAGGCACCACACATAGGCAGCAAACTTCCAACTTCCTTCTTATTGTAAGATGGCCTAGTACATGGACTTAACTAAGAAATGGTCACAGGAGTAAAATGTTCTTTTCCAGGAGGATTTGAGGTTTAAGTCTGACCAAAAAAAAAAAAAAAAAAAAAAAAAAAAAAAAAAAAAAAAATCAAAGATTGATACCAATTTTATTTTCTATGACAAGGTCTTATTTTCAATTTTCTAATGTTTGTAGTGAGAAATAAAAGGAATAGCAAATTTCCAATGATATCTTCTGTGTACTCTGTAGCAACTATTATCACTTTCCTGAAAATCATATTTTCACCTCCAAAGGTGTATTTCCATGGTTTGTTTGGTAGCATAATGGTTCCAGTGTGCGATTCACACTTTCAAAATAAGCCATGCCACATTTTGCTCACGTGCCTTTCTCTCCTAAAAGTTTTCACCTGCAATTGCATCTTTTAAAGGCATGTTTGCTACCTTTTATGGTGTGAAATACAAATGCCAAGGAAAAAACAGCTAGGAAGGGAAAATCAGGCCTGAAAGGTTATAAGTAAGACCACAGAAATCCCCGATAAAAGGCTTGGTCCTATATTCTCTTTTGCTTTATAATTCAACTCAAAGAGCAGTCAACAAGCCACCATACCAGAAGACCAAAATGAGAAATTTTGAGGGCCACTGCCCAGAGACAATCTATTTAGATTGAGGAAAAGAAGTGTATTGCAACAGGTTTATGTGACTGAGATACACAGTAGGAGCTTCCTGAGATCACAAAGCTTGAAATTTCAAATTCCCAAACCTTTCTGTCTAGTGGCCTGCATGGAGAAAGGATTGTATCTGTCTGTGGTTTCTGATTTACGTGCACAGTTAGAACATCAAGTATGTCATCTTACAGGGTTTAAGGTTTGCTCATACTCATTTTCAGTGTCCAGCATTATGTTTTTCTTTGGTGAGTAGAAGCAAATTAAAAAAAAAAAAGAAAATTATCAAAGAGAGGTTTTGGAAGATTGTTTTATTTATGATAAACAACTATAGTTAAAGCTATTATTTTTTTAACTTATTTAAAATTTTTTAACTTATTTAGTTCAAAATTCACCAGATGGTACCCACCCCCTGATTTGAAAAAACAAAAGGAAAGAAAAAGAAGAAAAAAAAAAACTCTCTAATCAAATAGAGTGCTTAAAATTAAAAGAAAAGAAAAAAAAAATAGAATATACTTGGAGGACAAGGAAAGAGAATGGTGACTGGAAGCCAACTCTGAGCTTGTCCTGTTTTTCTTCACAAAACTCAACTCTAAGCCTCTGGACAGGGAAAATGATAGGATATCCATTTCATATGCTTGATTAAAAAAAAAAATCATCTTGTGATCTTAGCCCCATCCAGTGTCAATAAATAATGTTGACTTAACAAGCAAATGCTGTGGAAACGATGCACATTTAACACATTGGACAACATCAGTAAGGGGGTTAAATATCTGAGGGATATTTGTTAGAGGTTGGCTCTAAGAGGCCTTTTGCAGGGCAGTGGAGACTGTCATACACTGGAAAGCCAATACTCATCTGAAGTGGACAGCCGGTATAGAAAGCCAGCCGACTGTGGCCATATGAAAATGGGAAGGAAGGCTTTCTAGATCTTCTTGGGGATTTTTTTGGTTCTTTGCTTTTCAAGAGAAGCCAGAAATCTGGAATTTTATGTGAAAAACTTCACACTATGATTACTTGACATAACTGATTATACAATATTGGGAGTTAACTGAATTTTTTTAAAATGTGGGATGCATAGTATATAATTAAGGATTGAATATGGTCTATGGGTCACTACTTTATTGACATCTGATATCTTTGTATTTTAATCACTCAACTGTGTAATTTATTCTTCCAGCTCTCATCAATCTCTTGAACTGATTCTCAATTCTACTTTGACATGTATCCAAAGTTGTTGTATGGGATTGACTTACGATTTAAGTTTATAGAATTTAGTGAACTTTTCCTCATCTGTATAATGGGAATGTTAATAGGATAAAGGTTATTTGGGGACTTAAATGAGTTAATGTACACCAACCCCTGTACCTTTGTAAGTGATAAGTGCCTTTACTATAAGTCTATATTGAAATACCCAATGCATATATACAATGATTTTTCCATAGAGGATGCTTTTAAAATATGAATTAATTGATTGATTGGTACATTTATGACAAAAAAATACCCACTAAAGAACTTTTCTCAGCCTGTTCCACTTGTATATGATCTAATATTAGAAGGATGTGATTGAAAACAGTAAGATTTTAGTTTTAGTTTCTGATAGCGTGTGAAAGTTTAATTCTTGAAATAATTATAGTATAAACATTTTCACAATAAATAAGATATGTCTAAATAACTTCATAAATATTTAAACAGTTAATCCACAAAATCCCACCTGTGATCTCCAGGCAGCATAATTTGAAAGCAGGAGCATTTTCTCAGTATCATGTACACCATTAGGACACATATTTACACAATGCAATGCTCTTCTCAAGCCACCTAAGCCACTCCCATTCACTGGGAATATAACTGGTTCTTCTCTGGATCTGTAGCTCAAACGACTAAAGAAATGACAAAGCCGGGAAGGTAGCTTTTTGCAGGGGTAATAAAAATGATAAGTAGTTCTTCTTTTCTCAATGACACAGTAAATTTAGATATTAAGAAAATCACCTCCCCTTTGAAGATTATTTTTGTCAACTTTAAAATAAATGGATTGACTCAATGATCTCTCTCTTCTAGTCTGAAAAATCTGTGATTATAGTAGTAATAGCAGATCCATATAATTGTAATTATAAAAACAACACATTTTTCCCCCCTTTTCAGGTCCATTGGGGGGAAAAAAAGGTGTAGTTACCAAGCAGAAATACATGCTCCTTTCCTTCAAGGAGCTTAACATTTAAGAGGGAATGTCTACATACGGGAAAAATCATACAAGAAGGAAACACAGTCTGGGGAAAATAACAGAATGTAAAACATTTTTCTATTTTTCCTGAAAAGACTTCGTATCGAAGCTAAAATCTGAAGGCAAAAAGAAAAACTTTATGGAATAGGTTCATTTAGGAAAAAAAAGAAAAAAAAAAACTTGAAAAAGGGAAGTAACAGATTGAGCGGCTAGAGGCTCTGAAGAAGGAGCAAATAATTTGAAGATTAGTGTATGATTTTAGGAAAGAGTAGCAAGCAGAGAAGAGTAAGAAGTGAGAAAACTCTGCTTACACAATTTTTTAAATTCAGAGATGGACACGGCAAAATATAGTGAGGATACACTGAATTCTTCAGAACAGTTTGAGTCCACAGTCCAGTGACTACTTCATTTTTCACCGTCAGGAAAGAGTTGATTTCTCTGTGTCCTTCTCTACAGAAATCAGGTGAGGAGTGTTAGCCTATTTTCACAGGCTAAGAAAACATTAAAATATGGCAGGGTTTAGTATTAAATTATTCATGTGAAAGCCAATTGTCCTAAAAAGTAATGCTATAAAAAAGTTCAGGCCCTACAGAAATCGCTCCAAGCTCAACAGAAATATTTTGAAGTCCTGGTAGTATTTTTCTAATATATCAGGGCAGTGGGAATGACATTCTTTGATCATCAAAGAATCAAAGGGCACTGGGAAGGACACGGCTTTGCTCTACTGAGTTTCTCTACCTCATCATATGCACATTACATTTGGAAGACACTGAAATTTAATTTATAAACTTTATACACTATCATAAATGTTGCATGTAATATAAACATGTGGATGCATCTATGCATGTACCTTATGAATGTAAATTGGCTTCAGGTTCATGAGCTCAAAGTTGTCCTAGATAGTTACTAGAAACACAAAGAAAAATAGAAACACACTAGTCGGGGATGACTAACTTACTCAGTTCATGACACATCAAGTAGACAAACCTGACCTAAGAAACACAACTAACAAGGCTGATCTAACGATATTTGGATGAGCTTCAGTTTGCTACAAAGGGAAACAAATATCTTCTTTTTAACAGCACATGAAGCATTCATAAAAAGTAGACAAGTACTGGAATATAGAGTAAATTTTGATAAATTTATAAAAGTAGAATTAATATAGACACTATTTCCTGATCATGGTGCAAGAAAAGTATGAATAAATAATAAAATTTGTACAAAAAATTCTTTCACTTGGGAATATAAATACTCTATTTTGACCAACTCTCAGTTCAAAGAGGAAAAAACAGAACTGAAGAATATTTACAAAAAAATGAAAATAGACATGATACCTACAAGAACCTAAGGGACACAAAAGGGAAACTTATAGTTGTGAAACTCATATTGATTTTTTTAAAAAGAAAAAAATAAGGAAAAACAAATTAAGCATCAGATACAAAAAATAACATAAACTGAAGAAATGAATAAGTATGAAATTTATAATAATGGTAAATTCAAGAATAAATTTTTGTGAAAACTTCCAAACAATAGAAGTAATGTGCTCATTAAAAGATTATGGTAGGAAGACAAATAAATGAATAAACTACTAAATATTCTAATCAAGAAAGAGGAAAAGGAGGACTAACATCAGCAAGATGGTAGCCTAGGAGGTACCAATGCTTGTCACCTTACAAAAACAATGATTAAATAACTAACCGCCAACAAAAATAGCTTGAGGAGAGCTCTAGAGCACACTGGAGAAACCGGAGTAACCAACTAGAATGCAAAAATGGAGGACGGCAATATAGAAAAGTGTAGGAAGAAATTAAATTACATCACTACATCTCCCCGTCCAGCACAGCTTAGTGCCAAGAGGAATCCCTTCAGCTGCAACCTCCCCGCTGTGGGGTAAAACAAGAGCAGCTTTTGCCAGTGATGTAAACACTCACAGCTTTTGACAATAATGACCCTTGCAGTCTTCATCAACACTAAGTCCAGTTGACAGAGCTGCCCAGAGTTCACACTGCTGCGTCCCACTGGAGAAGGAGCCACCACTGCCTCCCTATTCCAGGCTGCAGATGCCACTCCTCTGTGACCCTAGGCCTAGTGCCACTGTGCACACACCATGCACCTCAGTGCTGCTATAGCTCTGTGCACGCCCATGACACAGACACTGGTGCTGCCACTGTCCTGAGCATTTTCACACCCAGTTCCCGGGCTGCCCCTGCTCCATCTGAGCCTGTGTTCCAGTTCCTAATGCTGTTGCTGCTGCATGCATACTCACATCCTGGATCCTGGAGCTGCCACAGGCATGCCCTTGTCCTGGTCCTCAACGCCACTGCTCCACGCATGCCTCTGCCCTGGACACTGGCACCTCTGCCATTTGTACACTCAAGCCCTGGCCTGCAGCACCAAAAGGCTTCCCCTCAGCCACGATTTTCCCCTGTGTGTGCAAAGAAGAGCAGGAACAGCCTTTGCCACTGAGGACCCCAGCAGCCTTTGCTGCTGCCATGCACATCTGTAGTCTTGGCCACCAAGGATCCCTACATCCTTCCCCAAAGGCTGACCTCAGCTAATGGAGCTACCCAGAGTCTACACTGTTGTACCCTTCCATCACCCAGAGCTGAAAACACTGCACCCCAACCAGCAGGCTGTCATACCCACCTGTAAGTGAAGATTGTTCCCTACCAAAGCCCATCCATAAAGTCTGAAAGAGGTGACTGAGGAAGAGGAAGGTAACTGAAAGAGGAAGACTGAGGTTTTCATATGCACAGACATGAATACAAGGATACGAGAAACATGAAAAATCAAGGACACATGATATATTCAAAGGAAAACAATAATTTTCTAATAACTGATCCCAAAGAAATGGAGATTTATCAATTTCCTGACAAAAAGTTTATAACTGGTACTACAGAAAAGACACTGAAAGAAATCTATTTAAAAGGCAGATCAATACTTAATTGGCTTTTTTAGGGATAAAAACTAAAGTGTCATTGAAATTTTATATTGAAAACTAAAATTTATGAAAAAATGAATTTATCTCATTTAATAAGTGTAGGTTCTAATTTCAATTATATAGTAATTTTTTAGTGAGAACAAAAAAATGCATCAAACGTTGATTTCTTTTTTTCTCATACAAAATTTCCAACAATAGCGATAACACAGTATATCATTCTTTACTTCTTAACTATTCCGGGAAAATCATAATGAGGGTCGTTTTTGAAGAATAATTTGGAGGTGTCTCAAGTTTTCAGAAATTTCTTCAAGGGTTCCTCATAGCCCTTTGGGTCACAAAGCATTCTTACTTGAATTGTCTATTATCTCTCTGTCCGCATTGATTTTTCTCTTCAATTTTAACTGGTCTATCTCTGTCATATCATCAATGGCTTTGCCTGGAGTTGCCGAGTTTTCCATAATTATCTTCAGTGACTTCTTGATATCTTGCATCTTGTACAAGATTTGCAATTGTTTACTGCAATGTTAATAGTCTGACCTACAAATACACTGATGATAGTCACAGATACACAGAATAAGTTGAGAAGAATGTTTGAGTGGAGGTTAATTTTCCAAATGGTCAATTCATTAGTGAATGCTGTGCAGTGATCACTTCTTTCTTATATGGTAGCTACAGGCTTGGGCTCAAATAAATGTTCTGATAATGAAGACTCAGAAACAACTTAGTAAACTGGGAATAACCTTTTTACTGGAAACTTCTAGAGAATGAGTGTGATTCTTTTACACATTGACAATGCATTTTATATAAAATTGCTCAGACCCAGAGAAATTTACAACTCTTTATTTCCCCTTAATTTAATTACATCAGTATAAAAGCCTCCCTTATTTCTTTTTCCAGTGATAGAAAAAAACTACCTACTAAATCCAAGAGTAAAAACATCATGTAGGCTCTCACAATGATTTTCTCCACTGATGATCGCTTTTCAAAAATAGACTGAGGGCTTCCCTGGTGGCGCAGTGGTTGAGAGTCCGCCTGCCGATGCAGGGGACACGGGTTCGTGCCCCGGTCCGGGAAGATCCCACATGCCGCGGAGTGGCTGGGCCCGTGAGCCATGGCCGCTGAGCCTGCGCGTCCGGAGCCTGTGCTCCGCAACGGGAGAGGCCACAACAGTGAGAGGCCCGCGTACCACCAAAAAAAAAAAAAAAAAAAAAAAAAGAAAATAGACTGAAATTACTTATCTATGATACCTCAAATTTCACTAATAAAACTGCTCTTAAATAAAAATGAAATAGAGACATATTTTATCATTGCAATTCTCACCTTCCAAAGCAACAAGCTAACCATTATCTAAATGGTTTTATTTTCTAAATCACCATTTATTTTTATTTTCTGAAAATGATGTGAACAAATGTTATTTTAAAATAGACTCCTAGAAACACAAATACCATATGATATCACTTATATGTGGAATATGAAATACGACACAAACGAACTTATCTAAGAAACAGAAACAGACCCACAGACACAGAGAACAGACTTGTGGCTGCCAAGGGGGAGGGGAGAGTGGGGCAAGGATGGATTGGGAGTTTGGGATTAGCAGATGCAAACAGATATATAGAATGTATAAACAACAAGGTCCTACTGTATAGCACAGGGAAGTATATTCAATATCCTGTAATAAATCATAATGTAAATGTAAATAAATCATAATGTAAAAGAATATGAAAACGGTTGTGTGTGTATATATATATATATATATATATATATATAAAAAACTGAATCACTTTGCTGTACAGCAAAAATTAACACAAGATTGTAAATCAACTATACTTCAATAAAATACGTTTTTAAAAAAGACTCACAACAGCTACTCCAAGATGCTTAGACACTAAAAAAGAAAAAACAAAACTCCTAACCTGTTAACATTTAATTGGAATCATGCTTGGAGATTTTAAAGGCCCCTGGATTTGCAAGCATTGGGCTTTGAAAAAAAGAGTAAAAAGATACTTTTCAGAATTCCAAAATATAAGCTTTAAAAATAACATGGGAAGATTGTAAGAGTCAGCAAAGAATTTAAACTATAAGCTACAGAACAAGGAAAATGTATGGTGTGATCACGTTCTTCCTGCCCAATGTAAGTAAGATTTTTGACTATCTAGAAGCAATGGGATTTAGAGTGGGATGAGATAAGAGTATAGACGCTAATGGATGCCTAAGAAGGGGATTCTTATTCTAACTTTTCCACAAGTTTGTGGGGGGGAAATTCCAGAGCAGAAAAGCTTATATCATGGAAGACAGACAACCTCTTACCGATGCCTGCATCCAGAAGACACTGAAGCACGAGGACATTCGTGTAGTAGTAGAATAGCAATGACTGTAAGAGATTTCTAGACCTGAGGGCAGTTTAAATATCTCAATCAGGTGTGGAGAAGGCAGCTAGCAGTTCCTGAACTAAACAAGGATCAGTATAGAAATGGACAAAAAGAAGCCTCAAGTTCAGACCAGAGGTATAGAGGCATGGGCTTTGCTGATAGGAAGCAGGAAAGACAGGGGGCTGGCCCTCTAAGACCAGGTGTTGACTCACACCTCGACAGAGGCAACGAGGAACAAGGGCAGCGCATAGAGCAAAAGCCAGGATGGTGTAATATGTCCCTGCTCTACACGTAGGACTCACACTATCATGGAAGAGTGGGCAAGAGGAGGGGAAGGGGGAGAATCTTATATTTAATTGAGTATTTACCCAAAAGTGACTGAGTTTTAAATAAACAATGATTGAAACACTTTGAATTCAATTAACAAGTGTAATTATTTTCAGTAATTCACTGAAATGGGAAATCATGAGCGACGTTGAGTTCAGTTACTGAAAAAATAAAATTACGTATTTTCTGACCAATGTTGTCCATATAAATTTCAACATCATCACATGTTGACTTGACCCAGCAAATCTCCATCTAGGAATTTGTCAAAGAGAAACATATGCTCACACAAATAAGCAAAGATTTGTGTGTAAGAATGTTAATTATAGCTTTTAATTTTACGGTAAAAAGCTGGAAGGAATCCAAATAGCCAGGTTACAGGGATTTTTGAAAATGAACTGTGGTATATCCACTGTACATATAATAGTATTCAGCTGTCAAAAATAGATGCTCAGGAATTAGCATTTTGAGGGACTTTATTGAAATTTAATTGAGGTGATTTGGCAAGTTACAAAGAATGTAAACCTTTGGTATTTATTATGAGTGAATTGTATTTATTATAAGGTGAATTGTTGACTATCATATAATGGAATAGATGGTCACAAGTAGACTTTTTTTTCCCACATCTTTATTGGACTATAATTGCTTTATAATGTTGTTAGTTTCTGCTGTACAACTAAGTGAATCAGCTATATGTATACATATATCCCCATATCCCCTCCCTCTTGAGCCTCCCTCCCACCCTCCCTATCCCACCCCTTAGAATCCTCTGTTTAAAGAAAGCTGCTTTCACATATGTACTGCGTTAGAGAGTCTTTATTTTAAATGTACCAACCTATTTGAAATAGTTACTTTCGCTTGAAAACTTTGTGATCAGAGGACATAACCTTAGCTACTCATTGCATCATTATTTTGAATATGAGAGAACAGTATTAAGATGTTCTTACTTCATAGGATTGCTGTGAGATATCAGTAGGCTTTATTTAACTGAATTACAAGTAAATCCCCTAATGCTTGGGGAATAAGGGGTTCTGTTTAATTAAATATTTCATTTTACTCAGAGTTATCAAATAAGCCATACATGGTTTCAACTTTAAGGTATTTGAAAAATGTTTTTTAAAAAATGTAGTAAGAACAAAAACTGGAATAGAACATACCTTTTAGAACCTTATGGTGTTTCAGAGTCAGGGGAAAAAACTGTTAGATACCAACCAGAGAGGTATGGCACATAGACTGAAAACCATTTAGCCTTCTTGAATTTACCTAGTGTATTACTCTGCTAGGGCTGCTATAACAGAATACCATAGAATACCATAGGCTTAAACAATAGGGATTTACTTCTCACAGTTCTGCAGACTAGGAAGTCCAAGATCAAGACACAGGCCAGTTTGGTTCCCTGGTGAGAGCTTTTTTCCTGGCGTGCATGTAACTGTCCTCTCACTGTGTCTTCACAGGGCCATCGGGGGAGGGATGGGAGCATGCTCTGGTCTCTGTTCTTATAAGGACGATAATCTCATTATGGTGGTCCCATCCTCATAACCTCATCTAAACGTAATTACTTTCCAAAGGCCCTACTTCCAAATATCATCACATTGGGGGTTAGGCCTTCAAACTATGAAATTTGGGAGGGACACAATTCAGTCCATTGGACCCACTTTACAAAGGGGAGAACATCAGCCCAGAGAGGGAAGAAATTTACTAGCCTGGAATTGGTGAAGCTCAGCTGAGCCCCAAGGCTCGTGATTCCTGGTCAGTAAATTCTCTAGTACTTTATCAGACTCTCTTGTAGGACACATTTCCCTTTTTTGTTTACTATCATTATTTGCCCATAAATCACATTGATACTAGCAAATTGTAAATTCCCTGAACAGTGAATCCATATCTAAAGCATCTATTGATTTGATGTCCATATATTATTTTATTTTCCATAAAAATTAAGTGTAGATTCTGGAGGGCTGTTGTATTTCTGAATTTTCTAGTTGTTGTGAATTCAAATACATTGAGATTTACTGCACTATCTCCATGATATATTTTATCCTTATTACTTTCGTAATATTGAAATTTTATATAGTCTTACATTAATTAAATTTTGAGCAATAGCATTTATTATACATTATATATGTTGCTAATCCATGTTGCTAATCACTAGTGTTATAACTATGAAATGGAACTATTCCTTATGTGGTTTTGGTTATATTATTTTTCATTAAAATTTAGCCTATATAGAAGGTGCATGGAACATGACAGTGCTATACGCTGTGTCTCTTTGGTTTACTCCTTGGACATACGCTTTACATACAAAAGTTATTTCAGTTCACCATATGTGATCCATATTTAAATGCAGAAATGGAGCCTCACAGGAGATGTATCAAAATAGCACATGCAAACATTTACTATTTGTGCTAGTAAATGGATCTTTAGCAGAAAACTCAACAACTACCATATGCAGCAGCTGTTATTCAGGGGACCAAAAATAACGTCCTGGAACAATGCAAGCTGCAGTTTCAGCATATTTGAACCCCATCCACTTTCCAAAATCCATTCAGATGCCTAAAAGCCTCTTCATTTGCAATTAACCATTGTAATTGTTCTGACCCAGACATGCTAGGTAGTGAGAAGCACTCCAGGAAAAGATTTCCTGAGCTATCAGGTAATGGCCAGTGGGGGAAAAAACAGTAAACAAATTGTCTATTCTCCAGGATAAGTTTTGGAACTCAAAACAAAATATTTTTTTAATAATCCTTGGATGGTCAATAGGGCTGAAACAATACCTTGTACAATTTAAGAATATCAACCAGTTTATTAATCAGATGTCTCTCTGAAATACACAAAACGGCTGTTTTCTTTTTATTTAAGGCACATCTCCTTTCATTTGTGAGTATACCAGCATTTTATTTATTTATTTATTTATCTATCTATTTAACATCTTTATTGGAGTATAATTGCTTTAAAATATTGTTAGTTTCTGCTGTATAACAAAATGAATCAGCTGTATGTATACTTATATCCCCATATCCCCTCCCTCTTGCATCTCCCTCCCACACCCCCATCCTACCCCTCTACGTGGTCATAAAGCACCAAGCTGATCTCCCTGTGCTATGAGGCTGCTTCCCACTAGCTATCTGTTTTACATTTGGTTGTGTATATATGTCAATGCTACTCTGTCACTTTGTCCCAGCTTACCATTCTCACTCCTTGTGTCCTCAAGTCCATTCTCTATGTCTGCGTCTTTATTCCTGCCCTTCCCCTATGTTTGTCAGAACCTTTTTTTTTTTTTAGATTCCATATATATGTGTTAGCATACGGTATTTGTGTTTCTCTTTCTGACTTACTTCACTCTGTATGACAAACTCTAGGTCCATCCACCTCACTACAAATAACTCAATTTCATTTCTTTTTATGGCTGACTAATATTCCATTGCATATATGTGCCACATCTTCTTTATCCATTCATCTGTCGATGGACACTTAGGATGTTTCCATGTCTTGGCTATTGTAAATAGAGCTAAAATGAACACTGTAGACTCTTTCTGAATTATGGTTTTCTCAGGGTATACGCCCAGTAGTGGGATTGCTGGGTCATATGGTAGTTCTATTTTAGTTTTTAAAGGAATCTCCAAACTGTTCTCCATAGTGGCTGTATCAATTTACATTCCCACCAACAGTGCAAGAGGGTTCCCTTTTCCCCACACCCGCTCCAGCATTTATTGTTTACAGATTTTTTGACGATGGCCATTGTGACCATTGTGAGGTGATACCTCATTGTAGCTTCGATTTGCATTTCTCTAATGATTACTGATGTTGAGCATCCCTTCATGTGTTTGTTGGCAATCTGTATATCTTCTTTGGAGAAATGTCTATTTAGGTTTTCTGCCCATTTTTTGATATGGTTGTTTGTTTTTTTTTGATATTGATCTGCATGAGCTCCTTGTATATTTTGGAGATTAATCTTTTGTCAGTTGCTTTGTTTGCAAATATTTTCTCCCATTCTGGGGGTTGTCTTTTCATCTTGTTTATGGTTTCCTTTGCTGTGCAAAATCTTTTAAGTTTCATTAGGTCCCATTTGTTTATTTTCATTCCATTTCTCTAGGAGGTGGGTCCAAAAGGATCTTGCTGTGATTTATCTCATGGAGTGTTCTGCCTACATTTTTGTCTAAGAATTTTATAGTGTCTGGCCTTACATTGGGGTCTTTAATCCATTTTGAGTTTATTTTTGTGTATGGTGTTAGGAAGTGTTCTAATTTCATTCTTTTACGTGTAGCTGTCCAGTTTTCCCAGCACCTCTTATTGAAGAGACTGGCTTTTCTCCACCGTATATTCTTGCCTCCTTTATCAAAGATAACGTGACCATATGTATGTGGGTTTATCTCTGGGTTTTCTATCCTGTTCCATTGATCTATATTTCTGTTTTTGTGCCAGTACTATACTGTCTTGATTACTGTAGCTTTGTAATATAGCCTGAAGTCAGGGAACCTGATTCCTCCAGCTCCGATTTTCTTTCTCAATATTGCTTAGGCTATTTGGGGTCTTTTGTGTTTCCATACAAATTGTGGAATTTTTTGTTCTACTTCTATGAAAAATGCCATTGGTAGTTTGATAGGGATTGCATTGAATCTGTACATTGCTTTAGGTAGTAGAGTCATTTTCACAATGTTGATTCTTCCAATCCAAGAACATGGTATATCTCTCCATCTGTTTGTATCATCTTTAGTTTCTTTCATCAGTACTTATACTTTTCTGCATACA
The DNA here is from genome assembly GCF_011762595.2 of Tursiops truncatus. NCBI lineage: Eukaryota > Metazoa > Chordata > Mammalia > Artiodactyla > Delphinidae > Tursiops > Tursiops truncatus. Next base: position 89,016,293 of record NC_047043.1, on the reverse strand, counting down.
GGTCTTTTGTCTCCTTAGGTAGGTTTACTCCTAGGTATTTTATTCTTTTTGTTGCAAGGGTAAATGGGAGTGTTTCCTTAATTTATTTTTTCAGATTTTTCATCATTAGTGTAGAGGAATGAAAGAGATATCTGTGCATTAATTTTGTATCCTGCTACTTTACCAATTCTTTCATTAGCTCTAGTAGTTTTCTGGTAGCATCTTTAGGATTCTCTATGTATAGTATCATTCCAGTTGCAAACAAGCTTTACTTCTTCTTTTCCAATTTGGATTCCTTTTATTTATTTTTCTTCTCTGATTGCTGTGGCTAAAACTTCCAAAACTGTGTTGAATAATAGTGGTGAGAGTGGACAGCTTCATCTTTTTCCTGATCTTAGAGGAAATGGTTTCAGTTTTTCACCTTTGAGAATGATGTTGGCTGTGGGTTTATCATATATGGCCTTTATTATGTTGAGATAAGTTCCCTCTATGCCTACTTTCTGGAGAGTTATCATCATAAATGGGTGTTGAATTTTGTCAAGAGCTTTTTCTGCATCTACTGAGATGATCACATGGTTTTTCTTCTGCAATCTGTTACTATGGTGTATCACATTGATTGATTTGCCTATATTGAAGGATTCTTGCATTCCTGGGATAAACCCCACTTGATCATGTTGTATGATCCTTTTAATGTGCTGTTGGATTCTGTTTGCTAGTATTGTGTTAAGGATTTTTGCATGTATGTTGATCAGTGATATTGGTCTGTAGTTTTCTTTTCTTTGTGACAACTTTGTCTGGTTTTGGCATCAGGGTGATGGTGGCCTCGTAGAATGAGTTTGGGAGTGTTCCTCCCTCTGCTATATTTTGGAAGAGATTGAGGATAGGTGTTAACTCTTTTCTAAATGTTTGACAGAATTTGCCTGTGAAGCCATCTGGTCCTGGGCTTTTGATTGTTGGAAGATTTTTAATCAGAGTTTCAATTTCAGTCCTGGTGATTGGTCTGTTTATATTTTCTATTTCTTCCTGGTTCAGTCTCGGAAGGTTGTGCTTTTCTAAGAATTTGTCCATTTCTTCCAGCTTGTCCATTTTATTGACATATAGTTACTTGTAGTAATCTCTCATGATTCTTTGTATTTCTGTGGTGTCGGTTGTTACTTCTCCTTTTTCATTTCTAATTATGTTGATGTGAGTCTTCTCCCTTTTTTTCATTATGAGTCTGGCTAGTGGTTTATCAATTTTTTTTTTTATCTTCTCAAAGAACCAGCTTTTAGTTTTATTGATCTTAGCTATTATTTCCTTCATTTATTTTTCATTTATTTCTAATCAGATCTTTATGATTTCTTTCCTTCTGCTAACTTTGGGGTTTTTTGTTCTGTTTTCTCTAATTGCTTCAGGTGTAAGGTTAGGTTGTTTATTTGATATTTTTCTTGTTTCTTGAGGTAGGCTTGTATTGCTATAAACTTCCCTCTTAGAACTGCTTTTGCTGCATCCCATAGGTTTTCGGTCATCGTGTTTTCTAGGTATTTTTTGAATTCCTCTTTGATTTCTTCAGTGATCTCTTGGTTATTCAGTAGTGTATTGTTAGCCTCCATGTGTTTGTATTTTTTACGTTTTTCCTGTAACTGATATGTAGTCTCATAGTTGTGGTTGGAAAACATACCTGATACGATTTCAATTTTCTTAAATTTACCAAGGCTTGATTTGTGACCTATGATATGATCTATCCTGGAGAATGTTTCATGAGCGCTTGAGAAGAAAGTGTATTCTGTTGTTTTTGGATGGAATGTCCTATAAATACCAGTTAAATCCATCTTGTTTAATGTGTCATTTAAAGCTTCTGTTTTGTTATTTATTTCCATTTTGGATGATCTATCCATTGGTGAAAGTGGGGTGTTAAAGTCCCCTACTATGATTGTGTTACTGTCAATTTCCCCTTTTATGGCTGTTAGCATTTGCCTTATGTATTGAGGTGCTCCTATGTTGGGTGCAGAAATATTTACAATTGTTATATCTTCTTGGATTGATCACTTGATCATTATGTAGTGTCCTTATTTGTGTCTTGTAACAGTCTTTATTTTAAGGTCTATTTTGTCTGATATGAGAATTGCTACACCATCTTTCTTTTGATTTCCATTTGCATGGAATATCTTTTTCCATCCCCTCACTTTCATTCTGTACATGTCCCTAGGTCTGAAGTGGATCTGTTTTAGACAGCACATATATGGATCTTGTTTTTGTATCCATTCAGCCAGTCTATGTCCTTTGTTTGGAGCATTTAATCCATTTACATTTTAGGTAATTATCGATATATACGTTCCTATTACCATTCTCTTGATTGTTTGGGGTTTTTTATTGTAGGTCTTTTCCTTCTTTTGTGTTTCCTGCCCAGTGAAGTTCCTTAAGCATTTGTTGTAATGCTCGTTTGGTGGTGCTGAATTCTTTTTGCTTGTCTGTAAAGGTTTTACTTTCTCCTTCGAATCTGAATGGGATCCTTGCTGAGTAAACTTGGTTGTAGATTTTCCCTTTCATCACTTTAAATATGTCCTGCCACTCCCTTCTGGCTTTCAGAGTTTCTGCTGAAATATCAGCTGCTAACCTTATGGGGTTTCCCTTGTATGTTATTTGTTGCTTTTCCCTTATGGCTTTTAATATTTTTTCTTTGTGTTTAATTTTAGATAGTTTGATTAATATATGACTTAGTGTGTTTCTTCTTGGATTTATCCTGTATGGGACTCTCTGTGCTTCCTGGACTTGATTGACTATTTCCTTTCCCATGTTAGGGGAGTTTTCAACTATTATCTCTTCAAATATTTTCTCAGTCTCTTCCTTTTCCTCTTCTTCTTCTGGGACCCCTATAATTCGAATGTTGGTGTGTTTAATGTTGTCCCAGAGGTCTCTGATGCTGTCCTCCATTCTTTTCATTCTTTTTTCTTTATTGTGCTCTGTGGTAGTTATTTCCACTATTTTATCTTCCAGGTCACTTATCTGTTCTTCTGCCTCAGTTATTCTGCTATTGATTCCTTCTAGAGAATTTTTATTTTCATTTATTGTGTTGTTCATCATTGTTTGTTTGCTCTTTAGTTCTTCTAGGTCCTTTTTAAATGTTTCTTGTATTTTCTGCATTCTATTTCCAAGATTTTGGATCATCTTTACTCTCATTATGCTGTATTCTTTTTCAGGTAGACTGCCTATTTCCTCTTGATTTGTTTGGTCTGGTGGGTTTTTACTTTGCCCCTTCATCTGCTGCATATTTCTCTGTCTTCTCATTTTGCTTAACTTACTGTGTTTGGAATCTCCTTTTCTCAGGCTGCAGGTTTGTAGTCCCTGTTGTTTTTGGTGTCTGCCCCCAGTGGGTAAGGTTGGTTCAGTGGGTTGTGTAGGCTTCCTGGTGGAGGGGACTGGTGCCTGTGTTCTAGTGGATGAGGCTGGATCTTGTCTTTCCACTGGGCAGGGCTGTGTCCAGTGGTGTTTTGGGGGTGTCTGTGAACTTAGTATGATTTTAGGCAGTCTCTCTGCTAATGGGGGGGTTTGTGTTCCTGTCTTCTTAGTTGTTTGGCCTGGGATGTCCAGCACTGGAGATTGCTGGCCGTTGGGTAGAGCTGGGTCTTAGCGCTGAGATAGAGATCTCTGGGAGAGATTTTGCTCATTGATATTATGAGGGGCCTGGAGGTCTCTGGTGGTCCAATGTCCTGAACTTGGCTCTCCCACCTCAGAGGCTAAGGCCTGACACCAGGCCAGACCACCAAGACCCTGTTAGCCACGCGGCTCAGAAGAAAAGGGAGATAAAATAAAGAAAAAATAAATAAATAAAATAAAATAATTAAAATAAAAAAACAAAAACAATTATTAAAAAAAAAAAAAAAATTAAAAATACTAAAAACAATGGGGGGGCAACCAAACCAAATAAAAAATTCACCAATGATAACAAGCAATAAAAACTATACTAAGGGGGCTTCCCTGGTGGCGCAGTGGTTGAGAGTCAGCCTGCCGATGCAGGGGACACGGGTTTTGCCCCGATCCGGGAAGATCCCACATGCCGCGGAGCGGCTGGGCCCGTGAGCCATGGCCGCTGAGCCTGCGTGTCCAGAGCCTGTGCTCCGCAACGGGAGAGGCCACAACAGTGAGAGGCCCGCATACCGCGCAAAAAAAAAAAAAAAAAAAAACTATACTAAGATAAACACAAAAATCAGAAACAAGTCAGTCGCCAAAAGCAAACCCCAAGTCTACAGTTGCTCCCACAGTCCGCCGCCTCACTTTGGGGTTGATTCATTGTCTATTCAGGTGTTCCACAGATGCAGGGTACATCAAGTTGATTGTGGGGATTTAATCTGCTGCTCCTGAGGCTGCACGGAGAAATTTCCTTTTCTCTTCTTTGTTCGCACAGCTCCTGGGGTTTAGCTTTAGTTTTGGCCCCATCTCTGCATGTAGGTCACCCTCAGGTTTCTGTTCCCACCCAGACAGGATGGGGTTAAAGCAGCAGCTAATTAGGGGGCTCTGGCTCACTCATGGCAAGGGGAGGGAGGGGTACGGTAGTTATAATTGGAATGTGGGGTGAGCCTGCAGCGGCAGAGGCCAGCGTGACATAGCAACAGCCTGAGGCGTGCCGTGTGTTCTCCCAGGGAACTTGTCGGTGGATCACGGGACCCTGGCAGTGGCATGTTGCACAGGCTCAGGGAGGGAGGTGTGTGTGTGGTGTGTGGATAGTGACCTGTGCTTGCACACAGGATTCTTGGTGGCTGCAGCAGCAGCATTAGCGTTTCATGCCCTTCTCTGGTGTCTGAGGTGATAGAAAAAGGCTCTTTTCTATGTAAAGTATTTTACTTGATCAGATTTTTTGGTCAGTTGAGTTCATCAACATGGGTATGTGTTATTATTTGTTGGAATATAGTTAAAGTAAGATATTCCGGGAGCTAATTTTTTATGCATTGTTAAATAATGCGGAAAACTCTGATGGCTGTCACTGAATGGCAGTGGGGAAAGCAATGCTCAGGAAACAAGGTCACTGGCTTAGAAATTCAGCTTTATCACCTGCTTTTAAGCAAGGTCCTTAGAAGCCTCAGTTTCATCTCTTACTAAGTGTGATGATAATAATCTCTATTTCTGATTATTTCAAAGGGTTATTGTACTTTCAAAAAACCCACAAGCCTAGACTAAAAAAATAAGTTTGGATTTTGCAATTTTTCTTATCACATTCATCAACATACACCTCTAACTTGTGACTTAATGTCATCTATAGTTTCTTGGTTTTTAATATAATTTAAATTTTATTTAGAACACAAAGCTGATTTTTCAATATTTTCTTTTCCCTTACAAAATGTTTTTTTTTTAATTTGTTTTATTTATTTATTTTTGGCTGTGTTGGGTCTTCATTGCTACTTGTGGGCTTTCTCTCATTGTGGCAAGTGGGGGCTACTCTTTGTTGTGGTGCACAGGCTTCTCATTGCGGTGGCTTCTCTTGTTGCGGAGCACAGGCTCTAGGAGCGAGGGCTTCAGCAGTTGTGGCACGTGGTTTCAGTAGTTCTGGCTCATGGGATCTAGAGTGCACGCTCAGTAGTTGTGGCGCACAGGCTTAGTTGCTGTGCGGTATGTGGGATCTTCCCAGACCAGGGCTCAAACCCGTGTCCCCTGCATTGGCAGGCGGATTCTTAACCACTGTGCCATGAGGGAAGCCCTAAAATGCTTTTATAGTTTCCTCTAAATTATAAATGCAAAATAGACCTTTTACATGGCACAGATCTTTTTTTTAGATCCCCTTTTATCTCTCTAAACTTATGTTTGCATGAGGAGTTTTTATTTTTTGTTTGTTTGTTTTTATTAAAGTGTAGTTGATTTACAATATTATTTTCAGAGGTACAACATAGTGCTTCATACATGAGAAGTTTTTTTAACCTGTCATCCTATTTTCCTACTGAAATTTCAGTTTTCATTTGTAATATCACCTGGAAGTATCTTGCTCCATTTCCTTATTTTGAATTTAGCTACAATTTTGGATATTTTAATACTTTGGGGGTGTAAGCTATCTTCAATCCATTTAATAGAAAGAGGTAGGTGTAAATAAAATAAAGCATCCAAATAAAGTGGATGACCATGAATTCATGAAACCCAGGAAATAAATTGTCTAATTTACTTCCACAAAATCAGACAATTCAGTTTTTGCAATTTTGGTAATGTAAAAAAAGAAAGAAAGGATAACTGTTACATATGTACATGTATATTTTTGATAATCATCTATTTGCCTCAGGAGTGTATTTCTGATATTATAAGATATACTATAGAAGAAATTACTTTTATAACACATGCAGTGTTTGACATACTTGTCTAAGTGAGATACTATTATTATCATTAATATTTTAAGTTATGCATGGCAAGGTCAATTTTATAGAATAGTGCTGAAGAGCTGTATCAATATTCAAGACTTTTTGTTTCCTCTAATAGAGAGAAGGTTTAAAAAAATTTTTTTTCATTTCCTTAACTTAGAATATATCAAGCTACAAATAACCTTCTATCAACTCAGAAATGATCCCCAGTCCTCCCTGACCAGAGAGCAGGAGCCAAGCTCTTCAACAAATTTAGGTGCTGCCTAAATTCCTTTTGACTACCACTATGCTCCCATCCACTAATGATTAAGCTGCTTCTCATAATTACCATCTTCCCTGACTCAGTTTGGCCTAGTCATTGGAATATTCCCTCTACTTCTGATTCCCTTATTTCAGCTAATGATACCACCAAGTCTTAAAATTATGCTGACTTGAAATTTTATAGTTAGTTTAATACCCCTTTTCTGAAACCCTGTACTTCCATCCAGTCAATTTCCAAATTAGGTACATTCCATCTCCACAAAGCCTTTAACATTTTTAACCTTCCTTCTATTCCTGCTGCCTACACCTCAGTTCAGACCCTCATTACTTTCCTACCATATGTACTATAATAACCTGGTAATTGGCTTCTCCACTTCCATCTCTCTCTATCCCAATCCATCTTGCACACGGCTGCAAGATTAATCTTCCTAAACTGCGTCTGTGGTCACAGAATCACAGACTCTCAAGATAGAAGAGAACTTAAAGGTCAGCTGATCCAACCTGCTTTCTTTTCTTTTCATTTCTTAATAAATATCAAAACTAGATATATGCACTTTGTTTTATTATAGAAGTGGTTCAGGGTTAAAAATATTAAATGGTGCAGAATACCACAAAATAAAAAGCAAAAACCTTATCCCCTCTGACCCAGTTTTATTTCCAAGAAGCAACTGATGTTTGTACTTTTAGTTTTGTTTTTTGTTCCTCTAATGATTTTCATGAAAACTTGATATCATATAGTTATAACTTTCTTTTTTAGATGTCATAACCTTTAACACTATATCTATTTACTTCGTTATGAGATGTGAGTAAATTGGTGCGTTTACTCCTTTTATGTACCTTTTAATTTTTGTTAGCTTTATTATTATCTCCTTTTTCATATTTTCAAGGCTTCTGTGATTTAAATTCTGTACTATAACTACAGTTTAAGTCCTCAATGCTCTGCATATCGCTTAACTCTGAAAATTAGAAAAAAACTCAAGCATTTAAAATGTTATGATTTTTAAATCATATCACTGTAGAATCAGTAGTGTAGTTAGAAACCTACAAAGGGAAATGATAATGAGCAAAATGATACAGGAAGAGGGTGGTCACATGGAGTTGAGCAGGTTGTGTCCTGCACAAGAGCATCTGGCCAAAAGGGTGAGAGTAAGCTAAGATCCCATGCACTACCCTGTGCACCTTAGCAAGAGGCTATCAATTTTTTTTCCAATTTCCAAGAAAGTTTTCTGCATGCTAGTTGAGGTTCTAAGTGGAAGGAAAACAAGGTGAATACAAGGTCACCAACACTAATGAAAATTTCAAGCGAGAATGAATGATAAAGAGTGTCCAACACTTGAAGATACTAAATAAGAAGAGGAATGTGGTATTTCCCACTGGTTACCAATAGTTTACTGATTATTGGTGACCTTAGCAAAAGCTGATATATTGAATTCACCTGGGTGAAAGTCAGGTTTTGGTGCCTTGATGAAAGTGTATTAAGGCAATAAAGCCTGAGAATAGAGACAAATCTTTCTAAAAATTTAAATGTCCAAGTGAAAGAAAAGTTGCCTGAAGGATATTCAAATCTAACAATTTTTGTTTGTAATTTATTTTATTGCTTTTGTGTTTAGATATGTCTTCAGCTAGTTCATATATGATTTCATATTTAAAATATAATTTTAAAATCTATGTTATATATTTTCATAGACGGTATTATATAAATCTTTAATTTGAACTGCTTATAAATGGTTCATTGTACTGATAACCCATGTTCTCTCTGCTGAGCTGGAACATCACCTTTATCATATAATCAATTTTGACTTTGGGGGGGGGCATTTTCCAGATTTCTCTCTGTTCCCTTAATTCTAGTGCTTTTATAGAACTTCCAGTCATATATGACTATGTTGTCTTGAGGAGGGTATGTCTGATGTGACCTGACCATATGACAATTCAGAAGTAATTTTATTCCTTTTTAACTTGAAGACGTGCTTAGGTTTTCCTAAAACTAAACTAAACTAAAAACTAGAGGTTTTCCAGATTCACTCTTTTCTGGTCATTTCTATTTTGCTCCCTTCCTACTATCAGCTCCTCACCCTAGAATGCAATGCCTACCACCACTGGGTGTCCTCTACTCCTTCTGCCATTATGTATTCCTGGTAGTTGAAAAGATATAAAAAGAGACATTGAGGTGAGAAATGTAGTAGTAAAGTAGCCTTAATTTCTAGCCCTCATGTAGTTAGAAAGAGAAAGGAAAGGAAGGTAGATGGTGATAATGAGTTTTCTAGTAGGTAAAATTTACTGATATTTGAGGAAGAAGAAATCGGAAATTTCCCCCTAACTTTTCATTATGCTATATGGCTTGGCTTTATTACCACTTATGATAAAGACAATTCCTTCTGCTTCACGACAGATTTTAGTGCTCATAAAACTTCATATCTTTTTATTTGTAAATATTTAGATCAGCAGTTGGTGACTAATTTGATGTTTCACGTCTACCAATATGCTGCTTCAAAACTGTCAATAAGTCTCCCATCTCTTAAGGAACTAGAATAAAGCATTCCCTGCCCTGGAGCCTCTACAACATTGCCCCAACTTTATCTTATCTATAGTCTTATCTCTGACACTCTTTCCTTTGTTACTTTCTAGCCAAGCTGCTTTTATCTCCTTACTTGCTCCCTTCACTTTCCTGCCACCAGGATTCCTGGCATCTCATTCCCTCAGCCTGCAATTTCATTCACTTTTTAAGAGGAATCTTCCTTCACTGGTCATCTTCACAGGCTGTCAGATGACACTGACATGAGTGTATGGTCTTTATCTACACAGTGTGACATTATCAAAAGTCTTTGCTATAAAAACAGCCATTTAGGAGACGTCCTCATTTTACTTCCCCCTTCTGTTACTCAGAGAAGTACTGCTCCAAGTTGGTGCCAAACTTCCAGTTGCTCTGGAAGTCACCTAAATGACAGAGGTGACATTTGGGAGTGCAGAACTCTCTTCAACTGGCTTTATAAACCCATTTAAAAATTGTCAATTATTGACATCTAACAGCTTGGCAATGAACTGTTCCTTGAAGGCTTGATGAACTCAGATTTGGGATACAGAATCAATTCAATTTCAAGAGTTTGGTTGAAGAAGAGGCATGAAAGCAGTAGTCTGGAAACTGGGGGAGTGAGAGCAGCATGGTGCAGAAAAAGTTAGAACTGGGTCTAAGCGTCTTCGTTTGGAGTCTTACATAACAGTTCAGATCTTAGCTTAGCATGCACTAGGTATGTGATCTTACACAAGTTATTTAACCATTCTGAGCTTCATTTTCCTCATCGCCAATGGCATGTTTAAGTTTAATGAGTGAATGGAATATAGAATACCTAGAATAGTGTTTGAATTAATGTTGACATTACTATTATCACTGTCACAGATCTGTACTATATTGCCATGTGACTCCATATATATTATTTGATCTTGCAAGGCTTTTGTTTTCTTCTCTATAAAATTAAGAAATTTGTCAGATGATTTCTAAGGCTGCTTCCAGTTTTTAAACTTTAGTTCTTTCCAATGGGTAGAACTGGTAGAATAATGTTTAGTTTGTTTTCATTCTTGTGTGTTTGTAACCCTGACTGATAAATCTTAAATCTTCAGAGCCATATCTATAATAGTTCAATACCACTTCTATGACAGACAACTCATTAGAGTGTGGCCTGACAAAATTTCACAACATAGTGCCTTCTGGCCTGCTAGTCAATCAATGAGAAAGTGATCTTGTTCTTTAGATTCGGAAGACTGTGACATCATTCATTAAGGCAACCAGAGTTGCAGGCAATGTACCAATTTCACCTGTGTATTTCCAAAGTTACCTACAGTCGTGGCCTATTGTACATAAGTGTCATTTAGGAGCAGGTCCTTGAGGAAGGCGCTGTTCTACCCGCAACATGTCTCTGGCTTATAGTTTAAATTTGATAGAACATTAAGGTGGAACTTAGAAGTGGGTAGGATAGGAGTATGCCAAGTTCAGCATGATTGTATTCTAAGAAAATTCACCAGACTTTTCATCTCTCTGAAACACACTTAAACCTAGTGTCTGATTCATCTTTCCATGCTGGTTGGAAAAAAGCTACTATGACATTTTAAATAATGAAGCCCATCAAAATGCTGGGAGATACTTAGATTGGTAAGTAGGAAGACTAATTGTGTGACCTTTGGAAAGTTGCTAACCCAACATGTGTATGTTTCTTCATCTATTAAAATAAGGGGTGAATTCAGATGGTGTATCTCAAAGGCAGACATTCATCTATCTCTTTGAAGTTCTCATTTTCAAGGTTCCATCAGAATTATGTGATTTGTGTGTTAAAAATGCACATTTCCAGATCCCAAGTGCATTTATTCTGATTAAGTTAATAGAGAAAGAGGCCAGAAAATATGCATTTTTAACATGCATTTATGGGATTTAAGATACAGGCCTGCAGTGATGACTCTGGTGCTGATGATGCTGGCATAATAACCTCTCTTAATGGGTCAACTAAATGTACTATGACATAATAAATCTTCACAGAACAGCTTTCTGAAGTAGGTACTCTTTTAGTAATTTTACCTTTAAAGAAATGGGGTCATAAAGAATATGTAGTTAATAATTATAGACATACAGTTAACAGCTGGAAAGAACCAGGATTTGAGTGGATTGACCAAAACCAAATCCTATTGCCTTAACTTCTACTTTTTATTGCCTTTCTGGGTCATGCTAAAGTTTGCCTTAGCTGCCAACATGCCAGTCTTCATTCCTGTATTTTTGATAGACTGGATGTGGAATTTCAAAACCACCTAATTTAAGTTCACTTGTTCAGGCCTCCATGCTTGTGACTCTGAACTAGCTGGGATGGCGCCATGGTTGTTAATCTTGGAAGTGTAGGGAATCACAAAAGCGGCTTTCGCTCCTTTCATTCAGAGCAACTAGGGCACTGCAAGGACCCTATGGTGCCTTTGTATGAATTACAGAAAGGGACTTCCTCTGGGTGACCCAACTAAATCCCACCAGGGGTAGGACTAATCTCAAAACTTCTTGGTTCAGACTGAGGCAGAACCACCAGGTTTGGGGCTTGGGAAGCAGAACTCAGGTTGAATTTAAGTTCTGATTTATGCCACTGACTGGGTGCCTCGTTCAGGATGTGTTCAGGGTAGATGTGCCCTGCAACCCCTACAGGGCTGGAGCATTTAATGTCTCTGTCCCTCAGTTTTCCCTTCAAAGTCCTATACTTGATGTTATAAAAACGTCCTATACTTGACGTTACAAACACAAAAGGAGGTAGAAAATGGGGTATTGGAAACATAAAATATGTTTAACTTAGAGTCCTATATGTGGATGTCAACAAATAAAGGGTAAGTATATGCAGGAAAACTGAAGTCTATCCTGGGCATAATTTATCTTTGTCAGGTGTCAGTGGACCTGGCCTTTATTTGAAAGCAATTTAATTAATGAGATTAGAGCCCCTAAAGTTCTTCACTGCTGAAGTAAAGGAATCCATATATCCTAAAGTCTTGCATAGATCTCCTCCTCCCTCCAACCCCCAGTTTAATACACTTCTTAAATACCAATCATTGATCATTCCCTCATCAGAATTAAAAAACAAAACAAAACAAAACAAAAAAACACCCTAAATTTATGTTCGTATTTAAAGAAAAACAAAACAAAATAAAACACAGTTGATGGTGGTTGAGAGTGAAACCATATCAAGGTTTCTGTTCCAGGAGATTTGTTTGTCAAATAGAACCCCCCAACCAAAAACAGAAAGGAAAAAAAACACCTTACTTTGATGCTGTTCAAAAGCCCTGGGCAGCTTCTACCCTATTTGTATTTCTGGATTTTTTTTTCAGTCCATCTGTTTATTTTCTTTTGAGCCATCATAGCAAAACAGAAAGCCAGCTTCTGAGGATATGAAAGCAGGTAGGATTTGGAAATAATTTGAAAAGTATAATGATAAATTCTCAGAATAGAGGATCTCAGATTGTCTGATACTATAGGCATTTAATATTTCCTTTACATTTATGTACTATTTGTATGAGGGAGAATTTGTTTGTAGCAAGAAAATCTGAAATGTTCAAAATCATCTCAGTTGAGATCTTTAGGTTTTTTTGTTTTTTTTTATTTTATTTTTGGAACTGTGAGACATAATTTTGGATCTTTAAAAATATGGGAGGGGTTTTCCAAAATTCTACTAATAAACTCCCAGGTTATAACATCAAACCTAGGAGATATATTCTAAACTTTCCTCTTTAAATGTCCAAATATTTGATGCTGATGCAGTACATTTTGATAAATCAGATAATATAGACTTTTATTTAAATAGTAGCTTCAATCCAGATTGCTGAAAGTGATAACATCTAGAATACAATATATTTAAAAGTCCACATATTTCCCTAGGAATGAGGGGAAATGATGGTAACGTTATCTTGCCTTAACTTTCATTTGACATTTTTTAATGACAGAATTTTGACATAAAGTCTTCCTTGCCAAGAATCTGAGCAAATGTCCCTGGTCTTCCTGGACTTCTGCCAAAAGGCAGTGCAGCTTTTTATGACTTGCCTCAACACACAAGGACAATGGTGACCACCATGGAAATTTTACACACCACTTTCATTATGGGTGAGCAGAAAGACTTCAGCTCACTCACATGTGGAAGGCTAGGGGTAACAATGAGCCCATACCCCAATCAGATATGCATCATCATTTCCAATTTCTATGTACTGAAAACTCAGAGCATTACTGATACTGTAAGTTGGCATGAATAATGGCTGGTTCTGTACATCCTGCTAACGGCTAACACATAAAACAGATTTTGTCTTTCAAGTTAGGGTGTCTCTGAAGTGACAGAAAAGACATGCATGGATGAATAGATAACTCCATTTTTAACCTATGGACAATTAAACTTTAGTATTAGTCACATTAGCTTAGGTTCTGTTGACCTCCAAATCTCAGTCACTTAATTCAATGAGTTTCACATAAACTCTTATCCCAGTGCATATTGGGCAGCCATCCTGCACCTTGTAGTTATGCCATCTGAAACACACAGCTTCTAAAAACACTGCAGAGAAAGAGACGAATGGATGAAGTAGCTCAGCCCAGAGATAAAACATGTCATTTCCTGTCAGCATCCATGGGCCAAACTAGATATGGGGCTCCAGAATAATTCTTAGGAAGGCTGGGAAATGTAGAGAAGCATATGGAATAATTGGTGAACACTAAATATTATGCAAAAACTACCCACTAATAGTCTGAGGACTTCATACTAAAGTAGAAAAAAAAATTTAATGAAGAATACGGTTTTGCATATCACCTGAGGTTAGCCTTGGATGCTATTTTCTCCTGGTGAAATCTTAAAAGAAAATGAAAAGATACATGGACTTTATTGAGTTTATTTCTGTGCTTTGGGCAGAGCAATCAACCATTAATTTACTTTAGCAGTCTGACTGAAATGAATCTGTTTACTTATACTAATACCCAGCACTTGAATGGAATAGTATTAAGAGCTTAAGCTCTAGGGACAATTACTCAGATTCAAAACTTGTCCCTACTACCTGCTAGCTGCAGTATGAGCAAGCTGTAGAACCCCTCTGAGGCCAAGCTGCCACACCTGTGAAACAGGAGTAGTGATGCTAATAAAAGAGCAGTTCCTGGGCTAACGTAAGAAGTAAATGGAAGAGTGGTGCATAGTACAGCCTTTGACTCATAGTACGTGTTCCGTAAGCCCTGGATATTTTAAATAAGAAAAGCCAAGATACTCATTTATTCTGTTGCCTTAGAGTTCCTTGTGATCAGTGTCAGTTAATACACTGACTAGCAATAGTTGTTGTTGGACTATCCACAAGTTTGTGCCCTATGCATTTATAGCAAGAGGCATAATACTGAAATGAATGAAGAATCAGAGAGGGGCTCCACAGAGGAACTTGTTAATTCCCTGAAGATGAAAAGTTAAGGGCTATATCTCACAGTATTTTAATACTCTCAAAATAATTAACTCATGCCTGGCAATCAAGTCTTCTTGATGTTATTACTGAATGAATAAATGAATGATATTTGGATAGTATCTTTGATAATGTCTGCTACTGAGAGGTAGCCCGAAAGATGTAGACTAATTTCCTTGTGCTATAGCCACACTATTATTTTGAGCTAAAATGTATACTTTTCAATGCTTTAAATTTTTCTCTGTATGTTTTTTATTAACCATCAAATTTCACAAAATGATGATTAAATTTACTTTTTATCAAATAATTAACTAGATACTCCTTCCATGCAATATTTTATAAAGAGGGTATAGTTATTACGTCTTACTTGTTTTTATTTTACTTTCACCTTAGAAGGCTTCAGTGAGAGGAGCATATCAATTTGAAGCTGCTATTCCAATATGATCCTGGTTAAACTAAATTGATGAATTTATCCACTGAGATTTGTGAATGGTTAAATCATTTGGCTGGCAATAAGCTATAGAATTTGAGTACCCCCTTTTTGTATATCTTAATTATATATAATGAAATGTTTTCTGGAACAAGCAAACTTCATGCATTCTTTCTATGCTGCCTCTACATCAGAGGCATGTTGTGTCAGCTGACAGGGTTCTTCTCACCAGTTGGATGGCTGTGAGTGTAGTAATCAGTGACAAGGTCTAGGAAGGCACCAGAACTCAACTTCTCCTGTGTCACTGGCGGCTAGTAATGTGAGTTTTGTTTACTCATTTATTGATGTGAGAATAGCTGATACCAATTAAGCACAAATGATTCCAAATGCTAAGAATACATCCTCTAATGTAAAAATAAATCAGCAATTATATTCTTTGAAAACATTCACAACTGAGCACATTCCACTCTAACTAACGGCATCCATATTAATATTTATGGGCCATGGGATAACATTGTCCATTAAGCAGATCTTTATTTTAGAGCATGCATAAGAAATGACAGTGAAGAAACTTTCTTCAAACTGCAGAACATGTTAACATGGTCCATGTTTGAAAATGAATGCTGTAGAGGGGTAAAGTCTTAATTATATGAGTTCCACATGATAGACAAACGGCTGTTAGATATTAATCTAGAGGAACTCAGGAAAGAAGAAATCATTGGGGATCAAATAAAGGGCAAAAAACTTCAAGAGACAGTCAGAAAAGCTTTACAACTAGATTATCTTGAGTTTGAAACTTGTCATCACCTTCTCCCTTTCTTACTGTTGGTAAAAATTGGGTGTTACTTAGCTTCTTTACGCTTCAAGTTTTTCTTACCTGAAATAGGAAACAAGAGATATATGTCCAGCATTAAGAGTCATATGATGGTGTATGATAAGTGCCTGGAAGAAAACATAGAAAATAGGAACAGGTTAATCATGATTATGGTTTTCATCCTTCTGAATCCTCTCCTAATTACTGTGAAGCAGAGGACATAATACCATTCCCACAGTACTAACAGTTGCAGGCTACTGACTTCCCTGCTTAGAGACTTTGCTCTCCAGATTACCATAGTTACCATGTGATGTTATTAATTTATTTACATTACCTACCTATTTCCTATAGGCATATGAAGGAGTTACCCTTATGTAAAATCATAAATAAGTGTTGATCAGGACCTTAGTTTTTACAAAATTCAAATGAATAGAAAATGAGGTGACTTGGCAAAATGCCTTGAACATAGTATTAACTAAATGATCCTAGCGTCTCTGAGCTAAAATCCCCAAGACTAACAATCATTTTGCAGTTTCCAGTTCCATAATCATTTTTCCTATGTTGACCTCTTTACATAGAATTTGGACCAGGAAGAAACTTCAAGAGTGCCCAGTGTGTACTATTCATTTGCCAAGTGAAAAAACTGAGGCCCCCCAGGGGAAAAGATCTTAGCACAGTAAGATCACATAGTGTCAGAACAAGGAATAACCCTGGTCACCTTATTGACTGCTTAAAGTTTTTCCAAGTACATCTCTAACTTCTCCCTGAATGAGTTTACAAGCAAAACATTTAGTATTTTACCTGGCACAGAGTCAATACTCAATAAAAATGAGCTGTTAGAATTGCTATTTCCATCTCTTTCCTTTGTTCACTCTGTTTCATGAACCTATGATGTTCTCTTCCTTCTGCTTAATCACTATCTGACCTGTCCATCAAACTGCACTTTGGACTCTTGTTTCTGGTCACTACATATTCAAAACTGGCTCTTTCCTTTGTGAAGTCCAAGAGTGCTTAGTCTTCCTATCACTTCTCAGCACTGAGTCTACTGTCTAGTGTTGTTACTAAGTTTCTTTCTTATATGTGTATTGCTCAACTTCCCACAACATTCCAATTCCATTGAAGGGTGGAAGAATCTTCATATTGTGTTCACCTACACAGTGCAGTGTGCTCAGTATTTTGCTGATGGATTGAAAGGTGTGCACTTCTAGTGTTCTGAGGAAAACATCATAAAACTTGTGCCAACTCAGTAACCTGTGTCCCATGTCCTCTACAGCTGAAAACACCAGAGCATCACAGTAAAGTTTTGGCAAACAAAATTTTAAGGTAGCTACATAGAGAACGCTATTATTTTTTCGAGAACTGCTAAGGTTGAAATTTACAAAGCACAATGCCTATGCAACTGCCTAATGAAGAGAATATAAATTATTTGCTTCATTCACAACATGTCAGGGGCTAGATGTCCTATCAGAATTACAAGTATCATCACATTGGCTACACACCTGTCAATGTTTAGTAAGTGGGTCATATTTCTAATGTAGAAGGTGAACATGAGAACCAGAAGTAGAATCTGGTTAGGAATAAAAATAGAGCCCACCACCAAAAGATGTTGTGAAAATTAAATGAGATACTGAAATAATTCTTATAAAAATTTAGCATGGTGCCTGGCACCTGTGTTTCATTAATGTTAGTTGTTCTTGCTATAACTGTTAAGACATGACATTACAACAAAGATGAAGGCATTATATCAATACTTGGGTATTTGTAATCAGTGTTAATACAATTGCAGGCTCAGTAGAATAGATGGGCCCAAAAGTCAGACTGTAAGATATATTTTAAAAACGAACGGGGTATGGACTTCCCTGGTGGCTCAGTAGTCAAGAATCTGCCTGCCAATGTGGGGACACAGGTTCGAGCCCTGGTCCGGGAAGATCACACATGCCGTGGAGCAACTAAGGCCATGCACCACAACTACTGAGGCTGCACTCTAGAACCTGTGAGCCACAACTATGGAGCCTGCATGCCACAACTACTGAAGCCTGCGTGCCTAGAGCCCGTGCTCCGCAACGAGAAGCCGCCGCAATGAGAAGGCCGAGCACCGCAAGGAAGAGTAGCCCCCGCTCGCCTCAACTAAAGAAAGCCCGCATGCAGCAACGAAGACCCAATGCAGCCAAAAATAAACAAACTAATTAATTAATTAATTAAAAAAATGAATGGGGTAGGAGTAACACAGACCCTGAGAGCAAAGTGTCTCTAAAGAATTTTGATGGTCGGGAGAATAAGAAAGAAAATGGTGAGTTTATGAAGAAGAAGGGCTGAACTGGAGTCCATTTACAAATTCTGGCAAAGACTTAAGAATACCTTTGAGAATGTAGAGCAGAGCCCCAGCAGAGGGAGAGTTTGAAGATAAATGAGAGGAGAGCAGGGGAGGAGGAAATGCCTATAGACCTAAAGCAATTTCCACACCAAAGAGGTGTCAGAGTGAAATGGTGACACATGCAAACACCCTACCTGCACATACATCCACTTTTGGAAGAACACTGAGGAAGTAAAGTGATGGAAAATGAATTAGGCCAGGTGAAAAGTTCAGTAAACTCACTGAGCTCTCTGAAGCAGTGCCATGTATATTCACTGTCCTTAATGGGCACACTGAGAAGATTTCAAGTGCATCATATTTATGATCTATATGCATGCATACAGAGATATATAGTATAGAAAGATGGACAGAAAGCCTATTTCATGCGACTTATTTGCTCTTTTTTAGTCAATAGAGAAATTTGCTCTTTTTTAGTCAGTAGAGCAGGGCAACTAAGATTTCTAAAGATAAAATTCACACTGTTGATATGAAAATGTAACTAAAGGGAAAGTGGATTTCTGAAAATTTGAAATGTGAAAAGTTTCTGTAAATGATTGATGATGTGTCCTTTTATCTTACTGGCTCCATTTTGTATTTTAGCATGAAAACCTTTGTAAAACAAGAACATCCATCTCCAGTATGCTTTATTTTATGTGAGGTGTAGGGCTCATTTGTTATTTTGCCTGATCAGCCTCCATATCTCCTATTTTTAGGGACAGCTCCTTGGTTTCCACCTTACTCTCAGTCCTGCAGTTCACATGGGGTGATCAAATCCCTACCTCCTAGGATATTCATAAAACCCAATTTTAGCTAGACATAGTCCTAATTTGATGTCTCAAGTTTGGGAATAAGATTTATTCCTTTAACTCTTGCTGGAACTTTTGGCAAAGAGGTTTAACACTCTACGGAAGTGTTAAGCTGGTTGAACGTAGAACTCAAATTGTAGGAGCTACAATAGGAAAAAAGCCTTGCTGAGAATAAAGTCAGCACATAATTCTCTTTAACTTTGTTGGAGCATCTGGATTCAGCTCTGCCAGAAGAATGTCCCTACACTTAACAGTGATATGGCCAAAGCAGTTTGAATTAAATTTATATCATTTGCAAACAAAGAATATTTACTAATAAGTGAGAGTACAGATTCTGGTTTCCAAACCATACAAACTCATTGCATTTTTTTTGATTTTTTAAAAAATTGAAGTACAGTTGATTTACAATGTTGTGTTAATTTCTGCTGTACAGCAAAGTGATTCAGTTGTACATATATATATATACATTCTTTTAAAATATTATTTTCCAGTATGGTTTATCACCGGATATTGAATATAGTTCCCTGTGCTATACAGTAGGACCTTTTTGTTTATCTATTCTATATACAATAGTTTGCATCTGCTAACCCCAAACGCCCATTCCATCCCTCCCCACCTCCCCCTGGCAACCACAAATCTGTTCTCTATGTCTGTGAGTTGGTTTCTGTTTCGTAGATAAGTTCATTTGTTTCATATTTTAGATTCCACATATTAGTGATATCTTATGGTATTTGTCTTTCTCTTTATGACTTACTTCACTTGTATGATAATCTCTAGTTCCAACCATGTTGCTGCAGATGGCATTATTTCATTCTTTTTTATGGCTGCAAACTCATTGTATTTTTTTTATCAACCACCTTAAAATTTTGCAACCCTATGATCAGTCATTTCAACTACATTCTCATCACCTCTAGCAACCTAGAATATCTCATCACTTATTTGACTTTTGACAAAAACAATCTTTGACATTGTCAATCCTGTATATAAGACACAATACTGCAAAAGAGTAGAGCAAGTGATAAAAAAAAAAATCCTATATTTTAGACATATAACTTTCCTTTTGACATTATCCCCAGGAGATGGAGTATAAAATTGACTTATTTTTAATTATCTTTTATGTGTAAGATTATGTTTTGAATGCAACTATATTTGAGGCAGCACAATGAGGCTACATGGCTTTTATATAGGTTATACTTATAAACAAATAAATGTAATTAAATGATATCACTGTTTTCATATAAAATGAAAAGAAGATACAGTGGGGATACGAAATAGTGGGCAATTTGCAACAACATGGATGGACTTGGAGGGTTTATGCTTAGTGAAATAAGTCAGACAGAGAAAGACAGATACTGTGTGTTATCACTTTTATGTGGAATCTAAAAAATAAAACAAACTAGTAAATATAATAAAAAATAAACAGACTCACAGATACAGAGAACAAACTAGTGGTTTTCAGTGGCGAGGGGCAAGATGCGGGTAAGGGATTAAGAGGTATAAACTACTATGTATAAAGTAAATAAGCTACAAGGATATATTGTACAACACAGGGAATATAGCCAATATTTTATAATAACTATAAATGGAGTATAATCATTAAAACTTGTGAGCCACTATGTTGTACACCTGAAACATATAATGTTGTAAATCAACTATACCTCAATAAAGAAATAAATATAAAAAAATAGTGGGCAGTCCATCGTGCAGGAGGAAAGTATCAGAAGTTGAGTAGGGAAAGTAGATTTTTAGCAGAGTCTTGAAAGATGAGTGTATATTTTGCAGATATCAGGCCACCTGATGTGTACGGGTTGTGTCTGGGGATGTTGGGAAGGCTTCAGGATGATCAGCCTTCCACAGAGTATACATTTCAAAAATATCTAATAAATTAAATTAAAGTAGTTATAAACATGTTTTACATTTTTAATGAAAATTCCATGTATCAAAATGGCTTTAAAAAATAAACACCCAAATTACTTTAAAAACAAAGGGACTTTGTCTTACTTCTTTCAACCAAACAAAGGATAATGTTTTGGGGCACCCCCTTATGTATAGTCCTGTGCAGTGGGGTGGAGTAGGTGGATTATGAAAGTCATGTAAGACTCAGGATCTAACCCTTTGTTGAATGTTAGTAGTATTCCAGAAGTAACACACTTGCTTATGTTATTGTATTAGTTCAGATTCTCATTGTGAGAAAAATGTATGAAGTATGAAGCACATAAAGAACACTTTCCCACTACAGGAAAAAACACATAATTCTACTTGTGAAGTCTATGTATTTATATACACAAATGCAAGAAAGAGTCTATACTACTGTACCTCTAAGAACATAGCACTACGTCTACCACAAGAGACTAAATAACTATTTGTTGAATGCATAAATAAATAGAATAATGCTATTTTGTCATTCTTGGACTTATGCCATGGAAACAGTATGTATGCAAATGTGTCTACAATGAAATCTTTTGGTTGCTTCCGTAATTAAAACATGTTGGATACATTTTAAGGAGGCACTGAATACTGAATTTTGTCTTGTGATGAATTGTGTTTTAACAAGGTGGTAATATACTTGAAAGCATAACAATGCTGTACTTACATGACACTAAATATACTAGATAAATTCTAAAAAGTTCAATAACAGATAGAGAGGCATAGTTTACCATAGCCAGACATAAGGATATTTGAATAGGCATGGATAATCGATTGCCTTTTTAAAAACAATTTGTCTAGATGTTTTGCTGAGTATCATCAGAACCAATTAGCACTTTTTCTTTTAAAAGAAAAGTAAAGAGATTCAGAGTGCTAACATGGCCCAGTGGTCAAATATGGAGAATGTAGGAATTTGGTATATAATAAATCTAAACACACTTTTCAGGAATGGCCGAGTTTGTGGTGACTGTGATGATGGTGATGATAATGATAATGGTGATAAGGATAGTGATTTGACACTAGTGAATCTTAACTGCAATCCACCTTACTTTATTCTGCTTTCCATCTTGCAGAGTCAGGTAATGGCACAGACATTAAAATCAATTTTCTTGTTGACTAGATCCTAGGAAAAAGAGCTCCAGGTGAATTTTAACTGTCTAATGACAGATTTTATGACTAAGGCATTACGAAAACTGCTATCAAGGTACAGGACCAATGAGAGAATGCGTGGTATATAAAGCCAAACAGCTTGATGACACATCTAGTACAGGTATTTGGGAAAATTCAGCTTCTGCTTCTGCTTGGTGTCCTGGGGTGCATGAGAATTCCAGTCTTTCTGACTTCAATTAACCTCTTTTACAAGTGAAGCCAAAAAGAAAGAAACGTGCATAATAACTATTGCAAAGAAATATTTCAAAGTCATTAAATGCACATTAATAATCTTGGGAATATATAATTTTGTAGGTGACAGATACTATTTTTACACCTGTTCTTTAGAGAAAGAATAAGTTTCTCTTCATTAAAGACTAATGAGTGACATTACATTTAAGTGTTCACATTAGATATGCTTCTTTGAATTTAATGATGGGGCAATGAGGCCTTAAATTAAATACTCAAAACTCTCCACTAGGAGAAACAAAACAAATTTATCTGCAATTTTAAAAAATAATGGAATCCATCTGTTATATAATAAAATTTTAAAATTTTGGATATTTAGACATATTATTATAGTATCTTTGAAAGCTTAGTTCTTGATACCCTAGTTTATTGGCATAACAAAGTAAGTAATATGGTAATTTGTGCTTATTATTTTTTTGTTTTGTTTCCATACCTTCAAAGTTCACTATGGAATACTGAAGAATTCCCTATAACACTTGAGTTGTTACTGTTACGGGCTCAGTATCCCACAATAGCGACAAATCTTTAAACAATAACTAAAAGAAAAACAATTATAAGATTAAAGATTGCTATCTAGAAATTGGATTATAACCAGTTTCCTAAATTATTTGATCTTACTAAATTAAATTTCCCCTATTTCAGACCACAGTATGTCCATTTACCCTATGCTAGAATTCACTCTGTATTTATTAAAAATATAAAATATAATTACAGTTATTAACATTTTAAAAATATTAAAATAGGAGCATAATAACATTACTGGATTTTCCCAGTAAGTCATGCTTAAATGAAATCATTTCTTCCATACACACTGTCATTTTAAAGGTTTTATAATTTCTGGAAAACCTGGAAGAGAAAAGCAGTAGTTAGGTGCAGCATAGTTAAGACTGCAATAAATCAATATATCACTTGGTATGTTTACTGAGCACTTAGTTTTGTTCTTAGCTCCTGCTATTGTCTAGTTTAGTTAATGGTCATCATTTTGACAAATATCAAAGAAAGACAAGGCAAAATGTCATTTCTTAAAAAGGGAAAGGATTAAAATGCCTTGAAGGGATGAGGAAGAAAAAAATAACTCTCTCACAGTCCATTTTGATGGACTTATGATAAAATCTTTCATTAGGCAAAGGCTTGGGAGGCCTACTGATATGGGATTAGATACAATTAGATGAGACTTAAAGCAGATGCTACAAAGCTTATGTGAGTCTGCTAATTATTGGTGGTTGACTTTTGCATTTTTCATGGAGCTCAAGTCTAATCTACAGGCTGCCTTACTTAACAGATTTACTGAGAATTCATATTAATAAGCAACAGATCCTGGAGGCTTTTTATCAGCAGACCAATGAAAGAGGTTGGGGGAAACATACTTTTCACTGAATTTCTGAAGATGCCATAATTTGGTGACCATGTGACACAAATAAGAAAGAATCTTATACCTTCAAGCTTTTGTTTATAAGAAAGAATTATCTTGAAATACTTTGATGATGTACTATGGGATGTAAAAAAAAAAAATACTGATTTTCTATTCATACTCTTAACACTTATTTACCAAGCTCCTAAAGTGCCAGGTGTTGTTCTAGGATCTGAAGGTTAAGCAATGAACAAAAGAGATCAAGTATCTAACTTAGAGATATGGAACACCAATACCAAAACTTAATATTTGACTATGCAGTTCTTCAAAATTTGCAATATTTATTTAGTTATTGTCTGTTCATATTCTCTCTGTTTTGGCTAATATCTTTTGCTTTATCTTTCAGTTCACTCATTATTTTCTGTATTCTTTCCATCCTGCTGTTGAATCTATCTACTGAGTTTTTATTTCAGTCGTTTTACTTTACAGTTCAAACATTTCCATTTGGTTCTTTATACCTTTTATTTCTTTGCTGAGGCTTTCCATTTCTTTGTTGAGACTTTCATTTGTTTAAGGTGAGAATTCTAATTACTCAGTGGGACATTTAAAAATTAAAAAAATATTTTTTGACAAAAATAAAATGTTTACATTTTATTACGGATTCTTTGAAATTTTGTCAGGTAATTCTAACAACTCTGTCATCTATGTATTGGCATTTATTGGTTGCCTTTCTTCACTCAGTTTGAAATCTTTTTGGTTCTTGATGTGTTATTTTCAACTGAAACCTTCACATATTTTCCTTAGATTATGAGACGGGATCTTATTTAAACCTTCTGTTTTAGCTAGTTTCCTCTGATACTATAGTGGCAGGAAAAGGGGTGGCACTTCCTAATTTTAACTAAGAGAAGTAAAAGTCTAGGTCCCCCTTGCTCTCTGTTGACACCTGATGGAGTGGCAGTATCTTTACTGTTGTGTGGGGGCAGGGGTACAGGTTCCCCTCTGGGTGTCCACTGGTAACTCCCTGGCTTGGAGGTGGTAGAGTGCCATCTCACTGAAACCACACTGAGATGGTCTCTTGACACTGTACAGTAGGCATCTTCTGATACCACTCAAACCAGTGAGTGGGGCATCTCATTATTTCTGGGTAGAGGTGCAAGTCTAGACTTCCCACGTGGCCTCTACTGATATTGCAGTGTTGTAGGAGCAGTGGACCTCCTTACCACCTGATGGGGATGAAATTCCAGGCTCCCTACTCGGCCTTCTCCTGGTGGCCGTGGTGGAAGGGGTGTCGGGGTGCTGTGTTACAGTGCGGTGAGCATAGAAGACCCACTCCAACTTTGCTGGTGTGCGTGTACATGAAGCTGCAGAAGTAGAGTGGGCGTTATCTAAAATTTCTCTGTCTTGTTAGGCTGCCCCTTCCCTGGTCCTTCGACTTCTGAAGAGGTTTTGTTTTGTTTGCTTGTCTGCACTTGTTCTTTCAGCTACTAGCTTCTTCAGCCCAAAGAAGTCTGGGCTATATGAGACAAAGAGAAAACCCAGAAACCTCATTATCATGTTATCCCTTGGATCCTAAGGTCCACAGCCAGTCTGCCCTCTCCCTGCACCCTTGAGTCTCCTTTTACTTGTTTCACATATAATTAGCAGGATATTGATTGCACATAGTGAAAGGAATAGGGAAATGTATGTCTACTCCTTCCTGGAAATCAGTTTCTTTAAAAAAAAATCTGAAATTACTCTAGTTGTAGCAGGGAGACAAAACAGTATATATTAACATATTTAGCCTTATTTTACATATGTATTTGAAAGTATATTTTAAAATAATGACATAACCATAAATTTTTTATTTTTAAGTGTATTGTGCTACAGAGATTTCTATAGTTTTGTGTGTGTGTGTACCTGTATGCATACGCACATACATTTTTATTTTGGGGGAATATCTCTTTTGTTATTATTATTCTTCCACCACTGAATTGTTCACAAGTATTCAAGTGAATGTCTTGATACTTCCCCCCAAAAATGACACTTCGGTTTTATTACACAGATCATGAATTCTTCTATAGTTTCTCTTCTTCTATCAGATTGATTATCTATGTCATTTCCCTTCTGGCATATATAAGGCATAGTCCTTAATCAAAAATTACTATTTATATTCTCTCATTACTCTTTATATAGTTTGCAGTTATTCTCTAATTAAATATATGTTTTCCTATCACACTATTTGCATCCAGTAATATTTTGTCTAGTTTATTCTAGTTAAAATCAAAGCATTTTTTGACCTAACAGAAATACAGAGAATAAAAATAAATGCTGTGTATGTGTTACTTACATATAGTAAAAAGATTAAAAACAACTCAAGATCTGTCCTACAGCAAATCCTGATGCTCTTAAATATTTAGCATCTCTGGATCAATGCTGTTTTTGTAAATAGTTTTATTGAAATATAACTATTCTTAACATATATGTATTGTCTATGGCTGTTTTAATGCTATAACAGCAGAGTTGAGTAGTTCAACAGAGATCAATGCATCCTAACACCTAAAATATTTACTATCTGGTCAGTTAAAGAAAAGTTTGCAGAGGATTATAATTACTAAAACTTCTAGAGAAATAAGGTGAATATAAGCAATATGCATCATCTCTGAAGGATCTCTGATGCCCACATATGATAACATATTTAAGAATGTGTGTTCCTCTTAACATTTAATGCTAGGAGAAGAATGTCAGACTAATATAATGCTATTATACATTCAGGTAGCATTACACATTGCAAATTTAGGAGAATAAATAATAATATCTTCTCTTAGTATTTTGCTTTGCCTTTTGTAGGAATATTTCCCTTTTTATTTCTTCCTCTTTTCTGGCAATCTTTTCATGTTCTTTTGCATGTGTATCTACTTCTATCAGTCATTATATACAGTTCCAGAAAGTCCTGGACTTTATTTCAGTTATTTTCCTAGGCAGCTAGACCCACAGAAACAACTTCATTTGACATGTACTCAAGTGAGAACTAAATATCTGTAGCCCAGACCTCTCTTTTCAGATCCATACTTGTATATTCAGTTGCCTACTAGTGTTCACCAGATGACTGGTGTTAAGGCACATAAAAATGAATACATTGAAGACTGACCTTACCAGCCCTCATCTCCCGTGCACCCACTGCTCTCTGTCTCAGTGGGTTGCCCCACCATCTATTACTTTGGACAAGCCAAAAACCGAGGAATCATCTTTTGTCTGTAGTGTTCTTCAAGTTTACCCATATTGTAGTTATGCTATTGGTTTTCATTTGTTTTAATCTGGCTTTGGTGTTCTTCACTAAATTAAGTGTTCATTCTATGAATATTCTAGAAAATTCACAGCAATTATCACCAAGTATTTTCTTCTTAATTCTCCCTTTGTTTCCTATTTGGGATCTCTACTTATTCTGTTCTCCTTGTCTTTTTCCTATTTTCAATTTCATATTCTCTCTTTGATCTGTATAGATCTTCTGACCTATCTTGTACTTTAAAACTTTCTTCTATAATTTATAATCTGCTATTTATTTTTTTTTTGTTTTCAATTTAATACCTGTAAGTAATGTTCCATTCATTTTCAAGTGCATCTGTTATTTTTCCATGCTAAACTACTTTGCTGTGACTTCTAGTCCTTCTATAATTTTTAATTTTAAACCTCATTTTGCTATTTTTTTCCAAATAATTCTGTTATTTAAGTTATTTTATCCAGTTGGTTGCATTAGTCCCTCATTAGAGGTTGTTAACTTGTTTTTAAAAAGATTTTAAGTTCCTTTTAAATTGAGATTGTGTCTTTTATGATAAAAGTCGTGCATACATGGTATTTGTGGAAGTCTCTGATAAGTGGTTTTACATTAATTTTTTTATGTAACTTCTTTGGCCAGGTATTAGAATTTTTCTAGGCCCTTTTACATGGAGGGCAGGGCATCCAGTGTCGCTGCTTTAAACAAATATACAAATTCCAGCTCCTTGGAGAAGCTGGAGTCACCGCATTAGACAGAATCAAAATATATTATCACATAGCTATAGCACCAGCAGATTCAGAGACCATCTGTTCTGCCTTCTAAAGCTAATTAAATTTTAAAAAATCTGAGCAATTAAGAAACAACCGTCAGCCTAGAGTCTGAATCAAGAATAATTTGATAATAAAAGCTACAGCTATTACAAATACACCTAATTAGGAAGTACCTGAGTAAAAGTTTACAAGTCATTAAAGTAGTATTGAAAGAGTGAAGTATGTTTGATGGATATTAATGGGAAATTTTACCAAGGGAAAACTGTTACCTATAGCATTCTATTAGACTAATGAGTCTACACTGTCTAGGAAGGAGTAGCACACAGATTTTCAAATTTTTATTTTATTATTATTATTTTATTTTTGGCTGCATGGGGTCTTCGTTGCTGTGTGTGGGCTTTCTGTAGTTGAGGCAAGTGGGGGCTACTCTTCATTGCGGTGTGCGGGCTTCTCATTGCAGTGGCTTCTCTTGTTGTGGAGCATGGGCTCTAGGCACGCAGGCTTTCCATAAGTTGTGGCTCATGGGCTCTACAGCGCAGGCTCAGTAGTTGTGGCACACGGGCTTAGTTGCTCTGCAGCATGTGGGATCTTCCTGGACCAGGGCTTGAACCCATGTCCCCCTGCACTGGCAGGGGGATTCTTAACCACTGTGCAACCAGGGAAGCCCTAGCACACAGTTTTAATAGTTTTAGAGAAAACTCATAATATACTTTTGGACTATTAAATGCCAACATACTTAACTGAGAGTAGAAAAGCAAACAAGACATTTCTTTATTATATGTTAAGTACCTAAGTTTTGTTCTTGGTATAATTATCAATAAAACCATGTTGATTATTTGGTTTTCAATGAATAACAGAATTGCTAAAACTTCTGTTGATGCTATGTAGGTGTGGTGATAAAATACTTTTCATTTAATATAATATTTTTCATGTGTTCAGTGGTTACAGATCACAAAGTATTTTACATTTTCACATACTGTTATTAGACATTTCTAAAACCTGTTGAGTGAGTAAAGCAGGTAGGATTAGCCTTAGTTGATAGATTAAGAAACTGACATTTAGAACGGGCTAGAGGTCACATAGATGGATCTTTATTTTGATTCAAGTTCACTAAGCTTTCTACTACAGTATGCTTTCTCTGTTAATCAGTTTATTAATATCTTTATAGGCAGTTCATAAAACTCATCTGAGGAACATTATGGAAAGATATTTTTTTCTGTAAGAGTAAATTGTGATGAATTCTCTAGCTAACCCGGAGATTGATGAGCATATGCTTTCAAAAATTCTTGAAGTGATAATCATATTGTTTTCATAAATATCTAGTCTATGGGCAGAGAGTCTTCAATATAGGAAATGTATAGGTAGGCATTTCTGAGGCTGCAGTATATTCAGGCAAATAAGAGAAACATCCTACCTTAACTACTTCCCTGATTTTCGCCAACATTCCTCAAAGCATGAGTGGACCAATTGCTCATATCATTTGAGAATGCATTACAAACAAAGACTCTGTGGTCCTTTTCAGTCTAGATTCAGAGGCATTGTCTGGAAATGTGAATTTTTTTTATGAGGGCTTTCTGTGAAAACTATGCACAATGTAGTTTTAGAACCACTGCCTTGTGTGAATCTTTAAATTTAAAGTTGGAATGAAATCAAGTGTTTCGCCATCATGAAGAGATGAGGAAAACATCCAAAATATTATAGCAGTAATATGAACTCTATACTTTGACAGCACAGTGTATATTCCAGAGATGACAGTGCCTGAAGGGGACTTGATATCACCTTCAAGTTAGTAAGACTGAAAGCCTCAGAGGACCATAACTGAAGATGTCTAAAAAGAACACATGAGAAAGACTGTGTATCTAAATTGAGAGTGCCAACCACTTAGTGTTAAAGACCATCTCATTTTTTTTCTATCTTTCACACTCTGTCTTATATGGTTGATTTAAAGCAAGTAGCACATTGTACGTGTGAAAAATGAGACTTGCACTAATGGAGATACTGAAATTGCTAATACATCACAACTCCTAATGATTCCAGGTCCCTGAAATTGTGCATATTAATACAACCCTAGAAACTGAAATGCTATCTAGGTCAGTGGTTCTCAAAGTGTGATCCCGAGACCAGCAACACCATCACATGGGGATTTGTTAGAAATACAAGTTCTCAAGCCCACTCATACCTACTGAATCAGAAACTCTGGGAGTTGGGTCCAGCAGTCAGTGTTTTAAAAAGCCTCCAGGGGGCTTCCCTGGTGGCGCAGTGGTTGAGAGTCCGCCTGCCGATGCAGGGGACGCGGGTTCTTGCCCTGCTCCGGGAAGATCCCACATGCCGCGGAGTGACTTGGCCCGTCAGCCATGGCCGCTGAGCCTGCGCGTCCAGAGCCTGTGCTCCGCAGCGGGAGAAGCCACAGCAGTGAGAGGCCCGCGTACCGCAAACAAACAAAAAAGACCAAACAACAAATGTCGGTGAGGATATGGAGAAAATGAAACTCTTGTGCCCTGTTGGTGGGAATGTAAATTGGTGCAGTCCCATTATGGACGTTCCTTAAAAAAGTAAAAATAGAACAACCATATTACTCAGCTATCCCACTTCTGGATATATATCCAACAGAAATGAAAACAGGATCTCAAAGAGATGTCTTCACTTTCATGTACATTGCAGCATTATTTACAATGGCCAAAATATGGAAGCCACCTAAGTATCCATCAATGGATGAATGGATAAAGAAGATGTAAGATGTACACATACACAATGGGATATTATTCAACCATGAGGAAGAAGGAAATCCTGACATCTGCAAGAACATGGATGGACCTTGAGTGTATTATGCCAATTAAAATAAGTCAGACACAGAAAGACAAATACTGCATGATATCACTTACATTTAAAATCTAAAAAAGCAGAACTTATAGAAACAGAGAGTAGAATATTGATTACCAAGGGCTGGGGGAGGGGGGTGGAGGAAAGGTGAGATATTGGGCAGAGGATGCCAACTTCCAGTTATAAAATGAGTAAGTTCTGGGGATCAAATATACAGCATGGTGATTATAGTTAATAATACTGGATTATATGCCTGAAAGTTTCTGAGAGTAGGTCTTAAATATTCTCACCACAAAACAGAAATGGAAAATATGTGATGTGATAGAGGCGTTAACGCTATGGTGGTAATCACTTTGCAATATATATGTGTATCAAATCAACATGTTGCACACCTAAACCTTGCACAATGTTATATGTCAATTATATCTTAATAAAACTGGAAAAAAAGGCCCTCCTGGTGATTTTATTTTTCATGCTAAAGGGACAGATTTATTTTCAGCTAATACATTTTTGGTGTGTCAGATCAATTTATATATATACACACACATACATACATATATCTCCAAAGTAAAAAGAATATCAGATTTCACTGGATTCTCCAAAGAAGCAAATGATTATTTCAAAAGCATCATTTTTCAAATAGAGTTCTCCAGAGTCCTTGACAAGTAGGTGTTTTCTATGCCCTTAAAGCTTCAGCTTGTAGATTCACAGCTTATTGTACTAAGGATGCTAAGAGGTCTAATAGTAAGTGAACTTTTTTAACCAAGATAGTTTAATGTTTCCAGGTATCAAGAAATACCTGATCTTATCAGTTAATTAGATGTTTACCAAATAACATCATTCAAAACTGCTGTCCTATGAATCATCTTTTGTGAACATTCTAGCTCCTTCCTTGTCGGGTCAAACAGAGAAAGGGAATAGATCATATTTCAAGTTGGTATTATAGTAGTCAAACCTTTGAAGCTTCTTTTCTTTGGGATGAATAAAAAGTGAAAAAAAATTAAAGCTTAATGGAAAATTGTAACATGCCAAATAATGTTGTAATAAATAAGATTTAGTGCTGCTCTTTTCCCATGGGGAATGTTCACAAAATAATCATTGATTTCATTAGCAAAGTCCCCAAGGAATATGAAAATCTTGGTTATCCCCTTGAAAAAAATCCTTTCAAAAATTTATAGAAAAGAAGAAATATGGGATGTGGATTTAATTTAATTTTGTTCTATTTAAATTTGGAAGTAGTTGAGGTTTAGAAAAATCTTAAAATTTTCTTGCTCTAAACTTTAAGCTTGTTTCTGACTGATCATTTTTGCACTTCTAGTCCTTCCACTTGGAATGCTGTTTCCCTTATCTTTCCATAGCTTGTTCCTTCTTATTATTCAGAATCCATCTCAGGGTTTACATGAGTACCCATTGTAAATTAACAGCTTCACCCCAAACATCACTCTCTAAAGCAACTATATTCATTTTATTGTCTTTGTGAGATTTAGAGCTATTGGAAGTAATCTTGCACACTTTATTGTTGATGCTCTTTTCTTGTTTATTTATTAACTTATTATTCTGGAAGGTGAGTTCCAGAAAAGCAGCTCTGTCTTGATTGCCACTGTGTTCCTACCACATAGAAGAATGCCTGGCCCATTAATAAACAGATGTTGATGAAAAAGAAAGAATTTGATGTTCTGTACCAGCATTTGGCAAACCTAGTCTGTAAAGAGCTGGAATGTAAATCTTTTAGGTTTTGTGCTCCACATGGTTTCTTTCATCATTATGCATCTCTGCCAGGGGTAGTGCAAAAGCAGCCAGAGAGAATATGTCAAATTATGAGCATGACTGTGTTACAATAAATCTTTAGTTACCAAAAGAGGACATGGGCTGGATGTGGCCCACAGGTCATAGTTGGACAAACATCATAAATCGAGATGAAAACTAGTTCCCTTCATCAAAGATGTGAGCCAAGTGCAACATGACCTCCACAGAGCACTGTGATCCTTGAGGAGTCTTGGGTATGCCCTACTACCAATTACAATACTTTTTTAAGTAAACTTTTTATTTTAGAAGAGTTTAGATTGACATAAAAATTACAAAAGTAATATAGCAAATTCCATTATAACCTGCACCCAATTTTCCCATTATGGTTCATTTGTTATGACTGAAGAACCAATATTAATGTATTATTATTAACTAAAGTTCATACTTTATTCAGATTTCCTTAGTTTTTAACCTATTGCACTTTCTCTGCTTCAGAATCCCATCCTGGGTACCACATCACATTTCATAATCATGAGTCTTTATACGAATTATTTTTTAAAAATATTTATTTATTTATTTTGGCTGCACCAGGTCTTAGTTGCAGCATGCAGGATCTTTGTTGCGGCATGCGGGCTTCTTAGTTGCGGCATGCAATCTCTTAGTTGCTGCATGCAAGATCTAGTTCCCTGACCAGGGATCCAACCAGGGCCCCCTGCATTGGGAGTGTGGAGTCTTACCCACTGGACCACCAGGGAAGTCCCTATACCAATTACTTTTAAGGGCATAAATTATTATCTCCTGACTTTCATGTTTGCTCATTTCCTCTCTTTCTTCTTTTTCTATTTCTCTTTATTCTCCTTCCAAGTCTGGGCCAAACTATGGTGGTAGCAACTGATGTTGATCAAAAGGTGCTTAGAAAGGCAGCAAAGCATAGCAGAATCAAACTTGCACTCTGCTCATATCTGTGTCTTTTGGCCAGATGACTTAATTCTGTACATATTGGTTTCCACGGTTCTAAGTTAAGAATGCTAAAACTCTCCTGTCTGTTTCTGGGCTACTCTATGTGAAAACACTTTGCCTGAAAGCATTTTGCAAACTCTAAAGCACAATTCCAATATAAGGATTATTGTTATTGTGAAAAGTCATAAGTGTGTGGGCAAAGTGCCAATTCTTCTTGACTTCAAGGCTGGAAACTACTGTTAACTAATTAGTTCAATCTACAGTAAAGGGCAACAGGCAGAGTTAAAATTGGATTTCAAAGCACTTATGTTGAACTTCTAATGATATTTTATACTTCAGACCAAATTGAATAATCATTAGATATTTTACTGCCAAAATAAAATCTAAGCAGATAAAAATGTATGTTCTGCTTAAAATTCATCATGGTGAATGGTAGAATATCATCAACATGGACATTTTACATGGATAGACTCAGTCAAGAGCCAACATGATCTTCTTCCACATACATCAGCATTTGAAAGTGTTACCTGTTTTCCAAGTGTAATGTAAGTAACATAAATATTGATTGGAAAAACCCCTGTTGTGACTCTGAAAGTTAAAAACACTTCAAAGATGCTTATAAATAAATTGGAAAATCAGGTGAGCCTTCATCAGAATTAGCTTAATGCTTGCCTTTTTTTCCCCCTTAGAGTCGGCCTGATCCTTTTTTCTTCTGGATCTTTCTCCTATCACAAATTATAGACTCTTCATTGCAGAGTGAATGCTTGCATTTGACTAAATTCTCTAAAGAGTTTGGGCTGTTATTTTGTTTAACATCTGTGCAAGCCCATTTTTGTATTTTGTGAAAACACTTCTCTATGATATTTCCAACCATTGTACAGCCTACTCTACCAACTATAATTATAAGTACTTCTCAGTTGCTGTAGAGCAGCACCATCCAACAGACCATTCTGTGGTGGCAGAAATTTTCATCTGAGCTATCCAGTATGGTAGCCACTAGCCACATGTGTAATGTGCCTAGCACAACCGGGGAACTACTTTTTAATTTTAAAACATTTAATTGAATTAAAGTTATATGTAAATAAGCACATGTGGCTAGTGGCTACCATAATGGACAGCACAGACCTAGAAAGTTCTATTATCCTGTGTTTTTAAAAAGGAAAGGAGGTTTAGATAATCCACATTTCCATTTCATTGAAGTCTAGTAACTGTATCTTGGAACCTTGCACTAACTATCCAGGTATAACATTTTGATTCGTGCAATTCCTGAAAATTTGCCACATTTGGGGCTAGTTCCTCAATTTTTAAAATTGCAAAAACAACTACATTGGAAGTTGAATTATCTCTCTCATTCTGTCCTCAAGTTGTTGTTGTTGTTGTTGTTTTTCCTAACATTTATTGTTCACTGGTAATTGAGGCTCTTCATGGCAGTCTAAGGCAGCCTGACATAATCAGATAAGGTTGCAGCACACATACAGATAACTGTGAAGTGAAAGAGGTGAAAAAACTTTACTTGTGGTCAAACTAGCGTTACCCTCATCCTTGGGACACTTATCTCAATTTTTAGGACTTCTTTTTTCTTTTTAATCTGTAAATGAATTTGATGATAGACTGTCTAAAGGTGCTCTCATCTCTAAAATACAGTGGCCTGGTTGGCATATTCCAATTGTGAATCGTTAGTCACTGGCGAGATTCAGCACAGTATATATCATCCTTAACATAATCATAGCCACAAAATATTGACAACTTGCTGTGTTCCTGGCTCTGTGTTAAGTGACTGTCCTGTCATAACCTCACAACAATCCTGAAGACAGATAACTGCTATTATTATCTCTCTTTTTCAGGTGAGGAAACTGAGGTGGCCCAGTTAGAAAGCAGCAAAGCCAAAGTTTGAACCTGGGAGAAGGATTCCCAAGACTTGCTCTCAATTCAGTCATTATGCATGCTGCCTTGTCAAAAACCAGGTGGAAGGACTCAGGCTATTCCAGCAGCTGAAGTACTTCCCACCTTGTCATGGGCTTGCCCCAATAAATTGGTGGTGAATTTAATGTGTTTGAACAAAATTCTCCTTAATATTTGAATAGACAGATTAAAAGAAAATAAGAAATGTGAAAACAAATAGATTTTCAAAGAATGCCTCCTTCCATGGAGGCAGTGCCCTAGAAGTAGCAGGCACTTTGAAAACGAGTCTCCAGTGAAGGTGCTGACATATCCTCGGAGGTCTAATTTATTTTGAATTGTTCTCAATTGCTTTCTATTTGAGAAAATGGCAGCACTCCCAATGGTGTCAAAATACTCCATATCATGAGTGTTTAAAAAATTAAGTCTGTTACATATAGAGAATTCAGCAACGGAAAAGTGATAATGGTAGTAATATTAGCTAACATTAATTAAACACTTACTATATGCCAGATATGTATCCTAAGAACTTCATGTGACTGATTTTTTAAAGCAATGTTATTCTAGAAATATTTCTATGAAGTAACTACTATTATTATATCTTTGTTATAGATGAGAAAATAGAAGCACAGAGAGCTTAAAATAACTGGCCCAAGGTCACTCAAATGGTGAAGGGTGGAGCAGGAATTCCAACCCAGGCAGTCCACATCCATTAGGTTGGGCTTTGTCTCTGTCTGCAATCCTCAATTTGGGACAAAATGCCTATATAGGGGCATAGAAGGCTGCCCTCATATGGCCTTGATTAGCAAGTGTATTCCCATTTTTTTTTTTTTTTTTTTTTTTTTGGCACAAGAGTTTGCCCAAGGAAAAAGAGAGAGAAAAAAATCCAATTATAAAGATGAATGAGATTCAGATTCAACTAGGAGGAGGAAATAAGGACACTTGGACTCTGAAAGATGAAGCAATTTGCTATATATAACAGAATGCTTCAAATTACCAGAAGACTGAATATTTACTGTCTTTAAATTTTTTTTAAATAAAACATTCCTATTTCTGATGGAAGGCAGTCAGAAAATTTGGGAAAAGGATACACTGATAAATTACTCAGGTTCTTATGATGATTCTGAAACAACAACAACAAAAAGTTTCAATGAAACAGTGGAGTTCAGGGACACATATTCTGTGCAATCAGTCTTTTAAGAGACTTAATAACCACCAGAACCTCTAGGAATGAAATACTAGATATAACAATTTCTTAAAAGAAGAAAAACAACACTTTGATAAATTATAATGAAGACTTCTATGTGCTATGAATGGAATTAGCACAACTAATAGTGTTTTAGACATTTCATTAGGTTATTCCTCATGACCTTAGCAAAAAAGCTGTACACCAGTAGGCATACAGAACACCTTAATTAAAAACAAGTGATACTGTACTTAATAAAGTTTAATCTGACAGGTAAAACATCCAATGAGCGGTATATTTTAACTAAGTATTGTTCATTTTCCTGCAGCTGAACAACCAGGCACTCATCAAATGACAGTTGCTGGGACAAGTTATAGGTAAAAGAATAAATATAAGTTTGTGTATACAGATGATTTGACTTACTGGAATCTTCGAGGCCATTGCAAAATAGTTAATGCTACAATGCAGACAAAATTTACTCAGAAGTAATGTTATTAAACCAGAAAATCCTCAAGTCCTTTCAGAAGCAGAATAGAATCCTGAACTGAAATAAGGCATGATAATTTATGTCTTTAATGAAGATATAAAGATGGAATTATGGCTGGCTTAGCAGAAACAAAAGCATAAAGATCCTGAAAATGTTTCAACACCAGTTCACACATGATAGATCAAGATGGCTGTGGAAACTAATATAAGAGGCAATGTGGTCATGTAGGCAAGTCACACAGTAACCTAGTTTCCTCTTACATAAATTAGAAACAGTAATAACCTTTTGACAGTCCTCACTGCATGACTATGAAAAACAAGAAGGATCATGCAGAAAAAGTACTATGCAAATTATAAGACATATAAAATAATCATTATTATATAGGTGCAAAAAAAACAGGACCAGTACCTGTAACTTGTAACAGTCTATATGGGCCCAAGGATGCAGGAGTTGGGGAGGGACTATAGTTTCTTGTGTTCCAGTTTCTTTCTCTCCAAATCGTCCCTATGCTTCATAATCACCTCAACCTAGACATGTTTATCGATATCTCTCTCAGTCTCTTTTTTCTCTGTTTCTCTGTCCTCTTCCCCCTCCCTCCTTGTTGTCTTTGTCCCCCTCCCCCTCTCTCGCCCCCTCCTCCTTCCCCTTCCTCTTCTTCTCTCACTCTCACTCTGTCCTCAAAAGGAAATTAACCACCAAATAACTCTATGAAAAGGCTGAAAGAACCATCAGTTAAAC
This sequence comes from Tursiops truncatus, assembly GCF_011762595.2. Lineage (NCBI taxonomy): Eukaryota > Metazoa > Chordata > Mammalia > Artiodactyla > Delphinidae > Tursiops > Tursiops truncatus. Next base: position 88,978,870 of record NC_047043.1, on the reverse strand, counting down.
ATTCTGGACAGATGATGTTCTTATGGAGGAACAAAGCTAACGTTGAAGCATTTCATCTGTTAGAGAGTAAAACGCTTAAAATCTGAATTAAAATCAGGAATATATTAAAACTCAAAGATATTGTTGGTGAACTAAGTTAACCCAATTCAAAGAACATGTGATAAAAACAAACCTATCTTCTCCCCAAATTAAAATGTCAAATTTGACTTATAGCTTTCAGTACTAAACTGTTTATTACACTGACAGTTTGGTTTAATGTCAGCATTTAATTATGAAAAAATTCAGATTATTGAAATCCCTACAAGAACCTAAATCTGAGATAGTTGCACATTGGACTGTACAATTAACTGTTATTAATTAACATAATTAAGTATGACAATTCATAAATACTAGATTACGATTGGTAAAAATCTATATTTTGCAACTGTCAGAGATGGGGGAGAGAGCTAAGAAGGTCTCATCCCTTTAACCTTCCTCCCAGGTCAGAAAGGAAGTGTCAGAGTGAACATGTTCAAATGTTTATAGCAAACAGACACAAAATTACCCATTCCACTTTTCCTGTAAGGTCAGTGAAGTCCTAGCTCTCTGTCCATTTAGGAGTGACATGACATCATGTTCATAACAATCTTCTAATGGCAGGGTAATTTAATCATCTGGTGAGATTAGGGTAACAAAACTGTCCTAAGCAGCATTTATGCATCAAGCTTAAGACATTGTTCAGAACACTGATCCTTCTAGGTTCTTATACCATGTTCATGCAAGGATGGGAGAATCTCTACATGATTTCCAGACAGTCCACTTTTGTTGAACTCTACCAATTTAACAAGTGAAAGGCCAACTTTAACACCTTTAATGCAGATTACATGATGATTGGACATAATATACTGGTTATTGTAGCTACCTCTGGTGTGTGACTTTTGATTGGATGGGGCCTTCTAAATGTAAGCTAACCATCTGAAGACTAAATTTCTCATTTGGGCAACTGTTTCTAGATACAGAAACACACACACACACACACACACACACACACACGCACACAGAGTCTATGCTAAAGTATGTTAGTTTCGGATAACAAAGAATAAACCAATCAGAAAGCAAGGTGATTCATGTAAGTCTGCATAATCAGTTATGACAAATAGGGTGAAACCTAATAAATATCTTAATTGCTGTCACAGCTATCTCTTGATCTTGTTTTTTGGAAAGCACCTGGATTGTTGGCAGCCTGCAATTATTTACATTAAAGCATAAAACTTCCATTTCAAAATTCTCTCTCTGTTTCTGAATATGATTGTTTATAAAATAATAAAGCAATTCCTATAATTTTATCTAATGAATTTCAACTAAACTCTGATCAATTTAACAGAGTGGAACACTATATAGCATGATTTAATTAAAAATAACACAAGCACAACTTCCACAAACCAAGCAATCATGAACATTTTATCAGAAAATAAATATTATTTAGGTCATTCAGTTTGATTTCACTGTTTGAAAGGAAAGAGCATCCTGTGCCAGAAACATTTGGGGGGGCAAGTAGTGAAGTTTCTTATTAACTCATATTAATTTTTGACCCTAGAAGTAAACATATTAAATGATTAATAGCTTCTCCAATTTGACTAACAACATATTGGCAAAGCTTTTATGAAAATACTATTGAATTTAGTGTTAGTAACTTTGTATGTAATGTGGAGAAGAGCTTTTAAAAATTTTATTCTATTTTCAAAATTTAATTATACCTGAGTTTGATTTTCAGTTACTCTGCTAGTTAGCTCTACTCCCTTAGGAATTTCCTCAGTGTTACATAACTTTTAAGAGATTTCCAATGAATGTTAGTGGCAACTTACTTTTATTGAGTACTTACTCAAGGTACTTGCACTTATTTTATTATCTGGTTTTCCTCCTAATAACTATGAGATTATGATCCACATTTTACAGATTAGCAAACTAAGGTATAAATAATTGTGTGAGATCACATAGCTAGTAAATAGCAGCTCTTAGATTTGAATCCATGGATTGTTTCCAGAATCTGTGCTCTTGAAAGCTATTCTATACTACCTTTGACATATATTTAATCAGATTTTTAGGTGAAAACCCTTTTTTTTTTGTTGACGAGATCCCATTAATTAATGGAACTAAGAATAGATTTGGAGAATTTGAGAGACTGAATTGGCTTTAAATTTAAATAGAATACTACAAACTCTCACCTGGCTAGGGAGATGAGGTGATTTTACAATTTCAAATAAAAAAAATAAACAGAATTTATTTTGGTTAGGGTGTTTTCTCTTACCCTTCTTCTGAAGATTCAGGAGAATATGGTCATAATTTTCATATCTCATCTGGCCTTGGATTCAACAACAGGTGGGACATCCCAATATTCTTGTATAATTATAACACATAACTACTCCACAGTGATTTAAACAAATTAATAAGAACTTGAAGTTCTTTGGTTTAGAAGTGAAAACCCAAATGGCTGTTACATCAGAGCTTTTTTTTTTTTTTTTTGCAGTACGCGGGCCTCTCACTGTTGTGGCCTCTCCCACTGCGGAGCACAGGCTCCGGACGCGCAGGCTCAGCAGCCATGGCTCACGGGCCCAGCTGCTCCGCGGCATTGTGGGATCCTCCCGGACCGGGGCACGAACACGTGTCCCCTGCATCGGCAGGCGGACTCTCATCCACTGCGCCACCAGGGAAGCCCCAGAGCTTTTTGATCTTAATGTCTGATGGACCAATTTGCACCAATTTTTTTCTAAGGTATTAAGGTTAAGTCAGGGCAGCCAAGATGTGACCACTATGCTGGAGGAAGCATTTGGCGTATTCAGTAGGTGGCGCTCTTTCTTTCTATCTATTGTACAAATCTTAAAGCCCTAATGTAATACTGGGGAAACAGCTATTGGTGCCATTTCCCAGGAAAAAAAAGTGAAATAGATGCCAGGGCCAGCTGTTTAATACTCAGATATTTTTTTATTTTTTTTTCTTTTTTCTTGAGAAATTGCATCGTTAAATTCTAAAAAGTAGCACATTTACCAAACTGTCCCTAAAACCTATCCAAAATTATCTGGCTCTCTACTTCTTTATAGTTTATACCTTTGTGGAAAATATATACACGTTCCACCGCTAACTAGCTATTGTAGTTAATAAATACTTAATAACATATGTTGAGAGCATGTTGGTAGAAAAAATTAATTTTAATATCATTGAATTCTGAAATGAGAACCGTACTATTATATTTCTGTCCTTATCATTTCATGTACCTATAAATGGTCATCACTTGCTTTTGAGTTACACAAAAATAATGCCTTTGATAACATCAATCGCTATTAATTAATCATCATCTAATCTCATGACCAAAGCAGGTTTTCTTCCATAACATCTATAATTTATGACATCTTGCAGGTCTGTGGACTTCAAATGTTACTTTGTTGTGGTCCTTTTACCAGCAGCATCAGCATCACTTTGGAGCTTGTTATAAGTGCAAATTTTGGGCTACACCCAACCCCTTTTGAATTTCTGGGATTGGGGACAGGAATCTGTATTAACAAGCTGGCCAGGTGATTCTTAAGCATGCCAGGGTATGAGAAGCACTGCAGTGGTTTAATGAATCCAATTAACATTAATTGCTAAAACACACCAGGATAAACGTACCCTTTTCCATGGGATGATGCATCTTTACTCTTTATTTCATTTTAAAATGAAGATTGGGACTAACCTGCAATATTTAAAATGTTTCTGATGCCCATTTTTGTGAGTGAATAGACATATGATTCTCTTTCCTTTTACTACAACTCTTAAGTAGATCTGTGACTTTGATATGTATAAAACAAGGGACCTGATCATGTTTTGAATATAAAGATTTTTTTTTTTTTTTTTTGCGATATGCGGCCCTCTCACTGTTGTGGTCTCTCCCGTTGCGGAGCACAGGCTCACGGGCCCAGCAGCTCTGCAGCATGTGGGATCTTCCCGGACCGGGGCACAAACCTGTGTCCTCTGCATCGGCAAGCGGACTCTCAACCACTGCGCCACCAGGGAAGCCCAGATTTTTTTCTTTTTTTGTAGAAGATTACACCTTAAATCCCTTGGAATATACATATAGTATAAATTTAGAATATATGTCAATAATCTGCACAAAGAAAATGAGGATGATCTAAACAACTATTATTTCTTACTTCTGTAGAGAAAATTAGACCACTTTTCATCTGCCACATCTGACCTATCTAAACAAATCCATCCAAACTTACAAGTTTACTGTACGGCAAGTGTGCTGGATAACTGTGAACAATTATGTTTGATTCTAAGTCCTTCAAATACAGAGTTAATTTAGAAATAATGACAATATATGGATAGGTATTGTTCCTGTACTTGGGATCAAATTGAATCTACAGTAAGAATTTATGGAGCACCTAATATGTCATGGTATAGTTTTAGACATAAGAAAAAAAAAAAAAAACCTTGAACTTAGTCCTTGTCCTGTAGTATAATCCTTTCTTGTAATTTAAAATACAAGGCTCTAAAAGATCTTTGGTCACCTCCACTTCAGACAGAGCAAAAGATCTGGGGAGCTTTTCAGTGAAAACTATGCTCATGGGTAGCCAAGAACTGGAGAAGAAAAAAATAACTTGTAAATTTGTTGCTAGCAACGTATAGGAATCTTCTTTTATATCTCAATGAGAGAAAAATGTACACTTATACATTTTTGAATATAAATTAAGCCTATAAAGATAATTATAGACCAGTATTTTTTGTTATCCTTACCTAGATAGTATATTGGAAGATATTAAAATAGATCAAATTTGCAGAATATACAATGAAGTGTCTCCATTCAATATAATTTGGAAAGGGGGATGACATTATATGTACAACTGTCCAAAAACTGGGTTTTACAGGTTCTATTTTGAATTGCAATGTATTATATGTCTTAAAGTATAGTTATTGGGGAGTAATCTGCTAAAATCCCATTAATGCTAAAATGGAACATGACTCATTAATCTAAAATATCATAACTAAATTGATACTGATGTACTTATAACTTGATATATAATGAAAAGTGAAAAATAGAAAATGAAAACATCAACTAACTCAAGACAACATTGGTAGTATAATGGTAACAAGCATACTATAGAATTGCTGGAATTCCAACTTTTCTTGTTTAGAGGGTTGCCAAATGTCATGTGGCAGCCAAAGTTCTTAGCAGAATACTGAATTGGAGTCTTCAATAAGCTCTAGCAGTATGTCAATTTCAGTTTAAGAATACCAAATCTTAGTTACATTTAATAGTACATTGATTAGGTTAATGGTAAGAACCCCTTAGTTCTATTATGCAAAAGTGTGGAATTATACATCATTTACCTGTAAGAACTGAGCGAAGAACTTATACATTTTGTTTCAGTTCAGAGCACATTAAGAGGACTGTGCATTTAAAAATCATATCTATTGAGGGAGATGAGATATGGACACTAAAACTCACCAGAAAAGATGACGTTAAAACTAAAGCCCACCAGAAAAGATGACAGAGGAAAGGATGTCTCTATGCAGTATATTATGTATAAGACCAAATATAACATATATTGTGCATATTAATAAGAGTTCAGACCACAGAAACGTCATTTCAGTCTGAGAAGTGGGGGCTTGAAGTAGACCTTGAATCATATGAAATATTTGGAAAGTAAAAAAGGAAGGAAGAATCCTGATAGGTAAATATTATGAATCAATGTACAAAAGTCAAGAGATATCCAATTACTAAATTTAAACTATTTATCTTTATAATTAAAAAATAAGGAGAAAGATATATTAATTATAAATTTACAGGGGCAAACCTAAATAACAAAATTACATGGTATTTTTTTAGAAACATGCAAAATGTTTTCAATGATTTTGAATCCTACTGATATTGAAAAATGCTCATATGTTCATATGACAGTGGAAGAGCTTTCTCAAGGTTGTTTAATTTGGGTATTTCATCATGTTTTTAAGAGTGGAGCACATTACTGAGTTGACAAAGGCAGTAAACTCTTTATACTAAAAAATAAGCCAATATTGTTGAATTATGTAGGGAAAAGGGAATGAAATTAGGGGAATTTTACAGGGGATGGATAAATATTTAAGCCATTCAGTCTTCTAGATTAGATTGTTTCATTAATCTTTGTACTACATTGATTACAAAAACATACTGAAGGTTCATCAGTTTTAATTACCAGGAAGCCAAGACACATAACTAAAATTGGAAGTTATTGTGGTTTCTAAGAGTCAGGTCACTACAAAATATCCCTCACCTCCATCTGAACTTTTATTTTCTTGCAGTAGACACCTTTTCATTTCTGTTTTCTTCCCCCTACTGTTAACTCTCTCCCTTCCCTTTTCCCTCCCTCGCACCTCCCCCCTCCCTTCTTTCCTTCCTTCCTTCATGAGTACACATGTGTGTACGTACCCTAAATGTTAGAGTTCTATCACTCTCTTTTCCAAAAACCTCAGAGTAACCACTATCTTAAAAGTAGTCCACATTATTCTCCTACATCTTTTATAATTTCTGATATGTACACACTTTAGATACAAATAATTTTACATTTAAGTTAGTTACATCATATTTAGAAGTTAGATCACAATATTTTGAATATATAAGGGGGTCTGTCACCATCTCTTCTTAGAACTTCTTACTCTAGTGAAACTACAAGTTTCAAACTTCTTAAACAAAGAAGTATTTTTGTTTTCCTATATAAAGTAAGGGTGAGGGGCAGTAAAAAAAAACAAAAACTCAGCAGTCACATGGCTTACTGCTTTCCGGTGGCTTGGGAATGATGCAAAGTGCTCATACTCACTTTCTCACCTCTCTTAATTTCAACAAATACCTGTAGCTGGCATTGTTCTTCATCTGTTCTCCTACTTACTTCCTCTCTGTTCCCATGATAATCATTTTGTTGCCCCAAGAAGTAAAATTAAGCTTTATTTGTCTTGTTCATTGGCTGCTCTAAGATCTCTTAGGCCACTGCCAACATCACAAAACTTATAATTTCCTTTTCTTCCCCTAGTGTCTTAACCCACTCCCTCTCCTTGGCATGTGCAATTTCTGGGATAATTTCCTTTAATGTAATATCATGATTTTTTACATTTAAAAGTTGAATTGCATAAAGATGTTAAAAAAAAAAAATAGCAGGTTGGGGCCAAGAGCAGTGCAAATGCTTCTTCAGCTTGGTGTGGGAGAAAGTTTTCTGTAGGCCCCTTCTCCTAACCATTGTGCCTTGGCTCTTCCTGTTTTAATTCAATTCCAGTTTTGATATCAATGCTATGTAGAAACATGTGCATTGACATGCTTGTGTAGAAAAATATGCTTATCAAAATTGTAGAATTAGGGGAAATTTTTCTTTGGTTTTCCTTTTTGTGCACCTGAACTTTAAAAAATTACTCTAGAACAAACATGTACCACGCGTGCTGTAATATTTGGGAAAAAACAGTGTCAGAGAGTTTAGTGAAAGTAACTAATTTTGTGACACTTTCAAATGTTGCCATTGAATCTTTTAATCTATAAAGGAGAGCACTGATCCCTTAAAAAAAAAAAAAAAAAAAAGTTGAATTGCAAAGGCAATAGATTGATGGCTCCAGAAAGTTCAGGTTGATGTTTATCCGGTAGCAAGATATAGTGTCTTATGGTGGACAGTGAATAAGTATGCCCCTTATCTCTGCAAAAGATTAGAATATTTCCCAAAACACAACAATTTACTGAAATGTACCACAAAATTTTGGCAAAACTAGATGAAACCTTTGATGCTTTTTTTTTACGTAGTCATTCAATAAACCCTTCTCACAATTCCCATTAAAATCTTTAATGAAATACCTAATGATATGAACAGGTACATAGGAGCACAAGTTTCTCTTGGGTATACATATAGCTATGAGTGAAATTGCTGACAGAAATGTGAATATTCAACATCACAATTTAAAACCAAATTTTTCTACAATGTAGTTGTACTAACTTACCCTCCCTCCAGAAATAATTGCTATTGATTAATATCTTTTCTATTGGCAAAGTTCTTCATCTCTACCAACAGTGAGTATACACGGTAACTCACTATGGGATTGATTTGAATTTTCATGATTATAAATGAGATTCGGCATGCTTTCATATGGTTACCCCTTACTCATGTTTATCCCCCTCTGTGTCTTCAACTTCTAATAGTAGCATTTGCCTATTTTTCTATTGGGTTGTATTTTTGTCACTGAGTTGTAGTTCTTTACATATCCTAGATACCAACCCTTTGTTACTTAGATGTGTTGTTCTCCCAGTTTTTGAAATTATGGTATTTTGGGGATGAACAGAGTTCTTATTTTTAGTGATGTAAATGTTTTCAAATTTGTCCTTAATATTTACTGCTTTCTGTACCATTCAATAAGTATTTCCCTAGCCCAAAGTCATAAATATTTTCTTCATTTTTCTCTGAGCATTTTGTACTTGGCCTTTTATGTCTAAGACATGTAAGTTACCTAAAACTGAGTTTATGTACATTCGAGGTAGCAATCCAGTATCTTTCCCCCACACATACCATTTTTTTTCCCCTTCAGTACCATTTTCCTTTTAATCTGCAACACCATCCTGTCTTTTTCTCAGGTTTCCAAATATAGCATTGGTTTAACTTTGGAATCTTTCTCAGTTGGTGAATTTGTTTTTCCCTGCAAGAATACCACATATCCTAATTACTACAACTTTATAATATCTTGATTTGATTAGCAAGTCTCTCCAACTTGTATGTTTTCTTCAAAATTACCTGGGCTATTTTTGTCCCTGTACCCTTTTATATAAATTTACCAACTGTTTCATGAAAAATTTATTGTGATTTTAACTGGTATTGCCGTGATATATAGTTTAATTTAGGCATATTGAATATTATGATCAATGAAGATGTTATGTCACAATTTTTATTGGTTGTTTTTAAAGTCTTTAAAGAAAACTTTTCATAATTTTCTACTAAAATTTTCTGGGAATTAAAAAAAATATTAGTAGCCTGGGTATATTTTGCTATTGTTATTGCCACTATAATTAGCATTTTAATTTTAATTACATTTTTCTTTTTCAGAACATCTTAAATATGTTTCTCATATCATGTACTTAATAATTCAATGTCTGCAGTGTGAGTAGATATAATTCTGTTGTACTCTTTCTGTTGATTCTTGCTGGGATGGTTGGTAAATCTAATTTTTAATTTTTTTTTAAATTTTGAGTTCATATTTAGTGGGACTTTATGTTTGGGAAATGTTTGATGGTTGGATTTAAAGTGCATTGCTTCAGAGGTGTGGCCAAGGTGCCAGAGTAGGAAGACCCTGAACTCACCTCCTATCATGGGCACACTAAAATTATGACTATTTACAGAGCACCTATCTATGAGAATGATCTGCAAACTTGCAAGAGAGATTTTCCACAACTAAAGATATAAATAAGGAACCACAAAAAAGTTGGTAGGCGGGGCAGAGACATGGTGTAATCAAGACCCACACCCCCAGGCAGGTGATCAACAAACAAAGAGGAGGATAATACAACTGCAGAGATTCCTCCCAAGGAAGGAGGGGTTCAAGCCCCATTTTGGGCTCCCCAGGGTGGGGGTCTGCACAAGGAAGACAAGACCTAGATTGTCTGGCTCTGAAGGCCAATGAGGCTTGTGTACAGGAGAGCTGGAGAGGTGTAGGAAACAGAGACTCCCCTCTCAAAGGATGCATGCAAAATCTCACATGCCGCCTAGTCCCAGCGCAGAGGAAGTATTAATAGTTCGAAAGTATCCTGGGTCAGACCCATTTGATAATCTTAGAGAGCCTCTGGGAGCAGCAGGAGAAAACTGGGATTACCCCTGGGGATATAAACACTGGCAGCAATCATTTTTGGGAACTCATTCTACCATGAGGACATGGTGCTGGCAAGCACCATTTTGGAGACCTCTCTCTAGCCTATTAGTGTCAGTGACTTACCCACCCAACAGCCAGCCAGCACCAGTTCTAGAACCCCCCAGGCTGAATGGCCAGCTGTGCTGGGACCAGTCCCCAGCCAGCAGTGGGCTGGCACCAGCCCTGGGCCCCCTGGGCCATGTCCATCACTGGATCTGCAGCCAGCAAACCAGGCAGGGCCAACTGGGCCAGGGACCAACCCCGCCTACAAGTTTGCCCATAGTAGTTATCAGAAGGGCTCATGTAAGGCACAGAAGGGGCACTCCAAGAGCATATAGCTCTGGTGACCATAGGGGAGTGTGCTACTGGGTCCCATAGGATGAAAGGCCACTTTTCTAACACAGGGAAATGTAACTGACCTACCTAATACATAGAAATAAACACAGAGAATTAGGCAAAATGACGAGTCAGAGGCATATGTTCCAAATAATGGAACAAGACAAAACTCCAGGAGAAGAACTAAGTGAAGTGGAGATAAGCAATCTACCTGAGAAAGAGTTGAAGGTGATGATTAAAAAGATGCTTAATGAACTAAGGAGAAGAATGGATGAACAAAGTGAAAAGTTTAGCAAAGAGAAAATATAAAGAACCAAAGCTGAAGAATACAATAAATGAAATTAAAAATATACTAGAAAGAATAAACAGTAGTTTTGATGATACAGATGAGTAGATCCATGATCTACAAGAGTAGTGGAAAGAAAGTGCAACAGAAAAAAGAATTTAAAAAAATAAGGCTAGTTTAAGAGACCTTTGTGACAACACCACTTACAAAGCTAGGAGGGAGGTTAAAAGACAAAATAGTAAAATCACCTATATCCACAATAAGTAGTTAAGGGATACACAAAACAGATGTAAAATATGATGTCAAAAACTTTAAACATAGGAGGTGGTGGTAAAAATTGAAGATTGTTAGAATGCATATGAACTAAACAGATCATTACCTTAAAATAGTCATCTATATCTATACCTATATCATATATATATATGTATATGTTTGTATATATATATATCATGGTAACTACAAAACAAACACTACAATAGATACACACAGAACAAAGAGAAAGAAATCCAAACATAAGACTAAAGATAGTCATCAAATGACAATGTAAGATAGCAAAAGAAGAAGAAAGAAACAAAAAGACCTACAAAAATAACCAGAAAAGAATGAACAAAATGGTCATAAGTACATAACTGTCAATAATTACTTTAAAAGTAAATGGAGTAAGGGGACTTCCCTGGTGGCACAGTGGTTAAGAAACAGCCTGCCAATGCAGGGGACACAGATTTGATCCCTGGTCTGGGAAGATCCCACATGCCGTGGAGCAACTAAGCTCGTGTGACACAACTACTGAACCTGTGCTCTACAAGCCACGAGCCACAACTACTGGGCCCGTGTGCTACAACTACTGAAGAACATGCACCTAGAGCCCATGCTCCACAACAAGAGAAGTCACTGCAACGAGAAGCCCGCACACCACAACGAAGACACAACGCAGCCATACATAAATAAAAAAATAAATTTATTGGACAAAAAGTAAATGGAGTAAAATGCTCCAATCTAAAGATATAGAGTGGCTGAATGAATATGAAAATAAGACTTGGGACTTCCCTGGTGGCCCAGTGGGTAAGACTCTGTGCTCCCAATGCAGGGGGCCTGGGTTTGATCCGTCGTTGGGGAGCTAAATCCCACATGCATGCCCCATCTAAGAGTTCACATGGTGCAACAAAGAAGTCCGCATGCAGCAACTAAGAAGCCTGCATGCCACAACTAAAGAGATCCTGCATGCCACAACTAAGACCTGACACAGCCAAAATAAATAATAAATAAATTTTTTAAAAAAGAAAAGATTATATATATATATATATATATATATATATATATATATATATATATATACACTGCCTCCAATAGACTCACTTCAGATTTAAATGCACACACATACTGAAAGTGAGGGGTTGGAAAAAAGAATTCCATGAAAATGGAAACAAAGAGAAAGCCAGGGTAGCAATACTTATATCAGGCAAAATAGACTTTAAAACAAAGACTGTAACAAGAGAAAAAGAAGGACATGACATAATGATAAAGGGACCAATCCAAGAAGAAGATATATCAATTGTAAATATGTATGCACCCAACATAGGTGCATCTTAATACATTAAGCAAATATTAACAGACATAAAGGGAGAAATTGTCAGTAATACAGTAGTAGGGGACTTTAACATCACATCTACATCAATGGTTAGACCATCCAGACAGAAAATCAATAAGGAAACAATGGCTTTAAACTACATATTAGACTAGATAGACTCAGTAGATACATGTAGAACATTCCATTTAAAAGCAGCAGAATACACATTTTTTTCAAGTGCACATGGAACATTCTCCAGGATAGATCACATCCTAGGCCACTAAACAAGTCACAGTAAATTTAAGAAGACTTAATTCATAGCAAGCCTCTTTTCCAACCACGCCGAGCTATGAGACTGCACATCAACAAAACAAGAACAAAAACTTGCAAAAAACACATACTTGGAGGCTAAACAGTATGCTACTTAACAAACAATGGGTCATGGAAAACATCAAAGAGAAAATAAAAAATACCTGGAGACAAATGAAAATGGAAACACAATGTTCAAAAATCTGTGGGTTGTAACAACAGTTGTTCTAAGAGGGAAGGAAGTTTATAGAGTTACAACCTACCTCAAGAAATAAGAAAAATCTCAAATAAACAATGTAAACTTACATCTAAGAAACCAGAAAGAAAGGAACAAATAAAGCCCAAATTTAGGAGAAGCAAGGGAATAATAAATATCAGAGTGGAAAAATAATGAAATAGAGACTAAAAGATAATAGAAAAGATCACTGAAACTAAGAGCTGATTCTTTGAAAATATAAACAAAATTAATAGATCGTTAGTCAGACTCACCAAGAGAAAAAGAGAGAGGGCCCAAATAAAGCCAGAAATGAAAGAGGAAAAGTTACAACTGACACCAAAAACATATAAAGGGTCATAAGATATTATTATGAACAATCACATGCCAATAAAATGGACAACCTAGAAAAAAAGAAAAAAATCTTAGAAAGTACAGTCTCCCAAGTTTGAATCAGGAAGAAACAGAAAATATGAGCTGACTGATTACCAGGAATGAAATTAAAACAGTGATTAAAAAATCTCTCAATAACAAAAGTCCACGACCAGATGGCTTCATAGGAGTGTTCTAGCAAACATTTAAAGAAGATTTTACACCTATCCTTCTTAAACTATTTTAGAAAATTGAGGAGAAAGGAAAGCTTCTGAACTCGTTCTATGAGCACCACCCTGATTTCAAAACAAACAATAAAATGACAAAAAAAGGAAAATTATAGGCCAATATCCTTGATTAACATAAACATAGAAATCCTCAACAAATATCAGGAAACCAAATTCAACAAATACATTACAAAGATCATGATCAATTGGGATTTATCCCAGGAGTGCAAGGATTGTTCAATATCTGTAAATCAATCAACGTGATATACCACATTAACAAAATAAACAATAAGACCCATATGATTATCCCAATAGATGCAGGAGAAGCATTTGACAAAATTCAATATCAATTTATAATAAAAAAACTCAACAAAGTGAGTATGGAGGGAGCATACCTCTACATAATGAAAGCCATATAAGACAAACCTACAGCCAACATCATACTCAATGCTGATAAGCAGAAAGCATTTCCTCTAATATCAGGAACTAGACAAGCATGCCCATTCTCACCACTTTTATTCAACATAGTATTGAAGGTCCTAGCCACAGCAATCAAACAAGAAAAAGAAACAAAAGGAATCTAAATTGGAAAAGAAGTAAAACTGTCACTGTTTGCAGATGACATGATACTGTATATAGAAAATCCTAAATACACCAACAAAAATGACTAGAACTATGCATGAATTCAGTAAAGTGGCAGGATAGAAAATTAATATACAGAAATCTGTTGGGTTTGTATACACTAACAACAAACTCTCAGAAAAAGAAATTAAGGAAAAAAAATCCCATTTACAATTGTATCAAAAAAGAATAAAATGCCTAGGGATAAATCTAAACAAGGAGATCAAAGACTTTTACTCTGAAAACTATAAGATATTGATGAAGGAAATTGAAGATGACACAAACAAATGGAAAGACACACTGTGCTCATGGATTGGAAGAATTAATATTGTTAAAATGATCATACTTCCCAAGGCAATCTACAGATTCAATGTAATTCCTATCAAAATACCAATGACATTTTCCACAGAACTAGAGGAAATAATTCTAAAATTTGTATGGCACCACAAAAGATGATGAATAGCCAAAACCAAAGCAGGAGATAACAGACTCCCTAATTTCAAACAATTGTACAAAACTACAGTTATCAAAACAGTGTGGTGCTGGCAAAAAACAGAATAGAGAGCCCCCAAAAAGCTATGTTTATATAATCAATTAGTATATGACAAAGGAGGTGAGAATTTACAATGGGGAAAGATAGCCTCTTCAATAAATGGTGTTGGGAGAACTGGACAGCTACATACAAATAATCAAACTGAACTACCTTCTCACATCATATACATAAATAAACTCAAAATAAATTAAAGGGGCTTCCTTGGAGGCACAGTGGTTGAGAGTTCGCCTGCTGATGTAGGGGACATGGGTTCATGTCCCGGTCTGGGAAGATCCCACATGCCACAGAGCAGCTAGGTCCGTGAGCCATGGCCGCTGAGCCTGCGCGTCCGGAGCCTGTGCTCCGCAACGGGAGAGGCCACAACAGTGAGAGGCTCGCATACCGGAAAAAAAAAAATAATAATAATTAAAGATAAATGTAAGACCTAAACCCATAAAACTCCTAGAAGAAAACAGAAAGAAGACATAGGCAGTGCACTCTTTAGTGTGTGGTCTTAGCAATATTTTTTTGGTGTGTACTTCTCCTCAAGCAAGGGAAACAAAAGCAAATAAAAACATTGAGACTACCTCAAACTAAAAAACTTTTGTACAGTGAAGGAAACTATTAACATAACAAAAAGACAGAATGGGAGGAGATACTGCAAATGATATATCTGATAAGGGATTAATATCAAAAATATACAAAGAACTCACACAACTCATCATCAAAAAAAACCCAGACAATCTGATTAGAAAATGGACAGAGGACCCGAATACATATTTTTCCAAAGAAGACATACAGATGGCCAAAAGACACATGAGAAGGCGCTCAACAGCACTAATTATTAGGGAAATGCAAATCAAAACCACAATGAGGTATCACCTCATACCTGTCAGAATGGCTATTATCAAAAAACAACAAATAACAAATAATGGCAAGGATGTGGGGAAAATGGTACCTTTGTGCACTTTTGATGGGAATGTTAACTGCTACAACCACAATGGAAAAAGAGTAAGGAGTGTCCTCGAAAAATTAAAAATAGAATTACCATATGATCCAACAATTCTACTCCTGGGTATTTTTTCCCAAGGAAACAAAAACACTAATTCAAAAAGATATATGCACCCTATGTTCATTGCAGCATTATGTATAATAGCCAAGATATGGTAGCAATCTATGTGCCCATTAATAGATAAGTGGATAAAGAATATGTGGTACGTGAATACAGTGGAATATTACTCAGCTGTAAAATGAATGAAATATTGCCATTTGCAATAACATAGATGGATCTGGAAGGTATTTTGCTAAGTGAAATAAGTCAAACAGAGAAAGACACATACTGTATGATTTCACTTGTATGTGGAATCTAAAAAAAAAATCATGGAAAAAAATATAATGAAACATAAACAGACTCATAGATACAGAGAACAAATTGATGGCTGCCAGAGGGGAGGAAGGTTGGGGAAGGAGAAAGATAGGTGGGGGAGATAAAGAGGAACAAGCTTCCAGTTATAAAATAATTCATGGGAATGTAATTTATAGCATAGGGAATATAGTCAATAATATTGTAATAACTCTGTATGGTGACAGGTGGTAACTAGATTTATCATGGTGAACATTTTGTAACAAATAAAAATATTGAATCACTATGTTATACACCTGAAAGTAATATAATGTTGTAAGTCCATTATATTTCAATAAAAATACATAAAGTGCATTTCCCCATTATGCCAGTTTCCTATAGGCACCAACAACCTATAACCACTTTCGTCTGAATTCTCTGCTTAGGACTTTTCAGACTTCAAAGCGTGATATTTATTCTGGCACTAAGACACATTGAGTCTTGATTTTTGGTTGAAAATTTCAGGAAAGTTTCCCCATTCTCTAAGACCTTACCCAAAACTAAGATGAACATATTTTTCTAACAGTTCTCTTTAATTGGTGAGCATTTCCTGGTTCACCCTTCATCAGTGCATTTGGTTCTTTGGGGTTTCCAGTTTTCAGTTTGAACACCTGACCCTACCTTGCACCTTGCATGGACTCTAGGCTATATCTCCAGTAACCATTTTGAGGCATTTTAAAAGCAGTCATTCCAAAAGTATACATTCCAAACAGAAGAGCCTATCAAATTCCCAGGAGTTCTTGTGAAAAATGCAGATTCTGATTCTGTAGGTCTCCAGTAAGGTCTGAGATTTTTAATTTCTAACACGCTGCCAATGGGTGTTGATGCTGCTGTTCTGTACACCACATTTTGAGTAGCAAAACTCTGGACCTCAAGAGATTAGCGTATGTGACTAGCAAAGCTGCACCGCCACCCCACCCCCATGCTTGCCAGTCTCCGCTGATTTGCACTTTTGTGTTTTTGAGCAGCGGGAGATTTTCCTTACTTTCTTGCCAGCTCATGAATGCACTAAAAGGATGTTTAAAAATCTTTTAAAACTGAGCAGGTTTAAGTGTTTTCTACTAAGAAGGATTTTTAAGGAATGAAGTTCTAAAAAAATACTTATTTTTTTAGACTTTGTGTCTAGCTGTATGTGTGGAGAATTTGAATTTGTGTATTTGTTTAGATTTAGACCTTTGGATGGGCTTGCTGTAAAAGAGCAGTAGTGTTTACATATTACCTCATCTTAGTGTCAGGGGAAATTAAAATTTCTTTTTTCAATTCTGTTGATTGTCTGCAAAGCAAAGTCTGGAAAATAGCAGGCAGTAAACATTCACATTAGAGTTGTTAAGATCTTACAACTTGGAGTCGGAAACATAAGGATTCCAAGCAGATCCTACTACATTAAAGCTGTGTGACTTTAGGAAAAATACTTTTTGAAGTTTTAGTCTCCTTATCTGTAAAATAGGCTTAAAGGAGTTCTTACCTTAGAGTGTTGTGAGAATTTAGTGATAGAGTGAAGCTCTATTATTATAAATGTTTAAGCATTTGCCCTTTTAAGACACATAGGAATGTTTAGGGTAAAGGGACTATTGAGATTATATTAAAGAATGATTACGAGACTTTCTATTCAAAAGACAAACAAAAATAACACTCAAAATTATAATTTGAATAATGATTTCAAAATTACCCATTATGTTCATATTCTAGACCTGTGTTGTCCAACATAGTAGTCACTAGCCACATGTGGCCATTTAAATTTAAATTAAAATCACATATAATTAAAATTTGGTTCCTCATGTACACAAGCCACATTTCAATTGCTCAGTAGCCACATATGGGCAGCGGTTACCACATTGACCAGGGCAGACATAGAATATTTCCATCATTGCTCTTGACCATATAGATAAAAAATATTGTTGATAAATATAGGACAAAAATATTGTACTATATTTACAGATGTTGTAATTACTGGTCAGTTTCAGTTTCCTTCCTGAAATGACTGATTTTTGTTGCTGCTAACTTGTTTTTTGGGTTTTTTTTTGCGGTACGTGGGCCTCTCACTGTTATGGCCTCTCCCGTTGCGGAGCACAGGCTCTGGACACGCAGGCTCAGCGGCCATGGCTCACGGGCCTAGCCGCTCCGCGGCATGTGGGATCTTCCCAGACCGGGGCACGAACCCGTGTCCCCTGCATCGCCAGGCGGACTCTCAACCACTGTACCACCAGGGAAGCCCTGTTAACTTGTTTTTAAACTGAGTCAGTGATTCAGTTTATGAAAAGAAAGCTTAAGAATTAAAGAGTCTAAAAAAAAAAGAACAAACTGTCATTTCTGAAGTGAAACTAAGCCTTTGTTTCTATACTGTCATCTAATTTTGCTTAGATTATTCTTTTTTCTTAATGAGAAATGGTGGCTTCAGGGGAGCCACAAATATGTGTCACTCGGTTATTGGACCAAGAAGCAACAAACATATTTATAACGCAGTGTAAACAGGCTTAGAGCAAGATATTTAACTGGAAAGTCAACACATGCAAAAAAAGAAAAAGAAAGGTAACATAAAACCAAATAGTGGGGAAATTTCCAAAGTTTGCAAGGCAGCTTGAGGTGGCAGGAACAAAGAAAGGAGAATTCTTGGCTGTGTTTCTAGCAAAATAGATAAAAAATCAAATTCAGGGCATTGTTATCAATTTGACCTGACCTAGAGGAAGTACTGGATTGGTCATTATGGAATTCCTTAAGGAAAAGAAAACAGATTTGGAAAATATACCGTTTAGGGAACACCATGAAGGTGACTGTTGAAGAGATCTAGTATGTTGAGGAGAAAGGCTAAGGAAAGGGATCTTATTCTTAGAGGAAAGCAGTGCACTTCATGATGATTTAATTAAGTAGTTAAAATGGGAAAGGGGCTCGATTAATAAAATTGATCCGTAGATCATGTTCACACTTGTACAAAACATAGCTGCTGAAAAAGAGGAAAAGATACATTATAGTGTATTAAAGAAAATACTGCAGAGTAACTAGATTTGGACACAGTAAAGTTAATAAGATAACAGCATTGGGACAGTTCCAACTGTCCAATGTAATCATCACAACTATTTGATCGGAAACAATGTCAATAACGTATTCAAATAATCTTGAGCTTCCTATTGCAAACAGATGCATTCCCCAGCTTAATCTTATTCACATCTCCCCCAAAGATTGCTTGATCAAATTATGTAATTTGCAATAGCGTAAGAACTGGAATTTATTATTTCAGTGATATCTAGCTATATTCAAATATTCATTAATTTGAAGAGAATGAAACTAGAGACAACAAGATATCCTGTGTGTGCTGATTTATTTTTAATTTCAAACAGTTAGTGGTAGAGAGATTCCAGGTTGCAAATGACTTCATTGAAAACTGAACACCATGTTCCTGGAACACAGTAGGTGCTCAATAAATATGTGTTGCAAGCATCCCTTCTTCTGTATTAATACTTTTACTACATATATCATGGGAAGCACTTCAGAGACTAAAGAGAGAGTGCAAATGTGCTTTCACAAAGCCTTCATTTCAAGAAAGTTAGCTAACAAGCCACAGAACTAGCAGGGTTCTTCGCAAATTGTTAAGTATACATAAAGCTCAAAGGAAATTGAATTTACATTTTGAAATTGTTTCATAATAAGAATTGAGTTTGCAACCACGGTGGTTCTTCTTAGAACTGTCCTATTCTTAAAACATTCTTTATGTTGGGAGCAGTGCTAGGTCTTATCCACCTTTATAGCTATTCCTTCCTTCTTTTCATATGATCATGGCGTGTCTGTTACACACAATAAGTGCTTATGATACATGCCTGTTTAATTGATAAAATGGCCTTGGGGCTTCCCTGGTGGCGCAGTGGTTAAGAATCCACCTGCCCAACATTTGGCAATAGCTTATTAAATCAAAAAAAAAAAAAAAAAAAAGAATCCAGCTGACAATGAAGGGGATACCGGTTCGAGCCCTGGTCTGGGAAGATGCCACAGAGCAACTAAGCCCGTGTGCCACAACTACTGAGCCTGAGCTCTAGAGACCACGAGCCATAACTACTGAGCCCATGTGCCACAGCTACTGAAGCATGCGTGCCTAGAGCCCGTGCTCCGCAAGAAGAGAAGCCACCACAATGAGAAGCCCGCGCACCTCAACGAAAAGTAGCCCCCGCTCACCGCAGCTAGAGAAAGCCTGTGCGCAGCAACCAACACCCAATGCAGCCATAAATAAATAATTAAATAAAATAAATTTTAACAAAATGGCATTAAAAATGCTCCTGGAAAATCACTGTACAGCAAGACTGCCCTTTTGATGTGCTAATCCATTTTAAGTATGAAAATAAAATATTAAATAATCTTTGTGTGTCTCTAAAAAGGAACTATTTGATACTTAAACATAATTATGCACAAAATTCCCTTGACAAACAAAATTATTTTCCAGTGATTAAATTAAATCAGAAGACCTTATGGAAAAAGAAAATAGCTCAAACCAGTTCACTTGTCAAGACTCCTGACATGCTTGTTCTGCTTTGTATACTTATATCTACTTCTATGGACTCAACGAAATAACAGTTGTGAAAGATACTCTGGCAATTTTAATCAATAAATGCCCAAAGTGAATATCCTCATTTTAGCAAGGGCCCCAGGTTTTGAGAAAATTGTTTGATCTCTCAGCTTGATTCAACACGCAGATATTTAGGTTAATTCACTTTAGTCCATGCGAAATTTTTAACAAAGATAATCTGTTTTATCATTTGCAACAAATATTTATTACTGTTCTCAGTAACCCGGTCAAATTAAGAAAATGTACTGGGTTTCATTTTCTGCATCACTTTGCTCATTAGTGAGCATATTATCTTGTATAAATGCAAAGATAAAGTGCTTTAAAATTCTACTTTACATAAGAGCAGTAACATCTTCAAGCCATTGAAACATTTTAGCAGTTGAAGAGGAAACTCTATTGCTCAATGTTCTGATTTTTAAACAAATGAAATAAAATATCCTATTAACATTCTGTCACATCTTAGAAATATTCAGTAAGATTTATGGTCATTTTCTCACCAGTAGTATGATCTTGCTAGTTTATATACTTATACATATTATATATTTATATTATTAAGGAGACTTTTATTTTTCTTGAGGTCTTGCACCATCAAATTTTAAAGGCCTTTTCATAATTACATCAACTTGTTATTTTTCACATGCTATAAATTTTTTTCTCTACTAGGACAATGACAACAAAAAAAGATTCAAACCATTTCAAAAATTACCATGAGGTAAGAAAATGTATAAGGTGAGTAACGTTTTCTGTGTCTAGAAGAAAGTGTGCTGTGTGAAGTGCTTTTGTATATAAATGGTCTGAAATCTGATCTGGAAAGAGAAGGCAAATAGGCCGACTGAGCCACAAGAAGTATTTTAGTGGAATATTCGAGGCTTTCACAATGGTGCACTGCTGTGACTTTCCAGTCTATTTTGATTATGGACTTATACATCTGCACTTTACACACTAAAAAAGCACGTAATAGATCTTCCAATTCTCTTATCTCAGCCATTTACATGTGGCTGGTGAGGAATTGAATTGCTGGAGCTGATAATGTGAATAAAAAAATATTGCATATTCAAATAACACATCACTGGTAAAGAAATGCCTTATACTCTGGGAACAGGGCAGAAGAACTGAGAGGACCAAATGAGGAAATAAATAATGTTTTAAAATTTGGTGAACATTTCATGAAGTACCAATCAGTTTTGAGAATACACTGAGTGAGTATTTAAACTGCCATTTTTCCCCTCATTTTCCAACAACCCCAAGTGCCTTTCAAATGCTTTCCTTTCAGTTTTCCAATTGTCCATATACTATATGTGAGGTACTATTGTAAAATCAATTTAAAAAATGTTCTTAAACTTATCCCACAGTTCAAAAGTATCTCCTCAAAAATTATAATGCATCTATTATGATGGTTTAAGTGAGGAAATAAACATAAACCCTTGACTCCTGTAAAGGAAAATGTGCAAGGTGGCTAAATGGTAACTTTGAGCTTTGGAAACAGTTCAAATACCTGTATGTTGACACAAGACAACTAGGAACACGTTGTATTTTGGATATTCATATTAGGTCCTCCCCACACACAGAGTAAAAGTGAACTGGAACTTTACTCACTGAGTACATCACAGTGCTCGGTGTCCTGGGCTGGCCTCATGAATTAGACCACTTCCTACCAGGGCTGCTCCATGCTCACGCATTCAAATCACTTAGGAATGAGCCCTGACATAGACCTTCCTTACTGTGGAGAGACTATTCCACCCCTCATACTGTGGCAAGTTCCACATATTGACCACTGGCCTGCTGGAAAGAATTCTGTATTAATCAGGAACATAGAAAGCTTATCACTGCCATCTAATCTTATATCTTACGCTTCACTTCAATAATGCCAGAAGAAAAAGTCAAAATGGAACATCATAAAGCCAGAAATCCACAGGTTTTCCTTTCCAACACTGACATGAAGGTGTTTCCACAGACGGTGTGGTCTAGCAATATCATCTTGGTGATTGACATGTTTTTTAAATTTTTTAACTTGCTTTTGCACTGGGCTATCTATTGATTGTGCCTGCATGCTTCCACCCTATTGTCAGGCCTTTCAGACACAATCTGTCTTCTTCTTTTTTTTTTTTTTTTTTTAACAGAGTGGACATGTGACTTGGCAAATTTAATATGCATCATTTCAACAATTCTTGAATGATCACTGATACACAGTATAAATCTGAATCATTCCTGTTACTTCTTACAAGGCACGTGTTCCAAGCCAGTCATTTATCCAGCAGCAAACCTGGTCAATAGCCTGAAAAACATCCTCTCAGTGCAGCAATGTTGGCTGCTTCTCTCACTGCCTGTGTTGTCACCCTTTTAAGATGACAGTCTTCCTTCTCTCTCTTTTTTTTTTTTAAAGGTCCATCAAGTGAGATGTAAAACAATGAAAACTGAAATGGCAGCAAGCTAGGGGTATGATGTTACACACTGTGGATGGCACGTGTCTCTCTATGGATCCATGAATCAGGATAAACTTAACTGTGTTAGCAATTTGGGGATTATGGAGTTTCAGGACATATCCCTTGAAGACTCTGACAAGCTGCTAGCCCTCATTTCCATCTTCAAATCAAATTGTTCCCTATGCACAAAATGCCCCCTCTCTGCTTCTTTTTTTGCTTTACTTTCCTCCTTATTGTTTTATTTTCAAGTATGATTGAGACAAGAATATATTATTCCTTTAAAATATTCAAACAATACATCAATATACAAACAATGTCAAAGTTCCCATCACCACCTTCTCACTCCTACTTTGCTGTCCAGAGACCACCACTTAGCTGTATAATCTGTGTCCTCCAGGGCCCTCAGTACTCAGTTATATGAATAAATTTACTCATAGGTACATACACAACCTTTTTATTTTTTTTACATAAATTGGATTCTAGTAGAATGTAAGTTCCATGAAAGCATGGACTTTATTCGCTCTTGATATATCCAGAAGTCAGAGGAGTACTTGGTACATAGCAAGCACTCCTTAAATATTTGTTGGGTGAATATAACTTGCTTTTTCAACTTACTGCCTTGGTGACTCCCATGTCAGTACCTGGAGTTGGATCCACTTTATTCATTTTTTCACACATGTGCATAGGATTCTACAATGTGCTTATAAGATAAATTACTCACCCACTCTAAATCCCGTTTTTTACTCTGAAGTTCAAGCATCTCCTTTGAATGAATCCTCCTCTGTGCACAATGTCTTCTTATTGTATCTGACAATACATTTTGTCCCTCATTTACGTGATATCTTTTGGGGTTATTAGACCCCTGGAAGTGTTTGCCTTAGATTATGTGTTTCTGAAGGGAAGAGACTGTGTCACTTACTTTGATAGAAAAGCTATCCTTGGAACAGAGAAAGCCTAACAGACATTAAAAAATGAATAACTGTGAAGTTTAGGCAATAAGGCACATTGACACAATATCTACTTAGTTGGTGACTGATGTCTGGAGGAACAGTTGTACATAAAATATATTTGGTGGGGAAGATTACTATGACTTTTATTACATAGTCATTAAAAACTATGACTTTTTTTTTTTTTTTTGCCAGATGGCTTAGAATTGTCGACTATAGATGCTGAACATATCTGCAGATCTAGAACAAGGTGGACAGAAAACTGGAATTGCCTCTTTCAAATGCTATTATCTTTAGATATTAATTAATACTCCGTACATCCCACTTTCCTCATTTAGGAAAGTTAACAAGAGCAGACAAATTTTTTCAGATGATAAGAGTTACACTTTTGTTTGTAACTTGCTTACTGGACATTTTTAAGACACCCCAAGTAATGCTCAACCATATTTGTTAAATTCTGCAAAAATCAGCATTTTGTTTCAGATTTTATTCAAATTAAATAGAAAGTAGGATGATGAAAACTGGAGAAAACTGTCAACCTTTCTTACAGTGACATAACACTTGGTAAGCTAAGCAAGTATTTTTTTATGAACTTAACTAATGATAAATCCACACCAAAACCAATATTTTTATCCTGAGGTAAGAGATTGTTTCTGTCTAATAATCTCAAAATATTGCCTTGGTTGTAATTGTTTTCTTGACATAAAAATGATTGTGAATGAGCCAATAAAATTTGTTGCTGAAACGGAAAACATTAAATTAGGCTCTGACTTTCAGTAAAATAGGACCATATGGTACATTTAATTATAAGTTGAGGAGATATCTGAAGTTTTAATTTAAGTATTTTACTTAGCTCAACTCTTCTACCCAGATGTCTAACATCAAGCCACAGTACCACATATAGAAAAACAACGCAAGAGAAAAAAAAACAAGACTGATGAATCATATACTTATTCTGCACATCGAAAAGATGTAAATCTCAAAAAATGCATTAAATGGGTTCGTCTCATAATGAATTCTATTTCTTCCCCCCCACCCCAATGTACGTTAATTATGTAGCTTGTGCTGTTGTTGCTTTTGCTTTCTTTGTAGTCACATGAATCTATCATGGGATTTGGGATCAGGGCCCTGGGTACAAATGCTTGTTTTCCCACTTCATTTTTTCATTTATTTATTCATTCATTAATCACTCAACATATATTAGTGCCTACCGTGTGCCACATATCAGTCTAGACACTGGGTACACAATGGTGAGCAGAAAAAGGCAAGATGCCTGTGTTCTTGGAGCTTAGAGTTCAGTTACTAGGACCTAATTAGCCTTTGACAAATTATTTATCATCTCTGAGCCTGAGTTTCTTTATCTGTAAAAAAGCCTACATCACAGATTTATTGCAAGATTTAAATAGAGCAATCATATATGTAAAGAAAAAGCATTGTGCCTTTTGCAGAACAGATACTAAAAAATGCCAGCTGCATTCCCTAGCCTCCCTCATCCCTCTCCTTGAATGAACAAAGAGATCTTTAATCACAGTAAGCCAGCGTCCTCAGAAAACACTGCTGTACTGTACAGCTTGAGGGTGGCATATACTGTCGCAGATGGATACCTTCTTGCCAGGACAATGGAGATTGATGAGGAGAGGAGGGGGAGGCCTGAATACGGGGCTCCATCAGGCAGTTGATGGATCCTAAGATCCGTGCACCTCTCATTTTGCTTGGTTTGAGGCAAGAGGAGCAGGGCCAGGAACAGCTGAGCAAACAAAGTAATCCTGATCATACTTGTGGTAATGGTGACAAACTCAAAGAAATAACATCAATCACTTCAAGCAATGACTGTCTCCTCAGACTGTGTTCACCTGGACTAGAGGAGGAAAATAAATAAGTCTTCCATTCAATACTCTTGAGTAAAAGCTCTTTTCAACAGGGATGGCGTTGTTGTTCTCTTATTACTCACTCTATCTTATCCTCAATATTCACTCTTCTTGTTCTACCTTTACATTCAGCATCATAAAGCTGACAGAGCATATGGTAAAACCTATTTATTGCGTGGCTTGTCCAGTGAATTATATTTATTCCCAAATTCAGGAAGGTGCTCTAAACAAACACAAAAGGAACCCGCATATCCCTCATTAGATCACCGTTAGGCAGAAACCTTAGCCTTCACTTGAAGACAGTACACTCTAGTAACTTGAGGAGCATATCACCTCCAAAGAATTTAATCAGGGATGTTGCCCCCAATTGTGGTGAATTATTACTTTATGTTCCTGCTTCCGGTGTTCTAATGCCTGGTGAGAACGTCAGCCTTCTCCTTCTAGCTAGTGGAGAGATGCTCTGGTAAGCCAGAGTGGTTGCTACTGTTGCCTGCCTAGTACTTTTTGCCTGGTTTAACAACACTAGTACTTTATTATTCACAGCATCATTAATTAATTAATAAGAGAATTGGTGATGATATTAAGGAAGCTGGAACCATTTCAGTTTAGATCGACACTACTCAAGACACTGGCACAACTGATGTTTGTTCAGAAATAGTAGAGGATGGCAGGGAATCTGGGATAGAATAATAGATGGCTAATTTGGACTCAACTAATTAGAATATCATCACAATTTGGATGGGGAGTAAGTTAGTATTTATCTTCTTACAAGTATAAAAATGATTTCTGAAGCAGTGCCATGAAGCAGTGATTCTCAGTGGGGACAGGGAGCTAGAGCAGAATCTGTTACCCAGAAGCATGCCAGGTTTGAAAAAGTATATTCACTACACTTATTTCTTACATAAGCCAGAAAGAAAAGCTGGATAAAACTTCCTGACTGGGAGAGATGGAATATATAGAATATAGAGTAAGAAATCAATGTAGAAGGCATGTAGAGTGGGAACAAAAAGTCAAGAAATACTTTGAAAGTATAAATTAAATGTTTGGAAGAGTATTTAAATTATTCATGAGAGAAAACTATTTTCAAGAACTTTAGCAGTATGTATTATATATTTTTAAAAGTCCTGGTTACCATGGATTTTAATAACTGGTATAGCAAAATCTCCCTTTTTATGTTTTATTACTTTTAAGTCTAGTTGGAGGAAGCACTGTAGTACAGCAGACAGGGTGCTATCGAGATGTACTGGCTTTGTTGCTATGCTGCAGTTAAATTCACTGAACGTTTTTGAGAGCATACTGAGTATGTGTTCTAGGGCTCAGGAGAGCCTTACTTCTTCCTTGAACCTCTTTTCTCATTGTAGGTTCCAGTGACTATTGTTGTGTACCAAGCCACCCCAACACCACTTTGTGGCATAAGACACCATGGCATCCTGCTCTCAGACATGGGTCAGGAGTTTGGACAAAATATAGCCTGTATAACTTGTCTCCGTACCAGAAGTCTCAGCTGGGCAGTCTCAAAGCCTAGGGATGACTTGAACACTCAGGACAGGAATCTTCCAGAGGCATGTTTAGTCATATGTCTGGTTGTTGACACTGGCTGTTGATTGGCCTGTCAGCACAGCTATTAACCAGAACACCTATGTACGGCCTCTCCATATGGCCTCTCTAGGTGGATCAGTCTGGGTGTTTTTCACAGAATAGCAGCTGAGTTCCAAGAGCGAGCATCCCAAAAGCCAAGTCAAAGTTGGCCATGAAAGATGCATAATATTACTTTAATCACAGTCACACAAGCCTACCTAGATTCTGGATGGTAAAACATGAACCCCATCTCTTTATGGAAGGAATGTGAAAGTCACATTGTAATAGCAGCTGTGAGATGGGAGATGTTGCAAACATCTTTGAAAAATACAGTTAATAAGTTTAATAAATGGTTGGTGAAGAAAAGTTTTGACTTTTAAAAATGAAGATCAGAAGATCAGTGGTTTCCAAGCAGCTGTAACATCATAGGAAATAACTGTATTTCTTCAAGAAACACTATGATTCCCTTCCTCCCTAACACCCAGGAGGTGACTGGTTTTGTTTGGAGTATGCTTCAATTATCTTTTTGGGTTGGTGGGGCATAAGGTTTTCAAAAACTCTGGTTGATAAAAATACATCTCTTGGTAATTATCTTTCTTAGGAAGAAGTTAGCCTGAGGTCAGCATGGGATTTGCATCCTGCCTCTACCACTTATTACCTGAATAACCTTGGACAAATTACTTAACCTTTCTTTGCCTCAGCTTCCCTGCCTATAAAATAGGAGATAATAACAGTAACTACTTAATAGAGTTGTTTTGAGAATAAAAAGGGATCATTCATGTAAAGCAATTAGCACAGTGCCTGGAATATACTAAGAACTCAGTAACGATTGATATTATTATTTAGAAGGATAGCTTAAACTAACTCTAAGTATTTATTTCACTAAGTTCTTAATAAGCATAGTTGTTATTCAGAGCAATAAAAGGGATTTTGATAGGAGGTATGTTAGAAGTGATAAAAGGGGTATATGGCAGAGAAACTGGAGGAAAAATGTTTAAAGAGTATTTTTTTAAACTGAAGTATAGTTGATTATACTAGTTTCAGATGTATAACATAGTGATTCAATACTTTTATAGATTATTCTCCATTTACAGTTATTAGAAAGTATTGGCTGTATTCCCTATGTCATACAATATATCCTTGTAGCTTATTTATTTTATACATAGTAGTTTGTACCTCATAATCCCCTACCCCTCTTTTGCCCCTCCCCGCTTAAAGAGTATTTTAATGCAACATTGGTGCTGGTGTGCAGAACTAACAATTTTCCCTGTCTCCACTCAGAATCTTCAATGAAACTTCCATTTCCCATTTACGGGCTGTGTAGTTGCCTGTATCTTGTGGCTTACAACAGAGGTGCTGAGTCTTGCTTCAAATGGAGAGAGAATGAGACAGAGGCAGCCTTGAGAGATCTCATATTCGCATTCTGTTTATTCTGTAAGAGTCCTTTCGTGGGCTACAGACGGGGAAAGGGCAGGTGCCCCTCAATCTCCTACCCTTGCCTCAATCAGAGCTATTATTAGGCTTTTCTCTCCCCTTATTTTTATGTTGTACATAAAAGAGCCCTCTCATCTATGAGGACAGACATTATTTGAAAACCACTGGGTCTACAGATTGCTCCAACTATGATAATTTTGAGACCTTGTTTCGTGTGTTCTTGAATATCATGTTTAAAGTTTTAGCTTCAATATCTTGGAGCTGTATGTAGCTTAAAGCGAGGATTTTATAAAAGTCAAGTTTTAGATTATTAACAGTACCATACATTATCAAAACGAAAGTTTACATGAATATGAGAATTTGTCTTCCAATAAAATTTGAGAGAACAAAGAGTATGTGAGAATCAGTTTTTTTTAATCAAAACAAGCTCCTCCAAACACACAAACTCATACAAAACTACCACCACCAAAAGATTTAGCCATATCATTACAAGTGCTTTCCATATAAGCTTTTTTTTTTTTTTTTTTTTTTTGGCTACACTTTGTGCAATGGCTTTGTTCTGTTCCAATTTAGTTAAACAGCAGCTACTTTCTCAAAATTCCCTTCCTTGTGTGATTTCCAGATTGAAACAAGAGAAATTTATGGGAGATTTAGGAAGTGGAAGTGGAGCAGCAGCCAGTTTTACACTGTGCAGGTCAGCGTAGGGTACAGGCCACTGGAGCAACCCACGGATACTGTGGCTGATTTACCAGCTCACATTGATGGTGTAAGGCAGCACCCAGACTCACAGCTAACCAGCTCCTAAACCTCTTCTCCTTTGGTTTTTCTGAGCTCTGGACCAGATGTGCTCGCACCTGACAGACTACTCACATCATCAAAGGTGAAGGCAGTGAGAGACAAGTGGGAGCGGTCCCAGTTGGTCCTTCCTCTCCCTCATTGCCAGCTCAACACCAACTACAAAGGCAACAACCTTACCTAGTTCTTTTAACCAGTTTCCAACAATTGCCCAAGGTCTAATCTTTTTAGTAACTCCATCCCATGACATCACGATGTTACTTCTTTGCTTAAAGCCCAACTGATAACACCTAGCTTCATGTTTCTTAGCTATTTATAAGCCACACCTCTACAATCTTTTCTCACTTTCTCTTCTACATATCCCCAACAGCTAAGAAGATTTTATACAGTATATTTTCAGTACATTACATAAAATCAAGAGGCGTTGAGATCCGACTCCTGGCTACTTCCTCACTTGACTTTTTATCTTCTTCCACTCCCAGCCTAAATTCCAAACATACTGATCTCCTCAATGAGCCTCAAACCTCCTTAAATGGCACTCTCTTCCATCTCATGATGTTGGCAATGTGACACTTTCCTCCTGTTATTTACATGGCTGGCTTCCTTTCTCACTTTTCGAATATTTACTTAAATATCACCCCTGACGAGAGGAATTTCCTTCCCTTCCCTTTCTTTCTATGTGGCCCCTCCAAACTTCCCAATGGTGCCTATGCTGGATTGCACCCAAATTCCTATAATACATTTATTTTTTGTTTAGTATATTACTATCCATCTCACTCACTGACATGTACATTTATCATGTCAGAGACCTAACCTTGTCTTATTCTCAATTGTATTCACATTTCCTAACACAATGTCTGAAACACAGCAGCCTTTAATTGGTGAATAACTAAATTAACTAACTAAATTAATGTATTAACATAACAGCCCAGTCATGTATGCACTTGGAATCACTCTATCCCCTTAGAGAATAGAAAACAAGTTTTCAAGTCACCATCCTCTGCCTTTGATAGGTAGTAGCTGTGTAAGTTAGAATTGAACTTGTCAGGAGAGCTATCACAAGTTTCCAGGTTCATGCCCACATTCTAAGTCATGTTAGAGTTTTGACTTTGGAAATTAAATTTAGCAGTTAGGGTATATATCTCCTTTCCCCAAAATAATTGTCTTTGGAGTGAGGTTTCTTCTGATGGAGGTGGTAGTTAAAAAAATAAATCTCAATAGTTATAAAAAACGATCATATATCTTGGTTATGATGTATGACCTAGTCCAAAACTGCCTGATAAAATGATACCAGCAGCCATTGCACATGAGAAAATACTAACAACCCTTTATTTCTTCCTGAATATTATTTATAGACATAAGCTTTTATAGAGGTACTGTGTCTAGTTGGAGATGTAAGAAAATACAACTCATCTCCCTGGGTCCACGTAGAAAATGGAAACGGTACTGTCTGATCAACTGTGCTATTTCTGATGCTCTCCAGAGTCACGTATCTAGAACAGAGCCAATAAAACTGAAAAAAAAAAAAAAAAAAAGTAACACCTACGCCTACTTAGATCCACTCATTCTCTCTTTTTAAAGTTTTCATGTCTATTTCTATTGTCTATCTGCAAAGAAGCCAACTGCCGTTGGGCATTTGTTTCAAAACAGAAGGAAGAAAAGAGCTAGCTGCTCTGAAAAGGTAAAATATATGTTCCAACTCTCAGTTAGGAACCTTAATTCACTCCTAAACTACCTCATTTCCCTCCATTAAATATCACATCATTGTGTCTTGATATTCTCCTTAATATACTTTACCACATTGATATAAAAAAGTTAAGTAAACCTTAAAAAGGCTCTCTTCCATATGAGAGCATAAATTCTAATAGAGATTCTAGTAAGGAGATGATTATGGTTTTTTCTTATTTACTATTGTGAAACCACAGCCTCATACAGTGCCTTTCACATAACATGTTCAATATGTGTTTGTCAAATGAATAAATAAAGTGTGTCCTTAACAAAATATTACCAATATGGTTCCTTTTTACATACATTTTTCCTTTTCCACCTTCATTTCTACATGAAAATGGAGTGGCAAAAAATCAGACACTTGCAAAGTCTTGAGAACATCAGCACAGATGTTAGAAGACCCTCTGCTAACATATAACACCATTACATACATGTAGCTATAATAGTGGTAACAGTCGTCTCTAAATCTGAGAAAACAGACTTAAATACTTGATAATATGCTTAGCCAACAAAGTGGCTGTGTATCAATTTTCTTTTTTAACACTAAGAACATCAAAGAGGCTTAATTCTTCATATCATGGCTCTTTCTCCATTGAAGGTGAAAAACCACATCAATTCTTCAACAGAACAATTTCCCTTAACTTTTCCCTTAACTTTCCCTTAACTGAAATTATCTTACATGTTTTCTCTGACCTCTTTTTTAAACTTTCAGCCTTGAAACTAAGTAGGATGCCTGGTAGACCTAGTCAGAAAGGAGGTGAAGAAGTGGGACAAGTCAGGATATGGCAATTAATCATACCAGTAATTAATCATACCACCTAGGGCACTGCTTCCAAATTTGGCTAAATATAAGAATCACCTGGAGCATTTAATAGCAAAAAAAAAAAAAAAAAAAAAAAAAATAATGGCTGCACTTGAGACCTACTGAATATGAATTGCTAGGGGTAATCTATATATTTGATATATACCCCTTAAGGATTCTCATTGCCAGCCAAGCGGGGAAGAAGGACTGCTCAAGGTAGCTTAGGCTTGGGGATAAACCCAGGTAGAGGTTATAGGAAGTTGTTTAATAAATAATGAAGGACACAGCACACAGAGTACAGATAATTAAGGTAGGCACATCTGCTACACCAAGAAGCCAAAAAGAGACAAAACATGTTTCCCAGCAAGTTACCATGATATAGTGACAATAATTGTGGCATAAGGATATAAGAGTTCTAGTCAGATAAACTAGCTCATTTTTCTTAACAAGAATTTATAATCTTGCATTTCTTGCTGTCCAATACCTGCAAATAGTCATTCTATAGATATTTACGGTTTTAAAATTTACTTATAGTGATGTGATGAGTTTGAATCACCTCCTCTGTCAAAGCCAGACAAAATCTATAAGCTAGATCTTGGCCTCTGAGATGTTCACCAGCAGGTTGCAGGGGTGGTGTTGAATGGAAGAATTTTAGTCCTATGGCTAAACTGGTAGATACAAGGACTGGACATAGTTCTCAGAAAACAAAAATAAAAGCAAACAAACCAAAAAAGCCAAAACCCAAACAATTTTTTTTTTTTTTTTCTAAGCAAGTTAGCAAAACTATGACTCATGAATCAGAGAAATATCAAAAATGACCTAGTTTTTAGAGATCTGTTATGGGGCAGGGTTTAGACTCAGGAATGAGACTAAAACCCAATTATCTGCGTGTGAACATGCTGAGTTACCAGCATATTATGATTGATTGTGAGTCATTCATGTATTTAGCTGGAGGTTCTTTAATTCCCTGTAAGCACAGGGATGGTGCTAAGGCCTGGCATGACATTGTTTCCACAGGTGAGTCAAGTGGCATTAGTGCTCAGTGATCAAGGAGGCATGGCCATGGAAATGTATAGGAGATGTGTTTTTTTGTTGATGACACCAGGTAGTCTGATTTGATTAAGAGAGAGAAATTTGAATAATAAGCTGATCGTTGTAGTGACAGACAACCGTTTCGCTGAACTGGAATTTACAATAAAAAGTGGTCAAGGAGAATTCCCCTGCTCCTCCACATCAAAGATTCACTCAAATAAAGAAGTAAATTCATTCAAGTAATTAACATAGCGCTTATTAATTACAGACTTCAAAAAGCTTTTATTTTCAAAGTTTAGAAGCACCACTGATGACCTGAACATGTCTTATTATGCACATCTTTACCTTCACCAGGGAAGAACAAATTTTAACTCTCATCTGCTAGCTAAAGGTATTAAATAAACGAGCATTTTAAACGGATGGTTCCTAGGCCACTTTTTTTTTCTTTGAGTGTGTGACAGGAACAACAACAACAAAAAATAACAGGAGTTTTCAAAAACTCCTTTGCTCTTCCTGGTAAAAGATTATTTGCAGGATTCTTTGTATCATATCCTGTCTACTCTAGGCCTTAACTGTGCACACCAGGAAGGAAGGAGGGCTGAAAAAGGGAAACAGACCAGGGGTGAGATCACATTTGCAACAGTAGTAGGTAACTTGTGGCAGAAAATTGAGGGTAAGAGAAAGGAGGAGGAAGAAAGTGGATATTATTAAAAGGAGCTGACACGTTTTGAGCAACTACCATTTACCTGGCATGCTTGTAAATACTGTACAGGTATCAGTTCATTTACTTTCAAGACAAGCCTAAAGGTAGGGTACGAGGCAATATTAGTTACACCCAATATTCTATTCCCCCCTTCTTTCTCATTAAGAGTGCTTCAGTTCTGTTTGGGGTGCAATATTCCAGTGAAAATTACTCACTGTACAAGCTTCCCTTGCAGCAGTTCTGGACAATGAGGTGTAAATGAACATCAGCTGGGGACTCTGGGGAGAGCTTTTACATTAGATACCAGTGTAAACCCTTCCTTCTTCTTTCCTTCGCTTGCCTTAAATACAGACATGATGGCTGAAGATGCAATAACCATCTTGTGAAGATGAGCGAATGGCCCAGAAAATTACAAAGCATAGACCCTGACATTGCTGAGTTCCCAAACCAAGGCCAACCACCATCTATTATCACACTTCTTGTATGAGAAAAAGATAAGCAGACTTGTATAAGCAATGGATTACCTTTTCCTGAAGCTGAGTTCATTGTTAAATACTACTGGTAGCCATCCTCACTACACAGCTGAGAAAATTGTGTGACAGTCAATTTAAATAATTTGCCCAAGTTCACACAGGTAGAAAGCAGAGATAGGATTGATGAGGGGGCTTATCTGGGCTGACTTGAAGAGATGGATTTTAGAGCTTGCACTGGGTGAGAAAAGTGTTTGGAGAGCATCTCTAGAGATTATGTGAGATACTGAGAGTGATATTGTAGGGAAATAAGATTTTTAAGAAATTTTGCTTTCTCTTGTAAACATGTTTTCCCTTTGGCATTTCTTTCAGAGAGAGTGGGGTATGGATTTAGATAGCCTTTATTTACTTGGTTGTTGGACTATGGTTCATATTTTAATGACATAATACATGAAAAAGAACATAGTGCATGGCTGGCATGTATAAAACATTCAGTAAAATTAGTTGTTACTAATATAATAATGATAATCATGAAAATACTGTGCAGTCTTCAAGCAAACCAAACTGGCTGTCTGTGGGTTAAACAAAGTCCTCTGCTAGAGTGCATTTGTATGGAAATCTTTTATTGACTAATAACAGGAACAAAGATTCAGGTGAAAAACAACACTGCATGCGTAAACACACAACACACACACACACACACACACACACACACACACACACACAGAGTCCATATTTGTTATTCAGTCAGTTGACTGGGTTTAAGTTTAAGAAACTAAATAACTTGGAAGTATCTTCATTTCAAAATTTCACACAAGATCGTATAATTACAATGCCATATTTAATGATACATATTACCTTGGTAGAATCTAAAGCACTGATGATTCAACAAGTATTTACTGAATGCCTATATGTATGAAATCTTATGGATAGAAGCTAGATGAATTAGACAGTATTTCTTCCCTGAAGAATCTCTGAGCCAAGTAGGAGATAGTATGTGTTATAGTATGTTCATACCATATGTTTAACTTTTATATAAGATTCAGATCTGTTTAGTTTTAATATCAGGAAGATTTAAATAAAGATATAATTGATGCATTATGGGAATTCAGAAAAGTGAGTGATCAACTATGCTCAGGGGTAGTAAAAGTTCTTAGGTGTTCTCTTTTGAGCTGGAGGTTGAAGGGTATATTATGCACAAATTGCTGTTAACAGAGAAAAGATAGGCATGAAACACATAGTATATTATACAAACAAGGGATGGAGAATGCTTAGCAAGTGTTCATTGTTTGTTGAAGCTAAAGTGTAGAATGTTTGGAAAGATGCACTAGTTTACACTCTTGGGAAAGTTAAGAAGTAGAGTCTTACTTTAGTATAAAATTAGGATTCTTTTGGCAGTTGAGGAATATGACCACATTCATCTTTTAGGAAAAACAAACAAACCTGAGGCAGCAAATGTGAGGAGTTTACCAGCTGAGAGATGAGATGTGGGAACAATAACCACCATGTTTGTTTAAACAAATGGGTTTCTTAGAGCTGTTTACATGCCTAAATGTTATAGAGGGCTACTATGGAGTCCGTTTTTACCCATGAGAAAACTGTGGCACAGTGTTTCAATTACTTCCCCTACATCACATAGGTAGTAAGCAGAAATAAGATAGAGGAGATACAACAGTAAGTATCTTAAGTAAGTATCTTTGAGATGATTAGGGTTATAACTAGTACAATATCAGTGGGACTAATCTAAGAAAGCTGAAGGAAGTTTTGGAAAATTTTGTAGGAATTGACAGGACTTGCAAAGAAAATCCAACCTGACCTGGAGGTTTACATTCTTGCTGAATGCAAACTTGGTGAATACAGGAGAAAATGCATTTTTCTCGGGGTGGGGGGGGGGGGCATACATTGGGAATATTTGGACTGAGGTGAAAGGTCACCGTAATACAGAAATGACCAGTGTGGAGGTAAAAGTCAGTGAATAGGTATGAGCTCAAGTGTGGAACAAGAGATGCAGAATGGAGGAAAGAACCCAGGAAATGGAGAACCGGGGATATTTGGGAATGTTTATATATAAAGGGATAGGTGAAAGAAGATCCTTAAATATGTTATTGGGTGAATTACTGCTTCCCTTTTTCATGACGTCTCATGCATGATGAAGTAGATTAAACATGGATGTTTTTGTTAAGACAGAAAATCATCATGCATAATCATTCAGATTCTTGATTCAGGTATTTTTCTGATTATTTTGTCACACATGTGCACTTCTAAATTAGCTCTCAAAGTATTTCATCTGAAAATGACCCAATTTTCCAGTGAAAATTGTGGTCTGATTTCCAGGAGAATATTGGCTAAAAATGAGGAAACATCACCCGAATAAAATGAAGATACATTTGCAATAAACCCCATTTGCTTAAGAAAAAAAAGAAAAAGAAAGAAGCCACATTTGTTCTATACATTCATCAGAGTGTGTCATGATGGGAATATCAACAAGAGGAAGCAGGTGTTTTGTCCTAATACACCTAACAGTCTGTCAGGGTCACCGTGACTGAAAACAAAACCACGCAGAAGAGGCCTATCCCTCCCTCCCCCATTTCCCCCTTAAAAATAATTCTTGGAGATTGTTGAAGGAACTAAAGCCACCTCTTCCATTTCTATACCGGGCACAGAGAATTTCTCCTGGCCTGGCTTTGAATACTTAATTTCTGGACACATCTGCTCCTCTTCAGGAGTTAACTTTTAAAAGTAACCTTTCACAAGATGAAAGGGAGGCATGAAACATTTTTATTTTCTTGAAGAATCTCATTTCTCTTCTCTCAGGAGACAATTGCACCTGGGAGCTGTCTGGTTCACATTAAATGTGAGATACTTATCTCATTTAAAAAATAAAAAAGAGGGAAAACAAGGTGTTTTGTAAGCAGACACACAACTTAAGCAGATTATCTTTTAATTTGGGCCAATTAGTTGACAAGGAGAGTATAAGGTTCGTGTTGTTTTCTTAAAAAATTCTCTACCTAACTACCTACTCCCCAAACATCGTAAATCCCAAACTCATTTTCCAAGTCTAACTTTCATGTTTACCACCTTGCTTTCCAACATTTGTACTGTCTCACTTAAAAAGCAGGAGGAATAATTGCAAACATAATTATGTAATGAAGGGACCCTTTGTGTGGAGTGTAGTTAATTGCAGCTGCCCAGTTATACCCCTAAAGGCAATCCCTGATATTCTCTCTGCCCTCTGTCCTTTAAAGGCATTATTGAAAATTATTGCAACATATTGATTTTCATATAATTAGTAGTTTCAAATCAGATGATACACCAGATCATAACGAATTTGATTTGCAATTTACCCTTCCCCACCATTTGTGATTTAAGAATATGGGGAACTCCTGGGACAATAATATGCATTGTTTTCACATTAGTCATCCCACATAAATCTTACAGGGCCTACAACACAAAGAGGGGATTACTGACTTCTAAGCTTTACTAGGAAATGTCTGTGGTGGGCCAGATTAGCAGTCATAAAAGTATTGCCTCTTAGGGTTTTTGCTTGTCTGCCTCACAGGAAGTATTGAATAATAGCATTTTTTATTTTAACGTCTTTATTAGAGTAGAATTGGTTTAAAATAATGGTGTGTTAGATTCTGCTGTATAACAAAGTGAATCAGCCATACAAATACATATGTCTCCATTTCTCCTCCCTCCAACCTTCCCTATCCCACCCCTCTAGGTGGTCACAAAGCACAGAGCTGATCTCCCTGTGCTACGCAGCTGCTTCCCACTAGCTATCTATTTTATATTTGGTAGTGTATATATGTCCACACCACTCTCTCACTTTGTCCCAGCTTATCCTTCCCCCTCCCCATGTCCTCAAGTCCATTCTCTAGTAGGTCTGTGTCTTTATTCCCATCTTGCCCCTAGGTTCTTCATGACTTTTTTTTTTTTAATTCCATATATATGTGTTAGCATACGGTATTTGTTTTTCTCTTTCTGACTTACTTCACTCTGTAGGATAAACTCTAGGTCAATCTACCTCACTACAAATAACTCAATTTCATTTCTTTTTATGGCTGAGTAATATTCCATTGTATACATGTGCCACATCTTCTTTATCCATTCATCTGTTGATGGACACTTAGGTTGCTTCCATGTCCTTGTCCTTGGCTATTGTAAATAGTGCTGCTATGAACATTGTGGACTCTTCTTGAAATATGCTTTTATTTCAAGGGATATGCCCAGTAGTGGGATTGCTGGCTATATGCCCAGTAGTGGGATTGCTCAGGGTATATGCCCAGTAGTGGGATTGCTGGGTCATATGGTAGCTCTATTTTTAGTTTTTTAAGGAACCTCCGTACTGTTCTCCATAGTGGCTGTATCAATTTACATTCCCACCAACAGTGCAAGAAGGTACCCTTTTCTCCACACCCTCTCCAGCATTTATTGTTTGCAGATTTTTTGATGATGGCCATTCTGACTGGTGTGAGGTGATATCTCATTGTAGTTTTGATTTGCATTTCTCTACTGATTAGTGATGTTGAGCATCCTTTCATGTATTTGTTGACAATCTTTATATCATCTTTGGAGAAATGTCTATTTAGGTCTTCTGCCCATTTTTGGATTGGGTTGCTTGTTTTTTTGATATTCAGCTGCAATGAGCTGCTAGTATATTTTGGAGATTAATCCTTTGTCAGTTGCTTCACTTGCAAATATTTTCTCCCATTCTGAGGGTTGTCTTTTCATCTTGCTTATGGTTTCCTTTGCTGTGCAAAGGCTTTTAAGTTTCATTTGGTGCCATTTGTTAATTTTTGTTTTTATTTCCATTTCCCTAGGAGGTGGGTCACAAAGGTTCTTGCTGTGATTTATGTCAAATAGTGTTCTGCCTAAGTTTTCCTCTAAGAGTTTTATAGTCTCTGGCCTTACATTTAGGTCGTTATTCCATTTTGAGTTTATTTTTGTGTATGGTGTTACGGAGTGTTCTAATTTCATTCTTTTAAATGTAGCTGTCCAGTTTCCCCAGTATCACTTATTGAAGAGGCTGTCTTTTCTCCATTGTATGTTCTGGTCTCCTTTATCAAAGATAAGGTGACCATATGTGCGTGGGTTTATCTCTCGACTTTCTACCCTGTTCCATTGATCTATATTTCTGTTTTTGTTCCAGTACCATACTGACTTGATTACTGTAGTTTTGTAGTATAGCATGAATTCAGAAGCCTGATACCTCTAGCTCCGTGTTTCTTTCTCAATATTGCTTTGTTTATTCCCGGTCTTTTGTGTTTCCATACAAATTGTGAAATTTTTTGTTCTAGTTCTGTGAAAAATGTCAGTGGTAGTTTGATAGGGATTGCTTGAATCTGTAGATTGCTTTGGGTAGTATAGTCGTTTTCACAATGTTGATTCTTCCCATTCAAGAACATGGTATATGTCTCCATTTGTTTGTATCATCTTTAATTTCTTTCATCAGTGTCTTACAGTTTTCTGCATACAGGTCTTTTGTCTCCTTAGGTAGGCTTATTCCTAGGTATTTTATTCTTTTTGTTGCAATGGTAAATGGGAGTGTTTCCTTAATTTCTCTTTCATATTTTTCATCATTAGTGTATACGAATGCAAGAGATTTCTGTGCATTAATTTTGTATCCTGCTACTTCAACAAATTCATTGATTAGCTCTAGTAGTTTTCTGTAGCATCTTTAGGATTCTCTATGCATAGTATCATGTCATCTGCAAACAGTGACAGTTTTACTTCTTCTTTTCTGATTTGGATTCCTTTTATTTCTTTTTTTTTTTCTCTGATTGCTGTGGCTAAAACTTCCAAAACTATGTTGAATAATATAGTGGTGAGAGTGGGCAAGCTTGTCTTTTTCCTGATCTTAGTGGAAATGGTTTCAGTTTTTCACCATTGAGAATGATGCTGGCTGTGAGTTTCTCATATATGGCTTTTATCATGTTGAGGTAAGTTCCCTCTATGCCTACTTTCTGGAGAGTTTTTATCATAAATGGGTGTTGAATTTTCTCAAAAACTTTTTCTGCAGCTATTGAGATGATCATATGGTTTTTATCCTTCAGACTGTTTATATGGTTTATCACATTGATTGATTTGCATATATTGAATAATACTTGCATTCCTAGGATAAACCCCACTCGATCATGGTGTATGATCCTTTTAATGTGCTGTTGGATTCTGTTTGCTAGTATTTTGTTGAGGATTTTTTGCATCTATGTTGATCCATGATATTGGTCTGTAGACTTCTTTCTTTGTGACATCTTTGTCAGGTTTTGGCATCAGGGGGATGGTGGCCTTGTAGAATGAGTTTGGGAGTGTTCCTCCCTCTGCTATATTTTGGAAGAGTTTGAGAAGGATAGGTGTTAGCTCTTCTCTAAATGTTTGACTGAATTCACCTGTGAAGTCATCTGGTCCTGGGCTTTTGTTTGTTGGAAGATTTTTATTCACAGTTTCAATTTCAGTGCTTGTGATTGGTCTGTTTATATTTTCTATTTCTTCCAGGTTCAATCTCAGAAGGTTGTGGTTTACTAAGAATTTGTTCATTTCTTCCAAGTTGTCCATTTTATTGGCTTATAGTAGCTTATAGTAATCTCTCATGATCCTTTGTATTTATGCAGTGCCAGTTACTTCTCCTTTTTGATTTCTAATTCTCTTGATTTGAGACTCCTCCCTTTTTTTCTTGATGAGTCTAGCTAACGGTTTATCAATTATGTTTATCTTCTCAAAGAGCCAGATTTTAGTTTTATTGATCTTTGCTATCATTTCCATCATTTCTTTTTCATTTATTTCTGATCAGATCTTTATAATTTCTTTCCTTCTGCTAACTTTGGGTTTTTTTGTTCTTTCTCTAATTGCTTTAGATGTAAGGTTAGGTTGTTTATTTGAGATGTGTCTTGTTTCTTGAGGTAGTATTGTATTGTTATAAACTTCTCTCTTAGAACTTTTGCATTTTGTTGTAACCCATAGGTTTTGGGTCATCTTGCTTTCATTGTCATTTGTTTCTGGGTATTTTTTGATTTCCTCTAGATTTCTTCAGTGATCTCTTGATTATTTAGTGGCGTATTGTTTAGCTTCCAGGTGTTTATAGTTTTTACAGTTTTCTTCCTGTAATTGACATCTAGTGTCATAGCCTTGTGGTCGGAAAAGATGCTTGATATGATTTCAATTTTCTTAAATTTACTAGGGCTTGATTTGTGACCCAACATATGATCTATCTTGGAGAATATTCCATGAGCACTTGAGAAGAAAGTGTATTCTGTTTTTTTTGGATGGAATGTCCTATAAATATCAATTAAGTCCATCTTGTCTAATGTGTCATTTAAAGCTTTTCTTTCCAACTGCTGAACAATCGACGACAGGAAGACACTGGAACTCACCAAAAAAGGTACCCCATATCCCAAAACAAAGGCAAAACTACAATGAGACGGTGGAGGGGCGCAATCACAATAAAATCAAATCCCATAACTGCTGGGTGGATGACTCTCAAACTGGAGAACAGTTATACCACAGAAGTGCACCCACTGGAGTGAAGGTTCTGTGCCCCACATCAGGCTTCACAACCTCAGGATCTGGCAATGGGAGGAGGAATTACTAGAAAATCAGACTTTGAAGGTAGCAGGATTTGATTGCAGGACTTTAACAGGACTGGGGGAAACAGAGACTCCACTCTTGGAGGGCACACACAAAGTAGTGTGCACATCGGGACCCAGGGGAAGGAGCAGTGACCCCATAGGAGACTGAACCACACCTATCTGCTAGTGTTGGAGGGTCTCCTGCAGAGGTGGGGGGTGGCTGTGTCTCACCATGAGGACAAAGACATTGGCAACAGAAGTTCTAGAAAGTACGCCATGGCATGAACCCTCACAGAGTCTGCCATTAGCCCCAGCAGAGAGCCTGGGTAGGCTCCAGTGTTGGATCACCTCAGGCCAAACAACCAACAGGGAGGGAACCCAGCCCCACCCATCAGCAGACAAGTAGATTAAAGTTTTACTGAGCTCTGCCCACCAGAGCAACAGCCAGCTCTACCCAACACCAGTCCCTCCCATCAGGAAACTTGCTCAAGCATCTTAGATAGCCTCATCCACCAGAGGGCAGAGGCCGGAAGCAAGAAGAACTATAACCCTGCAGCCTGTGGAACAAAAAACACATTCACAGAAAGACACACAAGATGAAAAGGCAGAGGCCTATGTACCAGATGAAGTAACATCAAACCTCAGAAAAACAACTAAATGAAGTAGAGATAGGCAACCTTCCAGAAAAAGAATTCAGAATAATGATAGTGAAGATGATCCAGGACCTTGGAAAAAAAATGGAGGCAAAGATCAAGAAGATGCAAGGAATGTTTAACAAAGACCTAGAAGAATTAAAGAACAAACAAACAGAGATGAACAATACAATAACTGAAATGAAAAATAGACAAGAAGGAATCAATAGCAGAATAACTGAGGCGGAAGAATGGATAAGTGACCTGGAAAACAGAATGGTGGAATTCACTGCTGCAGAACAGAATAAAGAAAAAAAGAATGAAAAGAAATAAAGACAGCCTAAGAGACCTCTGGGACAACATTAAATGCATCAATATTCACATTATAGGGGTCCGAGAAGGAGAAGAGAGAGAGAAAGGACCGGAGAAAATATTTGAAGAGATTATAGTCAAAAACTTTCCTAACATGGGAAAGGAAAGAGCCACCCAAGTCCAGGAAGTGCAGGGAGTCCCATACAGGATAAACACAAGGAGAAACATGCTCAGACAGATAGTAATCAAATTGGCAAAAATTAAAGACAAGGAAAAATTATTAAGAGCAGCAAGGGAAAAATGACAAGTAATATGCAAGGGAAGTCTCAAAAGGGTAACAGCTGATTTCTCAGCAGAAACTCTACAAGCCAGAAGGGGAGTGCCATGACATACTTAAAGTGATGAAAGGGAAGAACCTACAACCAAGATTACTCTACCTGGCAAGGATCTCATTCAGATTCAACGGAGAAATCAAAACCTTTACACACAAGGAAAAGATAAGAGAATTCAGCACCACCAAACCAGCTCTACAACAAATGCTAAAGGAACTTCTCTAAGTGGGACACACAAGAGAAGAAAAGGACCTACAAAAACAAACCCAAAACAATTGAGAAAATGGTCATAGGAATAAGGTAATATCAATAATTACCTTAAATGTGAATGGACTAAATGTTCCAACCAACAGACACAGGCTTCCTGAATGGATAAAAAAACAAGACCCATCTATATGCTGTCTATAAGAGACCCATTTCAGACATAGTTACACATACAGACTGAAAGTGA
Organism: Tursiops truncatus; assembly: GCF_011762595.2. Taxonomy (NCBI): domain Eukaryota; kingdom Metazoa; phylum Chordata; class Mammalia; order Artiodactyla; family Delphinidae; genus Tursiops; species Tursiops truncatus. The sequence goes on along the minus strand of NC_047043.1, from coordinate 88,935,522 downwards.
GGGAATGGAAATAGATATTCCATGCAAATGGAAATCAAAAGAAAGCTGGAGTAGCAATACCTGTATCAGATAAAATAGACTTTAAAATAAAGAATGTTACAATAGACAAGGAAGGACACTACATAATGATCAAGGGAGCAATCCAAGAAGAAGATATAACATTTATAAATTTATATGCACCCAACATAGGAGCACCTCAATACATAAGGCAACAGCTAACAGCTAAAAAAGAGGAAATCGACGGTAACACAATAATAGTGGGGGACTTTAACACCTCACTTACACCAATGGACAGATCATCCAAAAACAAAATAAATAAGGAAAAAGAAGCTTTAAATGACACAATAGAACAGATAGATTTAATTGATATTTATAGGACATTTCATCCAAAACCAGCAGATTACACTTTCTTCTCAAGTGCACACGGAACATTCTCCAGGATAGGTCACATCTTGGGTCACAAAACAAGCCTTGGTAAATTTAAGAAAATTAAAATCATATCAAGCATCTTTTCTGACCACAAAACTATGAGACCAGAAATCAATTACAAGGGGGAAAAATGTAAAAAACACAAACACATGGAGGCCAAACAATATGTTACTAAATAACCAAGGCATCACTGAAGAAATCAAAGAGGAAATCAAAAAATACCTAGAGACAAATGACAATGAAAACATGACAATCCAAAACCTATGGGATGCAGCAAAAGCAGTTCTAAGAGGGAAGTTTATAGCTATACAAGCCTACCTCAAGAAACAAAAAATTCTCAAATAAAAAATCTAACGTTACACCTAAATGAACTAGAGAAAGAAGAACAAACAAAACCCAAAGTTAGTAGAAGGAAAGAAATCATAAAGATCAGAGCAGAAGCAAATGAAATAGAAACAAAGAAAAGAATAGCAAAGATCAATAAAACTAAAAGCCGGTTCTTTGAGAAGATAAACAAAATTGATAAACTATTAGCCAGACTCGTCAAGAAAAAGAGAGAGAGGACTCAAATCAATAAAATTTGAAATGAAAAAGAAGTTACAATAGTCACCACAGAAATACAAAGCATCCTAAGAGACTACTACAAGCAACTCTATGCCAAAAAAATGGACAGCCTGGAAGAAATGGACAAATTCTTAGAAAGGTATAACATTGCAAGACTGAAACAGGAAGAAATAGAAAATATGAACAGACCAATCACAAGTAATGAAATTGAAACTGTGATTAAAAATCTTCCAAAAAACAAAAGCCCAGAACCAGATGACTTCACAGGTGAATTCTATCAAACATTTAAAGAAGAGCTAACACCTATCCTTCCCAAATTCTTCCAAAAATTTGCAGAGGAAGGAATACTCCAAAACTCATTTTATGAGGCCACCATCACCCTGATACCAAAACCAGACAAAGATACTACAAAAATAAAATTACATACCAGTATCACTCATGAATATAGATGCAAAAATCCTCAACAAAATACTAGCAAACAGAATCCAACAACACATTAAAAGGATCATACACCATGATCAAGTGGGATTTATCCAGGGATACAAGGATTCTTCAGTGTAAGCAAATCAATCAATGTGATACAATATATTAAAAAATTGAAGAAGAAAAACCATATGATCATATCAGAAGATGCAGAAAAAAACCTTCTGACAAAATTCAGTACTGATTTATGATAAAAACTCTCCAGAAAGTGGGTATAGAGGGAACCTACCTCAACATAATAAAGGTCATATACGACAAGCCAACAGCAAATATCATTCTCAATTGAGAAAAACTGAAAGCATTTCCTCTAAGATCAGGAACAAGACAAGGATGTCCACTCTCACCACTATTATTCAACATAGTTTTGGAAGTCCTAGCCACAGCAATCAGAGAAGAAAAAGAAATAAAAGGAATCCAAATTGGAAAACAAGAAGTAAAACAGTCACTGTTTGCAGATGACATGATACCACACATAGAGAATCCTAAAGATGCCACCAGAAAACTATTAGAGCTAATCAATGAAATTGGTAAAGTTGCAGGGTACAATATTAATGCAAAGAAATCTCTTGCATTCCTATACACTAATGATGAAAAATCTGAAAGAGAAGTTAAGGAAACATTCCCATTTACCATTGCAACAAAAAGAATAAAATACCTAGGAATAAACCTACGTAGGGAGACAAAAGATCTGTATGCAGAAAACTATAAAACACTGTTGAAAGAAATAAAAGATGATACAAACAGATGGAGAGATATACCATGTTCTTGATTGGAAGAATCAATATTGTTAAAATGACTATACTACCCAAAGAAATCTATAGATTCAATGCAATCCCTATCAAATTACCAATGACATTTTTTTACAGAATTAGAAGAAAAAAATCTTAAAATTTGTATGGAGACACAAAATACCCCGAAGAGCCAAAGCGGTCTTGAAGGAAAAAGATGGAGCTGGAGGAATCAGACTCCCTGACTTCAGACTATACTACAAAGCTACAGTAATCAAGACAATATGGCACTGGCACAAAAAACAGAAATATAGATCAATGGAACAGGATAGAAAGACCAGAGATAAATCCACACACCTTTGGTCAATGAATCTATGACAAAGGAAGCAAGGATATGCAATGGAGAAAAGAGAGTTTCTTCAATAAGTGGTGTTGGGAAAACTGGACAGCTACATGTAAAAGAATGAAATTAGAACACTCCCTAACACCACACACAAAAATAAACTCAAAATGGATTAGAGACCTAAATGTAAAACTGGACACTATAAAACTCTTAGAGGAAAACATAAGAAGAACACTCTTTGACATAAATCACAGCAAGATCTTTTTTGTTCCACCTCCTAGAGTAATGGAAATAAAACCAAAAATAAACAAATGGACCTAATGTAAGTTAAAAGCTTTTGCAAAGCAAAGGAAACTACAAGCAAGATGAAAAGGCAACCCTCAGAATGGGAGAAAATATTTGCAAACAAATCAATGGACAAAGGATTAATCTCCAAAATATACAAGCAGCTCATTGCAGCTCAATATCAAAAAAACAATCAACCCAATCCAAAAATGGGCAGAAGACCTAAACAGACATTTCTCCAAAGAAGATATAAAGATTGTCAACAAATACATGAAAGGATGCTCAACATCACTAATCAGTAGAGAAATGCAAATCAAAACTATAAATCCCCCTTTATATAAATTGAATAAAGGGGATGAAGAGAAAGTTCTTCCTTTGAATAGGATGCCAACTAATAAATGTATTTAGAAGGAATAACAGAATTAGAAAATCACTGTGTGACAACTACCATGATAAAATCAATTCAGGGAAGAACTGCCAATAGATGCTAAAACCAGAGGGTAAAAGTGGTATGAGTAATGGGATTTTACATAATCTTAAAGTTTCTGTGAAGGCAGAAACCCTGTATATCTTGTACACTTCTATCTGGGCTCAATAAATACCTGTTAAACTTAAATAGATCTGTGAATGGCGAGATAAATAGTACTTCCTCATGAAATGCTCAAGGATCAAACGACTTGACAGTAGGTGAATCTGTACTTAGAATGTTTTTGTTCTTATTTAGGCAGCAAAAAGCAATCCTTAGTCTATGGCTGCCCTCGTGAGGGAGACAATACTGATCGTGATTTGCACAATGGCTAAGGACACAGATCCTGAAGAGAGGCTGCCTGGGTTAGAATCCTGGTTGTGAACTTCAGTGATGTGTAAGTCTAGACAGGAAAATTCATTTCCAAGCCTTGGGGTCCTTATATGTGAAATGGGATGATAAAAGTACTAACAGCCAGGGCTCTGGGTGGTTGTAAATGACATAAATATGACTACAGTGAAAGAGTTGGAAGAACACAGAAGAATTCACCTCTGTTGTTTTTAAGACATATGTAATATGTACAACACACACACACACACACACACACACACACACACACACACACACACAGAGGATGGTGAATTCTCATGTTCCAGGAAACTGTAATGGGGCAATCATGAACAAGAAGGAAAAAGAAATACTAGACAAATGTTCATTCACTGCTTATTATTTATCCATTATTTGTTGAGTGCTTATTATATGCCAAGCACTGTTCTAAGCAGAGGGGATACATCAGTGAAACAAAATATTTAAACAGAGTTGGCCTGAACCTATAGTGTGTGTAGAAATCATGACCTCCTGCTCTGATAGTATGCATAGAAATCACTCACAGAGGTCCTGATCCTGTTGTCTGGACCGGGCTCAGGAAGACACATGTTTAATAAACACTTCTAGGTGCTTAGAGCTATTAGGACTTTTAACAGACACTAAGAGACATTACTAGTAATATTAAAAATGTATCTGCCATTATCTCATTTATTCCTTACCATAACCCGATGAATCAGGTACTATTATTACATTGTATGGTGAGTAACCTGAGACTTGGAGAAATCCATGTTTTGCTCTTGGTCATCTAGCCAGCAAGAGGCAGATTTAGGATGCTAACCCAGTTCTGTCCAACAGTGAACCCAGCTCTGTGCTAGCCTGCCACCTTAATTTCAGGAGGCAAAGCCACGGACTTGGGAATTCCTCACAGCAGATAGAGCAGTGCTTTGGCAGCAGCGAACAGCCTCAGAATGGCTGAGGCTCAGTGCCAATCTTTATTCCACGGGTGTAGTCCCATGCTGACTCCTGGTTAGTGACTGTGCTCAGTGGAGGTTCATGAACACATAAGTCACTGATGGAAACTCGAAAATAGTGTACCAAAAAAGATTATTAAGTGACGAATGTTAGCTATGGGAAAAAAAGAAGTAAAAGAAAAAAACTTTATCTGAACACTAGATGCCACTAAGAGATTTTAATCCTATGTAAACACTTACACAATGCTTATCTTTAATCCATTATGGTGTGGTAAAGAGAAAAACTGAAAGAAATTGAGGGTCCACTACTACCCCTTGTTATGGTGTATGCAATGTAAAATTGTAACCCTGACTGCGCAAACCATGGTAAAACCTTACTGTGTTCATGCCAAGTAGATTACTATATGCAGTTCTTTCCTGTCACAGGCCTTCTTGTTACCAGAAAACAGAGCATGGCTCTAAGCTGTATGGGTGAGGAACACATGAGGCTGAAACTCATTATTTTTGGTCTCTTTCTCTTTTCCTTTAAACCAAACTCCACACAAATATATGTCCCTCTTGGCCTCTCTCCCAGTCCCCTTTAGTCAAAGAGCCATCACTTTTTACCTTCTAATGAACAGGGGGACTTGTCTTCAGAGAAATTCAAGAAGCTCTTAAGTTGGTCGGTTTTGTACTTCAGTCATGATAGCCACAAGCTAAAAATGTGTACAGACTGCAGAAACAGACTCTAGATGAAGTTACTGGAGTTAATAGTGAGGATGCCATTCACACTCAAACCTCATTGCCAAGCCCTTTTTCTAAAATACATTTTGATGGTAAGGAGTCTGCTTTGAAAGCCTTAGGAAGGATGCAGGGAGTGAAGTTTGGCATTAACTCCAAGACATTATTTCTTAAACACCAGAATCACCTGTAGTATGTGTTAAAAGTGAAAATTCTTAGGTTCCTCCAGACAAATGAATCATGATTTCTGCATTTTTAATGCATACTCAAATTTGAGCTCCCCTGCACTGACAGTTGATGCATATTATTAATACTGCTTTTTGTGAACAGTGTAAGGCAGCCATCAGGATGCCATGTTTTGCTTTTCTGTTAGACTATTCATTAAAACAACAAAAACAGCAACAGAAGTTGTCAGATTTTTTTCCATTGCATAGTATAGGCCAGATAGGTATATGCTAAGTGCTATATGTTCATCTGAATTCTTACGACACTATAGCCAATTTTTGTTCTCATTTACAGGCAAGAAAACTAACACCGAGAAGAGTTGTAGGACCCGTCCAATGTCTCAGAGCTAATCCACAGAAGAGGTGACACTGGGACCAGGGACTGCAAGACTCCTGAAACCATACCCTTAAATGCTATACTCCACATAAACAGCTCACATTTTAAAATACTTGGCAATTTATTAATTAAGAAGAGCTTTATGAAATTATCTCTTTCTCTCTAATATATATATATATATATATATATATATATATATATATATATATACACACACATATCTGTCCCAATTTCCTGCTAATATTTGGTCTTTGACCCTGATTCCTGACACAAGTTCCTACCACCTTTGTAGATTCCACATATATGCGTTAAGCTACAACCTTTGTAATTTCCTTAGTGAGAGGTGTCTTTTGTTCTAATGAGGTGACTCCTGGTGGGCTCGTAGATGTGGGCTGGTCACCAGAAAGACAAAGTCATGATTAGAAGCTTGGAACTTTCAGCAGCACCTCCCTCCCAGGGGAGAGGCACTGGAAGATTGAGTTAATGATGAGCATGCCTACATGATGAAGTTTCCATAAAAATCCCTAAAGTATGGGGTTTGGAGTGTTTCCAGTTTGAAGAACACGTCCTTTTACCAGGAGGGTGATGCACCCCAACTCCACGGGGACAGAAGCTCCTGCGCTTGGGATCCTTGCAGACCTCACCTTACATATATTTTCATCTGGCTGTTCATCTGTATCCTTTATCATATTGTTGGGGCCCAGGGGAGGCTGCCCCAAAATGTGCCTCAAGGCACATTCATTATTTTGACTTAAAGTTACTTAAAAATGGCCAATAGAATATGAACACTCTTACCCTCCTTTCTGTCTCCCTGAAAGCAGAAAATAAACTCATGTGAGAGGTGCACCCCCTGCATCTGTAGGTAGAAGGACATCCTTATTGCCAGAGACAGGGAATCTGGGGCCAAGAAGCCTGTATGAACAACCCTTGGTACTTCAGCTGACCTGGTCTTGGTACTTTACCCCAAGACCAAATTCTGTTTAGATTCTTCACTAATTAAAAACCCAAAAGCCTAAGTTTCTTTGTCCTCTCAATTCCTCACAAATTTATTGTTTCTTTGTCTAAAACTCTTCCTTCTTTGGCCAATTTTTAGGTCCTATTTCTATGAGACCTCCACGTGCACAAATTAAAATTTCTTTTTCTCCTGTTAAGCTTTGTAGTTTCAGTTTTACTATTAGTCTAGCCACAAGAACTCAAGAGAGGTGGAGGAGGAAATTTCCCCTTCCCTGACAGTATCCTTTGATTACATAATAAACTGGTAAATGGAGGTCCATGTTTCCCTGATATCTGTGAGCTGTTCCAGCAAATGACTGAACCTGAGGAGGGGTCATGGGAATTTCTGATCTGTAGCCAAGTCAGTCAAAAGTGTGGGCAGCCTGGGGACCCACTATTTATGCTTGGCCCCTGAAGTGGGGGCAGTTTTGTGGGACTGAGCCCACAACCTGTGGGATCTGCACTAACTCCAGGCAGTTAGTGTCAGAGTTGCTTGGTGTGGGAAAGTCCACACACATGGTGTCAGAAGTGTTTTGAGTGTGACAGTAAAGAGCAACAACGAGTTTTTCCTTATACAGGTTTACATACATGACATATTGATTTGCATCAGAACTGAATGCATGAGGTAGGTATTAATAGTTCCATCTGACAGGCAGCTTTAGAGTGTTCCCACAGCCAGGAATTGGTTTTGCTAAGACCAAATCTTCATATTTCTATCGCCTTAGTTTCTGGCAGCTTATTTGTATCCTTCCCACATCTAGCAGGCCAAGAGCTTTTTGTTACTGTCTTTAAACCAGGCACTATTTTGCTTTACCTTTAGTAGCTAGCTGGCTGCTGAGCTGTTAGCAGCATTTGGCCTATTTGAAAGCATTTGGTGATGACACCTGAGCCATGCTATTTGGCAGCTGAGAAGAATTGTTAAAGGTAGTAAGAGCAGCCAGAGACACCTAATAAGGCATCGTTCCGGTTTGGAATGGCCACATCTTCTCGCTCTCTCATCCTTGGAGAAATGATTCCCATTTCACTTTCAAAAGTGGAGCTAGTGACACTGATTTTGAAAATAAACCTCAGGGAGAGTCTGAGTCCCTGGATTTCTTTCAAAGCTAGTGTTGCTCCTCTTCTCATCTGGATGACACCAAGTGTTTCATAGGAATGTGCAACATGTACTCTTCCATTTGTAATAATTTAGTATTACCTGAGATATTTGAAAAGGGCTTTATGATCATTTCAGCCCATTACTTCTCACTAGCCCTGTGGTAATTCAGCACTGAAGTCATCAGGCAGATATCATTAGAGCTATTAATACCAATAATAGTGATAAGTTTAATGCTATTGTCATCTTGTCAAATGGCCTGAACCCCAAGGAGCTGAAAATGACGACTGTCGATCTACAAGTATGAAAAAATGGTTTAAATCACATTCACACTATAGTGTCTTAGGATGCTGGGAAAATGTGCTGCAGGAGATTCAGCTTTGCATGCAAAGCACCACTGTCAGATTCCCTAGATGGCTCACTTAAAAGACATCCCACAGTCTAGAAACAACAACAGCAACAACACTACACAGGAATCTCATTATGACAAGGTCATTGTCACATGCAGATACACGACAGATCTATGTTGGATACTACTTAATACAAGTTTTCCCATTACAAGGAAAAGCATTTACGGATAGTCCCATGCAAATACACAAGTGATTCCACTTAGAATATATTTAAAATTTCTAACCGTGGCTTCTATGTCTCAGCAAGACTCATTCTTCTCTTATTAGTTTATCCATTGATTATGTGGTTCAGCCTTTCTGATTCTTTAACTCTGAGACTTGTGCATGCTTTTGGACTTCTCAATATGCTTTCCCTTTCCCTGGATTGCTTCTCCACCAGATTGTTTCATGATTGGGTCCTTCTTATCATGCAAATTCAACTCAAGGGTCCTCTCCTCACAGGAGCCTTCACTGATCATGGTAGCTAGAGTCGGCCTTCAGTGCAGCTGTAGAACTGTTTCCTTTCTTTCTCATAGTACTTATTAACATCTGAAATTATTTGTTCATGTTTATGTTTGATGTATCCCTCCACTCTGACCACTAGACTACTAGACTGTAAGCTCCGTAAGAGCAGAGAGTTTATCTGTTTTGCTCACCATATGAGGAGAGATCCTGGAAAAAATTAGGTGCATGATAATTATAATACTTAATACTGCCTAGACCCATAAGCCAGGCACACATTGCCCTCACTGCCTCATGTGTATTAATATATTTATTCCTCACAACAACCCTGTGAGTTAGGTACTGCTACAGACTGAATATTTGTGTTCCCATCAAATTCATATGTTGAAATCCTAACCCTCAAGGTGATGGCTTTGGGAGTTGGGATCTTTGGGTGGTGATTAGCTCATGAGGGTAGAACCCTCTTGTTTGGGATTAGTGCCTTATGAAAGAGACCCCAGAGAGCTAGACTGTCCCTTCTGCCATGCGTGATTACAGTGAGAAGATAGCTGTCTATGATTAAGCATGACCTCACCATACCTGGAATATGCTGGTGACTTGATCTTGAACTTTTCAGAATCCAAAACTGTGAGCAATAAACTTTTCTTCTTCATAAGCCAACCAGTCTGTGGTATTATGTTATAGTAGCTAGAATGGACTAAAACAGGTACTATTATTGTTCCCACTTTGCAGATGAGAAAACTGAGGAACAGAGAGGCTAGACATTTGCCTAAAGTTATACAACAGGTAACAGAACTAGGACTTCAACCCATAACTTCTGGGTCTAGAAGACAATAGCACAATGAATGTGGGCTGAAGAAATCAATGAAATAATTAACACATAGGAACATACACATTTATACAATATGTTCATACATTTATAGGAACACATACACAGCCATGTATTTACATGCTGATGTAAAAAGTACATGTGCACTTCATGTACACATGTACTTTTTACATCAGCATGTAAATACATGGCTGTGTATGTGTTCCTATAAATGAAGTACAAAGTGCACTTCATTTCTAGAAGTTTAAACAAACTTATGCTGATGCATCTACATGGTACATAACTTTTCAGGTCATCTGACTGGAATTACTCATATTAACTGAGAGTGTGGGAGGAACCAAAGAAAGAAAACTCTCAAGATATCAATATTAACCCCATGGTCATGAAGTTCTAATATAGTTGACAAGATACCTAAGTGCTCCAAAGATGTCATAAGGTGGAGTCATTTATAATGCACAAACTAATCATATCCTGAAATAAATTTAAAGTTACAGAAAACAGTTAATCTATTTAAAAATAAATTTCTAAGAACAGCAAGGTTTATAAAAATATACATTTTATAGAATTAAATAATCTAAAATTTTAAATGACCTTAAAAAGCATCTCATTCAACATCCCAAATAGTTGCACGATTTGTTGTTATACTCTGCAGAGCATTTTCATTTGTATACACACACACAGACGAGTGTATACGTATGTCCGTTTTCTCATTTGACTCCCTATATCACATAGAAAGACATATAAAATGATCCTCATTTTACCAATAAACAAATTGAGACTCATAAAATTTTGAGTAATTTGGCCAAGATCCACACCGCTCACAAGTATGGTTGGAGGAGAAGACTTGGAAGAGAAAATGATTAAAAATTTTTGCATGACTGCTATGTGTAAGCACTATGCTAGATGCTTTACATATGCTATTTTATTTAATTCTCACAGCAACAGTTAAAGGAGATCTTATTGGCTGTCCCCATTCACAGGATACAAATCCAATTTTAGAGAAAGAGAACAAATTGCCAAGGGTAACACAGCTAATTAACAGGAAGTGAGTGAGGAGGCAAACCCATTTCTGACTACAACACAATGACTAGTTGAAATAATGATTCAATATTCTTATGTGTATTTTGTTATTACTAATGAAAAATCCACACTCACAAGGGTAAGTCTTAGTGATAGAGGTGTAAAATATTATAGTTGGGAAGAGGACTATGTTAAAATGTTAAAAGTGATTTTGGTCAGTGAAAACTATGTAAAGTCAATGTTTTAAAAAATTACTTGCAAATCGTAATTCTAACCATTTAGCAGGAAATAGTCTCTTGTCATCCAGTCAATTCCTATTTTTAAAGCCTATCAGCAAAAGAAAAGATAAAGAAAAAAATTAAAGCACTCATTGGTAGGAATAGATTTGTGAAATAATTTCTTCATATGTAAATAATTTTCAAGATAGTGGAATAATTTTTGCTATTTTATCTTAATGTTTGATGAGAAAAATTTTGCTAATTTAAAAGTTGGACTCATGCAGTTCTCACTTTTTAATACAAAAGCAAAAAGCATCATGGATAATTTGCATTTGAATCTCTGATGTAAAGTTTCAGTTATTAGGTTGCTAGGCATAGCACAGCGTGAAATCTTTTATTTTAGAGTTGAGCCATATCAACTATTTACATATAATCGTATAATTTCCCCATATCTTCTTTGCAGCATTAATTCACTATCTATTCCAGTGACTGAGCTTAAAATATTTTTCTCCATTTGATTAAGATACTTAAGATAATACAACAATGTTTTTATTAGTCAAAAGTTGTTTTCTTCTTGAAAATCTAAAATGGATTTTTTTTTTTTTTTTCGCGGTATGTGCGCCTCTCACTGTTGTGGCCTCTCCCGTTGCGGAGCACAGGCTCCGGACGCGCAGGCCCAGCGGCCATGGCTCACTGGCCCAGCCGCTCCATGGCATGTGGGATCTTCCTGGACTGGGGCACGAACCCGTGTCCCCTGCATCGGCAGACGGACTCTCAACCACTGCGCCCCCGGGGAAGCCCTAAAATGGATTTTATATATCTATATGGATATATAACTGCATATATATGAATATACACATACTGATAGCAGCTCTTTTGCCCTTTTTTTGTTTGCCCATTTCTGTTCCCCTGTAACCTTGAAAGAACCTAATTAAAGGAATGAGATCACTAGGCAGTTTAACCTAACTCGTGACTTATGCTCTCCTGAATGAGCACCCCAACTTGCCTAACCTTTTGATTCTTTTCCTAGATTAAAATAAGTAAGAATGAAGGATTAAGTAGTTAAGGAATGACTAGCTCTCTACTCCCAACTGTCCCCTTAGCAATCCTGCAGGCAGATCATGTGGGCAAGATAACATCTGAAGAAAGAATTGGTCTGCACGCAATGGAGAATGATGCAGAACCCAACCTCCTGCCTTGATGATTCACTGAGATTCTTCCCCCTTTTTTTCTTTTAAACACTGTCATGGCTGAGCAGAATCCTTGAAGCTGATCTCAGGACATGAGTCCAGCTTCTCCCCAGATTGCTACCTTTTCAGATTAAAGCATCTTTCCTTTCTACTGACACTTGCTTCTTGATTATTGGCTTTTGAGGGGCGAGCAGCCAAACCTGAGTTTGGTAACAATATGGATATTTATATATATATATGGATATATACATATAGAGATATGTCCTGATCTTGGCTACTAGGACATTTCTTTTCTTTTCACAAGATATTAAAATCAACTGGAGATCTATCTAATATCTATCTATCTATCTATCTACCGACCTATCTATCTAACTTTGTCCTTCCTATCATAGTGGTTTAGCATTCCATAAGGAATATACCAATTAAAATGAAATTATTCTATTAAGGAAGGAAAAAATGATGTAATTTCTTTGAGCAATATTTTGTTTTGATTTGAATATATGTACAATTCAACTAACTCTAAGCTGTCATTACTTCAGAAAAACGAGTAGTGAAAACATGATAATTGTATAAGTAATATCTTTGTTCTGCTTGAAATAAAATAGTAGTATAAATAATCACCATTATATTCCTTGAAGGTAGAGGCAAAGATACAGCCATTATCTTTTAAATTTTATAAACACACACACATCTGTATTGTTAAATAAGTTGTATGAAAAGTCTTACCTGCTGAAATGTGGATTAGTACTTAGACTTTTGAGAAAATCCAACAACTTCTTGTTCCTTAATTCACAGAACTTAAAAAAATTATTTTACGTGTCATATGTATGATACTTTGGACACATATGGGCTGTTCCATGTTTTTTTTTTGTTGTTGTTGTTGTTCCATGGTTTTAATGTTTACATATCTCATATTCCGTCAGTTTTTTTTGGAGTAAATGGTTGGAATCTTTTCTTGTGATGAAACTAGCTCTATTACCAAAGATCAAAAAGACAGACTATATGGAAAATAAAACAGAAAATGTACATGAGCTAAAAGCAAATTTTTTTATAACAAGAAATGCTGAATGCTGGAACAGGTTACTTTGGTGATAAAGTTGGAATTATTTTCTCTGAAAATGATTAGAAATAGGACATGTGTGAATCTCTCTGTGGGTCGTCTATGTCATTCTGTTTCAAGGAAGGGCAGTGATTTTTATTTTTTAATGGAAATACTTTAAACTTTTTGCTTATAGAAATAAAATGTACTTATAAAATTATAATAGTAAAGAAAGTAAAGCAAACTTGGAATTCTATATTAGAGTACTACTTTGAATATTTTAGTGCATTTCATCCATGTGCCAAAATACAAGTATATTCATTAATTCATTCATTACTCCATATGTAAACAAAAAAACCCCATGAAAAATGTTGTTCATTATCCTATTATACAAAGGGTTAAGTCATGATCCACTGTAATTGCCCACCAGCATTGCACCCTGAGGGAAATTCAGGATGGAGAAAAACAGTATGAAAAATTAGGTGTTTTGCATAAGGCCCCTAGATAGTTAAGATACAAATCTAAGGAAGAATTTCAGTGACCCCAGATTCTTGCATCTTCCCATATATGGAAAAACATTAAAATCATTAACTTGAGATATCTGGGTTTTTTTCTGTGATTAGCAGTAATCTTTTACCAAGATGTATGCTTGACTACATGTATTTCCAAGCACCCCCCCCAAAAAAAAATCGTATATATACTGGCTCCTCCCCAACCTCTTCAGAGCTACTGACAGGCTGTTTCCTGGGCTATAGTCCTTAGAAAGATCCCTGAATAAAACATAACCCACAACGTTTACATGGTGTGTTTTTGTTTAAGTTGTGATATGTGTACATTTATTCCTTCGGCAAATGCTTATAATGCAATTCTGGGTATCAGTCCATATTCTAGTCATTGAGGATAGTGGAAAAAAACAAAAACAAAAACAAAAACAGAAAAGACCATGGACTGGTAGGATTTATATTCTAGAGTGAGGAGACAGAAAAAAAAATCGGCAAGCAAATTCGTAGTTCGATTGATGATGATAGAAGCCTTGAAGAAAAAGCAGGGCTAGTCAAGTAATGAGTCTTGCTAATTTACACGGGGTGATCAGGGAAGGCCTCTTTATTCAGACGACTGAGGAAGAGGCCTGAAGAAACTGATGCTCCCACTACAAATGACTTAATAATTTAGAGAAAGTAAAACAACAACATAAACCTATGTGACAGCCTCATGTATTAGGAATCAAAGGAGGCAGGATCATGTCAGGGTTAGACGGAAAAGATCTCCTCAAATCTTGACTTGAATTTCTACTATTCTTTTCTACTAGACTCTAAGCTTCTCCAAACCTGTCTATTTCTCTGATACCAACACAATATCCTTCCTATCATAGTGTGTTGCACGTAGCATATTTGTAATCTGACACCTGAGATTTTAACCTCTCATATTGAATGCTGCTGTGAGGAATAAATTTTCTATGCAACAATGGTCTAATACATCTGATATTTAAGCACACTTTCCAAATCTCTCACAGTTTATATATGTTACTATTTTTTGGTTTATACAAAGAATGAAAGTTGAGTTTTCCTAGTTAATCTTAGAGAGTATACATAATGACAGTCTTTAACTTCTTCAGGAGACTTTTATCTATTAGCTGAGAATGAAGCAACTTTAACCTTTGGGTTATTACCAGAAACACCAGCTTTCCCAAGACACAAGATTTGCCGTATTGCATTTCTCCTTCACCATGATTATACAAAAGGGGCGAGGGACAGGATGATGGCTTTAGATATGCACAGTTCAAATGGCTATGATAATACATCGAGTAGTCCACCTATTAAATACATGAGGTTGTCCCTATCTATTATTAAACATTCTTTAATGTCAATAGTTTTTATTGAATTATTCCACATATAAAATTTAAAAGGAAAAAAAACCTAATTTCTAATGCTTCATAATAGCAATGGAAGGATATATAAAACAAAGAATGTTGCCCACCATCCAGTTCTATAAACCACTACAGTGCTAACCTACAATACACCCTGAAAGGAATTCAAGGCAAAGATCGAGATGAGGCACTCTGTGTTCTGAGAATACCAGCAAAACAGGCTCTTAGATAGTTAGAAATACTTCCAGGAGAAAGTTTTTTATGAACCTGGATCCTTGTATCTCATACTTAGAAAAGCACTAAAACCATTAACTAAGATTATCTGTTCCTCGTGATTAGCAGCAACCTTCTATTAAGATGTGTGCTTGATTGCACATATCCCTTTGCCAAAATCATATATAATACTGACCTTCCCGCCATCTCTTCAGAACAGTTTGTCAGAGCTATCGGAGAGGCTGTCTCTCTGGCTATAGTCATCAGTAAGACACTGAATAAACTTAACTCACAGCTCTTATATATATATATATTTTTTGCATTGACAGATACTAGCCCCAAATACTTTTAAATGCAGAATTCAGAGCAGATAAACATCTCCCTTTCCAGAAATAAAAGCAACACTGAGATATCAAGATCTTGTTTGTATCTCAGAAGTTTATCTAGATTAGTTACCAGCTTTTCAGGGTAGAGATATTCATGTAATATTTGGGGGTGGTGATTCTGTCATTTGCCTTAGAAGCCTTACCTTTAGTTACATACTTATGAATGCTTCTTATTGGTGGGAATGTAAATTGGTGCAACCCCTATGGAAAACAGTATGGACCTTCCTCAAAAAATTAAAAACAGAACTACCATATGATGCAGCAATTCCATTCCTGGGTATTTATCTGAAGAACACACCACTAATTCAAAAAGATATATGCTCTCCTATGTTCATTGTTTCATTACTTATAACAGCCAAGATATGGAAAGAACCCAAGTGCCCATCAATAGATGGATAAATATATATATATATATATATATATATATATATATACACACACACACACAATGGAATATTACTAAGCCATAAAAAGGAATGAAATCTTGCCTTTTGTGACAACATGGATGGACCTAGAGGGTATTACGCTAAGTGAAATAAGTCAGACAGAGACAAACACTGTATGATTTCACTTATATGTGGAATCTAAAAAACAAAACAAATGAATAAACATAACAAAACAGAAATACGGTTATAGATATAGAGAACAAGCAGGTGGTTGCCAGAGGGAAGGAGGGTGGCAGAAGGAAAGAAACAGGTGAGGGAGATTAAGAGGTACAAATTTCCAGTTGTTAAATAAATGAGTCCCTGGTATGAAATGTATAGTGTGGGCAATATAGTCAATAACTATGTAATATATTTGTATGGTGACATATCATAAGTAGACTTTATCACAGTGATCCTTTTGAAATGTATGGAAATAACAAATCACTATATTGTGTAATAGGAAATATAGTGTTGTAGGTCAATTATACATCAAAAACAAACAAACTCACAGAAAAAGAGATCAGATTTGTAGTTACCAGAGGCAGGTGCTGTGGGGAGGGGAACTGGATGAAAGTGGTCAGAAGTTACAAACTTCCAGTTGTCTGATGGAAGAGTGCTAGGGATGTAGTGTGTGGCATGGTGAGTATGGTTAACACTGCTGTGTGTTACATGTGAAGGATGTTAAGAGAGTGAATCCCAAGAGTTCTCACCACAAGGAAAAAAATGTTTCTATTTACTTAATTTTGTATTTATATGAGATGAGGAATGTTAACTAAACTTATTGTGATAATCATCTCATTATGTATGTAAATAAAATCATTATGCAGTACACCTTAAACTTAGTGCTGTATGTTGATTATAATCTCAATAGAACTGGAAGAAAAAAAAATAAAGCCCTTTCTTTGGTCTGATCTAAAACTCTTCTTATAGTTCAAGTCCAGAATATCATACTCTAATGTAATGAGGGACTCATATTATGTGAGGTGGCAGAGTGTTTCTGCTCCAATTCATATGGCTGAAGGGAATTACAGATGACATTTTCTCCCACCCTCCATTCATCAAGCAAATGAAGCAATTGAGACCAAGAAAGATTAAGTGACTTGACCTGGGTGGTACAAGTTTTCCATGCGAGTCAGAGACAGAAAGTAGATGTGTGTTCCTTATTTCAAAGTGCCTATCTAAGTTACACTGAAGTGTAGCCAATCTGAAATCATGGGCAGAAACTTTACTATGGATAACATTTCAAAGGGAGATTCCATGTAAACGGGGAAAACAAATGTAACATGTAAATCCTGCAGCAGTCAGTTCAAATTTGTCCTTTAAGGTCAGGCAATGGCACTGCTCCATTTCTTATTATCTGGGGGTCTGGATATGACTGAAAAATCAATATGGAACCTCATCATCTTCCAAAGTTACTGAGCATCCTCTGTAAATGTGGTGTTGAAGTAAATGCGCTGCACAGCAGCCTCTTTCACAGTCTGGCCCCAGGGCCAGGGCTGCAATTTCTGCTTGAGATGTTTGCCTCAGACTGGCTTGGTGGCTGTGTCCCAACCAAGTAACATCTTGTTTCCCAGCTAAAATTCTCATCAAAATTCCTTTTAAATTTAGTGATTCCTTATCACCAAACACTATGTTCCCAAATCTTCTAATGCACATACTTTTTTCCAATACTGCTGGCTGTTTATTTTGCATATGTCCTTGCTCAAAAGATTCTCTTAGTCAAGAGACTTTCTATGATTTCACATGGTATATACTCTGACATATTTGTGCCTGGATAAGACTTCTGCTGCTTATGAAAGTGTTTTTAATCATTATTCATGGAAAAGGTTTAATTGTGCATCACCCAACTAGGATGTACTCGGGCAGTTGAACCCAATTATAACATAAGCAGAAGAAAACTAAGAGCAAATAGATGCTGCAAAAATTACATAATGTCTCCACTAATCAAATGTAAATTAATTTTACATTAGCTCATGCTTTGGATTATCCATGCTCCATTGGCTCCTGCTGTTAACTTTTACTATCCATAGATGTGAGATTAATGCGGATTGTTTTTGTTAACATTTGATGAATGTCAAAACATAGATTCTCACTTTCTACCAGTGACCTGTCTCTGATTTTCAGCCTATGCACTCTCATCTCTGTGGGAGTCGGATATATTCACCAGAGTTTTGCAAAATAATGAAATGGAACACTGTAATGAAAGTGCACATCCCTGGTGTCAGGTTTCTTTATGAATTCCAAAATCATTTAGTTCAGTGACTGAGGTTTAGAAGTGCCTTGGATGTGATTAAATGGGGATCAGTACACTCACAAACACTTACTCCTTTTTAAATGCTCACTTTCTAAAATGTCCCTCTCTTTAGAAATGTGAATTAACGTTGTAAAGGCACACATAAGGCCTTGGAAATGTCCTTTCATAATGTGGTATGCTACCTACATACGAGGTAGCATACGAGATTATTAAAGGGCATTTAATAATCTCCTTTTTCTTTTCTTTCTTTCTACAGCTCTGTTTACCTCAAGGCTGTGGGCCAACTGAAGGAGGCCAAAAGAGTTACGTGGTTAAAAAACATTGTTTGGCTTCTGTCAAGAACATATAGCTAGGCTCTTGACCAAAAAGTTATGCTGCTTGCGAAGTTGTAAACCAGATTTTGAATAATCCGATTAAATTAGCTATAGGTCCTCAGTCATGTAAATATATGTTCTAAGCATCTCCATGTTATGAATCTATATTTGTATCAGACCCTATCTGATGGTGGATAATGGGCATGTCACATTTTGGCTGACTGAGATTTGTAATAATTTTATATTTTGGAGAAATTCACCATCTTGAGAGTCTTGGCAAAGCCAGAGATGACTTGGTCCCTTCACTGGAAAAACCTGAGCATATTACAGAGTCCAGTTGGGCAGATGCACCTACTTGAGAATTGGACTCTCCAGCTTTTGAATTGAAGAAGCAGAGGCAGTAGAGAACCCATTTTGGTGGCTAGTGGCTGCCTTGTTAGCAGTCATGTCATATTTCTAGGGTCGTTCTAGCTGGGCACCTAGTGCAAGCTATCCCCATTTAAATGGTTCCATGGTATAACGTTGGTGTTGGCCCTAACCATTACCAGTATTCCTTGTTCATGCACAGGTTTTGAAGCTGATTGACTAGACAATTTGTGAATTAGCCACTATCCTTCCAATACATTCACTGTCTGCTTAAATCATCCAAAGTTGGTTTCTACTGCTTGCAATTTACAGCCCTGAGTACTATTGTTATACTGTGCCATACATATTAGTGGATAATTATGCATTTTACATTTTGTTGATAATTTAGCTCCCTACAGGGAGTTTATCAATTGCTACATTGACAGGATTCTTTAGTGAATTAAAAAAAAATCACCGTTTTCTTTTTTATGACATTCTATTATTATATTTTCATCTTGATTCCACGGCGGAGATCCCAGTCTTTAGATTTAGTGGTGCACCATGGGCTGAACTTGCATCAGGGAGGATATAGTTTTAAAGATTTATAATTTGGTTCGATCTTGTTCATGTGTTTGGTTACTGAGCTAAATAGTCAAATGAAGAATCAAATTCATTACCATAGTATTGCCACTACCAAGATTAAACCACCTCAAATCTTGATTTATAATAAAAAATATCCCCCTGGAGAGACTTTATGTATAATCCAAAGAGAAACAGCAGACCTGAGGCAAAGATTTAGCCTTCAGGGTTATATAACTTTATACTATGTTTAATGTGGGGTTTAAAGCTCATGCTGTCGGACAAGAGGTTTTAGACTTCTGAGCAGAAACGTGCTGTACTTCTGAAATGAAGAGCAGTGAGAATATAATTCCCTCTACCATCACATTAGCAGCAAGACTTGCTCTTCAAATGTTTCCTGCTGGTTCCCACAGAGCACAGGAAGCAATGTTCTGATGATTAGGCAGCAATATCATTATAAAAGCCAAATGAATAATCATTGTGTTAATGAACTTTATCTCAAAAAAGATTCGTTTTTTAATGTTAAGCCTCTTCCAATATGAAAGGGAAAATGTATTTCAATTCCATTTCATCAACCAGAGATGTTCATAATCTATACAATTTTATATCCTGTCTGCACATGTCTCTGTAGGTCTGCACACACAGTGACTTCAGTGGATGCTGCTGCTGATTCTATTAGATCTCTCTCTGTCTCTAACACACACACACACACACACACACACCTCTCCAGGAATAGAGCCACAGACTCTTTCATGAATAAGATAGATTGTATTTGTTAGTAACAAGCAACATGTGGTTTACAAATTAGTAATGACAATTAAATCCCTGAGAATCAAATTTTCCCACTTAAAAGAAATTTGGAGTGTTTCTTTAGAAAAAAATGAGATACTTACTAATTTTCTTTTGAAAAGTGATTTATGAGTTTTAGGTCAGGAGTTGTGTTCTGAAGATCAATATCTTTTAAGACACAGAACATTTTTTCCAAATAAATGAGAAAAACATTTGCTAGACAGCAACAGAATAAATTTTTTGTCCTTTGACAATGAACCCAAAATATCAGCATTCTCTGCTTTCTGTATCTTATACGTTCTGAAGGAAATTCCATGGACATAAAATGAGTTCTAATTATTGTTATTATCACCTCATTTACCTCTCTCTTTAGGTGCCACTGAACTGGATGCTAATATGAAAGAATGCTAGATAGGGTTCCTTCTGCGTAGGTACTCATAACTCAAAATGGACACTTTCAATCTGGACAAAATCATCCAAAAAGAAATACTGAATTTTTAAACACCCCAAGGGAGCTGTCTAGTCAAAAATTCTGCTGATTTTTACCTTAACAATTCTCAACTGTCGTGTCATGGACCAGTGACAGAAAAACCATGCATATTTTTTATCTACACTGTAGCCCAGTGTTTTGCAAAGCTTGGTATGTAGCACCATTTTAGATGACACATGAGCAAATATTTAATAAAATATGTAATTTAAACTACCTGTTAGAAAAAAAATGTATTGATATCAAATTGCAATGTGATTTCTTGCATGATTTTACCACCGTAAAGACTAGATAAAAAAGTTAATCAGGAGGAGGGGGAAGATGTCGGAGGAGTAAGATGCGGAGATCACCTTCCTCCCCACAGATACATCAGAAATACATCTACACGTGGAACAACTCCTACAGAACACCTATTGAAAGCTGGCAGAAGACCTCAGACCTCCCAAAAGGCAAGAAACTCCCCACGTCCCTGGGTAGGGCAAAAGGAAAAAAGAATAAACAGAGAGAAGAGAATAGGGACAGGACCTGTGCCAGTGGGAGGGAGCCGTGAAGGAGGAAAGGTTTCCACACACTAGGAAGCCCCTTCGCAGGTGGAGACTGCGGGTAGCGGAGGGGGGAGCTTCGGAACCGCGGAGGAGAGCGCAGCAACAGGGGTGCGGAGGGAAAAGCGGAGAGATTCCCGCACAGAGGATCAGTGCCGACCAGCACTCACCAGCCCGAAAGGCTTCTCTGCTCACCCGCTGGGGCGGGCAGGGCTGGGAGCTGAGGCTCGGGCTTCGGTCGGAGCACAGGGAGAGGACTGGCGGCGTGAACACAGCCTGAAGGGGTTAGTGCACCACGTCTAGCCGGGAAGGAGTCCGGGAAAAAGTCTGGACGTGCCGAAGAGGCAAGAGACTTTTTCTTCCCTCTTTGTTTCCTGGTGCGTGAGGAGAGGGGATTAAGAGTGCTGCTTAAAGAAGCTCCAGAGACGGGCGCGAGCCACGGCTAACAGCGCGGACCCCAGAGACGGGCATGAGACGCTAAGGCTGTTGCTGCCGCCACTAAGAAGCCTCTGTGTGAGCACAGGTCACTATCCACACCCCTCTTCCGGGGAGCCTGTGCAGCCCGCCACTGCCAGGGTCCCGGGATACAGGGACAACTTCCCCGGGAGAACGCACAGCACGCCTCAGGCTGGTGCAACGTCATGCCAGCCTCTGCCGCCGCAGGCTCCCCCTGCATCCGTACCCCTCCCTCACCCCGAGCCTGAGGGAGCCGGAGCCCCGGAATCAGCGTTTCCTTTAACCCCGTCCTGTCTGAGCGAAGAACAGACGCCCTCCTGCGACCTACACACAGAGGCGGGGCCAAATCCAAAGATGAACCTCGGGAGCTGTGAGAACAAAGAAGAGAAAGGGAAATCTCTCCCAGCAGCCTCAGGAGCAGCGGATTAAATCTCCACAATCAACTTGATGTACCCTGCATCTGTGGAATACCTGAATAGACAACGAATCATCCCAAATTGAGGAGGTAGACTTTGAGAGCAAGATTTATTATTTTTTCCCCTTTTACTCTTTTTGTGAGTGTGTATGTGTATGCTTCTGTGTGAGATTTTGTCTGTATAGCTTTGCTTTCACCATTTGTCCTAAGGTTCTTTCCGTCTGTTTTTTGTTTTTTACTTAAAAATTTTCTTTTTCTTAATAATTATTTTTTATTTTAATAACTTTATTTTATTTTACCTTACTTTATTTTATTTTATCCTCTTTCTTTCTTTCTAATTTTTCTCCCTTTTATTCTGAGCCGTATGGATGAAAGGCTCTTGGTGCTGCAGCCAGGAGTCAGTGCTGTGCCTCTGAGGTGGGAGAGCCAACTTCCGGACACTGGTCCACAAGAGACCTCTCAGCTCCACATAATATCAAACGGCGAAAATCTCCCAGAGATCTCCATCTCAACACCAGCACCCAGCTTCACTCAACAACCAGCAAGCTACAGTGCTGGACACCCTATGCCAAACAACTAGCAAGACAGGAACACAACCCCACCCATTAGCAGAGAGGCTGCCTAAAATCATAATAAGGCCACAGACACCCCAAAACACACCACCAGACGTGGACCTGCCCACCAGAAAGACAAGATCCAGCCTCATCCACCAGAACACAGGCACTAGTCCCCTCCACCAGGAAGCCTACACAACTCACTGAACCAACTTTAGCCACTGGGGACAGACACCAAAAACAACGGGAACTATGAACCTGCAGCCTGCAAAAAGGAGACCCCAAACACAGTAAGATAAGCAAAATGAGAAGACAGAAAAACACACAGCAGATGAAGAAGCAAGGTAAAAACCCACCAGACATAACAAATGAAGAGGAAATAGGCAGTCTACCTGAAAAAGAATTCAGAATAATGATAGTAAAGATGATCCAAAATCTTGGAAATAGAATAGACAAAATGCAAGAAACATTTAACAAGGACCTAGAAGAAGTAAAGATGAAACAAGCAACGATGAACAACACAATAAATGAAATTAAAAATACTCTAGAAGAGATCAATAGCAGAATAACTGAGGCAGAAGAACAGATAAGTGACGTGGAAGATAAAATAGTGGAAATAACTACTGCAGAGCAGAATAAGGAAAAAGGAATGAAAAGAACTGACGACAGTCTCAGAGCCCTCTGGGACAACATTCAACACATCAACATTGGAATTATAGGGGTTCCAGAAGAAGAAGAGAAAAAAAAAGGGACTGAGAAAATATTTGAAGAGATTATAGTTGAAAACTTGCCTAATATGGGAAAGGAAATAGTTAATCAAGTCCAGGAAGCACAGAGAGTCCCATACAGGATAAATCCAAGGAGAAACATGCCAAGACACATATTAATCAAACTGTCAAAAATTAAATACAAAGAAAACATATTAAAAGAAGCAAGGGAAAAACAACAAATAACACACAAGGGAATCCCCATAAGGTTAACAGCTTATCTTTCAGCAGAAACTCTGAAAGCCAGAAGGGACTGGCAGGACATAGTTAAAGTGATGAAGGAGAAAAACCTACAACCAAGATTACTCTACCCAGCAAGGATCTCATTCAGATTTGATGGAGAAATTAAAAACTTTACAGACAAGCAAATGCTGAAAGAGTTCAGCACCACCAAACCAGCTTTAGAACAAATGCTAAAGGATCTTCTCTAGGCAAGAAACACAAGAGAAGGGAAAGACCTACAATAACAAACCCAAAACAATTAAGAAAATGGGAATAGGAACATACATATGGATAATTACCTTAAATGTAAATGGATTAAATGCTCCCACCAAAAGACACAGACTGGCTGAATGGATACAAAAACAAGACCCATATATATGCTGTCTACAAGAGACCCACTTCAGACCTAGAGAAACATACAGACTGAAAATGAGGGGATGGAAAAAGATATTCCATGCAAATGGAAACCAAAAGAAAGCTGGAGTAGCAATTCTCATATCAGACAAAATAGACTTTAAAATAAAGACTATTAGAAGAGACAAAGAAGGACACTACGTAATGATCAAGGGATTTATCCAAGAAGAAGATATAACAATTGTAAATATTTATGCACCTAACATAGGAGCACCTCAATATATAAGGCAAATACTAACAGCCATAAAAGGGGAAACTGACAGTAACACATTCATAGTAGGAGACTTTAACAACCCACTTTCACCAATGGACAGACCATCCAAAATGAAAATAAATAAGGAAACCCAAGCTTTAAATGATACATTAAACAAGATGGACTTAATTGATATTTATAGGACATTCCATCCAAAAACAACAGAATACACATTTTTCTCAAGTGCTCATGTAACATTCTCCAGGATAGAACATATCTTGGGTCACAAATCAAGCCTTGGTACATTTAAGCAGATTGAAATCATTTCAAGTATCTTTTCCGACCACAAAGCTATAAGACTAGATATCAATTACAGGAAAAGTTCTGCAAAAAATGCAAACACATGGAGGCTAAACAATACACTATGTAATAACAAAGTGATCACTGAAGAAATCAAAGAGGAAATCAAAAAATACCTAGAAACAAATGACAATGGAGACACGTTGACCCAAAACCTATGGGATGCAGCAAAAGCAGTTCTAAGAGGGAAGTTTATAGCAATACAATCCTACCTTAAGAAACAGGAAACATCTCGAATAAACAACCTAACCTTGCACCTAAAGCAATTAGAGAAAGAAGAACAAAAAAAAAAAAAAAAAAAAAAAAAAAAAAGTTAGCAGAAGGAAAGAAATCATAAATATCAGATCAGAAATAAATGAAAAAGAAATGAAGGAAATGATAGCAAAGATCAATAAAACTAAAACCTGGTTCTTTGAGAAGATAAACAAAATTGATAAACCATTAGCCAGACTCATCAAAAAAAAAGGGAGAAGACTCAAATCAATAGAATTAGAAATGAAAAAGGAGAAGTAACAACTGACACTGCAGAAATACAAAAGATCATGAGAGATTACTACAAGCAACTCTATGCCTATAAAATGGACAACCTGGAAGAAATGGACAAATTCTTAGAATTGCACAATCTGCCAAGACTGAATCAGGAAGAAATAGAAAATATGAGCAGATCAATCACAAGCACTGAAATTGAAACTGTGATTAAAAATCTTCCAACAAACAAAAGCCCAAGACCAAATGGCTTCACAGGTGACTTCTATCAAACATTTAGAGAAGAGCTAACACCTATCCTTCTCAAACTCTTCCAAAATATAGCAGAGGGAGGAACACTTCCAAACTCATTCTACAAGGCCATCATCATCCTGATACCAAAACCAGACAAGGATGTCACAAAGAAAGAAAACTACAGGCCAATATCACTGATGAACATACATGCAAAATCCTCAACAACATACTAGCAAACAGAATCCAACAGCATGGTAAAAGGATCATACACCATGATCAAGTGGGGTTTATTCCAGGAATGCAAGGATTCTTCAATATACACAAATCAATCAATGTGATACACCATATTAACAAATTGAAGGAGAAAAACCATATGGCCATCTCAATAGATGCAGAGAAAGTTTTCGACAAAATTCAACACCCTTTTATGTTAAAAATCCTCCAGAAAGTAGGCATAGTGGGAACTTTCCTCAACATAATAAAGGCCATATATGACAAACTCTCGGCCAACATCGTCCTCAACGGTGAAAAACTGAATGCATTTCCACTAAGATCAGGAACAAGACAAGGTTGCCCACTCTCACCACTCTTACTCCACATAGTTTTGGAAGTTTTAGCCACAGCAATCAGAGAAGAAAAGGAAATAAAAGGAATCCAAATCAGAAAAGAAGAAATAAAGCTGTCACTGTTTGCAGATGACATGATACTATACATAGAGAATCCTAAAGATGCTACCAGAAAACTACTAGAACTAATCAATGAATTTGGTAAAGTAGCAGGATACAAAATTAATGCACAGAAATCTCTGGCATTCCTGTACACTAATGATGAAAAATCTGAAAGTGAAATCAAGAAAACACTCCCATTTACCATTGCAACAAAAAGAATAAAATATCTAGGAATAAACCTACCTGAGGAGACAAAAGACCTGTATGCAGAAAATTATAAGACAGTGATGAAAGAAATTAAAGATGATACAAATAGATGGAGAGATATACCATGTTCTTGGATTGGAAGAATCAACATTGTGAAAATGACTCTACTATCCAAAGCAATCTACAGATTCAATGCAATCCCTATCAAACTACCACTGGCCTAAATGTAAGGCCAGAAACTATCAAACTCTTAGAGGAAAGCATAGGCAGCACACTCTATGACATAAGTCACAGCAAGATCCTTTTTAACCCACCTCCTAGAGAAATGGAAATAAAAACAAAAATAAACAAATGGGACCTAATGAAACTGCAAAGCTTTTGCACAGCAAAGGAAACCATAAACAAGACCAAAAGACAACCCTTAGAATGGGAGAAAATATTTGCAAATGAAGCAACCGACAAACGATTAATCTCCAAAATTTACAAGTAGCTCATGCAGCTCAATAACAAAAAAACAAACAACCCAATCCAAAAATGGGCAGAAGACCTAAATAGACATTTCTCCAAAGGAGATATACAGACTGCAACAAACACATGAAAGAATGCTCAACATCATTAATCATTAGGGAAATGCAAATCAAAACTACAATGAGATATCATCTCACACCAGTCAGAATGGCCATCATCAAAAAATCTAGAAATAATAAATGCTGGAGAGGGTGTGGAGAAAAGGGAACACTTTTGCACTGCTGGTGGGAATATGAATTGGTACAGCCACTATGGAGAACAGTATGGAGGTTCCTTAAAAAACTGCAAATAGAACTACCATATGACCCAGCAATCCCACTACTGGGCATATACCCTGAGAAAACCATAATTCAAAAAGAGTCATGTACCAAAATGTTCATTGCAGCTCTATTTACAATAGCCAGGAGATGGAAACAACCTAAGTATCCATCATCGGATGAATGGATAAAGAAGATGTGGCACATATATACAATGGAATATTACTCAGCCATAAAAAGAAATGAAATTGAGCTATTTGTAATGACGTGGATGGACCTAGAGTCTGTCATACAGAGTGAAGTAAGTCAGAAAGAGAAAGACAAATACCGTACGCTAACACATATATATGGAATTTAAGAAAATAAATGTCACGAAGAACCTAGGGGTGAGACAGGAATAAAGACACAGACCTACTAGAGAATGGACTTGAGGATATGGGGAGGGCTAAGGGTAAGCTGTGACAAAATGAGAGAGTGGCATGGACATATATACACTACCAAACGTAAAATAGATAGCTAGTGGGAAGCAGTCGCATAGCACAGGGAGATTAGCTCGGTGCTTTGTGACCACCTAGGGGGTGGGATAGGGAGGGTGGGAGGGAGGGAGGGAGATGCAAGAGGGAAGAGAGATGGGAACATATGTATATGTATAACTGATTCACTTTGTTATAAAGCAGAAACTAACACACCATTTTAAAGCAACTATACTCCAATAAAGATGTTAAAAAAAAAATAGAAGTAGAGTGAGATTATGCAGTTGAATATTCAATGGATTCAAATCTAATTTAAAAAAAAGAGAATCAATTTTAAACTCACTTAGAAATGTTACCGAGTAAATCATAGTACAGATGCTAATGCTGACAGGACAAAATCATGATGTTTATATGTGACTGAATGACATCAGAGAAGCACTATTTTAACCTTAGTGAATTACTATTTCTGATAGGACTCAATCAAAACAGTGGATAACCATTATCCAAGTTTGAGTTCTACCCAAATCAAACCCCAAGACAAGAATTTGGATCCTGGCAGTTTATTTGGAGGTAATTCCAGAGAGTACAGTGAGGTAGTGGGGAAGAGAGACATGAAGGTGGGGAAAACCATTCAGTGTGCATTAATATTGTGGGTAATTTCAGTCCTGTCCCATTGGGGACATTCTGATAGATGGTGTAAAACACACTAAAGAATTGTCCCACTGAAAGGCATGGATGCTGGGGTGTTTGCCCACAACTTTCCATCCATCTCTGGTTGGTGGTCACTCCTGGGGACATCAGGCCTCTGGCTTTTTTGTCCTGCCCTGAGGGGACCAGGTGATTTTTGGCAGAGATATGGGAAATGTTACATGGTGTAGGGACCTCGCCTATACTTCCAGTAGTGTCAAAAGACATGGGAGATATCCTGACCGCATCTGCTTCAACCATTACTCTAAATGCTATAGAACTGATTTAAAATGGTTTTTAAGCGACCAGTAACACATGCCTTAATTTCCAGAGAAATTTTAAAATTGTATTGTAATTCTGAAAAAATTATTCACACCAGTATAGTATAAATGAGGTAAATTTATTAACCAAGCTATCTCCTCTACAACTAGATTGGATCAACAAGGATCTAATTCTATTCATTTTGCATTTTGTATTATAAATGGTGTTTGAGGAATTGGAAGGTGATGAGTTAATACTCATATATTCAACATGCCCATGAATATTTTCACATCATACGCTAAAATTTAATTCTGAAAATCAGGGATGAGAGGCAAAATAGATATTTGCAAGGAAAAATAGAAGAAAGATCAACAAATAGTTCATAACTGTTACTATCCAAAGGGGTTTTTAGGTCATCCCTTCTTCATTTTCCCTGTTATCACCAAACACTAATCCTTCTTGCTCAAGTCCATTAGTATTTATTTTCCTCGGCTGAATCCCAATTCATTTTACGCCAGCCATCTCTGAGGAGCTCAAGCACCTCATTTTTGGCTCTGCACTTGCTAGAGTCTGCACCATTACCCCACTGTTCTCATCTGGAAGGTTAATCTATCTCTATTTTCACTCTTTCGGCCTGCTGACAAGAAATAAATGTTGTGCCCTGAACCCTTAGTTTTTCAGAAATCTAAATATTAATTGGGATATAAGTGCCTATCTCAGAGGCTCAGGTGAGAAAGTTCAAGTACTGTTTGGAGATTTTTAATTGATCTGACTTCAGTTGGGATGGGAGTTTGCAGCTGAAGTAAGGGAGGTCCATGGAAGATTGCCCTGTCGCTTTAAAATATGTCCTATTTTGCACCACTCTGTCTCCAGCACCAGCCTCTCACTGAGAGCAACAACTGGAGAAATAGGATATGTTTAAAAACAGTAACTTGACTCCTTAGCCACGCTTTGGCAGAGCTCTTCACTATTGATCAGAAATGGACTCGTAGTCTTTCTTCTCAGATTGCAAATTTATTTTTGTGCCTGCACAGTTCTGTAGCAAACTCCAATTCAGAATTGCAGTTGTACTCAGCCCTCTCCTCTGAGACACTGTTGCTGATACTCACTCTGGGAACACGTTTTGCTTCACATTCCATAGTACTATCCTTTGTGCAAAAGGCAAAATTGGAGTTAGTTAATTAAAAATCACTAGAAAGCTGTTGCATGCACATAGGTCCAAAAGAAATCACAGCCATTCTTAACTGAAAGTACATGGTGGTTCAAATAGGCATCGCTTATTTGGAGAAAACTAGAAACTACATGTGAGAAAAAATGCTAACCTTGGTCAATTATTTCTATGGCCTTTTATCTTTAATCTTCACATCTTCCATAAGGACTGACACTAGTTATGAATTTAATCAGCAATAATAGATGTTCAGTAAGTGTACTGAGTGAGGGAAAGGGTTTTAGGAATTGGAGATAGGGAGATCAATTAAGAATAGTAGGAGGGGATTCAGACCAGCCCTGCTCACTGTGACGCCTGGAAACACAGAGGGAGCTGGGTGAGCCTCGCTGCCCCTGCGCGGGGTCAGGAACATGCTCTGCCCTGGCTGGAGGCTCCCTGGCCAGCCGGGGCCTGCAGAGTGCGCGAGAGGAGCATCACACAGACGTGCTCCATTGAGCTCTCCACCCACAGGTCTCCTGGACTAGGCTCCCCATCCAGCAGTGTTTACTCGGCTCTTGGGGTCCCCTGGCCCATCCAGGATTCCCATCCACTCTTCTGCGCTGCTGGCGACATGCTTTGACCCATCATTTGGTTCTCTGGCCCCAGTTTTAGGACTGGAACTCCACAAATGGCGCTGACTGTGCATAGAAGGATTTGGCTTTAAAAAAATCCCAGACGTTATCATTCTACCTGGCCTAGCTTGTTCTCTCTTTTCATTTTACAAAAAAAAAAAGTACTATAATTTAAAAGTACTAATAAAAACTGATTTCTGTAAAGGAACTTCTTTGTGGTACCTCCAACAAAATAATTGAAGCCACAAGGTCCCGGTCTTTTTAAAAGCAAATTAATTAAAATATTTTGAAGATGGTGAAAGGGGCTGATTTTAATAAGACAGGTTAGGTCAGAAATTTTAAAATCACAGTGCCTTTCACCTTGAAACCTGGACCCGGCACGGTGACCTTCACCACTTTGGTTCAGTAGAATATAAACAGAGTTCCTTAATGCAAAGGGAAGTCTTTAAGGGGCTGCAGCAATGCAGCCACGTTCATGTAGCAATTCAGATATAAAAGTTCCATCCCGTAATGCCTGACTTTCCTAAAAACACCGACAGCCTCCGTGAGCAGACACAACTTTCTGTCATGTTCCAGCCGCCCTGCCAGTCTGACCCTGATCACTGGGAATGCCACAGGGCGTGGGGACGCTGTGGAAGGTAAACAGACCCACATGTGCTTATAAGGAGCCCATCATGGTTGTTCTCCTGGTAACTGGAAAAGGGAAAAAACTTTAAACGCCCACCCAGCCCACACGAACGAGTTCACAGGGCTTCCAGCAAAAAGGCTGTTCCGAAGCGTGACGCCAGGACGCAGGGCAGCCCGGGGGTGCCTGTTCACCCGGCATCGTTCCCGGGTTTTCCTCGCTGACGCCTTTTTCCGCGGGTATCGTGATGACTGTTCCTGCTCCTCGTCCTCAGGCGTAGACACGCGGAGATTAGTCAGCACACCTAGACCTGAGCTTCTGCGTTCAAATAAATACACGCAAAGGCCACTGCCAAACACTGTTTGCAGCCCTCCTCTCTCATAACGGTGTTAGTGATTTAACTGACTTGAAGCAAAATAGCACACCTTATTTTGTGTCTTTTGTTGGATAAAGCCAGTCACCGCCCCCATCCCTCCTTTTTTCCCCAAGCTGTGGAGGGAGAGTTGCCCTCACTCTTCTAGAAACGTTTCCCTTGCCCATGTCTCCCCGTATATTTGGTTCTGTTCTTGTTCACGTCCCTCATTCTAAGGCCCGGGCTGAGGGCCTGTCTCAGCCTCTTGCTGGGTGGCAGCTCTGCCGGGTCCCCACCTGCTCCTACACCCACCGAGGGCTGGTGGCTGCTGCTTGACACAAGAGAGCCGCTTGCACCCTCAGAGAACAAAGGAGGACCAGAGGAGCCTCCAGGACCTGCATGTGGTGACTGTGAGCAAGGAAAACTCTCTGCCCTCTGGACGCACGTGTCAGGGAGACACAGGGGTGCCCGGCCCGGGTTGTCCTTCTTGCCACATGGGGCCCGGAAGACAGATCTAGATTTCCACGGTTGACCTGGAAACAAACTGTGCCTTCCAAAGCGTGGCTTTTCTAACTCAAGGTTGGTTACGTGTTAAGCGTGCTCCTAACTTAGTAAGTTCATTCTCCTTTGGAGGAACTTTCTTACATGTAGTGATTTGTAGTCAACAGTGGCGGGTTGCCTCCTGGATACCTTTTTGGCATGCATACCAATTTAGTAAAAATCTTATACTTTGCCTACGTAGGCCTTTTCTGCAGAATTTTTAAAGTTACCAGTGTTGTTAAGCATCTTCAGCTCTGATGGGTGAAACGTCTTGCATACAAAATGAAGAAGGAGTTGTTAAAAGTGCACACAGGAGGGGATTCTGCTCAGAGTGTGTCAGAGCAGCTCTTGTACTTCATGCCTTCAACTCAACAAATGACCATATTCCTTAAAGTAAAATGTGAAGTTGTTTTTTAAACAAACAAACAAAAGAATGGTTACTTCAAGTTGCTACAGTGTCCTCATTTGGGGAGGAAAAAGCAAAGTGGTTTATTCAGTTAGTTACGAGAAGTTGAGAGACTTGAAAGGAGCATAGAGAAGGGATTCACGTTCTCTATGGTGAGCACACATGAAGGGGACTCTTTTGCCTCCTCAGCATGTGGAACTGAATAAGAGTGTTGAATGAGCTCTCTATTCCATTCCATTGATCTATATATCTGTTTTTGTGCCAGTACCATACTGCTTTGATTAATGTAGCTTTGTAGTATTGCCTGAAGTCAGGGAGCATGATATTTCCAGTTCTGTTCTTCTTTCTCAAGATTACTTTGGCTATTTGGGATCTTTTGTGGTTCCATATAAATTTTAGGATTATTTGTTCTAGTTCTGTGAAAAATGTCATGGGTATTTTGATAGGGGTTGCATTAAATCTGTAGATTATTTTGGATAGTTTGGACATCTTAACAATATTAATTCTTCCAATTCATGGGCATGGGATATCTTTCTATTTCTTTGTATAATCTTCAATTTCCATCACAGAAAAATAATAAAAAATTAATTTTAGAAAAGAGTTGAATGAGAGGCTGCAGGAGTGTGAAAGGAAAAAAAAAAGGCATTCATTCTGGAAAGAATTATATTCCAAACACGAGCCAGGACTGTGGAGGATATTTTTTCTGAGTCCTTTATCGTTTATTCTATAAACAGTTATTACTCCTTACTATGTGCAGGGAGTGTGCTTTGGTTCAGGAACAACGATCAAGATCTTTTGCAAGAAAGCAAAGGGAGAAGTAATTTATAGGTTAAACGACATGGTAAAGTTGTATTAACTAATCACAACAGATAGGAGATTATCTGTATCCTGATTCAAACACATTTTTAGAAAATTACTAGACAATGGGAAAAATTTGAACACTGACTAGCTATTTGAAGTTATTCATGAAACACTGTCATTTCATTGAGGTTCGACAATACTATTATGTCTAAGTTTTAAAAGTGTCCTTATCTGAACCTACCGTATAGCACAGGAAACTCGACTCAATACTCTGTAATGACCTATATGGGATTAGAATCTAAAAAAAGAGTGGATATATGTATATGTATAACTGATTCACTTTGCTGTACAGCAGAAACTAACACAACATTGTAAATCAACTATACTCCATAAAAATTAATTTAAAAAAGAAATACACCCTGAAATATGCACAAATAGAATAAGAACAAAAAATAAAATGAAATTTAAAAGAAAGATCATGTCCATGGCTAGGCAGCTCTCAAATAATATATTGATTACTATACTAAGGCAGGGTCTAGTCTGAGAGCCTTAAGCAGTTAACGATCGTTTATGTTGGCTTGTCATAAACATTTATGAGCTCTTAGTATGTGACTGGAGTAAACGTGTAATGTAATCCTTCCCAACACCCCTTCAACAGCCTGCTACCAGGCTCTTTGTTCTCATCTCCATTTCTTAGAGTTGAGGCCAGAGCATGTCACCTCCCACTTCCAGGCCCTCACTCCAATTTGTTGGGTTTCAATGCAATGGCTATTTTGGACAAGTGTCCTTTCACTGGGTACCTGCACCAGTGGAATGAAAGTGGTGTGACCCATAAACGAAAATAATTAAGGCATTTACCAAGTTTCAAAACAAATTCCACTTGAAATTAAAAAGCTATAATTTAAAACCATTTCTCTGTTCCCACGACATGCAAGAGAAACTGCTGTCTCACTCAGGTGCCTTAAGAGAGGTAAATGTTTTCCACCAACCAGAGGGATGGATTTTAGAAGATGGAATCATCTTGGAAGGCCATTATGAACATAATATGAGAATTCCATTTCTCAGCATTTCTCCTTTATGAATATAGGAAAATGGATTCAGAAAATAAACCTAAGCAAGCATTTGTCACTGATAAACCTTCCAATTGTTTGAAAAAAAAGTGGCCATTGTCTTGTAGCCTGAACATGTTTTCCCCTGGATGAACTAGAATTCATTTGCTTTATCTATAGAGCATAATTGCCTCTGTACCTTCCTGGCTGGAATTATACTTTAGATCTGCCTGATTATACTGTCATTCACATCTGCAATGAGAACAGCAGAAAGAATAAGCAAAATATTAAACAGAGTTTGTTCTAAAGAACTGTTTCCTAGCCTCTATGTCAGGAGATGAACAGAAGCATTGCCCATACAATTATGAGCAAACCCTATTTATAGCACAAGTTCTTCCTCAAAGCACCCTTTTTTTTTCTGTTGAAATCATGCCAAATGGCTTAGTGTCGCTTGAGTAAATATTGTGCACTTACCAGTTTGGCTTGAAAGTAGTTTGGGAATTAGCTCTTGATCCATCAATGGGCAGCAAGGAAACTGCAGCTACTGAAAGGTCTGCTAACATTCTCCCCTGTAAGCAGTCTCTCAAGTCAGAGTCATTTTCTACTGCAAGAGTTGATTAATGGGAAAAGAACTCTCGTGCTAAAATAAAATGTCAATAATTTGGGCACAGAACAGTGTAGCTGGGTCAGTTTTAGAAGGCTTGCTCTGTGTACATTACAAAATGACTCATTCGTTCATTCATTCATTTGTTCACTCATTTATTCTTTTATTCAAACTATTCCCTGTGGGTTCTAGGATAAGGATGGGAATACAAAATGATTATGATATACTCCCTAACTTTAAGAAATCAATGATATAGACTGATAGATAATACTGTCAAAGATGTATTGAACATTTACTTAATAATTTGCTGAATGCTATTTAAAGCATTTTTGTTTTTTTTTTTAATCGAGGTAAAATTGGTATATAAGATTATGTTAGTTTCACATGTACAACATAACACTCTGATTTTTGTATGCATTACAGAGTGATTACTACAGTAAGTCTAGTTACCATCATCACTATACAATTGGCCCCCTTACTCATTACACCTGACACCCAATCCCCTTCTGTTCTGGTAACCACCAATCTGTTTTCTGTGTCTATAAGTTTGTTTTGTTTGTTTGTTGTGTTTTTTAGGTTTTACATATAAGTGAAATTGTACGGTATTTGTCTTTTTCTGACTTATTTCACTTAGTGTAATACCTTCAAGGTCTATCTGTGTTGTCACAAATGGCAAGATGCCCTTCTTTTTAAAGGCTCAATAGTATTCCATTATGTATATATCTATATATATATCACATTTTCTTTATCCATTCATCCACTGATGAACAGTTAGATTGTTTTCATATCTTGGCTATTTTTAAAAATGCCGCAATGGACATAGGGATGCATGTATGTTTTCAAATTAGTATTTTCATAGTTTTTGGATAAATGCGCAGAAGTAGAATACCTGGATCATATGATAGTTCTATTCTTAATTTTTTGAGGAAATTCCTTACTATTTTCCATAGTGGCTGCACCAATTGACATTCCCACCAACAGTGTATAAAGGTTCTCTTTTCTCCACTTCCTCTCCAACACTTGGTGGATTGTTTTATTTCATCCTCACAACACCTTTATCAGGTATATACTATTCTAATCTTCATTCTCAGATGAAGAAACTCATCCTTAGAGGTGGTATTTACTCCTAAAAACTATAGCATAGTGGGGCAAATGCTGTAAGAATGCAGAAGCAGGAGTGATTGATTCTGACTGAGGTTTAGACTACATACTTCAAAGGATGAGTAGTATTTAGATTTCATTTTGAAAGACAAATTGCAATCTCGTCCATGCTCCCATAGAAATTCTAATACAATTCTGTTACAGTACTTAGTATATTATATTTTATTTAATTGTATACATGTATATATTCCTCATGGAGTTACATCTTTACAGGCACCATTTTGACTGCCCAATGCCTTGAACTGTGTTCAAGACAGAGAAAGTTTTCAATACATTTATTCTGAATGCATATATGAGCAAGATTTCATTAGGTGTAGTAAAGTGAGATTTCCAGAAAAACAAAACAGCATTAGACTTGGCACAGAGATATGAATGTAATTGTGTTATTTGAGTAAAAATGAGTATACCCCCAGTTAAATGTAGGGTGTAAGGATTATAACTGGAGGAGAGGTCAGGAAAAGAGAAAACTGGAAAGGCAAGTTGCCTTTTGATTATGAATTGGTTTTTACTTGAACCTGATTCAAAGTCAGTGGGGGAGGTGATGAACATATGACCTGAGCTATGTTGGTAGATTATCAAGCCCAACATGAATTAACAAAAGGGTTAGTTGGAGGGTGAGATGAAGTTTTCTACCAAAAAGCTGATGGCTGGAATGGAAGTAGATACAGAAAGTGAATCAACAGCATTAATGACTGACAGAATCAAGGTGATGCTTCAGAGAGAGGAACAGAGTAGACTAGTAACCTTGGACTTTGAAGTGTGTCTGGGAAGAAAGTCTAGCTATTAATGTGATAAGTTTCAGGGTTAGAAGCAGAAAAACTTGGGTTTTAAATTCTCAAAATTCACAATGAATAGATCAGCAAAAAAGCATGTGTCCCAAATTCCTCAGGGTTTTGACTATTAAGTGTCTAAGACATTTCCTGAGCTACTTAATCCAAAATTCTAGAGCAGTCTTCTTTACCTAAAAGATAGACTATCTGGCATCAGCTATCCTGAACATTCAAACATAGTCAGTTACATTTTCTCAAGGTCTCTTCTATACGAAAAATTTTTAGAATTCAAGTGAACTCCTGAAGAAGCCCCAAATGTATCCATAGTCTCTAAATGCCCTGAGGTGGAGCACACAAACAATGCTTGCGTCTTTGCTATAAGACTTGTAGAGCAATTCAACATGTTAGTCTATTGAGCCATCTAGATCCAGAAATTTCTTCGCAAACGTTCTAGCAGATTAGGGCTGTATTAGCTAGCAGAAAATAACAGACACCCCACCTCATGCTGACTTGGAAAATAAGGATATTTATGGCTTCCCATAACTGGGAGTCTAGAAGTAGGGCACATATCAGGATGATCTTGCTCACGTGTTCTTTCTCTGGAGTTCTCTGGAAACCACTTTCCTCTGTGTGTGGACTCAGTTGTCAGGAAGGCAGTGAAATGACTATAGGATTCGAGCACATGACTGTGTTTAGATAAAGCATGAGAAACAGAAGCTACTGGAAAGAAACCATTCCAGAAAATAGACGAAAAATTACTCCAAACAAACAGCAAATGTTTCCTGTACTCTCACTGGCACAAATTGCACAATATATGTTCATGCTTGAGCCTATCACTGGCAGTAGGGTGGAATTACTCTTAGAATCTATCAGTGCCCAAGAGAAAAAAGAAATACAGGTTGCTGGTAATGAAGCTATTACAAGGGCAGAGTGAGCAATGGGGTCAGGGAAGTGACCCAGAGATCAGTAACTGCAAAAACCACTATTGCCTCTATACCTGGAGAATAAAAAGTGGGGAGAGCAGTGTAACCCAGTGCTGCTCCTGATAGACTTGTCTGTCACTGGGTAAGAACAACCCAAGAGACCTCTGCTCCACTCCCTTTGCTAGAATCCATTGTCACCTGCAGATTCTCTTTGCCGGAAGCAGAAAGACAACAGCTTTGCTCTTCTTACTCCTTATTTCCCATCCGGCGGCTCACACTGGCAATACCCATCTGCATGACAGTCTAAGAAAAGTCATTTGCAAGAACGATTCCGGGCTCAGGGTCTACAGACAAATAATCAGCATGCTCTCAGACCAAATAAGCCTGCACATGAAACCGAGAAGGATGCAAGTGAGGGTACGATTATAGCAGGTATCAGTTGCCCTGAAGCACATGGGCTATGTGGGTAAGAGACAAATACTGAATAAAAGTGGGTTTTGTTAGCATGGAAGAAAGGAGGATGGATATTGTGCAGGTTAGCAATACCATACGCAATAGCACTGACAATTAAGCCTACGATTCATCTTCAGTGACTAATACAAGTTTGAGAAAAGACCTTTGAAAATATCACTTGAATTAAAATCACATAAATAGTGTGTGTCTCTTGATGGTCTGAGAAGATTTCTTTGATTGCTTTTGATTTTATCGGTGAAACACCCTACGTGGACCAAGAGAAACATTCCTATGGGGGATATTGTTATCATTACAACACAAAACCTAAGAGGAGTAATTAATGCATTAACTAAGATCGCCTCATTAAGATGGAATGTGTTAGACATGCTCACACATTCTCAGTAAGTCTGACTGCTTTATCGCTTATTTGATGCTAACAGATTTCCTTCTCTGAGTTTTCACTTCACGTTGGCTCAGTGGGAGTCCAAGTATCATCACAACTGAGCTGGGAATAAAGATTTTGTCAGCTCTTTTCCTTGATGATCATATCATTTAGGACAAATTCCAAAGGGCAAGACAATCTAGGCTTCCAGTACAGCTAGAGTCCCATGCTGCAGTCCCACTGGACCTATTTGAGCTGCTTGGCAAAATATCAAAGATTGCTCCACTAACTTACTTCTATCCTTCCTGCCCTCTGGAAATTTCTAGTCTCTATGTCTTGTCAAACAAGAAAGACTTAAAGGCTTAAAGACTCTTCTTTCTCTTTGGTCATGAATACAACTCAAATGGCAAGCCAACCTTTTATGAAATGTGGACTTATCCATATTTCACAACCATTTATGATACCATGCGATCATCCATCTGCTTTTTTGAACTACTCTTGCAATTCCATACTTTCTTTTGGTCAAATAAGTTCTGACCATGCTCTTGTTCTTTTTGGTTTTCTTACAAAATATGCTTTTTGTCCCTATTTTAATGCTCAAACACTCAATAATACTTATCATAATCGTAATTACATTAATTTTTGTCTTTTTTTAAAAAAACTACAAAGAAATGTAAGCTAGTCATAACAATTAAAAAAGAATAGAGGAATAGAAAATAAAAATAATCTTTTCTTCCCACCCTCAAATGTCTTCCCATTTTTGGAAATGATGTTAAGTTTGTCCTTCTAGACTTAAAAAATTTATTAAAATGTTTAAATATGGGATATTTCAAACATACACAAAAAAGTAATGACTGAGTTAATATAAGTTAAGTGTTCTAATCAGTGCCTGGCATATAGTAAGCACTATTAAACTTTTGTTTAAATAAAAATATATCAAGTTATCCAGTGTCCAGGTTTGATGTGTTAATATTCTTCTATATTTGCATCAGATTTCTCTGTGCTTAAAGAGAAATAAAGCATTATAGATTCACTAAAACTTCAGACCCATGGCTTCTTACCCATCTCTCTCTATGCTGCCCGCCCCCAGCCATCGCCTCTGTCAAAGCTCTCCCTCTGGACTGTCTCAGAACAGACCTGTTCATAGGGAACAAGGACTGGCAGAAACCTCAGAATCTGATGCTTGGTATATAGCATCCTCATATGTGTTTTGGTAACTTCTGTACATATATATGTACGTCCATAATCAATATATGCTATTGTTTTGTGTATTTTTTAAGTTTACAAAACTGGCATCTTACTGAACACATTATTTTCTAACTTCATTTCCCCACTTCTCATTCAGATCTCCCCATTTTAACTCATGGAATTCTTGCTCACTGATTTTAATTTATGTATATTTTTCAATAGTATGATTAAATGGTATTTTATTCACTCATCTTTTGTTGACAGACTTTCAGGTTGTGTAAATTGTTATCACAAAGGAGGACAAAATGAAAATCTTTGTTCATGTTGCCTCAAGTACTCATGAAAGGCTTGCTCCAGGGTAAAGACCTAAACACACACTTTCTGGGTTGCAGTATCAGTGCATCTTAAAATTCACGAGGTATCATTAAATTATTCTCTAAATTAGCTGTATCAGTTGCCACTCTCACTGTAAAAGCTTAAGAGTTTTCCTCTTTCTTGCATATTCACTAACTACTGTCCTGGTCAGACACTGAAATTTTGCCAACGGTATCTCTTAATAATTTTAGTTTGGCTTCCTTCGACATTTTTGAGGATATTTATCTTTTTTGATATGTTGGTGGGTGATCGGGCTTTACTTTTTCATAAACTATCCTTTGCTTATTTTTCTATTGGGCCATCTGTTTTTTCAATTGTTTTGTTCACTATTTATACTTGATATAGATTATTTCTTGGGTATTTACATTATAAATATTTCCTCTAGTATGTAGTTTA
This sequence comes from Tursiops truncatus, assembly GCF_011762595.2. Lineage (NCBI taxonomy): Eukaryota > Metazoa > Chordata > Mammalia > Artiodactyla > Delphinidae > Tursiops > Tursiops truncatus. The sequence goes on along the minus strand of NC_047043.1, from coordinate 88,895,225 downwards.
TACTTACTCTGTTTATGGTATCTTTAATTTTAAGGTAGTCAGATTTCTCATCTTTTGCCCATTGTAAATGTTTTTTACATTCTCTTTGGAAAGTTTTGAAGCTTAGCTTTTCGACATTTAGACCTTTAATCTGTCCAGAATCTATATTTGTGTATTGAGTAACAGAGATGCAGTTTTTTTTTTCTTTTTCCACACGAATAGCCAATTGTCCCAGTATCATTTATTCCTTTACAACTTTTTAAAAAAATGTCAGATTTGTGTTATCCTAAATTCCCATATGTTCAGCACATTTTTCTTGGCTCTGCATTAGATTCATCTGGTCTATTTTTCTGTCCTTCTTTTCTATTTTACATCTCTCCACTATCGCCATACTCTTTTAATTATTAGATGTTATTTAAAGAATTATTAGCTAGATTTCTTGATACTAAGCCATTCCTATTAAAAATGTTTTTGTTTTTTGTTTCTAACATGTGTATTTGTTTATAGTGGGACAAACTCTTGGCATAATCACACTTTTTTTTCTATGTTTATCAAATACTATGTGTTTCAAAAAAGGTTTTTCAGTATATAACCCTAAGAATTTTTAGCCTACTCGTTTTTCGCTATCCAGGTACAATAGCAAATGAGCTTCACATTCATTGCCTGACCCAGATGGAGGAGAAGGCACAAGAAAAATTTTGAAATTACACATTAGCAATAAGAACCTTCTGTTTTCTCCATACCTCTCACCACCTGCTATAGATTATGTATATTTCAAGGGCTGGAATGAGAGTAAATATGAAGTGAAGACTGTTTAGTGGTGGGTCCCCAGGAAAGGGCCACTGAAGCTCAGTTTCTCTTAGCCCTCTTCTTGGTGGGGGTTGGGGGGGAGCAGTGATAATAAGAGATGAAAGAAACATCAGATAGACTTGGAGTTTGCAAAGGAATCCCCAAGCAGACCCTATGGTAGCATAAATATTCTAAATTTCCTTCATTCCCAGTGTGTCATTAGAATAGTAGAGGAGAAATGATTCTATCTACGTCTCTAGGACAATGGGCCCTGCACCCCTTACAAAGTTTCCCAGGTCTCCAGAATTGAACAGAAACAGTAAATGAGTTCCCATGTGCTTAGGAACAGTATAGAAGTTGTTGAAGGACTTAGAAAACTTAACTAATTTCCCCACAGCCTCTTTGTAGCAATAGAACTGCAGGACTTTTTGGCCTTGGTAGCCAGAGGCACCTTCTGGATAGGCAGAAGTCAATGAGCTTGTGGAGCCATCTGGTCCTGGACTTATGTTTGTTGGTGGAGAGATATACCATGTTCTTGGATTGGAAGAATCAATATTGTGAAAATGAATATACTACCAAAAGCAATCTACAATTCAATGCAATCCCCATCAAACTACCAATGGCATTTTTTACAGAACTAGAACAACACATCTTAAAATTTGTATTGAGACACAGAAGACCCCAAATAGCCAAAGCAATCTTGAGGGGAAAAAAATTGAGCTGGAGGAATCATATTCTCTGACTTCAGACTATACTACAAAGCTACAGTAATCAAGACAATATGGTACTGGCACAAAAACAGAAATACAGATCAATGGAACAGGATAGAAAGCCCAGAGATAAACCCACGCACGTATGGTCAACTAATCTATGACAAAGGAGGCAAGTCTATACAAGGATATACCACTTCAATAAGTGGTGCTGGGAAAACTGGGCAGCTACATGTAAAAGAATGAAATTAGAACACTCCCTAACACCGTACACAAAAATAAGCTCAAAATGGATTAAAGACCTAAATGTAAGACTGGACACTATAAAACCCTTAAAGGAAAACATAGGAAGAACACTCTTTTACATAAATCACAGCAAGAACTTTTTTGACCCACCTCCTAGAGTAATGGAAATAAAAACAAAAATAAACAACTGGGACCTAATGAAACTTACAAGCTTTTGTACAGCAAAGGAAACTATAAACAAGACAAAAAGACAACTATCAGAATGGGAGAAAATATTTGCAAATGAATCAACAGACAGAGGATTAATCTCCAAAATATATAAATAGCTCATGCAGCTCAATATTAAAAAAAGCCAAACAACTTAATCAAAAAATGGGCAGAAGACCTAAATAGACATTTCTCCAAAGAAGACATACAGATGGCCAAGAGGCACATGAAAAGCTGCTCAACATCATTAATTATTAGAGAAATGCAAATCAAAACCACAATGAGGTATCACCTCATGCCGGTTAGAATGGGCATCATGAGAAAATCTACAAACAACAAATGCTGGAGAGGGTGTGGAGAAAAGGAAACCCTCTTGCACTGTCGGTGGGAATGTAAATTGATACAGCCACTATGGAGAACAGCATGGAGGTTCCTTAAAAGACTAAAAATAGAATTACCATACGATCTAGCAATCCCAGTACTGGGCATATACCCAGAGAAAACCATAATTCAAAAAGACACTTGCACCCCAATGTTCATTGCAGCACTATTTACAATAGCCAGGTCATGGAAGCAACCTAAATGCCCATTGACAGACGAATGGATAAAGAAGATGTGGTACATGGGGCTTCCCTGGTGGCACAGTGGTTGAGAGTCCACCTGTCAATGCAGGGGACACGGGTTCATGCCCCGGTCTGGGAAGATCCCACATGCCGTGGAGCAGCTGGGCCCATGAGCCATGGCCACTGAGCCTGCGTGTCCGGAGCCTGTGCTCCACAATGGGAGAGGCCACAAAAGTGAGAGGCCCGCGTACCACAAAAAAAAAAAAAAAAAAAAAAAGATGTGGTACATATATACAATGGAATATTACTCAGCCATAAAAAGGAATGAAATTGGGTCATTTGTAGACATGGATGGACCTAGAGACTCTCATACAGAGTGAAGTAAGTCAGAAAGAGAAAAACAAATATCGTATATTAACTCATATATGTGGAATCTAGAAAAATGGTACAGATGAACCAGTTTGCAAGGCAGAAATAGAAATACAGATGTAGAGAACAAACCTATGGATACCAAGGGGGGAAAGCAAGGGTGGTGATGGTGGTGGTGGGATGAATTGAGAGATTGGGATTGACATATATACACTAATACGTATAAAATAGATAACTAATAAGAACCTGCTGTACAAAATAATATATAAAACAAAAAAACAAAAACAAAACAATACAAAACAATAAGAACAAAAAGATTTGAGGGAAAAAAAAAAAAAAAAAAAGAAGTCAATGGACCTGCAGAGACCTGTATGGGCTTTTGCCCACAAAACAAAGATAAAAACAAAAACAAATTTGGGGCCTTTAAACTACCCTGTGCTCCCTGTAGCACTACAAACAATAGAATTCTACATATCACCTGTATTGGGGTTACCTAGAGGTCTCAATGGGAAATCATGATCACTTTTTTGGTGTCTAATGGTAGTGAGAGGAAGGTGGATTCAGCAATTAACTTAAGAGTGCCATTGACCTTGAATCTCCTGATACTTTCTTTCTCATGAATTTAATTAAATTATTTTATGTAATTATATTTTTAATGACTCACTCCCCAAAAGACTGAAAGCACCTTGAGAGGAAGAATTATGGTTGCCTGTTTACCACTCTATCCCTAAGCCAAGCAGAGTGCCTGGTGCATAGTGAATGTTCAGTAAATAATTGTTTAATGAATGAATGCTCAAACCATATACACACACACACACACACACACACACACACACATAAGGCTCGTATCTAATTATAATAGAAAGAGCCCTAGTGTGGGATTTAGGTGTTCTAGGTATAATCCTTATCTATTCACTAATTATGTGTGACCTTGGCAAGTCATAACCTTTTCAGAACTTCAGTTCTTCTGCAAAATGGAATGATTAGATTTAAATCAGTGATTTACGAAATGTCCTTGCTCTGCAGATATTTTCGAGAACAGGACAGGATTAGAGAATGTGTGCAGTGGGCAGGCTTAGTACCTCTAGTGTCTAACTCATTAAGAACAAGATTAATTTATTTTAAATATTAGGCTTAACATTTGAAGAGTGTGTCTGTAGCTTACAAACACACACACACACACACACACACACACACACACACACAACACACAATCGGGGAGAATATCTCCAAGTTTTCTTACGTCTTCTTGAGATAGGCTGGTCTATAACCAGAAAAGACAGCAGCGTGTTTCTCTTCATCTTAGTTTTATAGTAAGTTGTTAAAAACCCTGTAAGCATTGTTAAGAATCTGGATTGTTTAGTCAAGAATTGGTAGAAAAAGAGTTATAATAACCTTTATAGTAACAGGAATTGCAATAGTAAGCTGGTCCTGTATTGTTCTGTATCTAGAAACCTCATGTATGTATTCTACTGAACAGAAAAAATAAATAAGTATTCTCGTAAGTGTTTGATGTGTGTGTGTGACGTTGACATATCTGCAGTTACCTAACTTTTACCATGTATTTTACTAAGAATTTTTTTTTTAAAACTGATAAAATACAGCAGCACTATAAAGTAGATACAATTCTCTTTCCTTTTTATATCTCTTCAGTCAAAATGTTTATTGGGCATCTATATATCCTTGTTAACATTCAATGGAATGGGCAATGAATATGAAAGTAAAGACATACAAACTCCATGCTTTCATGGCACTAATATGAGAATTGAGTGGTGGGGACAGAAAAAAAAAAACAGATAAATAAATTCATAATATACTTTGAGGGATTTCCCTGGTTGCGCAGTGGATAAGATTCTGTGCTCCCCATGCAGGGGGCCCAAGTTTGACCCCTAGTCAGGGGACTAGATCCCACATGCATGCAGCATCTAAGAGTTCACATGCCACAACTGAGAAGCCCACGTGCTGCAACTAAGGAGCCTGCTTGCTGCAGCTAAGACCCAGTGCAACCAAATAAATATTAGAAAATATACTTTTAGATAGAGATGGTTCATCACTCTTACTAAAGATGTTCAGATATCTCTAAAAAAAATAAAGAGGGCAATGGAATAGAGCATGATGAGGGTGGAGTTGGAGGAGAAGAAAAGTTACATTTGAGAGAGTTGTTGGGAAAAATCTGAGTAGAGAACACTTGAGCTGAGATCTGTGTAATGATCTTGCAGACACTAAGCGTGAACTCCAGATAAAATACAAACAACTATGAGAAGACAACTGGGGAGTGAGCATAAGTGATGATATTCTAGAGGGGAACTGACATTTGGAAAGAGGAAAGAGCACAAGGTGAATTTCTGGTGGCTACGGTTTTTAGTCTGAGGGTAAGTCATAATCAGTCTCACACAGGCAATTAAAACTCCAAAAGAAAACTCGGTGTTTTTGGCAAGGTGCACTGGGGGGTTAGAGTTTGAGGAACCACTTCCCCTCGAAAGTCAGACAGTAGTCCTTCCTGCAAAGGAGATATTCAGAAAGGGGAGACCCAAGTCTGTGATTTAACTCTACTGACATCCTAGGCTGACCTCTGAAACGTGCCTGTGTGGACCATGCTGCCAGAAACTCAGCTAAGGATGAAGGAACTGACATTTTAGTTGCTTCCCTTAGGGGAATGAGTTTAAGAAAAAAATGCATAGTGCTCAGTTTAGTCATCTACTGAAAGGAATTAACAAGACTGAAAAAAATGCAGAAGTATAACCATGGTATTATTTCAGAAGACAATATCAAATATTGTTGATATCAATCTTACCACAAACTGATCTCTATGTTTTATGTCTCCCTATCATAATTCCAGCAAACCTGGTTTTAAAATTCATATGGAAATGTTGAGGACCTAGAATATCCAGAGCAAACTTGAGAAAGATAAAGTTGGAAGATTATGCTACATAATTTCAAGATTAACATATGGTGATCAAATAATTATTTTACTGGCACAAAGATCAATAAATGTGTTAAATTAATAGGATAGAGAGCTAAGAATTCAATAGGTACTTATATGTCTATTTTATTTTTTTTAGACAAAGACATGAAAACCATCCAATGGGAGATAAAACAGTCAACAAATGGTGTTGGAAAAACTGGATATCCCCAGAGAAAACAATATACCTAGACACCTACCCTACACTTAACACAAATATTAATTTGAGATCTCTTATAGAATTAAATATAAATAGAAAAACTATAGAGCTTTTAGAGAAAAATACAGGAGAAAATTTTTGTGAGTTGGGTGTAAGTAAAGATTTCTTAGGACACAAGAATCAAAACCATAAAAGAAAAAATGATAAAGTTAGATTTCCTCAAAACTAAATATTTCTCCTCATTAAAAATAAAATCTCACAACTTTGAACTGAAAACATGCATAAAATTTATAAAGTGTAAGTAGATAAATAGTTAAACAACACAGAGTTAGCTTGAATGGGCTCCCAATGGCCTAACTGGGAACAATGTGGACCTTACAATTAATGAGTAATGGATTATAATCGTTTAAGTAAAAATGATCTGTGAAACTACTGATAAATAAGTAAATAAATAAAGTACATGGGGTAGTAACATGATTCTAATAGTAGAAGGGCAACCAATAAAAGAAGAAGTGATGACAAAATTGAGACCCATTATTCTGCAGCTATCTTAGGGATAATTATTGTAGGCAAGCCATCAGTAGGTGCTAGTATCTGTGGGTGAAATTTAAATAAGAGAGGATATTCACACGGTCTCATATATATATGCTGAGGTTACTTATGAATTATGAATGAACAATGGTAAGTTTAAAGTGAAGGGATCTGGCAGACTCTACCTTTAACCAAGAGATCAGAGTAAACATCACTAGTAATGGGACAAACTGATAACATTCACTTCTTCAAGTGATTCACTGAAAAGGACACAGCATTACTCACATGGTCTTACATGAGACAAACCCAATTGAGGAACATTCTACAAAACAACCGACCTGTACTATTCAAATGTCAGTGTTATGAAATAAAAAAAAAAAAAAAAAAGAATGAGAAATTATTCCAGATTAAAGACTAAACAACCATGAGACCTGAATGCCATGCATCATCCTAGATTAGTTCATAAATGGGTGAAAATCCTATTAAGGACAATTAGTGAAATTGAATAAGGACTTTATTATTAGTATTGTTAATGTCAAATTTTCTGAATGTGATCATTTGTTTCACTTTGGTTATGTAAGAAAATGACCTTGTTTTGAGAGAGAGAGAGAGAGAAGCATATAGCAAATGCAGTGAAAGGTACCAATTTCTGAAGGATATATGGGTATTAATTGAATTCTTCTTGTGACTTTTAAGGTTTAATTTTTTTTCAAAGAGAAAAATTCAAAACATAACAAAAATAATCTAAATACAATTTTTTTCTGCTGTTTACTTAGGAGAGATTCTCTTCACACATGGATTGATCTTAATCAGTGATTAGGGCCTTTCCTCAGCACGTGGAGGTTTTTTTAATGATATCATTTTTTAATGTCGCTTTTCCAAATGTTCTCATGCTTCTTTTCCACCATGAGAAAAAGTACTTTTCTTATATTTTTAATGCCATTATCCATCCCACATACTTTGTATATTTCTCTTTCATTTTTAATGAATATATTTTAAAATATTTCTGCCCTATCTTTCTGCCTTCTAGTGGCTCTTTTCAAGATGGTTCTCCAAATCACTGATTTTATTTCCACACTGTTAAAATTCAGGATTCTACTGCTGCATAGATCCTTTCCCTAAACCTCTCTGTTATCATTTTATATTTCAGCTCAACCTATTTTCTGAAAATCTTGCTCCTACTTTTTCTTAGAGTTTTTTTCTACCTGCATCCAAAAGAAGATGCCAGCTTCACCTAACACTTCTTAGTAAGTCATTATCAGGGGTTTTCCTTTCTGTGAGTTTTCAGATAATGCTTCTTTTCTTGTCATATACTGCAGTATTTTGTTTTCATTCTCACCTATGAAACTGCTGACTCATCCAAAAAGGATGAGAGGGCAAGCTAGTCTGCCATTTGCTAATAGAAGACTTGTCTTAGTGCAGTGCTCCTAATCATTCTAATGCTTCTATGTTAGACTGAGTTGAGGTCTGTACCTTTACCTCATGCTGGCTACCTGAGGTATGTTTTATATGAGGAGAACTTTCTAACTCTTCCTGCAGGATGTGCTCACAAGATTCCACTTCCCAGTATTCAAATTGCCTTTACAGTTTTCTCCTCCTTGCACAATTTTTTTTTTTTTTTTTTTTGGTGTTTAGTCACTAAATGCTTGGAGTTGCTCCAGATCGTTGTCTGTATATTAGAGAGATAAGTAAGTCCTATATGCCTGTTGGTATAGATTTATTTTTTTTTAACTAAGAAGGACAGGTAGTAAAGGAAGACACAAGTGTCTTTTTTCTTTGTTTGTTTCCAAATATTTATTTATTTATCTATTTATTTTTATTTATTTATTTTGGCCACACTGGGCAGCTTGTGGGATCTTAGTTCCCCAACCATGGATCGAACCCGGGCCCGTGGTAGTGAAAGCACAGAGTCGTAATCACTGGGCTGCCAGGGAGTTCCCCCAAATACTTACTGGGTTCCTGCTCTGTATCAGGTACTGTTCTTACCATTTTACGTTCATTATCAAAAGTCACAAGAGTCTTGTTATTACCCTCAGAACATCATAGAATTGCTGGGTCATAAATGATTATAATTTTACCCCCTGTCCTAGACCTATCAAACTTTTGGAACTAGAATTTGGATCTAAACCAAACTTTTAGGTCCTGGCAATAAACTGACTTCCTCTCTTAGAATTTTTAAAATTGAGTATTAATTATTTCCTGTGGCTTCAAAGTCAGGCAAAAGTGGGTAGAAGATTCATCAGAGTCAGATAGTCTAATCATTTTAGCTAAGTTTCCCCATTATTTTTATCTTTAAAAAATAAGTTTTAATTAATGGTAGAATAAACTTTTGAGCAAAGAGTCAACTAAGAAAATAAGAGATATAATTTTAATCCCAGTGATGAATGCCTATTTTCCTATCTTGAATTGAGTCCTTTTGTTTCTTAGGTATATTTTCAAAATTCATATTTTGTGTTCTGCAGTAACTACAATATACTGGAGCAAGGGCATGTTCTTTACTTTGAAAATTGCTTTGAAGGCGTATATCTTAAAATAAATCAAGTTAAGATATAACTTTTGTTATTAGTTTGTAGTTGTATAGTTGTACATTGCAGTGAATGTGGCTGGATTTATATCTACTTTTAGGGATTTATTGGTGTTTTCTTTATGGCTTGATATATAAACAATCATTTTAAATGTTCCATTGGCTCTTGAAAAGAAGGAGCAGTACTTACATAGGATTTAGGATTTGAAATACAGTTATACATAAAACATATCCTGTTAATATATTACTCAGGCCTTTCTTTTTGTTTACTTGCTCTATCAAAGACTGTTAAAAAATTTCAATTAAATTTGTGTCTCTGGCTATTTCTCTATATATTTCTTAGCATATGTTTTAAGTATTTAAATTCTATGTTAAATACTTAAAAGTTTACTACTATTTCTACTTTCGGTACACTGGGGCATGTGTTTTTAGCATACAAACGTGAACTATAAAAATTACATATATAATATAGTAATTCTTTTCTTTTTTGGATTATTTCATCCATCAAAGGCTGATAGGTTATATTAAAAAATTCTATGACTGTTTCTATTTCTCCTATGTCTAAGTACTTATTTTATATATTTAGATAATAGGTTATCACTTTTTGAAGTCTCATCACAGTTGGACGCTCACCATGGATTGTATGTTTTTAACCTTTATCTGCTTAAAAGCTCACCTTGAACTCCACTTTCATGTTGTTATTGGAATCCCTGCCTTACTTTTATTTTATTTGTATTATATATATTTGCCCTTCTTTTTCCTTTTAGTCTTTCAGGTGTACTTTTTTTCACCCCGCACCTTGCTGAAAGTATATAGTTTATTTATGTATATGTATATATATGTCTACTTACTTATTTTTTAGACTATATCCAAGATTAAGTGCTTTCATTGAAGTATAATTTACATGTAGTGAAACACACTTCTTAAATATATAATTTGGCGATTTTGGTGTGTAACGAGTACATCATTCAAGAAAGAGAATATTTTCATTACTGCAGAAACTTCCCCCTCACGTCCTTCTCTAGTAAACTCTGTTCCCAGAAGAACCACTCTTCTCATTTTTATAATCACAGATTAATTTTTCCTGTCATCAACCTTTCTATAAATGTGACCATACCTAACATACTGATATGTAGTCTGGCTTATTTTACTCCAAATGGTGTTTTCAAGACTCATTTTAAATTTCAAGACTCATTTAAAAATTATTTTGTTGCTTGAATCAGTAATTCCTTTTACTCATTTCTGAGAAGCATTTCATTACACAGATATACCGTAATTTTTATACTATACTATTCTCCTTTTGATGGAGAATACTTAGGTTATTTACAGTGTTATTTAGGTTGTTTCCACTGTCATTTAGGTTATTTCCATTGTCATTTAGGTTACTGCCACCTTTCACTTATTACGAATAAGAAGCTACTATGAAAATTCTTAGATGAGTCTTTTGATATGAGTATACATATTTAAAGCTTATGTATGAAATTGCCACATAAGTTTCCATAGTGATTATATCATTTTTAACCCCACCTGCAATGGAACAAGTTGCTCTACAACAGCAGTAGTTGAAACAGAGTGTGTACACACCTGGAGTTCCTGAGACCTTTTCAGGAGGTTTGAAAAAAATTCAAACTATTTTCCTAATAATACTAAGATGGTATTTCTACCATGTTGATATCTGCACTTTTGGAAGAAAAGCAATGGGGGCAAGGGTGGAGGTAAAAATAAATCTGATGTTTATTATAGCATAATTAGAGCAGTAGCACCAAACTGTACAGATAGCCATTGTTTTCTTCACTGCCATACACTTAGAGTTAAGAGAAAGAGATAAGAATAAAGAAAGAAAGAAAGGAAGGAAGGAAGGAAGGAAGACAAAGAAAGAAGGAAGTCAGTACTACAGAAGAATGTCCTTGCTGAAGCAGTAAAAATCGCTAATTTTACTAAATTTTCACCCTTTAGTACACAGGTTTTTTTTTTTAACATCTTTATTGGAGTATAATCGCTTTGGAGTTGTGTTAGTTTCTGCTGTATAACAAAGTGAATCAGCCAAATGTATAGATATATCCCCATAAACCCTCCCTCTTGCGTCTCCCTCCCACCCTCTCTATCCCACCCCTCTAGGTGGTCACAAACCACCGAGCTGATCTCCCTGTGCTATGCAGCTGCTTCCCACTAGCCATCTATTTTACTTTTCGTAGTGTATATATGTCCATGCCACTCTCTCACTTTGTCCCAGCTTGCTCTTCCCCCTCCCCGTGTCCTCAAGTCCATTCTCTATGTCTGCATCTTTATTCCTGTCCTGCCCCTAGGTTCATCAGAGCCATTTTTTTTTTTTAGATTCCATATATATGAGTACACTTAATTTTAATATTCTTTGCGAGAAATAGGAAGTACACATAAATCTCTACTATTGTATTCTGAAGTATAATGGCTATCTTGACAAACAGCACCTTAATTGTGAGGGAAACTGGCTGCCTTTTTCATGGAACACCATTTTTACTTAAAAAATGACTGACAGTCTATGATTATTCAGAGTGGATATTTGTTAAACATTTTTCAAAAATTAACTAATTGTGTCTGTCACTCCAAGGAAAACAACTGACTGTACGTGTTACCAGTGATGAAAGTTGAGCTTTTAAGCAAAAATTAGAATGCAAAAAAAACTTATATGCACTGGCTTCCCAATATTTAAAGATGTAGTTGATAAATTTGGTGGTGATATAAATGAATGCGATAATGCATAATGAAATATATCAACATTTAGAAGATCTCAATAACTTAGTAAAACAAATATTTTGCAAATAAACAATGTACAATGTTATAAAATCATGCTTGAGTGAAAGATCTATCCAAAGTTTGATAGAACATTTGATTTTAATGTAACAGAATGAGAAAAGCTTACTGATACGTGTTTTAGTTTCTAAAACTGCTGTAAAGAATTACCAAAAATTTGATGGCTTAAAATAGCAGAAAGTTATTCTCCCACATTTTTAGAGGCCATAAATCCAACACCAAGGTGTTGGCAAGGCGGAGTTCCATTTCAAGACTTTAGGGGAGAATAACTTTCTGCTATTTTAAGCCATCGAGTTAGTGCCTCACCTAGATAATCCAGGATAGTCTCCTCCTCTCAAAATCCTTAAGTCAATCACATCTTTTGTCATAGAAAGTAATATTCACAGGTTCCAGGGATTAGGACATGGGAATATTTTGAGGGAGGCCGTCGTTCAGCCCGCTACCAGATGGTTTTGTATTCCATGTTGTAACTAACATTTAAGGCACTACCGCATTTTGAGGTTTGGTATATGATAAAAGAATATACACATTAGCTGAAAATTCTTTAAAAAATACTCCTTCCTTTTATAGTTACATTTCTGTTTGACGCTGGATTTTCTTCAGCTACCTCAGCAAATACAACTTGTCACAATAGAATGAACAAATCAACAAATATAAGACTGCAGCGTCCATTAAGCCAAATATTAAAAAAAATTTACAAAACCAGAAAACTATGCTATACTTGTCACCAAATATTATTTTTATTTTGGAAAACATAGTAATTTTTCAAGAATATTTGTTGTTTATTTTAACATTTACTGGGTAAATTATCATAATTTTAAATTCAGTAATAAATTATGTGTTTTTAAAATTTTCTGTTTTATTTTCTAATGTGGTAAATATGATATGAAAATCCACATTATGCAAAGCTCTTTGGGGTTTTCAACCATTTTTAAGAGGGTAAAGTAATTCTGAGACTACAAAGTTTGAAAAGCACTGCTCCACGTCCTTTACAAAATTTGTGGTCAATCTTTTAAAATTTTGTGACTGTAGTGGCTAAGGAATAGTATCTCATTGTGGTTTTAGTTTGCCTTACCTTGATGACAGTGACGTTGAGTACCTTACTGGTTAATCCATATGCTTTTTTTGAAAAAAATGCAGCTTCTTCTAATTCCTTGTAATATTTTATTTGACCTAATCAACACATAAAATGTGTTGCTTAATTGAAAAATAATTTGAGATATATATTTATATATAGAGAGAGAGTTTACTCTTGAACAATGCAGGGTTTAGGAGTGCAAACCCCTCCCCCTTTATAGTTGGCCTTCCATATCCTCAGTTCTGCATCTGTAGATTCAACCAAACTCAGATCATGTAGTACTGTAGTACGTATTTATTGAAAAGAATCTGCATGTAAGTGGATCAGTGCAGTTCAAATCCATGTTGTTCAAGGGTCAACTGTATATATGTCATTGATTTTTAATTGATTTATGTTATCATCAGAGAACATATTCTGTATAATTTTCACTCTTTCAAATTTATAGAGACTTATTTTGTGGCCCTGTCTATGGTCTATCTAGATAAATGTTCCATATTCAATTTAAAAGAATGTGTAGAACTACCATATGACCTGGCAATCCCACTACTGGGCACAATACCCTGAGAAAACCGTAATTCAAAAAGAGTCATGTTCCACAATGTTCATTGCAGCACTATTTACAATAGCCAGGACATGGAAGCAACCTAAGTGTCCATTGACAGATGAATGGATAAAGAAGATGTGGCACATATATCAATGAAATATTACTCGGCCATTAAAAGACACAAAATTGAGTTATTTGTAGTGAGGTGGATGGACCTAGAGTCTGTCATACAAAGTGAAGTAAGTCAGAAAGAGAAAAACAAATACCATATGGTAACACATATATATGGAATCTAAAAAAAACAAAATGGTTCTGAAGAACCTGTGGGCAGGACAGGAATAAAGACGCAGACGTAGAGAATGGACTTGAGGACACGGGGATGGGGGAGGGGTAAACTGGGACGAAGTGAGAGAGCGGCATGGACATATATACACTACCGAATGTAAAATAGCTAGCTAGTGGGAAGCAGCCACATAGCACAGGGAGATCAGCTCAGTGCTTTGCGACCACCCAGAGGTGTGGGATAGGGAGGGTGGGAGGGAGACGCAAGAGGGAGGGGATATGGGGATATATGTATATGTATAGCTGATTAACTTTGTTATACAGCAGCAACTAACACAACATTGTAAAGCATTTATCCTCCAATAAGGATGTTAAAAAAAAGAATGTGTACTGTGAAGATTTGCTTGTTTGGTTGCATCTCTCCTTCCTCCAGTAATTACTCCACACCTTCCTAAAGGAGGTCTGATGATGACCCACCCTTCCTTAAAAATCGCTCGTGGCTCTCTAATGCCAAATTCTATGGGGATCTTTACCTACTTTTCCAGATTCATGTCTAATTTTGTTACCTGAGCATTTGGGGCTGTTCCTAGAACATGTCATCTCATTCATTCTTCTGTACCTTTCCAATCCCACTTCCTGTACTTCTGAGTACCCTTTCTTCCTCACACACCTTGTAAAGTCTCACACTCAAGACCTTCAAATGTCACGTCCTGTCTATGACTTGCATAAATATTTCTTAGATTATTTTGTTAGGAATGTTATTTATATGTTCTCTAGGCTTTCAAATTTTCTTTTTTGTCCATTTCTTTTATAAAAAATGAAGAGAGAAGTATGAAAACTTCCACAGTTAATTTTCAATTTGTTTACGTCTCCCCTAGTTCTATCAGTTTGCCTAATACATTTAAGAGTTTTTCTTCTGAATTGCACACGTTTAGAATTGTTATGCCTTCGTGTTGAACTGATGCTTTTTATCATTATGAAAAGGTTCTCTTTATCTCACAATATTCCTTGTCTTGAAGTTTCCTTCATCTGCTATAACTAAAACCACACCAGCTTTCTTAATGTTTTCATGGTATATACTTTTTCATATACTTCCAACATTTTTGTGTCTATGTATTTAAACTGCATATCTTGTAAGTACCTTAGAGATGTTTCCTGATATTTCTACTTAGTCTGACAATCACTGCCTTTGATAAAAATGTTTTGTCCATTTATAATAAATGCAATTATAAAAAATAGTAAGTTTGCCTCTTTGTCACCTTTGTTCCTCGTTTCTTGCCTTCTGTGGATGAACTGAGTGTTTTTTTATGATTATATTTTAATTCTTCAAATGACTTTTCAACTATTCTTTCTATCTTGGGGGATATGGCTTAATTTATCATAGAACACCATGAATTAAGATTGTACCACTTTCCATATAATTGGATTATTATTCATTTATTCTCCCTGCTTCCTCTGTGCTATTGTTATCATATATATATATATATATATATATATATATATATTACTTTTATGTGTTACAAAATCCCAGAATATATATATTTTTTCAGTATAAGAAAAGAAATAACTAGTCATTTTAATTTGTATAATGTTTCTTTCTGATGCTATTCATTCCCTCCTACAGTTATAAATTTCCATCTGGTATCATTAGGTTTTCTGGTTGAAAAATTTTATTTAGCATTTCTTTTTGTACATTTATTTTATGCTGGTGAAAATTCTTCTAGCTTTCATTTATCTAACAATATATTAATTTCACCTTTTCTTGAAGGTTATTTTTTACTGCATACAGAATTTTAGGTTGACAGATTTTTTTTTTTTCTGTCAGCACTTTTTAAAGATGTTATTGTACTATTTTCTGGACTCTTGTTTCTGATGAAGTCAACCATTATTCTTATCCCTGTTCCAATATGATCAAAAGAAATATGTTTCTTTTATGCTTGGCTGACTTTAACATTTTCTCTTTTTTTCTGGCATTTTCACTTTTGATGTGCTTTCATATGTATTTCAACTGCTTGGGGTTTACTGAAGTTATTAAATCTGTAAATTTATATTTTTCAGTGAATTTGGAAAATGTTCCTCCATTGTATCTTCAAATATTTTTTTCTGCCCCATTTTTTCTATCCTTCTGTGATTCGAATTACACATCAATTAGATTGTTTGATACTGTCCTAAATGTCACTGAAATTTTATTTTCTTTCAGTCTTTATTTTCTGTGTTTAATTTATAATAACTTCTCTTTGGATTCAATGATATTTTCTTCTGATGTGACCAGCTTTTTGTTAGGTCAATCCAAATTTTTTTTCAAATTCTAGAAGATTCATTTAGCTTTTTGATACTGTCATTTCTCTAATGGTGTTTCTCATCATTTTATTAGCTCTGTCCTCTTACAGATTTTTAAACTTATTTATAATACCTACTAAGTTATACATCTAGGACATGTGTTGATCTTCTATTGACTGCTTTCTTGTCCAAATTATTTGCCACATTTTTCTTATGCTTTGCATGTGTAGTAATTTCTTTATCACTGCATATCATGGGCAATATGAATGATATACTGTAGAGCCTCTGAATATTATCTGCCTCTAAAGAACATAGGGTTTTATACTTGCAGGCAGTTAAATTACTGGTAGATCACTTTGATCCTAGAGAGACTTGGTTTTAGGCTTAGTTATAATGGGTAAATTTTGGTTTTAATTTTACTCATAAGGTATGTAGTTCTGAGTCCTGAGCTAACTTGTAAGATATGGTTCTACTGAGGTGTTAAGGGAAAGGCCACAGCATTCAAAAAGCTATTCAACAAACTTGTTGGAACTTGATTTGTAAACTCTGTCTTCCTACATGCAGGCAACTGCTGAAATCTCTGCCTCTTGCATACTGCTTTCTTCTAGGCTTCTTGAATCCTCCCTCTGCATACATATTTTAAAATATTGTTCAAGAATCTGAAGCAGTTACATGCAGAGTTTAGAATTTCCCCTCTTTGGCTTCTTCCTTTCCAGGAGTTTCCTCCAATTCCCAGCTACTCTGATAGCACTAAGCTCTAACTTTTTTCTCTTCAGCCTATTTCTGTTCAAACTGTAATCTCACTCTGTGGTAGAACACTAGGAAATGCTTTTAAGGAAAAAGCTATTCAAACATGGCATTCTTTCTCTCAAGAATTATGTCCTCTACAGTTTCTGGCTGTTTGTTTATTGGTAGCTTTAGGTATTTATTTTAATATTTTGTACAGAATTTATACACAGTGGTCACAGGATTAATGTAACACAACCTTTTCTGCCATTTTCAGAACTGGCATTCCCCTACTGATGAGAAAAAATTTCTTTCAATAAGAATATTAATTTCATTACCAGTGAAAGTAACAAAAATATTTGATCTGTTACTTTATCTTACATTTTCTGTTTTATATACTTTTTTGATAATGTTTATATTTTTCAATCTAATTTTTTCCCTTTGATAACTTGATAGACACAGAATAAAAAAGGAAAAGATGGACTGTTTGGTAGTCATGGTCCAAGTAGCATAATAATCATTTTAAAACTGTTCAATTGATCAATAATATATTAAAAGTCAATGTATCTGTGACAGCCCCTTCCTTCCAAAAGTCAGTCAATCAGAAACACATTCACTCTAATACATATGCCACTAAGTGCCACACAATCAAAAAGAGTTTCATCCAAGTAACTCTGCTTTTACCGATGATGTCACCCCACGTGCACCTCTGAGATTCCACCAATCTCTGAACTCTATGATTTTTAAAATTCTCATGTATGATTAGTAGTCTGCTCTGCCTGGAGAGACTGTGCCTGATTATCAACATTCTTCTATACTGTAATAAGCAATAAAATCATCTTCAGAATTTTTTTTTTAGCTTCTCAGTGATGGTCGTGTCACCCTTTAACAGTATAAAGCCTGTTGTAAATTTTACTAATTATTACTATTATATATCCCTATCAGTGTCAGGATGAATGCCCTCTTCCCTCTCAGTCTTCACTCTACTTTTGTTGAACTACCAGTTTTTTGGTGTGATATTCACGGTTCAGTTTATATATTTATCTGATTATCTTATACTTAAATATGTTTTTCTTTTTTCATTAAGATGAGTTCTAATTTATACCCATAATTATACAAGTCATTACAGTTAATTTTATATTTAAGTTGCTTCTTTGTGTGTTCTTTATTTTGATTCATTTTTGGATGACTTGAAATTTGCCCCTGGGTAATTTTTATCAGGAGCTCTTCCTAGTTTATTTCCTGCATTTTTATATATCCAAGATTTTTTGTTTTGTCTTGTTCTGCCTTCAGACTATAATAATAATATGTTTGAGTACAGCCTTTGTTGATACAACCTTTCAGCCTTCACCCTGAACACCTAGCCTCTTGTTTTGTAGTATTACTGTTGCAGAGCTGTAGAATCATGATAACCTATACTTTTTGCTGTTGTTGTTAGTAACCTTACATTTGTTTTCTGCCCTGATGCCTTTACGGTACTTTTACCAGGGCTCGAACCCACGTCCCCTGCATTGGCAGGCGGATTCTTAACCACTGCACCACCAAGGAAGCCCTACAGTGAGTCTTTTTAATCTAAACTACAGTTCTTTTCTCTTTATATGGCATTACTTCTACTATATCTTTAAATATTCATTTATTTTCCACTTAATTTATTCCCTAATTATTATTGTAGAAAAAAAATCAAAACTATACATCATGGAATACAACATCTTTTATGATCCAGTCACTCACTATCTTTTACATTTATCTTTTAGTGAATCCTTTCAACTCCATACCTGATGCTTTAGACACATAGACCTGCTTTCTGAATCCTTATTCAACATTCATAATCAAGATTTTCATTTTGTATAAAGCATTTCTAGAACTCCTAGATAGAATTGTTCAGTGTCTCCATTCTACTACCACTGGTACCAACAAATATTTTATCAGAGCAGAGATGAAACTCAATTACTTTTACATGTTCTCCTTTACTAGACTGTAGCTATTTACAAGGTAAGTAACCTATATGATTTGTCCTAGTGTCATGTGCATTTACCATAGTGCTTGGCATAGAGGAAGTGCTGTTTAATAAATGTCTGCAGAATGAATGAATGGACTTACAGTTGGCATTTATTGATATATTGATCAGGGAGTTATAAAACTGGGATTTTATCATGCTTGGAAACCTCCTAATTATTTGATTTTGTAACTCTGTGCCCTTGTGTTCTCAGTTGTACTTTGGTGGGATTTAGGTACGTAATTAATAAGTTCTCTTCTAGCTCTGAAATGCCATGACTCTCTAATTACATTTCTCCCTGCATCATTATTTCTTCTGGATAGTAGGTAGGTCTGTATAGAAATTCAACAAAAACTTAAGTCCATCAGGGAAAAAAAAGACAATAACATAGCTTTTACTATATGCAAGACACACAGTTTATCTCATTTGATCATTACAACCCAATCATGTAGATAATATTATTATCCTCATTTTATATATACACAATCTGAGACATATAGAGATTAAGTACTATGCTCATGTTCACACATCGCCTGTAAGTGATATAGCTAATATTTGGAAGCTAGGTAGACTTACTCTTCTGTTCTGTGCTCTTAACTAGCATTCTATGCTGCTTCTCATTGTTTTAGACAGCTAGAATTCCATTTAAATATAAATCTTCTTTTTCAATGAAGGTCATTATTGCTTGCTCATAGTAGGTGTTCACTGTATATATTTGTTGAAAGACTGCATAAACTTTCATGATTTACCTGACCAGTGTGTTGTTATAGCATGCACACTATAGCTGCAAGCACTCTGTAACTATAACATAGCACATCTAATTAGATTTCTTGCACTTTTCCATATTTATGTGTAGTGAATGCTAAAATAAAACACAGTTGAGATCTTTATAAAGCACCAAAAGCAGCATTAAAAGAAGAAAAATTTAAAAACTAAAATATTTTTCAAGTTCTTATATTTCAGCTCAACAATGCTACAAATAACAGCATTATTTACAAAATACGGTGGTAATAATGCCTCCTGCAGATTAGCATAGAGAATGTATATCAGCAATAAAATTGTAAATGTATTAGGCAGGTATAATACCCTGTGTTCAATGTTCTCAGGATATAGTGGCATTCAAATCTGAACAAAATTCAGATGTTAGTATAGTCTTTATAGCCTTTGTAATTTTAAAAATAGAATTAAAAAAAATCCCGTAATGGTGGGTACAACTCTATTAAAATGTTAATATGTATAGTTTAAGATTAAAAGTACCATAGAGTCACTATATAAAATATAGAAAACACTGACAAGCAAGAGGATTTAATCCTATAATCCTACAATTAAAAAATAATCATTGGCAACATTTGGGTATGTCTCCTTCCTGTCTTGTGTAGGTAGGGGTGCGTGTGCATGTGTGTGTGTGTGTGTGTGTGTGTGTGTGTGTGTGTGAGAGAGAGAGAGAGAGAGAGAGAGAGAGAGAGAATTTGAGCATATTCCAATATGTATATGAGGATATGTTGGCAATGACACTGATATTCCAAATGCAATGTCTCCTGCTCCCTCATAATCTTCAAGGACACTCCACCTGTTGCAGAGTCCCCATTATTTTTGGAACGACTAGCATTTGCTTTGATTCCTCTGTTGTTTCAGCTTCCCAGTCTTAAATACTTTGTGTTCAAAACCACTTTGCTGCTGCCACTACTGATACAGCCCAACGTGAGAATATCTGTGTCTGTGCCAAGAGTTCCTGCCTGATGTTGGCTCCATGTGGATTTAGGAAGATCACTGCTCTCCCCTACTCTGTAGTCTATATTGTCACCAGGAGCTGACCATGTGGGATCTCCTGGCCTCTGTGAGTCACACAGTCATTCATGGAGACACCTCCTTAAGATTCTCTCTCTAACTACCCTGTTTATAGGGACCCCATACAGAAAAAAAAATGAGGTCAGATGAGCGACCAGGCGCTAATAAGTCCATTTTTTTTCTTGACTCTTTTCTTTCTACAATAATGTACTAGGATCCACCATACAAATTCATCAATACTCAGCCACTGTTTACATATAAAAATCAGCAATTTTCACATGCTTTGACATAATGACATTCTCTTTCTGGTCTTTGAGCCTGAACCCCAGAGGCGCTGTGGCTAATTCCTAACATTCCTCCGCCATTCATTCTCTTTGTATTCTTCCTTGTAGTAATTGAGCCCCCTTTAATTTTAATTAGACACAGCTACACAGAGACTAGCTTTGCTTCTATTCCTCCAGCATGGCATCTATCTAGCATACCCACACGCAGCATTAATGTCCTTTGTGCTCTGCTCTGGATCCAGAGTCAGAAGATAGGGGCTTGCTCTCTGGGTCTGTCAAATCTAAGGCAGACAGCATAGTAAATCTCACCTAGTTCTCCTGGCCTCAGAGGCGTCCTCTTGAAGGACAGGGAATAGACCAGATGCCTGGCCCATTGCCTTCATGCAATGGCTGGTTTCTAGTATACCTTCCAGCTTTAAAATTACGTGGTTCTAATGAACATACACAGTCTCTGTTTAAACTTTTTCAAAGTTACTCACCCATGTAGGTAATTTTACTTTCTCCCTTTGGATATTTTTCACAAATCTTGATTTAGTGCCTAATGCGATTATAAAACAAGTTTAGCTTGTATGTCATACGTACGCATGTGCCTACATTTGTATTTTGTATTCTTCATAGCATCTAACAATAAGACTCATTAAATACTTTTCAAACTTTACTTAATTCATGGTAAGAAGATGGACTTTAGTCTTCTCAATACATAGTAAGATTTAGTGCATGAAACGTGAGCGATAAAATTCAAAAACAGATTGCTTTGAAATTTTAAGCAACTAAGGTGCTATTTAGTAATATACTGCTTAAAGGTTCTAGTTAACACTTTCATGGCCTAAAAGGATTAATGTGGTTTCCAAATAATAATAATAATAACAATAACAATTATAATACCATGTGTTATAATGCATCATTTTTGTAGCACTAAGAAAAGAAAAAGATGCCAATTAAACTATGACTGACTGTAAGATATATCCTGATTTCAGAAATACAAAAAAGGTAAAAAAAAACAAGTCTTAGAATTGATAAATTACTGAAGTAAGAGATAATAATAACCACAGAAACAGTGCTAATACCACTATAACTCTTACAGTGTTAGTAAGATAAAGTGTCTTACAAGCATGCTCTTATTTATACCATGAGGTAGATGGTTCTATTTTATGAACATAAAATGAAGGATTAGAGAAAAATAGCAATTTTCCCAAGGTTGTAGAATCTGGTAGATCCACCTCTATCAGACTCTATATAGAGTGATTTTTTAAAGTAAGTATACTATAATCTAGGTGTGGTGTATTTCTTTCAAAAGCAGGCACTTCTAACTGGAGAAATTAATTATGTTTGGATTACTTGGTTTGCACCCTAAACACTGGTGAATTGGAATGAAATCTCCAGAGTATCCTATTCTACATGTATTTTTCATACTCAAGGCTAATCATTTTTCTCTGTTAGTAAATTGGCTTGTTTTCTTTCATTCTTTTTAACAAGATGCCAGGGGGACATAGTATTGACTGTGGGATGAAGTTCAAGCGTTGTAAGGATTCCCTAAACAAAATGTATTTCTGTAGTTCTTAATCAGGCAATGTGTGAAGGATTTACATCAGGAACTTCTGCACAGATGATGAATGAAAGTCCCCCAATTTCACATCCTTGGAGACATAAAATATAATTGGTGTACTGTATTAAAAAGCTAACAGTTAGATCTCCTTGTTGCTGATCAAGGACATATTTTTTTTTTGCTCCAGAGGGAGTAGAAGACAAATTTATACTGTCAATTTTCAGTTATCTGGGTACTGATTGTTTAGTTCTCTCTCTCTTTCTTTGCTGGTGTGAGGCCCCTGAAACACATTTGAGATCTTTAGTACTTGGACAATGAACAACTTGAAAGCGAAAAGATATACCTTCACTTAATTTTTCAGCTTGTTAGCAGCTCTTGAAGAGTTTAGATGGATGAAAATGAATAAGAACCATGTGATTGTGAGCAGACTACACAGCTACATAAATCCCGAAGGTTAGTCACCAACAAAACCAAGATGGCAGTGTCTGTCATTTACTAGATGTGTGGCCTCAGATCAAATATGAACCCTGACAATCTTACAAGGTTTGTGTATTAAAAAATGTATTTGTATTTTATAAACTGGTAAGTGTCTTATAAGTTGTAAAGCACCTATACATTAGCATTTTATTTTCCTACTTGCCATTATCAACTTACTGTTCATTTGATCAGGTTTATTATAGTGTCAATATCACTGAGAATTAGAATTATTTTAAGGCAACACTTCTCAAATGGCTTGCCATAAAGGACCATTAAAACTCTGGCATGGGCTTCCCCAGTGGCGCAGTGGTTGGGAGTCTGCCTGCCGATGCGG
Source organism: Tursiops truncatus (assembly GCF_011762595.2). Lineage (NCBI taxonomy): Eukaryota > Metazoa > Chordata > Mammalia > Artiodactyla > Delphinidae > Tursiops > Tursiops truncatus. Next base: position 88,872,060 of record NC_047043.1, on the reverse strand, counting down.
GGGACGCAGGTTTGTGCCCCGTTCCGGGAGTATTCCACATGCCGTGGAGAGGCTGGGCCCGTGAGCCATGGCCGCTGGGCCTGCGCGTCCGGAGCCTGTGCTCCACGATGGGAGAGGCCGCAACGGTGAGAGGCCCATTTACCGCAAAAAAAAAACAAAAAAACAAAAAAAACAAAAAACTTTGGCATGGACATAGATACACTACCAACTGTAAAACAGATAGCTAGTGGGAAGCAACCGCATAGCACAGGGAGATCAGCTCGGTGCTTTGTGACCACCTAGAGGGGTGGGATAGGGAGGATGGGAGGGAGACACAAGAGGGAGGAGATATGGGAACATATGTATAACTCATTCACTTTGTTATAAAGCAGAAACTAACGCACCACTGTAAAGCAATTATACTCCAATAAAGATGTTAAAAAAAAATAAAAGAAACTAAAGAAACATTAAAAGAAAAAAGGTACACTTTATTATGTATATTTAAATCACAATAAAAAAATATGCCGTAAAAAAAACACTTTTTTCATCCATTGTGAACTGATAATTTTATACATAGCAAAGAAATTGATTATTAAAAAATAATATAAATAAAAAGAAAGATATTAAAAAATACAAATTTCAATTAGTTGTCGTTAAATTCAATGGGCATAAAATTAATGTGCTGAGTTGCTATAAAAGTTTCTAAACTCTTCCTCCTCATGACTGTATTTATTTCATTGTGAACTGGTTATTAACTTTTCAGAGACCAGTACTGTTCTGATCACACTTTTAGTAGCACTGGACTTGGGGACCACACAATATGGTACTTAACAGGGTTATAAGACTGCAAAACCTGGACCCCGATTACTCTCAGTGCTGGTCTTCTCACCATTCTTTGAAGATGTCACCCTCACTCTCAACATCAAGACCACCAAGACTTGAGCATGCTGCTTCCTCTGTCTGGCACGATCCTACCACCATGCTTTGCCTTGATGATACCATCTTTTCCTTTAAATTCCCAATTATACTTCACTTCTTCAGGAAACCCTTTCTTGAACTCTCAGACTCAGTTATGTTATTTTGTTATAGGTTCTCATTACACACCTACTTCTTCTTTACATTTCCTTTACCTATAAATTCTGTTTGTGATAATTTGTTGCCTATTAACAACCACATACTGAAACCTTCTCAAGGCCAAGGACTGTGTGAATGTCTTTCAATTTCTGAATCCCGGCGCTAATAACTGCTTCTTACATAGTAAGAATGTGACAGATATTGCTGACTGATGGACTATTTTTCTGGGCTAAGTAAGTTTAAGAGTTGGTTACACAAAAGAATTTCCCTTAATAAATGCTAATACCTGCCCCCTTTCCCATTTTAAATTATTGAACACATAGGTTAAGTGTGCCATTTTAAATATGTCAACAACAAAGCAAATTCTGCCAAACTTCATGTGGGCAGTGAATAAAATATAATAGGCATGGTTATTTTTTCATATAGTCATGAGAACTATTCACTGAAGTACAACTTCAAGAAATCAATTTGTTAAGGATTTTGTGTCATTTTCATGCAAGCTGTCAAAATTTTCTTGACAGAGCAATATATTGTGGCAATGACTTTTACTACTACTTGGTATCTATTTTACAACAATGTAGTGTTACTGATAAAAATCAAGACAGCTCAATTTTGTGATAGTACAGCCATTTATGTCTTCTCCAGGGAACCTCAGAAACCTCATTTTGTTTCTCTTAAACATTTATTCCAAAAATATTTATATGCCATAGATTTATGTTTACTTATTGAATGAACAAATATTTCTATTCATGACTTGAAATTCCCATATAGCACATACACTTACTTTGGCATGGCCAACTTAAGATATTATTTCATCATTTGGTTTGTATCTATGCTATTAAATTATGATTTAAGCTTATATGGTCATTTTCCAAAATTTTCACTTTCTATTAACTTTTCTAACAATGAAATTTTCCATCATTCATCCATCTACAAATCTACATTTATAAAAGCATGAAAAAAAACTTTAAGAAATATGCTAAGCATTTAGTACAGTTCTCCACTTTCTGTAATTTAGTTTAGAGATAGGATATTTGGTGGGTTATGTATGAGGGAGTGACTGTCTTCGACTTCTTATTTATATGCGTTACAAAGAAGCAGTGAGAATAAAATGTACTGAATAAAATGTATTAAGTAGAAGCAGGCCAATTTTACTGCTGTAATAAATAGAAAAAATCAGATTAAATTGAAAAAAAATATATTCTTAAAGGCATTAAGGAACTGAATAAATAAGGAGGACTAAATATATTAAATTTCCTTATTAGTTTACTATAGCTGTGTAACAAATTACTATCTTAAATTGAGTGGTTTAAACCAGCACCATTTTTAGCTCATAGTTCTTTAGTTCAGAAATCTGTGCCCAGCACGACAAGGCTCTTTGGGGTCTTACAAGACTGAAGTCAACCTGTCACCTGGAGATGTAGTTCTTACCTGAGGCACAGGATACTTTCCCAACCTCACTGGTTGTTGGGAGGATTTATTTTATTTTATGGTGGTTGTAGAAATGAGGTCCTAGTTTTGCTGTAGCCCTTGGCTAGGGACCACCTTCAGCCCCACAGGGAACCCCTCTCTCTTGGCACTTCACAGCATGGATATCTGTCCTCTTCAAGTCAGATAGAGTGCTTATCTATGATTTCCTCTTCTGCAACAAGCCAGAAACAACTCTGTGATTTTAAAGGGCCCTTGTGATTAGATTAGGTCTACCTGGATCTAATTATGCCATATAACATAATCTAGTCCTAATAGTAAATTTCATCATATTCAGGACTATGCAGAGCAATTATCCCAGGGGTAGATAATCTTGGAGGATACCTTAATATTCTGATTACCAAAACATTCAATGAGAGGAGAAATTAATGTATAAATTGAGAATCACCAGCTACTTTTACTTGTGGGCATTTAGTGATTCTGAGTTGGACTAAGGATAAGTCTTAGTCCATAAAGACGGCACCTACCATGCAAAAGAGAAACCAACAAGAGACTGGCTTGATGAATTCGAAACCAGAGGAGCCCCAAACAAGACATTTGTTGAATTCTGGTAGGCTGGGGCTACAAAGAGCAAAGCAGAGTAAAATCTACTGCTGTATCATGGTACTTAGGAGACGTGGTTCCTATAGACAGCAGATATTTTCCACAAATGAGTGTTCAACTATCTTGAGGCTACTTGGGCAGAGATAAAGAGCTGAGCTCCAATCTGCAAAGGCATCCTTGTCTTTTAGAGTTTAAGGGACAGAGACAAGCCAGATTCTCAATCAAAAGCACTGCCATACCTGTGGAACAGAGACAAACTAGTGGTGGACTAAGACTTACTAATTGCAACCCAGCTCTGACCCAACTCAATCTTTGACTAGGATATATTGACACATCACCTCTTTTAACTGATTAAGGGAGGAAAGGGTGAATATTAGCTGGTGGAAGGTAACATCTGAAGCTTCTGTGATTCATTTATACATAGCATGTGGCATAAAATTTTAAAAAATTCTAGACATAAAAAGAGTGGGGTAGGGCTTCCCTTGTGGTACAGTGGTTGAGAATCCACCTGCAATGCAGGGGACACGGGTTCGTGCCCTGGTCCAGGAAGATCCCACATGCTGTGGAGTAACTAAGCCCATGTGCCACAACTACTGAGCCTGCACTCTAGAGCCCGCGAGCCACAACTACTGAAGCCCGTGCACCTAAAGCCTGTGCTCTGCAACAAGAGAAGCCACTGCAATGAGAAGCCCGCACAGTGCAACGAAGAGTAGCCTCTGCTCGCCACAACTACAGAAAAGCCCATGTGCAGCAACGAAGACCCAATGCAGCCAAAAATAAATAAATAAATAAATAAATTTATTTAAAAAAAAAAAAGTGAGGTAAATGTGACTCATAATCAAGAAATAACACAAGCCATGGAAATATACTCACAAATGAAACTGTGATTGGAGTTAGGAGCCAAGAGATTGACAATAATTTTGATGAATATGGGAAATAAAAAAATAGAAAAGATGGACAAAATAAAAGTATGAAGAATTTAAAAACTGTAATCTATAAAAATAATCAAAATATAATTCTAGAAGTAGAAAAATTAATATCTGAAAGTAAGAGCTCATTAATTGAACTTGAAATAAGAGAAAAATAAATTAGACCTTAGACATGTCAGTAGAAATTCTCCAAATTATAGTACATGGAGAAAAATTAGAAGGGAAAGAAACAAAAGAGACCAGAAGAGGACAAAAAAAAAAAAAAAGTGTAATATGTATATTTGGAGTCCAGATGTAAAGGAGAGAGACTAGAGCAGAAGAGATATATACAGGGGTAATATCTAGAATTTTTCAAATCTGGTGACATATACCAACCCAGACCACAGATCCAAGAAACCTACTGAATGAGAAGCCCAATAAATATTAGAAAACTACACATAACAATAAAGTCAATGAAAAGGAAAAGTTAAAAGTTAAAAGAAGCACTACCTTCAAAGTTTCAACAATAAGACTAACAGCTGACTTTTCAAAAGAAATTGTGGAAGGCAGAAGACAATGTAATGATATGCTTATAATGCTGAAAGAAAAAGATCAAAAGAGCCAATGAAAAAATTTAAGTAATTAACCAGCAAAATGAACATGGAATAAATAAGACAGAAATTGAGAAATTCTGTCACTAGCTACCTGTCAATACTAATCTTAGTGGAATTAAATTAGAAATTAATATGAAAAATAACTAGAAAATCCCCAATTTTTGGAAATCAAACAGCTTAATTCTGAATCACCTATAGATCACAGAATAAATCACAATAGAAACTGGAAAATATTTTAAGGTAAATTACATATAATATGCAACATTAAAATTGAGGGATGCAGAAAATCATTGTTCAGAGGGAAATATATAGCTCTAAATAACATTATAACATTGATATATGATATTGTACACATGAATAATATTCTATATGTAAATATTCTTATATAATTTCTTTATTTTATATTTATTTATATATAAACACATTATTTCTCTCTATTTACATATTTTCATCATCCCAACATATATTTTTCATTAGCATTGTGAAATGCCACTCTATTATAAAATCATTACCATATATTTATGTATGATGATTTTTCAGCCTAATTAGATTATTTGATAGTATTACAGATTTCATAGTTTAATAAACAAAAGTTTTCATCCTTCCTGCTGATTTACTTAACTTTAAAGTGAAAGCAATCCTTATCTTAAGAACAAAACTTTGGAAGTGATATAAAAGCATTGTACAAGGAGTCAGTAGAAATTAAGAAAATAACCAATTGATATATAGTTCACAATGGAATTTTTATTTTAAAAAACACACCAAATTTTTCTCTGAATAATATTAAAAATGACAAGATCATATGATTGTGAGGTTGGTGTCTTGGTAACATCAAGTAAAATATAGACAACTTAACTTCACCAAGTAATATTTTTCCTTAAGGCTACTGCACTCTAGAAAAAGGAAATTTTATAAAAGTCTATAAAGTTCTATAGAATACTTAGAAGGAAAATGAAATACTATTAACTACAGGCAGAAGGGTAAATGTTAATTGCAAGATTACATCATTATCAAATATTTAAAATAAGTTGTGAAATTTTGCAGCCTTAAACAATGGCCATTTTCTAGATGACCTCAGTAATGTGTTTTGGTACCTGGCACAATGGAATCTGAACACAAATGAAGCACGGAAAATAGTGTTTTGTACTATTAATCTGGTAAGATTTTTATGGTAGGACAAAAAGACAATTGTTTCAGTAGAAAGAACAGTCAGAACCCAGTTCTTTGCATAATTACTTGTGCGAACCTGGGCAAGTCATAAACTTTTATTTACATGGACAAACTTTGAAATCATACAGATACAGATGACATAAATTTCATATTTCTCCTCATTTGGAATTTTCACACTGAATGTATCTTATTAAAACAAATAATAGACTTGCCATTGAACCTTCAAAACCTAGGAAAACTTCTGCTCTATTGAGCCTAATACTGGTGAAGAACTTTATACTTTACAAAATCTTTGTATATCTTTTCTCACTAGATTATCCTAACCAGCCAGGGATTTAGGAAGGCATAAGATAATTAGCAGTTTATATGTATTTATGAGCAACATGATCCGACCTACATGATCACCAAACCAAATCTGTGGTCAAGTACAGCACTTTATAATGGAGTTTTGCTATTTCACATAGAATTTAATTTGGTCAAACAATACAAAACAAGGAAAACCTATGTTCATATCATATAGCCTCATCTGTATTCACACTACCTCTTCCAGATCACAAATATCAGCAGGGATAAATATGTAAGAATAGTTTCAGGAGTAATGAGTTATGCCTTGCTGTTTGACACTGTTGGAAACACTATCAGAAGTACAGGCTCCAGGCAAGGAGGAAGAAAGCTTTTTCATATGGGGAGAATAATGGTAATTGGGCAAGGAGGCTCTCATTACTTCCTACAGACACTGTATTCCAGCGTTTCACTCAAGTGAACAATGAACCTGCTTACACTCTTTACGACAGCTGAATCTCTTGACATACTCATTAGCGAGCTAGGGTCAAGAAAGAGTTCTGAAAGCCCAAGATGGGTAGGGGACTGTTAGGCAAGTTCCTTTTTTAGCTATACCATTCATAACATGTGTGGCTGATTTCTTAGTTTTAGTTAATTATTTATTGATTCATTAACCTGTCATTCAAGATCTTGAACCAGCCTTTGGGCCTGATCTACTCTGGAGTTCACCCTCATTGGGCAACTTCTTATTCTGCAACAATTTCCTTCATAAAGCACATGTATTATATTTTTAAAAAACACAAAGGTCCATAGTGACCACTTTCAGAACAGTATCATTGAAGAAGCAACAGGAAAGACCATGACTTAAACAAGGCTGGGATATGGTGAGAACCCCAAGGAATGCAGTAGAGGACAGAGGCAGCTATCAAAGGAAAATAAAGCAGGCCTCTAATTTGGAAGCAGCTGCAAGGAAGGCAGTGGACACAGAAGCTAGTTAAGAAAAATGCTGAAGCTGAGCCACCAGAGACAGTCACGGGTCTCAGTAAACCACACGCTCGTTCAGAACCCCTGCAAAAGAATTTTTAAGTCAAGGTGCAGAACCCTGCACTTGCCCTGTTGCATTTCATTTTCAAATATTGAGGCCATTATTGTAATCTGCAAAGACCTTTTCAGATCCTGCTCTACTAATCAGGTGTTTGGTATTCTGCTGTGTTGTATATCATGTGCAGATGTGACAAGCTCCCCCTCTATAGCGAGTTAAGTCACAGATAAAAGTGCTGAAATAAGAGAAGGCCAAAGGAAGAAAATCATTAAAATTGCCACTTAAAACTTAAAATTCCTTTCATGTCTCCCATTTAGGAGTTTTCTTTTGATATAATCTCGAACTTTAATGATCTCCTACTCTACTGTCATTTGTTAAAATTCTATGTCATTTTTTGTGGCCCAGCAACAGTCAACTCTTTCAAAAGCCTAACAAGATACCACAAGCACAATCTGACGGTTACATCTGCTGATTATATAGGGCTACTTATAGGGCTCTTGCAAAGCTTATCTTCTGCCTTGTTTTAGATACACTCCCCTATTTCCTTACCCAGTTTTACAACTCCATGAGTTCTGGGATTATGTCTTATCTACCATCTTACCCTGCCTCTACTTAGCAGAGGTTTGGGCTTTTTGTGTAGGATGTATTTCCCAAATATCTGCTAATGAGTACCTATTATCTAAGCACTCTGGTCAGGCCTATTAAAATCAAGAAGCAGGATTAAAAGATTAAAGTATGTTCTTTCCTTACAATGAATGTTTTCTTCCATCTGTTTATGGAACATGGAGAACTTTTTCAGCAAAACTAGCTCTTGCATTCATATTTTTCTCCTCAATTGAAATCAAAAGCAAAAAAAATCAGTGCTACCATCAACTCTTTTCCTAATGTTATCCTCCTTGGTCTGATTTAATAGATTTTATGGAATTTAATGGCACATGAGCTGGCTTTTCCTTTTCTCAGCTTAAATCACTAAGCAATTCAAAATATGGACGGTCCATATTTATGAATCCTCTGCCTCAAGTAGAAGAGAATTAGGGGTGACTAAAATAAATCCTTCATATACTTTTGGAGCTGAGTCCTTCATGAAAGGCCTTACCAGCTACGCCACAAAGATTACAGTTGCCAAAATACAATCAAGCAAATAAATAGGACAGAATTCCATCCAATAAGTGAGTGTCGCATATTTTATTCCACAATGTGGTTATCTATGATTTATAACCTTCCATTTTTCATGCAGAGAACGTTGCATATATTCCAAGAGGTTATAAACCTTGATTTTTTTTTGATGCATAGTTCAATCTGCATTATTTGCTACAGAAAACAATACCTGTGGGACACATAAATTTTACTTTACCTCCACTGGCATAATATAATAAATGATTCATCAAGTACACTGTAAAGGGGAGAAAAAACACTCTAGCTATATACAGTTCTTTGGACATTAATTTGTTCCCATAATAAGGCTCTGCTTTATGATAAACTGTGTGTAAACCTGGTTTATCCAATATACTTTGACACCATGCTGATTCTATATGCAAGAATTGCCTGCCACATTAACTGTGATATAACCAAGTGAGCTATCAACCACTGAATAATATCTTCAATAATCTGATGGCTCTGGCTCCACGACTTGCAATTATTCAACTCAATAGGTCTTGATAGTCCAGGACCATTACTTTGGAAACATCAGCTGAGAGAATCTGAGACCCACCTAACTGCTCTGCTATGTCCAGAGGAGGAAGGAATCTAGCTTTGGGCTTCCGGCGACAAAGTTACCCAACGTCAGTACTATTTCATATGTAGATATGATATAGATCTCAAGTTATTGTCAAGATCCTCCATTCTGATTTTTTGATCAGAGATGCCTAGATAGACTACTTATCCTTGTTCATTTGGATAAAAATTATCTTAATAAGAACTATTTATTGAGTGCCTATTACTGTGCCAGTTGTTTAATATTTACTATCTTGTTTTATGAGTTTTAAGAGCCTTATGTGTTGGAACTGGTTCATAATGGTTCTTGAGAACTCATTCCACTCATGTCTTCCCAAGTCCGCATTCACTGATATTGCAGTGATCGCCTGATTGGCCATGGTGAAAGTATGATACCACGAAAATGGACAAATACTACAAATAAGGGCTTTTCAAATTTCTGGTTTAATAGCATACCACTGTGACCTTTCGAAGTAGATATTATTTCTATCTTATCAATGAAGTAATTAAAGCTCAAAGAGATGAAGTATCTTGCTTATAGTCAGTATAGTCAGTGTGTAAATTTCAGACAGAAGTTTGCATTGTAGTCTATTACACACCAGAACGCAGGCTCTTCCCAATATGGGTAAATTTTTGAGGATGCTTACACACTCAAGCGGGGTCAGCCATTGTGAATAAATTGACTGTTCTTCAATAAATTCAATCAAATGTTTACTTTCCCTAATGTGTTGGTTATATTGAATTTTTTTCAAAAAGTGCAAATAGCCAGTTATTTCAGTAGAGTTTTTGCATAATAAAACTGTTTTTGTTTGTTTTTTTCAGTTTACTGTGTTTTTTATGGGGATGACTGCTAGGATGAAGTTTTGGTACCTTCTTCTCTTAGTGATATTGACAGTATATTTTAACATTCACATCACAACTAGCAAATTTAGCAGGAACCACAAGGGGATAGAATGGCAGGAAGAAGGGAGAGGTGGGAAAGGAATTTTAAAATGTATCATGACATAAGGAACAACGAAACATTTTTTTTAAAAAAGCATGGTGAAAGTACATTTAGACGTTGTAGCGATTTTTCCTTCAACAGATTATCAATAGCAAAAAGATCCATAGTTTTTCTCTCTACAAGGAGGATAAAATTCCATGTCATTCTTTATAGTAATCCAGAACAGTTTCTAAATTCAAACCATTTTACTTGTTTGACCGCTTGTCTTGTTTCTGTAATTTGTTGATGGAAATGACTAAGATGTCAAAACATTGCTCTGTATGGTCCCACAAGGGAAGGAGTGTTTTAGGAGGAAAATTCTGAAGGCGGTTTAGAGGCAAACTAAAAACAAATTTGGACTTTGCACTGAAAAATCAAAACACATTTTTTGCTTGTCTGTGCTTTGATTTTCAAACCATTTCTCCCATGTGGACACTTAATACTCTAGTTTGTGAAAGGTCCATGAAGCCCACTTTCAGTTGTTTACCATACACTCATGAACCTGAATGAGTCAATGACACCATTTCTTGCTTGCACACTGGGAATAATTCAACCATTTGGATTGAATTGACTAGCCAAATATAAATAAAATAAATCAAACCAGTTATTTGGAATAATGGATAGGCTAAATGATTGCTTAAAATATCTGCAGTCTGTCAATATCTTTCTATTATTTTGTGAATAGAGACATGTGTTACAAAAGGTCAACACTTTATCAAGTGTAAAATCTATTATCCTGAAATGTTTATTTTAAAGATCAAATGAATTGCTATAATTTAAATATACGCTTACAATGAAAACGTGAGTTTCAAAACACCATTATAAAAACATGTATTTTTGTAAACACGTACATTTATTCTTTCTCATTTTAGGGCAAAGGGAATGACTGCTGTACTACTTTCAACTTGCCGTTGTATGGCTTTTGCAAAAATTGGCCAAGGTAGTGCTTTACAAATAATAAACCTAAACCATTGACCTCACTACTAGGATTCCATGGTGGAGAGAAGAAAGATTAAGAAAGAAAGATTAAGATTAAGAGATCTGAGATTTTGCAGTTAAGACCTAGGAAGAAAGAACTAGAATATTTATCCTATGGAGGAAAATGTGAGAGAATGCAAATGTATTAATATAACATGGGGAGTATAAAATATTTTACTTTAGATGTTCTGGAGGTTTACTTTGTAGCATTGTATGTGGTCCATTTTTATAAATTTTTCAGGGCTGATTAAGTAAAACACATTTGCTTGATTTAAAAAAAAAAAGCAAACGTGTAAGAACCAATTTCTGGGACACAGTCGTCAGTATGCCAGACACCCTTCATAAAGGTAAATTCTGACATGTCCGAGTCTTTGGAAGCAGATTTCTCTCTTGGAAACCAAGTCAGGTAGATGTGCTGCTGCCACTAACCTGGCAAGTAATGATCTGCCAGGGTGGTCTACAAAATGTTAAAACTAAAGACCCCTAGTGTCGAATTTTCCTTCTCAGACAAGCCACTTACCCTCCATGTAATCTTCATTTTGAACCCCAATGGTTCATAAGCTCCATAGTGAGGGGGACCATATCAGGATTATTTAGCAATGCATACATACCTGGCTACTAGCACAGTGCAGTTTCACAATAAATATTTGTGGAATGAGATTTAGTGAATCCTAACTTTTCTCAGGGTCCATGTATTTATCTGTAAAATGGGAATGGACCAAATATAAATCAAAATGTGGTTGTTGAGAAGAAAATTGAGATTCTGTGTGTGAATGTATTTTTTAAAAGGTGATTTTTAAATTTTTCACTTTACAAGTATTTCTCCTTTTTCATTATTTATAGCAGCCATATGTAAAATACATACATTCTTCACCTGGAGAGGATTGGTTGTAGTAGATATTAGAAAAAAAATTGACATTAAAACCAGGTGATTTTTTTCAACCTTGGATTTTCCTCTTGCAAATTTGATGGTTATTTTTTTAAATGGAATTATTTCTGCATTATTATGAACTTCTGGCAGTATTACCTTAGGCAGATTGAAATTATTTCAAGATAATTATTCTATTATTTAACGGTATCATGTTACTGCTCCCTTTGCTGAAACAATGTTCTGTGGTCATATACCATAGAATTCTCCAGGCAATGCTTAAAATTGTATCTTTGCATATTTTATGTTTTTCTCTGATTGAATTTTTCTCTAAGTGTTGAGTCCCTGTGTAATTCCTACTTATCATTTTTAGCTTCAGCCAGCTCTATATAAGTCCCTCAATGTTACTGCTCCAGTCTCCAAACAAGGGAATTGATCATAGGCTTAATATTGATGACCTAATTTGATAAACTATAACATGAGTTATTCAATGAACATCTATATTATACTATAGAAAACTCATAAGATAGGGACAGATTACATTTGATCCCTGCAATTACTACTGTTATTGTAATATCCTAAAGTTCTACCAAAGCTATTTTAAAATTAGTCTACAATATTAAATACTCTTGTCAAGAAAGTAATTTTCTTTAAAATAATGAAGAATAGTGACTCCTTTAAAAAGAAGAAACAAATGCATTTTGAAAAGGAGAAGGAAAAAAAGCTAATGTTTGTTAAGTCTACAATGTGCCAAGTACTGTGACAGGGAATTTACACATATAATCTTCAGCAGCAGGTCTGAGATATTATCTCATTTTACATATAAGAAAATGATTCTCAGACACTTGCAGTAACATGATTGATACCACACAGTTAGTAAGTGGTGCAGAGCATGTATGATTTTAAAATAAGTATTACGTTTTAGGATAGTGCTAGATTTACAGAAAAATTGTGAAGATAGTACACAGAATTCCCATATATCTTACACCCAGGTTCCCCAACTATTAACTTTTATGTTAGTATGGAACATTTATCACAACTAATGAACCAATATTCATACATTATTATTATTATCTAAAGTCTGTATTTTATTTTTCTTGGCTTCTACCTAACCTCCCTTTTCTTTTCCAGGATCCCTCTGAAGATACCACATTACATGGAGTTGTTATATATCCTTAGGCCTTTTCTTGTCTGTGACAGTTTATGAGATTTTCCTTGTTTTTGATCATCTTTACAGTTTTGATTAGTATAGTATAATCCTTGCTCTGGTCCTAGAATCAGACATTTCTCCAAAGAGTTCTAATACCTTTTATTGGAGAATGGTATTGGAAACTAAGGTCTGGACACCAGGTTTCCATTTCCATTGCTCCTAGGTGTGGTGTGGTTGCTTCTAGGACTCAGCGATAGAGCAGGGAAATATTTTTGAATATACTAATCTCTCTCTCTCTCTCTCTCTCTCTCTCTCTCTCTCTCTATCTATATATATGTATATACATATACATATATAAAGTTCTCTATGTTTATATATGGTTTTCTATCTCTGTATATGTACAAATTTATAAATATTTCTATGTGTTTCCATCTGTACTTATAGTAAGTTAATATGAGTTTACACTGATGTCTCAGACACTGGATGGTGGGAGACAGGTGTTTCACTGTTGGAGTGGGACATTACAGATTAGCAAAGCCGGGAATAAATGATCCGTGAATCCTTACTAACAATTAAAAAACAAAACAAAACTGTCTCTCACCATCCACCATCAATTTACTTAATTTTTCAATTTCAGTGTACATGTATAATGGTTTCAGAATTGTCAGCTGTGGTCTGCAGGAAACAATTTTACCAACTGGAGTACAGGCTGGAGACCCAGGGAAGAGCTAATGTTGCAGCTCAAGTCTGAAGGACTTCTGTTGGCAGAATTTGTTCTTGCCTAGGGGAGGTCAGTCTTTGTTTTATTAAGAACTTCAACTGATGGGATGAGGCCCACCCACATTATGGAGGGCAATTTACTTAAAGTCCACTGTTTAAAATGTTAATCTTATCCAAGAAACACCCTTACAGAAACATCCAGAGTAATATCTGATGAAACATCTGGACACCATGGCCTAGTCAAGTTGATACATAAAATTAACGATCACACCTTTATTTTTGGTTTCTTGAGAGTTTCTGTCATGAATGGGTTTGAATTTTGTCAAATTCTTTTACTGCATATATTAGTATGATCCTTTGTTTTTCAGTCTATTCTTTTTATCAAAGTTAGTTGATTTACAATATTATATTAGTTCCAGGTGTAAAACATATTGACTCAGTATTTTCATAGATTATACTCCATTTAAAGTTATTATAAAATATTGGCTATATTACCTGTGCCATACAATATATCCTTGTAGTTTATTTACATAGTAGTTTTTTTTTTTACTACTAGTTTTTTACATAGTAGTTTTTACCTCTTAATCCCCTACCATACATATAGCTGATTCACTTTGTTATACAGCAGAAACTAACACAACATTGTAAAGCAATTATACTACAATAAAGATGTTAAAAAAAAAAAATTCCCCTACCAGTACCTTGCTCCTCCCTTCTTTTCTCTCCCTACTGGTAATGGTTCAGTGTATTAATATGATGAATTACATTGACTGATTTATAAGTGTTGTGCTGATCTTACATTACTGGAACAAACTCCACTTGGTTATTACCCTTTTTATGTTTTGCTGAGTTTGATGTGCTAATAATATGTTCAGGATTTTTGAATCTATGGTCAATAAAGGTAATAGTCTGTAGTTTTCTTGTAATTTTTTCGGAAGTGTTGCTTCTACTTCTAATATGTGGCAGAGACTGTGTCTTTTTGCTACAAATGTAACTGTGCTTATATAATCCTGCTATCAACTTGTTCTCCAAACCTGGTTGACTTATATTATCTCTAGATCTAATTCTGCAATGGTGGAATTAAAGGGTATGTTTAAAGTGTCCATTTCAGTTCCAGAAATATGATATCCATTCGTACATGTAATAATGGTGGAATTAAATGGTGGAATTAAAGGGTATGTTTAGATAAAGTGTCCATTTCAGTCCCAGAAATATGATATCCATTCGTACATGTAATAACAAAACCCCAAATTAAATGATTGTTTTAAGTTTCGTAAAAGTCATGGTCATTGTATTATTTTATCCTCCCAACTACTCCCTGTGGTTGAGTAAATCAGGTACTGCTTTCACTATTCAGGATGAAGCTACCAAAGTTCATAAAAATTAAGTTTTCCAAGATCGCAGTTTCTAAGTGTTGTTAGGATTCAAACTCAAGATCTTTGGGCCAGCATGTCAAATATTTTCATTTTTACAAGACCACAGATTTATTGCATTCATAAGTAAATTCACTCCCCAAAGACCATTCTTCCAAATACCATATTTTCCCAGAGACTATTCCTGCTCTTGCTTAGAAACTTGTTCCATGCATAAGAGGCAAACTGGAAGGAAAGTTCTCAGCAGTTCTGTTGTATAAAAAATGGAATATACTCAGAAGCCTACCTGTTATCTTCTTTCTTTTTTTGTGCTGTGCTTACTAAAGTTGAGTTTTCTGTTGTAAATGTAAATCATATTATTACATTTTAAATTTATTTTTTCAAAATGCAATTTGGCCTAACCAGCAAATGTATAACTGTTCTGCAAGCCCGAATTGCAGAATGGGTATTAGAGGGATATAATTAAGTATCGGGGGGAGGAGGGAGAGTTTCTGTACCCTGCCCAAGGAAAAGAAGAGTGAGTTCACAGTCTTCTGCATTTGCCACCATACTGATATCTTCATATCCTTTTAGCTACAAAGAGCTTTGTTAAGCATTGCACTCCACAGTAATAACAGATTTATAATATATGGATCACTTCCTGAGGCTGTCTGTCAAAAGTGTTTGCTAATGTGCTTTCAAAACAAAAGTCAGGTCTAGAGAGTTTCTAACTCCTCATGGAAATGATGTTTGACTTTTGCCATTACACTCCCACTCCATCCTCATCACACTAAGCAGATTTGTTCTGAGTCTGGTATTTATCTGCCCCTTAGAGGAACAGGCATTTTTCCCACAGGTTTGCAGATGAGTATATTGGTTGTAATGTTGCAAGAGCCGTAATTAGTGGTTGTGGTCTAGATAATTGCAAAAAAATTAGAAGATATCAGAAACTTTGTGTTTATGGAGGATTCTGGGTTTGCCTGTGTCGGTGGAGATTCGCCAAGAAGTAGCAGTTCTTGGCAAAAGCATTTATCGTATTACCTTGGTTGAAGCTTGGAACATTTTTCAGAAATTGGACTCTGGAGATATGTGATGAGAAAGGAGGATGATGAACATAAAATAACTTGTGAATGTGTAAAGGGATGATCTGTATGTTCATGAAACAGCAGTCAGATAATTTGTAATGACAAGCAGTTCTCGAGAAAGAGAGCCCATATTAAGGTCCTAAGCTGTGATTAATCAAAGATTTTCCCTTCATCTGCTTATCTGGGGGAGACCATCACCCACGACTGGAATCACATGACAATAATCACCATCATAGAAACAGTTACCTATTATTGAGTGCTGTGCTAAGAATTCTGGAAAGTATTTATGAGCACATTAATTTTCACACTAACCCTATGAAGCAATTACTAATATTGTCCTCATTTTACAGATGAGGGAAGTGAAGTTAAAGAAGTTGAATGACTAGTTAAATGACATTCAGACAGTACTTGGAAGAGCTAGGATTCCAGGGAGGTCTGCCTCATTCAAAAACTCCTGCTCTTGGTGGAGGGTCAAGATAGGCATATGGGATTAAGAGATACAAACTGCTATGTATAAAAGAGAAAAGCAACAAGGATATATTGTACAGCATAAGGAATTACAGCCATTGTTTTGTAATAACATTAAATGGAATATAATCTTTAAATATATTGAATCACTATGTTGTATACCTGAAACTAATATAATATTATAAATCAACTATAAAAAAAAGCCTCCTGTTCTTAGCAGGAGTATTACATTGCTTCACTATCTGAACAAATGAACAAATGTATGGTATCTGAATGATGATGCATAAGTTCTTGGAACCAATTCACGCTTAATTTTATATACCACATCAGATGCAGCAGGGTGAAGTAGAGAAAACAAAACAAAAACAAAAATAAATAAATAAACATGGGCTTTGGAATCTGACAAACTGGAATTTCATCTGCTATAAAGGGAAACTGACCAAAAAATATAACCCAAAGGACCATGCTTTCTGGTAGAATAGCCAGAACTCTTAAAGCTTGCCACATGTTGGTGTACTGTATTAGTTTTCTATTGTTAATGTAACAAATTATGTAATAATTGTGGCTGAAACAGCAAAATTTTATTATATGATAGTTCTGTAGGTTAGATATCTGATACAGATCTCAGTGGGTTAAAATCAAGATGTCACAAGGCTTTCTAGAGCCTCTAGAAGACAATCTGCCTTTTGTACCTTCCTTGTCTCATGATTCTTAATCTCCGTATTCAAAGCTACCAATGTTGCATGTCTCTGACCATTTTTCCATAGTCACATCTCCCTCTGACCACAGCCACAAAAAGTTCTGTGATTTTAAGGACTCGTGTGATTATATTGGGCCCAGGTTGCTAATCCCAGCTAGTCTCCCCAAGGCAAGGCTCTTAATTTAATCACATCTGAAAAGTCCTTTTTGCCATGTAGCACAAAATATTCACAGCTTCTGGCATTAAGACATGGACATCTTTGTGAAGCCATTTTTTCTGCCTACTTCAGTGTACAAACCTTAGAACCTCGTAAATACAGACTAAGATCAAGTACAAGACTAGATAACAAATAGGAAACACTGTAAAGGCCAACCTCACAGTAAGATAATTTTCTAAACATCAAAGAGATGTGTTTTCAATTCTGTCCATCTTTCTCATCTTACAGCTATGAAAATATCCCCATTTCCTAGAGCCTGATCAAGTCTGCTTTTCTATTCTTCCCTGCAAGGTGCCAGCAATGTTAGAAGCTGGAACAGAGGGGCACAAAGACACCATGGGTCTCCTCTTTCCAGATCTTGCGCAATTCTCCCTTTAGGCTGTGAAGCTAGCTTCTCCTAGAGGGATAAAAGTCTCTGTCAATTGATCTTTCTTGGTAATAAATGGCCTTTCAGAGTTTGGAGGGAGCAAGATTCTATGGATAACTTTACCTGGTTCAGGTCAATAATGAGCATCATATTCTTCTTCAAAGAACACTATTTCCAGTATTCACTCCTGCATACCCATATCAAAAAATTATATATATTTAAAATATATATATATATATATATTTATTTTAAAATATGTATATTTGGCCTTAGAAAGGAAGTAGGAAAAGGGTTGTCACTGGAAATTGCTAATAGGATCTACTTGAATCCCACTTCTTAGCTGTGTTTAAAAACAATAACAACAAAAACAACGCCAAAGAGTTCACCTCTAAACACTGATATCCACTTCAGAATGTCCTCCGAGGGAATTTAAAGTACCAGAAACCCTTAAAAATACACGAACACATTCTTTCCCAGCCACCCTCTATTCAAAAAATGAATTGCTGAACTTTACATTTAGGGGATTTATGTGTGAAATACAAACAAATGCACTCAATCTATCATCCCTGAATAAACCTGTCACACTGTCACAGGAGCAGGGAAGAGCTGATTGCTAATATCAAAGTCTGTAAACAGGTCCACCTTTGAGTTCCTAGGGAGTGATCCATTTTTACATCAGAGCGCAAGTGGGCAGCACAAATCATGTTAGAACAATATCAGTGAAATGTTGAATTCAAAAACCCTACTTGGACAAAGGAAAACAACCTCATGAAAGTATGTTACCTGAAATATCCTAATATTGCCAACATATTCACATACTATAAGTCAGAGCCCAGATATGTTTTTTCCCACCTCTAAATGTAATATTCTTCCAATTTGGGCAGGTTAACTCAATTGCTGAGAGTCTAGAAAAGAGGTCAAGGATGCAATAGTTTGCCTAATATAAGAAGAAAATTATCTTCTATCAATACAGACTATTCTCAAAATCCTGGCCAGTTACTTCAGAAGTCTGGCATTATGGGGATAAATATGAGAACACAGTATAGTAAAGGAAAAGATTAAACTACTACATCTTAGTCAGTTTGGTGTTTGTTACCCTAGGTTGCACTGGGGTAACAAACACCAAAATCTCTGTGGCTGAACACAATGAAAGTCTCTTTCAAAGTGTGCTTTGGGTTTGAATGAATCTCCAGGGCAGCTCTCCTGCATGGGGTACTAAGAATTCCAGGCTTGTAGCATCTCCACTTTGCATAAGGCTTTTACATCCTGCTGTGGCAGGAGAGGAAACCCTGCAGAGATAGATATTGGCATTTACATATATTGGCCATTTATACATATTGGCCATTCCCAACCTTTTTTCCAGAACTAGGTATTGTAAAGCAGCTGGGGAATATATTTTCAATGTAGTAGAACTCAAAACATTGGCGAGAACTAGTGCTGTGTACCACATACAGGTAAGATAAAAAACCTGGAGTGTATGAAGGTCATGGCGCGTGTGTGTGACTGTTAGTGAAAAACAGATATTAGGATATGGCGGGTATTCTATAGGAAAGGTACTCGGAGTTGAAACATAATTTACCAACTGCTAGTGGTATAGATGTTATTTATTCATGCACAATTTAAATCTTTCCAATCCTGGTGAAATGAAGTAGGAGAAATGGAGTTATAGCAACTTTGGTCATTGGTACACTGTTGAGAAAACACTGATCCACTTAGTCATATACAATATGTTGATGAAGATCACTTCTACAAAAAGAATGTTAGATATATTTGGTATCCGTAGGGCAAGTATCTGCATTTAATATACGCCTTTTCTTTTTACTTTTAATTGTAACGGAAGAGCCAAATCTGACTGCATGTTGGATCTGTTTCTTTTACTTTAACCTTTGCTTTCCGCTGTTTTTGTTCACTAAAAGGATACTGTCTACACATAATGCCCTGCCTCAGGGAACCCTGCCTCTCTGCCTCAATGTTAAACCAAATTGCCTTTGTTCAGGGAAGCATCCTGAACCTGTCCACCTCTGATGGCTGCAAGAAAGAAGAAATTAACACATCCCCTCCCCGAGGCTGGCCATTCCAGGGGATATTTGCATAACTTATGGCCTTCTTACTTTACTTCCTTATCTCCTCTCCCTCTCTGTTCTATAAAAGAAACTGGCATCCAAACCCCAATGTTTTTTTTGAGACATTAGTCTACCATCTTCTGGGTCTGCCAGCTTTCCGAATAAAGTGGTATTCCTTGCCTCAACACCTCATCTCCCGATTTATTGGCCTGTCGTGTGGCGAGCAGAGCAAGCTTGAACTCAGTAATATAATAACCTTGGATTAGTATATTTTGTTGACTAATTCACTTGCTAATGATAAATTCCTTTAGCCTTAAGACATTTAAACTGTCTTCTTTCATGATTACATGAGTTATACCCTTTTTTCCTAGTTATTCAAAATGTGGTGTTCACTTGTGTTGTTTTAAAATGTATTCAACTATTCATGCCGGGTATAGAGGAGAAGATGGTATAATTCTTCTAAGTTCTAATGGGATGAGAGTTCCCAAATCCCTCTGGGGACATTCATAGCCTTAACAGCAATGTTCCATGAGACACAAAAATGCCAAGAACACATCAATAGAAGATGAGACTATCAGGTGAGACCTTCAGAACAAACATCCCTGCACTCAGAGCAAAGTTCACATTTGTAGCCAGGCTCGTTCTGTATCCAGTGATCGTGCCCTGACTGATGGGAGAAGGAGGAAGTGGAAGGTCATACTGCAGAACTTGGAGGTTGTGTAGTGTGGTGAGAGCATGATCTTCATCTCAATGTAAATCTTCTTTTAACTTTGCTCCTTTGAACGGACTGGAGATATTTCATTTGTTGCTCTTGGAAATGAGGTCAATGAGCCTCATGATATCAGTAAATTTTCCCATAATTCTGCAAGCCAGTCTGGTCTCTATAGACAGTTTGCATTAACTGTGGACAACTGAGTAATTCTATGGTGTCTGTAACAGGAGACATTCCTGTAAGAAGCAGGAATGACTTCCTCACTTTACAGGAGCACTCACATTTATTTAATAAGACATTTTAACCACCTTCTTTCCTCATTCCTTCATATCTTTCCTTCTTTTTCCTTCCTGCAACATAGTATTACTTAAAAATTTATTGCGTACAAATCACTATGCTAGGTACAATGGAATTTGACAAACATGGGTAAGATATGCTCCCTGATGTGAAGGAACTTAAATAGGAATCTTTTTTCCACAGGGATACTGTCTGTTTTCTACTCCAAAGCCCTATCATGATGTCACAGGTATGTGCTTCGAATTACCTATAGTTTTTCCTTTAAAGTTGGATTCCCCGCCAAGAGTAAAACAAACCCAAAAAACAAAAAACAAGTATGTTTCTGTGTGGCTATTTTTGCTTCGGCAATTCAAAGTGTAGTGTTTGCAAAAGTCTTTGATTTTTGGACCTAAGATTGTGCAAAGAATCCATGATGCCTATATTCCCAGAACATTTTGAAACAATGTGCTTTACTTTGCAATTATAGAAATAACTTCATCTGCAGACCACCGCTAGGCATTTATTTCCTTTTTTTCTCCTCCCTGAATACTCTTAAGCAATGTTGCCTTTTAATTCATACACTGTAGGAGAACTTATTCACTTGAAATAAAAAGTGATTAATGACATAAATGGTCAATAAACATCCTACAGTCATCTCTAGGGAAAGAACACGTTCAGCCCACTTTCCCTCCATTTTCCTCATTTGGAAAGACTGACGTACTGTGAAAGTCTAGTCAATAGTTGTTAGCATTTCTGAAAGCCAACCAAGTGAATTAGAGATACGTAGAATTCTTTGGCAGAATTTCAGAGTCTCTGATCCACTAAATAACATGGAAGTTATTGTAGCAAGACCTTGCTTAAGAATCATGTCATTTTTCCCTCCTGGAAGACTTGCTTTCTTTAGCCATTCTTTTTCTTTTTTTTAAGAATGTAAGAACTTATTGAAATTGAAGTCAGTGTTGTAACACATGTTGGATTAGTCACGCCAAGCTTAGGGAAGCTGTATGATGGAATATGACAACTTCAGAAGCTTGACAAGAAATGCAAAATGAAAGATCTGTCTTAAACTATTTTTAGCAGAAATAGGAAAAAAAAAGATATTTACAAACATGGAACAAGTGTGAGTGTGTTTTCCTCATTTTTTCAGCATGGATAGTGTCCTTATACCGTTAATTGTAAGGGTAACTAGAGTTAAGACCCACTGCTGGGCACAGATGGCTGGTTTGCATTTTGACTCTTTAGTAAGAGGTACTGCTATTTATAGTCATTAATAATCCACACCATATGGTACTTGGCATTGTCATAACATGGAAGCCACCGTGAGGCGCTCCTATGAAGCTGCAATCAGTTCCTGTGATTATTGTTATGAATGTCAAACTATGAGATACATTCACTACAGACTAGTCAGTGTTTCTGAAACTTTAACGTGTACACAAATCACCCGATGGGATGTAGATTTGGGTTCCGTATGTTGGGGTGGGGCCTGGGAGTTGGTGTTCATAACAAGCTCCCAAGTAATGCTGATGCTGCTGGTCATCCTCGAATAGAAAGGAAGTAGACTTTATGTGACCAAAGCCATACAAAGAGAGAAGAAATTCCCTGGAATAGCAAGACAGGGCTGTCTGGTGAATAAGCCCATCAGAAAAGGACTCATTAGGCAAATAAGTGTGGATTAGAAGAAGAGCGAGCCACTGTAGCTACTATCATTAATGCCCATCCAAGCCCTGTCTACTGCCCAGCGAATTTTGTTTCACACACCACACACACTCTGGTTCCATTGCCAAGACCATCTATATTGTGTGATGGCTGCATCAGGGTAACTATAGTGCAGTTAAACATTTTGTTTGTTTTATCATCATCTGATTCTCTGCTCACTAGGAAATTTTTCAATTATAATTTATCCTCTCGTGTTGGACTATTTAAGAAGAGAGAATAAGGTTAATGAAGTTTGAGTAATTAGATGAGATTTTCTCATTGAAAATTATTGACTTACAATAGGAAGAGAATCTGCTGATCAAAGAATGTTGGGTATTCCAATGTCTCTGACTGTAGATTTCTTTTTAAATTTCTTTTATTTGTTTTTGGCTGTGTTGGGTCTTCGTTGCTGCGCGTGGGCTTTCTCTAGCTGTGGCGAGTGGGGGCTACTCCTCGTTGCAGTGCGCAGGCCTCGCGTTGCGGTGGCTTCTCTTGTCGTGGAGCACAGGCTCTAGATGTGCGGGCTTCAGGAGTTGTGGCTTGAGGGCTCTAGAGCGCAGGCTCAGTAATTGTGGTGCACGGGCTTAGTTGCTCCACGGCATGTGGGATCTTCCTGGACCAGGGCTCGAACCCGTGTCCCCTGCACTGGCAGGCAGATTCTTAACCACTGCACCACCAGGGAAGCCCCATGTTTATTTAGAAGCTGTGTAAGCAGGTCATGGGTTTTGGTTATTTCACCGCAGGAAGTCTGACTGGAAACCCAAATTAATTTTGTCCCAGATATAGTGGAACATCTTACCACGATTTATGGTCACTTGCTACATGAGAGGGGTGGCATTGGAACCCCATGATGAGGGCAAAAATAATAAATTTGTAGTGTAATCTTAGCAACAGCATTCTGATTTCTGGTACCACTCTCTCATCTTTGCAATATTTTCTTCATTTACTCTTCTAAGTCCACCAAACATACCATATTTTAAATGTAGGTATATGCCCTTAGTTCAGCTGAGTAGACAAAGATCACTGTAAATCTCAATAGAGTAGATTCCCTGGGAGTTATGAGTTTAAGGAGAAATATGCAACTTGTGAGTGGGGAAAATGATGAAAATCTTTGTGAGAGAATACCATTTTATCTAGAGAGTAAAAGGATAATTTCAATAGAGACAGTAGGGAAAGTGGCATTTCCAGCCAGGGAAACAATAAGGTTACTAAAATTAAGAGTGGTAACATATGACCCCAATATGGACTATAGGAAAATACTCACATGTTCCTAGACTGTGGGCTATGGAATTTGTGAGGAAAAACTAGAAAAGAATCCATCATAGAAAGTCTTAATTGGGAGGCAAGACATTTATTTAATAGGTTGCAAGAAGCAACAAAACTTTTATAGAAAGCCTACAAAAATCATCACAGTTGCAATTTAGTGTGTAAAAAAACATGGATTGGACTGGAATATGAACATTGTAGACAGAAAAGCCACTCAGGAAATTACTGCATTAATAAACATGAAATTGGGGATAGAGAATGAAAATTAATTCTGGAATTGTTGCAGATGTAGGACCAAAACTATGACAGACGACTGGCTATGGCAGACAAGAGACAGAGTCCTCTCAAATAGAAGTATTTGGAAAGATAATGGAAATGGAAACTGGAAGATTAGCATAGGGGGAAAAAGTTTGGTTTAGATTTATTGAGTTAGAGACTTGTTCATGTATCTCATAAGTGGCATCATTTTGGAGGTATAGACTATGGAGAGATGATGGACGTACAAATATAATTCTGGGTGTCTTCAGCAAATGGGCAATACTGAAGCATGAAAGAATGGAAGGATGCAGTAAAATTGGTGGATAGCTCTGAGAAAAAGGAGAAGATCAAGGGTAGAACCTTAGAAGGGTAAGTATATTAAAGAAGTTTGAGGGGTAAATAGTGATAGGGATAAGGGGGCATATTTACCTGTTTTATTCACTGCTGCATTCCCAATACCTGAAATTGTACCTGACTTATACAATGTGTTGATAAATATTGTTTAATTAATTAATGTATAAAAGAAAAGGTTTAAAGAGAAAGAGATTTGTGAAGAGTGTGGAATACTGCCTAGGAGGAAGAGAAGATGAAGTCTGTAGAGGAAAGTGTATTTTGCATTCAGGAGGTTGTTCCTGATCTTTGAGAGACCAGATTCAGAAGAAATGAGAATGGGCAGGATTAAGACCATTTGGTAAATCATTCTATTGTTTACACTCTAATATTCTGAGGATTTATTCTATCTTTTCAAACCAGAACTTTTTCTGTCTATAATATCCAGGATATGGGCTATGTATGACAGAATTTTATTTTCTTTTTTTCAGAAGACTATTACCCTTGGAGCTTTATGCTTTACTGAAAAACAAACAAACAAACAACTGCTAATTAATTAAATCCTAGGAACACAACGTCAGTTCAACATACAATTCAAAATACTAATTCAGTGTTTGGATAAAATGGGCTTTGTCCCAAATGCTTAAACATCGATTTTGCAAAGAACAATAAACAGCCACCATGAGTGATATATAGAGTTAATTATTTTCAGTTAGTTTCCCAAGCATTAAATTATGAGGCTCCTGCGTGTGTGTGTGAGTGTGTGTGTGTGTGTGTGTGTGTGTGTATCTGGAAGGTAGTGTTTGCGTTAAGTCACAGCTTTTTGTCTATGTGCCAGATGACTGATGAATTTCAGACATCAGTGCAACGAATCTCTTTGAACAGGAGAGAAATTCATGTGGGAAATGCTCAGACTCTGGGGGAAGGTAATTGCATTCTAGTTTAAGAAATTTTATGTGTACCACTTAGGAGTGTGCTTTGCATTTCTTGTTTACTTACACATTTTGGTTAGCATCATTGCCTGAAAGTGCAACCTTTGGGTTCCCCAGAGAAAAGTAACAAAAGCATAGCACTAAGAAAAACACCAATTTACTCTGCAGGTACCAGAGGTATATTTACTTCATACCCTAAAATGAATGGTTACGTGGTACTTATTTTAAAGCGTATTTTATTGCAAGGCCACGGGATAGACTGTGTTAGACTGGACATTTTGTCAGTGCAAAATAGATGAAGAGTATGTGTAAATCTTACAGACATTCACTCACAGTTAAAGGATGTCTTTGGTAGACGACTTACTTTGAATTATGCAACTTTTAAAAGTAACAGTTTCAAAATCTCAGTAGAGAAGAAAAAAAAGCTCTGCATTCAAACCTGTGACATTCTCTGTCTCTTACTCACTCTGTGTCCACAGGCAAGCCACATAACCCCTGTGATATGCTCATCTATATAAAAAGCGAATATGTCAGAGTCATAGGTATAGAGTCCTACCAAGTATGGGTATTTGCAAAGATAATGCAAATACAAATTTAGAAAGAAGTTTAGCTTACTGGAGAAAGCTGATAAATTCAGTGTAGATTCATTGTGTTATAAAAGTGTTGATGTATCCAAGTAGAGACATCCTTTTAGGGGTGGAGACTATGAAGATTGTAAGGTTTAATATGAGAATTCAATAACAATTTATTCAGCACACACCACAATATATACAGACAGGTATTACGCTAAGGATTTTCTTCATTAACTTTACAATTACTGTATAAGGAAAGAATGGTTATAACTCCCTCAGTTTACTTATAAGAAAACTGAGGTTTGGAAAGAGTGACCTTGGATAAATGTCATGCATATAAACTGAATTAGAGGTCAAACCAGAGCTGTCTGGGGCTAGGCTACTAGCCACAATGCATCCCCGCTTCCCAAACGCAGCGATGCATGTGAAAGTGCTCTTTAAAGTAAGAGTACCACCAGAATCTAAAGTGACATATATACCTAATCAGCACATATTGTGCATGAAGACTGAGTTAGTACAATCACGATAAGTTCTAATATTTATAGCATTCTTTCTCTGTGCTGTGCAGTACTCTACATGCCTCCAGCTGTTCACTCATTTAATCCTCAAAGGAACTTGACTGCAGGCAATCTGGTTTTAGAGTCAATACTTCCAACCAGCCACCATCTCACCTCATCTGTGTGTGAGGATGATTCAACCGGCAACAGAGATTTTCTCAACGGTGGAAAGGAACTTCTTTGAGAAACTTAGTTTTGTGAGATGTTTTGTGTCTTACAAGAGCAAGGGCTGGAGTGTGTAGTCAGATTTTCATAGAATATTCTTGCCATAACAAGCTGAGTTGTTTACTTGTTTTGGTTTGATCTTACTTTGATTTGACTAACTCTGATCACCAATTGACACGGGTCTTATGAAGGGAAACCGTAGCACATTCCAGGAAGAAATAAGCAGCAGAAGCCTTGCCTAACACCTGACAACCACTGAACTGAAGGAGCTGAATGTCAAAGTGGTAGTTTCCTAGCATCTACCTTCATGATCTCACTGTGATTTTTACTACTTTCTACCTCACTTTCTTCCTCTTCTTCTTAGTTAACAAATAAAATACAGATTTTCTGCTACAAATATCAACAATCCTTGGTTTGTGCATTGTGGAGAACTTTAGGAACAACAGTATGCATTTTCTAAAAATATATAGGCAGGTGTTTATTTTTTGGTCTTAAGGCATAGAATTGCTTAATATTTTAAATAAAGTATATCTTTAGCTTAGGTCACAAACATTCATTCATTTATTCAATCATTCATTAATTCCTGTGTTAACTGAGACCTTACTATGTTGCTATGCACTAAACTAGTCAATAGGAATATTAAAATAAATGAATCTTTTCCTTCAAAATCTTATCTTGGTCCTTATTTCAAAATTATTAGTTTTGCTTCTGTTTTCCTATTTACTACTTTGTTTAAGTGCCATTATTATTTGGTGACTAGCAATTTATCATATATTACATTAAAATTATATCATATATAATAGTACATATTATATATAGTATACATATAATATATATAATTCCTTTTACATTTTCTAGCCATATTTTCCATTAAGTTGGGAGTACCTGTGGATTCTTTTTCATTTTTGGGGGAGAAATTTAGGTATTTCCTTCCTAAGTTTCAGCTGTTCTTAAACTGTTCTTTCTTTGTCTCACTCAATTTTTTGTCTTTTTAATAGATTAAATTCCAGGAGGTTTTTAACCTAGTCATCCTCTCCGCTCTGAGTACAAAAAAAAAAAGGATGGTACGGCTTCCCTGGTGGCGCAGTGGTTGAGAGTCCACCTGCCGATGCAGGGGACACGGGTTTGTGCCCCGGTCCAGGAAGATCCCACATGCCGCGTAGCGGCTGGGCCCATGAGCCATGGCCGCTGAGCCTGCACGTCTGGAGCCTGTGCTCCGCAGCAGGAGAGGCCACAACAGTGAGAGGCCCGCGTACCACAAAAAAAAAAAAAAAAAAAAAAGGATGGTACTTTCTCCAGGAGGCTAATGCTGCTCGTTGATAATAAACAATAAACCCGTAAAATTTATTAGGCAGAAAAGAAAGCAAATGCCTGAAAATATTGTGCAACTCCAAAAACTGGACTCTACCTTAACCTGCCCTATTAAGGGTATAAGATTTTTCATTTGTTTGTTTTATTAAACTCATTAGCATTGAAATTTTGAGCACTGAAATGTTGAGCAGTTTGAAATCATTAGTGAATCAAGGATGGTATTTAGGAATTCCTTGCTCTTATTTCATGAGTGGGGAGGATACTCAGCGCCCTGACAAAGCATGTGCCTGCACGGGAGACACTCAGCTGTGAACTTGGAGAACTGTTTCCACTCGAATGCTCAGGCATTATAAAATCCATAACTTCTATGACTATTTTGAGGTAGTAGAACTAAGGAGCATCTGCAAAATTTGCCACGATTTACAGAGCTTTAAAAGCTAATGTTTCACAAACTAATCACTTCAGAGGTGCACATTTTCCTTTTCTGAACACAAACTAATCATGGAAGATTTTGCATTTCTATTGCCTCTTGCTCCCTTCTGCTTTTCCAGCTTGTGAAAGACAAATTGCCTGTGATGCACTAATATACCTGGTGACCCAGTTCTGCTCTTCAGGTAGAGATACTGGTGCTTCTTTTAAATGACCGATAGATACAACGTTTGCCAAACTAATTTAGTAGTTAACTTGACTTTTGAGACAACTGTCGCCAATAGTGATGGGAGGATAAAAGAGGAAAAAGCTACCATTACTTTACTGTTGGTTTAGGAGCAACAGTAACATTAATAAAGCAAATGGAGCAATTAGAAGACATATACGACACCTATTATTTTCTGAGAGGAGGTCGAATTAAAGGAGAAACATCTAAACAAAGGCTTAGATGGAACAGAAATAGCCTACAGACTTTGAAAAATATTACACAACACCTATGTTATTTTAAAAAATGCCAACCTGCCTTATAGGGATAGGGATGGTTAGAAGTGGAGGGGTCTTCGGGACCATTGAGAACAATCTTAGAAGAGGGAATGAATCATGAGAGTTGAAGGATCTGATACTGACCAGGGTTCTTGGCCTTCCCCAATCAATAGAAATTGACTAGAGGCCAGACAAGAAATTCAGGCAAGGCTTCATTGGGGCCCCTACAGTTGCAGGAGGGAGTGAAAACAAGTAGCAGGTTCCCTTGCTCGCTCCCCAAGGCGGGGCGAGCTGGTTCCTTATATGGGGTGAGGGTGGGGGTGTATTCAGGGGTTGGGCTGGAGGGGTGGCTTAGGTGTTTTGCCCACTCCTCAAGTGGTGTGCAAGCAGCGGGCATGCACAGTACCCTGCTTTCATTGCTGATACCCTGTTTTTGCTCCCAGCTCTTCAAAGGTGGCAGTTCCATTTTTGAGTCTTTTTGTATCTTTTTGTGCAGAATTTGCCCCAACTGTGCATGCACACAGTTATTTTTAGTGCCATATAGTTTCTTTGTATTTTGTTGCTGGAGGACAGGTTTGTCCAGGTGCAAGCATTGCAACACTCCAGCAAAAGGTCCCAGGTCCCAGCCTGTCTCAGATCTGCTCTCCCTCACAGTAACCAAGCAGGAAGAACTCAAGTCTCTGGATTCTTAGGTTGATGGTCTCTTCACACTTAGATGTTAATGGTTCCAAGGTTAAGACTCCTACAACTAACATCTATCAAGTGTCAAAATGAACCCATTTTGGTTATTTATAAAATGCTAATAATAATGCCAGCCTCTTGGGTAGACAAATGCTTATAAAGGGAAAGACATCAAACACTGTTAACTTTTTAGGAATTAATAATAATGGACTTTTTGGTCATGCAAGTGGCTATTACAGATGCACTGGAGCTACAGGCACATTTAGACAGCCTGGAAGTGAGTAAGAGGAGGAATTGCTTATGCAGCCTGGGTTCTGCTACCCAGTGGCAGCCTAGCACTTGCTGCTAATAAGTGTAGACCTCCTGCCTGATCCTGTATTGCTTCCTTTCTGTAGCTCAACTGGGACTTATCTGGAGTTCATTGAATGGGTAAAGTGCCCCAGACTGTATTAAATTATTTTCAGTGTTGCTGTTAACATGGGGAAAGTTAGCCGCAATTAAGTTAACCCAACTCAGGCCAAGGTGGGCCTGCTATAATGAACTCTCTGAATTATCTGAAATTACTAAATTCAGTAGCATGAGCTCTTCATTGAAGAGAAAATGTAGTTTTCCCCTAGATATGGAGACATGCATATTTCACTAATGAAAACTAGGGGAATTCTGGCCCTGATTTCAAACACAAATCAGAATGTTTGGTTATTGTGAGTTTTGTATGTAAGTTTTAACTACCTTGTGAAATTCTAGTTAGGTGGACTACTATAATTTATTCTATTTGCCACAATGTATGAATAAAACACTATTTTATGAACACTGTAAGTAGGGATAAAAATACAAAGTCCCAAATGTCAAATAATCAAAATGAGTACATAATATATGACTTGATTTAGAAATTATTATGATGAATGGACTATAGAAATAACAGCTGAGGAGGAAGTAAGGCTTAAGGCATAATAAGAGGAAGGTATAAGGTGTGTACAATAACAAAACAAACCAAACAACCACACAAGTCAACCTGGCTTATACAAAATTAATTTGGATCCCAGAGAATTGGTCCATTTGATTTACTTTCTGCAAACCTAAATCTGTTCAACACCTTTGTGCTGTTTATTTTTAACCAATCTAAGTAATTATACTGTATTCTACTCTAGGTGGATTAATCATGCTCAAATAAACGTAACTCAAGTATATACTTGAGTATATTCTACATATAATGTAGAATATACATTAACTGGGAGCACTGCAAACTCATACTCATCTATTTTTTAATATTCTCTATATTATTAAGGATACTTTTTGCCTTTTCATCTTCTATGAGAGTATATATTTCCAGATTTATAAGGCTATTATTTTTTTAAAAAAATCTATATATAACATTTACTAACATTAAAATGAAGCCGAATTGGTCAGGCATATTTTTGAAAGCATGGTTATGTTTCTTGGAGCTTCATGTGTAATTAAGACATAATACATTACTGATAAAATTTAAGCTTTGATCTTTTTCTGACAAAATAATGTTTTAATTAATATTTAATTAATATTTTAATGAATATTTAAACTGTAAAGATTTGGGGAATCAATATGAAAGACAAATAAAATAATACTTAAAAGAAATATATATATATATATATATATATATATATATATATATAAATACCATAAGATATTTCTAAGTACCACAGTACATCATACCACTGGTGCTTTCCAGACATAAATTAAAATCTTACCATGTTTCTTCGGTACATCAAAATTAAAGAAACAGTGGGTACATCAAAATTAAAGAAACACTGGATACCTACAAACTGTGTGACAATGAGAGGGAACAAAGGTAAAGGTTTTAAAATTTTAATGAATCCTTCGGTGTACAAAGATAAAATTTATTAGCTTTTAATGAAATGACCAAGAAGCAACTATGTTATATTTACTGTGTTAAGTCCTGATATAGGACAGTGTGCAAACACAGACACTGTCCAGGCCACTGTGGAATTTATAGTAGGGTAGATGAAGAGGCATGACAGTCATTCATATAAAAGTAAAACTACAGCTGGGAAAAGCGGTATGACAATGAAGGGCAAGGTTCTTTGAGAGCACATGGCACGAAGAAATTGACCTAGTTAGATTATAGAAGGTTTCCCTGAGGAAATGATAATTGAATGGAGACATGAAGAGTTCAAGTGAATTAGGGGAAGGGGGCTGGTGAATGGTATTTTAAGAGCAGGAACTGAACTGATAAGTTCAACAGCAGAAGGAAGCAAGGTTAATTAGAAGAACTGAAAAAGTTGCATGTGCTTGTATCACAGAGAGAGGGAAGGAGTGTTTTATGAAGGAAGGCAAGAGGGAGATGGGGACAAGGCTGTACAAGGTCCCGGTGGTTATGTTAACGATTTTAGTGTTTGTCCTAAGACATTGGGAATCCCTGGAAAGATTTTAGTAGCGGGTGAACAGATTTGCATTTTAATCTGGATTCAGTCCAGTAATAGGTCAAAGTAAAAACAACAGAAGAAATAGGGGGATCAATGTGTCTACTGTAGTAGTCTAGGTAAAAAATAATGTTGTCTCGGCAAAGAAAATGCAAACCAGCCGGATTTGTTGATGGATTAGATGTGGGTTGGGGCATCAGGAGGTGTCACAAGCAGCTTCCTATTTTCTAGTTTTTTAATCTGCCTTTCTAGGAAGCACATAGAATAGACGTACTATGCCTTAGGTAACCCAGGCTTCTTCTCACTTGATTCTAAAAATGCCTGGTGTCAAAGAGGATAAAAATCTAGTTTCAAGGTTAATCTACTTTTAACATCTTTCGGAAGTGGTATTTCTATTGCTGTCTGGGCCAAAATATATCTTTTTACAATACAATTAAAAATTGTTCCACAAGCATCTTTTAAAAAATGAAAATTGTTAAAACTTACTGAATCCTCGGCAAGTGGCTGGTCATCCGAAACAGCATTTAAATTGCAAAAATTTTAATACACGGCTTTGAATAAATTAATACCAACATGTCTAGAATGCTGGAAGTAAATTAGCAATCATTTATATAGTATGTTGGTATACATCTTACAGCATTTTGTTTTACTCTGTCGCACTGATTGTTTTCAATTTTTTTACTTTCCTGTCTTGATACCACCATGAAAATTTATCTTTTACTTATACTCTATCTTGTGGGAATTAAAAAAAAAAATCACTGTATAATTCTTGGAATACTCTGAAGTCCTTCAAGTGAGGCTCTGCTATACCTTTGGGATACTGTAGGTAGTTGGCATTATTTTAAGCCTACTTTATCAGAGTAGCACAGGAGCTAATATATTTTTCCAGTGCCAATTCTTCTATGTTACATCTGGGTAGAAAAGTGACCTGGAAAACTACAAAGGGCCCAGTAAAAACTATCATGTTCTATGTATATAAAGCATATATATTTGCTAAAGGTATGTTCAAAATGAGTAGAAGAAAAAATGTTAGAAGATGAGAAATATACATGAAAATGATTTCAATTTTTTTCTCTTATATTTATAGCTCCCAGTCAATAACTAACTTGTATGAGGTTAAACCCTCTTCTATGTTCTTATCTACAGAATGGATACAAGAACATGAAGCCTGACTACTCTTTGGTCTGTAGTACAGTTCAAATATAATATAACTTGCATAGGATTGGACAAAAACATAATATACATATATATATTTCATCAGTCCTCATTCCCCTCTGTTGGGCTGCCATAACAAAATACCACACAGTGGGTATCTTAAACAAGAGGAATTTATTTCTCAGTTGTGGGGGCTGGAGGGCCAAGATCGAAATGTCAGCAAGGTTGGCTCCTCCTGAGGCCTCTCTCTTTGGCTTGCAGATGCTGGATTTCTCGCTGCGTCCTCACATGACCTTTCCTCTGTGTTGCCTCCCTGGTGACTCTTACAAAGACACCAGTGGTATTGGGTTAGGGCCTCACCCTTATGATCTCTTCTAACCTTAACTGCCTCTTTAAAGGCCCATTTCCAAAGCAGACACATTGGGGGTTAAGGATTCAACATATGGATTGGGGGTCTGGAAGGGGCAAAATTTAGTACATAAACACCCTCTTTGATATTCATATTGTTCAGTGTGTACTCTACATTCAAGCATATAAGCATCACATATTTCGCCCGTGCACTGATTATAAGAAAGTCTTAAAACTTATGTATTGCTGAATGAAGGCAAGTGTATACTAAGGTTTATTTCTCTTTGTCTTTCTAAAGAAGTAGGGGGAACTATCTAAGGGAGACTTGCAATGAAGATACAGCTGCTCATTTAGTTTTATACAGAGCCAAACACACGAGGACACACTATTTCTATGTATCTTTGAGAAATAAGGCAGGTATGTTACAATTAAATGTCTGGGAAAAAATGTACCCAGAAAGAATAACACAGCAAGAACTCTGCTGAATCCATGCCACTGAACTGCTCTTCTTTTTCCCATGTTTCAATGATTGTATATTTGGAGTAGACCATATGAAATTCTATATTTATTAATGGTACACAGAGTACAATGTAATAAACTTAGAATTATTCTTTTGTTCTAGGGTAATTTCAGTAAAGTGGCACATTATAATTATAGACAACCTACAGTGTTGCTACAGTTTAGAAAATGTTCTTTTTTAAAATCATATAATTGTACAGTTTTTATGTTGGAGAAGGAAAATTATTGATACTTTTCCTCTACTTCAACTAAACAACATGTGCGGTATCACACCTAATGTGGGTTTCTTCCAGATGGTCCCTATGTTTTCACATTTTTATCCAGCCTTGGAATCTCCACATGACTGCACACTGGCTTGGAATCCCACAAGTTATAAACATCTAGGGCATGAACAAGATGATCTAATAAAAGTGAATCAGGATGCAGATTTTGTAACTGGCACTGAATAGCAAAAGAAAGTCTTGAACAGTGACAAAGAACCAGGTCATCTTTTGAATGACAGACTGATTTACATAACCATATTCCAGAAGAAGATTTAAGGTAGCTTACAAAGATACGTAAAGTATAACAAGATATTTTAAAAGGCAAAGGTGGAAGGGAAATAAGAAAACACAGATGAATAGAGAAAAATGAAATGAGACTAATAAAATGGCATGTTATGCTCATCTTTACACTTGCATCAGCGTGTAAATTTGAGCTAAGCTTTCCAGCAGCCTAACTGGAAGAGGGAGACACAGTCAGTCATATAGTTCATAGTCTCCAAAAGATAAACCAAGCCAATTAAGCTTAGAAGAAGCACAATTATTCTCTGTACTAAAATTAGAAATTTCTTCTGTGGATACTCATAAAAGAGACAATGTATGACTTGGCAACATTCTGTTAAGAATTTATTAAACATCTTCAATTTCAGCTAGAATATATCAAGAAAATCCACTAAAGAGAGAATTGTTTGCTTTTTCAGGGAGCTTAAGATACTATTTTTCAGATGTATGACCTGTTTTACACCTATTGTCTCAACGTAATTATTCATAATACCAAATACACTCTTGAAAATGTCCCAGTTAGGATAACAGATTACATGCTTACTCTAGTTAAAAATTAAGTGTTTTCTATTTTATGGCAAGGTATATGTGACCAAGTTACTTCACTTTTTGAAGACTTCAAACTCCTCACATCTAGTATGGATGGTACAGAGAATAACTGTCTTTTAAAATTTGTTCTCAGTGTATTGGTTTTCTAGAACTGCCATTACAAACTTCCACAGACTGGGTGGATTAACTGACAGAAGTTAATTTTCTCACAGTTCTGGAGGCTAGAAGTCTGACATCAGGGTTTGGAAGGACTAGTGTCTTCCGAGGGCCTCTCGCCTTAGCATGTAGATAGATGGCTGTCTTCTCCCTGTGCCTTCACATGTTCTTTCCTCTGTGCACGTCTATAATCTCTTCTTTTACAGACACCATTCAGATGGGTTAGGGCCCACCTGTATAACCTCACGGTACCTTAATTACCTCTTTAAATACCTTATCTTCAAATACAGTCATATTCTGAGGTACTGAGGGTTAGGGTTTTAACCTAGGAATTTGGGAGAGAAATCAATTCAGCCCATAATACCTAGCAAATGTATTTATTTTCTTACTGTTGCTTGAGAATATTTTATATCAAATTTCAAATGAAGGGTCATAACGAAGTTATTTGCATCACTTTCCTCATTATTTTTACAGAGCACATAAAGTTTCTGCTAAGGTTCTGAATAAAATTAGAGGGGTGGTGAAATTTGCTCCATCATTCTTTAAATACTTGGTCCTAGTGTAGAAGGGCCAGATGCATATAGGTTTCAGCTTTAATGCCATTATCTTTGTATCCTACATATTTCTTAGCATACTTTCTAATCTATAGTACACTACTCTATTTCCCAAACATGCTTTACTCATTCATATCTCTTTTTCTCCCTTGACTTAAAAGTTTTTCCACACCTATAGAAATATCACATATGATTCAAATTCAAAATTAAGAAGCTTCCTTGACTCAACCCTCTGTAATTAGTTGACCTTTCTTCTGCCTTGTATTATGGTTAGCTGTGTTTTTATAATATCCTTACTAGACTATAATTTCATGGAGATAAAGGTTGTATCTTTTTTTACTTTTACATTGCCACTCTCTGATCCATCCCCCTTTCCCAATTTTTCTCCTTAACCCTGGATAAGTATCATAGTTTTTTTTTGTTTGTTTGTTTGTTTTTGTTTTTTTTTTTTGCCGTATGTGGGCCTCTCACTATTGCAGCCTCTCTCGCCACGGAGCACAGGCTCCGGACGCGCAGGCTCAGCGACCATGGCCCACGAGCCCAGCCGCTCCGTGGCACGTGGGATCCTCCCGGACCGGGGCACGAACCCGTGTCCCCAGCATCGGCATGCGGGCTCTCAACCGCTGCGCCACCAGGGAAGCCCAGTATCATAGTTTTCAATGTTCAGCCTCAGGCCCAATGTATGGTTACTGAATAAAGAGACCGAAAACAGGCATTTGCTTTCTACATATTAAATCTAGCATTGCCTCACTGCAAGGTAAACATCATGTTCTCCATGACCCATGGTGGCCTTTTTTCAATCCCTGGAAAACTCAAAATTCATTTACACTTCAAGGCCTTGCATTTGTGATTTTCTCAGCCTGGAATGCATTCCTCCTAGCATTTCACCCTAATTTTAATCCAGGTCTCAGTTCAATTGTTATATCTTCATTAGTCTGTTCCTAATCCCCTTAGTTAAAATTGTTTTTCTGTTAACTCATCAGTCTGATTTATTATTTTAGAGTATTTATTACTACTTGAATTTATTTATTTATTTACATTTATATACTAGAATGCAAGCTCCAAGAGGGCAGGAAACTATCTTGTTATTAGTTTATCTCCACTGTCTAAAACAGTATATTATAGGAACTCAAAAAATGTTTGATGAGTGAATGAATCAAAGAAGCTTATATTTCATGCTATTGTGCACCTCAGTAAAGAAGATATATATCCTTCTATTTTTATTACATTTTGATGAAAAACGTGTTGTCAAAGTAACAATGGTATATATTTTATTTAATTAATGAAGATTATGTCCATGCAAGCAAGATAAAAAACTGATAATACTTTCATGAACATGCATCTTAATACTCCGAATTACCCTCATGGATATGAAATAATTGCCTGCTTACTATTTGTGTGTGTGTGTCTGCCCGTGTGTATGTGTTTCATTGAAAAATACTTATGCACCAAAAGCACAAGCAACAACAACAAAAAATAGATACATTGGACTTCATACAAATTTAAACTTTTGTGCATCAAAGGACATTATTTAAAAAGTGAAAATAGAGCTTGTAGAATGGGAGTACATATTTGCAAATTATATATTTGACTACAGGTCTAGTGTCTCATAAATATAAAGGACGCTTAAAACTCATCAGTAAAAAGACAACCCAATTAAAAAAATGGGCAAAGTAGTTTAATTAGACAT
The DNA here is from genome assembly GCF_011762595.2 of Tursiops truncatus. Classification (NCBI taxonomy): domain Eukaryota; kingdom Metazoa; phylum Chordata; class Mammalia; order Artiodactyla; family Delphinidae; genus Tursiops; species Tursiops truncatus. The sequence continues at coordinate 88,834,700 of NC_047043.1, read as the reverse complement.
TTCTCGAAGAGGATATGAAAATGGCTAACAAGAACATGAAAAGATTCTTAACATTATTGGTCCTCACGGAAATCCAATCAAAACGACAATGATGTACCACTCCATAACCACTAGTATGGAAATAATAATAATAATTTTAAAAATGAATAATAAGTGTTGGCAAGGAAGTCGACAAATTGGAAGCCTCATACATTGCTGGCGCGACTGTAGAATGGTTCAGCCACTGTAGAAAACAGTTTGGCAGATTCTTCAAAAAGTTACACATAGAATTATCATATGACCTCATGATTCTATTCTTAGGTATATACCCAAAAAAGCTGAAAAAAGGTACTCAAACAAGTACATGTACATTTTTAACAGCAACTTTTACAATTATTATAAGGCGGAAACAGCCCAAATGCCTTTAATGAATGAACTTCAAAAACATTATTCTAAGTGAAAGAAACCAGACACCAAAGGTCACATGTAATACGATTCCATTTGTATGAAATATTCAGAATATATAAATCTAGAGAGACAGAATACATATTGGAGGTTGCCAGGGGCTAGAGGAAGAAGAGGTTGGGAAAAGCTTCTTAATGTATAAAAGATTTTACTTTGGAGCAATGACTGTTTTGGAATTAGTTAAGGTGGCAGTTGCACAACATTGTGAATATACTAAATGCCACTGAATTGTTGACTTTAAAATAGTTAGTTTTAGGTTATGTGAAATTCACCTCAATAAATTATTGTCAAAACTTATGGTTCTTATTCCTCTGGACAGCAATATTTAATTTGATTGATGAAGACATTGAATAAGTCTCTTAAAAATAAATAAAATGTAGGATAAGAAATTTATTGTATATACTGATTATGTAAAAATATATATTGCTTAAACAGTACACCACCACTCAGTGCCAGCTGTCTGCTTGTCTTTAGAGTGTGAGAATGTTCTTTCTTTTTTAGGCTGAGAGAAGATTTACTGTACTACATAGAGATTTGCCAATTTAATTTCTTATCTCAACCTTCAGTAACCACAGCATTCCCTGTTGGACAATATTCAAAATTCATAATAGGTACATTAGGATATTCAACATGATTTTCTTGATCAGTAAGTATTCAAATGAGGCATTTACAATTAATTATTGAATTCTTCTAACTAGGTATTCTTTGGATCATTAAAGAAGCGATCCTATGAGCTGTACCAAGGTATCCCATGGAGACTCATAGGAACTAGTACATAGTGAGACTGGAAGTCATTCTGAGGGAGACACCTGGAGGGCAGATTCAGCTTTGAATTCTGGGCTATGGCCACCTCAGCCTATTGTCCTGAACTGCCCTCATCACGTATGCTCTGAGAATAGGTGAAGAGGATAGACAGCTCAGTCATTTCTGGGCCTGTGGTCTCCATAAGGAGACATCTATAGTGAACCTCACATATTTCATTTCTTTAGTGGTTAAACGGTTGAATTATGTCCCCTCAAGATTTATATGTTGAAGTCCTAACCCCTAGTTTCTCATAATGTGACCTTGTTTGGCGATAGTTTCTTTGCAGAGGTAGTCAAGTTAAAGTGAGTTCATTAGAGTGAGCCCTGACCCAGTGTAACTCACGTCCTTGTAAAAAGGGGAAAACTGGATACACAGATAAGCACAGAGGGAAGATAATGTGAAAAGACATGGATTAAAGATGGCCATACACAAGTCAATGAAAGAGGCCTAGAACAGATCCTTCCTTCGCTCACAACCCTCAGAAGGAACCAACCTTGTGGACACATCGATCTTTACTGCTAGTCTCCAAAATTGTGAGAAGATAAATCTCTGTTGTTTAAGCCACCCAGTTTGTGGTATTTTGATATGGCAGCCCTAGCAAACTAATACAATTCCAAACCCTTGTCTCCTTTGTCCGTTTTCCCCAGAGAGAGTAGGGGAAGAAACCCCTAAATTTAAATATTCATTTTCTTAGTCCTCATTATGGTAGAGGAGACAGCATTGGTCAATAATGATTAATTTCTACTGAAAAGATACAAATATAAATTTAACTTGTTCAGCAAAATTAAATGGAAAGCCTTTAGGGAAAGCTTTATGGAAAACTTTAGCTTTCCTAACAAAAAGAACACATGTGACTAGCCTCTGTCCTTTGTATTTTTTTGAATTTTTATTTATACAGCAGGTTATTAGTTACACATTTTATACATTTTATACATTTTATTGTATATATGTCAATCCCAAACTCCCAATTCATCACACCACCACCCCTCCCCCTGCCACTTTCCCCTCCTTGGTGTCCATGTATTTGTTCTCTACATCTGTGTCTCTATTTCTGCCCTTCAAACCAGTTCATCGGTACCATTTTTCTAGGTTCCACATATATGCGTTAATATACGATATTTTTTTTCTCTTTCTGACTTACTTCACTTGGTAGGACATTCTCCAGATGCATCGACGTACCTACAAATGACCCAATTTCGTTCCATTTTAGGGCCGCATAATATTCCATTGTATATATGTACCACATCTTCTTTATCCATTCCTCTGTTGATGGGCATTTAGGTTGCTTCCATGACCTGGCTATTGTAAATAGTGCTGCAATGAACACTGGGGTGCAAGTGTCTTTTTGAATTATGGTTTTCTCTGGGTATATGCCCAGTGGTGGGATTGCTGGGTCATATGGTAAACCTATTTTTAGTTTTTTAAGGAACCTACATACTGTTCTACATAGTGGCTGTATCAATTTACATTCCCACCAACAGTGCAAGAGGGTTCCCTTTTTTCCACACCCTCTCCAGCATTTGCTGTTCGTAGATTTTCTGATGATGCCCATTCTAACTGGTGTGAGGTGATACCTCATTGTAGTTTTGACTTGCATTTCTCTAATAATTAGTGTGGTTGAGCAGATTTTCATGTGCTTCTTGGCCATCTGCGTGTTTTCTTTGGAGAAATGTCTATTTATGTCTTCTGCCCATTTTTTGATGGGGTTATCTGTTTTTTTAATATTGAGCTGCATGAGCTGTTTATATATTTTGGAGATTAATCCTTTGTCCGTTGATTTGTTTGCAAACATTTTCTCCCATTCTGAGGGTTGCCTTTTCATCTTGTTTACTGTTTCCTTTGCTGTGCAAAATATTTTAAGTTTCATTAGGTCCCATTTTCTTATTTTTGTCTTTATTTCCATTTCTCTAGGAGGTGGATCAAAAAGATCTTGCTGTGATTAATGTCAGAGAGTTCTTCCTATGTTTTCCTCTAAGAGTTTGATAGTGTCCAGTCTTACACTTAGGTCTCTAATCCATTTTGACTTTATTTTTGTGTATGGTGTTAGGGAGTGTTCTAATTTCATTCTTTTACATGTAGCTGTCCAGTTTGCCCAGCACCACTTATTGAAGAGACACTCTTTTCTCCAATGTATACCCTTGCCTCCTCTGCCATAGATTAGTTGACCATAGGTGTGTGGGTTAATCTCTGGGCTTTCTATCCTGTTCCATCGATCTATGTCTCTGTTTCTGTGCCAGTACAATACTATCTTGATTACTGTAGCTTTGTAGTATAGTCTGAAGTCAGGAAGCCTGATACCTCCAATTTGTTTTTTTTCCCTCAAGACTGCTTTGGCTATTCGGGGTCTTTTGTATCTCTATACAAATTTTAAGATTTTTTTGTTCTAGTTCCGCTATAAATGCCATTCATAATTTGATAGGGATTGCATTGAATCTGTAGATTGCTTTGGGTAGTATAGTCATTTTCACAATATTGATTCTTCCAATCCAAGAACATGGTATATCTCTCCATCTGTTTGTATCATCTTTTATTTCTTTCAACAGTGTTTTATAGTTTTCTGCATACAGCTCTTTTGTCTCCCTAGGTAGGTTTATTATTAGATATTTTATTCTTTTTGTTGCAATGGTAAATGGGAATGTTTCCTTAATTTCTCTTTCAGATGTTTCATCATTAGTGTTTAGGAATGCAAGAGATTTCTGTGCATTAATATTGTATCCTGCAACTTTACCAAATACATTGATTAGCTCTAGTAGTTTTCTGGTGGCATCTTTAGCATTCTTTATGTATAGTATCATGTCATCTGCAAACAGTGACACTTTGACTTCTCCTTTTCCTATTGAATTCCTTTTATTTTCTTTTCTTCTCTGATTGCCATGGCTAGGACTTCCAAAACTATGTTGAATAACAGTGGCAGGAGTGGACATCCTTGCCTTTTTCCTGATCTTAGAGGAAATGCTTTCAGTTTTTCACCATTGAGAATGATGTTTGCTGTGGGTCTGTCATATATGGCCTTTATTATGTTGAGGTAGTTTCCCTCTATGCACACTTTCTGGAGAGTTTTTATCATAAATGGGTATTGAATCTTGTCAAAAGCTTTTTCTGCATCTATTGAGATAGCATATGGCTTTTCTTCTTCAATTTGTTAATATGGTGTATCACATTGATTGTTTTGTGTATACTGAAGATCCTTGAATCTCTGGGATAAATTTCACTTGAACATGGTGTATGATCCTTTTAGTGTATTGTTGGATTCTGACTGCTAGTATTTTGTTGAGTTTTCTTGCATCTCTATTCTCAGTGATATTGGTCTGTAATTTTCTTTTTTTTGTAGTGTATTTGCCTGGTTTTGGTGTCAGGGTGATGGTGGCCTCATAGAATCAGTTTGGGAGTGTTCCTTCCTCTGCAATTTTTTGTAAGAGTCTGAGGATGGGTGTGAGCTCTTCTCGTAACGTTTGACAGAATTCACCTGTGAAGCCTTCTGGTCCTGGACTTTTGTTTGTTGGAAGATTTTTAATCACAGTTTCAATTTCATTACTTGTGATTGGTCTGTTCATATTTTCTATTTCTTCCTGTTTCAGTCTTGGAAGACTATACCTTTCTAAGAATTTTTCCACTTATTCCAAGTTGTGCATTTTATTGGCATAGAGTTGCTTGTAGTAGTCTTTTAGGATGCTTTGTGTTTCTGCGTTGTCTGTTGTAACTTCTCATTTTTCATTTCTAATTTTCTTGATTTGAGTCCTGTCCCTCTTTTTCTTGATGAGTCTGGCTAATGTTTTATCAAATTTGTTTATCTTCTCAAGGAACCATCTTTTAGTTTTATTGATATTTGCTATTGTTTTCTTTGTTTCTATTTCATTTATTTCTGCTCTGATCTTTATGATTTCTTTCCCTTACTAACTTTGGGTTCTGTTTGCTCTTCTTTCTCTAGTTCCTTTAGGTGTAAGGTTAGATTGTTTATTTGAGATTTTTCTTGTTTCTTGAGGCAGGTTTGTATTGCTATAAACTTCCCTCTTTGAACTGCTTTTGCTGCATCCCATAGGTTTTGGATCATCGTGTGTTCATTGTCATTTGTCTCTAGGTATTTTTTTTTAATTTCCTCTTTGATTTCTTCAGTGATCTCTTGGTTATTTAGTAACATATTGTTTAGCCTCCATGTGTCTGTGTTTTTTAGGTATTTTTCTCTGTAATTCATTTCTAATCTCACAGCATTGTGGTCAGAAAAGATGCTTGATATGATTTCAATTTTCTTCAATTTACTGAGGCTTGATTTGTGACCCAAGATGTGATCTATCCTAGAGAATGTTCCATGTGCACTTGAGAAGGAAGTGTAATTGCTGTTTTTGGATGGAATGTCCTATAAATACCAATTAAATCTACCTGGTCTATTGTGTCATTTAAAGCTTGTGTTTCCTTATTAATTTTCTGTTTGGATGATCTGTCCATTGGTGTAAGTGAGGTGTTAAAGTCCCCCACTATTACTGTGTTACTATTGATTTCCTCTTTTATAGCTGTTAGCCATTGCCTTATGTATTGAGGTGCTGTTATGTTGGGTGCATATATATTTATAATTGTTACATCTTCTTCTTGGATTGATCCCTTGATCATTAGGTAGTGTCCTTTCTTGTCTCTTGTAACATTCTTTAGTTTAAAGTCTATTTTTTCTGATATGAGTATTGCTACTCCAGCTTTCTTTTGATTTCCATTTGCATGGAATATCTTTTTCCATCCCCTCACTTTCAGTCTTTATGTGTCCCTAGGTCTGCAGTGGGTCTCTTGTAGACAGCATATATATGGGTCTTGTTTTTGAATCCATTCAGCAAGCCTGTGTCTTTTGGTTGGAGCATTGAATCCATTCACGTCTAAGGTAATTATCGATATGTATGTTCCTATGACCATTTTCTCAATTATTATGGGTTTGTTTTTGTAGGTCCTTTTCTTCTCTTGTGTTTCCCACTTAGAAAAGTTCCTTTAGCACTTGTTGTAGAGCTGGTTTGGTGGTGCTGAATTCTCTTAGCTTTTGCTTGTCAGTAAAGCTTTTGGTTTCTCCATCGAATCTGAATGAGATCCTTGCCGGGTATAGTAATCTTGGTTGTACGTTCTTCCCTTTCATCACTTTAAGTATACCATGCCACTCCCTTCTGGCTTGTAGAGTTTCTGCTGAGAAATCAGCTGTTAACCTTATGGGAGTTCCTTGTATGTTATTTTTCATTTTTCCCTTGTGACTTTCAACAATTTTTCTTTGTCTTTATTTTTTGTCAGTTTGATTACTATTGTTTTGGCATGTTTCTCCTTGGGTTTATCCTGCCTGGGGCTCTCTGCACTTCCTGGACTTGGGTGGCTATTTCCTTTCCCCTGTTAGGGAAGTTTTCAACTATAATCTGTTCAAATGTTTTCTTGAGTCCTTTCTCTCTCTCTCTCCTCTTTCTGGGACCCCTATAATGAGCATGTTGTTGCATTTAATGTTGTCCCAGAGGTCTCTTTGGCTGTCTTCATTTCTTTTTCATTCTTTTTTCTTTATTCTGTTCCACAGCAGTGAATTCCCCCATTCTGTCTTCCAAGTCACTTATCTGTTCTTCTGTCTCAGTTATTCTGCTATTGATTCCTTCTAGTGTAGTTTTCATTTCAGTTATGTATTGTTCATCTCTGTTTGTTCTTTAATTCTTCTAGGTGTTTGTTCTTTAATTCTTCTAGGTCTTTGTTAAGCATTTCATGCATCTTCTCGATCTTTGCCTCCATTCTTTTTCCGAGGTCCTGGATCATCTTCACTATCATTATTCTGAATTCTTTTTCTGGAAGGTTGCCTATGTCCACTTCAATTAGTTGTTTTTCTGGGGTTTTATCTTGTTCCTTCATCTGGTGTATAGCTCTCTGCCTTTTTGTCTTGTTTATCTTTCTGTGAATGTGGTTTTTGTTCCACAGGCTACAGGACTGTAGTTCTTGCTTCTGCTGTCTCCACCTTCGTGGATGAGGCTATCTAAGTGGCTTGTGCAAGTTTCCTGATCGGAGGGACTGGTGGTGGGTAGAGCTGGGTGTTGCTCTGGTGGGCAGAGTCCTTTCTATTTTTATCTGTCCTTGAATTAGACAAGCAGTGAGGGGCTTCAGCTGCCACCTTGGCAGCATGAGGTGAGAAGTAAGCACACTAAGGATATTGGAGTGGTAGTATACTAATGTCCTTGATAATAATATCATTGAGTAGTTGAATGAATACTTATACTAACTCCAGAGTATCCTTGATATGGAAAAAATTAATTTGTAATATAAAAAGCACTATTAGTTAGGTATATGTTAGCTGCAGTCAATGGTTCTTCTGATAAACCCTGCTAGAGTCTTTCTCCAAAGAAATAAATACAGATCTTCTTTTATTTTATTCTTTTTACTCATCCATGCTTTCATCACACTTGTCATTCCTTCAGAAGGTTCTTCACATATAATAAGTAAATACAAATGAATACATTAGTCTACTTATTAAAGCTAAAATTAAACACCTCAAAATAATGGCAAATGTTATCCTTGCATATGGGAAATATGGGTACTTTTTTTCCTTATGTATTCTGTATGTTCCAAGTTTGTTTTTTGTTTTTTTTTTTAAAGAAATATTATTTTCCACAGACCTTATTTCCATTTTGTGTTTAGGCGTCTGTGGAAGTACAGCTTAAGACACTCAGTGGCTTGAGCAGTGGGAGCTGCAGACCAGTCTTCAGCAGCAAGCTAAGCACTCTTAGTCTTCAGTAGTGAACTGCTGGATTGGCACTGGGGAACCTGCACACTTTCAGACCAGTCTGCACCTCTGGGTTGAGTAGCAGTAATCTCAGGAGCTGAAGCAGTCCATTCCCCCTGAAATTCCTCCTTGGTAGTGACATTTTCAGCAGGAACCTGCTCTTCCTTTTCAATCTCATCAGAATTTCTATAGAAACAGAGATTGGGCATGACCTCCCATGGTTGTTCACAAGGAATTAGTGTTACGCATGTGCAGAACTTTGGGGCCAGCATCCACCACATCAGACCTGCTAAGTGAGCTCCCTTGTTGTTGTACTGGATGACAATGTCCACATGGCACAGACAAGAAACTGTTTCACACAGTGATAGTAGTAGGCTAACCAAGACACCTCTGTGAGAGGGTGGTGGTCATCCCTGGCAGTTACAGCTCCCAGAGACTGCCTGGATCTAATTAGTGAAGTTTCCCAGAGTGAAGTGGCTAGCAACAGCAGTGGCTCCAGGGCCATCAGCAAACTTCAGCACAGTTTACTGGGATAATTCCTGGACCACATGACACTGACATCAGTCAGGTTTTCAATGGCAATAAGGGTGAAAGCTGTTAGCAGAAACTGCTCCAGGTTTTCTTTACATTTATGATGTAGATGACATTACTTAACTTTCTATAGATGTACTGTTCCATTTGGAAGTCAAGGTTGGTGCCACCTAAGTGGGTTCCTGCTGCAAGGAATTTGAGGACATACTCCTCCTTAATTTTCAGGACATCAGGGGCTCTAGACATTGTGAACGTCTCCCTATAAGGCATGACAGAAACCCAGAACAATACCTTATGGACATTTCTCTGGGTAAGGTTCCAAGCTGTTTCTATCAATGGCATATATTACTTTAAAAAATCAGCACAAAATAATTAATGTTATATGAAGAAAGCTACAGTAATGTTTATATTCCATGAATATGGGGACAAACTAGCAATCACTAATTTAAAGCTATTAGTTTTATATCAGATATGGTTTTGCTTAAATATTCATTTATCATTAAAATGTTTCACATCATGTTAAGAGTTTATATCCACTTAAATATCGAATCTTTTCCCACTCACATTTTGATGTGATTTTTAAAATGAGTATCCAGTTACCATGGCAATAAATGACATAGGAATGTGTAGATTAAGTTGGAATGGAATCAACACCAGATAAACTCAGAATCCATGCAACACTTTCATTTCAAACAAGTACTTTTTCTCTCCCCACCACCTTCATAAATGGTAGTCAATCCAAACAATCTGCCCTAAAAAAGTTATGCTCCTAAAATATGCATTTCTAGTTATTTGCATCCAACAGATTCACTGCAAAAAGTTATGGTGACATTTTATGTATTTCTTTTAATCATGGATTTTTTGACAAATGGATAAATGGCTATCAGAATTCCATGGTCACAGACAACTAATCCTTTGTCTTTTCTGGCAAAAACAAGTGAAATTTTGAGTAATGGTATACTGAATAAAATTGAAAGGGATAAATAATTAATACGATTAGGAATCATATTTTCTCAATAATGGGATATATTTATATCTAAATATCTATATCTGTATCTTTCTATATATACTTCACTTGGCATGTAGTCACTGCTTTTGCCTTCACTCACAATTTTACCCAGTATACTTTGTAATAGGCAATACAAAATTTTAAAGAATAACTATATGTTTGTTTATTATGAAAAACTATTTGATATATAATTCAAAGCCCTGGTATATTTTCCTGTCCATTTGGCCTTTGCTGTTTGATTAGCCATTTTGTAACTTTTGTTCATAGTTACTAATATAATTGATGTAAGTGACCTGAGTAAGATTAAAATACATCATTTACAAGTGAGTTCCCCAAGTTCTTGTAGGAGATGGAACCTTGTATTTTAAAAAAAATTCTATAGAGACAAGTAGAATGTTGAGTACACACAAAAAGTTATTTATGAATTGATGATTTTTCTACGTAAAATGATTTTAAAAACTTAAGTAAAACCATTGAAATAAGATAGTTTGACAAAACCTATAAACTGGCTTTCTTTCACTTATAAAACTTGCAATTTACAATTTAGAAGGCCCTTAAGAGGAAAGAAAAGTTAAAACAAAACAATTTCCTCTTTTTAATTCTATCAACACATGGGTTCTATTACCCATGTAGACAGTGAAAGGTTTGGGAAAGTAGATTAATTTATGAGTTTCCTTAAACATTTCACCAAGAACCGAAATCTACCTTAATTGATGGCAGTTATTTTGTTATAATTACACATTTTCATTTGTCAAGGGCTGTTGAAAAATATTTTGAGGCAGTTTAAGTCTTGATGGTTGACTAAATGATGGGTCTTTTTCTACTTTCCTAACAAAAGGCTACAAGATACTGTTAGAAGTTCACTTTCCCAGGGTGGTTATCCCCCAGGCAAATAGTGTTTCCAGAGAACAGTTGAGATCCCCAGTGGTTTGACTGGTTGAACTTCTATTCATCTTTTAGCCACAAGCCAAGAGTATATTGGAAAACACTGTTCGGTACCAAAAAAAAGTAATAATCTTTATAAGAATGTCTATACACTAGTAAACCTGTAGGGTCTTAAGAAGCACAAAGTGATTGTGAAAATAGGTCTCCTGGGTTAATAGTTGGGAATCAAATGCATTAGGAAGTCCAGCAGGAAGGGACTGATAAAGAATATTCTTTGTTCCTTTGGATATAGTAATACTTAAGATAAAACTCGAGTACATTTTAGAGTGCCTGAGTCTAACTTGAGAATAAAACATGGGGTGAATATTGAAAAGAACAGAAGGAAAGCATTAAAAAAAATTCACACTAAGCTAAGTATTTGTGGTTCAAACATAAATTATTTTCAAGTCATTTTAAGGACTCTCTAGTTTTGAACTCTCATTCACAAAGAAGAGCGACTGTCAGGTGTCTCCTAAAATAGCCACAAGGAGTACTCAGTAAAATAAATATATTTATAAAGATAGTTTAAAATCATATTAAATATGACTATTAGAATAATTTGTTGTATGAAATAAGTTATGGGCATAAATGAGTGGGTTAATGAATGTTATCTATTGTAGTACTTTGAATTACAAAACTAACACGTGCTATCCCCTGTCCTTAACAAAATCACATGTATCCTTTTTTGTTGTTGATTTAAACATGTACACTTGTTTATGTACCATATACTTTATGTTTACAAATAACATTGTACTTTATGTATGTAGGAATAAATGAAGACCAATCAAATGAGAATGAACAGGGAATATTTATACAGAATTTGCTACAGCGGGGGAGTCAGCCACCATCATTTCTTTGGGCACTCAAAGGCAGGCAGGGGAAGGGGAGAGCTTTCTAATGGAGAAAATGGAAGGCTTCAGGTATGCCCTGATTGGAGATTGTTGGCATGGGGAAGCTGTAGGTAGGCAAGCTAATTAATATTGGGACATCCTATGTGATTGGTTAGGGGTGCATATTTGGGGTTCTCTGGTTTGTCCTAAGTTGGAAGTGGGACAAAAATTAGGGAAGCTGTCAGTTATTAATCAAATCCTGGCCATGTGGGGCCAACTGTTACAAAGGTTATTGTTTGGCTTCCTGAACTGGTAACTAGAGATATCAGTCTGACTACCTATAAGTCTGATTATAAATAGGTTGGCTATATGTAGCTAGATAATGAGTTGATTTCCTGGATTATTTGTTGTGGATCAGACATCTATCTATCTACCTATCTATCTATGTATCTATCTACCCATCTATCTATCTATCTGGTCTGGCCATTGTCTGTTTCCTTATTCAGTCTCTCCTGGACTTCTCAGTAACTTGATATTTTCATTTAAAGGCAAATCACTGCCAGACCTGGAATCAGTGCATGCATGTTTTCTTCATTCTTCATAATAGCTGCATAATATACCACAGTATAAGTAGACGAAAATGTAGTCAGCTGTTTTGAAGGACATCCAGATGGCTTTCAGTGTTTTGTAATTTCAAAAAATTCTGCAGTAAATGTCCTTAACTAAGCATCTTGACTTAATGGTATCATTAACAATACTGGTCAAATACTTAGAATTTAAATTACTGAGTCAAAGGTTATGTTTATTTGAAATTTTAATACATACAAATGCATCATTTTAAGTTCTTTTAACAAAGCCCCTATAAAGGCCTTCGCTGTTAGAAGCTAAGATCCCTGATGCTCTAGCTTTTGATCTGTAGACATCAATAAAGATTAGATGGTAGATTTTAATTTCAAGGTGGCAAAATACGAATATGTGGCAAGTTCACAGCACCCCATTCCTAAAAGTCACTCCCCTAAAAAAGATAGCTGAAACAAGGGAATTTTGAGCAATCATTGGTAGATAGAAGCTGTGAGCAATCATTGGCAGATAGAAATTGAAAAGGGAAATTGTAGCTCCAAAGATCAAGAGGTATCACTTATTTAGAAGGGATACTGCTACTGTATAGAAAAGTAGAAGAAGTTCCAGAAGAAATTTCCTGGCTCACTGAAACAATCTGATAGTTCAACCTCTGTTAAATGCCTCTTGGAATAGGCAGCTAAGACCTATGTATTTGTTTCCAGGAAAGAGCAGTGAATAAGTGAGTTTACATCAGAGATTCAGGGCAGTACCTGGTTATCTGGCAATAAATGACTGAGAGGAATGAGGAGCATTACAGATAACCAGCTGTTCGGTCAGGGTCTAGTTCTATGCCATACCCATTATCACTAATAAATGGCAGAAGTTAAGGCCATGGCTGGAGCTGGTTAGTTGTACAAAGAATAAAAGAGATAGCCTAATAGGAATTCTCAACTACTAAGATGAATACACAATTCCTTCTCAACACTTGCAGAAAGCTTACACCACCGAAGAGGAAGAGCAAACAACACTGGCATAAACTTACACATATGGAAACAAAAGCAAGAGAACAAGATTTTGAAAAATTAAATATAATGTTTTAAGAGTGATACTGTATTTTATTCAATTGTAAGACTAGGTGGATATAACAAAGAACTAACTAGAGTCATCAAAATAAAAAAAATAATATTGTAGAGATAGATAAGCTAATGTGCAAAATGGGCATAGCTGTAGAATGACTGAGAAAGCTGGAAAATAAAGGGGGAGATAAATCATGAAAAAGTTAAGAGACTTAGAAAATAGGTTCAGGTGATTAAAAACAAACATCTAAATGGAGCTTCAAAAGAATAATATCTACTACAGAGTAGGCAATAATTAAAGAGATAAAAAAAGGAAATTCTATTCTAAGTAAAGAAAATATGAGATAAAAAAGGGCACACTCAGTGTTGGGCAGGATTTACAAAAACAAAGCAAAGCAAATCAAACAGAAAACAAAACAAAGTAAAAAAAGAACAAAAAAACAAAAAACCTCCAAGTCAATCGGTTCCAATATATATCTGAAATTTCAGAACATTAAGATTGGAATAAAAATCCTAATAGTTTCCAGAGAAAATTGTAAAAGCCAGGACTAGTGACCACAATTAATTTATATAATTTGTTTGCTGGGAGGCTGCCACATCATTTGCTATCCATGATGGTATATTTGTAAGTCACCCTTGAAGGGCTCTGGTATGCATCTCTGCCTCAGTTTCTCTGTACAAGATACGGTTCCATCTCTCTGGCAACCTGTCACTTTCACTCATTCTTAAGTTTCATTTAATCTGCTCTTTTGACCTTTGGCTCAATGCCCTATTTTCTGTCTTATCTTCTTCCAAACAGATTCTTCATGCAAAGACTTACAGTTCACTGATACTACTTTTCTGAGTTGGCCTTATAAATTGTGTCCTAGAAAACCCTACAGGCATGGCATGGCCTTCCTGAAAATGACCTAGTTCCTGCTTGCAGCCTCCTGGCAGTCTGCTGTCAAGACATTTGTGTACTGAAAACAAAGAAAGAGATTTTAAAATATTCAAAGCACATATTTTAGACCTTAATAATAGTCTGTAGTTTTTAAAGCCTTTATGGTGTCTGAACACATTTAAAAACTATTTGTGTTATGTTTGAACACATTTTTAAAATGTTTGTTATACATTAATACTTTCTCCTTGAATAAATAAAATATTACAGATAAGGCAAAAATCTTTCATTGGCTACCATCCTGAATTTTGGTTCTTTTTCCCATCTTTAAAATTGCCAACCATCTCAGTTTGAGGTGTAGCATTCCAGACCTTATTCTCTATGCAATTTTCTATGTATATCTGTTAAGAAATATAGTATTTTTGATGTGTTTAAAAATATAAATGGTATCCAATTATATATTTTGTCCTTCACTTTGCTTTATTCACTCCAATACTTTCCCATGTGAGTGTGTATAGGTCTTTATCGCTTTTGAAATATATCTTATCCTTTAGTACAGACATATCATTATTTATTTAGTCATTACCTTATTCATGAACATTTAGGTTGTTTCAAAATGTTTGTTTTCATAAACAGTTTTGTAATGTATATCACTAAGCATTGTAATTATTTGTTATTCTAGGATAGATGAGCAGTGAGTGGCAATGTTGGGTCACAGGACCTGCTTGTTTGCATTTTAATAGATATTACTAAATTTCCCTATATTAAGTGACATTTTCATTAGCAGTGGAAGAGAGTATCTATATCCTCAAACTCCCATAGACACAGGTATTATCAAGCTTTTAAATGTGTACCTATTCACTGGGTGAAAAATGAAATTTCGTGGTTTTAATCTCCATTTACTGTTTTCATTACATTTTCTTGTGTACCTTACACTACAGGACTGAACTTGAAATCACTAAGGTATGCAGTGATATATATATATATATATATATATATATATATATATATATATATACACATACACACACACATATACACATACACCCTGAAATTTGAAAGCCATCAACTGTTTCCATATACTTGGAAGAAAATTTAATTTTTTTAATGGAGTTTTCCATCAAGAATCTCTTACCCTTAGCTAAATGAGGGAGAGTTCTTTCCAAAATGAATAACACCTTATATAGTCACCAAAAAATATTTAAATCATAGAGCCATTTTTAAGCATAGTAAAGGCAAATTCAGATATCTGGTCTATGAGTTCCAAAGGTAGTAGTCCACATTCATGTTCTGTCCCATACAATTGCATTCCAGATTATATTTTGTTATATTTGCATCATTGACAACTCGTGATTTGTTTTCTTTGTTTCTTCTGTTTTTCTTTCCGTTTCCATTTCTTTCCTTTAAGTGTGTTATTTGAACATATATTTAGGATTCCATCTTGATTTATTTATAGCATTTTTGAGCCTATTGCTTTGAATACTTTTTTGTGGTTGTTCTGGGTATTACAATATGCAAATGTGAATTATTATAGTCTACTGGTGTCATCCTTTAACTACTTCCAGTGGAGTATTTAAAACTTACTTCCATTTAGGTCTTTTACTCTCCCAATTTAAAAAAAATCTATCTATCTATCTATCTATCTAGTTGTTCCAAGTATTTCCTCTCCATACTTTAACAAAACAGATATTATTTTTTTTATTTCCACCAATGAATATGATCTAAGAGATTCATCAGGATAAGTCTATTATATGCCCTTCTATTATTATTTTACTACTCCATTCTACTATTATTCTATTATTATTACCATTCCATTATTATTTTCTTTCTGAAGTTTATGCCTTCTTCTGTTATCATTCGTTTTATGCCAAAGAGCTTCCTATAGATATGCTTTAAAGGTTTATTTGCAAAATATTTTCTTAGTTTTTTTTTTTTTCCCCCTCTGAGAATGTCTTCATTTTCCATTGAAAACTGTCTTTATTTTCCATTTATTCTTTTTTTTTTTTTTTTTTTTTTTTGCAGTACGCGGGCCTCTCACTGTTGTGGCCTCTCCCATTGTGGAGCACAGGCTCCGGATGCGCAGGCTCAGTGGCCATGGCTCACGGGCCTAGCCGCTCCGCAGCATGTGGGATCTTCCCAGACTGGGGCACAAACCCGTGTCCCCTGCATCAGCAGGCGGACTCTCCACCACGGCGCCACCAGGGAAGCCCTCCATTTATTCTTGATAGATGGTTTTCCAGGTATAGAATTCACATCTGACAGTTCTTTTCTTCTTGCATAGAAAAATATTATGTGAATTGCTTCTAGTCTCCATAGTTTCAGACGAGAAATCAGCTGTCACTTGATTTGGTATCCCCTTGGTTGCTTGTAAAACTTTTTATTGTCTTTACAATAAACGTAAATTGTTTATATCATTTCAGATGTTTAATTATGATGTGTCTTGGACGGATTCCTTCATGTTTATCTTATTTAGATTTGCTCAGCTTTTGAATCTGTAGGCTTATATATCCCACCAAATGTGGGTAATTTTTAGCCACTATTTATTTGAATAACTTTTCAGCCCCCAGTTCTTTCTCCTCTTTTTCTGGGACTTGAATAATATGAATCTTAGATCTTTTCTTATTGTATCAGTTTCCTAAGGCTCTGTTCTGTCTCTCTGTTTTGCAGTGGGGGGAAGGGAGAGGAGGGATTTTCTGTTTTTCTCTCTGCTGTTCAGATTGAGTAAATTCCATTGTTCTAAGTTTCTTGGTCTGTCTTCTTTCAACTCCATTTTACTACTGAGTCTATCCAGTGAGTTTTCTATTTTGGTTAGTGTATCTTTCAGTTCTATAATTCCTACTTGGACTATATATTCTTTTGAATAAGTTATATAACAGATATTAGCAAATAATAATGCCCATATTTTGTATTTTTTCACTTGTGTTGGGAATTTTTAATCACTTATTGAAGCTATGCTATGATGGCTGTGTTAAAGTTTCTGTCAAATAGTTACAACATCTGATTCATCTCAATATTAGCAATATATTATCTGATAGTCTTCTCTCATTAAAGCCATGCGTTTCCTGGTCTTGGTATAATGAGTCATTTTTGGGTGTATTTTGGACATTTTACATGTTATGTTAGGAGACTCTTGATATTATTTAAATCTTTTATTCTAGTAGGAAGTCTCTGTTTAAGTTTAGCATGTAGGTTATGGCCTACTTTTCTGGGTTATATTCCAAGGAGAATTTTAATTTTCTGATCTCTTGCAATGCTAATCTGGTCTGCTTTGTTTTTCTAGTTCTATTTTGCATTCCCACTGACTTCTTTCAGGAATCACTTTGGGGATGGATGGTATTTCCATGAGCCATTGGGCTGGGGACACTAGACTCATGATATGGAGAGTGCTTCCTCTGACCTATTCTCTAACCATCCAGTGCCAGAGGGTATTCTATGCTATCTTTGCTGGTGCCTCTGGGGCAGGGTAGCTGGTCTTCCCTTTGCTAATCCTTTGCCCAGAGAAATCAGGCTTTACTTGTTTTTTTTTAGTTTGTTTCATTTTGTTTTTGTTTTCTTCCTATGCCTGTAGGCAGTTCCAGATCGCAGCAGCACTCTCCAGTGCCCAGTCTAAGACATATGATAGATAAAAAGAAAATCCAGGAAATTTTCTATGGTGTCATACTTCAAGTTTTGAGGTTCCTTGACAGTCCAACTTCTTATTTCCACCATTCAGTCTTTTTTTTATTTGCTGTGAAGTATTTTTCTAGAGCATATAGTTGTATTCAGAGGGGAGGGGTAGAGAAAATTGAATCTATTCCATCTTGTTCCCTGAATTACTTTTTACAATCTGCAGTACACTCTCATGTCTGTCATCTCACTTGTTCCTCCTCAAAGCTCTGTGGGGCTTGCTCTTGTGAAAGTGTGACTCCATGAGGTAAAATTCAAAGGGTTGGGACAAAATGTAAAAGTATATAACTTCTAGATAGCAAAAAGTTAAAAAAAAAAAAAAAGCTTCTTCTATAAAACAAAACACCCCAAAACTTACTAGCTTAAAAAAATCACCTGTTTAGCTCATGATTCTGTGGGTGAATTGGACGATTCTGATTTTGGCCAAGTTGGCTGATCTCTACTGGACCTACTAATGTGTCTGTGGTCATTCATTAGGTCTGAAATATCTTGAACAGCCTCACTCACATGTCTTGTAGTTGTTGGATGTTGGCTGGTATCATGGAGATATGAGGCCACATATCTTCTTTTGACAGGCTTTCTCAGTCTTCTTCTCATGGTAGTGGAAGGATTCCAAACAGAACAAGAAAGGGCAGGCCTCAACAAAAAACACTTTTCAAATCTCTGCTTGCTCTATGTTTGCTCTTATCTCATCAGTCAAAGCAAGTCATAAGCCTAAGCTCAGAGTCAGTGCAGGTGGTAACGCCTAAAGAATGCAGACATAAGGAGAGGAAGAATTTGTGGCCATTGAACAATCTACCATGGCCACAATCAAGGTCTGAGCCATAAATATTCTCAAGTTAGCTCCTATTTGCATTACTTTTATAATTTATAATGTCTATTATATCGATTACCTCACTTGTTTTTATGAATATCTCATGTTTGATATGTGGGAAGGCATAATTGTCCTCTCTGATAAAAAATGCCATATGTTTATGGCTAGTCCAAATATAACTTATATGTTGACACTGAAACAAACAGTCACACAAGTAAATGTATAAGTAAAGTCTTGATATGCATTATATTAGGACTTTTTCCAGGTTCACATAAGTGTTAGCTATAAGACCTGATGTTTTTATTCTTTGTTACCTTCCCAAGCATAATTGGTATCTGCCAGTTATGTTATCCTAGGTTTTGTTGAAAAAGTCCATGTCTATCTTAATCACATTTTCCATGACTTTAAAAATGATGAATATATCCTCTGTGCAGATGGAAAGAATTCTTACTTGTAGTTTATTCTTACATAAGTGAGGCTTAAATTTACTGATCATATTTATTGCTTGATGCAAAACCATTTTACCATTCACTATATCTTTGTTGAAGGGGCAGTTATAACAAAACAAGCTTATATGTTTAGATTTACCATAATTTATCTGGATGTTAGGAGAATATTGCCTTTGTTATTTTTGTATTGTTATTACTACCTATATTTTATCCTACTAAAAAAATATATATATAAAATAAATAAATAAATATATATATATATATTTAACTTCTTTATTGGAGTGTAATTGCTTTACAATGGTGTGTTAGTTTCTGCTTTATAACAAAGTGAATCAGCTATATGTATACATACATCCCCATATCTCCTCCCTCTTGTGTCTCCCTCCCACCCCCCATCCCACTCCTCTAGGTGGTCACAAAGCACCGAGCTGATCTCCCTGTGCTATGCGGCTGCTTCCCACTAGCTATCTATTTTACATTTGGTAGTGTATATATGTCCACGCCACTCTCTCACTTCGTCCCAGCTTACCCTTCCCCCTCCCCATGTCCTCAAGTCCATTCTCTACATCTGCATCTTTATTCCTGTCCTGCCCCTAGGTTCTTCATAACCATTTTCTTTTTTTTTTTTAGATTCCATATGTATGTGTTAGCATACGGTATTTGTTTTTCTCTTTCTGACTTACTTCACTCTGTATGACACACTCTAGGTCCACTGACCTCACTACAAATAACTCAATTTTGTTTCTTTTTATGGCTGAGTAATATTCCATTGTATATATGTGCCACATCTTCTTTATCCATTCATCTGTCGAAAAAATATATTTTTAATGTTTTCTATCTTTGGAAATCATTGGTCCCATAATTTCAGTTTTAAAAAGTCACTTCTAGCTTTTCTTTAGAGTGAAGACTGATAGCTTAGCATCCATTATTTCATAAGAATAATTTAGATTTCCTCTTAAACATACCACTCAATAACTGCAGTAACAGAGGTTTATAGTCTCTTTCTGAGGTGTCTCTGAAATCCTTGTGAGTTCTTTCCACAGCTTATCTTCATCAGCTTCTAACTACTCAGATAAGCTTAGCGTCATCTGCGAACTTAACATATTCCATTTTGTACTCTTTCTTTTAGATCAATTATGTGAGAATCTGATCTTTATCAAAATGTGAAAAAAGGCTAGACAGAGTGTTTATTCCCAGGTACCCTACTGTAAATGATTCTCCATCCATAAAATTGATAAGCTACCCCTTCTCTTTGTTTTCTTTGTTTGTGTTATGTAGGTGTATATTTCTGAAAATACCTGCCCGCTAACATTCAGTTCTAGAGTAGAGGGAAATAGAGTTTGATAAATGTATGAGAGAGTTTAATACATTGCAAAACGCTTACTAAACTCAATAGTTGACAGCTATTCCTTTCCGTTTTGTCTAAACATTTATTTTTTCTGTTGGAGCACTCTGGAGAGAAAGGATTTGTACTATTTATCCTTCGAGTAACAATGTGACATGCCCTCCACCCACTCCCTCTCCTGTATACATTATGCTTCCTTAAGTGTGCAATGAACCACTCTACCTTATATATTGCACCAATCTGTTAGGCATGCAAGAGAGAGTTATTGGTCTGAAATTCTAAATCTTTCCACAATGCTTTTTTATGGATGGTGTCAAAACAAAGGCAAATTCAAAATAAATAAAACCACCACTCTCATTTATAATGTTAGGGCTTAAGACAAGCAACAACAGGCACAAATATACCAGTACATTCCAATACACTTTTTCTTAGTCATGTTAGTGACACCACCAGTGTCAGACTAGCAATCCCTCACTGGCTTATTGAAATATAAGATGCAAGAAGCTTTCTCTTATGGTGAGTATCTTAGTTCTCTGAAATCTTTGTTTATGCCAGTGGTTTCCACCTGGGGAGAGAATTTGCCCTTCTTGGGACATACGGCAATGTCTAGAGACATTTTTGGTTTCTACAACTTGGGCATGATGGTGCTACTGTCATCTAATGGATAGGGGTCAGGGATGCCACTAAACATCCCACATTGCACAGGTGATCTCCTTACAACAGATTACCTGGCCCCAAATGTCAATACCAGCAAGAGTGAGAAACAGTGGTTTACATCATCTTCTTTTGCATATGTTTCCTCATTTGGTTGGCAACAGTTGTCCAGTGTAACCAAATGTTCACCATAATCCTGAACACTGATATTTGTTTTAATAACTGTCCTGTTGTGCATATGATGTCACAACATATGAAGAGCATATGTTTTACAACATACCCATATGAACTATAAGATTTCACTTTTGCCTCAATTTTAATCTGGTTATTGATACTTAAACAAGAATTGCTTTGTAGCAAATTATCTTTGGACAACTCCCACAGATTCTTTTTTTCCCACTGACTCCTGGGTTCCCTTGTAATTTAAACACTGTTCATCATACCTAAAAGAACTGCAACACTTAGTAGTAGTGGTATGGATTATCAACCTTCAGGATAAATCTGATTCTGAAATTATCCCCATTAACATATAGTGTTTCATAGCAGGTACTGAACTTGGAATCCACAATCTACAACTTCTTGAGCTGCATAAGTACAGTATAGAAATAGATCCAAACACAACAGCATTGTTTCAAAGCAAATAATTGTTTCCAAGAAAAACTGACCAAAAGTAAAATAATCGAGAGGTAGAAATGATCAGATGTCTCTTAGGTCCAAGGTTTAATTCATTTAGACCAAATTTAATTTCTTTCAAGCTAAGGCATATGAGGAAATGCTAATTTGTGTGAGTTCTTTAGCAGTAATATTCATTAAAACTATTATGGTTCGTTGCAATGTCAAAAGAAACTCTTTTTTTTTTTCTTTTACAAGCTGATACGTATTAATGAGAAAGTTACTGACCCCCTCTTTCTTCTGTGTGTGACCGACAGAACAAGAATCACTAGGATAAAAT
This sequence comes from Tursiops truncatus, assembly GCF_011762595.2. Taxonomy (NCBI): domain Eukaryota; kingdom Metazoa; phylum Chordata; class Mammalia; order Artiodactyla; family Delphinidae; genus Tursiops; species Tursiops truncatus. The sequence goes on along the minus strand of NC_047043.1, from coordinate 88,813,046 downwards.
CAGCAGTTTCACAGTTCTTGTTCTCTGTCAAAGGGCAACACACTGACGGATCCTTCAAGTTTGATTCATTAGGCAAGTTTTTCATATGTAAGGCTAATAAGCTATGACGTTTAGCTCTCAGTAAATTTAATCACCATGCAATTTATGTGTGCTTATTGACTTTATTTCACTATTCAGGAGGCATATGTGCTTTAAAATATAGTGCCATATGTGCATGGAATCAGAGAATTTTAAAGCTTGAGATCATTTAGTCTCAACCTTGTCATTTCAGAGTAGAAACTGAGGCATATGATGAATGCCAGACTGCGAAATAGTGAGTCAGACTGTGAATTTTAAGTTTCTAGTTCACTGTTAATTCTCTTTGAGCTACCATTTTGCTCCCATTATAAGGCTTCAAAATTAAATTCAAACTTGATTTTATAACATGATTGATTATTCTTTTCTTATCAAGAACATTGAAATAACTATTTTACATTACAAACTATAGTTGGTAACTAAATATTCTCACTAGTAAATAAGTGGGAGATTTTTAAAATATTGGACTATTTTATACAAATTGTTCTTCAGAGTATCAAAAGTACCTTAGGAGTAATAGCAGTGTTTTACTTTTACATCAGGTCTTCTGTCTGCTATCTTGTAGGCAAAGGAATAATGAACATACTATAGATTAAAAAAAAATATTACTTACTATTTTGCAACTTGGGCAGATCACTGAGCCTCAGTTTCCTCACCTTGAATAAGAAAAATAAATGATTATCCATGAACCTCATAGACAATGTTCATGAAATAAGGTAAAGTAAATGAGATCACCTTTGTAAACTAAAAAAAACAGCTTTATATAAGTTAATGTTATCATATTAGTGAAACATTTTTTGTTCAGACCCAAAACCAATGTTTTCATGGCTCTATTCTACTTCTTCTCCAGTTTCTTAGTTTTGTTATTTGAACAACTACAAATGATACTTCCTAACTGACATGTATTTTTTAAATACGTTAAAAAATTGATAGCAGTTGATTAAACCTTACAAAACATTTTTTTTAATAAACTTTATTTTTTAGAGCAGTTTTAGGTTCACAGGAAAATGAAGTGTAAAGTACAGGGAGTTTCTATATCTACCCTGTCCCCACACATGTACAGCATCCCCTACTATCGACATCCATCACCAGAGTGGTATATTTGTTACATTCAATGAACCTACACTGATACATCATTATCATCCAAACTCCATAGTTTACATTATGGTTCACTCCTGATGTTGTACAATCTATGGGATTTTGCAAACGATTAATGATATATACCCACCATCAGGGTATCATGCAGAATAGTTTAAGTACCCTAAAAATCTCTGTGCTTCCTTGCCCCTAATACCTGACAACCAATGATCTTTTCAGCGTCTCTGTAGTTCTGCCCCTCCAAGGTGTCATACAGTTGGAATCATACAGTATGTGGCCCTTTTGGACTGGCTTCTTTTAGTTAGGAATATATATTTATAGTTCTTCCTTGTCTCTTCATGGCTTGATAGCCCATATCTTTTTATCACTGAATAATACTCATTGTCTGGATGTACCACAGTTTATTTAACCATTCACTATCTGAAAGACATCTTGCATGCATCCAGGTTTTGGCAGTTATTAACAAAGCTGCTATAAACACACACATGGATGGTTTTGTGTAGATAAATGTTTTCAAATCCTTTGAAAATACCAAGAAGTGCAACTGCTAGATTGTATAGTAAGAATATGTTTAGTTCTGTAAGAAAATGTCCATCTTTCAAAGTGACTGTACCATCTTGCATTCCTACGGGCAATGAATGAAAGTTCCTATTTCTTTATAGCCTCACAAGCATTTTGTGTTGGTAGTGTTTGGATTTTGGCCATTCCAATAGATGTGTAGTGGTATCTTGTTTTAATCCGCAATTCCCTGATGACAAATTGTGCAGAACATCTTTTCATAAGCTTATTCATTATGTGTATATCTTCTTTGGTGAGATATCTGTTAAGTTCTTTGGCCCATTTTTAAATCAGGTTGTTTATTGTCTTATTATTGAGTTTTAAGGGCTGTCTGTACATTTTTGAATAACACTACTTTATCAGAAGTGTATTTTGCAAATATTTTCTCCCAGTCTGTGGCTTATCTTTTTATTCTGTTGACATTGTCTTACACAGAGAAATGTTTAATTTTAATGAGGTCCAGGATATTAATTTAGTGATAAGAGGGACATCCTTGTCCTGTGACTGAAATTAGTGAGAAACCTTCAAGTTACTTAGCATTCAGGATTGTGTTAGCTGTAGGGTTCTTTTGGTAAATATTTTTTATCAAGTTGAGGAAGTTCCCTTCTACACCTTGTTTACTGAAAGATTTTATTATGAATGAGTCCTGGATTTTATCAAATGCTTTTTCTGCATCAATTGAAATGATCATGTGATTTATAAGCCTATTAGTGTGATGGATTTCATTAATTGATTTTCAAGGTTTGAACCAGACTGGAAAAACTGGGATAAATTCCACTTTGTTGTGGTGAATAATTGTTTTTATACTTCATTGGATTTGATCTTCTAATATTTTGTTGAAGACATTAGCATCTATGTTCATGAAAGATATTGGTCTGTAGTTTTCTTTTCTTGTAATGTCTTTGCCTGCTTTGTGAATCAGGGTACTACTAGCCTCATAGAATGAGTTAGGAAGTATTCCCTCTGCTTCTGACTTCTGGAAGAGTTTCCAGAGATTGGTATAATGTATTCTTTAAGGTAGAATTCACATATGGACCCATCCAGGCCTGGTGCTTTCTATTTTGAAAGGTTGTTAACTATTGGTTCAATTTCTTTAATAGTTATAGGCTTATTCAAATTGTCTATTTCTTCTTGTCTGACTTTTGGCAGTTTGTGTCATTTCAAGGGATTGGTTCACTTCAACTAAATTATCAAATCTGTGGTCATAGGGTTGTTCATATTCCTTTATTATAATTTTAATGTCCATGGGATCTGTAGTCATGTCCCCTGTTTAATTTCTATACTAGTAATTTGTTTTCAAAGTGGGTTTCTTGTAGAAAACATATAATTGGGTTTTTTGTTTGATCTGCTCAGACAATCTCTGTCTTTTAATTAGTGTATTTAGACAATTGACATTTAAAGCGATTATTGACAAACTTGGATTATTATCTATCATATGTTTTCCTGTTTGTTGCCCTTGTTCTTTATTCCTACTTTTGCCTTTAACTCTTTTTCTGATTTTTTTTTTTTTCTGTATGTGTGTGTGTGTGAGCCTGTGTGATTTTAATCAATCATTTTATATGATTCAACTTTCTCTCCTTTCTTAGCATATCAACTTTTCTTCTTTTTTAAACATTATTTTTAGTGGTTACATGGCTAGGAATTTAGTTTGCAGGTGGAATTAAGGTTGCTAATCAGCTGACCTTAAGATAAAGCAACTATCCTGGATTCTCCATACGGGCTGAGTGTAATCACAAAGGTAGTCACATGTGGAAGATGGAGGTAAAATAATCAGGTTGAGAGTTATATGACATGAGATAGACTTGGCCAGCTATTGCTGGCTCTGAAGGTGGAAGGGGATCGTGAGCCAAGGGATGTGGGTGGCCTTTAGAAGGTGGAAAAGTAAAAAAGAAAAAAATTTTACTCCAGAAATTCCAGAAAGAAATGAAGTACAGGCAACATCTTGACTTTAGCTCAGTGAGATCCATTAAAGGCTTCTGACTTACAGAACCGTAGGGCAATAAATCTGTGTTTTTTTAAGCCACTAACTTTACGGTAATTTGTTACAGCAGCCACAGGAAACTAACACAAAGAACAAACTAAAAAGATGAGCTATACAAAATATAAGATAATCATTCCCCACAAACTGGAGGTATCTCTCTCTTCAGAGAGTAGATATTTTGCGGGGAAGTGTTCTAAAAAAGGATTCAAAAATGATATAGAGAGTTTGATTGCATGAAGCTGAAATTTGTTTAAAAGAAAGTACAGTAAGAAAATAATAGTGATTCATTCTTTAATATATGGATTCAGCTGCTATTTTTCTTGATAATTCAAATGAAGAAATTCCTGTTGATATATAATGTACCATGGACATAAAAGTATTCAGCATGTCTCCCAAGGTCTCATATCCACCTTCACATTGTTAAATGGAGATAAATGCACTCCTCTCAAGATTGAGAAGTTATTTTCCAGTGACAGTTTAAAATCTCCCCTCTCTCCTACTTTTCTTCCACTGCCTTGAATTCTGAGTCGGCCTCTTATGCAACAATACAAACCATAAAGATGCTCATCTATGTGACTATTCCCATATGTTTCCTGAATAAGTAATTAAGCCAGCAAGTGCAGTTTTACTTCACATTTCTGCTTTACCAAGTTTTTTTCTCCAAATAATAGATGTCATGCATATTTCTTTAAAGAGGAAGCAGATAAGTTTTGACTTAGTGAGAAAGCATCTAACCCAGTTAACAACAACACTTTCATATTCATTGTCATGAGACAGATAAAGTTAAAGCTAAGCAGGTTTTGCTAATAAGTGTATTTGTGATTCATAGCAGAAATGAAAAATGAAAAAAACATGGTGCACTTAATGAGGCCGATGTTATCAAAAGAGGTATGTATATTTGTTAAAGAAAAAAAGAGAAAATAAGAGAGAATGTGAAGTTTGCAAAAAAAAAAAAAGAGCCAGCGAAATCAATTTCTCTGTTGTTGATTCAAAAGAGCTCAGTGGTATTTGAAAATCAACCATTGGGTTATATAGAAACAGGCTAGCATTTTTATTTATTTTGTTGAATGACAGGGAAACAGTATTAAATTACCATCTTTAATTTACATGTATTATGTCTGCTTGGGGTCCAATCTGTCATGAAAATTATACTTCTTGTTCCTATCATTTACGACATGGCAATGGCAAAGGAACAGGCTTCTGTTACCTAGTGAGTTGGTTGGCCTGTGGTGAAAGGCATTGATTGCTCTGGCTTTCCTGGATTACTGGCTGCTCCAGGACACAGTTTTTTATGTGGCTTTCTTTTCCCAGAAGCAGGGCAATTTGGCAGTACTTAAACTCAACCTCATAATTTGTCATCTTCCTATGCATTTTAGCTCAATTACTTCACCTTTAATTTTGAATCTTAAAATTGTGACACCAAAGCACTTTATTATCTCCTGCAAGAAAAGACTCCTACCTTTTCCTCCTCCTCCTCCAACTACTGTTATTCCCACCACTACTTCTACACCTCCTGGCAGCTATCACTGATCAAGAATTTTAGAAGTGCACACACTTTATGAAATGCTTTACCTCTCTTATCTCACTTAATATTTGCAAAACATGATTATTATCTTCATTTTACAAATGAGGAAGAGGAGACTCAGAGAATTTTTAAGATAACTTGCCTACAAACATAATTAATGATCTATCCAGTATTCAGCCTAGAGCTGTGGGACTTCAAAGCAGGTGCACTGTAACTAAAGGTTATTCTGCCTTTCTGTAACTTTTAACTCTATATTTACTGGTAACAGCTACTGTTTTCAATGAATTATTTCTCCATAACAAAATTAGGTAGTTCCGAGGAAGTTTTAGAAGAGAAATCACGATGAATTATTTGTATTCATTATTGAATGTGCTCTTGTATTTCCTCTTCCGGGACACAGTATGTTTCTCTCCTTTCATGCTCTCTTATGATGAATGTACATGCACAAAGAATGCCATAACTAAAAGCCAGGAGAAGCTTTTGTTTCAGACCAGGTTTTACACTTACATGACTAGATCAACTGATATAGGATAATGATAGAGTTAAGAAGAGAAAACAATAGAAGATTCATGAAAAGAAGAAAATATGTGAGGAGAAGTTTTTTGCAAGTCTTTCTATTCTTTCCTGTCACATCATCTCTAAGCCAATTTGCCCCAAAATGGAGAGAGTGTCATTTAGTCTATACTCTCAACCTGTCATACTCCCATCTTCCTTGTTCTTCTTAATGTTCAATACAAAAGCCATCTCTCAGAGCCCTAAAATAAGTTCAATCTATGGTAAATTGTTCACAGTAACTTCTCTTTATGCTTTTCAACATACTGTAGAATAGAGGGCTTTTCTCTTCAATTTTGCAATGTTTTATTTGGTCACTTTCAAACGGGCCTTATTTTTGCTTGTCTTTAGATAGATAGAATATCTCAGCAGACATTAGCTTAAATAATTATCAAAGCACTGACATTAGGATATAGTGTTATTAACTGTCTTCCAGTGGTTCATTAGGGAGAAACTGACTTCTGTGTTGCATTATCCTATGGTTTATGGAGAGACATTATTGAGAGTCTAAATCACTTGGCAAGGAGAATCATAATCTCAAGGAGATCAGAGGTTTACTGAATAGATGAATGCCCTTATGTACCTCTTTCTCAACATACTCTAAAGCATATATTGCATAGACCATTCCTTTTGTTTTCCCACATAACCCCGCTCCTGCTTTATAGGTCCCCAAATCAAAGAGATTTGTACCATGAATTCATCATATTTATTCCAGAATTTGTATAAATCTCTTTCTTTTTATATTTTGATCTTGTTCACATTGCTTTTGCTCCCTTGTTAGCATATAGAACGGCCTATATTCTGTTTAACAGAACTGAACAAAAAGAAGATATGCTTGTCAATATCACTGCCTAGAAAATCTGTGATTAAAAGTTATGTTGCTCGTTACCACAGAAAATCAAAGTGGTAACAATGCTTACTGACCATTTTTGGAAAAAAATTCTTGCTCATTGCTTTCTGTGATCTTTCTTAAAAACAAAGCTGCAAATTGCCACGTTTCACTGAGATGTCAACACAGAGTGCAATTTGTATTTATGCAAAAAGATCCCATTACTCATTTTTCTTTCAAATTAGTTTATAAGAGTTTCTACCTTGAAGGAGTGCTACCATAGGTAATTATTTTAAGATGTGTTACCTGGTACTTTACAGATCAAAACCTCCATGTTCTTGGGTCGACATATAACTATCAATGGCATTCATTTCCCCAAGGATAATGGTTGGAACATGTGAGCCACAAGTCAGTAACATAAATGATTATGTGCCAGTGAAATCAATGGATCTAACTCTTATTAAATGTACCCAACATGAATGAAAAACATTATGATAATGAAGGCATGTTGGCAAAGTAGAGTGAAGCTCTGAGAGACCCTCAGTTTGTTTACCAGCAGCTCAGATAAGCTGAAACATAAATATGTTTTCGAGGAGTCACAGGATTATTACGAAGCTCGTGTAAAATCTGGCAGCTGTTACTTCCTCCCCTCCAAAACACATCATGGCATATTGACAGTGGTGTCTGTCATCATCTTAAAGTGATGAGTGATATTAAATGTCATTGGGTTCAATCCTTCATCTGATGTTTGTGTTTCTTCTACTGTGATTTTACCACGTATTGTAAAATGCCTCCAGGGTTGGGGGATTCACTATCTTTCCATGCACCCCTTAACAGAAAAAGACAGCAGAACTGGATACAATAGTATAGGAGTCCATAGGTAGAGTAGATCCCAAAGCGTCCCCAATAATTATTTTGCAAAGAAATCATTATGCTCCAAGAAGAAAAGGGCTTACTTGTGAGCTACATTTAAACTGATATTTATTAAAATTTTGACACATTTAACAATATTTTGGGAACAAAGCCTTAGTGTTCTAGAAGATTTTACTGTAAACATCAGCTCCTTGCTTGTCCATGAGATAAAAATGAAGCCTAATGACACTGATTTTAGAAGCCAAACCAGAGCTCATCACTGCAAAGCATCTGCTTTGTTGTTGTAAGGTGAATGAAAAAGACATTATGTCTATGAATGTGCAAAATGGCATTAGAGCTTTCAGAATTGGGATCAAGAGGGTAGGAAAAAATGAGGTAAAAAATGTTCTTTTTAAGCGTACTGTCATGATCTGGGTTGAACTACCAACATTTGAGCCCTGATGTCATTGGCAACAACAGCTATTTGACACATAATGAGGACAGCTGGGACTGACCTATGGAGGATGAAATGGAATATGCACCAGAGGCAAATCAGAACTATGGCTTAACTTGGCGAACAGCCTACTTCTCAAATAACCCATGCTGCTTGCCAGGGAGTCAATGAATACTCATGACAGCAGTTAGTATGCAGTGTCAGATTTAGGAATCTCACCAGCCTAAAGGTGAGCATTCCTTAGCCAGGTCACCAGGATTGTATTTGTATGAATCCAAAGCATAGACACTTGTTCCACATTTAAAAAGGTAAATTTTAGTTTAATATAAAGAGTATATTTCTGGTTAATGAAGCTGTTGAAAAACTGAAAGGGCTATTTTATGATATGAATTTCTGGTTCTTGCACATGTTAAAAAAAAAGATTGAGTGACCACTGTTGATTAAGAGTTTAAAGATGATCCTTGATGGGCCCTTCTATCTCTGCAATTCAATCTATTCATTCACTCATTCAAGTAACAAAATTTGATTCTCTGATTATGACACAAAATTACATTCTTGTTTTTATTGTATCTTGAATCTGAATTAACTAGATATTATGAAAATCTGAAATAATCAAGGAAGTAAAATATATGTAAGCACTCAATTTTATTTTTCAATGTATAGAATCTCGTAACAAGTGATCTATTTATTTCATTGACCACTAAAAAATTAACTTTTTACTTATTCTTTGGTACCATATAGACACTGATTAGCAGTATTTTGTAGATGTTATTCATAGGTTTGTCATAGCTTGTTGCCTCACTTCATTCAGGGCTCTTTTCAAATATCATCTTACTGGAAAAGTCTTCTTTTCTCTCCCTATGAAAAATGGCATTCCAACTCCATCACTCTCTCTGCTCTAACCTTGCTTTATTTTTATTGATAAAATTTATCACCTCATGATGCTCCTGTTTGTCTTCTGTCTCCATCTACTAGATTGTAAATTCCATAAGAATAAGGATTTGACTGTTTTGTTCACTTCTATCTTCCTATTGCTTGTGATAATATCTATCACGTAGTTGAGATCAAAAATAATGTTAAATGATTGAGTAATGAATGGATGAATGAATGAATGTAAATGCCTGAATCAATAAATTATTTTGAATAATATGAGTGGATTTTGATTGCAGATACTACTTTAATATCATAAATAAATTAGCCAATATAATAAAAGCTTTTTTTAAGTTCATATTTGAATGCTAACTTACTTTCACAAAAATAAACTGAAAATGATTAAGGGAATAAGAATATTTTTTAAAGATTTTTACCCTCCCATTAGAATTTAATCTTTCTTTATGCCTTAGAAAAGTAAATGAAATTCAGTTGAAAAACAAATATTTTAAAAATGTGGTTAGATTCTAAGAGTTCCAGGTGAATTTAAAGGTCCTCCTTAAATCACATAAGACCTATATTAAATTTAACGAGGGAGACTTTTGTAAGTAATTTCTACAATTATTAACTCTCAAAGGCATTCAATTTGCCTATATGAATTCATGTTACATGATTGCTGGAGAAGATGGAGACACTGAGAAAAAGATGTTGTTCTGATGCTTCACAATATGCTGGAGATTTTGTAATATATCAAAATTGTGTGTGCCCACTGACACTGTTAAATAAATGTGACCTGTATAATATTTTCCTGACTGTTGGCCCATCATGGTTTATAGGTGCATATGAGAATTTACTGGTGAATACTAATATTCAAAAACAAATACAGTTTTCTATATAGATGGCAAATATTTTTGCTAGTTATGATCTATCTAGTTATTTATTTTAGGTACTGCATTATCAAAATCATATGGAGTCAGTGGAGTTTTCTTATTATGGTTATATCAATTCAGCAATGCAGCTTACCTAGAGAGTGGCAAAATATGTATCATTGTGAATTTGGCCTTGCATTGCAGCAAATTGCATGTATACATAATGGATTTCTGAACATGTTTAGAAGGGATTTTTGTGATTACATGCTAAAAAACTAAATATAACTCAGTAAACCCCCAAATATTTTATTTTTTCAGTTGCATTGTAGCTCTTAATCTTTTGCCCCAAATGACGAAAAAAATATTTTTCTAATTAACTTTAGTTTGAAAAGCAGTATTTGCAAGAGCAAGGAATATTCAGGTAGTTCTTGATTGCTTATTATGAAAAAACGGTAGTGTCGTGTATTAGAAATAGCACTGGCTGACAGAAATCTTGGATTGAAATAACTTTTCAGCCAATATTTATCTTTGTAACCCTGAATGAACTATTATTAATGCAACTACACTTGGTTCTATGTAGGTCCGAAATACTATGTAAATATCAATTCATAGTGTCAATTATTGTCCTTAGAAAATAACGTAGAACTTATGTCCCTGGAGTCTCTAAGAAATCACTTGAATGACATAAGAAATTAGAAGAGTCAGCTTTAATGAAATAGCAGAAAGTCGAACCAATGCACTCAGATAACGTTAGAGTTCAAGGATTCCAGGGATCATGATATCTGATTTCTTCCTTTTAGATATGAGGAAACTGAGTTCCAAGGAGGGTAAGTAGCATAAATTCATACAGCTAAGTAGTAAGACAACAGTAATTAACAGATGAAAAACTGATGTCTTCAACAAACATTCTAATACTCTTTTTTTCTTTTTCCTCTCTCCCTGCCCTCCCTCATTCTCTCTCTTCTTTTCTTTCTTTCTTTTTTTTTAAACACATTTCCATTCTCTAGTTTATGGTTATATGATTTGTTATTTCTCCATTTTTTATTAAATAAATACAAACAGTAAATTTAGAAAATCTACAGACTCAAAGAAAAAAAATCCATAATGTTATCACTCAGAGTCAGTTATTTTCTATAAGGGACCTGTTTACTTATGAATAATTAGAGCTATCCTTTATCAGTCAAAATATTAAACCTTCAGAATGCAAAAGAAAAAATGCAATGGACCCTTATCATGGTGAAAATATTCAGTCCTTGCTCCTGTGAGTATAGAAAAATTTTTGTCAGTGCAGCATTTTGACTCTTTAGAAAAATAAAGACCAAGGACTTTACATTGCTATTTCATTAGTTGAAAACTGGCTGGGAACATCTGTGTAGCATTTAGTTTTGGGCTTGCCTGATTCATATCAGTTGGCGTGAGCAACAGGACGCATAAAAGAATTAAAATGTGTCAATTCACTTTAGTTTCCTTAAAATTGCTATGCAAAATATGGCAGCGTCCTTGAATATAGACTAGGTTTAAATGGAATATTTGAAGCATTTTTTTTTTGTCATTAACTCAACGAAACTGCTTTCTTATTTTCTTAATTTTTTTTTTTTTTTTTTGGTGGGTAGGGAGATTGTATTACGGATAGAGCTTGAATTCATTTGTTTAGTAACACATAGAAATAGCCTGTGTGCCTTCTGTTGAAGACCCTATTCAATCCTAAGTAAAGTCTTGTGTCCCATGCAAGCATGAAGACATGTGAATATTAATAAAGATCCATTTCTTCCATAAATAACAATAGATAGGAAATGAGCAATTGGATAGGGCCATGCACGTGCAGATAAGTTCCTTATTAGAACCAAATTTACCAATGGTAGTATTGTCAGTTAAAATACTATGATATATATAGACAATGAAATCATATATAGTTTAAACTGTTCTCACTTTACAAAATAGACAACTGAACAACTGTAATTGATTCATGTACTGCAATTTTCATTCCATTAGTTAGAAGATATATCCAAAATTGGGGCTGTCAATCAGAGAAAATGAGTGCATGTTTTGTATTTCATAGTATTAATTGCAGGAGGGAAAATCATTCTTTCTACTTAGATTCAACAGGACTATACACATTTTAGTTTACACAACAGTAAATGTACATGTTTTCTCTAATAATATAATTAGTTTGAGACTCTTGGTAAATTCAAGAAAATAGGTTAATGTGAAACCCCGTGAAATATTAAAAGTGGCTTTCATTTCATTTAAATTCACTTTACTGATTGTATTACTTTTCAACACTGTCATTTTATTGACTCTTGTATTTACTTTTGTATTTTGTAGGACTCTGTATTTGTTCAGAGTCTATAAAACTATACTGAACTACTAACCCAAGAAGGTCACCTCAAACCTCTGTGGATCTATGGACTGAAGGATTTTGTTAATGAAATGTGGGACAACACACACACATAGATGTAAATATTTATGTTATTGAATTCAAAGATATGAAGCTGTTCTTGAGTTCTTACCGACCTTCCCCCCAGAATACCATTTTCTTGGTATTTTAAGCTCTTGAACTTGGCTGTAACACTTTACACGTTCTCTGTGTATCTGATTTTCAGATTCTTCTAATAATCAGCTTTGAGTGCCATTTCAAGAATGCCCTAAATATAAAGTATACTAGGTGTTAAGTAATGTATTTTATGTATTGAGTATCAGTTAACCTAGTTAGCTTCATAAGAGTGATGAATAAGCACAAGTTTGGGTAAATATCAAGTCTAACCGATCATGTAATGAGTCTTAATTATGATGAAATAAATTTTCTCATATTCTAACCTTCATGATATTTGTGATGTCTCTTTGTTATTATTTTTTACTAAAATAAAAATAATGTGGAATTTTAAAGAATTGTTATCTATGAATATGAAAAGTATAAATGATTTATTAAAGGCACAGTTTTCATTAGCTGAGCCATATGAAATTGTTGCTTCACTGTACTATGTTTTCAGATAAAAAGAAATCTAACTGGGTTTTTGTACATAATGTTATTTCAGTATTTCAGCAGATAGTGCAATCAATACATCAGACTGTGTGGCAGTTTCTGACCTAGACTATATCATCGTAGCAATCAATCAAATTGTAGAGACATTCAAAGTAAATCCCCGCCCTTGACAGTCACAAAGCTAAGAGAGAAGGCTGGAGGAAGGAAGCAGCATTTTAGATAACAAATGAAATGGGTTTAGGAAAAAACACCTTTAGAGGTCACTAGAAGAGAAATGTTACATGACAGCTCTCTGATTTGGTCAATATTTTGATAACTACGTTTCCTCCTGTGCCAGGTTTAGCATACTGTGGCTAGTTTAGTGTGCACTGGAAATATATAAGAATAGTAGTTAAGGTGGTAAAGGAACCCCAATTGGTACCAGAATCTTGTGAGATTGAGTTGGATTGCTCTGGAGTTTTGCCTTTTCAATTATTAGTTTCATGTATTACTTGGGATTACACATTATTTAGTAAAAATACAGAATGCATAAGCTTGTCATTTGAAAATTTGAGGGAACAGTAACAATTTAAAAAGAAAAATATAAAGTCTTATTTGCTTCTTATATTTCATCATGTTAAAGGAACTTCAGTCGACCTGCTCTAAGGCAACTCCATTAGGGAAAGCTTTAATTAGAAAGAGTAAGATACCACTTAATGATCAGAAAGTAAAGAGTAAACAGAGATCAGCTTGGAGGTTACTGAGAAGCCTGTTTTTCTTACTAGCTGAACAGAGAAATCTTTTGCCAACAAGGATGAAGAAGTGAAGTTTCATTTTGCTGTAATTTGTAGCAAGGAGACATTAAGTGATCAAAAAATAATCATAGACTAAAGCTTTGGAATGGTGATTATGGGTATGCTATTTCAAATTTTTTTAAAACAGTTCTTTAACTTAAGATACTTTGACATTCATGAGAAATCATAAACATCATCTGTGCAAGATTAGTTTCTTCTCATTATTTTAAAAAATTATTGTCTCTTCATGTTTCTTCCTCACTCACGCACAGGTAGCCTCTGTAAAGTGTTTAATACATGACCCGAGACCTGCATGCTTCCTTAAAAACATATAGTATAGTTTAGTATAGTTTTTCTTGTGCAGGCTTAATTCACATGAAGAGCATTGAGCTAGCATTCTTATTTTTTTCCATTAAACACTGTCTTTTTGATTTATTCATTTTGCTATATATAACTCTCGTTCATTATTTCTGCTGCATCATTGAACGAATCCAATGCATTTATTTTATTTATCACCTTTGCAGAGCATCTTGCTGCTTTCAATTCTCTTGTTTTGTAAAACAATGCTGCAAAGCAAATTCTGTATGTGCTCTGCACATACAGGGGAAATGTTGAGAAATACAGATCTGAAATCTGAAGACACGTTGAAACACCCTTGTTTTTCCACGATTATAGGTTTTACTGAAATTATTCTAACTATAACTAACTTTACTTGTGAATAAAATCATACTATTGTTGAAAACAGGGATGACATTACATCTCAGGGGTCAAACTCGGCCCACCGTTTTTTTCAAATGAAGTTTTATTGGAACACAGACACATCTTTTTTTTTTTTTTTTTTAAACATGTTGTCTGTGGTCGCTTTTATGCTAAGAGACAGAACTGAGTAGCTGTGGGTAAGACCTGTGGCTTGCAAAGCTGAAAATATTTACTATCTAGGCTTTTACCAGAAAAGTTTGCTAACTACTACTCTAAAAGAAAGCCCTTGGGAATTATTATTATCATATTGTAGGAAATTATTATTATATTGTAAGATTTAAATTTAGACTTAGTAAAACTTGTAACAGCTGTTTTGCTCCCTTTCTGCAATTGTCCCAGTGTCCAGTTGGCTTTGAAATGAAGAAGACAGAATTTGGTTATAAGGTCAGGAGAGCCAAAACTCCCCCCAAAAGGCACACAGAGTCATTATGCCTTCTTACAGGGTCTTGAATTTAGGTAGTGAATCTACTTAGAGTCATATGAAGCAAATTGCAAGGCAAACTTTGAGCTTTAAAGCCCTCTGGGAGTCATTTGTTTGATTCATTGACTGTTCAACAGATGTCCTCACATTAGGGTATCAGGGTCCATAAAATGTGATAAGATCTGGGAATGCCTCTAAAAGCGAGATCATAAAGGCAGACTCCTCTTCCCTTGAGCCTCTGTGAACTCTTCACTCTAGCGCCCCCTCCCCCAACTTTGACCCTTTCTTTGCTTATGCTTTTGCTACCCAGGTAAGTACTCACTGGTAAAGCTCTTGTCAATTTCATTACCATTCATGTGCAAATATTTGCAATCCCAAATTCATTTATTTTATGGTTCAGAAACACATTAAAATACTAAAAAAAAAAAAATCTACTATTAAAAATAGACCATCTGGGCTTCCCTGGTGGCTCAGTGGTTGAGAGTCCGCCTGCCGATGCAGGGTACACTGGTTCGTGCCCTGGTCCGGGAAGATCCCACATGCCACGGAGCAGCTGGGCCCGTGAGCCATGGCCGCTGAGCCAGCGTGTCCGGAGCCTGTGCTTCGCAACTGGAGAGGCCGCAACAGTGAGAGGCCCGCGTACCGCAAAAAACAAACAAACAAAAAAAACCCAAAAAAACCCACCATCTTTCAATGTAAAATAGGAGGTATTTAGAAATTAAACTTCTATTCAGGTGGTAGCTTCAATATAAAATATTACAAGAGTAAATGTGCCACTGTTGATTAATACCCTTGTTATATAGTATACACTTTGTTAAAAATTTTTATATAGTGTAAAATTTCATAAGTATGGGCAACTACTGGATTTTAAATTTTTATCTGCTTAAACATTTTTTTCATATTGAAAAAAAGGAAAAACTTTCCCTTCCTCACTGGCATTTAATTAAATCACTTTTGTTTGAGAGTACATCTATGTCTGGGAAGTGTTTGCATATTTGAACTTAAACAACAACTAGATCGGAAATCCCTTCATTCAACAAACATTTGCTTAAAGGTTACAAAGTTATAAGCTTTCTGCAAGTGGTGAGGATATAAAAATGGTTCCACATTTAAATAATATAATCCATTAAAAATAGTAACATTGAGAACAAGAATTGTCAAAATATAGAGGCAGAAGCCAAAATTATATTCAGAGAACTACTCATGTATTTAATATTTTCTTCTTTGAGGAATGAAAAATAAAGAATTCATCTTAAGAAATAGAAAAAGAGTAATAAAACAAAATTAAAACAGAAGAAGAAAGTGACAGAGATACAGCCAAAACCCACCATTTTTTAACGAAAAATAGTATTGTTAAATTTAACACATAGTTTTGGGGAGTGAGCGGATCTGACAACATATGAATATAAACGGTAGAAAAAGATGATCTCCAGACAAAACTAATCAATGAGAAAGCAAAAAACAAATAAACCAAGGTTGATGAAGGGAACATAAGAATATACAGGAAGGAGTTAAAAATAAAATATAAATGAATATATGCAAATGTACATTGACAGATGGGAACCTCATTTTTAAAACATATATTACTTCGTAGTTTTTCATAGCTACTCTGTTTTACTCCCAAATAACTTTACCTATGAATTGTCTTTAAAATTCTGTAAAATATTTCTTCAATATTTTATGCCTATTAAATAGAAGGAGTAAGAAAAAGATGAATTATTCTATCCTGAGGTAAGACCAAAAACAATCTTGATTTAGTTTCTAGCTACAGGTTGAAAGCCAGGTTCTTGTTGGTGACTACAGTGTTTTGCTTTGTTTTGTTTTTCTTTTTAAACAGACCTTGCTTTTTAGAAGATTTTTAGGTTCACAACAGAAAAATGTGGCAGAAATTAGAGAGAGTTCCCATGTACCCCTGCCCCAACATATGCACAGACTTTCCCACTACCAACACCCCCCCACCTAAGTGGTACCTTTGTTCCAACTGATGAACATACACTGACACATCACAATCATCCAAAGTCCACAGTTAACCTTAGGATTCACTTTTGGTTTTGTACATTCTGTGGGTTTTGACAAATGTATAATGACATGTGTCTACCATGATGGTATCATACAGCATGGTTTCATTGCCCTAAAAGTCCTCTGTTCTCTGCTTATTCATCCATCCCTGCCCTCTAAACCCATGTCAACCACTGATCTTTTTACTGCCTCCATAGTTTTACCTTTTCTGGAATGTCATACAGATACAATTGCACAGAACATGGACTTTTCAGGTTGGCCTCTTTTACTCAATAACAGGCACTTAAGATTCCTCCATGTCTTTTCATGCCTTGATAGCTCATTTCTTTTTAGCACTGAATAATATTCCATTAGCTGGATGTACCACATTTTATTTATCCATTTACATATTAAAGGACATCTGCATTGCTTTCAATTTCTGGCAATTATGAATGAGGTTTCTATAAACATCTGTGTGCAGGTTTTTTTTTTTTTTTTTTTTTTTTTTTTTTTTTTTTTGTGGTACGTGGGCCTCTCACTGTTGTGGCCTCCCGTTGCGGTGCACAGGCTCCGGACGCGCAGGCTCAGCGGCCATGGCTCACGGGCCCAGCCGCTCCGCAGCATGTGGGATCCTCCCGGACCGGGGCACGAACCCGTGTCCCCTGCATCGGCAGGTGGACTCTCTACCACTGCGCAACCAGGGAAGCCCCTGTGTGCAGGTTTTATGTGGACATAAATTTTCAACTCATTTGAGCAAATGCCAAGGAACTCAATTGTGCAGCATTTTTTAAGAAATTTAACTGTGGACAATTTTAGATGAGACTTGTTTTCTCTAGTTTATTATGAATGCCAACATTCTCTATATTGTTATATCATGCCCTCTTACTTTTTGTGTTACTTGCTTTGGCATTTGATATTCAACTACAATAAAGGGGGTTTATTTATTTATTTTATGGCAAGAGAGATGCATTTTTCATCTAAAAAAAAACCTTCATACATAAATTGTTATTATTTTAATTCACCTTTGATTTCAGGAAACTAGACTGAGGATCCCTAAGAAAGAAACCCCTGACTTTCATTAGTTTCCTACAGGAGATTGTGGAATACTTTTCTTTAGACATGTTTTTCTAAGTATATTCTCCTAAGGGCTAGGCAATAGCCTTACAATGCCTGGTTTTGGTCTGAATCTTGTAGAAAAAAGCTACGACATTTCACAATACGCCCATTTCACAACAGGTTTATGAAACATATACGAGTTAAAAAAAGCCTTTATGTTGTACACAAATATCAAAGAGAATTCTGAGTGACCTTTAATTTCATACTCTACTAATATAACCGAGAAATAGTTTGAACTTCTGAATCAGTCAAGGTCCAGTTTATCACAGGGCATTCCTTTAGTTGATAGGATGGATTAGACTAATGAATTATGAGGTTGTTACATGGGGGTATTGCTTTGGAGTCATTCCTTTCCTCGAGGGTCCACACGACTATGGAAAATAGAGCCTGACCAGGGAGGTACTGGCTTAATGCTATGAACCCATTGTTACCATGGTCTATTTTATACTGCCAGAATCTACTGACAGAGAGTGTAAGGTGATAAGAAACTCATTATAGGGCTTCTTTAGATACGGCCAAGTGAATGACGTGGAGTAAGGAGATATGGTAAAAATTTGTCATTGCCTCTAGGTGGAAACATAGCTCCTTACTGAAGAAAAAGTGACAGTTTTTTCAAGTAACAATTATCTGCACAGCTATGTGTCTTAATGACTAAATTGAGTATAAAAATGGCATACAGATCCATCAGGGAGTATATGCATAGTTAATTATGTCTGAAATAATAAAAATATGATTTCCACAGGATAAGGTAAACAGCCAATTAAAATAAGATATGATATATACTTTCTCTATTCATTTGTCAAAGCATAAAACATTTTAACATTGCCTAAATAATTTACTTGTGTTAAAGGGAAATGCTTAAAACATTAATA
Organism: Tursiops truncatus; assembly: GCF_011762595.2. Taxonomy (NCBI): domain Eukaryota; kingdom Metazoa; phylum Chordata; class Mammalia; order Artiodactyla; family Delphinidae; genus Tursiops; species Tursiops truncatus. The sequence continues at coordinate 88,794,461 of NC_047043.1, read as the reverse complement.
GGGTACTTCACAAACTTGAGTTAATAAGTTGTTATATGACGGTTACGTAAATAATTCAAGACTCCGTTCAGCACAAAGGGACTAAGGCATTTTTGCACAGTTCAAATAATTCAAAGTTTGCCATCGTTTTCTCCACTGGGCCAAGCTGTCTCCAATGGCTTCTCACAGATGAAGCCTGGAGAGATTTTGGTGCTAATATTCTGTTCTCTTTCCATGGGAATATTATTATTTGTGATTGTTTCATTTTTATTGATTGTTGTTCTGATCCGAGCACTACTAGGTGCTATGAAAGGGGACAAATAAGTGTGGTCATACTTAGTTTCTTGAGGAAAAATAAAAGCGATAAGCAAAAAACAAACAAAAATAAATAACAATAACTTATACATATATCAGATAACAATTATTTTAGCATTAGAATCTCAGAGTTCATAATTTAGTATGTATGAGAAATCCAATGTTTGCAGAATAGTTTGACTGAAGTTAATACATAAACTAGATTATGTGCCCAGAATGTATAATACAAATAAGAGATCAGGAAGTCAAATGATTACAAAACACCTTTAGTAGGATTCACTTGAAATGCAAAAGTGGGTAAGATTTGAAGAGGTGAAGGGAAGAGGGCACAGAGAGCCATTATGGGAGGGAGTGTGTGGAGTAGTCCAAGTGAAGCCCAATCAGACAGGAAAGGTTCAGGCAAATACCCCTGCTTTTGACTAGCTTATATGGAAAACAACAAAGTGGACATGACTCTCCATAGAGATGACATGTTCTCAGTGTTTTACCTTACGGAACACTCCAATTCCCTATCCTTAATAGCCTCATCCCAAATGAATCTTTCCAAAGTTTTAATTCTCTGACTTGTTTGGCCTATGGGTCTTAACAGATGTGCATATGCTTAAATGAAATAAATGCTAAAATAAAAGAAGTGATTGAATTAAATAACAATGGCGTGAATATATATATATATATATATATATATCAATCAGAATTTGTCATTTTATTTTGACACATCCATTTATAGGGAGTAAACTAGGGATCACCATGTTATATAGAATGACTGTGTGTGTTCCTTGATGGCACTAGGAAAATAAAGGAAACAACGTAAAAAAAAAAAAAAAAATCACTGTTGCATTTGGCTTAGCAGTGCACCCACACTCTTAGCAGCCCTGGACTCTTATACATACTTGGCATGTATCCTTGCTCCAAGATGTTCATGAGCATTCCTTGAACAGTTCATAATAGCTATTTGGTCACACCAGAAAAAAAAAGAAGGACCACAGTAACCCATTTTTCATCACTAATGGATTATATAATGGGATTCAACTGCATTCAATGTATTCTACCTAAGTGTGCTCGAAAATGCAGCCAGAGTATTAGAAGATGTTGCTACAAAATGCTTCCATTCATCTGGGAAACCCTTCTCCAACAACAGACTGCAAGCATTATCAGAATTTCTGGAGACAGATCATTCATCATTTTTTTTCCACCTGACCTAAAAATACAGAGTGTAATCACTATCACATATAAAACTACAGATAAGTACATGGGATCCCAGAGTGAACACACAAACACACACTCTTTCCACCACATTCCTGTTGGGACATGATGGTTGATAGATGGTTACTTAATTCGACATACATCCCTGTTCTCAGCTATAATGAGCACCACACAAAGAATTGGCTGATTTTTAAAAACATAAGCACAGTAAAATACATCTATAACTGAAAATTTATAGTGCATGTTTTAATCCTCCTTTTTTAAAAGGGCATTTAAATATTGTAGGGTACCAGAAAAAGAATTACCAAACTGATTGCTATATATTATCACTGTACCCTTTCAAAGTGTATAACAAACCATAATTCAGCAAAGAGTTCATTGTTTAGATATATTCACGGTGATTATTAGTTTTGGGGGGTTTTTTGGTCATCTCGTCTTTAACTTGACAAACAAAAGATGATATTCCAAAGGTGATTTCGTTTGATTTTTTTGTTTGTTTAGATATCAGGTAAATGATCATTTACTAGATTATCCTAAAGCTTACATACTGATTCAAGAACTCTAGCAAATCTGTAATGTATCTTTACACTGACAACTTCAAAGTAAGTAGTAAACCCTCCCCAAACCATGATTATTATAGCTCTTCTAAATTTGAATAGCTGTGTTTTCTTGCTTTCATAAATGTGTTTCTGTCCATATTAGAAATGATGTTTGAATGAACAATTTTACATTTACTGTATGCTTTGAAATATGAAATGTCTAAAAATGTCATTAAGATACTCAAAACATGTCCCTGAAAGGTGAGTTTGAGGTATCATACCCACCTAAAGCTTAGAATTTTCTACTGATTTTGCCTTTCTGAGCACCCTAACTTTATTTTCAATATTCAATGTCTGGTATTTTCTCAGCACCAAAGAGAAGATGCCTCAAATTAACACTGTTGCAACTGGGGACACAACTGATTCGGAAAGTAATTTTTTTCTACTTCCTATATCTTTTCAGGTGCACAATATTAAAACAACATCCTATTAAAAAGCTTTATAACGTCAAAATAGGTAAGACAATCTCGAAGTCAAGCGTTTCAGCTAATAAACCTGCAGGGCCGTTAAATCTATGCTCTTTACTAGCCTTTCAGTTTATACCCTACTAACATAAAACTTATTCAAATAAGGAAAGCAATTTTAGCCTTCCTAAAAACATTAGATGCACACCTATTTGGAATAGGATGAAAATTGAGGTTTTACTTTTTCTGGGTGCTCCACAGCATGAACCTGCGTAAGGATGTGGGGGTAGATGAGGGTGGAGCAGCAGAGGGCTGGGGATATCGAGAGTTGCGCCATATGACAGAGACAGCTGTGTCCTCGTACATGGTAGCCACCGTCCACAGGTGGCTAAATTAAACAAATTACATTTGTCACAACGACTTAACTGCTATTGTAGAGTAAAAATATCCATAGTCAATATATAAATGAATGAGTGTAGTAGCTGTGCTCAAAAAAAAAAAAAAAAAAAAACTTTATTTACAAAAACAGGGAGTGGGATATATTTGGTCCGTGGTCTGTAGTTTGCCAACTTCTGATGTTTGGTATTCCACTGTGTGACTATCCCATGTCTATTCTTCTTCCTGTTGATGGGCATTTGAATACTTTACAGTTTGGGTTATTATTAGTGCTATGTGAACATTTAGTTCACATTTTTCATGAATATTTGTAATTCCCTTCTTGATTTTCTTCTATCTGGCATGCTTCCCCCTGTTCAGGCATTTATGGGTTGGATTGTGTCACACAACAGGAGCTTGAAGTCCTAACCACCAGTAGCTGTGAGTGTGACCTTATTTGAAAATTGGGTCTTTGCTGACTGTCAAGTTAAAATCAGGGCACTAGGGCACATTGTAATACAACATGACTGTGTCCTAATAAAAAGGGGAAATTTGAACACTCACATAAGCACAGATGGAAGACAATGTGAAGACAGGGAGAATACCATCTAGAAGCCAAGTAATGGCTAAGGCTCCCAGAAGCTAGAACAGATGGCATAGGACAGATTCTCTATCATAGTCCTCAGAAGAAACCAACACTTCTGACGCCTTGATTTTGGACTTCTAGGCTCCATGGCTGTGAGACAATAAATTCCTGTTGTTTAAACCATTCAGTTTGTGCTACTTTGTCATACAACCTTGGAAAACTAATATACTCCCTTGGAGAGGTCTTCCTTTATCATGTGTATCTACAATTACCACTCTCCCCATTTCTATCACTTGGCCTTACTTATTTTACTCAATACTCATTTCTTTTGTTTGATTTCTGTTTTCCCTGCTACAATTAAATTCCATGAGAGTAAAGTGTTCATCTGACTCTTGCTCCACTCAGTTTCCCTTACCTGGCAAACTGTAGATGATCAATAACTATTTTTGAGATAAATAAATGTGCAATGTGTCTAGTGCTGCAACTTTTATCTGGCATTTGGGAATTGGACGTAATTGGAGTAGTCAGATCCACAAGCACACGTCAGCTAATTGTGAAAGAATTAATAGACTCAGAAGACCCAGAATGAATGACATCTTTACAAGCGGGTAAAGAAGAATGTTAAGGAGTGAAAAATGGAAGTTAGTCTCTGAAACTCGTATTTTTTGAACACCTACTATGAACCAATGACTACACTAGGCATTTTCATGTTGTACTGTTCTGCTATCTCCTAGTTTATTTAATTTCTGTAAGCCTGTTTCTTCATCTAAACCTTGAGAAAAGTAGTGTTACCTCTTCTATTTACTCCTATCATTGAATGGAGTAAATAAGAAAATGCCTACAATCCACTCTGCATACTGCCCCCCACCCCAGTACAGCAAGTGTGCACTCAATGTGGACTTCTAAAATTCACAATGCATTTAATAGCAGAGGAAATAAACACTGATATCTTTCGTTCAAGAATCCACAGCTTGTAAGTAGCAGAAGCAAGTTCTGAACTCAGGGTTTTTTTGGCCTAAACAATCATCTTGCATTCCTTTTTATATACTCTTTCTGGACATTTTATAGCTATTGGTTTGATTAATATTCTTTCTGCAAGGGTAAAAGACTTTTTTTGTTTGTTTTTTAAAAGAGAGCAAAATTGGCTGCTTTGAAAGGTCGCCTCCGCTATTTTGAGATGTGGCCAGTGCTCACAACGGGAGGTCTTGAGACTCATGTCTGGGACGCAAATTATACACCTGGACACTTGAAATAACCATAGTTTACGAGCAACGCCAGGCCAATTCACACCTAATTCAGTGATGACATCACAAAGGTCTTTCTTACTCTATGATTTCACACATGCAGAGCCACTTTATTTGGAGAGATTTAAAAATGTTTGCTCTAATGATGGGAATTTGGAAATCTGAAATCTTAATAGAAAGACTGAACATGATTTTCAGCATTGCCAGCAATGATCCAGTCCACAGAACAACTTTTTCAGAGCGGTGGGTGCCAGGCAGCACAGGCAAATCACGACCATCATGAATGACTCTGCAGCCTTCAGATATGAACACGTCCTAACATGACAATCTGGTTGGCTTGTTTGTAAAAGACATTTTTTATCTTTTGCCTCTAATATAATACTTACATTTCTCTGGCTATAAAACAAACAAATATGCTTCAGGTTTGTAGAAAATCAACATTTTTTTTCCATCAATTTAAATACTTGCCAAATTTGAATTACAAGGAAAACAAAGTTTTAATTTTAAAATGTTGACAGTCAGTACTCTGTCACTATATTGAGGAATGTAAATGTTCATGTAAACATACATCTGCACACAAAACACTGATATGAATTTGGTTCATTTAATGTGATTTTTGCTTTTGGGGGAGGACTGTATTTTGGCATATTTCTATTCATAAACTCAAACCTTCTATCATTTAAGGACATGCATGGTGAGAAAGGATGTTCAGAGTCATCTACTGGGAGCAGTTAATGGTCTCTAGTTTCTGTCAGGCCAGGCAGCTGGAATAACAATTTTATGAATGTGTACCAATGTCCGTCAGACCATGAATCTAAAATCAGAGGGCATTTGCCACATAATATAGGTAATGCGAAGAGAGATAACAGCATCCTCAAGGGCAAGGCCATTTCTGACACCTACTTGAACTCCTAACCTCATGTTCTTTAGAGACTTTTAACCCTAAATAGTGATCCAGTTTTTCCTTTTCACTCTCAACCTGTAGTTGACAAAAAATTACAGAGGATTTAGCTTTACAATATTTCAATGCATTAAGCAGAAATAAAATTATTTCACATTATGAATATGAACTTCATCCTACCAAAGAAACACACACACACACACACACACACACACACACACATAAAGAACAATGTGCATGGGACAACTATGTGAAAAATATGCAACTAAATATCACAACTGAATGCCCAGCCCTTCATAGAACCAAACTACATAATGTCTTTGTGGTTTAACTTTTTAGCTGCTCTTGGCTGTCTGATTCAGTATTCCCTATTCAGGGACATGTCTGCCTCCTTTGGGACATTTTCTGCCTGTGATGACAAGGATGCTGTTCCAAAATGAAATTTGGAACCCAATTTTAAATTGAATCTCACCCTCCAGAGTAAACAGTAGATGGAAGCTGCCTCTTAAATCATCAACTTTTAATTAAATCCTTTGCAGCTGTAAGATCACCATACTCAATAAGGTGATAAATGCACTGTATTTTAATTTAGTTGTTTTTTGTATTAAACTCACTGCATTAAAGGAGTGTATGATATTCACCAAGTTACTAAGAATGGTTTCACTATGACTTCTTGATCACAGCATAGTGAAATGTTTAAAAACACCGCATTCAGCAACTTGAAGTCAAATCTTGGCTCCAGGGCCTGCTAACTCTGACCTTGGCCAAGTCAAATGATCTCTTAGCCTCAGTTTCTAAGCCAGATTGAAACACTGGTTCTGTTCTCCCCTGACTTCTCCCTGTATTCATACCATTACCATGACCTAATTGTGGATGGAGCATATTACTCATGCTTTTGACTTGGAGCTTGACCATGGGAGTTGTTTTAGCCAAAGAACTGTGGAAGGAGGACAATGTGCCATTTCTGGACCTAGGTCTCGAGAGACCTTGTGTTTTTTTGCTTGCTCTCCTGCATTTTATCATCCCCAAGAGAAAGTCTTATCCTGGGTAGCTGCTTCTGTTTGACCCTGAATCCCATGATCAATACTTGTGAAGTTGAGCTCTTCCTACCCAATCTACCCTAGATGAGCTATCTAAGTCGACTTCCCATGTACAGGAGAAATAAATGCCTATTTTATGCCATTAAGATATTGTGATTATTTATTACACATCATTATTGCCGTAAGAGTGAATTGATACATTTTTCTTATAGGTGAAATGAGAATAAAGATTGCCTCTTAATCACAGAGTTGTTGAAAAACTAAATTGAACATTTATTCATTTAAGGGATATTAAATGCTTGCTATCCAAGGAGACCCTTTGCTACAAGCTTGGGAGATCAGAGAGGTAAGGTTCCTGCCCTCAAGAAGATCACATTCTAGATGTACTGTGTATATTTGAATGTTCATAATGTGGTACAACATGGATTCATAAAATGGTAAGCACAGCAATGAATACTAAGACAACAACAGTATGTAAAAAATGTGCTACTAATTAATGTTAGTAATTTTATTCCATGCTGATGTAATGGAGAATGACAAGCTTAAAAGGGAAACCATAGTATAGGATGAAAATAGAATACCCAACAGCTACATTTTGGGATTAAAAAATTCCAATAAGCACTTGTTCAGAGATGGATAGTAACGGAAGAAAATTGCAACAAGGCAAAACATATGTCTTGAACTTAGCAATTTTACTCTACAGGTTTTTGAAAACTGAGAAGCTTAAAGAGGAAGTAATTTTAATTTATGGACATCACATAGTATGATAGTTAATTTTGTGTGTCAGCTTGCCTGGCCATGGGGCGCCCAGATATTTGGTTAAACATTGCTCTGGGTGTGTGGGTGAGGGTGTTTCTAGGTAAGATTAACATTTGAATCACTAGGCTGAGTAAAGCAGATTGACCTCTCCATTATGGGTGGGCATTATCCAATCTGTTGAAGGCCTGAATAGAACAAAAAGGTGGAGTAAGGAAGAATTCATTCTCTCTGCCTGGTTATTTTCAAGCTTGTGACACTGATCTTCTGCCTTTGGACTTGGACTTAGACGAGAACTTACACCATTGGCACTCATGGGTCTCCAGCTTGCCAATTGCAGATAGTAGAACTTCTCAGCCTCCATAAATGTGTGAGCCAATTCGTTTCCTTAAATCCTTATTTCCTTATAATAAATCTCTCTCTTTATCCATCTAGCTAGCTAGCTAGCTACACACACATAAAGTATACACACACACACACACACACACACACACACACACACATTCTATTGGTTTTGTTCCTCTGGAAAACCCAAACTAAGACACTAAGGCACCTAGAAACTGCTCCTTTCTGACATTCTGTCAAACCACACCTAAATATTGCAAATCTATAAACACATATTCCAAAACAGAGCAAAACGATCAGAGCAAAAGAGATCTCAATGGAAAGGGATGTCAAAGATTTCCTTTGCTACTATTTTTAATCCTTATCATAGAACATACATGCGAAATTATAATTTAATTCTGTAATGGTGGAATAATAATTTTGAAGTGACACTAGAAAGTCATTGAATGTTAGAGTTGAAAGGAAAATCAGAGAAGTATTCATCCATCATTTTACATGAGAATATTTCCCCCAGGGAGGAAACTCAAATTTCCCAAGGTCGTAGATACTGACAAAATTGAGATAATTGGTAATAGTAACACATATCATTTATTGAGTACTTAGTATGTATCTCCCACCGTGCTTTACATCCATTATTGCACTTGATAATCACTGAACAAGTATGTGAGTTGGGCATTATGATTACTCCTCGTTTTTCAAATGAGGAGATAGTTTAGAAATGTTAAGAAATATGAAGTGGGGCCCACAGTCACATGGTCAAATCAGGCTTAAAATCAAGCCATTTGACTTTAGAACAGTGCTTCTCAAACCTTAACACGCACACAACTCACTTGAAGATTTTGTTAAAACACCTGGCCCTCGCCTCAGAAAGTCTGATATAATTGGTATGGGGTAGCCCTCTAGTGTCAGAGAGTCTCTTCCAGGGGATTCTAAATGTGCAGACCTGGTTACAACCTCTACTTTGAGCACGTATGGCTAAGTTCCTTTTATGTATCCCTTATCCTTTAGAAAAAGCAATGAGAATTAGGCCGTGACTCAAATTATAAAGTACATAGTCTTCTTGTCCTTAATATGGGATTTCATTTTTAGTAAGCAAGAAAAACTGAAAAAGAGGAGTGATATTTGGTGTGGGGGGGGGAAGGTGTCCTTAAAAAGATGCTACAGTTGGGCTTCCCTGGTGGCGCAGTGGTTGAGAGTCCACCTGCCAATGCGGGGGACGCGGGTTCGTGCCTCGGTCCGGGAAGATCCCACATGCCCCGGAGCGGCTGGGCCCGTGAGCCATGGCCGCTGAGCCTGAGCTCCAGAGCCTGTGCTCCGCAACGGGAGAGGCCACAACAGTGAGAGGCCCGCGTACCGCAAAAAAAAAAAAAAAAAAAAAAAAATGTTATAATTAGGATAAAATGGGAAGCTCACTTGGGAAAATGAATGCCAACATGGCAATGTTACAAACCAAAATAATACCAGTAACACTAACACAATGTTCCAATTGTTTTACACTAAACTGTAATATTTCTCTCACTACAGTGGAGATTGGCTTAATCTTCCCAATTAATTTCCTCTTTGTGATAGAATTAAACATTCAAGACCTTTGCCATATGGATTTCCAGCACCTCCCACCAGAGTAGGCAAAGAATATCTCCTGCCTACTAATGTTGGCTTAGTATGTGATTTTCTTTAGCTGATGAACTTTAGTGAATATGCTGATGCTGCCAAGGCTTTAAGAGAACGTGCAGGGTTCAGACTGGCCTTTTGTGCTTCTGCCATCAATTCTGAGATTTTGTGTGATACTGGCACCACAATGAGAGACACATGGAACAGACCTGAATCCAATCTCTAACCTGTCCCATGCAAGTCCAGCAGAGTCACAGCTGATCCACAAGCTGTGAAGGAGAAATAGATGCTTACCCGTGTAAGCCACTATGTGCTGGAGGTTTTTGTTGTTGTTGTTGTTATTCAGTATTAAAAAAAAAAAAAAAAGACTTGACTAATACAATTATATTTAAACAAAAACATCCTGCATGACCTGTTCATTATTCTTTTCACTGACCAGCATCTGAAATGCTCCATACCTTCCTAATGTTCCTGGAATTCCTGAATTAATTCCAGGGTAAGACAGCTATCTGACTATGAAAGTAAAAAGAGGCCTATAGGGTATGTGCATGTGACCAGGCTCAGCATTCAGCCACACCCATTTAGTTATTTATATCTCATAGTGAAACAAAAGAGATTGTGGCAAATTCTTTTTCTAGGGGAGAGCAGAGGAGAGATGTAAGTGGTGGCATTACATTCTAGTGATGGAAGTGGTACAAGCTGTGAGCACCATATTCATGATGTAACATGATGTCTGCACTGGGCTGGGCGGCTTCTGGGGCTCTACCTTGGCTGGCCTTAGGCTGCCTCTCCTTCCATTTTCTCCTGCTTGTTTTTCATGCCTCATTTTGAATCTTTCTAGCTCTTCTCTAAGCTGATGAGGGTCTTCCAATAAATATGATTTTTCCTTAAATCTACCAGGGCGATGTTTCTCATCTCCAACTAAAACGTCTTCATGTCCCATTTGCCTTTGTGCATTTAATTCTTAAGTATTTAGCTGCTACCTGCTATGTATCAGGGACTGTACTAGACTCTAGAGATAAAAAGAAGAGTGAGGTCCCATTGCTCTCAAAGGATATATATGTCTACCTACAGTGGATTCTTGTTATTTACTGTAGTTATGTTCTAGAAAATCACTGAAAACCATGAATTAGTGAATACTGAACCTTGCTCTTAGAAGAAATACAGGGTTAGGTTTTTAAAAGCCTGTGGTCACAGTTTCATCAGATGATCAGCACATAATCTTCTTTTATGTGTGCATGATTAAACACACCTTATTAAATCTTACTTAGTAAATACTGTTTATTCATTAACATTTAACTCATGGCCAACAGCACTATAACTCATGCCTGAACAAAGCTTATGTAACTCCTATGCTTTCTCTGGAAGGCACAGCACAGCCTTCTTCTGCTTGGGAGCACTAGCCAGCGCCTCAGGCCTACACTTAGGGGCCATTTTAAACAGTAAAATCCCCAAGAAAAAAAATCACAATAATGTGAAAAGAGAGCACTAAATATAGTCTGAAAGGGATACTTGTTTACAGTATGAGACCTGAAACAAGAAAGTAGACTATTACCTTTTCTACCTCAGCTGGGAACATGTGTGTTGGGTGACTCAAAAATTTCTCCCTTCTCTGCATGTCTGCTAATGACCAGGGAAGTACAGTGAGTATATCGATTTGGGGGTGAAAATAAATTTTAGCATATAGGTGAATTCACAAATATGGAATCCGTGAATAATGAGGATTAACTATATACATATAGATTAGAGACAGAGTTAGAGATAGAGGTATGCAGATATGTTTGTATATAAATAAATTACTATGTATGTTATGTTCTTAGTAGAGAAATACAAGATGTAAGGTGTGTGAGAAGTGGATAGGGAATGCAAGGACAGTAAAGGAAGGAAAGCACTGTGCTTGGTGATCAGAATAAGGATGACAAGATAACACGTCATATTTGAGGTGCCCTTTGGAAATGAACAAGAGGTAGGTTTTTTAGTTAAAGGAAAAGCCTACACAATGTCCCCCACACAACTTTGCATCACAAACCTTTCTGGAAGTAACAGACTGTGAATTAGGAAAAAGGGAATTTGAGGGAGCTGGAAAGAAACATTGAGTTCTGAGAATAAATTTATATCACACTGATGTGTCTAGTTTATAGAGTAGGTCATGTTCAGATTTGAGCTTTGCAAAGATAACTTCCATGATAATGTAGTGGTTAGACTGACAAGGAATGAGGCTGGGGATGGGAATTCCAGATGGGAGTGACTCATAAAAATCAGGTTAATGGCATGAAGCTGAACTAAGACTGGGAGAAGAGCAGTAGGCAAAAGATTCAAATCCACAGGATTTAAGGAGAAATTAACTATTATAAAATGGGAAGAAGAAAAGATTAGGGGATAAATAGATTTAGTTATTACTTGGGAAGACTTCCACAGAGCCTGGGCACACAATGGGTAGGCAGTTTTGCTGGTAAAAAACCTGCGCCTGGTTTTGTACATGCTGAGATAGAACTGACGGTGAGATGGCCAAGTAAAGTATCCCAGTCATTAAGAAAAGTAAAAAATATTATTGTTCAGCATAATTTTCTGATCTCTTGGTTCCTTTATTATCAGAAATAGAAACAATGAAAATATATTTAATAAATGCTGTCTTGATGAAAAATTTGTTATAAAAAGAATTTCCATAATTCTCCTAACTCTGAGTTTGGGGGACTGATCAAACAGCACTTTGTAGACCACTGAAAAGGATGTTGATTCTGACACTGAATGAAATGATGTTCCATTGAAATGTTTTGAGCAGAGAAGGGACAAAGTATGACATCATTTAGAAAAGTAAACGGGGCAGCTGGACTGAGAACAGACTGTAGAGGAACAATGGTGAAAGGTGGGAACTCTGAGGTTATTGCAATAAACTTTACTTCCTAAAAAACTTTAACCACTTTTCATTAAAGCATAAAATGGTTACATTCTGCCAACTGATAGAAAAAAGATTGTAAGTAACTACCAAAGATGTAGAAGACCCTGTTCTTCTAAACCTGAGGAGACTGCACACACATAAGTAAATAAATTAAGGGCGAGGAAGACTCTTTGGCTTCAGGAAGGAGTTAAGTAGAGATTGATTATAAAAACAGTCAATTTCAAGGTTTCAAAATGCCCCCACCCAGTTTTATTGAGATAAAATTACCACATAGTATTGTATTTGTTTAAGGTGTACCACATAATGATTTAATATATGTATGTATATTAAAATGGTTACCACATTAAGCTTCATTAACACCCATCACCTCACATACTTATTATTTTTTTTCTTATGATGAGGACTTTTAAGATTTACTCTCTTAAAGCAACTCGCAGATATACAATACAGTACAGTTAACTACAGTCACCACGCTGTATGTTACATCCCCACAGCTTCCTCATTTTATGAGTGATTCCATATTTTAATCAATCCTCTAGAAATAAAGTATGACCGAAGAGAGAATATAGAAAAGTGGCTTAGAGTTTGAATTTTTGAATAACTGTGTCCAAAGCGTGGCTCTAATATCAGTAGCTATTTGACTCTGTGCAGGTTATTTGATTCCTCTATAACTCAGTTTCTTACCTGCGAGTCAAATAGAGAAAATAATAGTGCAATCTCACATTTCTTGGGTGATTGGATGAGATGATTATTATAAAATCCTTGGCATGCTGGAGCTACTCAATAAATTAGCATTGATGTTATTAGCAATAGTGGTGGTAGTAGTAGCTGCACTAAGTACTTTCCAAAACAAACTTCTCAATTCCTCCAAGGAATATATATTCCCAACAATGTCCAAGAACATCTACAAAGCTCTCTTAGACTGAGAAGATGACAGGCATGGATTCTCCTGGTGGTCATTATTAATATTTATCAACTTTCAAGTATGGATTTCCTGCATTATTTATTTCTACCTATATCATAAAGGTGACATTTGCTTTAGAAACACAGGACTAAAATAGTGTTGGAAATAATTACCGTGTATTAAATAAAAATTGAAACATTCAAACCAATTCTTTTTCACTTAGGGGTAGCATATTCCATTTTCTAAGCATTCTAAAGTGATATGTTTGATTTTGTCAAACCTCTCCCCATTTCCCACATGTGCTATATAGACTTGTTATCTTGGAAGTGATTACTCATACTTATTTTTTGGAAGCAGGTATCTAAACCTATAATCCAGTAGGTATGACATGCTTAGCTTCACAAATGTCCCAAAGCCTAGAATCCCCCTCTATTCCTGCACTGAGAAACTAGAGAAAGTAGGAAATGAGAATGAATTTTGTGTTTACCCATTTGGTGTCTAGATAGACTTACTATTGGGATATGTGACAGTCTACCTAAGTCATACGGTCAATAGAAGTTGGAGTTGATAATAAGTAATAAGGCAGAGCCCACTTTTGATCTCCTTTGCCTAACAGGAAATGCAGCGTAGGAATAAATCCAGGAAGGACTGCTGAAATTAAAAGGCTGGAGTAAACAGTTCTATCACCCTATCTGGACTATGATAAAGCTGTAGCAGCGTTTTTTGGGTAGAGATCTGAGGGAATAGTTAAAATGACAAGCAATAGTAGGTGCAGTGAATCATAAACCCCAGTCCAATGGAACACACAGCTGCCACTATTTTTACACAGAGTTCTCCAATTAAGGAAAGAAAACTCCATTATATTTTAATACATTTTTGAATGGTCTTTAAAAGAATTTCAAGGAAAAGTTAAATATACCAAAGCATCCATGGTTCAAAAAAGATAAGAACTTGCCTTTTTCCCTTGCTCATTTTAGGAAGATATTAAGAACAAGAGGACTTTAATAAGCAATATTTGTTTATGATCATAAAACTATATAGTATAAGCCAAAGTAAAGTAGTAGCTCTTACCATGAGAAACATGGACTGGGGTGGGGTTGGAGGATTGACCACATAGTGGCATAGCATGAAATTAACTCTTCATGATAATAATAGTGTAATGCTGACATTAATAGGAAGAAGAAAGCTATGTATGGGCTTGACCACTGTGGCTACACCGAGATGAAATGGGCTATAAAATGTTTGCTATTGTTTTGAAATGGGATAACAGCATACATTTAAATTATGCTCTCATCGAAATTGCACTGTAAACCACAGTGACCTATTTTTATGTCTTTTAATGATAAGATTTTGTATTTTTTATTAAAAAACTGAATGCTTTCAGTTTAGTGGCATGATTGAGGGTACAGGATTCAGTACTAGTATATATAAAGTGCTCAGTACATTGGCTGTTAATGTGAAGATTTTAATGTGGTTGGGACCTCTTCAGCTCAGCCTAGGACACTTAGAAATCAGGAGATGAGCTAGGTTTTTACACAACACCCACACCTAACTTCCTCCTTCAAGGAAGTGAGATGGAAAAAAAGCGAGGTTGTGGGTACACAGTATGTATACAGTTTCCTCTGTGTTCATGATAATCAACCATGACATTCCTTACGTGTAAATAGCACCTTAATCTTAGAATTAGTCGCGTATCTGCTTTCATGGAGCCACTACTAACCAACTGACTGGAGGTATCATGCTGAATAAAATCCATTTTCCATCCTTTGGCTAGATAGAGGAATGGAGAAAAACATCTACAGAGGGATATGTTTAAACATGTAATACGTTTCATTCTAAAGGTACACTAAGTATTAGATGCCTGATTCTGCTCTTTATTATAGACTTAACCATCACTGGAAGCTCTAAGTAAGTATAAGCTTTATTTATTTATTTTTAACATCTTTATTGGAGTATAATTGCTTTACAATGTTGTGTTAGTTTCTGCTGTATAACAAAGTGAATCAGCTATACTTATACATATATTCCCATATCCCCTCCCTCTTGCGTCTCCCTTCCACCCTCCCTAGCCCACCCCTCTAGGATAAGCTTTATTTTTGAAGGGGCAAAGGATCCTATAAGTTCAACAAAACCGATGCTTCCTCTCCTTTGTGCTCCACTGTAACCAATCAAATTAACATTTATATCACATGCATACATCATGTGAATGAATTTCACTGGGCTAATTATCTTGCTCTCATGCCCCCCTAACATAAGGACTTTTCTTATAATGGCATTTTAACTGCTTATGTAATTGTCTATCTCTTCTACCATACTGTAGGCACTCTTCCTAGAGCCTGGAATAATGATTAGAAAATAGTAAGCACGAGCTCCCCTGGTGGTGCAGTAGTTGAGAGTCCACCTGCCGATGCAGGGGATGTGGGTTCGTGCCCCGGTCCGGGAAGATCCCACATGCCGCGGAGCGGCTGGGCCCGTGAGCCATGGCCGCTGAGCCTGCGCGTCCGGAGCCTGTGCTCCGCAACGGGAGAGGCCACAACAGTGAGAGGCCTGCGTACCACAAAAAAAAAAAAAAATAAAAAAATAAATAAAAAAAATGGTAAGCACTAAATACAACTTGTTGAAAGGAGGAAGAACTGGTCTGAAGTCCAGAAAAATGCCTTTGACATTCCTATGTGTACTATTTTCTATGTTACATGTAATAAAACTTGGGGAAACTCTTTTATTTATGTGTTGATGTTGACTGTTTTTCAACTGTAGCTTTTATAGATGTCTATCCTTAGAATGACAATAACACTACTCTACACCCACTAGGATGGCTATTATAAAAACAACAACAACCCCCAAACACACACAAAATGGAAAATAACAAGAGTTGGAAAGGATGTGGGGAAACTGGAAATCTTGTGCATTGCTGGTGGGAATGGTATAGCTTCTGTGTGGTATGGCAGTTCTTCAAAAATTTAAAAACAAAATCACCATATGGCCCAGCAATTCCACTTCTGGGTATACATCCAAAAGAACTGGAAGCAGGAACTCAAACAGGTATTTGTACACCCAAGTTCATAGGAGAATTATTCACAAAAGCCAAAAAGTGGAAACTACCCAAGTGTTCATTGATAGGTAAATGGATAAACAAAGTGTGGTACATACACACAATGGAATATTATCTAGCCTTATAAAAGAAGGAAATTCTGACACATGGTACAACATGGATTGACCTTGAGGCCATTATGCTAAACAAAATCATCCAGTTACAAAAGGAAAAGTATTGTATGATTCTACTCATAAGAAGTACGTAGAGTAGTCAGATTCACAGAGACAGAAATTAGAATAGTGATTGCCACAGGTAAGGGCAAAGGGGAAACGGGCAATTATTGTTTAATTGGTACAGAATTTCACTTTGGAAACATGAAAAAGCTCTGGAGCTGGATGCTGGTGATGGTTGCCCAATAACCTGAACGTGCTTAGCGGTGTTGAAGTGTACACTTACAAATTGTTAAAATGGTAAAATTTATGTTATATATATTTCACCACAATTAAAAAGTTTAAAAAATATATCACATAAAAGGACAATAATAATGAATATGGTATAACTAAAATTTCAGCTCTCCCAGTTGACTCAGGCTATTTGAAGGAAGGTATCTGCAGGTATCCATCCCTAGTACTGAACTTGGCGGGATTCTCTGCATGTTAGCCACATAATAAATAACAATGAAATGATCAACTTATTAATAAAATGTTTCCAGTACATGGACAGAGATGTCTTGAACTCATCTTTGATGAGGTTATTTTACAAACAGGCATTGCAGAAATTGTTGTGGAATGAAATTACAGTAAAGCAGATCAGGGAGAGTCAAAGCGTTTCTAAATCAGTTCTGTCTCTACTATCTTGAATATTCATACATTCATTGTGTTCTCCATGTTGTTGATCATATCTTAGTGCTGACACGCTATCATTAGGTTGCTCAAGAAGAAAAGCTTAATAACTCTGAAATGTGAAGCTTAAGTTTCTCCATTTTCCACATGACACAATTTCCTGAATTATTTAAACATAAGCCAAGACAGTTTAGGGAATTATTTGAAATAAATATTGAGAAAGAGATTTCATTTAAATGAGTTAATCCTCCCAGAAATGGATAGCAACCAGATATTTAACAACTGCATATCCAGTTAAATCACATTCAGAAACTGCTGGAAACATAGACTAGACAACTTCCTTAATTTAGAGGACAGTGTAATACTTAAGGCTTTAATCCCCTTATGATAGATAATGGATTTGGACTTTGGCACAGTTTTCATGATAAAACCCTTGCTCTTATTAAGATGCTTTGTACATGAGTCAGTAAAAGTCATTTGTAAATCAACTAAATTCACTACAATAGTCCTCTAGTCTTTTCTTCTTGAGGAAACATGAGTAATGACATTTTTACACCTGATATGACTATTTTTTTTGTTTTATCTGTTGCTTGGAAACATTTTCTAAGACTGATTTAAAAATTAAAAAAAAAAAAAAAAGGAGTGGCTCCATTAACATACAAGATGAGAAATGCCCTTACTGTAAAATTTCTGTAAATTTGCTTTCAGTGCTAAAGAAGAAGAAAAACAAAAACAAAAACATATCATATGGCAGTTAGACTAGCACATAGAAACCATATGGCTTGGGCTGTTTTACTAAATGGAATGGGGCTAGTAAATTTTTATTGACATATGTCATGTAAAAGTTATGAAGCATTCTCCATCAAGGGCTCAGAAAATTAAACTAAAATCTTATATTTTATCCCCATGCCAGTAGATGATATAAGCCTCAGTAGTAAAAAAAAGTCCATGAACAGATTTCCATTTAAATTCCTCACTGTATGAAAATAAAAATCATGGAAAAAATACAGTCTATTAAATGATTTGTCATCAAAAATGCTGTAGTAAATCTTATATATACTTACATGACTTAATAAATCTTTACCCTAAAGTAAACAACTTGTAGAACTAAAACTCCTCTGTGAAAAGAGTACATTAATTTATTGACATCACACATTAATTTATTGAATCACATAATACCCACATAAGCTGAATATAAGTTGCCTTTTAATAATCTATAGTCGAAGAGATTTTAGGAAAGCAAAAAGAAAAAAATACTTATTTCTAAAGATCAAGTTGGCAAATATAGCTGTAAATATATTTTACTCCTTGGGAGCGTACGTTTTGAGAAAATATAAACAAAGCTTCAGCTTGAGAAAGTGCCTATTGGATTATTGAACTAAATAACCCACGTACTTTTCAATAAACATAGCAGAACTTGTCAGAGTACTACACAGAGTCCTGCTTGCAGTCACTTTTGCATTTGGCTATTGAACAACCTTCAAGAGCACATGAATATGAGCTTTTTTCTTTTAGTTTTAATTTTTGAAACTTTAGATATCCAAGAGTATATTTATGAAGAGTAATTATTTTCTTTGGGCTCTGATTCATGAAAGCCACTTTACCCAGTGATTTATTTTCAGAATAAAAGTAGTATCATTGTTGTTTTATTATGAGACAATATGCTTATAAAAGTCAGACCAACTCAGAGGAGTACAAAGGAAAATGTGACAACTATTTGTATGCCATAATTCAGAGATCCCCGTTAATATTAACATTTCAGGGCATATGCTTCCAAACTTACTTCTATGCATAACTGTGCAAACATATACATGCACAAAATATACATTTACTTTAACAAGGATGGGATTGTATAACACTGTGGCTTTGTACTCTATTTTTTAACCTTTACATTTTTGGCATAATCCTTATCAATAAAGGCTCTTTGTCAAATTTTCAATTAGCTGCTTTATATTACATTATAGATGTGTGTGTACGATTATTTAATTATATAATTTATATATAATCATTTACAATGATTAAAATATATACTATATATAACATATTTTACAATAATATATATTATTCTATTTATTATGATCTATAATTATTTCACATGATTTATTTAAGCAGTCACCCACTGATAGGTAGTCTTGTTTTTCACTTAATAAAATACAAGTATAGAGGACATTTTTTTATTCATGTCTTTCAGAAATCGAAAGAGCAAGTAGATATAAAAGCAAGAGCACACACATATGATTATATATATGAAACGTATATATATAAGATTATATAATGATTTGGATAATAGAATCCACCTTGATGTTTTATATCCATTAACACACACACAAATACACACTCATGTTGTTATTCCCTGAAGAGGATATATATTGCTCATTTATGCCCATCAAACAAAGGAAAATAAATCAGTAATGAAAATATGTCACGTATTTGGCTGCAAAGAAAAACTCTGCAAAGTAGAAATTTTATACGAAAAATTCTGCTTATGTGCCTTATACAAAATTAGCAATCTAAAACAGAATAACCCTCATTTCAAAGAACAAATAAAAATGCAAGTAGTGCTCTTTGCAGACTCAGAAACAAAATACTCATATCAAAATCTATACAGGCATAAACAGCTCTCCTTGGAGGAAAATATATAGCTTTAAATATTTTATCATAAAAAAGGAAAATTAAGTAGTTACCTAAAAAAAAAAAGATTTTTGTGATTTCTTCAGGGTTAACAAAATGAAATCTTAACTTTTCAGATTCAAAATTCTACCTTTACACACATCACACTTGGAACTATGTACTTTCTTATTTTCCCCTTTCCCGTTTTCTCTTCACACATCTCAGTTTCCACTTCCTGTGTCAGTATTTACCAGTAAAATGAACTTCTGACACCATTATTCCATTTCTAAGTTCCACACCCTATCATTGCTAATCTGCTGATGCAGAGACTGTCCTGGATCAACTAGGCAGACCGAACGTAATCACAATGATCCTTAAAAGAGTTACAGGAAGATGTGAGTGTGGGGAACCGAAGAGTTGGCAGCTTGAGAAGGACTGAGAGTGATGTTACCGGCTTTGAAGATGAAGCAAGAGATGCCACAAACCAAGGAATGCGGGCAACTTCTAGATGCTGAAAAGGCAAAGAGTAAGAGCCTCCAAAATAGGAACACAGGCCTCTTGACACCTTGATTTTAGCCCAGTTGAGACTCATTTCAGACTTCTGGCTACAGAACTGGAGGACAAATTTGCCTCATTTTAAGCCTCTAAGTTTGTGGTAACTTATTATAGCAGTGATACGTAACCAGCACATCAGCTAATTCGGCATATTAAGAGTATGCTTGTTATGTTGATAGCAGCATTATTCACAATTGCCAAGATATGGAAGCAACCTAAGTGTCCATCAACAGATAAATAAAGAAGATGTGGTGTATATGTACAATGGGATACTACTCAGCTACAAAAAGAACAGTATTTTTTCATTTGCAGCAACATGGATAGACTTGGAGGGCATTAAGCTAAGTGAAATAAATCAGAGAAAGATATGCTATCACTTATATGTGGAATGTGAAAAGTAAAACAAACTAGTGAATATACAAAAAAGAAGCAGACTCACAGATATAGAGAATGAACTAGTGGTTCATTGGGGAGGTGGAAGGGGAGAGGAGAAAGGAAGGGGGAATAGGGTTAGGGGATTAAGAGGTACAAACTATTATGTATAAAATAAGGTACAAGGATATGTTGTACAACACAGGGAATACAACCAATATTTTATAGTAACTACAAATATAGTATAATCTTTAAAAATTATGAATTACTATACTGTACACCTGTAACATATAATCATGTACATCAAGTATACTTTAAAAAAAACTAGACAAAGAAAAAAAGAGTGTGGTTCTTACAAAGATTAAATGACATAATGTGTGCGAAGTGCTTACCCCAATGCCTTGCACAGGGCAAGAAATCAGTAAATGATAGCTGCTATTAATCTAATTATTTTATAACTCATAATATATTATTAGTATAATACTGACAAAATGCTGACTGAACAGCATTCTGCTCTAAACAATAAGAAAGCTTGAATCACTGGTATGTGATATTCCAGGGAATCGTTGAAAACCTTAATATTTATGGTAGGCAGGATATAAACTGTGATAAGTATTAACATTTATTTAGAGAAAACAGAAACCACGGGAGGGACCCAGTATTCTTTTTATCCTACTGAGCACTTTAATGAATATATTTAAATACTTGGAATAAAACTCTGTGTTTGTTTCAACAAAACTTGATAGCATCAAAATTCCTAAGGTTTAAGATACTTAGAATTTCCATTTTCATGAATAGCGTCACTTTACAGACAACTGAATATCTCTAATCTCCATAGGTTGAATTTTGACGGGAATCATTTTAGATACCCCCGATCCCCCTAGTCCTAAAGATGAGAGAAATCAATTTTAACAGAGTATTTTATTCCAAATGACATCCTCTGTCCACAGTTTCAAAAGTGATTATTCCATGATACACACGAGGCTTTGAATTGTCTTAAGGTAAAGCATTTTTAATGATATTTATCATAATCATTTATACAAAGAGCGTTAATATACTCAGATTCCATGTTCTGGTTTAATCCCTAGCTTTTCATTTCTGCTTTCTTAAATGCATGAGTTAATATTTTAAGCTTAAAACAGTGCTTTGTTCTTGTTTCAGAATCAGGCAAGAGTTCTGAGCACTAAACTTATATTTAAATTTCTTTAATGAAACTCCTCCTTAGAAACACATTTTATATATTTTTATGCCCCTGATACTAGGTGATATTGCTCTACTGGTCTTCTCCATTCAAAACCTAAGCTAAGCACTATTCTGATCAGTCCCACAATTGAACTGATATAACATGGGTAATATAAATAATGTCTTACCTATAATAGAGACTTAGTGGTCAGTTTGATTTTAATCAAATCAAAGGGCTGATTTCAGTCAGCCCTTTACACAGCATACAATAGGAACTTAAGGACTTATATTGGGTTAAATTAATATATTTCATTCATTTGTTTATACAAATATGTATTTATATTACATAAAATACTTATTTTAAATATTACAGTAATATGGGGCTAATACAAAGATAAGTAAGGAGCAATCAGTAACTCAGTGAGTGTACCATAAGTAGGTAGGATAAAAGTCAGGATTAATGCACAAAATTTATACTGTGAACAAGACATGGACTAACTGTGAAGTTCAAAGTATAAAGTTAGGATACTGTTTGGTACGTAACGAGAACCCTCAATTAATACTAGAAGTTTCAAAAGTTTTGTGTTTGTAGCATATTTTCAGATACTCAAATTATCATGTGAAGTCAACAAAAAGATTCAAAACAACACTTTATGAACTAATTTATAAATACAAACACAACTACAATGTAAAGGTGGTTCACAGAGTCTACAGGAGTATCCAGTTTTTAGCCTATTCTTGGTGGCCCCTCAGTAATGTAAATTTTCTGAAAGGTAACTGTTTACTGCCACAACTCCCTTGTTCACCTGTAAGGACAAACTCTTGACTATGTCAGCAGACCTTTCTTTTTTGGGATTTTCTTGATGTCATTTTCTGTTTACACTTCCTTGTGTCATATAATCTGCTCAATTATGTTCTTTGCTCTTAAGTATATAACATTTAAACATCCTCTTCTTGGTTCATGGATATATTATTTTATTCCATCTTTATAAGTATATTAATTATAGTATTTGCAATTTTCCTCTATCTGCTTTTTTTTTCTCTTTTTGCGGTACGCGGGCCTCTCACTGTTGTGGCCTCTCCCATTGCGGAGCACAGGCTCCGGACGCGCAGGCTCAGCGGCCATGGCTCACGGGTCCAGCCGCTCCGCGGCATGTGGGATCCTCCCGGACCGGGGCACGAACCCGCGTCCCCTGCATCGGCAGGCAGACTCTCAACCACTGCGCCACCAGGGAAGCCCTCTATCTGCTTTTTATTACATATTTTTTCTTCCTAGTTTCAGTTTTCTCCCTATTTTGTCTTTCAATGTTAGTGGTTTTCCTCAAGGATCTGACAATTCTTGTTTGTCTAGTCATATTTGAGATGAGGCACTTACAAGTTCATTGGCAACTCTGCAGGGAATTTACGGTTGTCCATTTTGGGCATCTATACAGGATGATGATCTGGCTGAACCACTGTGTTGGAAACCTCAAAATGTATATTACCTTCAGTGTATTATTTGGATTCATCAGATTCCCAAGAGAACAATTGTCTAGTCTCCTGCCTGATGTACAGCATTCTAGGAATTGAAGGCACTGCGATTCCAAACATTCATGATGAGGAAATACTTTTAGAGACCTCCAATATACTTTTCGGGAAGAGAAGGAGTAGGAAACTGGTGCTGCAAATTCTGAATGTGTTTGAGGATTTGTGTTACAAATCAGGTTGTCACCCTGTCCCTACACCTAATTTGAGAGTCATCTTCCTCCTTCTCCTACCCTCCCTCTCTGCTTCCTTCTGCCTCCTTTTTTTCTCCCTCCCTCCCTCCCTTCCTTCCACAAGACAGAACCATGGATCACTCCTTCAAATTCTGAATTCATTCGTTCATTCCCATTCTTTCTCTTTTTCTTTGTTTTTGTGATTCTATGCCTTACGACATAGTGATAATGAAGGGATACACATGTGGATATACACACGCACATACTTCTAGTCACTTCAGTGAATTTTTACGGAGGGAATAGAAATAAAAATAAGTATGTCTTAAGTCTTTTTTTTTTTTTTTAGGAGTCTCCTGCAGGTGTTTTCCTTAGGTACTGATCGTACAGTACAAGAATATGAATTTCCACATG
The DNA here is from genome assembly GCF_011762595.2 of Tursiops truncatus. NCBI lineage: Eukaryota > Metazoa > Chordata > Mammalia > Artiodactyla > Delphinidae > Tursiops > Tursiops truncatus. Next base: position 88,770,597 of record NC_047043.1, on the reverse strand, counting down.
TAGAAAGGTGCAGCCCAGGGCTTCTGCCTTTTCACGGATGCCTCTTTTCATTTATATCCTGAGGATCATTGATGCAGAAAACACGGTTCTCTGTCTCCCTCTGACTGTAAGATACATGGTCTTATTTCCCAGGCTTACATAGGTAGACCTTAGCAACCTAGCACAGTGGCATCCATTTGATTCAATTTTCCTTGTTATGGAAGGAACTCCCTTTTTTCCTAGCACGTAGATATTCAATATTATAGTTGTGTACTTAAATCTACATTTACATATTTTAAAAAAAGGTATACTTTATCAAGCATATAAGTTTGCAGTGGGAGTGGAGGCTTCTTATGCCATATCAGTTCTCCATCTTGATTGCAGTCCTGTTATTAAAATACATTAAATATTGATGCAATTTCTAATGCCACCTTAATTATTACAGAAAATAAATAAGGAATGAGGTATGTTTGACATATATGAATAGATGGCACTTATATTTATATTTTCAACTTATATTTATATATCTATGTTGCTTCTGGTAGCAAGCAGGCTCACTGCATTGCTAACTTACTGTGACGTGTACTCAGCTAAATCTTTGATACTTTCTTTTCTACTCTGCTAATAAGATTCATACTATTCTCTGCCTTGTGTCTTGGGTTGTCTATTTTTTATCTTAAATTATTCTCATCAGTATTTTTAAACACCTTTACACTTGTCTCTCTAATAAATGCTTCCATCATTATTTTCTGGATTATCTCCAATATTTCTACAGTTCTATTAAGCAGCTGCCAACACTAGAGTCAGGCACATGGGTACACGCTGACCAGAATGACAAGAGAAAATGGAAAGAGGGATTATCGTATCCTTGCTTTTCCCCAGCAGTCTTTTAAAAATTTCTTTTTTTTAATCGATAGATTTTCATGTTTAGTCAACAATGTTTATACCTTTCATCATGACTGGCTTTGATGTTTCACAGTTATATGTGCATGGATGGGTTATCCATTAGAATTCTGCACAGTGTTTTTACTGGGGAAAAAAGAAAGACTTTTAGATGGTTTGATAAAAGACTGGCCCATAGCTTACAGGGACCCCTTTCGTTCATCTCCAGTTCCATTTCTGAGGACAAAGTACAAGTACATGAGGAGGGTGAAGTGAATGGGATGTGAAGAACGGGAGATGGCTGGACAGGTACTGATGGTTGTTATTCAGCCCAAAGTGACAATATGGGCATTGTTTCGTGGGTTAATAAAAATAGATAACCAGGTCATGAGCTTACTTATCTAGTACTGCCCTGTTTCAGTTACCCCAGGAAAACATATTCAGTTTCAGAAGTGGATGGTAAATATATGCATTTTATATCATATTGATTAATTTTTAAGCCACAATGTTTTTTCTTATTTATAATTATTTTAAAAGATTATATATACACTCTAGAAAAAATGGTAATATTATTGTATTCAGTTTATATTGCAACTATAACAATACAGTATATAGCAGTTTTTGTTTTTTTTTTCACTGAAACTAAGATGTTATCACACATAGGATGCACCATTATTTTATGTCTATCTGTGCTGGGAATGAAGCTACTGTGTCTCAGCTTCAGACCCATCCTTTCATGTTCTGCTATGGTGTTGATGATGGGACTCTGAGACCATGCTTCTCTTTTGCCAGCTGGCTTGCTTTAGGATCTCCCACCAAGAATTGCTAGAGGGAGAGTATGAAGGCCAAGGAGGAAGGGACTTTCTCCTTCCTATTTGTTTTCTGTTTCTCTCAGTGTCACTGAATTTCTTGTGGTGTAAATGTGTTGAAAGTATTTTCTCTCAATCCATGGTTTGTCTTTTCATTTCCCAAAGGGTGTCCTTTTAATTTTCATTTGATTTTCACTTTGTCGAAGTCCAATTTATCGAAAAATTTTCTGCTTTTAATCCTTTCTGTCCTGTTCAAGAAATATTTGCTCATTCCAAGGTCATAAAGAGAGTCTTTTGTTTTATTTTAGAAAGTATTGTGTTCTCGGTTTTATATTTGTGGCTATGATCAATCTCAAAACATTTTTCATGTACAGAATTAAACAAGAGTTGAGGCTAATTTTATTTTTAAACATATGAATATCCACTTGTTCCAGAATCATTTATTAATATAGAGAGCATCCTTTCCCATTGAATTGACTTGTCATCTTTGTTGAAAGTCAATTGATAATATAGTGTGAGAATATTTCTGGAGTCTTGATTCTCTTCCAATGATCTAATTTTCTCTCTACACATCAATACTACTCTTAGAATCCGGGGGTTTGAAGCCTCTACATCTTTTCCTCCTCCCCCTCCTTCACCTTTTCCTCCTCCTTCTTTTTCAAGATTGTTTTGTGTGTTCTAGATCCAATATTGCAGCCACTTGTCCTATATGGCTTTGAGCACTTAAAGTACAGCTAATCCTGAGATGTGGTGTAGGTATAAAATACACACTTATTTCAAAACTTAGTTTGAAGAAAAGAATGTAAAATATCTCATTAATGGTTTTGCAATACTAATCCCATATTGAAATGATAATATTTTGGATATATTGGGTTAAATAAAATGTATCATTAAAATTAATTTCACAGTTTACTTTTTAATATTGCCATTAGAAAAATTTAAATTACAATTAGCTCACAATAATTCTATTGCTGAGTGCTATTCTAGAGCCTTTTGAATTTCCGTATAAATAGAACTTTTTTTTTTTCCAAAGTGTACACTGAAAATTTTGATATGGCTTCTAGTGCATCTGTGTCTATTTAAGGAGAATGTGTGTCTCAACAATATTGATTCTTTCAATCTATATTAGACCTCTGCATTTATTAAGGTCTTCTTCAATTCTATCGATTAATTGTATAAGTATAGAGGGCCTTTTTATCTTTTTTTTAAGCTATAGAGATAGGTATTTAATGAGTGCTAGTGTTTTGTGAATAGTATTGTGTTCAAACATTATTTGTAATTTTTCACTGTTTATCTGCAGGAATACAGTTGATTTTTACATGTTAACTTTTATCCTGTAACTTAAGTAAATTCACTTATTACTTTTAGTTTGCTTGTAGATTCCTTTAGATTCTTTATTATACAATAATATTTTCACTAATTAAATGCAAGTTTATTTTACTTTTCCACTCTTTGTGCTTTTCTTTTTTCCTCTTTCATTATTGCAAATCCTAGGACAGAAAGTACAGCAATTTTAGGAGAAAATCATTCAAACTTTCCTTACTAAATATCATGTTAACTGTAGATATTTTGTAGATGGCCTCTATCGGCTTGATAAAACATCATTTTATTACTAGTTTGCTAGGAGTTTCTATTATGAGTGGATGTTGAATTTTGTCAAATGCTTTTCCTGTATGTAGTGGGATTATCATTAGCTTAATTCTCTTGTGTATTTTAGTAATTAACTTTTGAATATTAAACCATCCTTATATTCCTGGAATAAAATCCACTTAATTATGATGTATTAACTTTTTGTACTATTTAAAAATTTGTTAAAGATTTTTGCATGTATGTACCTGAGGGATATTAATCCATAGTTTTCCTTTTTTATTTTTAATTTTTAAAAAATGTTCTTTCATCCCACCACCACCCCAGCACCACCCAACTTTCCCCCCTTGGTGACCATACGTTTGCTCTCTACATCTGTGTCTCTATTTCTGCCCTGCAAACCAGTTCATCTGTACCATTTTTCTAGATTCCACTTATATGCATTGATATACGATATTTCTTTTTCTCTTTCTGACTTACTTCACTCTGCATGATAGTCTCTAGGTCCATCAGCATTTCTACAAGTGACCCAATTTTGTTTCTTTTTATGGCTGAGTAATATACCATTGTGTGAGCATATATATATATATATATATATATATATATATATATATATACACACACACACACACATACATATGTGTATATATATATATATATATATATATATATATACATACACACACAATATCTTCTTTATCCATTTTTCTGTCTATGGGCATTTACGTTGCTTCCATGACCTGGCTATTGTAAATAGTGTTGCAATGAATATTGGGGTGCATGTGTCTATTTGAATTATGTTTTTTTCAGGGTATATGCCCAGTAGTGGGATTGCTGGGTTGTATACTAATTTTATTTTTAGTTTTTTAGGAACCTCCATACTGCTCTCCATAGTGGCTGTATCAATTTATATTCCTACCAACAGTGCAAGAGGGTTCCCTTTTCTCCACACCCTCTCCAGTATTAGTTGTTTGTAGATTTTCTATGATGCCCATTCTAGCCGGTGTGAGGTGATACCTCACTGTAGTTTTGATTTGCATTTCTCTAATAATTAGTGATGTTGAGCAGCTTTTCATGTGCCTCTTGGCCATCTGTATGTCTTCTTTGGAGAAATGTCTATTTAGGTCTTCTGCCCATTTTTGGATTGGGTTGCTTGTTTTTTAATATTGAGCAGCATGAGCTGTTTATATATGTTGGAAATTACTCCTTTTTCTGTTGAATGGCTTGAAAATATTTTCTCCCAGTTTGAGGGTTGTCTTTTCACCTTATTTAGAGTTTCCTTTGCTGTGCAAAAGCTTTTAAATTTCATTAGGTCCCATTTGTTTATTTTTGTTTTTATTTCCATTACTCTAGGAGGTGGGTCAAGAAAGATCTTGCTGTGATTTATGTCAGAGTGTTCTTCCTATGTTTTCCTCTAAGAGTTTTATAGTGCCTGGTCTTACATTTAGGTCTTTAATCCATTTTGAGTTGATTTTTGTGTGTGGTGTTAGGAAGTGTCCTAATTCCATTCTTTTACATGTAGCTGTCCAGTTTTCCCAGCATCACTTATTGAAGAGACTGTCTTTTCCCCATGGTATATCCTTGCCTCCTTTGTCATACATTAGTTGACTATAGGAGCATGTCTTTGTCTCTGGGCTTTATATCCTGTTCCTTTGATCTATATTTCTGTTTTTGTGCCAGTACCATATTCTCTTGATTACTTTGTAGTATAGTCTAAAGTCAGGGAGTCTGATTCCTCCAGCTCTGTTTTTTCCCCTCAAGATTGCTTTGCCTCTTCGGGGTCTTTTGTGTCTCCATAGGGATTTTAAGATTTTTTGTTCTAGTTCTGTAAAAAATGCCATTGGTAATTTGATAGGGATTGCATTGAATCTGTAGATTGCTTCAGGTAGTATAGTCATTTTCACAATATTGATTCTTCCAATCCAAGAACATGGTATCTCTCTCCATCAGTTTGTGTCATCTTTGATTTCTTTCATCAGTGTCTTATAGTTTTCTGAGTACAGGTCTTTTATCTCCTTAGGTAGGTTTATTCCTAGATATTTTTTTCTTTTTGTTGCTATGGTGAATGGGATTGTTTCCTTAATTTCTCTTTCTGAGCTTTCGTTGTTAGTGTATAGGAATGCAAGAGATTTCTGTGCATTTATTTTGTATCCTGAAAGTTTACCAGATTCAGTGATTAGCTCTTGTAGTTTTCTGGTGGCATGTTTAGTATTCTCTATGTATAGTATCATGTCATCTGTAAACAGTGACAATTTTACTTCTTTTCCAATTTGTATCCCTTTTATTTCTTTTTCTTCTCTGATTGCCATGGCTAGGACTTTCAAAACTATGTTGAATAATAGTGGCAAGAGTGGACATCCTTATCTTGCTCCTGATCTTAGAGGAAATGTTTTCAGTTTTTTACCATTGAGAATGATGTTTGCTGTGGGGTTGTCCTATATGGCCTTTATTATGTTGAGGTAGGTTCCCTCTATGCCCACTTCCTGGAGGGTTTTTATAATAAATGGGTATTGAATTTTGTCAAAAGCTTTTTCTGCATCTACTGAGATGATCATATAAGCATATGATCATATAACCGTATTTTTCAGTTTGTTCATATGGTGTATCTCACTGATTGATTTGCGTATATTGAAGAATCCTTGCATCTCTGGGATAAATCCCACTTGATCATGGTGTATGATTCTTTTGATGTGTCATTGGTTTCTGTTTGCTAGTATTTTGTTGAGGATTTTTGCATCTATATTCATCAGTGACATTGGTCTGTAATTTTAGTTTTTTGTTTTATCTTTGTCTGGTTTTGGTATTAGACTGATGGTGGCCTTGTAGAATGAGTTTGGGAATGCTCCTTCCTCTGCAATTTTTTCATTATTTTCCTTTTTTTATAATAACTTTGTCAGCTTTTGGTATTAGAATAATGCTGGCCTACTAAAATGCAAAAGTTAACCTCCATTATTTTCTGAAAGACATTGTATAAGAATTATTTCTTACTTAATTGTTTGGTAGAATTTACTGGTGAAGTCTTTGCAAGAATATACCTTAGGTGAAAGTTTTTTTGAATAAATAATTTTCCTTTTTATAATTGCAAATATTCAGAATTTTATTGATTCTTCTGTCATTTCTGGGAATTTGTGTTTTTCAAGGATTTGTGTATTCATCAAAGTTATCATAACTATTGTCATAAAGATGTTCATTTCTATCCCTATTCTTTTATTGTCTAGAGGCTATGAAATAATGTTCTTTTCTTTCTTTCGTGATATTGGTATTTTGTGTTTACTCTCTTGTTTTCTTCGTAACTCTTGCTATGCTTTTATAATTTTTTTGTTTTTTTCAAAGAGCTAACTTTTAACTTTGTTGCCTTTTTATTACTTTGTTCTACTTATTTGATTTTATTTTTAATATTTCTTTTCTTTTTCTTTCTTTTTTTTTTTTTTTTTGTGGTATGCGGGCCTCTCACTGTTGTGGCCTCTCCCGTTGCGGAGCACAGGCTCCGGACGCGCAGGCTCAGCGGCCATGGCTCACAGGCCCAGCTGCTCCACGGCATGTGGGATCTTCCCAGACCGGAGCACGAACCCGTGTCCCCTGCATTGGCAGGCAGACTCTCAAGCACTGCACCACTAGGGAAGCCCTCTTATCTTCTTGTATTGTTTCCATCCCTCTGATGAAATTCTCCATCTAGGTACACAGGCAAGCCATTTGTTCCTCTAGATCCTTCATACTTATTTTAATGTCCTTATCTGATAATTCCAACCTCTATGCCATTATTCAGGCTGTTTCAATAGTTTTCTCTTTTAACTGTGTGTCACGTATTTTCTTCCCTTTTCATGTGTCATGTAATTTTTATTTTGTACTGGGCATTTTATGCAAAAGAATATGGAGACTAAATAAGTCATACTTATTCCCTCCAATGGCAACGTCTTCTTTTCTCAGGATGCCAATGTGAAGAATTACAGTCTAGCCAGTAGTGGAACTTGATCTGGTTTTGGTGGCAATTTTGATTATTTTCACTTCATCATTTGCTTCAAACATTTTTTGATGAGGAGAAGAAATTTCCTTTCAGTTCAGCTTGCGATTTGAGTTTGGCAAGATTTCAGAGCTCTTTCTTCCTCTCCCCTCTCCCCTCTCCCCTCTCCCTCTCTCCCTCTCTCCCTCTCTCCCTCTCTCCCTCTCCCTCTCTCCCTCTCCCTCTCTCTCTCTTTCTCTCTCTCTCTTTCCTTTCTCTTTCTTTCTCTCTTTCTTTCTCTCTTTCTCTCTCTCTTTCTCTCTCTCTCTCTCTCCCCCCCACCCTCTCTCTCTCTCTCTCTCTTCCTCTCTCTCTCTCTCTCTCTCTCTCTCTCTCTCTCTCTCTTTCTTTCTCACAGCACAGCATGTGGGAACTTAGTTCCCTGACCAGGGATCAAAACTGCACCCCCTGCATTGGAAGCGCAGAGTCTTAACTACTGTACTGCCAGGGAACTCCCCAGACCTCTCTTCATGCTTTACTGTTGAGCTCACACCTTTCTGAACTGTGGGATATATTTCACTTCTTTCCAGCCTGGATCCCAGATTTTGGGTCACTGGGGATTTCTTTTGGCTCTTCAGTCCTGCTGCCACATTTCTGGGCTTTGGGAGATTTCTTGTTACTCTGCTGCTCTGCCCCTCAGCATTTGGGAGAATCTCTGCAGTATTCCCAGTAAAGACCCAGAGAGCCTTGAAAGAAGTTCTCTTAGCTATTATGCCCTGAGCTCAGACTTTGCAGGGTGACTATAGAGTACAAAATGAAGGTCTAGAATGCCATAGAAGGAAATTTCTCTCCTCTGCTGCCCTACTCTTAGCCTTGATGGCCAACCTTGCACTCATTAAGGTACAGTGTGTCACAGTGAACTTGCTCTTTCTATCCTACCCGTGATAAAGACATTATGTCTCTCTCAGGTCTTCTTTCTTGATCCAGACCAGGCAAATTACCCCTGAGAATTTGCTCAAGGTCAATGGGAAGAGCTGGCAAGGAGATGGAAATTCTCTGCATGGTAGATTGGGTTTATTTAGTCTTCTTTGTATTTTTTAAGCTACAATTTTATAGCTTATACAGCTTGGTATCTTTGTTATGGTGGATGTTGGTCACTTGCAATCAGCTTTCTAATCAGGAGAAACAGTCTAATATAAACTTGCCTTAGAATTATATTTTTAGATTATTCCTTTCTTATCTCATCTGTTTTATTTCTTTTACTCTTTGCTCTTTGTCATCTCAGTCTCTCTTAACTAACTGCTTCTTACTTTTATTTCAAAGAGGCAATGTTTTCTTCAACTTATAAAGATGTAAGACAGTTCTATAAAATTTTTAAGCAAAAATATTAAAGACCATTTATCAAGTATTTAGGCTCTATGTAAGGTGTTTTACCTGAATTACTTATTTGAATTCTAATAATAAGTAATTTTGAGGTACTCATTGTTATCTTCCTTTTCAAAACTGTGAACTGAGGCATAGAAGCATTAAGTTACACGCTTAAGGTCATACCATTAAGTTAGTATATAATATAATTAGGGTTCTAACAGAGCTTTGTCCAATTCTAAATCTCATGTCCTTAAACACAATACTGTATTGTCCCTTGCATTTGTATTTCCTTAAAACCAGTGACCCAAGAGCCTCAACTTCTGAGCCCGTGCGCTCTAGAGCCTGTGCTCCATAACTAGAGAGATGCCTGTGTGCCACAACTAGACTCGATGCAGCCAAATAAATAAACAAATAAATAAATATTTTAAAAAAAAACCCAAAACAGTGACCATTCACTAGAGTGAAGATATCCATGTATTTTCATAGGTACAGATACTGATTCTTAACGGCTGTTAACTGATGGGAGTAAACAGACAGTTTTCAGATATCGACAGTTTGAACAGTTTGAACTGTGAGGCAACAACTGCAGTTTTGAATGAAGTTCCAAAATACTCTAAAAAAGTGGGAAATTGCCCATAATAATATCTAATAATCATGTTTTCTTTGTGGATTTAAGTTTTTACATTTTCACTGTATCATAAATGGTTTAGCAAAATGTAGACAGGCTGAACTCATAATTGCTAACCAGATGTCGTTTAAAACCAGAAGCTCTGATTTAATAATTATGTGTTATTTTTCTAAGTCTGAGAGCTCACTGGGGATCTCTAAATGAGAGATTTCAGCAATTCACCTTAGCAATGAACGTTATATTTGAATAACATTTAAAAAAAATTCTAAACTCTGTAAAAACTCACTTCTAAAAACTCATAGCTTAGATCTGGAAGTCAATATTTAAATTCTCATTTTTATTTAGTAATACATAGACTCATTCCAGAAATAAAATATGATCCAACTTAAAAATATTTAAAAATTCAGTAGAATTAAAAAAATAAAACAACTGGTGATCTATTTATAGCAAAGTAAAAAAGAGCATAAAACCAGGGATAGGTTACACAGACATATACTTAATAATATCCTATGCAAATTATTGTTGATAAACTATGAATGTAATCTGTTGTGATAATCATAGTGCCCTTACAACAAATACAAACCATTTTCTAGAGAGAAAATTAGCTTTTCTTGCTACTGAAAGATGAAATTTCTCCCATGGGCCTCCACAGTGAAGACCTTGTATGATGTAGTGAATATCATCACATATTATACTTCACTGCACGCAAATGTCATAGTATCAAACCAGATTCAGTAAGAGCAAATCTACAAGAAAGGCAAAACAACTCAGTCTGAATTTGCATCTTTATGAAGATAGGGTCTAATGTAGGAAAAACAGTAAAAATACAGAGTAAGTGCTAGGCGGCAGATTCCATTAGGCTCTCTTATTTCTCATATCCAAGATGTGGAGAAGAGTTGTGAGATTAAAACTACAATCTCTAGCAAAAACATGGAGTGCACATATTTTACGTGGATAAATAAAGGCATATCTATAGATTTTGATCCCCAGTAAAGAAAATGCAGTGGGCTAAGCAGAACTACTCCAATGGAAACATGGTATCCTAACAGTTTACCTAAGGAGTGGTTAGGATTTTTTTTTTTTTTTCCTGAAAATATTTCTGAGTAACTTACACGCAGAAATATGCTCATTTGTAATTATTCAGAATTATTAATAAAGTGACAAGCAAAATGATTAAGAAACAAAACAGACAAAAAACAACATCGCCCCAAACTATACCACGAAATAAAAACCTTACACATATATATATATATATTTTCGCGGTACGCGGGCCTCTCACTGTTGTGGCCTCTCCCATTGCGGAGCACAGGCTCCGGACGCGCAGGCTCAGCTGCCATGGCTCACGGGCCTAGCTGCTCCGCGGCATGTGGGATCTTCCCGGACCGGGGCACGAACCCGTGTCCCCTGCATCGGCAGGCAGACTCTCAACCACTGCGCCACCAGGGAAGCCCCTTACAAATATTTTAAAATCTTTTTAGGGCCACCTAAAATGATGTTAACTTTTTTTCATATTTTTTAAATTTAAAAACTACATTTACTAAAGCATTTTTTTATTTGTATTCTAGCTATAAGCTGGCTTCTGTGTGATTAACAGAGCCTTTAATCTTTAGGTACAGGCACAAACATAAAATGTGCATTATTAATGTCTTTTTATGTCTTCCCAAAATTCATATTGATTATGCCATACGTTGTAGAGAATCACTGATCACTTATCAATTCTTTATGCAGAGTGATGAAGTCCAGTCTATAAATCTATGGCAGTAAATCCGTTAGTCCAATTTTTTCACAGGAAATTTCCAGCATTCCAGTTTATGAGGAACTTTATTGTACCCACTTCCAAACACAGTACAATTTACTGACAGCCAGGCATTGATTGGGTGTGTGTCCCTTTAAAATCTTTGGATTGCCTGGGGTTGACCGATTTAGGCATCAGCAGAGTGCACTTTAATTAGCCCTGAGGAAATCACAGTGGGGATGAAACAAGTTGGCTTGTTATTTTTCTGTTTGTACTAACGGCAAATAAAAGCATGTAATTGGATTTTTTAAAAGCATTGCCAGTCCTCTAGAGTATGCCCTGTTTACAGTTATGATAGCCCTATCTGAGTGTCACAACTCCCTAAAAAGGCCTTTTTCAGAGTCCTAAAGGTGTTGCTCCAGGATGACTATGTAAATTGTGCTTCGCTGTTCAGACCTGCACTTTATGCATTTAAAATGAGGGCCTGCCAGAGGACTCTATCCTGCAAGCTGTCTGTTGCAGCTGTGCTGCCCAGCACTGTTATACCAATGGTTTCCCACTTGGAGCTGCAATAACAGAGAAAGGGAAATCAAAGTTACAGGGGTCTATTTGAGAGAGTAAACAATTTAGAGGCTCTTCTGTACTTCATACAAGTCACAAGGGTCTAGGAAAAGAGGCTTACTCCCTTGTATCCTCTTGGGCACAATAGCTGGCACTACTTTCTTTCACAGAATATCAGTCTCAACTTTGGAAGAATAAAGGAAGATATAAACTAAACACATAGGGAAAACTATCTTAAACACTTGGGTAAAAATATCCTTCAAATTAGGAGTCAGTATTTTCCCCTTGTGTTTGATCTCCCACTTCTAAATTAAAAACATAAAGTACAGACATATTTTAAAATCTAAATTTGTTAGAACAAAACACAGGGCTAATATTTCTGTGAAATAATTTCTTTTGGATTTGCTCTCATGAGTGAAAAAAAAAGCTTTTCTTTTAAAAAAATTATTTGGATTGAATGAATGAATGATCTTTGAGGAATTTTTTATATATATACAAAAACAAGACAAAAAAGTACAAGAAAGCTGAAGACCAATAGCCCTTAAGAATAAACATGCAAAAATTGTTAACAGACTATTTGGAAGTAATATTCAGAAATAAGCAAAAAATATTTTGTGATGGCTAAGTGGGGTTTACCCCAGGACTAAAAAGTGGTTTCACATTTGAATATCAATCAGTACAATTAATGATATTTACAGAATAAAGGACAAAACCATATGATCATTTGGCACAAATTATTTGGCAAAAGTCAATAACTATTCATAATAGAAATTTTCAATAAACTAGAGGTAGAAGAAAACTTCTAAGCCTGATAAAGGCTAATGTCATACTTTAATCATGAAAGACTAAGATTGAGAATAAGAAAGGGATGTCCATTTCCATCACTTTTATTATTCTACTGGATGAATTAGTGCATAAGGGAAAAAAGCAGGGAGTGAGGGGGGACATGGGTAAACAAATTGGAAACAAAGAAATAAAACTTTCTTTATTCATAGAGCATGATTAAATATGAACAAAAGGAATCTATACAACAAACTATTCAAACTAAAGTGAATACAGAAAAGTTTCAGGATATATGTGATCAACATATAAAAACAAATGCATTTTTATATACTAAAAACACATATTTAGGAAATAAAATTTAAAAGCAATGCCAAAAATATGAAACACTTAGGAAAAAAATTAATCAAGAATATAAGACCTATACCCTGAAAACTACAAAAGTTGCTGAGGAAATGAAATGAAACCTAAAAGTAAATGAAGAGATATGCCATGATCATGGACTGGAAGATACAATATTGCTAAGATTTCAGTTCTCCGCAAATAGCTCTATACTTTCAATATAATATTCTAGCAGATCTTACTATTTTTCTTAGAAGTTGAAAAGCTAATTCTAAAATTTTTGAGGAATGCAAATGATCTAGTAGCCTAATATTTTTTTGAAAAAGAACAAAGTTGATCAAAATATCAAATCTGTACTTGATTTCAAGACTCTCTATCATAGTGTAGAAAACAAGATGTAAGCGCAGACATGCAGATTAAGGGAACAGAATAGTGTCCAAAACTAGACCACATGGATATGTTCAACTAATTTTCTAAATGTATGCATAGTAATTCAATGGGAGAATGGATAGATTTTTAACAAATGGAGCTAGGACAACTGCATATTGAAATGGAAAAAAAATGAACGTCAACATGTATCTCAGAAAATGAACAAAAATAAACTCAAAATGGATTACAGTCCTGAATATAACAGTTAAAACTCTAGGACTTCTAGAAAATCATGAGAAACAATCTTCGTGACTTTAGGTTAGGCAAATTTTTCTTTAAAAAGACACAAAACAGAAAAGATAAAGATAAACTGATAAACTGCACATCCTCAACATTTATGATTATGGCTCTTTAAAAGGCACCATAAAGAAAATAATAATTCAAACTATACATGTGTATATATATATATATATCTCAAAGGTCTTGTATCGGTAATATAGAAATAACCCTTATAACTCAATAAAAAGACATCCTGCTCACCACAATTGGCAAAAGATTTGAACAAATATTTTACAAAGGAATATATACGTATGGCCAATAAGCACATGAAGCAATGCCCAGTAACATCATTTATCAAGGAAATTTGTACTAAAACCACAACAAGGTATACCACGTATCTCATTAAAATAACTAAAACTAAAAAGACAGTGCCAAGGGTTGGTGAGAATATGGAGTAACTGGGATACTCATACAGTACTGCTAGGAATGTATGATAGTAAAATCACTTTGAAAAATAGTTTGCCAATTTTATAAAAAGTTAAATATATACTACTTATCATATAAACCAGCAAATACACTCTTTGGTGTTTAAGAGAAATGAAAACACATTTCTAGACAAAAGATGTATATAGGAATATTCATAGCTGCTTAGTTAAAATACCTTTAAACTGGAAATAACCCAACATTCCATACAAAAATGAGTGGAAAAACAAATTGTGGTATATAAATAGAACTGAATCCTAATCAGGAATTTTTTTTAAAAAAGGAAGGAAATAACTGGTATGCAACAACATATATGAATCTTGAAAGTATGACCAAAGAAAGGAATGTAATCCCAAAGTAATACAAGCCCTTTAGACATTCTGTTTACCAAAGTGACAAAGAAGTTATAAAATTATTACCAACGTGATAAGAGATGCATTGCTAATGGGCACAACCATCGGTGAGAAGCTTAGTGGTGGATGTCCTCTGTAGGCCATGGCTAACTATAGGAGACATTGTTATTGAACTGCTTAAACCAGTAGCTATTAGGCTGACAGAAACTCAAACTAGTAGTTTTCTGGTAGAACTAAGATGTGTGCAATTATCTTAGTGAGTGGCAAGGTCAAACAAGATCAGAGTGACTGCCTGACATGTAAAGAGCTACGGAGCTGGCTAAACAGAATATGGTGTTCTTAGGGTATCAAATTAAAGATGTACAATTAAACGGTCAGGTTAACTACTAAGGTTTCCAATCCCGAGTCAGTTCTCAGATTAAGAACCCATTGATTGAAGGAGAGGCCCAGTTCCTGGAAGGAGGGACCATTCAACACCACAGAAAGTATATACACTAATGATTCTTCTATATCTTCCCCTAACAAACCACAGTCATTTCCTGGAGAAATATTATACATACATTGAAGAAAAAAAGAACATCCAGGCATTTCGTTGGATACAAAATCCAAGTTGACATTTGATACTCAGGGACTGAATGTGTCATCATGACCCCCTGGTTAGAGTATTGGTATGTGAGGACCATGTAATAAATCGAGTCCTAACTTAGGTCCAGCTCATCTTTGGGCCCGTGGACCTAATCAGTGATCTTTTTACCAATTTCCAGTATAATTGAAATGGACATATTTAGTAGTTGGAAAAACTCATATCGGTCCTTTGGCCTATGCACTCTTTGAGGGAGGAGATATTATAGTGGGAAAGGCTACCCTCAAGACTGTAAATCAAAAATACTAACACATTCCAGGGGAATATCAGATATCAGAGATTAGAGCTATCCTTAAGCACTTAAAGGAATAAGAACTGGTGACTTTCATCATCTCCCAGTTTAATTCAGCTTCCTGGTCTTCACAAAATCAGTTGTATCCTGGAAGATGACACTGGACTACTACAAACTTAAGCAAGCAGTAGCCCCAATTGCAGCTGCTCTTTCAGGGGTAATATCTTTGTTGAGCAGATTTATACCACTTCCGGTACATGGTATGTGGCCAATAATTTGGCAAAGGTGTTTTTTTCCATCCCCATAAAGAAGAAAAATAAGTAATTTTCATTCAAACGAGACAGACAAAAGTATATTTAAAGTTCTTACAGGAGAGCTATATTAACTCTCCTGCTCTGTCTTAATATAGTCCATAAGGATTTGTTTCACAGAACAGCATACCACCCCATTACATCAATGGCATTCTATCAGTTTGGCCAGTGAGCAAGAAATGGAAAATATATTGGAGGTCTTACCGAGATGTCGGTACGACCTCCAATATAGTTTCCATCTCCTCTTCTCCAGAGAGCAGGAGATAAAAGCTGACAGTTCAGGGGTTAGTGGTTACATCCAAGATGGGGCATGAGCAGTGTCACAGGGCACAAGTAAATTTCATGAGTAGATTGTCAAGAACACCAGGTCATTTGCCACCGATGCACTAATGTCTCTCCCTTAGCATACACCCAGGCCTTCATGGGGAGTCCCTCTGATAAGCTGATGGAGGAGGAACAAGGTCAAATGTGGCCTATGGTAAGTCGGCTCAGTATGTGAGTGCAGCCAGAATGGACTGCTGCTGCACTATGGTCCCACTTGGCAGAAAGATGATAGTGAGAGAAAGTCTCCCAGCAGACTGCACTTTGGACTGGTCATTCATTTTATTCTGGTCAAACATTTTATATGGAAAGAGAAGTGAGTTAAAGTAAAAATACACACAGGAATTCATGGACAGTGACAAGGACCCTATCTGTTTAGTCTGGAACTTGGAAGGAGAAAGCTCAAAAGACCAAGGACAAGGAGATCTGAGGAAAAGGCCTGCAAATGGATTTATGGAGTGAGCAGAGAGTATAAAGAGACTAACAAATCTTTTGGTGCCAGGATGATTACATTAAAACCCTCTATCTGGATGACGGAACATTTCATTTTGATTGGGATTGACAAAATTTGAAAGTATGTGTTTGTCTTTGCCTCCTCCAAGAATGGAAGCAGCAACACTATCTGTGGACTTAACAGAGTATGTGTTGCATTAACACAGGATCTTACATAATATTTTCTCAGACTAATAGACCCATTTTATGGAAAAGGAGCTCTGGCGGTGGGGCACATAACCATGGGGTCCATGGATCCTATCACCATGTATTTATTAGGTAAGGATACATGAGTCTGAAAACCCACAGGGGAGGTGGAATTGCTTTCCTCTTCACAACTTTAGGCTCTGGGGCTCTGGAGGTCCTGTTTCATCTACAAGGGGTAAGGTTAAAATGCTATTTAGGTTTCATCTTTGTCTGACATCTGTTCGTTTGAAGCAATCACCACACTGGTAGGGGATTATTGACCTTCATTACCAAGAGAAAATAGGGATACTATGACACAATGGAGTACAGGGAAGGGCAGGTTTGGCACTTAGGTATCTCTTGGCAACCTGTTGACCAATTTAATCCTCAATGGACAAAGCAATAGCCACAGCCTGGGAAGTACATGGTGACCATGGTCTCAAACGCCTCAGTGAAAAGGTTCTGTGTCGCTCCACTAGCTAAGACACCTTGAACAGCAGAGGAAGTAGCAGGGTGTGAGGGAAATCTAGAGTGGGAAGTACAGGAGGAAGATGAGGAGTATCAGCTGCAGCCTTAAGAAGAGCTGTGGCAGTGAGAGCTGTGATTCACCCCACACACTTTGCTCTGGTATGTTTCCGGAGGAAAGAAGACTATACTGAATGCTGAAAAAGCAGCTCCCAAGGAAGGTGAACTCACTATAAGAAGCGAGTTCATCCTAGAAGCACAAAGGGTACATTGCAGGGAATACCATGGTGTGCTGACCAGATCCTTCTGAGGACTGAAGCCCTCATTTGCCCAGCCATCTGGAGTGCTGGCTGCTGCTGGCTCACAGAGGTGTTTCTTTGCAAGCATTACCCCCAGCCTAAAGAAGCTGCTTACAAAGGTTATGATCTCTCTCCAGGGTTGATCTGCATCCAATATCTGGTTGGCAAGGGGATACAAAGACCTGACACCCTTGCTTAGTTTGGAACAACTCTGAAAGGTGATTCTAGCTCCAGAACTCCCTCTTGGAACAGTTGAAACCTCTCTTGTAAGTGAAATGCTGTTCAACTTGTCTTTCTGCCTGCTTCCCTCGTTTACTTACATATGTTGTTGCTGAATGAACGCAGTATGTTGCCTGCACACAAATCTCCATCTTAGTCTGTTTTTAGAGATTTGACTAGAGAAACAGAGCATATTGGAGATAGCACTTCCCAGACCCCTACAATTAAGAGGGGGGCATGTAACAACTTTAGGCCTTTATTTTTATTAATAAGATTGATTGAAGTGTGTCCTTCCCTGGTTGAGGCAACAAAGCCCTGGGTATGACTCTTTGGTCGTTCAGGAGTTTGATGATATTTTTACCTTTGGTACCATGAAGTTTACCTGGGTATTTATGATATAATTCTTTTTCTGTTTATTATTTATTTAACTGGATTTCTTTGTGACCAAAGTGAGCAATCTGATGACTGCCTCTTGTTTTGAGGCTTCCCTTAGTACCAGAAGATCATTTGTACAGGAGAAGGAATTAGGATATTTATTTTGTCAGCATTTTATTTTCTTGGATCATTAATGGGGCAGACTGCCTTTTGGCCAGAGACCAATAATTTGCTATTGACCAGACTCTTAAGATCAACCTCACCCAGCCAGGAGGAGTTTCTTGTGGTCCTGAACTAGACTGTACAGTATAAATAATGAGAACACTTAGCCCCATTTAAGCTTGGTTTTACTTCAACCAAAATTACTACATGAACTTAATGACTTTTTTATTCTACTACACAGAGGTCACCACAGTGAGATTTATTTGATTTTGCAGTCTGGCTAATTAATTTGTTCATTCTGTAAACTCAGCATCAGCACTGTTTTTTGGAGCAGTGCTACCAAAGCAATAGATTAATTTACATGGTACCATGCATCTAGAATAATCATTACCCCATAGAATTGTTATTGCTTGAATTCTAAAGAGAGAGAAGATATTTCCCCACTGAGAGATCAAGTTTCTATTGTAGTTTTCAGGGGGATAAAAAAGAAAAGGAAAATGTGTATAACTTCTTTGAACAGGAGAGCTTTCTGGAACTTTTAATTTAATTACAGTATGTTCTAATGCACTATTTCAATGACCATTCTGGACAAATATCATTCAGCAGCAAGGAACAGAAGCCCACCTAAAGCTGTATTAAATAAAGGATACAGAGGAAACTTCTAGAAATGTATGGGTGGCAACAAGTGTAGGTACCATTATTGGAGAAAGGCACCAGGACTGCACATTTGTATTTTCTAGTTCTCAAAACAGCTTATCTCTTTTCCATGACATTCAGACCTCTCTGTCACCAGTTTCATTTTCTCTCCATGGGAATTGCTTCTTACTCTCCCTCCTCTATTTGGACGTGGCCCATTATGGCTTACGATAAAGTGGCAGCCTAAGCCCCTGAATCATCAGTGTTATTAGCTCAGCTACCCATTGTCCTCTGGCATATCAGATGAATCTGACGGACTTAACTTGGATCACGTGAATACCACAGCCCCCTTGTAGGTAAGCAGGGAGGTGGAATCATGGGTTTCAACTGGTTCTCTGAGTACATTCCTTCTGCAGTGACACTTTGTGGGCAGGCATGCCCAAAATATATCTATAAAACTGGTCCAAAATTTGTCAAATGTTCTGCTCCTCAGCAAAAAAATAAAAATTATTTTATAGCCAAGTTTACAACTGGATTCAATGACAGTAATTAATTAAATTATAGGGCCAAGAGATAGTCCGTGGTGTAGCATGCATTAGACTAAGAAGTTATATCCACTTCTGAAGCAGGTCAGAATAACGAAATCAGGTGATGTACAATAGATGACTGAATGATAAAAAAAAATGAAAGACAAGTTGTCACAATGGCAGCCATTTGATGCATGCAGATACACTAAGCTTTGGCCATTGCAGCAGATATGCAGGCAAAAATAAAACATCTCTAGCAAATTTAATTTTTTTCATTCTAAGTAAATCTATATTTTGTCACTTAAATGTTAATTTACAAAGAAAAATTCAGAATGATTCAATTAGAAAGTTTGATGTGTATTTTTTTTTCACTCACTAGCACATTATTGGCCTAATATATAATTGTTGTATGAAAAGTCTTTCCAGCATTTGAACTGCTATAAATGTAAAAAATGGTAACTGTCACATCTGAAGCAAATCAACTCTTTCTGTCACCTGATGAAAAACTGAAATTAGAAGGCTGTGATCATAGTTTAGGCGTACAAAAATGGAGTTGGGCAGCCACTGAGGATCTGGTCTCAGACAGGTCCTTGCACCACTGAGAACATGAACTTTCTTTGAATCGTACCAAGCCCAAGGACACCCCCGGCCCTGTATTTAGAACAACATCTGTCAACTGCAAACTTATGGTCTCAAGTTTCCCCTACTTGTAACTATGCAACCATTTCAGACCCCAACCAACCCTTGCTTAACAATCACCCTTACTTCTTGCCAGTTCCAATTAGAATTCTTGAAAACAACTATGTAACAAACTGTGGCCTTGTGCTGTTGTCATTATAAGCTCCCTCCATTTTGTAGTTGGGCAGAGCACAATTTGAAGGCCTCTTGAATCTGTGTCTCCTGGGCTGCAGTCATAATCCCAAATAAGTGTCTCTGTTTCAATCAGGTCTCAGTTTCTGAAATTTTGGTTAATAACATCAATACATGGTGTTAGCAGTTATGTATGGTCATTCCAATCTTGGCCTTCCCCCTCCATATCATATGTAGTGTGTTGCATTTGTGTCAAATTTATAATACTTTATGATTACTAATCTTATCTTGCACAAAAAGTGCAAAAATTTCAGTTACATTTCTACCTTATTTTCATTATCAACATAACATGTTCTACATCACTTATTAGATAATAGACACAAATATTGACTCTGAAGTCAGAATGATAATGATTCTAGCTCTGTTTCACCAAAACTTCATTAATCTGTGATCTTAGTCAAGTTGTGTAAGCTCTATGAACCTCAGTTATTCTACCTGCAACATTGGGTTAATAGCATTATCTATATCATAGTGCTAACATTAGAATTGACATTAAATATAAAGTGGCATGCATAGTACCAACAGGATAAATTATTAACACAAATCTGCAGTTGTTAAGAGGTAGCAGGCTAATATGGTTAGAATATGGGTCCTCAAAAGGAAAGAGAGAAGGAGACACAGTCCCTGCCACCAAGGTGAATGGAAGATACATGCAGTTTGACAAATCTTGCAAATGATCCTATATCCTCTTTCTATCTTCTCAGTTGAGAATTAATGGTATAAATAGTTTTTTTTTCCAAAAGGGTAGAATGGAGGTTATGCTTTCGTAATACTCTTTATTAAGTCTCTTAGTAAGAATTATTTTTTTTTTGTTTATCCATCTGTTATTCTTTGGTCTACATTATCTCAGCATAGCATTACATAACATATAAGTGACAGGACATATTTGTTCACAAAAATTACTTTTAGCTATTGAATTGTATTTCAATTTTTTTTCCTTGAATAACCTTTTTTTTCTGTTCGTTCAATTCCAGTTCCCGAGATATTCCTAATTAGCTACCTGGGAAGGAGCCCTGCCTGCCCATCCCATTTTTTGGCCAGCTTATTAATCTCCTGGATTTGTCTCAATGAAGTATTTATCCACAGTCTTTTCTGGTCTACATTTGGTATTTCAAGAGCTGGCATTTCCCTTGCTTATTTTTGGACACTAATATTTAATCATAAAATCATAGGAGTTGGAGACGGATGAGACCTAACAGTTCACTCTCCATTTGCCTGCCAAACCTGATGTTCCCTATTATTTGGCACTGATTTTTACAAAACTGGTGATTTATCCACTCACATAGTTTATTTACTTATTTTTTTTGCAGTACACGGGCCTCTCACTGCTGTGGCCTCTCCCATTGCGGAGCACAGGCTCCGGACGCGCAGGCCCAGCGGCCATGGCTCACGGGCCCAGCCGCACCGCGGCATGTGGGATCCTCCCAGACAGGGGCACGAACCTGTGTCCCCTGCATCGGCAGGCGGACTCCCAACCACTGCGCCACCAGGGAAGCACCACTAACATAGTTTTAAGTGCCATGCTTTTGCACATATACCAGGAATATCTACTATCCAAAGTTTTATGTTATTCCAGGTGTATTACTTTTAGATAACTTCACCTTTCAAAGTAAGTGGGTACTCATGAGAAGATATATATACAGAATACCCATATCTGCAGCCATTGCGGTCAGTTTAGTGCACCTGTTATTTCAGTGAGCAAAATATAAATCCAGCAAATGGGTGAGACAGAGATAAAGAGCCTATTCAGTCAAAATTTCAGATCTAGCCTCCAAGTATCACTATCAGCACTCTATGATTTCTTAACAGTAAAATACTTTCTCAACATTTAAAAATGCATTACAGAGTCCTATGGTCTTCTATTTCTTTTAAAGAATAAGTCCTTCCATTTTAAAGCTTCTATCATATTCTAAAGGGACATGGTTCAGGTAGAAAGCTTATTAAATTTCAGATGCATGGTGGTAAATGGATTTAAAACATCAAAACCAGTAAATACTACATTCATCTCCAAATATTCTCCTGCCTGTGACTCACTCTTGACTCGAGCATTCATTGCACTTCTCAGGCTTATGTCCACGAAGAAATATCACTGCACAAGTATTTGGAAAATTACCTCAAAATAGGGCTTTATGAGATTATTCTGATATGAGAATGTGATTTATATATGACCCCTTCATGTAGTGCTTATCATGTATTCACACAGGTAGAGAACATTCTAAATCAGAAGATGTATGCTGGCAGGCTGAAGCGTTACCCACCTCCACAGTCATCCTCTTCTTTAGCCTTAGTCAAGGACTTGGGACAGTGGGTTAAAATGTCTCCTTATTTTTTTTGCCATATAAATCCCTAGTATTCTGATTTGAAAGCCAGATAATGGTGAATCCATACTAATTGCATTATACTCTGCTGCCCCAGTTACACACACCACACACACACACACACACACACACACACACACACACACACACAGCACTTTACTGAAATTCACCTTGAGCTTATTCATTCTCCTACACTATTTGTGTACCAGTATAACTCCCCCACTTGATTGTAAACTACTTTGAGAGCAGATGCTATAATTTGTACCTCAACATCCCCTGCATTTCGCACACTACATGTGATTTGTAAACTCTAAATGAAAATACATTAAATAAAACACAAACCCATCACTGGTTCTTTATGAGTTGTAAGTGATTATGACAAGATTTTCTATAGTTCAAGGGTACACCAAATGGTGGTGGTGAGGGAAATTATCCATAATTTCAAAGGATTAACCGGTCTTTGGGAAGTTTTGTGTACCTCTAAGTTAGACAAGGTAAGACTCAAAGCTGATACATGAAGACACTGGCAGGGATAACTGTGAACTGACAAGTTCCTCACTAGTTTTGAAAGTTTATAATCTCCTCACACCTCTAACAGACCATAGAATCCCAAACACATGTTCTTTAAACTAATAAAACACAGAATCCCTCTTCCTTTGAAGACTACTATTGCAATCCTGTAATAGAGCAATGCATCTAACTTATATAACAGAGACTTTAAAAGATTGCCTGACCTTCAGTGTGAGCACTTGGATGACATTTTGATTTTAAATCTTGCTAAGTATAATTCCATAAGAGAGCCAGTTAACCTCTTTTTCTCAACAACAAAATAGGGATAATAATACTTGGTTATGCTTACTTTGTGAGGTTGCTATAAACATAAGATAATAAAACTTTTATCCCAATGTCTGGCACATAGTGACTGTAAAATAATTGATAGCCGTAACAATTGATGTCATCCATCACAAAAGATACCAAGGTTTGAAAAATGTTACCACATTTTCTCTCTGATGACTTCTTCTTAGTCTCCAAATAATTGTTTTACTTGGGCATGATAATGAAATAAAAACAAAACTTATTTATGTATGTATGTATTTATTATTTATTTATGAAAGCAAGAATAAAAGCATTGCTTATTGAAGGACATGATCCAACACTATCCTTTAAAAAGTGGTAAATTAATTAGTGAAAAATTAGTTGAAGAGTAAACAAAAAGAGCAATCACCAAAAAAGATTTGCCATCTCATTGATTATTTTATCTGAGATGACATCAGCCCCTCCCAGGAGTCTTTGGACAAATTCTAGAGATTATGCAACAAAGGGATTCTACTAAGTAGTTATAATTTCAAAAAATAAAAAGCATTTTAGGATTCCTCTAAGGAAATTCAGTAAAAGAAAGGGTGCAGGGTGTATACGTCACCCTATTTTGAATATCTGGCCTTAAAAATAACTTAATAACCATAAATACTTACTGCCAGAGTAAATGCTATGTATTCAATAGCTTTCCTAAGAAATGGAAATATAGAAGGTAACACTTTTCCTAAAACAATACTATAGAATGTTTGTGAAACTTAAGAGATATGTCTCTTTCAGAAAGTCAACAAAAAAAATGCAAAAGTACATGAAAGCATTTATTCTGGACAGTCAAGGACAAATACAGAGAGAAATAGAAAACATTCCCTCAAAGGTATATGTGTGGCTTATTTTAGATAAGCAAAATCCACAAGTTTAGCAGTGAGCAAGAAATGTGCAAAGTCTTATCTTGGAATCACACAAAATGTGTTAATTCTTTGAATCCTTTTTAGAAATCTTTTTTTTTTTTTTTTTTTGGTCTCCAGTCTGTCCAAAGTTATAATGTAGTTGTCATTAATACATACTGCATTTCTTCTGTAGGGACCAATGAAAAATTTGATCTTAATTTGGTAGTGACTATTTCATGTCTGAAAACTTTAGAAAGCATAGTTCTTATAGTATATAAAACAAAATTTTGTTACCTTTTATATTTCCAGAATTTTTTTTTTATTTTTTAGGAAGATATTGTCACTTTTTTGCTTTTTGATCTTTGTAAATGTTTGTTGCAGTTCTGTGTTCTTTCCCAAAAGTCTATTTTGAGGGAAAAGAGGCACTTATCAAGCATACAGTATGACAGATACAGTATTCTTTAATACAAATTTCAATGCCCAATGAGCTAATTATATATGTATTTATATATTCTGATCTGTAAACATATGGTAAACAGTATGAGTATTTGTTAATAGATATTCTGGTTATACTGAACATAAACACAAATGTCTCATTACAGTGTTGCCAATCCTAGTTAACCACCACCTGTACAATCAATTAGTCAATAAATGTCATATAATATTTCTGTTTGTTAGAAAAATACTTAGTGGTCAACTATGAGTCAACTGCTATTCTAGGTACTGAGGGAGTACCAGTGATGAAATTCATGATTCCTGCTATGATCTCACGAAACCCATATTCTGGTCAAAAGAGAGAGTCAGTGAATAAGTAACCAAATAAAAAGATAAAATGTCATAGAAAATGTGATGAAGAATATGTTTCAGGCTAAATTGGTAAGAGTAATAAAGAAGAAGTGCCACTTTCGATGGATGTGTATGTACATGTATTTATACTTAGGTATATATAAATACATATGAATACACACATACACATATATGTGCATTTTTAGAAAAATAAAATGTTCTTCATATATATTTCTACACACTTAAATTTTTATGTTTTGAAAACTTTCAGTGTTTAAAAACTTTCTACTATTTAGTGTTCAGCATCTCTCCCTTGCAAACTGTGTTGTCATGAACGTATACATTACTCCTTTGCTCCTATGTGTAACTGCTTCTCTGCAGTACTCTATAAGAAATGGAACTGTAGAGTCCAAAAGGAGGCACACTTAAAATTTTAATAGGTATTACCAATGGAGGTCCCCTAACAGAACTATTTCCCTGTTTCCTTGGCAAAATGTGATGTTAAACTTTTAATTTTTGCCCATTAGGTAAGTAAGATAATGAACACAGCATCTCTTTGTATGTGAGTTTGCATTTCCCTGCTTGTTAAGTTAAGCAACTTTTTCTTTACTTTAATGACCATTTTCTCTTTTTTGACTCTTTGTCTGTTCGGATCTTTGGCCCTTTACTCTTGGATTTTTATGTAATATTTATTCATGCGTGTGTGCTTAGTACAAATACACACCATTTACATACAAATAATAAACACACACTATATGCATCATGCCATGTGTATTGTTATGTGATTATATATTAATACCTTCTTATACATAACCACAGAAGAATACAAATTCAAAAATATGTATAGTGCAAATATTATTTCCTCTACTGTTACCTTTAACATAGTTTCATTTTTACCACAGAATGATTAAATATACCAGTTAAATTTATTAATTAATTCCTTGTGGCTTTTGTGTTGTATTGTTTGTGAGTGTGTGTTTTGTCTTATTCCTATTCTTACACTAAATAATAATGACCTATATTTTCTACTAATACATTCATAATATTTTTTCCTACATTTTGAACTTAAAATAACTGAATTTAGTTTTGTCAATTTGGGGAGGTAAGCATCTAATTTACTTTTCTTCCTCCTGATAGACAATTCACCCAACACTGTTTTTTGCCAGGGTACCCTTTTCGCACCACTTCAAACTACCAACTTTTCATGCACTAAATTCTCATTGGTCTGTTCCTGGACAGCAATCTCTTTCTGTATTTTTATGTCAATATTACATTTTCTTAACTGTTCAATTTTTATAATGTTTTCAAATATGGTAGGCAAATTTATCTCTTCTTACCCTCTTTAGCTTTTTAAAATGTCCTCTTGGTTACTCTGCCATATTTCCCTTTCTAAATGAAATTTAGAAGGAGTACTCTGAGTTTCATGAATAACGTTAATAGGATTTTTGCTTACATTGTTGTGTATTTACAGATTAATCTGGAGGAGTGTTCTTATCTTTGCAATATTGAGCCACCCATTCAGAATATGGCTTAGCTCACCTTTTATTCAAATCTTCTTTTATGTCCTTCAATAAAATTTTATAGTTTTCTTCACATAGGTCTTATTTTTATTAGGGTTATCTTTATGCATTTTAGTTTTGTGGCTATTGTGAGGCAGATCTTATCATCTATTATATATTCTATTATTGCTAGCATGTAGTAGAGCTATAGAAAATTGCATCTTTGCTATTTCTAATATAATGGCATATTTCTTCCTCCTTTTGAATAGTTATAATTTATTTCTCATTATTTCTTTCCAATATTTATACTTTTTTATTTAAAAAAAAAAAACTTCCTGGCTTGGTGGATTGACTAGGGGATCTAGTACAATGCTGATTAACAATATGATAGTAAACCGTCCTTTCTTGTTACTGATTTTAGAGGGAATGCTTCCAATATTTCACCACTAAATGTGATACTTGCTTGATAGTTTTCTGGTAGATAAATTGTATTAAATCAAGGAAGTTCCCTTTTACTTCTAGCTTGCTAAGAACTTCACTTACTAATTTTTTAATCAGAATTTGGGGGAACATTTTATAAAACAGCTTTTAAACATGAACCTTTCCCCCCCATAATCGTTTAATGTAGCAAATTAGCTTTGTGCATTTTCTAGTGCCGAACAAGCCTTGCATTTCTTGGACAATACAAACTTGGGGATGATATATTATTACTTTCAGGTTCTGCTGGAATTTATTTGCTGATATCTTCGTTAGGTATTTACATTTGTGTCCATTAGGCTGGCCTATACTTTTTTTCTTTTAACATCTTTATTGGAGTATAATTGCTGTACAATGTTGTATTAGTTTCTGCTGTATAACAAAGTGAATCAGCTATAAGTATACATATATCCCCATATCCCCTCCCTCTTGTGTCTCCCTCCCACCCTCCCTATCCCACCCCTCTAGGTGGTCACAAAGCACTGAGCTGATCTCCCTGTGCTATGCAGCTGCTTTCCACTATCTATTTTACATTTGGTAGTGTATATATGTCAATGCCACTCTCTCACTTCGTCCCACCTTACCCTTCCCCCTCCCTGTGTCCTCAAGTCCATTCGCTACCTCTGCATCTTTATTCCTATTCTGTCCCTAGGTTTGTCAGAAGCTTTTTCTTTTTTTTAGATTTCATATATATGTGTTAGCATATGGTATTTGTTTTTCTCTTTCTGACTTACTTCACTCTGTATCACAGTCTCTAGGTCCATCCACCTCACTACAAATAACTCAATTTCGTTTCTTTTTATGGCTGAGTAATATCCCATTGTATATATATGGCACGTCTTCGTTAACCATTCATCTGTCAATGAACACTTAGGTTGCTTCCATGTCCTGGCTATTGTAAATGGTGCCACAGTGGCACATGACTCTCTTTGAATTATGGTTTTCTTGGGGTATATGCCCAGTAGTGGGATTGCTGGGTCATATGGTAGTTCTATTTTTAGTTTGTTAAGGAACTTCCATACTGGTTCCTTAAAAACCATAGTGGTTGTATCAATTTACATTCCAACCAACAGTGCAAGAGGGTTCCCTTTTCTCCACACCTTCTCCAGCATTTATTGTTTGTAGATTTTTTGATGATGGCCATTCTGACTGGTGTGAGGTGATACCTCACTGTAGTTTTGATTTGCATTTCCATAATGATTAGTGATGTTAAGCATCCTTTCATGTGTTTGTTGGCAAACTGTATATCTTCTTTGGAGAAATGTCTATTTAGGTCTTCTGCTCATTTTTGGATTGGGTTGTTTGTTTTTTTGATATGGAGCTGTTTGAGCTGCTTGTATATTTTGGATATTAATCCTTTGTCAGTTGCTTCATTTGCAAGTATTTTCTCCCATTCTGAGGGTTGTCTTTCATCTTGTGTATGGTTTCCTTTTCTGTGAAAAAGCTTTTGTTTCATTAGGTCCCATTTGTTTATTTTTGTTTCCATTTCTCTAAGAGGTGGGTCAAAAATGATCTTGCTCTGATGTATGTCATAGAGTGTTCTGCCTGTTTTCTTCTAAGAGTTTAATAGTGTCTGGCCTTACATTTAGGTCTTTAATCCATTTTGAGTTTATTTTTGTGTATAGTGTTAGGGAGTGTTCTAATTTCATTCTTTTACATGCAGCTGTCCAGTTTCCCCAGCACCACCTATTGAAAAGGCTTTCTTTTCTCCTTTGTATATTCTTGCCCCCTTTATCAAAGATAAGGTGACCATATGTGCATGGGTTTATCTCTGGGCTTTCTATCCTGTTCCATTGATCTATATTTCTCTTTTTGTGCCAGTACCATATTGTCTTGATTACTGTAGCTTTGAAGTATAGTCTGAAGTCAGGGAGTCTGATTCCTCCAGCTCTGTTTTCTTTCACAATATTACTTTGGCTATTTGGGGTCTTTTGTGTTTCCATACAAATAGTGAAATTTTTTGTTCTAGGTCTGTGAAAAATGCCATTGGTAGTTTGATAGGGATTGCATTGAATCTGTAGACTGCATTGGGTAGTATAGTCATTTTTGGCCTACACTTTTATCTGTTCTGCTGTCCTTGCTCAGTTTTGTCGACTAGTGGATTTTTCCCTTTGTATTTCTATAAAATGAACTTAGAAGAACTATTTTCTCATCCATGATCTTAGCAGTTCACATAATATGGGGATTTTATTTTGATTTTTAAAGTATATTTTAGATAATTTAGATCTGACCCTATTTCAGGGATAAATGTTAGTACATCCCTTAATTTTATTTACTATTAATTAATTTGTTATCTATATGTTTTTGAGCCATTTTAAATAACATATACTTCTAGACCATCAAGTATTTCATCTAAGTTTACAAATTTGTTATAAATAGTATTGTATTGTCTTTGTCATAGATATTACTGTCTTTGTTATATATTTTTGGATTCCTCCTATAATTATATAAGCCCAGTTTTACATTTCTTATCACTTTTTGTACTTTGTTCCTTTTTATCTTGAAAAATATGTCTAATTTTTTACTATCTTATAAATTATAGCAAGTAAACTTTGATTTGTTGATAGTCTTTACTTAGTTTTGTCATATTCTCCCAATTATCTATCTCCATTTGTACTGACCTTACCTTGGAGAAGACAATCAAAATTCAGCCTTTTTTATTTTGTGTGACTCCAAATTATTATCTCCTCAGACAATTTTTTGAGAAGGGGCAAAGGAAGAAAAATATTACTTTCAAAAGCTTCATGATTTTGTTTTTCTGCTTTCAGGAAAAACAAAAGAGTCTAAGCTCATGTCTTTCTTTTAGAGTCTTACTGAACACCCCTGTAAGGAGCCAAAACCCCTCAGCAGTGTGATTTTTCTACCACTGTCCCCTAATTCTACAGCTTCCATGGGTGATTCATTGGTGTCCAATGTAAAAAACATGTGACAATTTAACCAAACATTTTACAACTATCTGAACTAATACTTCAAGTGCCACATTTAAATAGTGGGTCTTCAATGACCTTAACCCAGATAATTTTCTATTTTAGTATATTTTCTTTGCAATACCCCATTCCTTATACCATATGTTGTAATTAAAACATTTATTTGCTTATATGACAAAGACCCTACATGTGTGTCTGCTCCAGGGCCATTGTTAAGGCAGAGTTCTACTTCGTACCCTCTGTGGCTCTCTTGCTTCACAGTCTTCCATCTGTCGTCTTTATTCTTAGCCTCGTAGTGATTTGGCTGCATCAGTTCAACGTGTCATGTATGGTCATGGTCCCAGAACCATCTTGATTTTGTTGTATTCA
The DNA here is from genome assembly GCF_011762595.2 of Tursiops truncatus. Classification (NCBI taxonomy): domain Eukaryota; kingdom Metazoa; phylum Chordata; class Mammalia; order Artiodactyla; family Delphinidae; genus Tursiops; species Tursiops truncatus. The sequence goes on along the minus strand of NC_047043.1, from coordinate 88,740,688 downwards.
GGATGTACAACTTTTCAGACATAAACCTCAGTGGTGAGGGTAAGAGGTGGGGGTGGTATTGTTGGGAAGGGAGTGGGCAAAGAGGAATCTGCTATTGTCATTTGTTTCAATAATTTAATAAAATTAAATGAAAATCCATAGGATATGAAAGGGGACATTATTTTTGCCTCTCAGCAGAGGGACTGCATTATTTATTAGTATTTTTACTTTTGATTCAGTTACTCTCCTATTGTCTCCATATAATAATGCTGACCTCCAAAATTCTCAAATGTGAGCTCTTCCACTTAAAATATTTTTGATTCCTTTACATTGCCACTCTTATATGTGACCATACAAGGTTGTGATGTTTTCAGTATCACTGGTGACTTTTCATAGTTCAAAGCAGTCATTTGTTTACAAACAGTCAAACCATAGTTTATATTCTTTGTATGACAACATCAAGGAACAAGTATCCTATTTTTCACTCACCAATTCTTAACTGATACAATTGTTCATTCTTCACGAATCTGCCTTGCCATTAATCTGGAGAATAGTTGCCAATCAAGACTCTCAAATTGATCAAATCTGAATTAATTAAGTGCACATTTATTGTTTACTTAATGCCAAACATTTTGTCAGTTAGTGTGTTTAGGCTAAAATATAATCAGTTATGTGGATGTTTGACTGTGAAATTATTTAAGAAAACAGATTTAGGAAAGTCTTCCTCTAGCCTGTTACCAAATACAAACTCTGCATTGCTCAAACCTTGAGAATAAGTGACTCAGTAGCACGGTTTCTGCTTCAAAATGTCTGTTCCTGGCTCAGAAAGCTTTCTGCCTAGATTAGTTCAGCTTACCATCTTGTCTTTTTTCCTCAGTTCCATTGAATTTCCTGGTTTCTGTCTCAGATCTCAGCTGTTTAATGCTCCTGCCTGCCTAACTGTTATGACTTTGGTAACTTTTGCTCAAATGAGATACTAGAATGCACTCTCCAGACCACCTGCTTAGTTCCTAATCCCTGCACACTCTGTCCTCCTAGCTTCACTATTTCACCTTGTGCATGGGCTGCAGGGCACCCCTCTCAAGTCAGGCTAGTTCTATGCTGGTACTGTATTCCTGCAACTCCAGGCATGTGTACTTCAACTCTACAAATCACCTGAATCTCTATAACTGACTACTCTATGGTCTCATTGGACTGAATTGATTGAGCTCACTGAATGGAACTAATGATTTAGGGCTTTGGTTCTAAACCCTGGCTGTAAGTTAATATGCGGAGAGCTTTAAAAAATTAAAAAAGAATAAATATATCAGCATCTCAGTCATGGGCATTTTTAAAAGTCTCCAGATGATTATAACATGCAACCTCTGTTGAGGACCACTGTTTCAGAATAAAAATGAAACAGGCAGAGTCAGGGAGCACAGCTGGATTTCCTGTTTAAAGGGACTGGAATAAAACCCTGTGATATTCTCCTCATCTTTCTTGCAGTGTCTATCCCACTACTTTTTTTTCTCCCAGCCTCGCTCATTGACAGAAGTACTGAGAGACAGTAAATGGGGGAGGGAAGAAGAAGACAGAGTCCCTGTTTTTATTCCCCCCTGCCCCACCAGAAGCCTGGAATTTACTACCATGTCAGCTATAAAAGGCAAGCTCCTTAACTACAATATCCTGTATGAATAATACCCAGGAAGGAAATTTTAAATCCACCCCTGAATGTAAAAAAGCATCACTAGAGAGAAATAATTTATGAGTAAGACACCGAGGGCTACATACCGTAATTTATTTTTATATTGTGATCTTTGTTCAGACCACTGCAAACTCCTCTTCAGAAAGAGTCCATCAATTATGAGCAAGAAGGAACAGGGAGACTTTCATACTAGAAAATATATCTTTCATACTTCCTATATGCTTATTTATTCCCACTGATAATAGATACTTTGTTGGTTCAAATCATTACAAGCTGTGAACCACGAAGAGAAATGAGCAATAAATAAAGTTTCCTGCTTCTTTTAATAAAATGTCCCCATGTCACAGCCTAGGGAATGCCTTGTAATCACAATGAGCTCAAATATGCTCTACCCAATTCTTGGAATGTAAATACTGTGACTTCTTTAAATTAACTTTTGGAATGCCTTTAAGCCTTATATTATCGTGATCAGAAAAGTTAGAGGATGATTATATATACAAAGTGGATTGTTGGTATATAATTAAATCAAACCTCCAGATGTTTATGAAAAAGTTCTTTAAGCATGTATTGGTAACAGTTAACATTTATTGAGTACTTTCTATTGTTAGATACTTCCCTGAGTACTTTAGATATATAAATTTATCCAAAACTAACAACCCAATAGTACCAACTTCAGAAATGAGAAAACTGAGCAGAGAGAGGTTAAGTGACTTGTACAAAGTCAACAGCTAATAAGTGCTAGAACTGGAATTCTGACCCAGACAACAGAACTCCAGAGTCCTTGCTCTTATCTATGGTGGTATACAACCTTAGATTCAACCTTAAAATCAATCATTATATTAGAACATTTGGACAGAATTATTATTTAAGGAGTTTCCAACTCTGAGTCTTGATAGGAATAAGCTGTAAGAATTCCTTAGATATAATTTCCTAGCGTTGTGGAAGCTTTGATGGTCTTCTCATGAGAGAACAGACGATAGGGAATAGAGGGTGATGATGTTGTGAAGGGCATGAAATTAGTTCCAATCATCAACACTCATTAAAGAGTGAATTAGACTTAATAATCAAAGAGGTAGAAGATCCAACAGTGCACAAGATACCTTGACCTAGCAGCTCCTGAAGTCTAGTGGGGAGCAGACATTAACCGAAGATCACATACATATTCATTACAATAATGATAAATTCTGGAGAGTGGGTGGCTACTAAGTGCTAAAAGAACATATAGTTGGGCATTTAACCTAGTCTGAGAGGGATGGGACACACTGAGAAAGTCACATTTAAGCTGAAAGATAAGCAGGAATTAACCCTACTCACAGAGCAAGAGCGTTCCAGGTACAAGGGAACAGCATGTGGCATCCTGAGGGAGAAAGGAGGGAGTTCAGTAGGGTTAAAATTAGTTATTCATCGGGTGTAGAAAGAAAATGTTAGAACTTCTATTTACAGTCACTTAGCTCAACCTCTAAAATGTTTATTTTTTTATGTAGTTTTATAAGATGCATGCAGTATCAGTTTACTAGTATTTGCATAAATGTTATGAATTAGGACTGCATGCTCAAGAAATTTTACTGATGGGCATGCAGAGTAAGAAATGTTTCAGGACCACAGGTTTCACTGGTTTAAGCAACTGCAAAAAGAACAGGGGTTCCTTTGCAGTGACCTCAAGGGTTGGTGGTGATGGGGAAGTAGAACAGGAAATTACACTGGATGACACTGGAGACTTTCCACATAGGACCTGGTGGGCCAGGTCAAGTATTCAGGGTTTAATAGCAAAGGGAAACAGCTGAAAGGAGAAAATACACACTTGTCCCTCGGGCAAACAATCTAAGATGGCTACCAATTAAAATGATTTAGAAATAGGTTAATGAAGACAAAAAAGAAAGCTTCAGAGTGGAATTGAAAGCTGCCTTTTTAATATTAATCTATATGCATGTTCTCTCTCCTTTTCAAATGAAAGCCATGTGCTAAGGACTGAATATTTGTGCCCCCGACAAAAATTCATATGTTTAAATCCCTGTCCCCAATGTGATGGTATTGGGAAATGGGGCCTTTGGTAGGTAATCAGGTCATGAGAGTGGAGCCCCGATGACGGGATGAGTGCCCTTGAAGAAGAGACAGAGAGAGCTGGCTTCCTCTCTCTGCTCTCTACGGGTCAGGATAGCAGGAGAAGACTGCTATCTGCAAACCAAGAAGTAGGCTCTCACCAGACACTAGATTTGCCTGCATCTTGATCTGGATGTCCCATCCTTCAGAAATATGAGAAATAAGTGTAAAAAACAAAAAAAATGTTTAAGCCATCCAGTCTATGGTAGTTTGTCATAGCAGCCTGAACTAAAACACCATGTGAAACATGATTATTTCATCCATCACTTATCTCCTCTCCTTACATAATCTGTTATATACCCCCTCCAAGTAGACAGCAGAGTATCTGGCCTACAGTAAATGCTCAGTAGCTTTGGCATATAAATTACATCATGACCTCAAATTTAGCACATTCCAAATGAATTTAATTTATTTTCCCCAATACATGCTTGTCTACCTATATTCCCTGTCTCAATGAATGATGCACCCCCTCTCAGGACTTCAAGTTGGACTACATGTTTCCCACGACACCCTTATACCCCATGTCTCGTCAGACCTTAAATCTTATAGATCATATCCAAGGGAAGCCTCAAAACTCAGCCTCTCCTTGTCATCTCCTTGCCTTTGCCATAGCCCTTACAGTTCTTCCTATTTAGTAACCAATTCCAGATAACCCTTTCCCTATACTTATTAACTAAAATTCATTGGATTCCAAGTATGTGCCACACACTGTAGTTAAGGCCTTAAATGCATGATCTCCTTTAATCAACATAATCCAACGACAAGAGTACTATTATTACAATCAGTGTTTTTTTTTAAGAAATTAAGGTTTAAAAAGTTTAAGTGACTTTTCCAAGGTTTGCCCAGCAACTAAGAGATAGAGCACCTATTCACACAGTCAGTCTTCTCTTGGGCTAATATTCTTACCAACTGTGATATACTCTACTCTGCTCCCACCTGCAGTTTATTGCAACTGCAGTATATTCACCACAGTTGATCCATTGATTTCTTTATTTCTTCCCTTATTCACTCATTCATTCACTTATTCTCTACTCATTCACTTACCTATGCATTTAATGAATGATTGCTCACTTTTACCTATTTTACATGTTGTACAACTTTGGTGAAATCCAGGCACTTGTGAAGCATACCATCTAGTAAGAGGCAAACATTAAACCAAAATTACTTAAATAATTATGTAATGGCAATAAATGCTAAGCCAAAATATGGTCCTTTAAGTATAAATCTGATCATGGTAGTCACACCTCTGCCACTGAAGAAGTGATTTTCTCTCCCAGAAATCCTCTTCCCTTTTATCTACTAAAAAATAATCACATGACCTTTAAATGCTCAGATGTACAACTTTCTGCACTTCCAAGTCAGAATTCATAATTCTCTCCTTTGTGTCCTCAAAGGCAATACTTATTAATCCCTGTATTGTAGTAATTACTGCATATTTCAATTTCTTAGGTAGATGGCTTGACATTCTTCAATTTACTCAGGAATTTTAGTGGCATTTCATATGGTTTTGTGGTTAAAAAAATATATATATATATATATATAATGCCTATGGAGCACCTAGAATATTGTAAGTTCTCAATAAACACTAATTATAAATGTATCTATTTTACCTATTAACATGTCTAAGCTTCTCAGGAGCACTTTTTTTGTATTCATTCACTAAAAGAAAAAATGTTATCTTTCAAACATAAGACTCTATAATTGCAGGTGATGTGGATAAATCTACGTATTCACATTTGGTGACTTGTTTACATTTTATTATCTGTTCTTTTATTTCTTTTATTTTTTTCTATTCTCATATTAATGCTGGCAGCCTAAAGAGGACCACAGTTAGCACAGAAGGTAGAAATTTGGTAACAATCCTTGATTCTCTCCATCCCCTTAAAGCCATCAGAAAATCTTGTGGCTTCTTAACAATTATATCTCAAATCTTCACTCTAGATTGCAGAAAGCATCTGAAACAAACTGTTGAAAAGAATGACATAGATCCTAACAGACTGACATAAAACAGGTCTAAGATATATGATTAAGAAAATATCACTTAATTTCAAAATGTTGTGTGTAATATTAAAATTTGAGAGAATGCATCAGTAAACAGTCTCTCTTCTTTCCATCTTGATTGCTGCCCTTTTAGTGCAGGCAAACCAGTATTATTATTTTTTTAATTGTCATTGATTTCTATCTCCTTATTTCTACTTTGACCATTCTGCAATCAGTTCCCCACCCAGTGGTAAGAGTGAATTCAAAATATAAATTATATTATGTTTCTTCATTGCTGAAAAATATTCTGTGACTTCCCATTACATGTGGAGAGAAAAAAAGTCTACAAGCCCCTGCCTTTTATGGCTTCTGCCTAGCCCTATAGCCTTATATTGTGCCCCTTCTCCTAACTCATGCCACTCTAAATTTCTTTCAGCTCCTCAAAGATGCTGAGCTCATTGGTGATTTAAGAGCTTTTGCCCTTGCTGTTACTGTATTGTCCTGTAATGTCTTCTGCCCTTCTCTTCATTCGGCTACTCCTCTTCTTCCCACAGGTCTTAACTGTCACCAAAGGAGGGAAACTCTCACCTGCAGTTCCTATTAAAAGCTATTACTTGTTACCTTGTAACAGTCAACACAGTTGGAAAATATTTAATTCATTCACTTTTGATCCTTTTAAAATTAGTTGCCACTTATCTTAGTTTGGTTATTCCTAGTAGATCCTGAGTCAAAGATACACATTTAAGTAGCTTATTGTGGATATTATTCCAGGAAGCACCAGTAAGAAAGTGTAAAACTGAAGGAAGGAAGCTAATTTAGGTACATCACTGAGCAGGCAACTGTTACCGGCAGCTGAGGCTCAGTTCCAAAAGGGAAGTCTGGGGATAGTGTAGACATGCCTCAGAGTGGGGTGAGGAGGCAGGGGTATTTATGCACCCAATAACATCAAACTGGTTTAGGGTTGATCCCCAATGGTACATAAGCCAAGAGGGCTCCAGCAATTTGCAGCAGCCAGAGAAACTGCTCAAGCAAATCTTGGCAAGGTTTGAGTCAGTGGGCCTAAGAATAATGAGCATGGGGAAAATATGGGTGTGACATGAATGGCACTGGATACTCCACCTCTCCAGGGCCTAAGCTCCATGAAGGCAGCAGCAGGAGTCTTGTTCAAGACTATATAACCTGGTACTTGGTACAGAGCTGGTGCTCTGCAGATTAAAATGAAAGAGCAGATAATAGGGCTAAGGGATAATACTTTTACAATACAAGAGTTTAATTAGATTAAAAAAGTTGGTTTGGATCTATGGTTTATCTAGATCTATTCACCAGAGGAGAATCAGACAAATCAACTTTGTGACATAATAACCAGAGCTAAATCTAGTAATGACTCATTTATGTTACAAGTCTCTATTTACTTCCTAGAGCTACTATATCAAAATACAGCAAACTGGGTGGCTTAAAACAACAGAAATTTATTGTCTCAGAGTTCTGGAGGCTGGAAATCTGAAATCAAGGGGTCAGCAGGGCCATGCTCCCTCTAAAACCTATAAAGAAACCCTCCTTTGTCTCTTGCTAGCTTCTAATTATTTGCTGACAATCTTTAGTGTTCCTTGGGAGGCAGCTGCATAACACCAGTTCCTGCCTTTGTTGTCATAGAGTGTTCTCCCTGTGTGTGTGTGTTTTATAAGGATGTCAGTCATATCGAATTAGGGCCCCACCCTACTCCAATCTGATTTCATTTGTACTTAACTAGTTAGATCTGCAACAACCCTATTTCCAAATAAGCTTACTTTCAGAGGTATTGGTGTTTAGCACCTCAACATCTCTCTCTCTCTCTCTCTTTTTTTTTTTTGTAGGACACAGTTTAACCCATAATAGTATCCTTGAAGTTAAAGCCTAGGGAAGAGCAGATTACAGAGTAAAAACTAGTGTTGTGCGTTCAAGTCTCAAATCAGCCTTCAAAGTCAACCAAAAACTTGTGTGTTTCAGGAAGGGGAAAAAGAAAGTTTTCAGGATTTTGAATGGTCCAGTCTCACATATAATGTAACAGTATGTTGGTTGCATGTCTGCTTGCCAGGAGGCAATCTGGTCTGTGCAGTGAGCTCTGGTTCCAGAGGGACAATACAGAGAACATGTGGAAAGAGGGCAAAATTCAAGGGCAGCTCTGGAATCCCCTTGTGATCTCCTAAAGGAGACAACTCTGGGGCTTTCCCAGAAAAAAAAAAAAAAAAAAAAGAAGTAATTTCATAAGTCTCACAACTGTGTCTGTGAGGCTTATTAGAGACACAAATAGAAATATTTACCTTTGGATTTACTGCATACATCAGGTATTTTTCTATCCTCACATGTAATTTCCAGAAAAGCTGACAATAAAAGGCTGTTTTGTACTTAGCTGCTAAGAATCATTTTGTCACTTTGTATAATAGTGAAATGTTTGATCACAGACCTCAACTTCTCTTAGAGATCAATGTGACACATCAAAGACCCTCAATGTAAAAGAGACACAACTCTATTTAAAATGCCAAAGTCCATTCTTGTTCCATATGATCACGGTGATGATTCTATTTGACCATTTAACCCATGATTTTCAGGCACTGTTATTAACAGCAATATTAACAACAATATTAATATGTGATTATATAGGCAGAATCAAGTGATGAGTAAAACCAACAACAGCCAAGAGTCAGGATTTAGGTATGTTTAATAACTGAGACTTGGTTGTGTCAGATAGCTAATAGCTCTTCCCACAGATTTATTAATCTACATTTTATGAATCAAGTGGAAAATTATTTTGATTTTGAAGCTAAATGTAAATCCTGTCATAAGTTATCTCTTCACTTATTTATTTATTTTTTTAATAAATTTATTTTATTTATTTATTTTTTGCTGTATTGGGTCTCTGTTGCTGCACACGGGTTTTCTCTACTTGGGTCTAGCGGCAGCTGCTCTTTATTTTGGCGAGCGGGATTCTCACTGTGGTGGCTTCTCTTGTTGCGGAGCATGGGCTCCAGGCCTGTGGGCTTCAGTAGTTGTGGCTCACGGGCTTAGTTGCTCCGTGGCATGTGGGATCTTCCTGGACCAGGGCTTGAACCCGTGTCCCCTGCATTGGCAGGTGGATTCTTAACCACTGCGCCACCAGGGAAGCCCTATGTCTTCACTTATTGTAATAGTTCAAAAGTAAATACTTACATGAAAATAAGTAATACTATACTTGAACACAATTTTGCATGCAAGATGAATGTTTATTCAAAAGTGAAATGTTTTGTTTGTATGCTACTTAGCTTTAAATGTACAAAAGCCACAAAATGCTTATATAAATTAAATAATCCTTACTACTATTCCATTACATTTAAAAAGAACCATATTTTTTCCACTATCTAGAGAAACAAAGATTGGATGTTAATGGACAGAGAAGTGTGGATAATTTGTGTAATATCTAGTTTTTTTATAAAAAGTTTTAATCCCTCACCTTGATTTATTTTAAATATTTCATCTTCCATACCCCTAAAGAATTTATATCTCATAGACAGGATAATATAAAAAGTGAAAAATCTCACTTTATCCTTGATGCCATAGATAACCAATGGAAGAGTTTGGTAAATATTTTCCAGAATTAGGTGTGCATATGTGTCTATGTGTAACTTAGTGTGTATTTTCTGAGTTTATCCTTATATATATTTTCCCAGATTTAGTTCCCAGTGGAAATACTGTTTGAAATAATATTTTCCTATATAACAATGCATTCTGCCTCTCTTTCCATGTAGAGACTGAGAGGGATTATTTTGCAACTTTATATTCCACTGAAAATATTAATATTATATAACATTAATTTCATTACATACTAATCCTGAGATTTTTAAAAAATATCTTACCATAACTAAACTTTCCACATTATGGGGAGGTGAACACAATTTTTTCTTTCAATTGCAAATGGGAGTTGTTTTGCTTCAAATGGGAGTTGATTTGAATCATTTCCAATTTGCAGTGATGGCTGTGAATTATAGTGACCAATCATGGCTCTGTTACCTCACTTGAGACTTGTTTTATTTAACTCATTAATGAGAGAAGTAGAAGGATGACAAAGCAGGTTCAAAGAAAAGAGAATTTGAGAAATGAGATTTTTACGGTCTGGTGGTGGGAGTGAGGGAAGGCTGCAAAAATACAAGTCAGATTAATGTCTACAAGGCAAACAACAAGAAACAAACAAACCATAAATTTTGGCAAAATCATATCTAACAAGTTTCACAGAACAAAAAGTTTTCTGGGTCCTAACGTATTATGTAAACAAACTTCCGTTCTCCTAAAGTAGCAGATGGAACTTGGGTGTGGGTTTATAAGAAAATGCCCTAATATGCAGTAGAAAGGATTTACAGTTATTCTTAAACCTTCTTGTAAGTTTTGGATATTTGTCTCGTTACCATTAAAGTTTATTTTGTTTTTCTGAAATATGGTGTCTACCTATCTTGGTAACATTAACTGAAAACCATGGTCATAACAATTTTTAAAATTTCCTTAAGTTTAGACTATCAAAGGAAATTTGATAAACATTTTCTTGAAATATATTTGCATAATATTTCATTTTATGGATGCCCTGTATGATAGGAAACATATGCCCCACTTATGGACATTTAAGTTATTTCCAGTATCTCACCATTTTAAATAGTTCTCAATAAATAGTTTCATCACTTTTAACTTCGCACAACTCTATGTATATATTCATAAGCTAAATCCTAGAAGTGGAATTGCTGTTTCATAATTTAAATACATTTAAATATTGTAAACAAAATTGCCAAATTTTTCTCTAAATAAAGTGCATTTTTGCATTCACAAGGAATCACAGATATATTTTAAATAGAGAGCCATTTGGGTCATCTGTTATGTTGTTTTTGCATATGTCTTTACATAATTAATCGATTAGCTATCTTAAGTTCCCTGGTCATTATTAAGCTATTTGAGAAGGAAGAACAATGAGAAATGAAGGAGGGAAGTTTCAGGGAGTTCAGGAAAAATTGGAAAGCAAATAAACCAATGAACAAATAATGAATTTAGATAGGAAGGCATGGAGCTTTCCAAAGACACAAGAGAAAAACTAGCCAGGAACTAAGAGTAAGTGGTTATTTGAAACTTATGAGAAAATAATGGCAAATAATGCAATTCCCTAAATGGTTAGAGATGAGGCTTCGGGCTAAAGTCAAAGCTGAAGGAAATGGAAAGGAAAAGTTACAGACCCTTTTCAATTGCTTATTCATTCAACAAGCATTTAGTTGCTAACTCTAGAAGGGCTCCGCAGGTAAGTGAAGGAGTCTTCAGTAGGTAGTTAAAGAAAGAATGGGCAGAGAAGAGAAGTAATGGACCTAAGCGTCAACTGGAGAAAAATATTCTAACTTTTGGTTCAAGAATGCTTCTAAGATAAGGAGCTGACAGTAATCAAGACAGTATGGTACTGGCACAAAAACAGAAATATAGATCAATAGAACAGGATATAAAGAGATCAACCCACACACATATGGTCACCTTATCTTTGATAAAGGAGGCAAGAATATACAGTGGAGAAAAGACAGCCTCTTAAATAAGTGGTGCTGGGAAAACTGGAAAGGTACATGTAAAAGTATGAAATTAGAACACTCCCCACCACCATACACAAAAATAAACTCAAAATGGATTAAAGACCTAAATGTAAGGCCAGACACTATCAAACTCTTAGAGGAAAACATAGGCAGAACACTCTATGACATAAATCACAGCAAGATCCTTTTTGACCCACCTCCTAGAGAAATGGAAATAAAAACAAAAATAAATAAATGGGACCTAATGAAACTTAAAAGCTTTTGCACAGTGAAGGAAACCATAAACAAGACCAAAAGACAATGCTCAGAATGGGAGAAAATATTTGCAAATGAAGCAACCGACAAAGGATTAATCTCCAAAATTTACAAGCAGCTCATGCAGCTCAATAACAAAAAACAAACAACCCAATCCAAAAATGGGCAGAAGACCAAAATAGACGCTTCTCCAAAGAAGATATACAGATTGCCGACAAACTCATGAAAGAACTGCCGACAAACACATGAAAGAATGCTCAACATCATTAATCATTAGAGAAATGCAAATCAAAACTACAATGAGATATCATCTCACACCGGTCAGAATAGCCATCATCAAAAAATCTAGAAACAATAAATGCTAGAGAGGGTGTGGAGAAAAGGGAACCCTCTTGCACTGTTGGTGGGAATGTAAATTGATAGAGCCACTATGGAGAACAGTATGGAGGTTCCTTAAAAAACTACAAATAGAACTACCATACGACCCAGCAATCCCAACTGGGCATATACCCTGGGAAAACCATAATTCAAAAAGAGTCATGCACAAAAATGTTCATTGCAGCTCTATTTACAATAGCCAGGACATGGAAGCACCCTAAGTGTCCATCAACAGATGAATGGATAAAGAAGATGTGGCACATATATACAATGGAATATTACTCAGTCATAAAAAGAAATGAAACTGAGTTATTTGTGGTGAGGTGGATGGACCCAGAGTCTGTCATACAGAGCGAAGTCAGTCAGAAAGAGAAAAACAAATACCGTATGCTAACACATATATATGGAATCTAAGGAAAAAAAAAAAAGGTCATGAAGAACCTAGGGGTAAGACGGGAATAAAGACACAGACCTACTAGAGCATGGACTTGAGGATATGGGTAGGGGTAGGGGTAGGCTGTGACGAAGTCAGAGAGTGGCATAGACATATATACGCTACGAAGCGTAAAGTGGATAGCTAGTGGGAAACAGCCGCGTAGCACAGGGAGATCAGCTAGGTGGTTTGTGACCGCCTAGAGGGGTGGGATAGGGAGGGTGGGAGGGAGGGAGACGCAGGAGGAAAGAGATATGGGAACATGTGTGTGTGTATGGCTGATTCACTTTGTTATAAAGCAGAAACTTACACACCATTGTAAAGCAATTATACTCCAATAAAGATGTTACAAAAAAAAAGATAAGGAGCTGCTTTTGCTTAGGAAATAAATGACAATGGGGAATGGAAGGTCATGGATTTAATGTCATGGACTGGAAAATAACAGCAAAATAAACAGACTGATAAATTAAGTTTCATGGTACAAGAAGAGGAATTGAGATAAGAAGAGGAGAGAAAAGGGTTTGCTCTCAAGAGGAGAGAAGGAGCCAGACAATGTGGAAACTTGAGTCTGCAAAAGAAAATGATCAGTCAAGAACTGCATTAAGGTAGTGAGTGACTAAAAGACTTTAAGAACTAACAACTATTAACTCTGATCCAATTTTAAGTTTCAGTTGCCTAAAATCTTCAGAAAGGCTACTATGTACAGAAACTGGCATATCTGGGTTAAAAGAAAAGAAAACTAGGACTAGGAAATGAAAAGCAAGTGAGACTGAAAGTTTAGCAAAAGCAGAAGTTCCAAACTGGAGGTAACCATGAGATTTTAAGGGATCCAGAATTATCAGAAAACATGGAGAGGCCTTTGTTCAACGTTCCTAATTACTCAACATTACTAAAACTGAGGATGACCTCAGTTAGCACTCACATTACACAAACATTCATCAGGATTAAAAAATAAAGCACAGGGCTTCCCTGGTGGCACAGTGGTTGAGAGTCCACCTGCCGATGCAGGGGACACGGGTTTGTGCCCCGGTCCGGGAAGATCCCACATGCTGTGGAGCAGCCGGGCCCGTGAGCCATGGCCGCTGAGGCTGCGCGTCCAGAGCCTGTGCTCCGCGACGGGAGAGGCCACAACAGTGAGAGGCCCGCGTACCTCAAAAAAAAAAAAAAAAAAATAAAGCACAGATGTAGAAAATATTATGTTGCAAGAGAAAGGGCAGTGAACAAAGAATTGGAAGGTCTTGTTCCAATGTTTCATTGTCTTCCTCTGATAGTGGCGTATTCTTGAGCCAATTTCTTCACTGGTAATAGATCCATAATAACATCTGTCTATCATTGGGTAGTTGTGAGCAACTAATCTAGATAAATATATATATATGTGTGTGTGTGTGTATAAAGTCTATAAAGTATAAGTATATAAAGTCTATATCAAATGTAACACTGTTATATTTAAAATATTACCACCTAAGCAACAAGTTCCTACTGTGTAGCACAGGGTACTATATTCAATATCCTGTGATAAACCATCATGGAAAATAATATAAAAAAATATATATATATATGTATAACTGAATCACTTTGCTGTACAGCAGAATCAACACATTGTAAATCAACTATACTTCAACAAAATTAAAAAATATTACCACCAATAACTACATTTATATTTATATATCCATATTTACAGCAACAGATTTATATCTTTCACCATATCTAGATAGTGCTAAAACTTATATTGACTCTCACGTTTACCCCTGGGAATTTCCAGATCTCTAGAATAATCAAGGAAAGACTCAGAAACGTTTTCTAATTAGTGCTTGCTTTTTGCAGAAGCACTGCCATGATAATCTGAGCTGGTTTTGAAGCCCTTTGGAGAATGAGATTCTCTATTTTTCTTGCACACACTATCTCAGGGTTAAGAGGCATCAACATCCCCAATCTTCCCTCTGTCAAACTCTAATCCCTTGGGCATTTTAAGGTTATTATTAGTCAGACTCTTTTAAAATTAAACTTCAGAACCAAATGGCTATTTGCATTTAAATGCCATAGTATCTGTTCCTTAGTTTGAAAATCATGTGACAATTATAGTTGAGAAGGGGGAATTCTTTGTACAAATTCAATATACAATCCCTGTTCCCCTCTGAGGTAGCTTAGAATTTAGCTGTGTTTTCTAGATGTTCATATAATTGTCACAGCAACACTCTTGAAACTTGTTTTATCCCTGTACAAATTAAACAGAAACTAAATAAGCTCTGTGAAGTAAAACAGCCCTTCAGAAATGTAAACACTTCCTGTGGGAATATTAACAGTTTTCCACTTTTTTCTTCAAAGCAGCATTACTTTAGATTACAATAAAAAATAAATGAGAGATGGGATTTACTCAACACTATCACCTTTGAAATAAAGAAAAAGAAAATCAACTTGATTTCAAACTTCCCTGTGCATTCCTCTGTGTAGGCTTTCTTCACAATTTCAAGAATGATGGCAAACTCTACAAGACTTTACATCACCAAAGAGAGAAAACAATTCACACCACTTCACAGCCAGAAATAATTCTGAGGAAGCAGCACAAACAGTTGGGGATTCCTCTGATAGTGCTCCACGAATCCTGAGGGGCATAATCTCCAAAACAGGATGCTTCAGCCTATAATAGGTGTGTCAGAAAGTTTGACTCTGGTTATCAATGGAATAGGAGAAAACACATCCACTACTGCTCTGGTACAAAGATTGCTTTCTCCATTACACTGATTTTCTTTCTTTCTTTTTTTTTTTTTTTTTTTTTATGTCATTTAAGGTTTCCTCCATCCGTTCTCCATCACCAATGAAGGGAACAAGTGTTACTGAATATGGAACTGTCTGAATGACCACTGCCTGTCTTGTAAAATCCTAAATATCTTACGGAGAGTGACTTACATCACTGCAGAGTCAGCCTCACTAATAATGATTTCTATCTGTAAGGCATAATTCTTTCATACTATGGGAAACACCTTACATCGATGTCCTTTATCATTGATTTATCATTGATCATTGCAGCATTTTTGTCAGAGGGGTGAAACATACCTCTTTGGGCAAAAAATGGTGGAGCTGTGAAATAAATGATGGACATAAAATAACTCATCATGTCTAAACAGTATGATTTGTGCACCGTCAGCATCAGTGATAACATGAAATTCACGTTATTAAAGACTCTTATTACCCATTGCTTAAGAGCTTTGTGTCAGTGTTGGTTTGTAACAAAGCCCTCCTGCTAAATACCTATTTTAAACAGGAAGTTTATTTCTAAAGTGAATGTCTCCAAACTCAATCTCACCCAACCCCAAATGACCTGTTCTGAATGGGGTCATTGTCAACAAGTACAGAAGGCCTTAAAATTTGCAAATGCATAAAATCTGCTCTTTGCCATGATTTCTATTTCACCAGAGCTGGGGTTGCTGTTTCAAGATTTATGTTCATTTTAGAACATCATTATTTCATGAATGAACCATATCAAATATAAAAGGTGATGGCCATCTTGTTGTGGAATAAACATGGGGAATCAGGAAATCTGGGTCTAAATTCTGGGCCGGCTACTTGGCAGGTACATGGCTTTGAGCATGTTTTCAAAAAGTATTCCTAGGTCTTGAGTAAATGGTCTCTAAGTTTCTGTGCAGGTCTCAAATACCATGACTCTGAGATTCAGCTTACTGGTGCCTGGCATTGAAAAGTACACTCTTGGGTCCAATGCTTAAGTTGTATTTGCAATATGTGGAGAAGATGTAAGATACTAACAAATACTCAATTCAATACATTAAAGCAGTCTCTCCCTTTGATGGAAATAAAAGACAAAACAAAACAAAACACACGGGAGCAAGAAGTAAGTATCCTTCCAAACAAAATCCTTAATTTATTTCCACCTAATGAATATCCTCTATCTCTAACAACAGGAATTTCCATGATTCTTAAATCTATTTGCAGAAGACCTGTTTTACTAAAGCACTCCAGTCAATAAAAGTGCCACATAAACGGAGTGAAAATGATTAGTTTAAACAGCTGGTAATTATGATAATTATACACTGCCTCTTTTGTTAAGCCAGGAAGGGATAAATTTTAAGAATATGTACTGGGGATTCAGCCATGTGTCATCCATTCACGTTAATGGAAATGACAATCTAATCCTGTCCATCACATTCGACTTTATTTCCAAAATTCACTTGGAGGAACGGTAAGTGATTTCCCTTCGTTTTCATCAAAATTTTCTTTGATGTTGGTATATATTTTTAAAATGTTATATATACACATAAATGTCATTTTGGTCATATTGATGAATATGGTCCTCATTTATTTTTCAGCTTCATACCTCAAACTATATAGAGACACTAAAGAATCCATATACTGTATATAAACGAGTGAAACTTAAGATATTATTTTATTATTTAAAAGCAAAATACTATAATAATTTATAACCCAGAAGCCATGAGGAAAATGACTGACAGATCAGAGTATAATTTTTTTAAACTTTTATCATGGCCATCATTTTAATGTTAAAAATTTAATCAAAGACATCTGAAGTGGTGATTAATTTCTTTTTTGTAACGTTATTTCTTAAAAATGTGATTTATAAAAGCCAACAAAAATAACTGTAATAATTTTGAGTGTTTAAAATGGAAAAAGCTACTAAGAAAATAAATTTAAAGAAAATGTTTTATAAGTTTCTGTCAGGGTTTTATTTTTATGCATAAATAATAAGGAATGCATGATATGAATAAGACAAAGAATGTAAGCTCTGGAATCTTGCTGGTAAAAGTGTCAGAGTCTATGCAAAAAGAAATATTAAACAGGAAATAAATTGCTGTGGGCTAACATGTTTAGAAAAGGAATATGCACGGGTATCACTTATTTACTGACATACTATATTCATATTTCTGTCTGGAAATTCATTGAAATTTCCTACTTCCAAAGGTGACTAAAAACCAGGGAGTCTCCCTAACACCATACACAAAAATAAACTCAAAATGGATTAAAGACCTAAATGTAAGGCCAGAAACTATCAAACTCTTAGAGGAAAACATAGGCAGAACACTCTATGACATAAATCACAGCAAGATCCTTTTTGACCCACCTCCTAGAGAAATGGAAATAAAAACAAAGATAAACAAATAGGACTTAATGAAACTTCAAAGCTTTTGCACAGCAAAGGAAAGCATAAACAAGGCGAAGAGACAACCCTCAGAATGGGAGAAAATACTTGCAAATGAAGCAACTGACAAAGGATTAATCTCCAAAATTTACAAGCAGCTCATGCAGCTCAATATCAAAAAAACAAACAACCCAATTCAAAAATGGGCAGAGGACCTAAATAGACATTTCTCCACAGAAGATATACAGATTGCCAACAAACACATGAAAGGATGCTCAACATCATTAATCATTAGAGAAATGCAAATCAAAACTACAATGAGATATCACCTCACACCAGTCAGAATGGCCATTATCAAAAAATCTACAAACAATAAATGCTGGAGCAGGTGTGGAGAAAAGGGAACCCTCTTGCACTTTTGGTGGGAATGTAAATTGATAGAGCCACTATGGAGAACAGTATGGAGGTTCCTTAAAAAACTAAAAACAGAGCTATCATACTACCCAGCAATCCCACTACTGGGCATATACCCTGAGAAAACCATAATTCACAAAGAGTCATGTACCACAATGTTCACTGCAGCTCTATTTACAATAGGTAGGACATGGAAGCAACCTAAGTGTCCATCGACAGATGAATGGATAAAGAAGATGTAGCACATATATACAACGGACTATTAGCCATAAAAAGAAACAAAATTGAGTTATTTGTAGTGAGGTGGGTGGACCTAGAGTCTGTCATACAGAGTGAAGTCAGAAAGAGAAAAACAAATACCATATGCTAACACACATATATGGAATCAAAAAAAAAAAAAAAGGTCATGAAGAACCTAGAGGCAGGACGGGAATAAAGACACAGACCTACTAGAGAATGGACTTGAGGACATGGGGAGCAGGAAGGGTAAGCTGGGGACAAAGTGAGAGAGTGGCATGTACATTTATACACTACGGAACGTAAAACTGATAGCTAGTGGGAAGCAGCCGCATAGCACAGGGAGATCAGCTCGTGTGATGCTTTGTGAATGCCTGGAGGGGTGGGATAGGGAGGGTGCGAGAGAGGGAGATGCAAGAGGGAAGAGACATGGGAACATATGTATATGTATAACTGATTCACTTTGTTATAAAGCAGAAATTAACACACCATTGTAAAGCAATTATACTCCAATAAAGATGTTAAAAAAAAAAGATTGAATAATCAATTAATGCAGTTCACCGTATTATTAGACAAAAAAAAAGACAAAAAACCTGGGAGTCATATAAGTACCAAAAGACTGACTCAATGTGCGTGAGATTGAATCAGAAATCATGTTTATGTGGAGGTGGTGTGGTTTTTACTTTTTTGTTTAGAAAATGTATTTTATACATATAATGAAGTACATGTAGTAAAGTACATATATATATGAAGGCATATATTGGCATATATATATATGAATATGTATACATTTATACATTCAAGGCATAAGTACTGTTTTCACTATTGTACAATCATATACACATGTGATTCTCTGACTCATCTGCAAAGGTGGTAATTCTCTAAAACACCTAAAGGAGTTTTGATTCCTATTAAGACAGTGCTAAAAGAGGCTGAAAAATTAATTAAAAATGTAATGTCTTGAGACTGAGAGCTTGCAATGTTTTTTTCTTTTTTCCTTCTGTTGAAATCCCTATTACAAAATGTAAAAAGAGAAGCCACCCAAATCCCATGTGCATGCTGAGTAAATAGAAATCACCAAATGATAGTGTACCTTATTAAATTTGCAATGTCTTTTATGAATGTATCTGTTCATTGTCTGTCTTGAACAGCTTTGCATTTCCTGTAAAGGATGATAAATATAGCAGTAGGTCCCTTTTAAATGTTTAAGTTCTAGAGACCAATAGCTTATCTGTTTCCTGCAGGAACTTATAAAAGTAATCATCATACAGATATAAAATTGGCTGCATTTATTCCTCTGTATGAATTCTAATAGATCAGCTGCAGGAAGTTAAAGAAATGACAGTAATATGGTGATTAATTTTTTCAGTCTAGCTCCACACATTAGAAAATAACCTCAAAATTAAGCCTGTAGGATATTTAATATATGTTATCAGGAATTCTTATGTATCTTAGATAAAAATGAAGCAGGGATCATTAGTTTTCAGGTAAATTTCAATAAGAATTCCCTCAGTGGCAAAGGTTGTAATTCTGGCAAGAATTCAAAGCCTCTGAAAGCCATTGATTAGCCATCTGTGACAGGAGAGCAAATGAGACTTTAAAGTAGGGACAGCAGCTATTAGACTCCTCCTGGTGGATCCTAAACTGATATCTATGCCAACTGCAAAACCAAAAAAAAGAAACTCAAAAACACCAAAAAAACCCCAATACCTTGATTCAGGTAGACAAAGCATGCAAAATAGAGTACTGATTAAGGGGAAGGGTACCATGAATCAGATTACCAAATTTGAAAACTAGTACCACCAACATTTACTATACATGTGACTCCAGAAATGGTATTTAATTTCTCCATACCTTTGTTTCCTCTTTTGTGAAATGGGAAAAAAATATAGTACCCACCCATTAGAGATTTTATGAAGATTATATGAGATAATAACTGTAGGGTACTTATAGTCCAATGTTTGAAAAATCAGAGTTACTCAATAAATACTGGTTGTTGTTGTTATTATCATTACATGATTACTTATGGCCAAGGGTTACTATCTAGTAGCCTTTGAGTGAATTATAAGAAGTATTAAAATATATTGATTATTTAAAATTCAGGACTCACTAGAGTTTATGGGGGACTTTCTTCTGCCTTCTTTTAGAAGTTATATTGCCACACATTTTTAGCAGTATTGCAAACTTACCCTCACATAGGCAGTTTCACAATTTTCGATAACATGCTTTATCATTGTTGTGTTGGATTGATCATGGTTTCCAATTGCCATTATCCATTTATTTATCTTTAGTCATCATTTGCTTTTAATTGCTGTGCTATTTTCACCTAGATTGTTATTTCAACCCTCTCTGTTCTTTGTATAACTCACTTTTTATTCCCACTACAAAGTGAAAACTTGTGTAACCGTGGTCCATGTAGTCCATTCTCTCACCCATGTTTGTCTTAGGATTTTTGTTCTACCTAAAAAGGTGAAGGTCAGAAAAATTTAAGAATGACTCTTTTAGAGGCCTAAGAAAGTCAATGGATTTTTTTCCAGAAAAATCTAATAGATTAACACAATGTGACTAGTAAAGTATTCCTTGAATAGAGAGATCTGTTATAATCTATTCAGTTCTTAAAATTCATTGCACCTGCCACTGACTTCATTTTTGTCCTCTTTATCTCTCTAAACTGAATTTCTACACAGCTCCATCTTCCTTTTCCATTGCTAATCTCTGCCTCCTCCATTCCACCCATTTATTGTCATTTGTTGTGTTTCCAAAAAGCAAACCCTTGATATTTCACTGACTTAAAAAAAAAAAAAAAAAGTTTAAAGGCTACTATTACATAAGGTGAATTTGGCAAAAGCAAGCAGATATAAAGCCACTGACCAAAAGATTTTGCTAATTAAACATCAATTTTTACTCCTGAGTCTAGTGTGTTGAATATTCTCAACAGAGATTATCAGGTGATTACTACCAACTAGAGTTGGTAAAGGAGATAAGACCTGCCTGCCATCCTTGGCTTACCACATTCGCATTCCTTAGGAGAGTATGAAGATCCTTGTGTGGTGGTCTCAGCCTGTACCTTTCTAGTCTTACATTAATTTCTTGCCCATCACTCTACCAGATCACAGCACGTTTCGTGAGCTCTAAGTCATCTTTAAAATTTTGTAACTCTTCTCACCTTTCTGCCTGTATCTTACTTGGTTTACTTAATATTCATAGAATAATAAATACCATAGCATAACCTCCACTGGTCAATATTTTCTCTAGTGGATGGCAGGCATCACTGTGCTTTACCTAGGCTTAGATGATCTGGATAGAGGCATATAATATAGGAAACTGTACTGTATGTGGAACAATTTACCTCTTAGTTTGTCCAAAGTTTTTGTTATTGTTTTTGTTTTTGCGGTACGCAGGCCTCTCACCGCTGCGGCCTCTCCCGTTGCGGAGCACAGGCTCCGGACGCGCAGGCCTAGCAGCCAGGGCCCACAGGCCCAGCCGCTCTGCGGCACGCGGGATCCTCCCGGACCGGGGCACGAACCCGCGTCCCCCGCATCGGCAGGCGGACTCCCAACCACTGCGCCACCAGGGAAGCCCTGTCCAAAGTTAATCTGTTCACAGGACTGTGTTAATGATTACCTTATATTTCAGACATGAATATAACTGAAAAACGCCGTATCCTTTTTTCTTCTTCAAGTTAAGGGTTCTGTGGTAACTAACAGACTTTCTACAAGATGACTTGGTAAAGTGAAAACATCATTTTCAGATGTTTCAGTTTCAAACATCATTTTCCACTCTTTTCAGAAAGGAATGCAGCAGCTGTTTGTAACCACTGACATCTGAATTTAATTTTTAAAATACCCCCTAGACCAATAAAATGAGATTCACCTGATTTAATTAGGTCAAAATGGGTCTTCTTGAACTGGGTTTTGAAAGTCAGGAAGCTTTTATTTATTTTAGTCTTTATAAAGATGTTTTGAACTGCTAAACTTGGCTTTCTTTAATCCTAAAGTTTAATGTTCTAATAATGTATCCTTCCACTCTTGTTTTGTAATATTTTTCAGCTACATTTTTTGAGAGAGGCAGCTATCCGAATATGGCTTATAAATCACACAGCCTCCTACTTTTGCAAGAAGGGCTAATAACGTGTGTAGAAACGTGAGTGGCCACGTTCAGAAGGACGCAAGAGGTGGAAGGTAAGGTCTATCTAGCTTCAAGATCATGGCTTCAGTTCTTTATGTTAAAAAAAAAAAAACAAAAAAACCCTTATCTCTAGGAATTCTCCATTAAAAGCCATACTTCCTTGAGAAGAAAAATATAATACAATGAACCAATATTGGGTATTAGTGTCATACTTGAAATAAATTTCATATATTAATCAGTCAATTAGTAATGTCTTTACAAAAAGAATAGGATCTAGAAAAGCATTTGATTCTAGAAAGTTCCTTTCTTCCTTCCTTCTCTCCTTCCCTACTTCCCTCTTTGACTTCTCCTTTCACCTAAAATTTTATTTATTGAGCATCTAAAATGTACCAGACATTTGGTATGTTCTAGGAGCAATATGAGTTTCTTTTAAGGAATAACATATCCAAGTCATTGATTTCCAAGAATTCTAGTCTTTTTTTTTTTTTTTTTTTTGAGGCTGAGGAGGAAAACAAGGATTACAGATCTGGGGATGGCTTCCTGGTCACTGTGCTTCCTTTATTCTCCTCTTGTGTAATTGGTTGCTCCTTAAGGATGTCATTCTCATTATCTGTTTCCTCTGAAATGTGTGCCTGCAGCCCAGACCTCTCCCCTGAACTCCCATCTAGTACATCCAAATGTCCATGCAACATCTCCACGTGTATGTACAATAGGCATCCTGAGCTTAATTCTTCCCAAACTGAACAAATGTAAAGACTAAGGAGAGAAAATGCTCGTTACAGTCAAGTAACAGCAAGAACTATAGTTTTCTTGGAGCAAAATAAGTAAAGAGAGTGATGGTAGAAAAAGTCTGAGAGGGAGCCTGAGGCATGATTTTCTCTTGCCACCTCCTCCTGCTTAAATCTGTTCTACAGCAGTATAGTACTTCCAAATTCAAAAAGTACTAAACTCTGGTTTCCACATGTTATGGGCAAATATAGGGAGAGATCTTTGATTCCCCAATTTCTCTTTCACATCCCTACCTCCCCCCTCAAAGACCCCACAGCACTGGTCCTTCCTTCAAAATATATGCAAAATCCAAACACCTCTAGCCAACTCCACTGGTAACACCTTGATCCAAGCCACAGTCATCTCCTGTCTGGACCACTGCGATAGCTTCTTAATTCATCTCCCTGTTTCTACCCTGGTTTCCCTGTACTCTAATGCCCTTCACTATGGTAGGAGAGATCCCCATGTGATCAGATCATGTCAATATTCTGTCCAGAACCCTTTTGTGGCTTTACTCAAAAAATTCCAAGTCCTCACTTCCAATTACATGGTACTATAGGATCTAGCCTTATCTACCTCTCCAATTTCACTTCCTACCTTTCTCCCTTTACCCACTCTGTTCTAGTTTTTCTGGCCTTCTTGCTGTTCCATGACATTCAAAACCTTTGAAATTATCATTCCCTTGGATATAATTTCTCCTTCTCCACATTTCCCCTCATTTGTTCCCTCTTTTCATTCCTGTTCCCTCTCAAATACATACCATTTCACATTAGGGAACATTACCTCTGCCACTTTATTCTCTACTCCCCTTATGCTGCTTCATGCTTCCACACAGCACCATTGCCATTTGGTAAATAGTTATAGTTATTTAAACATTATCTGTAGTCCTATAATCTATACATTCCTATTAACCTTATAAGGTCCTTTAGGAATGGGTACTTACAAGAGTGCTGCTGCATTCTCTGTTGTATCCAGCTCCTGGATCTTGGCCCAGCTGATAACTGTTGCGGAAAAAAACAGTTTTTGAATGAACCATTCTGGGTGTGGCAGTATAACATGAAATTACTTGAGCATTACTGTAAAGTTCGGAAGCAGAGGGAAGGTCACACACACACATGCAGAGCTTCAGTCAGGCAAAGGAATCTATATGTATAGAGTTTTAGGTGTCATGAAAATACTTCTACAGTGGGAGTGGAAAGAAATAGAGGTAAAAATATAAGGGAAACAGAAAGGTATCGTTCATTTTAAATTGTGCCCAATATCAGCTCTAGATGTTCTTATAAATAAATCTAACATATCCATGATGATTTGGAAGGGAGGGCATGTTGTCCCGTTTTTTTCTTAATTTCTATTAACCAAAATTATTCCTTTATACCAGTGTGGAAGATGATGACTAGAAATATTTCCAAAACATGATTTTCATCCTACAAAACTTAACTGAAGATTTGCAAGTGGCTTGCAATAAAATTAATAGAGATCTATTGTAAAATCCTTTCTTCTGTATTACGTGAGGCTGGTTATGATGGCTTTAAGGTCTTTGAGCAATTTGCTCTAAGTGCCTCTTATTTTCCTATGGCTCATTTATTTCTACTACATCTTGCTTATGTTAGGAATAATTTGGTTTTCTTCCTCCTTACCTGCTGATCTCTTCACAATTAAAGCAGTTTCTTTTCTCTGTCACATCCTGCCCTAAGGCCCCTTCTCTTTAGTAGTTATTCTGACATTCTTCATAAATGCCCATAACAAAATTATGATGCTAATATATCCAATGGGTCAATTAATGTCAGAGAATTCTATTGATTTGTTTTTCTCTATCTCCAGATTGACATCAATTCTTATTCTTGAGAACAAGATGTCACTTTGAAAGAGTGACAGTGAAACTACGGTATTTTATTTTGGTTTTTACAGTTTTTACATACCTGAACTCTTTTACTTATGTTCCAGCTGCTAAGAACTAGATACTCACTATGATATCTTCCAATAATAAACTACTAGAGTGAGAAGAAATCATTTAGACCAATCCTTTATTTGAGAGATGAAAACAGAGAGGTGTGAAGTAACTTGTCCAGGGCCGTATTAATAGAAACTAGAAGTGAAAAGGGTATCTTAAGACATGACAGCAGATATGACATCTTTTAGGGAACTAAGTTGCTCATAGTGTTTTCAGGTAAGAATTAGAAAATCAGCTTAATTAGAAATATTACGTAATACATACATAGGGTATACATACGTATATTGATTGTATATTGCCAATACTATATGTATATATGCATATATTATTAAATGCATTGATGTAGGAAAATGTAGTGATAGTAGTGTTATATCTATAGAGGCAAATGAAGATGGGGGTGCTGATCAATATTTAATAAACCATTCATTAGGATTAAATCCCAAGCCACTGTTTTCAGTCTTCCAAGCCACTCTGCCCCTATAAACACATCCTGTATCACATATGTGTTGGTTTGCATGAGGGAGACTCCCTGGGTGAAATCTATTCAATTATACTAACATTTAAATTTAAGCATTTCATAAAAAGAAAACGGGTTTATTTTTGCAACTTTGTATTTACTCAAGTCTTTACACAGCTGGTGGAACTGTTATGTGTAAGTCACTAAAAAATGTTTATTCAAACATCCATTTATGAAGTGCTTTTATATTCAAGTCATCTCTTCAAGTTAAGTTTTAATTTTTCATGCATACATCTATAAACTTTATTTTAAAGTGTATTAAAACTCTTGTGCATATCAAAATGAGAAGACATATAAAATATACTAAATTTAGCTTATATACATATTTAGATGCACATTTGTTTGAACGTAAAGGGACAGACTAAATGATCCATGATTCCTCAGATAGAATAATGTCCTTATTTCTTGGTAAAAGTTCATGGACCTGTAAACTAGATAAACAAACAGTAGATATGGGCTTTATCGACCTCAAAAACTATTTGAAAATATTTAAAAAATGATTTTTGAAAAGCAAAATGGGACAATATGTACAGGATAATTGTAACTTGACATAGACATATATTGGTCTCTGCAGGAGTCACAAAAAAGCAGCTCAGTGTAACCAACATAAATAATTAAAAACTATTTCCAATAGTTCCCTCAGTCCTCATCCTTTCTTTTATATATCACCTTATTCTCGGACCAATTCTCCTTCTCTCTTTCTGCCCACTCTTTCAATATGTGCTTTCCTAATTTTGCATTACAAAAGATTAAAGATTATTTGCAAAGATAAAACCCTGTTATATTGGAGGTGGAGTGAGGAAATGAGTTGAAGTCAAGGGAAAGGGAGGCCAGACTCTTATCCATTACTAAATTCTACTCCTCTTCTATCAGCTGGGTTTGCAGATGCTTGAATTATTATGCAAAAGGAGGTTGACTGCAATGTCACTTATAGATTTACTAATTTGTTCCAACACAGCAAATACTTTACACGAAATAATTGAACTCCAGGAAAAGATTTCAATTGACCAAATGTAATAATGAAAATGTATAATAGATAAGAATAAAGTTTCGGGCACAAAATAAAAAAAATAGACCACTGTATTTGTGGTGGGAATAAGATCTGAGTAGGGGATAACTTAAATTGATAAGAAAGCATAACTCTTTGTTACTGGTCAGTGGCACAAACTGATTGGTATTGTGTTGTGATGAGGGAAAGTAGCAGAAAGAAAGAAGCAATGGTTGCTACATGGGATTCTCTTTCGTGAGCTACTCAGGTATTGTGTCTACTTCTGTGAAAACTTGAACACACTCAGTAGAGAGGAACTGAGATGCTGAATTGACTCGAAACCATGTTAAATTAGAAAGCATGTCATACAAAGAAGAGTAGACATGAAGGGGAGGAGAGATATAATAGGTGTTCTCAAAATCATATCTAAAGTTTTATCAAACAGCCCTCAGAATAAATTCATTTTGTGTGGCTTTCATGACAGAACTAGAATCAATTAAGTGAGGCAAGAGAGAGCATGATTCAAAGAGAGGAGGCATTTTCTATTATCAGATATTTTAAGAAGCAAAGGCATGTGTCAGGGAGTGCTGAGTACTGGACACTTCATGAATATATTTGGTCAAAATAAAAAATAAACAAGGCTGGATGAAGGATAATCTGAAGGACTAAAAATCCTTACCATTCTTAAGGGTTTTAGATTCAACATACTACGACGACCTAAATGGAATAAAGTCTTCTCTACTCTAAATAGAATTTCTTTTTCAAAAATTTATCTGCATTTTCCAAAGACTTCAAAATTTTATCTCAAAGTTAAATGTCTTTATTATTCCATAGGCATCCAGATGCATCATATCTAAAAATATAACCATAATAACAAAAACAATAATAATAAAATTGACTATATAATGAGCACTCGATAAATATACATCAGGCACTAAGCATTTTAGCTACATTTTCTTCATTTATACCCCAAAACCTGTTGGGCAGGTAGGATGGGTTTCATGGAGTTGACAAGGCACACAGCTGGTAAGCAACAGAGCTAGAATTTCAACTCAGGTTTGTCTGAATTTAATCCCTTTACCTAACTGCTACACTATTGTTATGCCTTGTTCTGTAACGCTCCTCTAAATGAAACATGAATAAATGGAGCATGGAAGCCAATATTATACAAAAGAGAACTCGTTATACCACTCACATATCCCCAGGTATAGACCTGTAATTCATAAATTTTCAAAAGGCGCTCAGTAACACTGTGGAGATCTGCCTTTAAATAAGCCTCACAAGTGAACTAAATGGGCATTTTGTGATATAACAGTCAATTCCTAAGATATTATGTTCTCAGCTTAATGCTATCAATGCTCATATGAAAAATCAGGAATAATTTATTACAATTCTCCAATGAAGGGAACTAGTTCATTATAATTCATAAATATAGAAAGGTTTTTACCACTTCTACACAAAACTAGCTGTTTCTCTGCATACCTGGGAATGAAGCTAGTCATGCAATAAAAGCCTTTGTGAAATTTTACAGAGTACAGGCAAAGTGAGAGAGCAGTAGTTTTAGTTTTTTTTTTCTTTCTTTCTTTTCTTAAAGAGGGTTCTTGTTGAACTTTCAACTAGGTATAAGGGGTAGTGAGCATGTTAAAGTAGCTTTTTCTTTTGAATCAAACCTGAACTAAAAGAATAGAAACAGAAATAACAATAGCAGGAGTCAAGATGGCAGACTAGGAGGACACGGAATTCACGTCTCCACACAACTAGGGCACTTACCAGGCACCGGTGGGGGACCATGGACACCTAAGGGGACAGGAGGAACCCCCAGCAACCGGGTAGGATGTGAGGACTGGGGGAGAGTGAGGGGGGGAAAGGTGGAGGCAGGATGGGACTGGCACCCCTGAGGGGTGGCTGGGGGAGGGGAAGGGATCCAACGCCTGAAGAGGGAAATTGGGGGACCACTGGGAGGGCAGAGGATCAAAAGGGAGAGTGGCCAGGTTTCCCCTGCCCTCTTGGGCCCCCGGAAGCCTGTTGAGATCTGGGTCTGATCCTCTGCCCATTGAGGCCCCCTCCAGCCACACGGATCCTGAGGGAGCGGGAGGGAGGGAAAGGGGAGCAAAAGTAAAGGCCAGACCTACTGGATTGGCACTCCTGAGGGGTGGCTGGGGGGAAGGGAGGAGTTCCTACACCCAGCGGGACCCACGAACAGTTAGTGGTCCAGCTGGGGCGGGGGAGAACCCAGGGGAGACGTGGAGGGGGGGTGTGTGGAGGAACGGAAGGGAACTTGGCCAGTGCTTTCTCTGTCCACTTAGGCACCAGGGAGCCCATTAGGCTCCCAGGCCTAATCCTCTGCCCTCAAAGCCTCCCTCTTGCCTCGTACAGCCCAAGCCCCGCCCCTACACCCCCAACCAGGCCCTATCTCAATACTTGGAGACCCCCTGAGATCCCCTCCAACTGCGCTGGGCCTAAACCCCACCTATACACCTTCACCCAGGGTCTTACCTGAAACTCCAGAACTCCACACTCTGGAGGCAGCCCCTTGGACGAGCTGCCTGTCTGCTTCCAGGCAAGTCCTGAGCAGAGGCCCCGCCACATGCTTGAACATCGCCCTGCCTAGGCCCCGACCCCAAGGCCTTTTCCAACTGCCAGCATCCTAAGCCTAGGCTCCGCCCCATGCTCAAATGTCACCACCACCCCCCAACCCCGGCCCCCGCCAGGTCCCACCCCACCCTAAACCTCTCCCCTGCCTAATTTCCACCTCTGCCTAAACTCTGCCCCCAGAGCCAAGGTATTTTTTTTTTCTTCCTTCCTCTTTTAGATTAGGGTTCTGGTTTACCTTGTTGTTGATTCGTTTATAGTTTTCTTCTTTCTAATAAATCTTTTATTTTTCTAATTTTATTTTATTCTTTATAGTTAGTTTGCTCCTTTTGGCTTGTTCCACTTTTTTTTTTTTCTGTTGTGATTTTGTTTTACCTTATTGCTGTTGTTTCCATATTTTTATTTTTCCTAATATATTTTTTATCTTTCTAAGTTTATTTTGTTTTTTATTCTTTGTTATTGTATTGCTCCTTTTCTTTTCTTTTTTTTTTTTTTTTTCTCCTCACGTGGCTTGTGGGATCTTGGTTCCCAGGCCGGAGGTCAGGCCTGAGCTCCTGTGCTGTGGGCTGAAATCCAAACCACTGGACTAACAGAGAACCTCAGGCCGCAGAGAATACTAATTAGAGTGAGGCCTCCCAGAGGTCCTAATCTCGGCACCAGGACCTGGCTCTATCCAACTGCTGGCAAACTCCAGTGCTGGACGCCTCAGGCCAAACAAGCAGTAAGACAGGAATACAGCCCAACCCAACCAAAAAAAAAAAAAAAAAAAAAAAAAGAAACAACAAAAATATATGTTATAGATGAAGGAGAAAGGTAAAAACATATAAGACCAAATAAATGAAGATGAAATAGGCAAACTACCTGAAAAAGAATTCAGAGTAATGATACTAAAGAGGATCCAAAATCTCAGAAACAGAATGGAGAAAATACAAGAAACATTTAACAAGGATCTAGAAGAACTAAGAGCAAACAAAGTGATGAACAACACAATAACTGAAATTAAAAATACTCTAGAAGGAATCAATAGTAGAATAACTGAGTCAGAAGAACGGATAAGTGACCCGGAAGATAAAACAGTGGAAATAACTACTGCAGAGAAGAATAAAGAAAAAAGAATGAAAAGAATTCATGACAGTCTCAGAGACCTCTGGGGTAAACATTAAACGCACCAACATTTGAATTATAGGGGTCCCAGAAGAAGAAGAGAAAAAGCAAGTGTCTGAGAAAATATTTGATGAGATTATAGTCGGAAACTTCACTAACATGGAAAAGGAAATAGTCAATCAAGTCCAGGAAGCGAGGAGAGTCCCATACAGGATAAATCCAAAGAGAAACACACTGAAACAAATATTAATCAAACTATCAAAAATTAAATACAAAGAAAAACTATTAAAAGCAGCAAGGGAAAAGCAACACATAACATACAAGGGTATCCCCATAAGGTTAACAGCTGATCTTCCAGCAGAAACTCAGCAAGCCAGAAGGGAGTGGCAGGACATATTTAAAGTGATGAAAGGGAAAAACCTAAGACTGAGATTACTCTACCCAGCAAGGATCTCATTCAGATTTGATGGAGAAATCAAAAGTTTTACAGACAAACAACAGCTACGAGAATTGAGCAACACCCAACCAGCTTTACAACAAATACTAAAGGAACTTCTCGAAGTGGAAAACACAAGAGAAAAAAAAGACCCACAAAAACAAACCCAAATCAATTAAGAAAATGGTAATAGGAACATACATATCAATAATCACCTTGAATGTAAATGGATTAAATGCTCCAACCAAAAGACATAGACTGGCTGAATGGATACAAAAACAAGACATGTATGTATGCTGTCTACAAGAGACCCAATTCAGGCGCAGGAACACATACAGACTGAAAGTGAGGGGATGGAAAAAGATATTCCGTGCAAATGGAAATCAAAAGAAAGCTGGAGTAGCAATACTCATATCAGATAAAATAGACTTTATAATAAAGACAGTTACAAGAGATACGGAAGGACACTACATAATGATCAAGGGATCAATCCAAGAAGAAAACATAACAATTATAAATATTTATGCAGCCAACATAAGAGCACCTCAATATATAAGGCAAATGCTAACAGCCATAAAAGGAAAAATCGACAATAACACAATAATAGTGGGGGACTTTAAACCCCACTAACACCAATAGGCAGGTCATCCAGACAGAAAATAAATAAGGAAACATAAGCTTTAAATGATACAATAGACCAGATAGACTTAATTGATATTTTTAGGACATTCCACCTGAAAGCAGAAGAATACACTTTCTTCTCAAGTGCACACAGAACATTCTCCAGAATAGATCACATCATGGGTCACAAATCAAGCGTTGGAAATTTTAAGAAAATTGAACTCATATCAAGCATCTTTTCCGACCAAAACGCTATGAGATTAGAAATCAATTACAGGAAAAAAAAAAACAGTAAAAAACACAAATACATGGAGGCTAAACAGTGCACTGCTAAATAACCAAGAGATCACTGAAGAAATCGAAGAGGAAATCAAAAAATACCTGGAAACAAATGCCAATGAAAATATGATAATCCAAAACCTATGGGACACAGCAAAAGCAGTTCTAAGAGGGAAGTTTATAGCAATACAATCCCACCTCAAGAAACAAGAAACACTTCAAGTAAACAACCTAACCTTACACCTAAAGCAATTAGAGAAAGAAGGACAGAAACCCCTAAAGTTAGCAGAAGGAAAGAAATCATAATGATCAGATCAGAAATAAACAGAAACAAAGAAAACAATAGCAAAGATCAATAAAACTAAAATCTGGTTTTTGAGAAGATAAACAAAATTGATAAACCTTTAGCCAGACTCATTAAGAAAAAAAGGGAGAAGACTCAAATCAATAGAATTAGAAATGAAAAAGGAGAAGTAACAACTGACACTGCAGAAGTACAATGGATCATAAGAGATTACTATAAGCAACTATATGCCAATAAAGTGGACAACCTGGAAGAAGTGAAGGAATTCTTAGAAAAGCACAACCTTTGGAGACTGAACCAGGAAGAATTAGAAAATATAAACAGACCGATCATAGGTAATGAAATTGAAACTGTAATTAAAAATCTTCCAACAAACGAAAGTCCAGGACTAGATGGCTTCACAGGCGAATTCTATCAAACATTTAGAGAATAGTTAACACCTATCCTTCTCAAACTCTTCCAAAAAGTTGCAGAGGGCGGAACACTCCCACACTTGTTCTACGAGGCCACCATCACCCTGATACCAAAACCAGACAAAGATATCACAAAAAAAGAAAATTAGAGACCAATATCACTGATGAACATAGATGTAAAAATCCTCAACAAAACACCAGCAAACAGAATTCAACAACACATTAAAAGGATCATACACCATGATCAGGTGGGATTTATCCCAGTGATGCAAGGATTCTTCAAATAGATGATGATGAATGAGGAGGAAGAAGAGGAAGAAGAGGAGGAAGAGGGAGAAGGAGAAGGAGAGGAGAAAGAGGAAGGGGAAGAAGAAGAAAACATGGCACATTGATGGGCAGGGCTCCCCAGAGAATAAAATACTTTCTGGAAAGTTAAGTTATAATCATGGTATAAATGTAAGCTAAATTACTGACTTTATTTAGGTATTTACCAGCCATAAATATTCAAACACATTCTTAGTAGAAATAAACTATCTTAAAAAGCAAGGAGAAATACATTTTAACAGTTCTCTTACTTGACTGGGTTTTTTGTTTGTCTAAGAGCCAAGACTAGATGTCAAAAGATGTTTTTGTTTTTTTTTTAATTCAACTTAAAGAAAATATTATTTCAGTAAATGGAAGATGAAGGTGAGTTTTTCTGAGAAATAAATGTGTTAGAAGTGATACATTTTTTTTTCTTAAGGATATGCTTCTTGGATGTGAGAAATCCTGTCAGGAAAAAAATAAATAAACTTGAATTTTTCTAGATGTGGCTTCTGTTTTGAGTCACAAGAAATGGGAAAAGGTCTCATGATTATTCCTTATTCCTTTCTCCTTCAACTGCAATTGATTTTTATTGGTAACCATGAGCATTAGAAAAAGAGGTTCTGTCTCTGTTAATGAACTGAGCTGTGCAGGCACATATGATATGTTCATAAAAAAATCAGGGCTCTAAAGTACACAGATTCTCCCCAATTTTCTACAATATTTTCTGTTTCTTATCATTATGACTAAATAACAATGGCAAAACTAATGATGCCATTACCCTGTAATTGGGAATTGAGCCTGTTTAGCAATGATAAAGCATGCACTGAGCAGAGTTAATGGGCCAACCAAGCAGCCCCACTGGGTAGCTAGTCCCAGAGCACAAAGACTGAACATTTGCAAGGTAAGATGCTGTTCATAAAAGGCAGTGAGCAACAGGAAATGTTTTCTACTGATTATTGTCTACTGCTCTGTCAACCTAGGGAAAGATGAGAGCTCAAGTAAAGATCTGAAGTGATTCTTGATGTGAAGAGCCATCTTTCTCCATGACTTAACATTTTACAAACTTCTCACTGACTTTACTTTCACAAAAGAATCCATTATTGTAATCCTATTATATTCTGCACATTTTACCTCCTAATTTAAATGGGAAAGATATAAATTTTAGGGGCCATATGCATGTGTTTTTATTTATAATACTTGTTCCATCATGGTAGTTGGAACATAGTAGGTGCTCAGTTAGCTATTTGTTCAATCAAGATGCTTGAACCTCTTATAAAAAATGTAAAGTGATATACTCACCCAAGAATATACCATAGCTCAACTTAGGGAAAGAAAACTAAAGTTCTTGCAGATTCTAACATCAAAAATATGTTTTCCCCAGACCAGTCAGGTTACAATGAAAGCAAGATTCTGGTGATTCAGAAATAAAGATTGGGAGGCATGGAGGGAAAAAAAAAGCACATAGAGTAATGTACCCCTGAAACTGTTCCCTGGATTCGGATGCAGCAACAGCAGGAGGCATTTTCCAAAGGTACCATTCTCTTTTTACAAACAAGTCATGTTCTATAATTTTTTTTCACATAGGTTAGGTAAGAAGTGAAATGTCACTAGTGTTAATAAAACAATGTCTCTCATTTAGTAATAATAACTATTATTTGTTGAGGTTTTATGCCAGGCATTATGGTAGATTTAATCCATTTAATCCTCACAATAATCCCTTGAAGTGAGTTTGATTAACTTCTCCATATTTTATTTTGGAAATATGGGGCTTACAGAGGTAAAGTTAGTGGGCCCAGGGTTATACTGTCAGTAAGTCGTAAAACAGGGAATTAAAAGAAGTCTGATTCAATTCCATGGTCTTACATTAGACGGCACTGTAGCACATCATAGAAAGTGCTTTCCATGCATTGCCTCAAGTGAGGCTCCCAAATGTTCTTTCAGTTAGGTTGAACTAGTTTTGAGCTCCACTGTACAGATGGGGGTTTAAAGATGTAAATAACTTGCCCAGGATTCACACAGGAATCAAATGACAAAACCAGTTCACAATCCAGCTTTTCTCTCTCTGAAGCCAGGGCTCCTGGATGTGCAGTGCATTACATATTTCCTATCCAATCCCCAACAGAAGCCTTCAGCACTAAATGTTTAGAGGAAAGTGCCTTATTTTTGGAACATCTAATATCTTCCCTCTAAAAAGGGACACCTCCCTTCTATGTCATTCTTTCCTTCCAACAAGAGGATAGAGATGCATCCTGGGAGGATGAGGCCCAAGGCTACCTCCCTTGTCTCAATCTTTTCAGTGAAGTTTTTTTCCTGCCACACACATTTGAATCTATACATAAAAGTTTTCAGGTCATTTTAAGGTGGGTTTTTATCACAACTCTTGACTTTACAGAATGCAAAAGGACATTCTGCTCTCACTTATGCCCACCAGAATGGTTGCTCTTCATCCTATAATCCCTAGGAGGCATCTCTCTGTGGTTTGGGGTTTTAGATATTACTGGAAGCTGCTGTGAGTACAGCAACGTTCACCCAGTTGCTACTGTTACTCTAATAATCACAGAAGCAAAGTGCACCACATGCCACAGAAGACAGAGTCACAGAACAGATCCTGGGGACTTCTGGGGCATGTGTCACAGCCCAGGAACAGCTTTATTAACCTGCTCCAAATTTATGACTTATTTTGTTGTTGTTGATTTTATTCAGGATTGCCTAACTTAAAATATTGTCACACACTCCTCCAGAAATAATTCTGGTCAGCTAAATGGTACAGATCAGCACAAGACTTCTGACTAAACATCCCTCTATTCAAGTAAAAGATTTTCCCCCCACTGGATTTTCCAGAATTGAAAAATGTTTTGGCCGCTATTATAGATGCATGTTGACACCTTCTGGGTATGTAGAGGAGGAAATGGTGACAGTTTAATCAAGTACACATGGATAGGTATGTTTGTAGCTGGGTATATAGATACCACATAGGAGAATTTAATATACAGTGCTCCTTAGCCTAGAAACTTTTACAGATGGGGACCTGGGCTGAGATCCCAAGGAAGCATCACAGATTATGCAGTAGTAAAGCACTGCCCTGGGTCCACACAGACAAAGGCAAGGGAAGTTAAAGACAAGGGGGATGGCTGAAAATTTTGTGATAGATGCAAGGAAATGAATGGTTTCTTCAGTTTATCTTTTTTTTTTTCCCCATTTTTTCTTCCTTCCTCCCTTCTTCCCTCTTCTCTTTTATGACCTAGCATTGATCAGGAAATTTCTTTTTCACCTCCTTTCCTTGATGGGAAAGACTTATATAAGCAATCCTTTACAAAATATTTTTTATTATAAATAGACATTTTCCCCTACTCCCTTACACTGAACTACATCAGAGAATCTTGAGTATAGGTTAATATTCAGGGTATCATGAAGATTCAGTTCTATCCACTCACATATTGGTCAAAGTATTTATTGATTATCCACTGTATGCTGAGCAATTGTTGGGGACTGAATAATGATTCTCAAACAAGCATTACTGATGACCAAATGACTTTCTTATTGGAAACATATTTTTGTGCTTATTTTCGCTTATGCATTCCAGAAGCAACCAATCATTTATTTACATTCTACAGAGCCCTGATATCATTGTATTAAGGTATTCCATTTAAAGAAAAGTAAATCTTGCCATTGATTCTAATGATCTGTTTTTCAATTGAAGAAGGAATACTTTGAGTCTGTCAAATCATTACAATATTTAGCTGAAAGAAAAAAATTCTAAGAATTGCTAATTTAAAGAGAATAGTGCCATTAAGAAGTGTTCAGTTTAGGGCAGACATTACTGTCTGTGACATTTATTCATTGCCTGATCTGTCAACAGTGCAATGTGGTATGAAGTTTAATAATCTTTTTCAGTGCTACCTTTGACCCTTGGTATCCGCTGATGCGTTACCTGTGGATAAAGAAGGCTGACTGCTGTAAGTCATTTTAAACAAGGGACTTGAACATTCTCGGATACTGGTATCTGCTAGGGTCCTGGGATCCTTTAAACCCCCCAGGATACTGAGGACAACTATAATTTACAATGATAATCTTATTTGGGCTCAAAATAAAGTTTTAAACTAGGGAAGGAAGTTATCACTACTGATTTGAATAATGGTGCTAGCAGTAATAGAAAATGGAAGCAATAGAAAGAGAATAAACTTTCACCACCACATCTACCCACCTCTGCAGCATCTGTACCTACTTTCTCTGCTTTCATTCCTTTTATTGTAGGTGCAGTCTCCATACTCCTATCTAAGACTAATCCTCTATATATGTACAAGATACCAATCCTTTTAATCCAGTCAGAACCACCACTCCAGCAAATCCCTCCCCTCTCAGAATATCACTGTTTTCCTCTCTCTACTGAATCATACCCATCAACGTATAAATATTTTGGTATTCCTGAAAAACCTCTCTTGACTATACATCCCATGTTCTATTTGCTGCCATTTGTTTACTCCCATATACAGTAAAGCGCTTTAAAATAGTTTATGTTCCCTGGCTCAATGAGATATTCACCCCTACTACTACCCTCTCCCTCACCTAAAATTGGCCAGTTTTGGTAGCTGTGACTTTCACACTACTGAACCCAAAGTCAACTCTCAGTTGTCTAATTGATCCAGCAGCAACATTTGTCACAGCAGACATCCTTCTTCCTGGACATACTTTCTTCTCTTGGCATCCTAGATCTCTCTCTCACATTCTCAGTCTCTTTCTCCCTCTCCCTCCCTCTCCTTTCTGTCTCTGGCTCTGGCTTTTCTTCTCCTACCTCACTGGCAGCTTTTACTACATCTGTTTCTCTTTTTCCTGACCTGCTGAAATCCAGATTTCTTTGCTTCTTTGTTTACTTGATACCTCTTACTAAGATGCTAATACATATCTCGAGCCAAAATACCCAAATCTGAGCCTCTAATCTTCCCCCAAAACCTTTTCCAATTACATCACAGCTAATGACATGTCTATCCTTGCAGGCATTTATTGTTATTCTTGATATATATCTTTTTCTTACGCTACACAGCCAATCAGAATATTGGGCTGTTTCTACATTCAAAATATATCCAGAGTCAAACATTTCTCACTATCCCCATTGCTAATATTACCACTCTCCTCTGGATTATCGTAACCAGTATCTCCGCTTCCACTCTTGCTTCTCATCCATCTTTTTCAGTCTATTTCAAACACAACAGTAACTCTTTCATAGCATACCAATGACTCCTATTTCAGCCACAGTAAAATCCAAGTTCTTGAAAGGCCCTCTAAATCATAAAATAGTCTGTTTCCTTTCCCCCTCTGTCAGGTCCCTAACCTTTTCTAATATTACTTTCCCCATGTTCATTCTACTCCAACAACATTTTTCTCTATATTGTGCCTCAGGCACACCAGACATGTTTTTAGCTTAGCACTGGGTAGTCCATCACGCTGGGATATCTTTCCTGCAGATATCGACAGTATTGAAGGCTCATTTACTCACCACTTTTCAAATAAAATTTACATCTTAGAACAGTTTAAGATTTACAAACAGAGTGTGAAGATAGCACAGAGAATTTCCATATACCACACACTCAGTTTCTCCTATTGTTAACATCTTACTAATTTAGGATGTACTGGTCACAATTAATCAAAGAATAATGATACAGTATTACTAAATAAAGTGTATGCTTTCTCTGGATTTCCTTAGTTTTTACCTTATGCCATTTTTATTTTCCAGGATCCCACCCAGAATACCACATTGCATTTAGTTGCCATGTTTACTTAGCCTCCTCTTGGTTGTGACAGTTTCTTAGAATTGCTCGTTTTTGATGACCTTAACAGTTTTAAGAATTTTATATTAAATCACCTCTATTTGGATTTGTATGATGTTTTTCTTATAATTTGATTTGTGTTACGGTTTTTGAGAGGAAGACCAGAGAGGTAAAGTGCCACTTTCATCACAACGTACCTTCAGTACATACTCTCAGCACAACTTGTCACTGTTGATGTGGACCTTGATAACCTGGCTGAAGTAGTGATTGTCAGAATACTCCATTAATAAGTGCAGAATTATGCTCCAGTCCCTGAGGGTTGAATATCTACATAGTTCTTTGCACAGGAGATTATTCTTCACAGGAGATTTGAATCTTCTCTCCCATTTATTTATTTATACCATCATTTATTTATAACAGTATGGATTCGCAGATATTTACTTCTGGCTTTGGATTATAATTCAATATTACCTTATTTAATTTGTTAAACAAATTGTTCCAGCTTTGTCCACCGGGAGATCTTTCAGTTGGATCCTCCGTCCCTTTTATAAATCCTCCATTTGTGTGTGTGTGTGTGTGTGTGTGTGTGTGTGTGTGTATTTTGAGTATTTACTTACTTTCCAGCACTACAAGACACTACAGGCTAATCTGGTATACATTCTGCCCCAGTTCCAGAATCAGCCATTTTCTCTAAGGAGCCCTGGTTCTTTTTATTAGAGAATCTTATTAGAATCCAAGAAATGGGTGCTAGATGTGCTCCCTGTTAGTGGGAGGAGTCACTGCTTTTGCAACTTTTCAGCTGACAAAGAAGAAGTTATACATCAATATATTAACCTGTGTATGTATACATATCTGAATATTTGTAGATGTTAACTGTGAAATAAAAGTCATATTTTATGGGAAGACTAGAGAAATTTAAACAAAAAAATCTTCTCTTCCCTTTGGCCTCCTCTCTCCTCTCACTGTACATTGTGTATCTGCTTTACGCATCAACCAAATCTCCCCTATCACCAAACCTCCCCAATCAGCAGGAATATCTGCTCAACCATAAAGAGCAACATTCTCCCAGCATCAACAAGACAACGCCTTAAAAGACAAGATTCCTGGGCTTCCCTGGTGGCGCAGTGGCACGCAGTGCCTGCTGATGCAGGGGACACGGGTTCGTGCCCCGGTCCGGGAAGATCCCACATGCCGCGGAGCAGCTGGACCCATGAGCCATGGCCGCTGAGCCTGCGCGTGGGGAGCCTGTGCTCCACAACAAGAGAGGCCATGACAGTGAGAGGCCCGCGTACCGCAAAAAAAAAAAAAAAAGGCAAGATTCCTTCTTGATCCTGTAAGGGGCCACATGACCCACAACATGATGCTTAGATCTGGATTATGTAAACTGTCAGTAACACATCATTTGATGTACAGTCCTCTGTCTCAAAAAACATATTTTTGACTTCTAACTGGCTGAACAGTTTTCAAAGCTTTCTGGGATGCTCTTCCAGGGTTATAATCCTCAAATTTGCTCAAATAAAATTTTCCATTTCTTTCTTAGATTGACTGATTAATTTTTCATTGACATAACCATCCATGCCTATAATAAGATAAATTAACTTCTGGCAAGGCAGCATGAGGAGCACTGCTGACCTGCTCCACAGTGAAACTAGTGGGGACAAAAAACTCCTGTGGAAATGGTCCTAAGGATAAATAGCAAATGAAGAAACATCTATTAAGGAAAATCTATAAACATCAATAAGAAAGTTGAAAGTCTGGAGTATTTAGACCAAGACCACTACCTCCAACCCAGACTGGACTCCACTCCAGATTGCTGCAGCCACAAACACAGGGCCTTGCCTCATGGCTACCAGCCAGAGAGTTTTCTTTTTGGGAGAGGCAAAACTTCAGCATTTCTCATCCTACTCCCAGGTGCATGTTGGTGAGGCTAAGTCCCAGGAATTTCAAACAAGAGATGAGAAGCTCCCTTCTACTAACCCTCGCTCATAGAGTGAAGGCTCTACCATAGGTATGATGCACTGAGAATACTGGTGCCCCAAATGAGCCCAAATCCTGGCTCATAAGCCAGTGATTCCATGTAAGGAGAAGCGAGCGAAAAGAACGTCAACTAGTGCTGCCCTCCATGCCTCCCAGTGTTCATCTCCTAGAGTGGAAGTGTCTTTAGACAGAAGTTTGCTATTGTTCCCACCCCAGCTCAGATATTTTACCTGGGGAAAGGGTCAGGCTTAAAAGAGATGGCTCTTAATCTCTTCTCAAAGGACCTGAATTCATTTGCAGCAGAGTGTGGAGAAGTTTAAGCCTGAAAGGCATGCTCGAGAACAGTAAAGATTGTGGTGAGAGGAAATTGGCATATTTGTAAATTTAATAAAGGTACAACCTCGGCTGTAGTCTTGCTAGTTTTCAGGACAGAACCAGTGTATAAGACAGTTGGGAGGGGTCCTCCTATAGTCTGAAAAAATATAATGCATTGACCTCAGCAACTATTCCTTCAAAAGTAACATAATTCGATTGAATTCATCTGTAGAACAATTTATGTTCCAGATAATTGTTGAAACAAGACAGCAATCAGCTGGCAATTAGTGGAGATTAATATCTGTATGTGGTTAGAGAAAGAGAGCACTACCCAAACCACTGTTACCCTAGGATGACTGTGGGCATATACAAAATGACATCATAGGCTTAAAATAATGTGTGTGTCTTGGGGGGTGTATGGTAAATGTCACTAAAATTACCCAGGGAGTCATTAAAAATAAACAAGAAAATAACAACAAGCCAGGGACCTGGACATGGGGAGGGGACATAGTGAGGGAGGAGGGAACCAACCCTGAGTTGCTACAATATATTGTCTAAAACTTCCAGTTTCCAACAAAAGTGTATGAAATTTGCACAGTAACAGGAAAATATAACCCTTATATTGGGGAAAAGAAGAAAAAAAAAACAAGCAATACAAACTGTGAGAGTGATCAGATGTTGTGTTTAACAGAAAACGTATTCAAAACAGCCATTATAAAATGTTAACAGAAATAGAGGAAAGCCCGGTTACAGATATAATGGAAGATATGATTGACAATCTATATCAATAAAGAGATAGAAATTGCGAGAAAGAATCAAATGGATATTACGAAGGGAAAAGTACAACAACTGAAATTTTTTAAAAAGTCACTAGAGGAGTTCAAAAGCAGATTGGAATGGACAGAAGAAAATATTAGTAAACTCAAAGATCAATATACATTATGCAAGCCAAAAAACAGAGAGAAAAAAAATAATGAGGAAAATTGAACAGAACCTCAGAGAAATCTGGGATACTATTAAGCACACCAACAAATGCATAATACAGATACAAGAGGTAGAGGAGAAAGGGAAAGCAGAAAAATTTTCAGATAAAGACTACCTTCTGAAATTTATTGAAACATAATAACCTACACATCCAGGAAAGCTCAACAAACTCTATGTAGGATAAATGTAAAGAGATCCATGAACAAACACATCATAGTAAACATGCTGACTGTCAAAGACACATAGAAAATATTGAAACCAGTAAGAGGAAAAATGACTCCTCACTTACAGGGGAAGCCCAATAAGATTAGCAGCTGACTTCTCAGCAGAAACAACGGAGGTCATTTGGAAGTGGGATACAATGTTCAAAGGGCTTAAAGATAAAAAAATGTCAATCAGAATCCAGCAAAGCTATCTTTAAAAAAAATGACGGTGAAATAAAGACTTTACCCGACAAACAAAATCTGAGAAAATGTTGCTACCAGACCTACCTTACAAGAATACTAAAGAAAGTTCTTCACTCTGAAAGCAAGGGATGCCAGATATTAAATTAAATCCATGTGAAAAGAAAACTATTAATTATAAAACTTTAAAAGACAGTATAAATGCATATTTTCTCTTTTCTTAACCACTTTAAAAAGAAATTGTCAAATAATATGTATATAAGATATTGTTGTACATTTAAGATACAGAAATATATATATATATATATATTATATAGTTACAAAAAAAGTACAAAGTAGAAGCGTGTGTGCAAAGCTGGTCTAAGAAAATGTCTACAGGTAGTACAGTAATAATGATAACAACATATTGTTGGGTTTGTAACATTATGGATATAATGTGTGTAAAAACACAAAAAAAGGGGGGGAAGGGAATAAAGCTATATAGTAGTGTTTCTATATGCCACCAGAAGTAAGCTAGTATAAATATGAAGCTGATTCGGATAAGTTTAGATGTATATGGTAAATCATAAAAATATATAGTGAAAAACAATAAAAAAAATTAAAATGCTATATTAGAAAATATTCAGTTTACGCAAAAGAAAGCAGTAAAGGAAAAACACAGGAACAAAAAGGCAGCCAATATAGAGAATGCAAAAAGTAACAATGACACACATAAATCCAACTACATTATTAATAACATTAAATATGATTGGATTAAATAATCTAATTAAAAGGCAAAGATTTTCAATTTGGGTTAAAAAAGATCCATCTATATCTTATCTAAAGGACATATATTTTATATTCAATGATACAAATAGGTTGAAAGTGAAAGCATGGAAAATATATATCATGACACAGCAATACAATAGAGTGACTATATACATAGATTTTATATACTTTGTACTTTATGTAATTTAAAACCAGAAATGTTACTAGAGATAAAGAGGAAAACTGCATAAAGGTAAAATCTCAGCAGCACACAGCAATAAGCATTTGCTTATATTAATTCTGTGTTTAGGTTGCAGCAGCTTAGTTGGGGGAACACTGCACCACATGTTTACTCCTTCTCCTCAACCAGCAGGATTCCCTGGGCATGTTTTTCCTCTTGAGATGGTAGAGTTGAAGCAAAGCATATGGTTACACAAGAGGTCTTTTAAGATCTAGATACAGAGCTGGTTCACTACTACGTCTGTTCTATTTTATTGATCTGAGCAAGTCACATGGCAAAGTTCAATGTCAAGTGGTAGGCACTAATAAAAAATAAATATCTTTAAGTTGGATAAACTGAAGAGTTACATGGCAATATATTTGAATATAGAAGAGGATGAAGATTTGGACCAATAAAGCAATCCATCTCCCAGGTTTCCATAGCATACCACCCCCACTACTAAAATGGTAGTGGCAATAGAACCTCTGATCCTCAGTGATCCTCTTTTTCAAATTTTTAAAATCTATCAAGCCAGGAACAAAGGTGGAATCATAAAGAAGCAAGAGAACATTCCAAGTCTATGTGAGGATGGTGGTATCCAAGGTTCAATCTGGCTTGTTAATTTCTTTAAAGCAAATAGTGAGGTTTCTCTGTTTCAGTGACCTTTGCCCATTGCTCCTGCATTGCAAACATCAGGGCTTCCTAATAGTGAGCCACTTAATTTAGTGACCTCCTAACTCAAAGATGAAAACTTTCAGAGAAAGCAGTTGTTATTCTACATAAATAACTAGTCAATCTACATGTATTTTCTGATATTTATTTCCAGTATGTAATGGTCAAATTTGGAGATTCACCCTTCTATTAATCTAGCTTTCAAACAAACAAACAGTGTCTTTGCTTTTCATTCGCCTTCTGCAGATCTTAAATCTTCCAAAAAAATTTTAAAATTAAAAAATAAAGAATTACAACTAAAAAAGAAAAAACTACCACTAATAAAATGACATTTTCTCTCACATGAACAGCTCTTTCTAAAATTGCAAAAAATAAACATATAATATTTTCATAAGACATTTGATATAGGGCACAGTATCTGTTGTCAAAAAGCAATATGCCTGGAACTTAAATTCTCTTTTACAAAGTCATGTAGAGAGAGAGACCTTCAAGATGGCAGAGGAGTAAGATGTGGAGATCACAT
Organism: Tursiops truncatus; assembly: GCF_011762595.2. Lineage (NCBI taxonomy): Eukaryota > Metazoa > Chordata > Mammalia > Artiodactyla > Delphinidae > Tursiops > Tursiops truncatus. Next base: position 88,696,540 of record NC_047043.1, on the reverse strand, counting down.
TCCTCCCCGCAAATACATCAGAAATACATCTACATGTGGAACAACTCCTACAGAACATCTACTGAACGCTGGCAAAGACCTCAGACTTCCCAATTTTGGCAAGAAACTCCCCACGTATCTGGGTGGGGCAAAAGAAAAAACAAAAAACAGAGACAAAAGAATACAGACGGGACCTGCATCTCTAGTAGGGAGCTGTGAAGTAGGAAAAGTTTCCACACAGTAGGAAGCCCCTTCACTAGCGGTGACGGGGTGGGGAGTGGCGGGGGGTAGCTTCGGAGCCATGGAGGAGAGCACAGCAATAGAGGTGCAGAGGGCAAAGCGGAGAGATTCCCTCACAGAGAACAGGTGCTGACCAGCACTCACCATCCTGAAAGGCTTGTCTGCTTACCCGACAGGGCAGGTGGGGGCTGGGAGCTGAGGCTTGGGCTTCGGAGTTCAGATCCCAGGGAGAGGACTGGGGTTGGCTGAGTGAACACAGCCTGAAGGGGTCTAGTGTTCCAAAGCCAGGCGGAGGAAGTCCAGGAAAAAGTCTGGAACTTCCTAAGAGGCAAGAGACCATTGTTTCAGAGCACATCATGAGAGGGGATTCAGAGCACCGCCTAAATGAGCTCCAGAGACAGGTGTGAGCTGCGGCTACCAGCGCGGACACCAGAGACTGGCATGAGATGCTAAGGCTTCTCCTGAAGCCACCAAGAAGCCTGTGTGCAAGCACAGGTCACTATCCAGACAACTGCTCGTGGGAGCCTGTGCAGCCCGCCACTGCCAGGGTCCCGTGATCCTGGGACAACTTCCCCGAGAGAACACAACGTGTACCTCAGGCTATTGCAATGTCACGCCGGCCTCTGCCGCCACAGGCTCGGCCTGCATTTTGTACCCCTCCCTCCTCCAGGCCTGAGTGAGCCAGAGCACCCTAATCACCTGCTTCTTTAAACCTGTCCTGTCTGAGTGAAGAAAAGATGCCCTAAGGCAACCTACACAAAGAGGCGGGGATAAATCCAAAGCTGAACCCCAGGAGCTGTGCGAACAAAGAAGAGAAAGGGAAATTTCTCCCAGCAGCCGCAGGAGAAGCAGATTAAATCCCCACAATCAACTTGATGTACCCTGCATCTCTGGAATACCTTAATAGACAACGAATCATTCCAAAATTGAGGCAGCGGACTTTTGGAACTGTAGACTTGGGGTTTGCTTTGGGCATCTAATTTGTTTCTGGTTTTATGTTTAGCTTAGCTTAGTACTCAGAGTTTATTATCACTTGTAAATTTCTTTAGGGACTTGATTGCTCTATTCCTTTATATATATATATATATATATATATATATATATATATATATATACATATATATATATATATATATATATATATATTCTTTTTCTCTTTTTGTGAGTGTGTATATGTATGTTTCTGTGTGATTTTGTCTGTATAGCTTTGCTTTTACCATTTGCCCTAGGGTTCTGTCTATCCATTTTTTTTTTTTTTTTTAGTATAGTTTTTAGTGCTGGTTATCATTGATGCATTTGGATTCTGGTTTGGTTGCATTCTTCTTTCTTTTTTTAAATTACGTTTTAATTTTAAAATTTTTAATAATTTTAAACTTATTGTTCATATTAATTATTTTACTATATTTTTTAGTTATTTATTTTTTTCTGCTTTTTCTGCTGAGCCGTGTGGCTGACAGGGTCTTGGTGCTCCGACCAGGTGTCAGGCTTGTGCCTCTGAGGTGGGAGAGCCAAGTTCAGGACACTGGTCCACTAGAGACCTCCCGGATCCACGTAATATCAAATGGTGAGAGCTCTCCCAAAGATCTTCATCTCAACGTAAGACACAGCTCCACTCAACAACCAGCAAGCGACAGTGCTGGACACCCTATGCTAAACAACTAGCAAGACAGGAACACAAGCCCACCCATTAGCAGAGAGACTGCCTAAAATAATAACTTCACAGACATCCCAAAATACACCACCAGACACAGTCCTGCCCTCCAGAAAGACAAGATCCTGCCTCATCCACCAGAACACAGGCACCAGTCCGCTCGACCAGGAAGCCTACACAACCCACTGAAACAACCTTACCTACTGGAGGCAGACACCAAAAACAATGGGAACTACAAACATGCAGCCTGCGAAAAGGAGATCCAAAACACAGTACATTAAGCAAAATGAGAAGACTGAGAAACACAAAGCAGATGAAGGAGCAAGGTAAAAACCCACCAGACCAAACAAATGAAGAGGAAATAGGCAGTCTACCTGAAAAAGAATTCAGAGTAATGATAATAAAGATGATGCAAAATACTGGAAATAGAATGGAAAAAATACAAGAAACATTTGACAAGGACCTAGAAGAACTAAAGAGCAAAAAAACAATGATGAACAACACAATAAATGAAATTAAAAATTCTCTAGAAGGAATCAATAGCAGAATAACCGAGTCAGAAGAACAGATAAGTGACCTGGAAGGTAAAATAGTGGAAACAACTACCACAGCACAGAATAAAAGAAAAAGAATGAGAAGAATTGAGGACAAACAAAAAGAATGAGAAGAATTGAGGACAAAAGAATGAGAAGAATTGAGGACAAATTGAGACCTCTGGGACAGTATTAAACGCACCAACATTCGAATTATAGGGATCCCAGAAGAAGAGGAGAAAAAGAAAGGGACTGAGAAAATATTTGAAGAGATTATAGTTGAAAACTTCCCTAATATGGGAAAGTAAATAGTGAAAGTCCAGGAAGCACAGAGACTGGACTGCAGAGAATGCCAGAGAGTCCCATACAAGATAAATCCAAGGAGAAACATGCCAAGACATAATCAAACTATCAAAAATTAAATAAAAAGAAAAAATATTAAAAACAGCATGGGAAAAGCAACAAATAATATACAAGGGAACCCACATAAGGTTAAAAGCGGGTATTTCAGCGGAAACTCTGCAGGCCAGAAGGGAGGAGCAGGACATAGTCAAAGTGATGAAGGAGGAAAACCTATGACCAAGATTACTATACCCAGCAAGGATCTCATTCAGATTAGACGGAGAAATTAAATCCTTTACAGACAAGCAAAAACTAAGAGAATTCAGCACCACCAAACCAGCATTACAACAAAAGGTAAAGGAACTTATCTAGGCAGGAAACACAAGAGGAGGAAAATACCTACAATAACAAACTCAAAACAAATAAGAAAATGGTAATAGGAACATACATATCGATAATTACCTTAAATGTAAATGGATTAAATGTTCCAACCAAAAGACATAGACAGGCTGAATGGATACAAAAACAAGACCCGTACATATGCTGTGTACAAGAGACAGCACATACGGACTGAAAGTGAGGGGATGGAAAAAGATATTGCATGCAAATGGAAATCATAAGAAAGGGGGAGTAGCAACTGTCATGTCAGACAAAATAGACTTTAAAATAAAGACTATTACAAGAGACAAGGAAGGACACTACACAATGATCAAGGGATTAATCCAAGAAGAAGATATAACAATTGTAAATATTTATGCACCCAACATAGGAGCACCTCAATACATAAGACAAATGCCAACAGCCATAAAAGGGGAAATCAACAGTAACACAATCATAGTTGGGGACTTTAACACTCCACTTTCACCAATGGACAGATCATCCAAAATGAAAATAAATAAGGAAACACAAGCTTTAAATGATATATTAAACAAGATGGACTTAATTGATATTTATAGGACATTCCATCCAAAAACAACAGAATACACTTTCTTCTCAAGTGCTCATGGAACATTCTCCAGGATAGATCATGTCATGGGTCACAAATCAAGCCTTGGTAAATTTTTAGAAAACTGAAATTGTGTCAAGTATCTTTTCTGACCACAATGTTATGAGACTAGATATCAATTACAGAAATAAAATCTGTAAAAAATACAAACACATGGAGGCTAAACAATACACCACTAAACAAGCAAGAAACCACTGAACAAATCAAAAAAATACCTCAACACAAATGACAATGAAAACACGACGACCCAAAACCTATGGGATGCAGCAAAAGAAGTTCCAAAATGGAAATTTATAGCAATACAATCCTCACACAAAAAACAAGAAAATTCTTAAATAAATACCTAACCTTACCAATAAAGCAATTACAGAAAGAAGAAATAAAAACCCAAAGTTAGAAGAAGGAAAGAAATCATAAAGATCATACAAGAATTAAATGAAAAAGAAATGAAGGAAACAATAGCAAAGATCAATAAAACTAAAAGATGGTTCTTTGAGAAGATAAACATAATTGATAAACCATTAGCCAGACTCATCAGGAAAAAAAGGGAGAAGACTCAAATCAGTAGAATTAGAAATGAAAAAGGAGAAGTAGCAAATGACACTGCAGAAATAAAAAGGATCATGAGAGATTACTACAAGCAACTATATGCCAAAAATGGACAACCTGGAAGAAATGCACAAATTCTTAGAGAAGCACAACCTTCTGAAACTGAACCAAAAAGAAATAGAAAATATAAACAGACCAATCACAAGCACTGAAATTGAGACTGTGATGAAAATCTTCCAACAAACAAAAGCCCAGGACCAGATGGCTTCACAGGAGAATTCTAGCATACATTTAGAGAAGAGCTAACACCTATCCTTCTCAAACTCTTCCAAAATATAGCAGAGGGAGGAACACTCCCAAACTCATTCTACGCGGCAACAATCACCCTGATACCAAAACCAGACAAAGTTGTCACAAAGAAAGAAAACTAGAGGCCAATATCACTGATGAACATAGATGCAAAAATCCTCAACAAAATACTAGCAAACAGAATCCAACAGCATATTAAAAGAATCATACACCATGATCAAGTGGGATTTATCCAAGGAATGCAAGGATTCTTCGATATATGCAAATCAGTCAATGTGATAAACCATATTAACAAATTGAAGGAGAAAAACCATATGATCATCTCAATAGATGCAGAAAAAGCTTTCAACAATATTCAACACCCATTTATGATAAAAACCCTCCAGAAAGTAGGCATAGAGGGAACTTTCCTCAACATAATAAAGGCCATATATGACAAATCCACAGCTGACATCATTCTTAATGGTGAAAAAGTGAAACCATTTCCTCTAAGATCAGGAACAAGACAAGACTGTGCACTCTCACCACTATTATTCAACAAAGTTTTGGAAATTTTAGCCACAGCAATCAGAGAAGAAAAAGAAATAAAAGGAATTCAAATCAGAAAAGAAGAAGTAAAGCTGTCACTGTTTGCAGATGACATGATACTATACATAGAGAATCCTAAGGATGTTACCAGAAAACTACTTGACCTAATCAGTGAATCTGGTAAGGCTGCAGGATACAAAATTAATGCACAGAAATCTCTTGTATTCCTATATACTAATAACAAAAGATAAGAAATAGAATTTAAGAAACAATCCCATTTACCATAGCAACAAAAAGAATAAAATACCTAGGAACAGACCTACCTAAGGAGGAAAAAGACCTGTACTCAGAAAACTATAAACCACTGATGAAAGAAATCAAAGATAATATAAACAGATGGAGACATATACCATGCTCCTGGATTGGAAGAATCAATATTGTGAAAATGACTATACTACGCCAAGCAAACTACAAATTCAATGAAACGCTCTCAAACTACCAATGGCATTTTTCACAGAAACAGAACAAAAAATTTCACAATTTTTATGGAAACAAAAAAATACCCCGAATAGCCAAAGCAATCTTGAGAAATAAAAACGGAGCTGGAGGCAACAGTGTCTCGCACTTCAGACTATATTACAAAGCTATGGTAATCAAGACAGTATGATACTGGCACAAAAACAGAAATATAGATCAATGGAACAGGATAGAAAGACCAGAGATAATCCCACGCACACATGGTCACCTTATTTTATTTTTTTTACAGTATGCGGGCCTCTCACTGCTGTGGCCTCTCCCGTTGCGGAGCACAGGCTCCGGACGTGCAGGCTCCGTGGCCATGGCTCACGGGCCCAGCCACTCTGTGGCATGTGGGATCTTCCCGGACCAGGGCACGAACCTGTGTCCCCTGCATCGGCAGGCGGACTCTCAACCACAGTGCCACCAGGGAAGCCCTGGTCACCTTATTTTTCATCAAGGAGGCAAGAATATACAATGGAGAAAAGACAGCTTCTTCAATAGGTGGTGCTGGGAAAAAATTGACAGCTGCATGTAAAAGAATGAAATTAGAACACTCTACCACCACACACAAAAATAAAGTCAAAATGGATTAAAGACCTAAATGTAAGGCCAGACACTATCAAACTCTTAGAGGAAATCATAGGCCGAACACTCTATGACATAACTCACAGCAAGATCCTTTTTGACCCATCTCTTAGAGAAATGGAAATAAAAACAAAAATAAACAAATGGGACCTAATGAAACTAAAAAGCTGCACAAAAAGGAAAACATAAACAAGATGAAAAGACAACCCTCAGAATGGGAGAAAATATTTGCAAACGAAGCAACTGACAAAGGAATAATCTCCAAAATATACAAGCAGCTCCAGCAGCTCAATATCAAAAAAACAAACAACACAATCCACAAATGGGCAGAAGAGCTAAACAGACATTTCTGCAAAAAAGATATACAGATTGCCAACAAACGCATGAAAGGATGCTCAACATCACTAATCATTATGGAAATGCAAATCAAAACTACAGTGAGGTATCACCTCACACCGGTCAGAGTGGCCATCATCAAAAAATCTACAAACAATAAATGCTGGAGAGGGTGTGGAGAAAAGGGAACCCTTTGCATTGTTGGTGGGAATGTAAATTGATACAGCCACTATGGAGAACAGTATGGAGGTTCTTTAAAAAACTAAAAATAAACTGCCATACAACCCAGCAATCACACTTCTGGGCATATACCCTGAGAAAACCATAATTCAATAATTCATGTACCAAAATTTTCATTGCAGCTCTATTTACAATAGCCAGGACATGGAAGCAACCTAAATGTCCACAGAAAGATGAATGGATCAAGAAGACATGGCACATATATACAATCAAATATTACTCAGCCATAAAAAGAAATGATACCGAATTATTTGTAGCAAGGTGGATGGATCTAGAGACTGTCATACAGAGTGAAGTAAGTCAGAAAGAGAAAAGCAAATACTGTATGCTAACACATATATAGATGGAATCTAAAAAAAAAAAGGTTCTGAAGAACCTAGGGGCAGGATAGGAATAAAGACGCAGACATAGAGAATGAACTTGAGGACACAGGGATTGGGAAGAGTAAGCTGGGACGAAGTGAGAGAGTGACATTGACATATACACACTACCAAATTTAAAACAGATAGTTAGTGGGAAGCAGCCACATAGCACAGGGAGATCAGCTCAGTGCTTTGTGACCACCTGGAAGGGTTGGATGTGGAGGGTGGGAGGGAGAAGCAAGAGGGAGGAGATTTAGGGATATATGTAAATGTATAGCTGATTCACTTTGTTATAAAGCAGAAACTAACACACCACAGTAAAGCATTATACAATAAAGATGTAAAAAAAAAAAAGTCATGTAGTTGGATTTCAGCTTGTAGACTATGAAAATGTATGAAGGTTACTCTGGTATTCTTACCAAGTTTAAAATATGAATCTCTGAAACATTTAGAACATAAGACGTAGAGAATTTCATTAAGAGCCCATTGTATACTTCAAATGACACTTCACGTATCTGTAAGTCAATTAAGGCTCAGGCGTTAGAGAAGTGCAAATCCATCCATAAATTATCTATGAATGCGGTAGGGCAAATGAATACTTAGACTTCAGTTATATTTAGAATCTTCAACTGTACAATCTAACATACAACCATGAAACAGAACACAGGAGCTTCCAAAATATATATCTATGTATAAAGTAATACTTTAGACATCATTTTAGAACTGTTTTTCTATATCTTGGGATTTCTCATCAAGATTGAAAATTCTTATTTTAATCTACGTTAACTTTGGTTCTCTATGTATGGAATGTAGAAAAATGGTACTGATGAACCTAATGGTAGGGCAGGAATAAAGATGCAGATGTTGAGAATGGACTTGAGGACACAGGGCAGGAAGGGGAGGCTGGGATGTAGTGAGAGAGTAGCACTGACATATATACACTATCAAATGTAAAATGGGTGTCTGGTGGGAAGCTGCTGCATAGCACGGGGATATCAGCTTGGTGCTTTGTGACGAACTAGAGAGGTGGGATAGGGAGGGGGGAGGCAGGTTCAAGAGGGAGGGGATATGGGGATATGTGTGTGCATATAGCTGATTCACTTTGTTGTACAGCAGAAACTAACAAAACATTGTGAAGCAATTATACTCCAATAAAGATGTCTAAAAAAATTGCCTATATTAAAACACAGAGATGCCAACGTTCTTGCTTACTTATGCGACCTTCATGATTGACACATACATACTCACAGAAATATAAATGAGCAAAAGTCTCTCTAAATATGTATTTTATCATTTAGCCAGTTAAATCGATTAATTCATGGTTGAGTAAATTTTCTAAATTCAACTGGATAGTCTAAGTTAAGAACAGATACATTTTCAGACCTAGAAATGACTGTAAAGATTACAGTCTGCAACCCTCTCATTTTATACTATGTAAATTGTGCCCACGGAGGGACAGTGATTTAACATAACACCAAGCCAGAAGTACAATGCAGATGTTCATGTCCCAATTCAGCTTATACTTTCACGGATATAATTTATTTTCTGGTTAATATTTTACTATTATTTATTTTATGTTTTGGGGGGGTAACATTTATAAGTGAATAAAAGTGACTTAAGCGTGAAAGTGAATAACACCATGACTGTAGAAACAAAAACTGACAGTAAAATTATCTTTCTCACTTTAAAAGATCAGTGACAGTAATAATATTTATATCCCAACACCAGGCATTTGAATAAACTATTATTTAACTATTAGCTAGATTCTAGAGCTTTATTGTTAAACTGCCAGTTAGAACCTCCACTCTCTACAATAATTAGCCAACGTAATCAAGTAAGTGATATTGCACCAGATTAGCGATGGTAAGGTATGTAATGTCATTTTACTGCTTTTATTATTGCCACAATGTATTTTCACTATTCTACCTATTCCCTCCATATAATGTAAATATATTATCATGTCATTCCAAATTCAGAAATTTTCAGTTCTCTTTTTAGCTCGTGGCACTGTGTGATGCCATCCATGTTTATAGTTACTTGGTTCCAAACTACTTCAAAACTCAGACATGAAAAGGTGACATTTCTTACACATTAAGATAAACACTGCATTCCTTCTATTATGTCAGGGAATATGTTAGTCAAGTGTTATAATTTTAGCATTTTGCTCTTTATAATATTAATAGCTACACAATAAGTGTACTATTGAACTGTCAGGAATGATTTGTTACCAGATGTTAGCATAATTTGCCAGCTGTCAAATTTTATAATTTTTATTTGCCTAAAATATGACACTTACCTTTCATGGTAAATCAAGATATATAACAGAACTTATTTGATATTACAGAAACTGAGGGAAAGATTGTGTGTGGCTTGAATTGACCAGACACTCCGCACATGGTATTCCAAATGCATTTTTTTGTGATAGATTTCAAAGTTTGTGCTTTGCTGGGTGCTTTATTCACTGTGTTTTGGGCAGAGCTAGACAACCTATAGGTCTTCAGTAATTCTAAGCTGGATGCAACAATAAAAATTCACTTTTAAAATGTTAGTTTCGGGGGGGGACCTTGAAGATGTCAGAGGAGTAAGATGTGGAGATCACCTTCCTCCCCACAAATACATCAGAAATACATCTACATGTGGAACAACTCCTACAGAACATCTACTGAACGCTGGCAGAAGACCTCAGACTTCCCAAAAGGCAAGAAACTCCCCACATACCTGGGTGGGGCAAAAGAAAAAACAAAAAACAGAGACAAAATAATAGGGACGAGACCTGCACCTCTGGGAGGGAGTTGCGAAGGAGGAATTGTTTCCACACACTAGGAAGCCTCTTCGCTGGTGGAGACGGGGTGGGCAGGGGGGAAGCATCGAAGCCACGGAGGAGAGTGCAGCAACTGGGGTGCAGAGGGCAAAGTAGAGAGATTCCCTCACAGAGTATTGCTGCCGACCAGCCTTCACCAGCCAGAGAGGCTTGTCTGCTCACTCCCCGGGGCAGGTGAGGGCTGGGAGCTGAGGCTCGGGCTTCGGAGGTCGGATCCCAGGGAGAGGACTGGGGTTGGCTATTTGACCACAGCCTAAAGGGGTCAAGGGCACCACAGCTAGACAGGAGGGAGTCTGGGAAAAAGTCTGGAACTGCCTAAGACGCAAGAGACCATTGTTTCGGGGTGCACGAGGAGAGGGGATTCAGAGCACCACCTAAATGAGCTCTAGAGATGGGTGCAAATCACGGCTATCAGCGCGGACACCAGAGAGAGAATGAAATGCTAAGGCTGCTACTGCAGCCACTAAGAAGCCTCTGTGAAAGCACAGGTAACTATCCACATCTCCCCTCCTGGGAGCCTGTGCAGCCCGCCACTGCCAGGGTCCTGTGATCCAGGGACAACTTCCTTGGGAGAACACATGGCACACCTCAGGCTGTTGCAACATCATGCTAGCCTCTGCAGCCGCAGGCTCACCCCATATTCCATAGCCCCCACCCCCGGCCTGAGTGAGCCAGAGCCCCCTAATAAGCCGCTCCTTTAACCACCTCCGGTCGGGGCAACGAACAGATGCCAGAGGGCTACCTACATGCAGAGGCGGGGCCAAATCCAAAGCTGAACCCAAGGAGCTGTGTGAACAAAGAAGAGAAAGGGAAAATTCTCCGTGCAGCCTCAGGAGCAGTGGATTAGATCTCCACAGTGAACCTGATGTACCCTGCATCTGTGGAATGCCTGAATAGACAACGAATCATCTCAAAATCCATGTGGTGGACTTTGGGAGCAATTGGAGACTTGGGGTTTGCTTTCTGCATCTAATTTGTTTCTGGTTTTATGTTTATCTTAGTTTAGTATTTAGAGCTTATTATCATTGGGAGATTTGTTTATTGACTTGCTTGCTCTCTTCCTTTTTTTCTTATATGTATGTATATATATATATTTTTTTTTTCTTTTTCTCTTTTTGTGAGTGTGTACATGTTTGATTCTTTGTGTGATTTTCCTGTAGAGGTTTGCTTTTATCATTTGTGCTAGGCTTGTCTGTACTTTTTTTCATTTATTTTTTTTAGTATAGTTTTTAGTGCTTGTTGGATTGTTTATTGGTTTTGTTGCTATCTTCTTTCTTTTTTTAAATTACTTTTTTATTTTTTACTCTACTATTTTTAACTTTTTATTTTAATAACTTTATTTTATTTTTTTCTTTCTTTCTTTCTTTTTTTCTCCCTTTTCTTGTAAGCCGTGTGGCTAACAGGGTTTTGGTGCTCCGCTGGGTGTCAGGCCTGAGCCTCCGAGGTGGGAGAGCCGAGTTCAGGACATTGGTCCACCAGACACCTCCTGGCCCCATGTAATATCAAATGACGAAAAGTTTCCCGGAGATCTCCATCTGAACACTAACATCCAGCACCACTCAATGAGCTCACTAGCAAGCTCCAGTGCTGGACACCCCATGCCCAACAACTAGCAAGATAGGAACACAACCCCACCCATTAGTAGAGAGGCTTCCTAAAATCATAAGTTCACAGACACCCCAAAACACACCACTGACGTGGTCCTGCCCACCAGAAAGAGAAGATCCAGCCTCATCCACCAGAACACAGGCACCAGTCTCCTCCACCAGGAAGGCTACACAACCCACTGACCCAACCTTATGTACTGGGGGCGGACACCAAAAATAACAGGAACTACGAACCTGCAGCCTGTGAAAAGGAGACCCTAAATGCAGTAAGTTAAGCAAAATGAGAAAACACAGAAATATGCAGCAGATGAAGGAGCCAGGTAAAAACCTTAAAGACCAAACAAATGAAGAGGAAATACGCAGTCTACCTAAAAAGAATTCAGAGTAATGATAGTAAAGATGATCTAAAATCTTGGAAATAGAATGGAGAAAATACAAGAAATGTTTAACAAGGACCTAGAAGAACTACAGAGCAAACAAACAATGATGAACAACACAATAAATTAAATTAAAAATTCTCCAGAAGGAATTGATAGCAAATAACTGAGGCAGAAAAATGGATAAGTAACGAGGAAATAAAATAGTGGAAATAACTATCACAGACCAGAATAAAGAAAAAAGAATGAAAAGAATTGAGAACAGGCTCAGAGACATCTGGGACAACATTAAATGCACCAACATTCGAATTGACATATAGGGGTCCCAGAAGAAGAAGAGAAAAAGAAACGGACTGAGAAAATATTTGAAGAGATTATAGTTGAAAACTTCCCTTATGGGAAAGGAAATGCTCAACTCCAGGAGGCACAGAGAGTCTCATACAGGGTAAATGCAAGGAGAAACATGCCAAGACATAATCAATTCAAATATCAAAAATTAAATACAAAGAAAAAATATTAAAAGCAGCAAGGGAAAGCAACAAATAACATACAAGGGAATCCCCATAGGGTTAACAGCTGAACTTTCAGCTGTTAGTTCTCTGCAAGCCAGAAGGGTGTGGCTGCACATATTTAAAGTGATGAAAGGGAAAAACCTACAACCAAGATTACTATAGCCAGCAAGCATTCAGATTTGACGGAGAAATTAAAACCTTTACAGACAAGCAAAAGCTAAGAGAATTCAGCACCACCAAACCAGCATTACAACAAATGCTAAAAGAACTTATCTAGGCAGGAAACATAAGTGATGGAGAAGGCCTACAATAACAAACCCTAAACAATTAAGAAAATGGTAATAGGAATATATATATTGAAAATTACTTTAAACGTAAATGGATTAAATGCTCCAACCAAAAGACACAGGCTGAATGGATACAAAAACAAGACTGGTATATATGCTGGCTACAAGAGACCAACTTCAGACCTAGGGACACATACAGGTTGAAAGTGAGGGGATGGAAAAAGAGATCCCATGCAAATGGAAATCAAAAGAAAGTGGGAGTAGCAATTCTCATATCAGACAATATAGAGTTTAAAATAAAAACTCTTACAAGAGACAAAGAAGGACACTACATAATGATCAAGGGATTGATCCAAGAAGAAGGTGTAACAATTATAAATATTTATGCACCCGACATAGGAGCACCTCGATACATAAGGCAAAATGCTAACAGCCATAAAAGGGGAAATCAACAGTAAAACAATATAGTAGGGGACTTTAACACCCCACTTTCATCAATGGACAGATCATCCAAAATGAAAAAAAAAAAAAGGAAACACAAGCTTTAATGATACATTAAACAAGATGGACTTAAATGATATTTATAGGACATTCCATCCAAAACAGTAGACTACACTTTCTTCTCCAGGATAGATCATATCTTGGGTCAAAAATCAAGCCTTGGGCTTCCCTGGTGGCGCAGTGGTTGAGAGTCCACCTGCCAATGCAGGGGACACGTGTTCGTGCCCCAGGCCGGGAAGATCCCACATGCCGTGGAGCGGCTGAGCCCATGAGCCATGGCCACTGAGCCTGCGCGTCCGGAGCCTGTGCTCCGCAACGGGAGAGGCCACAACAGTGAGAGGCCCGCGTACCACAAAAAAAAAAAAAAAAAAAAAAAATCAAGCCTTGGTAAATTTAAGAATATTGAAATTGCATCAAGTATCTCTTCCCAACCACAACACTATGAGACTAGATATGAATTACAGGAAAAAATCTGTAAAAAATACAAACACATGGAGGCAAAGCAATACACTAGTAAATAACCAAGATATCAATGAAGAAATGAAAGACTAAAAGAAAAATACCTAGAAACAAATGATAATGAAAACACGACAACCTAAAACCTATGGGATGTAGCAAAAGCAGTCCTAAGAGTGAAGTTTATAGCAATACAATCCTACCTCAGGAAACAAGAAAATTCTTAAATAAACACCTAACCTTACAACTAAAGCTATCAGAGGAAAAAGAAAGAAAGAAAAAAGAACAACAACAACAACAACAAAAAACCCCAAAGTTAGCAGAAGGAAACAAATCATAAAGATCAGATCACAAATAAATGAATAAGAAATGAAGGAAACAATAGCAAAGATCAATAAAACTAAAAGCTGATTCTTTGAGAAGATAAACAAAATTGATAAACCATTAGCCAGAGTCATCAAGAAAAGAGGGAGAAGACTCAGATCAATAGAATTAGAAATGAAAAAGGAGAAGTCAGAACTGACACTGCAGAAATACAAGGGATCATGAGAGATAACTACAAGCATCTATATGCCAATAAAATGGACAACGTGGAAGAAATGCACAAATTCTTAGAGAAGCACAACCTGCCGAGACCGAACCAGAAAGAAATAGAAAAGATAAACAGACCTATCACCAGCACTGAAATTGAAACTGTGATTAAAAATCTTCCAACAAACAAAAGCCCAGAAGCAGATGGCTTCACAAGCAAATTCTATCAAACATTTAGAGAGAAGCTAAAACCTATCTTTCTCAAACTCTTCCAAACTATACCAGAGGGAGGAACACCCCCAAACTCATTCTACGAGTCCACCATCACTCTGATACCAAATCCAGGCAAAGATGTCACAAAAAAAGAAAACTACAGGCCAATATCTCTGATGAATATAGATAGAAAAATCCTCAACAAAATACTAGCAAACAGAATCCAACAGTACATTAAAAGGATCATACACCATGATCAAGTGGGGTTTATCCCAGAAATGCAAGGATTGTTCAATATATGTAAACCAATCAATGTGATAAACCATATTAATAAATTGAAGGAAAGAAAACATATGATCATCTCAATAGCTGTATAAAAAGCTTTTGACAAAATTCAACATCCATTTATGATAAAAACCCACCAGAAACTAGGCAGAGAAGGAACTTAGCTCAACATAATAAAGGTCATATATGAAAAACCCACAGTCAACATTGTTCTCAATGGTGAAAAACTGAAACCATTTCCAGTAAGTTCAGGAACAAGACAATGTTGCCCACTCTCACCACTATTATTCAACATAGTTTTGGAAGTTTTAGCCACAGCAATCAGAGAAGAAAAAGAAATAAAAGGAATCAAAATAGGAAAAAAAGAAGTAAAACTGTCACTATTTGCAGATGACATGATACTATACATCCTAAAGATCCTACCAGAAAACTACTAGGTCTACTCAATGAATTTGGTAATGTAGCAGGATACATTCCTATACACTAATGATGAAAAATCTGAAAAAGAAAATAAGGAAACACTCCAGTTTACCATTGCAACAAAAAGAATAAATTATCTAGGAAGAAACCTACCTAAGAAGACAAAAGACCTGTATGCAGAACACTATAAGTATGGATGAAAGAAATTAAAGATGCTACAAATGGAGAGATATACCATGTTCTCAGATTGGAAGAATCAGCATTGTGAAAATGACTATATTACCCAAAAGAATCTACAGATTCAATGCAATCCTTATCAAACTACCAATGGCATTTTTCACAGAACTAGAACAAAAAAGTTCACAATTTGTATGGAAACACAAAAGACCCCGAATAGCCAAAGCAATCTTGAGAAAGAAAAACGGAGCTGGAGGAATCAGGCTCCCTGACTTCAGACTATACTACAAAGCTACAGTAATCAAGACAGTATGGTACTGGCACAAAAACAGAAATATAGATCAATGGAACAGGATAGAAAGCCAAGAGATAAACCCACACACATATGGTTACCTTATCTTTGACAAAGGAGGCAAGAATATGCAATGGAGAAAAGCCAGTCTCTTCAATAAGAGGTGCTGGGAAAACTGGACAGTTACATGTAAAAGTATGAAATTAGAACACTTCCTATCACTATACACAAAAATAAAGTCAAGATGGATTAAAGACCTAAATGTAAGGCCAGACACTATTAAACTCTTAGAGGAAAACATAGGCAGAACACTCTATGACATAAATCACAGCAAGATCCTTTTTGATCCACCTCCTAGAGAAATGGAATAATAAGAGAAATAAACAAAAGGGACCTAATGAAACTTAAAAGATTTTGCACAGCAAGGGAAATCATAAACAAGACAAAAAGACAACCCTCAGAATGGGAGAAAATATTTGCAAACGAAGCAAGTGATAAAGGATTAATTTCCAAAATTTACAAGCAGCTCATGTAGCTCCATATCAAAAAAAAAAAAAAAATCTAATCCAAAAATCGTCAGAAGATCTAAATAGACCATTTCTCCAAAGAAGATATACAGATTTCCAACCAACTCATAAAAGGATGCTCAACATCACTAATCAATAGAGAAATGCAAATCAAAACTACAGTGAGGTATCACCTCACACCAGTCAGAATGGCCATCATCAAAAAATCTATAAACAGTAAATGCTGGAGAGGGTGTGGAGAAAAGGGATCCCTCTTGCACTATTGTTGGGACTATAAATTGATATAGCCACTATGGAGAACAGTATGGAGGTTCCTTAAAATACTAAGACTAGAATTACCATATGACCCAGCAATCCCACTATTGGGCATATACCCTGAGAAAACCATAATTCATAGAGTCATGTAAAACAATGTTCATTTCAGCTCTGTTTACAATAGCCAGGACATGAACGCAACCTAAGTGTCCACTGACAGATGAATGGATAAAGAAGATGTTGTATATATATAGAATGGAATATTACTCATCCATAAAAAGAAATGAAATTGAGTTATTTGTAGTGAGGTGGATGGACCTAGAGGCTGTCATACAGAGTGAAGTAAGTCAGAAAGAGAAAAACAAATACCATATGCTAAGACATATATATGGAATGTAAAAAAAAAAATAATAATAAGTTCTGTAGAACCTAGGGGCAGGACAGGAATAAAGATGCAGACCTAGAGAATGGACTTGAGGACACCAGGAGGGGGAAGGGTAAGCTGGGACAAAGTGAGAGAGTGCCATGGACATACACTACCAAATATACAAAAGATAGCTATCTAGGAAGCAGCCGCATAGCACAGGGAGATCAGCTCTGTGCTTTGTGTCCACCTAGAGGGGTGGGATAGGGAGGGTGGAGCGAGATGCAAGAGGGAGGAGATATGGGGATATATGTATACGTATAGCTGATTCACTTTGCTATACAGCAGAAACTAACATGCCACCGTAAAACAATTATACTCCAATAAAGATGTTAAAAAATAAATAAATAAAATAAATGTTAGTTTCTTTATTTAACTGTATTTCATCTTGTTTCCATTGCTTGATAATCTCATGCAGGTGCAAAAATGGGAAAAATGATCCCTGAAAATGAATTAATGTTCCACTTTAAGATATTTACATTTTCTTTATCTATTATACGCATAAGATTGAGTAATATAAAATCAGTCTGCCAATAACTTTTCCAGGCTGTATGAGGTAACCATCATTGATACCATGAGTTATATCCCTAGGACTATACTACAAATTTGATTTGGTCAGTTCATTCTAGTGACTTGCAATCCAGTGGGGAAAACATCAACAACAGCCTCCAGTGTTACTGGATTCACTTCCATTACTTTTCAATACATTTAAAAATCTTCAGCCAGTTGTGTTTATGGCAAAGAAAGTGAAAAAAAAGTTACCTATATCAAGCAATTTCCCAAATCTGAGATGTTTTATTTTTTTTCCATTTTATAGTCTGGGAAATTTTTAAAAACTGTACAAAGTTCCATTAAGCTAACATTCAACAAAATCTTTAATGTTGATTTAGTAAACTTACTTTTGTTGGGAGACTTTTTTGATTATTGACTCAATCTAATTACTAGTGATTATTTTGTTTAGATTTTCTATTTTTTCTGAATTAAGTCTTAGAAGAGTACATGTTTCTAGAAATTTATCCACTCTTCAAGGTTGTCAGTTTTTTGGCATGTACGTGTTCATAATAATCTCTTTTGATCCTTTGTATTTTGGTGGTGTCAGTTGTAACTTTTCTTTCATTTCTGATTTTATTTATTTGGGTCCTTTCTTTTTCTTGTTGAGTTTGGCTAAAGTTTTTTCAATTTTGTTTATTTTTTCACAAACAAGCTGTGAGTTTCATTCATCTATTTCAGTGGGTTTTTTTTTTTAATTCTCTATTTCATTTATGTCCACTCTAATCTTTATTATTTCTTTCCTTCTACAGATATTAAGCTTTATTTGTTCTTTTCCTCTTTTCTTTAGGTGTAATGTCAGATTTTTTATTTGAGATTTTTTTTCTTGTTTCTTTTTTTTTTTTTTTTTTGCAGTACGCGGGCCTCTCACTGTTGTGGTCTCTCCCGTTGCGGAGCACAGGCTCTGGACACGCAGGCTCAGTGGCCATGGCTCACGAGCCCAGCCGCTCTGCAGCATGTGGGGTCTTCCCAGACTGGGGCACGAACCCGTGTCCCCTGCATTGGCAGGCGGACGCTCAACCACTGTGCCACCAGGGAAGCCCTTCTTGTTTCTTGAGGTAGACCTGTATCACTCTAAACTTCCCTCTTAGAACTGCTTTTGCTGCACCCCATAGATTTTGGAACATTGTGTTTCCATTTTCATTTGTCTCAAGGTATTTGTTTAATTCCCTCCTGATTTCTTCATTGACCCATTTGTGGTATAAACAGCATGTTGTTTATCCTGCACATATTTGTGATTTCCAGTTTTCTTCTTGTAATTGATTTCTAGTTTCATACCATTGTGGTTGGAAAAGATGCTTGATATGATTTCAACCTTCTTATTTTTCTTGAGACTTGTTTGGTCCCAACATGTGATCTATGCTGAAGAATGTTTCATGTGCACTTGAAAACAATGTGTATTCTACTGTTTTGGGGTGGAATGTTTGTATATATCTATTAAGTCAATCTGACCTAATGTGTTGTTTAAGGCCAATATTTCCTTATTGATTTTCTGCTTGGATGTTCTATCCATTGATGTAAATGATGTGTTAAAGTCCCCAATTATTATTGTATTACTGTCAATTTCTATCTTTATGTCTGTTAATATCTGCTTTATCTATTCTTCTCCCTAGGTTAGTGAGCATCCTTATGACTATTAATTTGAACTCTTTATATGGTAAATTGCTTATCTCTGTTTCATTTAGTTCTTTTTCTGAGGTTTTATTTTATTCTTTTATTTGGAGGGTATTCTGTTGTCTCCTCATTTTGCCTAACTCTCTGTTTCTACGTATTAAGTATATCAGTATTGAGTATAAGTATTAAGTATATTAAGTATATCAGTCTCCCAGTCTTGAAAAAGCCACCTTATGTAGAGAAGGTGTCCCGTGGTGCCCAAGGGCAGAATCCTTCCTGGTCACCAGAGCCAGGTACTGCAGGGGTCCCCACTGTGTGGGCTGCATGTCTCCTCTTGTGGTTGAGCCGTGATTGCTGTATGCATGTTAGTGGGTGGAATTTTTCCCCAGGCTGGCTGGGTGCATTGCTGTGCTGCAACTTCTGGATACACCCTGGTAAGTGGGGCTGGCCCCTGGCCCAGTTGGATGAGAGGTCCAGCTCTGAGTGCTGCCAGTGCAGTGATGTGCAGACTTGTCCTCCAGAGTAGGAGCCACTTGAGAGGGGTTCTAGTGATGGCCACAGCAGCCCACCTGTGGGACAGGGCAGGAGCCAGTTGGAGGGGCCCGTGGGGTGGGCTGGTTGAGTGGACTGGGCCTTCAGGGGAAAACTGGGGTTGGGGCACATGCTGTTAGCTAGAATGCTGAAGAGTGACAGAAAGGGCACCCACCAGTGGTGAGCTAGTAAGTTGGGAGGACAGTAATAAAAGAAGAGTGTCCACCAGCACTTCCATGACTAGAGAAAGTATCACTGGATCCTGCCACTCCAGCACATGCCCTAAAATTAGTCACTGAATCTCCTTTTCATACTACCCAGGTGCTTTTCAAGCTGCTGCCTCTACACTGGGATTTGGAGCAAGTGAGTTTGTATGTGAGTCTTTCAAGAGAAGAGTCACAGTTTCTCACAGCCTTCTGACTCTCCTGGATGTAAGCCCCACTGTTCTTTGAAGCTAGATGTTATGGGGACTTGTCTTTACAGTGCAGGTACCTCAGGCTGGGAAGCCAGATGTGGAGGGATCTCTGCATTGGTGATATCCCTCCCGCTTGTGGATCACTGCTGTAGGATGTGAGTTCTGACTATGCTACATCTCTGCCCCTCCTACCTATCTTGATGTGGCATTTTCTTTATAACCTTGGTTGTAGAAAACCTGTTCTGCTAGTCTTTAAGTCATTCTCAGAGACAGGTGTTGTATATATAGTTATACTTTTTGTGTGTCCACAGGAGGAGGTGAGTTCAGGATCTTCCTACTTTGCCATCTTGATCTGGACTGCCTCTCCCTCATTTTTAAAGGATTATTTTTTTGGGGGTAGGAAGATATTGAATGCGTTGTTCACAATCTTTTTCTTTAGCACGTAACTATTTCATCCCACTTTCTTTTGGCCTCTGTGGTTTCTGAGAAAAAAATCTATGGTTAATCTTGTAGTCACCTGTTTTGCTAAGTTCAAGGTTTTTCTTTGTCTACGGCTTTTAACAGCTTAATTATGATGTAGTTAGGTATGGATTTCTTTGAGCTTTCCTATTTGGAATTCAATAAGCTCCTATTTGTGCAGATTAAAGTTTTTCATCAATTTGAGACATTTTTCTGCCTCTTTCTCTCATCTTCTGGGACTTCCATTATGCATATGTTGGTATTCTAGATTGTATCCCAGAGATCTCCAAGGACTTGTTTATTTTCTATTTTTTCTGCTCTGCAAGCCAGAAAATATCAATTAACCTCTACTGAAATTTGCTATTCTTTCTTTTGCCAGAAAAAAATCTGCTGTTGAGCCCCTCTAATGAATTTTTATCTCAGTTAATGTACTTTTCAAGTACATAATTTCTATCTGGTTCTTTTTAATTTTTTAAAAATAAGTTCTGTCTCTTTGTTGACATTATCTGTTTGGTGAGGAATCATTCTCATACTCTCTTTTAGCTCTTTAGACATGGTTTCCTTTAGTTCCTTAAATTAGCATATTTAAAGTCTATAATAAGTCCAGTAGATGGGCTCTTCTGGGGTGGTTTCTGTTGATTACTTTTTCCTTGTATATCAAGTATGCTTTATCATTTCTTTGCATTCCTCATATATTTTAGTTAAAACATGGATATTTTAAGTAATACAATGTGGCATCTCTGAACACCACAATCTGCCCCCTTACCAAGGTTTGTTGTTGTTTGTTGCTGCTGCTGTTGGTTTATTTAGTGACTTTCCTGAACTATTTTTCTGAAATTTTTGTCATATGTGGTCTCTGAAATCTCTGTTCATATAGCTTAGTGGCCAACTAGTGATTGAACAGATTTCCTTAAATGTCTGAAACTAATCAGTCTACCATCTTTGCCAGGTACTCTTAGTATTTGTTGGGGGAAGACCATCAATGACAAGGTAGAGAGTTTACAATTCTGCCTTAGTCTTCACTTTTTGCTTTCACAGTTCCTCATGATCAGGCAGACACAGAAGTGTAGGCATTCTTGGGTCTTTTATGGGTATGTGCACAGGACTATATATGTACCTAGTCTACTAGCTCACCAGATATTTTGGAGCTTTTCAAAGACCACTATGGATCTATCACTCCCCAACTTTTCCTTTACATGTTTGGTCAGCTTCTTGTTTGCTCCAACTGTTGTTACACCTCAGACAGCTGCAATGCTACTGATTGTTTTGATAAATGCCCTGGAAAAAAGTTGGTTGCAGTCAGTGAGTTCTGAGTCAGGTCAAATAATGGCAAACTCTGTGAATGGTGGTTTCCAGGGAAATGGTATGAAAATTTTCATGAAATTTTCATGAAAAATCATGAAAATTTTCTGGGAATGGGACTCTGGGGAAACTCAAAACTGTTTACGCTTTCTAGTGGCTGCTATGCTTCTGTTTTTTCTGACTATGATAATTGCAAGGTTGCTCATTTTTATGAGAGCCATACAGCAGGGGAGTGGGGGCTAAAATGACACAAAGCTCACTGTTATTACTAAGATTCGTCCATTTTTCTTGAGTGAATGCTCCTCATATTGCCACAAGCCTTTGGTTGATTTCCACAGTTGAGTTTGACAATTTTTGCTAGTTCTCATTGCTTTTATGGATAAGTAGGTTTTGGGGGGTGCATATTCTGCCTTTTGTGTTGACATAACTTCTCTGGGTGGTTCAATTTTAATCCACATGGCTTCATTTAGAGTGGCTGGGTCTGGAATATCCTCTTTCAGGTTGGTCTGTCATTTGGATTTACTATGACTTCTCTCCTCTTTTTTTCCCCATGTCTTTTCATGACCCAGAACCCTCTCTACATGGCTTAGGCCCTCCTCACAGTATGATGGCACCACAGTGTTTTATGCATGATGACATGCTCTTACAGTACCAAGTCAAAAGCTGTCAGCCCTCTTAAATGAAATATAGTAACTTCTACCATAGTTTATTGGTTATATACAGTTACAGACTAGCTCAGACCCAAGAGACTCTACATTTTACTAGAAGAGCACCAAATAATTTGTGGTACTCCAAAAATTTGCCACATGCACGTTACCTATTTTATCTTCACAAAATTTTATGGAATACATATTGTTATTCTCACTTTACAAATACTAAAACTGAGACTAAGTTAAAATATACAGTAAGTATAAAGCAGTGATATGAATCTGTGATGTCATACTAACTCTAAAATTTGTATCCTTCAGCGATTACATAAGTACACAAGCATTTTTCCTAAATCTTTTTCACAGAACCATAGTAATTAGAAATTTTCTGAAAAAGAAAAGAGATGTGAAATAAAATGTTTCAAAAGCAAAAATAAAAATCAGTATATTTGAAACCCTTTTTAGAGACTTAAAATGTATATTTTCATATAAGGTTTTTTCTCTGCAAAGTAAGTTTTCTGTAAATAACTGTTATTATACTCTGATGGAAAATTCAAGGAACACACTTTTGGGACAGACTTAGTAGATGATCACTCTTAATGTTTACTGAATGACTTTAAGGCGGTCAACCATCAGCAAGTGTCACTGAACTTTCAAGGCTTGAGTAAACTGTTACATTTCTAGACAAGAAGTTGAATCATGTGCTTTAAACAAGGAGGTGGGTAGGATTATGCAGATGCAGATATTGTTCATTTACCTAGTAAGTACAGCAGAGCTCAATTGTGGAAATGGGTTGTTTTATTTGGTGACATGTACCATAGCATTTAAGAATATGGAGGTAAGACCACAATTGACACTTTTCAGATCTTGGCTCCTCCTCTGAGTATAAGTATAGCATTTGCTAAATTGTTTACACTCTATGCCTTTGATTCCTTAATGTAACACGAGGGCAAAAATAATACTTTACTGAATTTTTAAAGTTGAAGGAGGAAATGCCTACAAAACTCTTGGCATATTGTAGGTAGTCATTAACTTTATATGAGAGTAGTAATTACAAATTTGTGGCATTCAGAAGTCTAACAACAGTCTGTTGTGTTTATAACACAATTAGCCAGACACAGTAAAGTCAATAAACTAAAGCCAGGACTTTTTTTTAAAGCAGATCTCAACAAGTAAACACAGAGAATGGTAAAGGAGGTTCCTTGCTGGCCTTACACATTTTAAGATATGTTTCATAGATCAAGAGAACACAAATAACAAACACTGGCAAGGATGTGGAGAAAAGGGAACCCTCCTACACTGTAGGTGGGAATGTAAATTGGTACAGCCACTGTGGAAAAAAGTATGGAGGTTTCTCAAAAAACTAAAAATAGAACTACTCTATGACCTAGCAATTCCACTCCTAGGTATATATATCCAAAAAAACCCAAAAACACTAATTTAAAAGATACATGCACCCCAATGTTCATAGCAGCAATATTTACAATTGCCAAGTCATGGAAACAACATGTGTCTATCAACAGGTGAATGGATAAAGAAGCTGTGGTATATATGCACAATGAAATACCACTCAGCCATGAAAAAGAATGAAATTTTGTCATTTGCAGCAACATGGATGGACCTGAAGAGAATTATGCTAAGTAAAATAAGTCAGACAGAGAAAGAGAAATACTATAGGAGACTACTTACATGTGGAATCTAAAAAATACAAAAAAAACCCAAAAACCAAAACCCCCAAACAGTGAATATAACATAAAAGAAGCAGACCACAGGTATATAGAACAAACTAGTAGTTACCAGTGGGGAGGAGGTGGAGGGGCATTATAAGGGTGGGGGAGTGGGAGGTACAAACTATTGGGTATAATAGGATAGGCTCAAGAATGTATTGTACAACACAGAAAACATAGCCAATATTTTATAATAACTGTAAATGGAAAGTAACCTTTAAAAATTGTAAAATATTAAAAGAAATGGGGGAAAAAAGCCTTTTGATCACTATTTTCCTTAGTGATATGTCTCAGAAATTTCTGTCATTGTATTCACATAATTTTTCTTCCTATCATTAAATATTGATTTAATATATTTTCTAAAAAAAGGACCTGCTTTCTCTGCATGTCTACAGGGATAAATTGAAGAGTTGAAATGACAGAATAGAGCCGACTTTTTTCATATTTATAATACCCATATAAGTCTCAGGTTGTGTTCAGACTAATCAAGTGTTTTTCTTTTTTTAAAAAATCCAATATAGATTGAATTTATTCACACCTAAAATATATCATTGAAAAAAAGAAGGATAAGTTGCAAACTAATATGGACATGTGTTTTCAATAAAAGTAAAAGATATATATTAAAATCTGGAGAAATATGCATCAAACTATTCAAAGTGTTGTGTCTTTGTGGGCAATTGCATAAAATTCCCTCTGCTATACATTTCTGAGGTATTTATGTTTTTAACAATTATGTGGATACTTTTGTAAGTTCAGAAGAAAAAGCTGATTTTAAAAATTGAAATTTGTTCAGTTAACAAACAATTTAGAAAAAAATTAAAATTGAATTGCATGAATTCAGATATTAGCTAGCTGCACCCTCCAAGTGCCCAAATAACTTCTCTGGTTAAATCCAAATGTTTTTTCCAAGACTTTGAGAATAAAAGCATACTGTTTATGTCCGATTATTAAAGAATAAATTTTAAATTTCATCTTTATTATTATATACAATTGGAAATACAGACACCTCAAAATAACCATATTTAAAAATTTGTTAGTAAATATTTTGTGAATCATATGCCTCTTGGGAATAATTAGGCAATATAAAGTTTCTTTAGTTAGAAAACATGGTGTAGTGCCTTCAAATAAAGATAATTCAAGTAACTGGTGGAAATGTTTATTATTTTAAACATTAAGTTGAGAAACTTATATTTGCCTATTTCCTACACACAAATGGTTATGGAATAACAGAAATGAAAGAGAACTGCTTAAGACAATTGGTTGAGTTCTATAAAATTTGTCTGAAAATGATCCATTTGCTCCTAAATATTAAAGGCTTATAAATTCAACAATTTAGCAATTTTGCTTCAACTAAATGAGCTTGCAAATTTGCATGTCATTTTAATTCATGTCAGAAATGCTCGTGATAATGAAAGTTTAAAAAAATCCAGTGATAAAATAGTATTTGGAACATCAAACACATTTATTGCTTGCAATAAAAATATGGCATCATATAAAATTCAGTGAATATATTAAAAAGGCATCTTATTTATTATAACGATTAAAATAGCAAAAGCTTAATAACTAATAAACCCTGGCAGAACTTTGTTTTCCAATAAATTTTTTGATAAAAGATAATTTTGATAAGAATGTTCTCCATGAAATACCTACAATGACAGCTATTTATTGTATTTAGTAAGTGATGAAAAATACATTTTCTTATACATAAGTAGCTTAAAATTTCTTGATAAATTTTAGCCAAGTCCAATTAAAGGTTTCTAATTAAAATTGTGTAGATAGGAAGGAAATTAATGGCTTCGTTTGAATTTATTTCATCAGCAAGTGTACTGGATATAATTGCAAGGCCAAGAAGAAATCATCAAAATTATTCTTTACCCTGTTGATTTCCTGTTATATCACTTCATTTCAGAACCTTCGTTTTTCCAACTTTAAAGGGAAATAGAAGTAGCTAAATATAAGACGTTAACCTAGGAGCCTATTTTTCTCTGTCACTATTAACTAGAGACAACATGTTTTGAACAAAATAAAGGTTAAGTTTCAATTAAGCATTCTAAATATATTTAGTGAGATATTGGAAAAGCTCATAATGCTTCTACCTACACAATTTACCAAAAGCCCTGAATAAAGTAAATTATAACAGAAGCCAAAAGAGTGCTCAGATGCCTTACTGCATCATGTGGCTTTCCATGGTGAATTATGATTGCCCTTACATTAAATACAGTTGTTTCTAGGAGAGGGAAAAAATATGTATTCCAAAAATAAATAAATAAATAAATCTGTTTCATAATTGTTGCCAACATTGCAGACAAACTCTTTGAGGGAATGGCTGAAAGTAAAGCCTCATACATACTTACTTTCTCCTCCCCAGATTCATATGCTCTTTCCGGAGGCTAAAACTATGTGGAACCAGGTCACTGACTTGTTACATTCAAGTCCATTTTTGCAGCTAGCGTACTAGAGGTTTATTTGTTGCCAAAACTGGAGGGATTAATCTATGGCTTTAAAATCAAAACGAAAACACAGCACTAAAATACAGACTGAGGAGGACAATTCTAAAGAGGAAATGGAGATCATCCCATGGTCCTGGAGCAAACCATTGTTTCTCTCTGCTTCTCTACTTTGAGAAAGACACCTGACAATGGCTTGAGCACAATTTTCTGATTCCTAACTGTGAGAGCTGTCTTGGCATGTCTTTTTTTCCAACTAAACACGTCATGGTCTGAAACAGGTGTTGGGAGCTCAGCTGCCACTCATGGAGTGCTGTGCCAAGGCTTCATTAACATAATAGTCTCTGAAACCCTGGCTGAGCAAAGACCCTCCCCCAGGTTGCTTTAGGTCTGTGTCTCTGCCACTCCCGAAATTGCACAACTCAGTAATTTTGGTAAAAATATCCAACAATTTAGTGAGAAAAAATGATCCAGAGAGTTATTTGGCATCATGTATTTGTTCAACTTCCTCTCTCGCTCTGAGGAAGGTTCTGTGATTATCATTTTAGGTGTGTGCAAACTAAGTTTGGAGAAGTTAAGTCACTCACCTAAAGTCACATAAGTAAACAGAATGACAGCCAGGAATCTAATCCCCTACAAGTCTAATTTTAATACCTACCCTCTGCTCAATATATTTTATTGCCATAATTAAAAGCAATTTGTGTGTGTGTGTGTGTGTGTGTGTGTGTGTGTGTGTGTGTGTGTGAGTGAGAGAGAGAGAGAGAGAGAGAGAGAGAGAGAGAGAGAGAGAGAGAGTTTTTTCTCTTCCTCATGTTTGGAACAATTTACTTTTTATAACATCTATCTTTATGATTTAGTGAATTTAACTTTTAGAAAATGTGTTTATACTTGGAATCCTTGAGTCACCAGCTTTCAAAGATATCTGTTTAGATGTGGCAATTAATGCTCTAACACACTGTGGTGGATTTATATTTTGTCAACTTAGCCAACCTGGAACAATGTTTTCCAGATTCTCCCATATATATATATATATATATATATATATATATATATATAGTATCTGGTTAACGTGGGCCGAAAGACACAATTTACATGAGATTTGAAAGGCAGAAGTTCAGGAAGCAGATATATTATATATAGTGTGTATATATAAATATGTATATATGTATATTTTAATTGACTTTACTTTTTAGAGCTGCTTTAGGTTCACAGCAAAATTGAGTGAAAAGAAGAGATTTCTTCCAATACCCTTACCCCAATACATGCATAGCTCCTACACCACTAACAACATACTGCCCTGGAGTAGTACATTTATTGAAATTGATGAATCTACATTGACACACAAATACCACCCAGAGTTCACAGCATACATTAGGGTTCACTCTTTGAGTTATACATTCTATGATTTTGGACAAAAGTATAGTGATGTGTATTGACCAGTATAGTATCCTACAGAGTAGTTTCACTGCCTAAAAATCCTCCACGTTTCACCTATATGTCACTCTCTCACCACTAACCCTTGGCAACCACTGATTTTTATTTTTTTTTTACTGTCTCTATAAGTTGCCTCCACATATTTTTTACACTCAGATAGTTGGTGCAGGTTATGACGATTGTTATAGCTCTCACAAGCTGTAGCATCTTTTCTATCTTACTTTCTGGAGTGGGACAGAAGCAGGATTCAGCTCCTTCAGTTTGCGCCATATTGCCTCCTTCAGTTTCTCTGACTCCTGGGACAGGTGTGTGTTTAGTTCTGAGAAGAAGGGCAGCAGTTTCTCCTGCAGGTCACACCTCTTTACAAAGTTGGAGCTCAGAGCTGGTGAGAGCCTCACATTGGTTTCAGTCTATCCTTATAGTCTCCTGTTTGTCCATGCTTTTCCTACATCATGTCTTTCTTTTCTCCCAAACTGCCTGCCCCGTGGATTTTAGACCCTAGCACCACACACAGAGGCAACAGTTTTACATAGACTTTTTAACCAGCTCTCACAACTGAAGAACATAAGATCAAATCCATATAAATCTCCTACTGAATGGAGTGGGGGTGGAAGAGAAGGAGAAAGAGAGAGAGCTCTCCCCCAGTGATTTCACTTCTCTGATTGTTCCTTGATTTATACAATGTTTATTCATCTCCCCCTTCCCCATCCTCACCTCCACCATATATTTTGGTTGGTTTTGTCACTATTCTTGTTTGATCTATACATACAACTGATTATTTTCTATTTAGCTTATTCCTCTCAGAGGATTCAATTCTTTGTATGTTGATTCTCCTTCATCTTCTATTTCTGTTATTGTTTTCTCTAACACTGTAAGCATGCCTTCTTTTTTTTTTTTTTTTTTTTTGCGGTATGTGGGCCTCCCACCGCCACGGCCTCTCCCGCTGCGGAGCACAGGCTCCGGATGCGCAGGCCCAGCGGCCATGGCCCACGGGCCCAGCCGCCCCACGGCATGTGGGATCCTCCTGGACCGCGGCACGAACCCGCATCCCCCGCACCGGCAGGCAGACTCCCAACCACTGCACCACCAGGGAAGCCCCAGCATGCCTTCTTTTCAATTTTATTTCATTCTATTTTCTGAAGGTGACCTTATTTATTCTTGCTATGTTTTGGAGTGCTTTTCATTTTGGTCCTTCCAATGTGACTTTTGCTTTCATAATGTTACTGTTTATCTCTTTCATTTCTTCACTAATCCCTTTCAGCTTACTTTTTATTTTCTAATTCTGTTGTGTTTTTTTCCTCTCCTTTGAACACTCTGAAACTCTAATTTTCATTATTTTTCAGACACTTTAAGTCATATTTATATTCATAACTCATAATTTAAATCTGCTTTGCTACATACACTTCATGAGCTGAATTGCTTTTCTCCCATCAGCTTTTCATGTAAGGAAACTTACATAGTTTCTTTGTATTTATTGTGGTGGTTACTCATTTTTACATGAGAGTACTTTTTTTTTTTCTGGACCAGATGATTTTTGAATAATGTCAGGGAGTAGGTGGGAATTCGAGTTAGATCAGCATCTTGGATTTTAGTCTATTGTTTCAAACACATTCTCAGAAATAATCTATTCCATAATATATCTCTAGTCTCGCCTTGGTCAGAGTGCAACCTGATTTGTTAAAGGTCCTTCTCCTGATTTAGACTGATTGCCATCCACTTTTAATTGGCACACTGTCACAGTGATATTCTGATTCCTGTCATGTTGTCTTATCTATGCTTCCTCACTTGGCCCTTGACACTTCCATACTATGGTGTTTTGGAGGGCAAAGTTCAGGGAAGGCTCTAACAGTACAATTAGTACTTTGATATTCAGTGAAAGGAATTTCTTTTCCTCCTAAAGATGGTAAATATACTTTGGGAGAACTCTGAATAGTTGATCTGAAATATTCACAAATAAAATCATGGTATTTTTCCTTGTCTAGTTGTAATTTTCAAAGCATTTTTAGCCTTTTCTTGATTGTGATTCAGCACTATTTTTATTTTTAATTTTATGGAAAATCTCATTTACTTTTTTCTTCTCCTTTGTCCTTTTTATTATCAGTTGTTTTGAAAGATGAAAGCTAGAGAGAGATTCTCTTTACTTAAAAGCAGTTACTTAAGTCCTTCAAACAGCAGTTTCTGCTCCTTTGAACCCAATTAGACTGAAAACCAACAAAATTAGGAGCTCAAACTACAAGAGACTAGACTCTGAAATCAAAGGTTATGATATGCCTGGAGATAAATTGCTTGACATGTCTAGAGCCTCATTTCATACTTCAGATTGTTGGTTAGGATCCTGCTTTCATCCAACCCAAACACATGGCTACTAAACTGGTCCATCACAGAGTAGTTCATGGGGACCTGAACCAAATGAGGATGTTGCCATCACCCTGAGGGATATCATCAGTGTCTGGAATCTTCTGTTCACATATCTTATGAATTTCATCATTACACCTTGAAGATTTACACCAGTACGGGTTGAACAGAACTTTGCCAATTGGAAATTGTGACTTAGCCTGCTTGTCAGCATCTTTGGAAAGACCAATTCTATAGCCAAGTGTGTCACTTAGTCCTGGTCTATTCACTCCTCCCTGACTTCATTAGCTATTTTCTGAGGTTCCTGGAATGTCCTGCATTAAACCTAAGCAAGCTATATCAACCCTACTGTAATGGGGAAAATCAGTATCAGAGTTATAATCTTATATACAATAATAGACACCAAAGGTGGAGAGCAAATTCTCTACTGCAACAGTGTCACTCCTGATGAGAAGAAAAATGAACATGATAAGTCCAGTTTGCTATCCCTTGGTACAAGTCAATTCAGCTATATCGTTTCTCATGAAAAGCTTAGGCATCAAATCTCTTCTACAATGCTACTGGCTAACCTAGTCCCTTGTAACTCCAGTATTACAATTGCCTCTTTTTCTTCTAGATATAAGGATAATACAATAGAGGTCTTTAATCAGTGAATCTCATTTGCTTATAAAAGCATTTGAATGGCATTACATTGTTTGTATACACTCACATATATTATCCTATATAATCTGATTTAATGGAGACTGTCTGAAATACACAATGCTTACATACTCACAATAAGCCTTATGGGAAGCTCAGAGAGGATTTCCATTAGCTTATTTAATGTATAACTATTTCAGTGAGAAAGAATGCTGTGACAATATATACACTTGTCCATTACTGTGAATTAAAAATAATTATTATTATTTACTAGGATAAGTGATAAACCTGATATTCAAGTTCTGATTCTGCCATATGTTATACAATTGATTTTGCATAATTTATCTAATTTCTCATCCCAAGTTTCTTTCATGTTAGTATCGCCTGACTCAAGGGTTGTATCAGTCATTAAAGGAGAATGCTTTGCTTAAAGAATAACCATCTTTTAGCACTGTATCATTTAGCATGTGTAAATCAAACAGCTTGAGAAAGTCAGAAAGTCTTCATGGAGGAGGTGCTATATGAGCCGGATATTGGAGGATTAGTATGATGTATCCAAATGTAGAACTGTAGAAAGGGGATTGCAGAGAGAAGAGTATGTGCAAAGACATAAAAGAGTGATAAGAATGGATAAATTGGAAAATTAAACAATTGGGTGTGAATTAATCAGACTGTAGTGTATATTCAGAAGGAATGAGGAGGTAGAGATTGGAGAAGTAGACAGTCATAATGATACCTTACCCCATGTTTATTGTTTTAGGTGATTTTTACAGATTGTGCTCAAATGTTATTCTATTTTTAATTCATTAGTTTTGTATTGAGTCACTTGCATAATTGCAATCTGGTGATTTGTGTTTTTTTTTTATGTGTGTGTGTTTTATTGTTCTACAGTTGGTACTTTTGTTTGCTACAATTCAAAAATGTAGAAGGAATACTGTAGCTAAGTAGCTCTATGCACTATATAGTTGGATCTTGCATTCTCCCTTAAAAAAACAAAACAAAAAAAACCCAATCTAATAATCTCTGCCTTTTAATTGGGCTGTTTTGACTATTTACATTTACTGTGATTATTGACAAAGTTTGGTTTCAATATAACATCTTGCTATTTGTTTTCTATTTATGACATCTGCTATTACTCCATTTTTTTCTTTTATTGCTTTCTTTTGGGTTAAGTACGGTTTTAATAATTTCATTTTACTTCTTTTGTTAGTGGCTGTTTTGGAGATGACAGTATACATTTTTAATATCATAAGTCTATTTTAAGTGATATTATACCACTTCAGTATATTAAAAAAATACAATGGTATACTTACTTTACCATCTTTTGTTCTAGTTTTTATTTCACTTCCACATGTATTATAAACTATACTATGTATTGTTACGTTTTTGCTTTAATCAGTCATTTTTAAATACCCTTTAAAAATAGGAAAAATATTATATATTTACATACAAATTTCCCATTTCCTTTGCTTTCCATTCCTCTGTGAAGATCTGGCTTTCTATATGACATCATTTCCCTCTGCCTCTAGGATTCACTTTAACATTTCTTTGGTGTACGTCTGCTGGTGATGAATGCTTTCTGCATAATTATGCCTGAGGAGTCTTTATCTTGTCTTCATTTCTGAAAGATATTCCTGCTCTGTACAGATTTCTACATTGATAGACTTCTCTTTCAGTACATACTTGGAATATGCAGCTTTAATGTCTTCTGGATTGCTTTGTTTCCTATGAGAATTCTTCTGCCATTCTTATATTTGCTCCTCTGTATGTAATGTGTCTTTTTCTTTCCCCCCTCAGACTGCTAATAATATATTTTCTTTAACATTAGCTCCCAGAAATTTGATTTTGATATGCCTTGGTATAATTTTCTTTATATACTGTGTGCTTGGGGATGGTTGTGATTCTTACATCTATGTCTAATTTTTATAAAATTTAAAAAAAAAGCAATAAATCTTCAAATTTTTTTTCTGTTGCTCCTTCTCCCTATTCTCCTTCAGGACCACAATTACATGTACATTAGGCCATTTGAAGCTATACCACAGCTCAATGATGGTCTCTTTATTTTATTTTTTTCTGTTTCATTTTATTATTTTTAAAAATTTTTATTATTTATTTAATTTATTTTAGGCTGTGTCAGGTCTTAGTTGTAGCATGTGGGGTCTTTCATTGCAGTGCAAGGGCTTCTCTCTAGCTTGGGCGCACGTGCTCCAGGGCTCTGTAGTTTGCAGCACGTGGGCTCTCTCACTGAGGTGAGCAAGCTCAGCAGTTGTGGCGCGTGGGCTTAGTTGCCACGTGGCACGTGGGATCTTAGTTCCCTGACCAGGGATCAAACCCAAGTCCCCTGCATTGTAGGGTGGATTCTTTACCACTGGACCACGAGGGAAGTCCCCTGTTTCATTTTCAATAGTGTCTATTTCTATGTCTACAATTTTACCAATCTATTAATCTCTTACTGGTCCTTCTTAACATTCCAGCTCCACTTCCTAAACTCTGGGCATCCACTGGGCTCTGCCTTAGTTTCTTCCTCCTTTACTGCTACCTAGAAACACTCTCCACATACTAAACTGCTATGTTGTAGGACTCACTTCACTTGTTTCCACTCTCTCCAGGAGCTGCTGCCCTGTACTGCACAAAGCTCAATGCTGAAAACAATTATCTCACATTTTGTCCATGTTTTTTAGTTGTTTTTGGTGGAAGGGTAAATACCTTGACTGGAAGTGGAAGTACCATTTTAAACCCGTTTAATATAAATAAACAAGTTGGTTAACAGTAAAAGAATGGAAAAACAGACACCATCCCTACATTAATCGATACAAAACTGGAGGACCCTATGTTGATGTCAGACCAAATAGATTTCAGAACAAAGAATATTACCTGGGATAAAGAGGGTTATTGTTTGATGATGAAAAAAATCAATTCAATACAATGATGTAGCAATTGAAACATTTATTTGGGTTCGAAACAACCCAAATTTCCATCAACAGTGAATGCATAAACAAATTATGCTGTGGGATATTATTCAGCAACAAATATAAATGAACTATTGATACATGCAACAACATGGATGGATTTCAATATAATTATGTTGAGTGTAAAAAGCCAGGCCAAAAAACCCTACATACTCTATGATCCCATTTATATGAAGTTCTAGAAATGAAAATTAATCTTCAGTGACAGAAAATACAGCAGTATTTGTCTGATGATGTGTGGGTAGCGGAAGTCAGAGGGAATGACAAAGTGGCAGTGCGGGAAGGGTGACTATTATGTTCATTATCTTGATTGCAGTGATGATTTATGTCTGTATACATATATCAAAACTCATCAAAATGTGCACTTTATATTGGACCCATATATTAATTACACCTCAATAAACCTGAACAAAAATGTAAAACAAATACGGAAACAGATTCAGGATTCCACATATCTGTGTATTGCCCCACCTCAGCTCCCTACTGGCAATTTCAATAATTCAGAATCATTATGAAAAAACGACTTCACTCGTTCTTTCAACAAATACTTATGGATTCCTACAATGTGCCAGTCCCCACTTCAGTTGCTGGAAATAAAATGGAAACAAGGTACACAAGGTCTCCAGACTCATGAAGATTACATTTTGTTGGAGAAGGAAGACAAAATCAAGTAAACACAGAAAAATAATTATAATGAATGATAGACAGAATACAGTGTTAGAGAATAACAGAGGGACCTGCATTACAGTGATCAGAGGGAGGCTCCTCTGAGTAGATGACATTTGAGTTGAGCCCTGATGTTTGAGGAGTCATTCAGACAAAGATACTGGAAAAAAAAATTCCAAATTCCAGGTTTAGGGCCAGAATGTATTAAGGCTTGCCCATGAGACTAAGCTAGGCTTGTTCCAGAAATTGAGAGGTCATTATGACTATATCTCTAGAAGCAACGCATACAAGATACTCATTCTATGCTCATCTTTTCACTTTAATTTTGCAGCCTCAGGCCCTCCTCTCAGAGCCACCTAATAAGCATCTCTAGTAACCTTTATAATTTCTTCCAAAGCATACATTCCAAGCTTAAGAAAAAAAATCACTGTGAAAAACTGGAAAAAGAAAGAAGATTCTAAATCTTTGAAATATTAATGAAGCCACGTATATTGGAAGAGAGATGTTCTTGTTTGTAATCATTTTTGCCACACCTTGCTTTACAAACTTAGCTTAAACTGGGGGCAAAGATTATTTCATTGAAGGAAGATTCCTCTGGAATTAGTGCCACTCATATTTCTATAGAGCATCAGAGCCGATATCAGAAAGAATAAAACAGAGAGGGAAAGAAGGTAGAAAAGAAGGAAAGAGGGAGGGAAGAAATGGAACATCAAGAATAGGATTAAAATTATAAATTTACTTTAAAATATATCTTTCAATATTGCCTATAATGGGACTTCCCTTTTGGTGCAGTGGTTAAGAATCCTCCTGGCAATGCAGGAGACACGGGTTTGAGCTCTGGTCCAGGAAGATCCCACATGCAGTGGAGCAACAAAGCCTGTGTGCCACAACTACTGAACCTGCGCTCTAGAGCCTGAAAGCCACAACTACTGAGCCCGCATGCCACAACTACTGAAGCCCACATGCCTAGAGCCCGTGCTCCGCAACAAGAGAAGCCTGCACACCGCAACGAAGAGTAGCCCCTGCTTGCGGCAACTAGAAAAAGCCCGCGTGCAACAACAAAGATCCAACGCAGCCAAAAAATAAATAAACAAATAAACTTATAAAAAAATATTGCCTATAATATTTACCTTGTCATTACCTTTTCAGGAAGTGTTAGAAGGTGACAACAGTGTAAAAATAGCAGTCTCTCTATTCTCTATATCAACATGAAAGAAGCATCATGAATCCTAAAAATATCGGTACTCATCTCACTAGAATAATCACAGATTCTTCATTTGTGAACATGTTATATGAAAGATGAGGATGCTAAAATTGTTTGCCAGCTCTATAAGGTACAACTCAAGGATGCCAGGGGAATATTAACTAATGTAAAGTGATCAAAGTCCAAAGGTTGCCTTCAAGGAGTGGAAATAATGATTATAAATATGTGTCCTAGCTGCAAGGAAGCAGGATCTGCAAGACCAGCAGGTTTGACTTCAAAAGCAACACAAAGATTAATAAAACCGAGGAACTTTCCTAAAGAGAAATGAAACTACCAGATGGGTAATTTCTAAATAGTTCCTATATGTGCTTTCATTTGGTAAAACTTGGTCTTGAATATTGCTCAAATCTAAATCAGGTGAACTGTGGTGACAAGGCAGTTACCAAGGGAGAAATTTCTAAAATAGCCATGTTGCCTTCTTTTGAAGTTTCCCTTAGGGATTAATGCCATAAGAGCCTTCTGTCCCTGTTAGCTCAGCAGGGACAGCAGTTTGGAATTAGCCAATTAAGCTGGGCTGACCCAATGGTCAATGGTCATTGGACTGATGGTTCCCAGTCAAAAGTGGTTGGAGGGAAAGTGCTGGCTGGTGTTATAGAAACCACAGGACTGCTGACATCAGAGAATAAGGAAGAACAAGTTGGAGTCTCCACAGGTATCAAAATAAACATAGATGATGATGGCAAGTATGAGGAACCAAAGAGAAGCCAAATGGTCCTGGCTCCACCACTGCACTTTGAACGAACACGTCACATAGAGTCATGCATATCTTTTTCACATCTGAAACAAGGCCACGTTTTCCTACTTGGCAGTTACATTGTGAGGATTAAATAAGATAAATAATAGAAAAGGACACTGTAAATTGTAAAGCTCACACAGATGTTAGCTATTGCTGTGGCAATACAGCAGGATGGCACAGTGTTCTCTTTCCCATTGCATTACTGTGAGGAAAAGGTTTTGGCTCCAAATAAATCTGGATGGCAACATAGTTTAAGTCAAGTGGTACGGTGGCAGAAAAACAACAGCTGGTTGTCTCTATTAGTCTCTTCCACTGTTTTCTTCAGTACTGGGTTTCTATCACACATAATATAGCCCCTAATTATCAAACAGTATGTGGCTTGGAAGGGCTCAGTGGTTTGTGAAATAAAAACCTTCCTGAAGACTCACTATGGTCATAAGCTCAAATGGATCCAGAGGGGCCTGTCGAGTTGGCGATACATGCTTTAATAAACTTTTAATTGGCTTTTTCTTGAAAGAACTGGATTCTTATGTCTCATTGAGCAAATAAGACTCTGAAAAGAACTGTGGCCACACACACACACACAAAATGCATGTTAAGAGAAAGAGTGTAAAGAAACCTGCCAGGGTGAGTTATAAGAGGTTAACATGGCAAGAAAACTAGATAGAGCCCTTGGGATTAAGACTTGAAAGAAATCATGCCATGGGCAATTATGAATTTTTATATAATTGGGAGCCCAAAGCTTCAGCACTGTAACATTTCTGAGGCTACAATAGATATTTTGCCTTAACCATAATTCCTGTGTGATGTTGGGAGATACAAGGTGAAAACTGACAGAAAAGCTGGTTTAGTACACACAATAACCCAGTATCTATTATTTGCCCCTGTGTATTTTCTCTAGGAAACTTTTATTACTAAATACTAATGTCAATGAAAGAAGGCTTGGGTGATATTCACCTATCACATTTCATTCATTTAAACACATTTTGAGTACCTATGTACTAGACCATGTGTGCTTTATTCAGTGGTTTAAATATAATAGTTTCCTACAGTAAAAACAGACAGAAGATATCATAGCAGATTTTAGAGAAAGAGCTGATTTTAGACGTAATTTCTATTGTTACTTTGTCTTGGGCTCACAGTTAACAAATGTGGAATCTGGGTGTGAAGTCAACATTCTGACTCAAGTCCATTCACATAACCACTAAGCTATACTTCTCACATATTCTGAGAAATACTAAAGACTCTCTTAGTGTGTGAACCAATCAGAATTATCCCCATCAGGAAGCCAAAGCCAAGTATAGTTATAAGTCATGAAGTCACCAATCGACAAACATTCACATAAACCCAGTTTTCTTGTAGGAAGGCAATTTGTGAAAGAGGAACCTATGAAAATTCAGCACTGTTAAAAATCACCAGCATATGGCTAATTATGCAAGAGAAGCTATACCTCAAGGATGTTATGAGCTTAAAATCAGAATTGCCCCTTTCTAGTTGTGTGCCTTCAGACAGTGCACTGCTGCAGGCTTCAGTTTGTTCTTGTTTAACATGAGAGAACACCTTAGTTAATCATAAAGTAAAATATTCATATAAGTTATAAGTAAATAATTTTAATATAAGATACGAAGGGCTAAACAGATATAGGTACAAATAGAGTAATGCAGTAGCTTAAAAACAGTCGGCATGGGTTTGTTGCAAGTATGAAAATACCCAGATAAAAGTGACTTTAAAGATTTATTTTTCCTTTGTAACAAGAAGTGTGGAGCCGGGTGGCACCTGGATTGGTTGAGTGGCTCAATAATGGCAGTACTCTGAATGGATTTCTCTTGAGATTGTCTCAATCTCCCCATCAGAGTGGTAAATTGGCTACAGCAAATACATATCTGCATCTCAGTTCTACAGCTAAAGCTGGAAGGAAGGGGAAGGGACTTTCCTTACACATATAATTACCATGGTGGAAATGCTTCCTAGCAGATTTCTCCTCCCGGCCTGTTGTCCAGGAGATGGTCACATAGGTATATACTCTAGTGATAAAGAAGGTAAGCAAGCACTTACCTGGAATCTTCAGTGTGTTTAAACTGGCCCTACACTCAAGGAACAAAGGTGGAATAACAGCTGTTGGAGAGGCTATTGAAGCTCTGAGATAGGAAGGAGGCACTCTTGATTCATTGAATTGCAGAGGCAAAGGCATAAGTGGAAAGGAATCATGAAGGCAGGTGGTGGTAGTGGTGGAATACAGGAAGATAAATATTTTGATTTGATTGGATTTGTGTGGAATTTTAAGGAAAACTGCAGAATATTTTTCTTTCAGTTACCAGTTGTTAATTTCTTTTCATACATATGAGGTACATATGTACCTGTAGCCAGATCATGGAAGACCTTAAATTTGATGTAAAGGAGTTGAAATCATGGTGCTTGCAAATGTAGCATCTCACGTTTTAAAGCATTGAGAGTTCTAAATACCAGGGCATACATGTCAGCTGATTGAGGCCAGGAGGTCTACAGCAATTAGCGATGATTTATGATGAAAATCAAATAAAAAGGGGCAAGAAGGCTAGTGCATATTTACAACCACTGTTTTCTCTAAGGAGTTAAAATTCCCTAAACTTTCTCAGTGCGCTGACATATTGGACAGGTCAGAACCATGGGGCACATGTGGTATAAGTATGCCCTCCAGTGCTTTATGTTGTATTTCCCATTCCTGTTGTTTCCTGGGGACCAGCTGGCTTCTCTACATTCTGTGAGGACCAACCTGTACTTGTGGCTTCAGCCAACCATTTTGTATATTTATGAACTTTGCCTTAGGGAAGACCAGCAAAAAGATGCATTTGTACAAATCTATCCATCCTACCAGAGAAATTCAAAGGGTCTTGACTACATTGATGATAGAGTATAATTTCTGTAAGTGTCATGATATCAGACACCTCATTTTTTTCATCCACTGCTATATCCCTAGGGCCTAGAATGCAAATAGCACATAGTAGACAGTGAATGATAATTATTTTACTAATAGATATATCTACTAGTTATTAGCTTCCAACTCAGCTATTTTCAAAGACAGAGAACTGCTCTGACCAATTATCTCAAAATGAAACATTACCTGGGAATTTGGAGGTATGTGTCCTTCTCCTAGTTCTAATACTAATTCTTTGTGAACTTGGACCCACAATTTAACTTCCCTGGACCTCAATATCCTCATTTACAAAAGAAGGAGATTTGACCAGATGATTTCTATATTAGCTTAACTTCACAAGACAGGAGTATTTTAAGGACATAGAGAAGTCTTACGACACTCAAGGGCAATATTGGAACAGGGCTTCGGAAAGAAATTAAACCAGGGCCTGAGAAGCCCAGCAAGAAGTCTTAAACATTTGCTTTCTTATTCTCTTATTTGTTGATCTGCCATATCTGCTTCCCAGTTCATATAAGCCAGAAAACCTGGCTACTCATAGATTCTGAAGTCACATAATAAGATCCAAGCACCTACAAAGGTGCCTTCCTTCACTGAGTCCACATTCCAAATTCTTAGGAAAGAGGTTGTAGTCATATCAAATTTCAATCAATTGTCCACATGAGCAGCAAGAACGAGGGGTTAGAAGATGGAAGATATAAAGCGTGAAACGGCAGCTTGGATTCCACTTGTGCCTCAGGTACAGGCAGTCACCAAAGAGGCAGGTGTTGTTAAGAGCTGAGAGTGGAACTCAATAAAGTCTCCGAACCTTAGCAGTTAAGATTGCCAGATAGATTTCTTCCTTTTGTGCCAAACTACATCAGCTGGCACTGTAATGCTGGCCTAAACAGTACAGCAAACTGAAATGAAAAACATCTGACTGATGATTAACAATTTAAAACCTAAAGTTGTAACAGTGTTAAACACAGAGATTATTATACTCTTGATTATCAAGGAAATGAGCCATTTCATTAAATAATCCAAAATATCTGTTAATAGAGATATGATACATATTTGTCTTTGGGAATGCATGAATTTCTAAACAGACTTAGCTTTTTATGTGTTAGTTCAGGATAATATTAAATTAGTCTGCGTTTCCTAAGCACATATCAATTGATGGAACAGAGAGTGATATCACATGTGTGCCGGGGAGGCACAAAGAAATCAGCCTGAGATTAACCAGCTCTGAATACTTCATATATGCATAATTGAGAGATGATTGACAACCAGCAACTGACTGACAAATAACATTTGCAGGTATTTATAAAACTTCCCTTATGAGTGTAAGATATATTTGAAATGGAAAAGTACATCAAGACTCTTTCCCTGTTTATCACTCGTATTAGTCAGGGTTCTCCAGAGAAACAGAACCAATAGGATAGGATAAATGGATAATTTTCTTCTGCCTTCTGTTCTATTCAGGCCTTCAAAAGGTTGCATGATGATCACCCACATTGGGGAGCACAAGCTCCTTTACAGAGTCCACTGATTCAAATCCTAATCTCTTTTTTTTTTAAAAAAAACATCTTTATTGGAGTATAATTGCTTTACAATGGTGTGTTAGTTTCTGCTTTATAACAAAGTGAATCAGTTATACATATACATATGTCCCCATATCTCTTCCCTCTTGCGTCTCCCTCCCTCCCACACTCCCTATCCCACTCCTCTAGTGGGTCACAAAGCACCGAGCTGATCTCCCTGTGCTGTGCAGCTGCTTCCCACTAGCTATCTATTTTACATTTGGTAGTGTATATATGTCTATGCCACTCTCTCACTTTGTCTCAGCTTACCCTTCCCCCTCCCTGTGTCCTCAAGTTCATTCTCTAGTAGGTCTGTGTCTTTATTCCCATCTTGCCCCTAGGTTCTTCATGACTTTTTTTTAATTCCATATATATGTGTTAGCATACGGTATTTGTTTTTCTCTTTCTGACTTACTTCACTCTGTATGACAGACTCTAGGTCCATCCACCTCACTACAAATAACTCAATTTTATTTCTTTTTATAGATGAGTAATATTCCATTGTATATATGTGCCACGTCTTCTTTATCCATTCATCTGTCGATGGACACTTAACGTTGCTTCCATGTCCTGGCTATTGTCAATAGAGCTGCAATGAACATTGTGCTACATGAATCTTTTTGAATCATGGTTTTCTCAGGGTATATGCCCAGTAGTGGGATTGCAGGGTCGTATGGTAGTTCTATTTTTAGTTTTTTAAGGAACCTCCATACTGTTCTCCATAGT
The DNA here is from genome assembly GCF_011762595.2 of Tursiops truncatus. Taxonomy (NCBI): domain Eukaryota; kingdom Metazoa; phylum Chordata; class Mammalia; order Artiodactyla; family Delphinidae; genus Tursiops; species Tursiops truncatus. Next base: position 88,654,726 of record NC_047043.1, on the reverse strand, counting down.
GGCTGTATCAATTTACATTCCTACCAACAGTGCAAGAGGGTTCCCTTTCCTCCACACCCCCTCCAGCATTTATTGTTTGTAGATTTTTTGATGATAGCCATTCTGACTGGTGTGAGATGATATCTCATTGTAGTTATGAATTACATTTCTCTAATGATTAATGATGCTGAGCATTCTTTCATGTGTTTGTTGGCAATCTGTATATCTTCTTTGGAGAAATGTCTATTTAGGTCTTCTGCCCATTTTTGGATTGGGTTGTTTGTTTTTTGATATTGAGCTGCATGAGCTGCTTGTAAATTTTGGAGATTAATCCTTTGTCAGTTGCTTCATTTGCAAATATTTTCTGGAAACACCTTCATAGACACACCCAGAAATAATGGTTAATCTGGGCATCCTGCAGCCAGTCAAGCTGACACCATAAAATCAACTGTCACACCCATGGTCCAGGTCTTCCAACAATGACTGAAGCAGAGACTGAGTAATTTTCTGTGTGCTCAGGAATCTAGGATATTCAACAGACTTTAAAACTTATAAGACTTAATTTTGTTTTGTGTGGTGAAAACATTTCAGCCGGATTGTAAAGTCATTTTAGAGGTTCTATTAGTTTACTAGGGCTGCTGTAATAAAGTACCACAAACTGGGTGCCTTAAAGAACAGAAATGTATTATCTTACAGTTCTGGAGGAGGCTAGACATCCTGAAATCAAGGTGTTGGCAAGGATGGTTCCTTCTGAGGTCTATGAGGAAGACTCTTTTGTCATTCCCTCCTTGGTGTGTAGATGGCCACCTTCTCCTTATGTCTCCTTACACTCTCTTCCTCTATGTATTTCCCTCTGTTTACAAATGCCCTCTTTTTATAAGGACACCAGTCATATTGGATTAGGACCCATTCTAAATGACCTCATTTTAATGTGATTACCCCTTTAAAGACCCTATCTCCAAATAAGATCCCATTCAGAAGCACTATATCTTCATTGGAGGGACACAAGTCAACCTATAACAGAGGTGATGACTTGGGAATAATAAATCAAAACAAATATTAACACAAAGTATATAGGTTAATGACAAAATACTACCAAATATCAATTGTATATGAAGCATGTATGCAATGTAGGGCATACATGATATATTATATTTAAACTTTGCCTTTAAAGAATTTATGTGAGAAGTAAAGCAATAAGAATTTGTAGTTTAAGAAAATCAAAACAACTTTAGAAATATACCAGGGAAGTTCATGTATAATTGACAAATTAATCAAATATGTAGTAGTGACTGCTAAAGTTCAGAAAAGGAGAATGCCCCTGTAGACTGGGTGGTGAGATGTTCAAATGCTTTCAAGTAGGTTGCAAGCTCTGGCTGCATATGTCTAAAACCAATAAGAAAAATTTCCAGATATTCCTTAATTCATTCTCCTGCTATACTGACCTGCTTTAGTTTGCTAGCCAGTGTCCCACAAATCCATTTTAATTATTATTTTCCTGCCTTTGCTCCTATCTATATAGATTAAGATGTCCTTTCCACCTCCTCTCATCCTTTTCACTTCCTCTCTTTTCTCTCCATCTTCAAATTCAACCACTTTCTTTAAATTTAAAGAAAGTGCCAAGTAATTTCCTGTTCACCTTTTTTATGATATGATGCCCTACATCTGTATCACCATGTACACCTCCCATTGGACTTACCAGATTATTAGATAATATGATACTATACTAAATAATAGAAATAAATAGTTACATGTCTGTATCTCTTCCCAATTTTTGTTGCCTTAAAATTAAGGATGATATTTTATTTGTATCTCTAAAGCCTAGCATCCTACTGGAAATATAAATTCCAAAAATTAATTTTAAAATATTTTGTACAGAAAGCAAAAGTCAGACTAAAATTCTAGTTTTGATGTTCTGTAGTGGGATTGGAATTGTCTACATATTGGCTGAAAAAATGCTGCTATGGGCATGAGAGAGCTCAAATGGGCAAAACTTAAAAGTGCTGGTCACTAATTTCACAGCTATGCACATGCACAAACATACCTTCTCTGAGGAAAAGTGATAAACTGGTTTGTTTTGTGACAATCATTGTTTGCATTTTCAAGAATTAAAAAAAGAGAATCTTAGAAAAATTAATATTTCCCTGTGAGAACATCACATCTAGAATCAGATACACAGCTTGAAGTACATTAAGAAAGACTTTAGAAAAGAAGAATAAACTTAGCTCATTGGGGCATGTTATGTAGATCTAGTTCAGGTCCTCTATTTCATAGATAATAATAAGGACAACTAACATCCAAGGGCCATACTATATGCCAGGGGTTATGCTGAACACTTTCAATGGATGAAGAAAATGCTCAGATTTCATAAAGCTATATGCAAGCTTGTGATTATATACTCAAACTGCAACTCTAAGAAACACTTCCAGTTATAAAATTTTTAGACAGCACTATCTTTTATATACCTGTTAATCACATGTGTGAAAGATGTAATAAACCAGTTTAAAATGCTGCCTGGTTTTTATATATCATGAGACTCTATCAACAGTCTTTCCTGTGTTTTTCAAGGCTTAGAAGAAGTTTTCAATGGAATAGAAACAATATTAAAAAGCTTACAGAAATGAAATATTTTTTTCCAATATGCAAGTTATAGCACATTCTAACTACATTATTTTTCAATACTAGCAACTATAGTTTGTTGGTAAAACAGATCAATACGTTATAATTTCACTTTATATCTTCACTGTGATTTTTTTTTTCATTAAAATTACATAAGGTTATTCTCTATATATTTAGAATAATATGACACAATTAACTTCTCTAAATCAGGGATTTTATGACCAGAATATGTTAATGGTAAGAATGTAGAGAAAGGGGGATATTTACAATTTAACACACTCGGTAACCTCAGTTAAGATAACCAAAAAAATACCAGAGAAAATCATGTAATTCCACGTCCCCAAAGCAGATATTTTAAACAAATTAACTTGACCCATGCTAAGGTACATATTGACAGAGATAAAATGAGAGGTCAAGTCATCAGTAACTGAATGAATCTATAGTTATTCACCCCCTCTGTCACCATCATATCAAACTGCTTAATTTGAGCAAGAAACCCATCTCATCTTGAACTATTTCATGCAGTATAAACCAACCAAAGAATAAAAATATCTGCTGAAAGCTTAATTGGAAAATATTTCCTTAGACACCAGGAAATATCAGCTTTTAGACCTCTAAATATACTAATGTTATAGATGCCACAGTGGTAAGGATATGTTTTTCTTGATTTCAAATTATATAGTCATACAATCTGAATTATTATAAAATCGTTCTCTAATATTCTACCCTTTCATAGAGCTAGTTTATGTATTAAATCATACTGAACCAAAGATAATTCAATTCTTTGATGACCACATCAGGTTCAACTTAAACTAGAAAACATATTGAACTTGGGTACCAAGTAAAACAGCCATTTGAATGATTTCTCCCTCTTTAAAAGCCAGTTGAGTCATCACGATATTCATAGATGAATGACTTAAACCTCTTTGGAGTGTGGATGAATTATCTTATATGAAGTCAAGAGCATTTGCTGGCCACAGCACACAAGAAAACAGCAACCAAAATAAGTTGACTGAAAGGGCTAAAGGAAGCCCAGACAGAGCAAAGGCTGAAGCTCAGACAGAGCAAAGGCCAAAGCCCACATGATTCCAGAGTATGCTGCCATTAGGGTAAATGTGCTGTGCTCATGCAATTACACTTCTGTAAGTGACTTCACCTCTCCTTTCCTCATCTGCAAAATAAGGAGGTTCAGTTGAATAAAACCAGATTATCTCACAGTTTGAGGAGACCCTTGCGGGCACTCAACTGAACTTGAAACTCATATTGAAGACCTACTGTGCACAAGCATCATGGCTCAAGTTAAAGAGAATCTATTACTGGGTGAGATGCCTTGTTCCATGAAGAGACAGTTCCAGTAAGTGACAATGATGTATTTGAGCAAAACATTGAAATTTAGACGAGACTTTCATTGATATTATTTTTCATATTCATACAAATTGTATGGAGGAGGACAAAGTTGTTGTTAATAATTTTCATTTTGTGCATCAGGAAATTAAAATTTAGAGAGAGTAAGTGACCTGTTTGAAATCACAAAACCATTAAGTGGTACTGCAGGTGCAAACCAAGGTGTTTAGATTCCAAGTACAGTGTTCTTTCTACTACCCCCAATTGCCTCTCTAAAAGTGTCTGCTCATATTGCACTAAAATCTACCTCTCTCCAATCCCCACCTGTTGATTCCAGTATTATTATTTGGACCAATAAGTATTTGATATATTTTAACATAGCCAATCTTTCAAACATGGGCTTAATTCACTGAAAGATCTCTTTAAGAAGCCATTTCCTTGCAATGTGTAGATATCTGCTGGTATGCTTATAAATATATTTGATGAACAGAGTGAGGTAGGGAAGGAATTAGAACATAAATAAAAATTGTAATTCAGACAGAGCCACTGCTAATTATAAATCAATGTGAAATTAAGAAGAGGTCATTTTGAATGAGACAGTTAAGAAAATATAAGGTAACAGAAGAGTGATAGTTTCAGTTAGTTTAGGAAAACTTCATGGAATGGATGAGAATTTTGGGGTTTTGAAATAGGATGTATTCTTTACAGTTGTTGCATGTCATAGGAACTTTGCAGTCCTGTTGTTAGATTTCAGAAAGAATGTGTAGACCAAGGAAGCAGAGCATAAGAGGGGTCTTATGGTGTGATGAAGCTGGCAAGTGGCTGGCACATTGCTTCTACCTATTGCCATTTACAAAAGAGAGAAAACTTCATGATTCTCGTGGATGACCCTTCACCTTGATGATCATTTTCCCTCCCAGAAAGCAGTCCAAACAAATGCAAACCTCATTCATTCCACAAATATAAATGTAACATCTTCTCTGAAACAGTTACGTCAAACAGTTAACCATGCACCAAAATTTATGCTGCTCCTCCACAGAATAGGTAGTGGTTGAGAACTGGATGCCCAGACAGAAAGTACATTTCCCAGCCTCCCTTGCATTTAAGTGAAGTCATAAGACTATTTCTTGCTAATGGAATATAAAAGTGGCATATGTCACTTTTATTGTGACAAGGTTAAGAAGTGTTAGGGCTTCTCCACCTTCTTTTTTCCTTTTATTCTACCTGAGCACAGTCAACTCTAGAATGCTAGAGAATAAGAGAGGCAGTTCCACGATGGAAAAATCCGAATTCCTAAATCTTCAGGTTGAGTAGAGCCACATTCTGACTGGGAACACCTGCATCAGAACTGTTATCCAAGCAAGAAATTAGCTTCAATTGTGTTAAGTCAGTACAATTTTGAGGTTTATTTGTCACATTAGCTTGCATTACTTTAGTTAATATAGGAAAGCACCGATGAATAAGATAGATATAAGCTGAGTTGAAGGAAAGTCAGAAATAAGTTTCGTTGTTGAATTCTTATACAATATTCATCCTCATTTCTTAGAATTAGTTTCCAGTATTCAGGCCAATTCACATTATATTTTCTAAATTTAAAAACAATTTTCAAATAAGCAAATTTTTGAAGTTTAAACTCCTTTTTTTTCAAGTTTAAAGGTGAAAATAATAAAACATGTTTCATTATTTTCTCTTGCTCAGGCCTTACTGAAATTTCATATGCATAAAAGTGCTGGAAAAGAACATGAATTCACATTTGTCTCCCTTTCATTACTCCATTCAGAAAGCATTTGTATCATGGACTATTCCACTAACTTTGTATTCTTTCCCAGGTTTGCTCTCCTACTGTTATAATATTGATTAGTAGAACCCTCTTCTAATACACTCATTATCAGAGAAGAATGAAAGATTTTGACAACAACCCTTAATTGTGTGAGCATTTAAGGTTAATTTGGTCTTCATTACTCTATTTTAAATGAGGTTTCATTTCCATACTAAAATTATTCACACCTTAATTTTATAACATAACTCATTCATCCCCTTAAAGGAAGAATGCTTCTTAATTTTAAATTTTAAAATGTAAGATCTAACAAGAATTCAAAAAAGTACAGTAAATGCTCTTTAACATCTTATTGGCCATCTATCATTGTGTGAATTGTAGTCAATAATAATTTGTCAAACAATTAACAGAGTTAATAAATAGTCACAGAGTAACCTAATCTGCCTGCCACCAGTAGTAACTAGTTGGGAATCAATATACTGAAACTCTTCAGCATCACACCTGATACCCAACCAGATGGAGAGCAAACGTGACATAACAGATAATGATTAATGATAAGGATGATATAGTTCACTAATAACATTTTAGGTGCTAGAAATCCTTTCTCTTCTCTCTCCTTGTTAAGTTTGCAAACATGTATCATACACTAAAGACTCTTTTAGGCAGAACTGTATGCATTCTTGGCAGTTTTTGCAAAAATACATATATTAATATAAAAATTAAGCTGAAGTCTAAATTACTTGATTATATCATTTCTGCACTTCAGTTGTTCCACGATAGGAAAAATTATAATGTGTGTTATTAAAAAAATTAAAATGTTAACATTTATCTAAGTCACCAAGGGACTCAGTAATCATGTTTATAAAACTAATACTTGCCCATGTGCACAAAAAGTATGCGTATTTCAACATTATTTGTGACATTAAAGATGGGACAATACCTTAATATCTACCAAGACGTATATGGTCTACACAGCAATAATCCGTACTATGCAATATCATCTTTCAGCTAAAACGAATAAGACAGATTCACGGAAAGATATCTAAGACATGTTTTTACATATACATTAAGATATTTTGGAAAACTGTTCATTCTATATCCAGGATTGACAAACCACTTCTTAAAGGGTCAGATAGCAAATATTTAAGGTTTTGCAGACCAAGACCAAGAGACAAAACTGAAGTTGTCATATGAGTTTTCATATAACTATTTAAAAGTAACAATTAAAAAATGTAAAAACCAACCTTAGCTCACAGGTAGTAAATGAACAAGTGGCCAAAAAGATTTGACCCCCAGGCTATAGTTTTCTGATCCCTCTTGTATATAATCCCATTTTATACATACATATGTGATAACATAAATATCTGTGCATAGGTCTGGAGAAATACCAAACTGATAGTATGTGTATCTGGGACAGAAATGATATTGGAATGGGGATGTGGTAGTCAAGGGGTTATTGCTTTATATATATTATTTAAAAATTTTACATATATTTTACACTCACGCACGCATGAGAGGGATCAACATTCAACCCTCTTGGAGATGATACAAACAAGGAGAGCATTCTAAGTAGCAAGCTGCCTGGACTCCTGTACCAGTTCCAGTCCACTTTAGAGCATTAAACAAGATTTTCAGCTTTTCCTCTTATATGGGGCCTCCTATAGCATCTAAGCAGAGGAGAAACTATGTGAAAGTTCAACTTCCTCCTTTATTACCTACTCTGATTTGATAGTGTGAAGGGGGAAAGCAACAGGTATGGAATTGCCAAAACCTCTCTTGAGTGCATAGACATAAACTCATCCCTGAGCATCTAACTCAACTTCTTCTCCTTTGAGATGTCATTGTTTCTCTGGAGAATAACTCCCTTTCAAACTCCTTTCCAGACTTTCACTCAAGATGAAGCTATCTAGATGATATGCAGCAGTGCTTCTAATTACTGTTTATTTCATTTGCATGACATTTTCCTCAATATACTTCCATTCTTAGGAGTTAGAGTCTGCAGAGTGTAGCCTTAACTTTGATTTAACTCTACTTGGTCAGATGTCTACTATATTCTTGGTCTTTCTCACTTTTGTGATTAAAAGATGCAAACTATTCCACACTTTGGCTTGTTTTCTTTCTTTTCCTTTCTTTTTGGCCACACCACACGGCTTGTGGGATCTTAGTTCCCTGATCAGGGATGGAACCCACATCCCCTGCATTGCAAGTGAGGACTCTTCTTTTTTTTTAATATTTATTTATTTGGTTGTGCTGGGTCTTAGTTATAGTAATTGGGCTCCTTAGTTGCGGCATGCATGTGGGATCTAGTTCCCTAACCAGGGATCAACCCCGGCCCCCTGAACTGGGAGTGCAGAGTCTTATCCACTGCGCCACCAGGGAAGTCCAGAGTCTTAATCACTGGACCACCAGGGAAGTCCATTCCTTGTTTTCTTATTGTATTTTTCACTTCTCCATAAGTTTCTTTTGGCCTATATGTTTTCTCTGGAATTAACTGATTTAATTTCTCTTACATCTAGAAGTTAACAACAATGTCTTTTCCTCCTCTTACACAGCAGGGTTTTCCATTTCTTACCTTTCTAATCAGTATTTCACACTTAGCATTGCAAAAATAGTCTCTTCTATGAAATGAGCTATAAAATTAAGAAGTGAAATTTCCTGGTTCTTCCAAGGTGTAAATATATACCATCTTGCAAATCCTCCAGAGAATGCCTTCAAGGGCTTTTGTTCTTTTCTAATCTGTATTTCTCTTGAAGAAATTCTCAAGAAATTGTGGTTACTTCTCATAACCGGGGCTTATCTTTACCCCTTTCAATTTAGGTTACTCTAGTTCTTTTTTTACAGTTCAGCAGGATCTCATTCTTTTTTTTTTTTTAACATTTTTTTTTTTTGGCTGAGTTGCATCTTTGTTACTGTGCGCAGGATTTCTCTAGTTGCAGTGAGCGGGTGCTACTTCGCTGTGGTGTGTGGGCTTCTCATTGTCGTGGCTGCACTTGCTGAGGAACATGGGCTCTAGGCGGGCAGGCTTAGTAGTTGTGGCGCACGGGCTTAAGTTGCTCCACGGCATGTGGGATCTTCCTGGACCAGAGACTGAACATGTGTCTCCTGCATTGGCAGGCGGATTCCTAAACACTGCACCACCAGGGAAGTCCCAGGATTTCGTTCTTAAAAAAGAATGATGCATAACTGAAACAAAGGTTTCTTTTCTTTTAAAATTACCAATCCCTAAAATGATTTCAGAGGCACAACCACTGGCCCTTGGAATCATATAGAATAGAGGTTGAACACCTCTAGATTGTAACTTTTGTGAGCAAACAAACATCTAGATCCGTGCTTCTCAAAGTACCTGTAGTGAAAGAACCACCATGTTGAGAAGCAATTATCTATGGGATCGTCATATGTTTGCATGTCTTTTAAGTGAGAGACATACTCACTGCCTTTTATTCTCAATTATCTTTTCAAGGATGTTTGTATTGTGAACAGATTTGGAGGACATAGATAAAGTTTTCCTCTGGAGCAAAGCACAAATTTGCTTACAACCTGGAATGTAGACATAGCATCTGCTTTGGGAGCAAAAAGCAGATATGCTTACTGTTGATTACAAAATATTTAGGTTTGCTGAACTCAGGGTTCCTCACCTGTAATGCAATCCACTGCTTGTGAAAGAGTAATCGGGCACTCTGTTTCATTTGGCAAGAATTGGATGGATGAAACAATATTAACAAATGCTGATGTTCTGGCTTCTCATTATTTCAAGTGATAAAGGGTCCTTAGTCTCTGAACCCATAGTTTCTTGTCTTCCTACCACAGATCCATGAAACTGTGGCAGGCTAACTTGTTAAATCGCATACAGCACAGAGTAAAATGACAATCTCTTCACAATTTTTCTTTTTTTATACTGAAGGTTCTTATTAGTCATCCATTTTATACACATCAGTGTATACATGTCAATCCCAATCTCCCAATTCATCACACCACCATCCCCACCCGCCCCGCTGCTTTATTTCCTTAGTGTCCATACGTTTGTTCTCTACATCTGTGTCTCAATTTCGGCCCTGCAAACCGGTTCAGCTGTACCATTTTCTAGGTTCCACATATATACGTTAATATATAATATTTGTTTTTCTCTTTCTGAGTTCCACATATATGCGTTAATATACAATATTTGCTTTTCGCTTTCTGACTTACATCACTTTGTATGACAGTCTCTAGATCCATTCATGTCTCTATAAATGACCTAATTTCATTCCTTTTTATGGCTGAGTAAGACTTCACTGTATATATGTACCACATCTTCTTTATCCATTCATCTGTCGATGGGCATTTAGGTTGTTTCAATGACCTGGCTATTGTAAATAGTACTGCAGTGAACATTGGGGTGTGTGTGCCTTTCTGAATTATGGTTTTCTCTGGGTATATGGCCAGTAGTGGGATTGCTAGGTCATATGGTAATTCTATTTTTAGTTTTTTAAGGACACTCCATACTGTTCTCCATAGTGGCTGTATCAATTTACATTCCCACCAACAGTGCAAGAGGGTTCCCTTTTCTCCACACCCTCTCCAGCATTTGTTGTTTGTAGACTTTCTGATGATGCCCATTCTAACTCGTGTGAGGTGATACCTCATTGTAGTTTGGGTTTGCATTTCTCCAATAATTAGTGATGTTGCGCAGCTTTTCATGTGCTTCTTGGCCGTCTGTATGTCTTCTTTGGAGAAATGTCTAATTAGGTCTTCTGCCCATTTTTTGATTGGGTTCTCTGTTTGTTAATATTGAGCTGCATGAGCTGTTAATATATTTTGGAGATTAATCCTCTGTCTGTTGATTCGTTTGCAAATATTATCTCCCATTCTGAGGGTTGTCTTTTGGTCTTGTTTGTAGTTTCCTTTGCTTTGAAAAAGCTTTTAAGTTTCATTAGGTCCCATTTGTTTATTTTTAGTTTTATTTCCATTACTCTACAAGGTGGATCAGAAAAGATCTTACTGTGATTTATGTCAAAGAGTGTTCTTCCTAAGTTTTCCTCTAAGAGTTTTATAGTGTTCAGTCTTACATTTAGGTCTCTAATCCATTTTGAGTTTATTTTTGTGTATGGCATTAGGGAGTGTTCTAATTTCATTCTTTTACATGTAGCTGTCCAATTTTCCCAGCACCACTTATTGAAGAGACTATTTTTACTCCACTGTATATCCTTGCCTCCTTTGTCATAGATTAGTTGACCATACGTGCATGGGTTTATCTCTGGGCTTTCTATCCTGTTCCACTGATGTATATTTCTGTTTTTGTGCCAGTACCACACTCTCTTGATTACTGTAGCTTTGTAGTATAGTCTGAAGTCGGGGAGTCTGATTCCTCCAGCTCCGTTTTTTTTCCCTCAAGATTGCTTTGGCTATTCGGGATGTTTTGTGCCTCCATACAAATTTTAAGATTTTTTGTTCTAGTTCAGTAAAAACTGCCATTGGTTTTTTGACAGGGATTGCATTGAATCTGTAGATTGCTTTGGGTACTAGAGTCATTTTCACAATATAGATTCTTCCCATCCAAGAACACGGTATATCTCTCCATCTGCTTCTATCATCTTTAATTTTTTTTCATCAGTGTCATGTAGTTTTCTGCATACAGGTCTCTTGTCTCCCTAGGTAGCTTTATTCCTAGGTATTTTATTCTTCTTGTTGCAGTAGTAAGTTGGAGTGTTTCCTTAATTTCTCTTTCAGATTTTTCATCATTAGTGTATAGAAATGCAAGAAATTCCTGTGCATTAATTTTGTATCCTGCAACTTTGTATTCTGCAAATTCATTGATTAGCTCTAGTAGTTTTCTGGTGGCATCTTTAGGATTCTCTATGTATAATAACATGTCATCTGCAAACAGTGACAGTTTTACTCCTTCTTTTCTATTCCTTTTATTTCTCTGATTGCCGTGGCTAGGACTTCCAAAACAATGGTGAATAATAGTGGCGAGAGTGGACATCCTTGTCTTGCTCCTGATCTTAGAGGAAATGCTTTCAGTTTTTCACCATTGAGAATGATGTTTGCTGTGGGTTTATCATATATGGCCTTTATTATCTTGAGGTAGGTCCCCTCTATGCCCACTTTCTGGAGAGTTTTTATCATAAATGGATGTTGAATTTTGTCAAATGATTTTTCTGCATCTATTGAGATGATCATATGGTTGTTCTTCTTCAATTTGTTAATATGGTGTATCACATTGATTGATTTGTGTACACTGAAGAATCCTTGCATCCCTGGGATAAATCCCACTTGATCATAGTGTATGATCCTTTTAATGTGTTGCTGGATTCTGTTTGCTTGTATTTTGTTGAGGATTTGTGCATCTAAATTCATCAGTGATATTGGTTTTTAACTTGCTGTTTTTGTAGTATCCTTGTCTGGTTTTGGTATCATGGTGATGGTGGCCTCACAGAATGAGTTTGGGTGTGTTCCTTCCTCTGCAATTTTTTGGAAGAGTTTGAGAAGGATGAGTGTTAGCTCTTCTCTAAATGTTTCATAGAATTCACCTGTGAAGCCATCTCGTCCTGGACTTTTGTTTCTTGGAAGATTTCTAATCACAGTTTCAATTTCATTACTCGTGATTGGTCTGTTCATATTTTCTATTTCTTCCTGGTTCAGTCTTGGAAGGTTATACCTTTCTAAGAATTTGTCCATTTCTTCCAGGTTCTCCATTTTATTGGCATAGAGTTGCTTGTAGTAGTCTCTTAGGATGCTTTGTATTTCTGCAGTGTCTGTTGTACCTCTCCTTTTTCACTTCTAATTTTCTTGATTTGAGTCCTCTCCATCTTTTTTTGATGAGTCTGGCTAATGGTTCATCAATTTTGTTTATCTTCTCAAACACCCAGCTTTTAGTGTTATTGATCTTTGCTACTGTTTTCTTTCTTCTATTTCATTTATTTCTGCTCTGATCTTTATGAGTACTTTCCTCCTGCTAACTTTGGTTTTGTTTGTTTTTCTTTCTATAGTTCCTTTAGGTATAAGGTTAGATTGTTTATTTGAGATTTTTCTTGTTTCTTGAGGTAGGCTTGTATGGCTACAAACTTCCCTCCTAGAACTGCTTTTGCTGCATCCCATACGTTTTGGATTGTTGTGTTTTCATTGTCATTTGTCTCTAGGTATTTTTTGATTTCTTCTTTGATTTCTTCAGTGATCTCTTGGTTATTTGGTAATGTATTGTTTAACCACCATGTGTTTTTTTTTTTTTATATTTTTTTCCCTGTAACTGATTTCTAATCTCATAGTGTTGTCATCAGAAAAGATGTTTGATTTTAATTTTCTTAAATTTACTGAGGCTTGATTTGTAATCCAAGTTGTGATCTATCCTGGACAATGTTCCATGTGCATTTGAGAAGAAAGTGTAATCTGCTGTTTTTGGATGGAATGTCCTATAAATATCAATTAAATCTATCTGGCCTATTGTGTCATTTAAAGCTTGTATTTCCTTATTAAGTTTCTCTTTGGATGATCTGTCCATTGGTGTAAGTGAGGTGTTAAAGTCCCCCACTATTTGTGTTAATGTCGATTTCCTCTTTTATAGCGGTTAGCAGTTGCCTTATGTATTGAGGTGCTACTGTGTTGGGTGTATATATATTTATAATTGTTATATCTTCTTCTTGGGATTGATCCCTTGATCATTATGTAGTGTCCTTCCTTGTCTCTTGTAAAATTCTTTATTTTAAAGTCTACTTTATCTGAGTATTGCTACTCCAGCTTTCCTTTGATTTCCATTTGCATAGAGTATCTTTTTCCATCCCCTTACTTTCAGTCTGTATGTGTCCCTAGGTATGAAGTGGGTCTCTTGTAGATAGCATATATATGGATCCTGTTTTTGTATCCATTCAGTGAGGCTGTGTCTTTTGGTTGGAGCATTTAATCCATTCACATTTAAGGTAATTATTGATATGTAGGTTCCTATTACCATTTTCTTTATTGTAATGGGTTTGTTTTTGTAGGTCCTTTTCTTCTCTTTTGTTTCCCACTCTAAGTTGCTTTAGCATTTGTTGTAGAGCTGGTTTGGTGGTGCTGAATTCTTTTAGCTTTTGCTTGTCTGTAAAGCTTTTGATTTCTCCATCAAGTCTGAATGAGATCCTTGCCAGGTAGAGTAATCTTTGTTGTATGTTCTTCCCTTTCATCGCTTTAAATATGTCATGCCACTCCCTTCTGGCTTGTAGAGTTTCTGCTGAGAAATCAGCTGTTAACCTTATGGGAGTTCTCTTGCATGTTACGTTTCCCTTGTTGCTTTCAATAATTTTTCTTTGTTTTTAATTTTTGTCAGTTTGAATACTATGTGTCTCAGTGTGTTTCTCCTTGGGTTCATCCTGCCTGGGACTCTCTGCACTTCCTGGACTTGGTTGGCTATTTCCCTTCCCATGTTAGGGAAGTTTTCGACTATAATCTCTTCAAATATTTTCTCAGGTGCTTTCTTTCTCTCTTCTCCTTCTGGGACCCCTATGATGCACATGTTGTTGCATTTAATGTTGTCCCAGAGGTCTCTTAGGCTGTCTTTATTTCTTTTCATTCTTTTTCTTTATTCTGTTCTGCAGCAGTGAATTCCACCTTTCTGTCATCCAGGTCACTTAGCCATTCTTCTGCCTCAGTTATTCTGCTATTGACTTCTTCTAGTGTATTTTTCATTTTGGTTATTGTATGGTTCATCTCTGTTTGTTTGTTCTTTAATTCTTCTAGGTCTTTGTTAAACATTTCTTGCATCTTCTTGATCTTTGCCTCCATTCTTTTTCTGATGTCCTGGATCACCTTCACTATCATTATTCTGAATTCTTTTTCTGGAAGGTTGCCTATCTCCACTTCAGTTAGTTGTTTTTCTGGGGTTTTATATTTTTCCTTCATCTGGTACATAGCCCTCTGCCTTTTCATCTTATCTCTCTCTCTGTGAATGTAGTTTTTGTTCTACAGGTTGTAGTTCTTCTTGCTTCAGCTGCCTGCCCTCTGGTGGATGAGGCTATCTAAAAGGCTTGTGGAATATTCCTGATGGGAGGGACTGGTGGTGGGTAGAGCTGGCTTTTGTTCTGGTGGGCAGAGCTCAGTAAAAGTTTAATCTGCTTGACTGTTGATGGGTGGAGCCACGTTCCCTCCCTGTTGGTTGTTTGGCCTGAGGTGACCCAACACTGGAGCCTACCTGGGCTGTTTGGTGGGGCTAATGGCAGACTCTGGGAGGGCTCACGCCAAGGAGTACTTCCCAGAACTTCTGCTGCCAGTGTTCTTGTCCTCAAGGTGAGCCACAGCCACCCCCCACCTCTGCAGGAGACCCTCCAACACCAGCTGGTAGGTCTGGTTCAGTCTCCTATGGGGTCACTGCTCCTTCCCCTGGGTCTCGATGTGCACACTACTTTGTGTGTGCCCTCCAAGACCGGAGTCTCCGTTTCCCCCAGTCCTGTCGAAGTTCTGCAGTCAAATCCCACTAGCCTTCAAAGTCTGATTCTCTAGGAATTCCTCCTCCCATTGCCAGATCCCCAGGTTGGGAAGCCTGACAAGGGGCTCAGGACCTTCACTCCAGTGGGTGGACTTCTGTGGTATAAGTGTTCTCTAGTTTGTGAGTCACCCATCCAGCAGTTATGGGGTTTGATTTTATTCTGATCACGCCCCTCCTAACATCTCATTGTGGCTTCTCCTTTGTCTTTGGATGTGGGTTATCTTTTTTGCGGAGTTCCAGTGTCTTCCTGTTGATGATTGTTCAGCAGCCAGTTGTGATTCCAGTGCTCTCGCAAGAGGGAGTCCCTTCACAATTTTTGACATAATATTGTTTCTTATTTAAAATTTTCCATTTGGTCACATACTGATATATTTATAAAATACAACCCTGTGGTAAGTAGCTTCTAAGGTAACTTCCAATAATACCTAATTTGTGCTTTTAATGCCCTTCTGTAATCTTCCTAAGTGTGGGCGAGATGCTCTGATTTTCTTCTTATGATCAGAATATGTCAAAAGGGATAGGCTGTGACTTTCAAGATTAGGTAACATATAGACTCTGGTTTCCATTTTGATTTTCTTCTTCTTCTTCTCTTGCTTGCTACTATGATGGAAGCCAGATATCATGCTATGGTGTTCCCTACAGAAACGTCCATCTGGCAAGAAACTGATGGTAGCCTCTATCCCACAGCCAGTGATGAACTGACGTTCTTAGTCCAAAAACCCACAAGGAACTGAATCTTGCTTAAAACCATGAGAATGAGATGAGAAGCAGATCTCCCCTAGTTGAGCCTTCAGATGAGACTACAATCCTGGCTGACATTTTGATTGCAGCCTAAGAGAGAGTATGAGACAGGAGACCCAGCTAATCTATGCCTAGATTTCTACAGAAACTGAGAGATAATGAATATTTGTTGTTTTAGGCTGCTATATTTTGGGGGTAATCAGTTAAGCAGTTAGGCAATTCAAGCACTGGCATAAGTTCATGGAGCACCCTTGCCTTACTCTAGATAATATGCTCTGTGAGGGAAGGAATCCAATCTACCTTATTCATCAATGTATCCTCATACAGTGTATGGTACGTGATAGGTTATTGATAAACTATTTTTGAAAAGGTTAATGACCCTCTGGTCAAACCCAATTCTGGCCAGAATATCTGTTAATAAGATATAAATTGAGAATTGGGAAGCATGAGGGTAAGTAAAAGTCATGTAGAACAGCCACTGTATTACTAAGAAGACAGTAGGTGATACATATAATGGATGGAAGAGGAGTTTGGAAATAATGATTTAAATAATAATCTATGGGATCTATTCTTGATGTACACATAAACATAACTTAAATACATATATAAGAAATTTGGCTCAATTAGATATTTGTATATTTATACAAACTCCTCATCCTTCTCCTTAATTTTCTATTATCATTAACTTTAATTTTTATATATAATTTTAAAAGGCTACCCTTTTGGCTAACACTTTGGTAACAAATCAGTGCTTAAAAACAGTCAGAGAGCCAGACCATTGCTATTGATTGTGTGACTGAAGGCATTTAAACTCTG
This sequence comes from Tursiops truncatus, assembly GCF_011762595.2. Lineage (NCBI taxonomy): Eukaryota > Metazoa > Chordata > Mammalia > Artiodactyla > Delphinidae > Tursiops > Tursiops truncatus. Next base: position 88,638,017 of record NC_047043.1, on the reverse strand, counting down.
TGGCCCACAGGGACTGCAACTGTCAAAAGATCATCAGGTAAATGATCTCTAAGGCCTCTTCTAAAAAGTAAAAATTCTATGTATCCTGACTCCATCTACAAAAGTTAAAATAAGTCAGCCCACATTGATCTGAAAGAAACATTTCATAAGACTTTTTTTTTTAACATCTTTATTGAAGTATAATTGCCTTACATTGTTGTGTTAGTTGCTGCTGTATAACAAAGTGAATCACCTACAGGTATACATATATCCCCATATCCCCTCCCTCTTGCGTCTCCCTCCCAACCTCCCTATCCCACCCCTCTAGGCAGTCACAAAGCAAAGCAGGTCTAGTTCTAATTTAAGGCTGCCCCACAAATTTAATAAACCAGTATTAAAAATTAAAAAAAAAAACAAACCTAAATACTAAAATTATTTCCTAAAACTAAAGAAATAACTTTTCCAAGGAAAAATAATTATTTGGAGTCACTACAATTTCACTTATTTTACAGAAAGAATTACAAAGGAGAGCTTGCTAAACAGGATAATGTTCTTTAAAATATTGTAATTTCTAAAATTTAATTCATAGTTTATTTTTATATATTATGACTTTTGGAGATTTTAGATGACAGAGGATCTGTCATTCTAGCTTGCAGTTTCTCTATTGCCTGATATCTCTTCCACTGAATTTATGACTTGTAAATAACAAATCAACCAAGAAATTCCATTATATACTGTTATATTTACAGAGAAATTCATTTTTCCTACTAATAAAATTATAGCTTATTTCCAATTTTCTCTAATGGATCTTCTTATTTTATACATTCAAGTTTTCCCCAATGGATTTCCTTAATGTAAAGTATGACAATAGTTTCCCACACCTGCTCAAGCTGGAAGTGTTAAAAAAAAATTATAAAGTATTACAATAAGATGACTAACTTACCACCCAGGGAAGCAAACCTACTTAGACAACAGGCTTAATAGCTAGCTAAAATTGACTACCACATTCTAGTTCAATAAGAAGAAACAGATATAATATTTATGCTTTAAGAAGTAAATTGACAACTGTCATGTTAAGAAATATTTCAAATTATCAGTGAACCAAAATTTGTAAGTAAAGTCAACAGTAATTTTTTTACAAAATATAATTCACAATAGAAAAGAAAAATAACACACATAAAAGTCTATGGAAAAATGTGTTTTATTAGTAAAAGGTTATATGTTTTCAGGATTTAATAAATCATAGAATGAAAAATGCTGATATAGGAGTGATAAAGGTGCTAGAGATGTAAATTAAAAAGGTTTCCATAACTTCTGCTTTTTTGAAAGTACAGTTTCTTTGCAGATAAAAAGTAAATAAGCATTGAGAGGGCTTATCTGCATAAAATGGCAGATATTAATTGTCTCTGTCCATAAGATTCCTCAGTATGTTGGCTAAGATTTATACAAGGTGCCTTCATTTGGTCTCTTTAATTTTTATGGCAATGCAGTGACTTCTAACACTCAAGAATACACATTCTCTTACCAGGATATAATTGGACAAACTGTATTTGTAACAAGTGAACACAACCAGAAATGTCACATTTTAATATAAAACTCAACTAATCTGGTGTGATAAGTTCACCATTAAGAAACCTGGGCTGTACTTCATGTGTGGAAAGAATGCTTAAAGGGCCCCTCAGGAAACTCTGAGGCATTAAGTATTACTTCCCAGCAGACTGGGGTCAGTGACAAATGTGGGAGATCTTGAAGGAAGGGGGAAAAACTCATCTCATAAATATTGAAGACAAAAATTGGTTGAGATAAGTGGTTTTCTGTTCTCAGAGAAGATGACTTTAGAAAACTTATAAAAAGAAAGAAAAGATAATGACTTTCATGATACTTACAGACTCACCATATGGCTATTTACTATAGGGCTTTAGATTTACTCACCATAGAACTAATGGACTTTTGTGTGTTAACAACACATTTTGTACCTATATAGATATAATTGATAAAATATACACCACATAACTATATAAGCACATAGACTATATAAAACAGCCATTGGGATTATTTTAGTAATTATTCCCAAATGTGAGGAAGTCATTCAGAGGAATAGCATCAATACGCTTATGGAAATACATCTTGTCTTTTCAAAATCAGATATAAAATTTAATATAAGGAATGCTTTAAAAAATTCTTAAAGTAAGTTAAAGGATAGAGCAAAGAAAGAAATGCATTGAAGAAATAAATTTATAGAAAAATATCATCACTATCACTGACTTCTTTCCAGAGCTTGGATTTTAACATTTCCAGATGGTTTAAGAGAAAATTCTGTAGTAGTTAAAGAGTAAGAGTCTCATAATATGAAAAAAAATTAAATGTCATTCTGTGGATAGGCTGACTTGTATGAAAGAATTTGAAAAATAAATTAAGACAGTAAAAAATACATTTTCTTAGTCATATTACAGCTGGAAATACTACAAACCTCAGTTTTTAGATACTGTGCTAGTTATTACATACTGTGAAAGTAGGGCTTGCTTTTATTTATTAAACTATAAAATTATTATAACATTATTGACCCAATGTTGAAATGCATTAATAAGAATAGTACAGTTTGTTAATTTAAAATTTAGACATAAAACTGTAATATATATATGCTCAACACACCACAGACAAGTATAAAATTATACTCCTAAAACTGATTTCTCTATTTATGACCTTCTTCCAATCTATTTCAGTCTTTGGGATAGAAATGCACACTTATCAAACCTTTATTTTTATTTGTCTATATATAGGTTAAAGCTTCCCCATCTTTTGAAAATATAAGTAGCTCTCAAAGTTAACCTTATTATTAAACAAAATACAAAAAGTGTTTCCTGACCACATTTATTCACTAGCCCTGAAATGGATTTTTTAGTTGATACCAAAGAAAAATAAACAATTCCACCTTTGAGGAACTCAAAATCTTGCTAAGACACCAAGATGTACACATATAAAACAATAAGACACATAAATGAGCATTAGTAACATAACACTGAACATAACATTATGATTATATTTTCTTCACTTCATGTGTCACTCAATAAAAAACAAGGAAAAAATTATATATATATATATGAATTTCAGGATTAGACTAATGGGCAATCACATCCACAAAACATTATTTTATGAAGCCAATACAACTGACTTAGCATCTGCAGTAGTTACTATGGCTATAATGTGCTTTGAGATATTTGAATGAAATACATTAAATCATCATCACTAATGACCATTGATACTGTCGTTAAAAGTCTAGTAGCAACCATGTGAGGGTCTAATGGGAAAAGAGAATTATAATGAACTATAGCGACCACTAGACTATGTGAAATCTCTCCTCGCTGGTCTCTTCTCCATGGTCAAAATAGGAATCAATATGATATTGAGTGGGTTGGTATTTACATGAGGGATGATAATCATTTTTTTAAAAAACCTTACTTTCTTACCACAGCAGTTTCCAAAACTGTATTTCATAAGCTAACAAAATATTTTAAAATGGGTCTTCTGTAGACTGAATGTAGTCATATGTTTAAACTTACTATCTATGTGATGGTATTTGGAGGTTGGGTCTTTGGCAGGTGGAGCCTTCATGAATGAGAGTAATGTCCTCATAAAAGAAACCCTGGGGAACACCTTCCCCCTTCCCCCATGTGAGGGCACAGCACGAGCACACACCCCTATGAATGAGGAAGCAGGCCTTCATTGGTGGTTAAATTTGCTTACAGCTTGACCTTGGACTTCCCAGACCAGAGGACTGTGAGAAATAAATGTCTGTTGTTCATAAGTCACCTACTCTATGTTACTCTGTTATAGCAGGCTGAACTAAGACAGCCCAAACTGACTAAGACAGGGTCTACTGCACGTAAAAAGATAAAATTTGTTAAGTAAAGACATAATCTGAAAATTACAGGCACTTTTTAAAAATTCAACAAATTTAACTCTATGGGTAAACTTTCACTGAAGTGTCCTTAGTTTTCTTTTTGCCACCAATCTCTGACTCCACTGGGTCTGGATTTAGGGATTCTACTGCTTAAAAGTTCTTTCTCCAGTAGTCCACATTTTATTTCCACCTTGATGAGGAATAGGCTTGTTACTATGTGACACACAATTAACCAGGTATTTATGAATGTCAGACAATGTGAGAATGCACCTAGACCTTAAAATCAGCACCACTAAATGAAACAACTCTAGAAGCCACGTTCATATTGTATTCTATGGGAACATATCCCCCTTGCCCAGGGAGCATGGAGAATACAGTGTGAACGATAATTTTGAATCTGGACTACTTGATTTGTCCCCTTAAAATAGAGGGCACGCTGGAATCTAGACAATATCACTTAATTGGCAGTGCAGTAGACTATGAATTGTTAAAAAATGATACATTGCCCTAGAAGTACCAGAAATATTCCTATTGTCTCCACCCCCCACCTTTTTTTTTTTTTTTTTTGTTAAAAGACACAGTGGGACAAATGTGATGGAGAAACAAGAGAAACAAAACTGGGAGGAAACTATCCAAGATATTTTGCAATTGCAATATTCAAATATTTCTTTTATATCCTTTGTATCACTCTATGAAAGCAATACATTCTGTGCTCATGATGCGCTCTCATGTTTTATGACATTAGGGAATTATCTAAGATTCTGTGAACTAGGAAAGGTTTTATCACCTCAGTGCTATGCCAGTTGTCTAAAGACTCTGATGAGGGCTAGAAGAAATGATCTACAGTCAGTAATGACCACTATTTGCATATCTAGCCAGGTAAGCATCATAACATGTCATTATATTACTAAGGGAGAGGGGTCTCGATGGCATCAAAAACAGTCTGAAATAGAACTGCCAACATTCTTATATCTAAAACCAAATAGTTCACTTAATCTGAAAACCTAGTCTTAGAGTTGATATGGGTGTATGTATCTATTTCAGAAAACCTAGGTTGCTTGGTAGATTCTCCTGCAACATTCTAAATTCTAATTGGAAATTACTATTGGATAACATTTAGTTACACAGATTATTTAAATATGTAACTGAATTTTGAGTAAAACTCCAGGAGAGAAAAAGATTTGAGCAAATATGTTTGTTGTTTTTTATTTTTGTCAGAAGTACATAAACCCTTTGAAATGGTATCAAACAGAATCTGAAACATTACTCTCTGAATGCAGTGATGAACTAGATGTGTGACTGGTTTTGGTAAAAACTGAAAAAGGACTAAGTACATTCATTGTTAAATGAATATAATTTTTCCATCTTGTAATAATAAAGCTATCACTCATTCTGCCTATACACTTTTCAGCTTTAAACTTCATGTGAAATTGGAGAGAACATGTTGTAGGATATCTTGCGGGAAGGCACATTTCAATGCTTGTGTGGAGGGCAAATCTACACCTTGTACTTGTGGATATTTTAAACTGAAGGCAAAAGCCATCACTGAGGTATAAACAATTTGTAGAACCTCATAAGATATTCAACTTTGTTTTCTTTTTGGAGGTAGAGGATTAAGAAGCAGATTCTGAAATACTGCTGCAATCCTATATAGAGAATTATCCAGAAAACATATTTTAATAATATAGTTTAAGTAGTCTACTCCAAGGATGTTCTGGTCACTTCATTTCATTTCCATTTTTTAACATTAAAGTATTTTTTGTAGAATTTGTCTGATGTGATGAAAATGCATCTCTGGCTCAACTGAAGCTGAGAAGTCTCAACAGTGTTCATGAATAAATGCCTAATTTCTTGATCAGAAATAGTGTTCTACAGAAAAGGCTAGCATGTGGCATTAACACTATAATTTCTCAGTGAGAGAAAAATAATAAAGATAAATAATCTCTGAATGGACCCAAAGAGGACGGAAGCAAATAATGTCAGATGACCTCTGAATGCATGGGAGATAAGAGAAATTGAATCTCATTATATGATCATTGCTAAAGTACAGAAGTGAGAGGAAGAGGATACTATAGGACAAAGATGCCTTAGTGAAGAAGTATGATTTGAGGCAAACACTGTTGAATTGAATTGGAAAGAACTAAACCAAGCAATTTCATATATCTGATGCTTAATAAATGAGAAGTGAATGAGGAAGAGCCATGTCAGAAGGCAACTGCTGAGCAAATGTGAATCAAACCAAGATAAATAATGTTCAAGGGTGGTTACTGAGACCAGCAGGGTGAATTATGATAAATGATATAAATGGTCAATCTTTAAACGAGTGAAAAACCAAGATCAATGCTTCCAGATGTAAAAAAATAAATTAAAAAGGAAGTGACCAAAAGACACTAGCCTCAGGATGCAGCCAAGAGTAACCATGGCAGAGTATTCATAAAGAAAGTATCATTAGCCACTGAGGCTTTCCCTACTTTTCAATTTCCTGTAATGTAATATAACTTTCCTTATTCTTTCTTTATTTATCTATTTATTTTTGGCTGTGGTGGGTCTTCGTTGCTGTCGGTGGGCTTTCTCTAGTTGTGGCAAGTGGGGGCTACTCTTTGTTGTGGTGTGTGGGCTTCTCATTGCGGTGGCTTCTTTTGTTGTGGAGCATGGGCTCTAGGCACCCGGGCTTTAGTAGTTGTGGCACGCAGCCTCAGTAGTTGTGGTGCACAGGATTAGCTGCTCTGTGGCATGTGGGATCTTCCCAGACCAGGGCTCAAACACATGTCCCCTGCATTGGCAGGTGGATTCTTAACAACTGTGCCACCAGAGAAGTCCTAACTTTCCTTATTCTTTAAGATAATCTGAGTGTGTACTTTTTTGTTGTTGTCATTATTTATAGTAGAAAGAATTTTAAGTGATAAAATAAATCTCTTTCCTGCAGCAAAAATACTGAAACACACAGGTGTTTCAACTTCTCATATATATATATGTATATATATGTATATATATACATATATATATATATGTATATATATATATGTATATATATATATGAGAGACAGATAGAGCCGCAGAGAGACTTTGATTAAAAACCACCTTCAATTTGAGAAACAATTTTTTTCGATGCCTTTTTTTCAATTGTATAACGTACTTTGGGCTGATTCTTTAAAGCCCACCAGTAAACATTGTGAAATCTACTGCTCAGATGTTTTGAGGTGGTCATGGAACTTATTTAGAAATAATCAAGTTCTCCTGAACTTTGTCTAGGACACCTTAGACACTAGAAGACCTTGTTGTCACATCTACTGGAAGTTAACCATCACCACTCTTTCTTTCATGTATTTTGACTGAACAAAAACTTTATTTGAATGTTTACCTATTACACTTAAATAGCCAAAGTTATAGAGAGAAAATAATTACTGAAAAAAATGTATCTCCTGGATCTTATTGCCTCTATGCCATATAATGGACTATCTATTGACACAGAAATGACTCTCACTGTTGGCACATTGCAGGAATCTCAGAACATATCAGTTCCCACACAACCTTTCATTTTAACATTCAGTCATTCTCTAGGAAGTTTCTGAAATATATCAGTTATACCAGTTGTCATTCTCTAACCATTCCAGCATCCGACATAGCTGAGGCTGGCACTAAGGTACAATGAAAAGAGCCCTTTCTTAGAGACAGAAGGTTTAGCCTGTGGCCCTATTTCTGCCACTTCCTAGCAGTATAACTTTCAGGAAGTTTAACTGGAAGGCTCCCAAACTATTATTCCCTTTTTGAACTCCAGATTCATATTTCCAATTAGCTGGATAACTTCAGGCAAGAAACTATCTTCCTGAGCCTCAGTTTCCTCAAGTGACTTGGCAATTTTACAAAGCTGAACCAGGTATCTAGAAGGACACATGTAAATGTCATCTGAGAATTGTAAAGTTCTGTTTCTAGCTACATGATTATTATGAAATACTTTCTTGAGGCCACACAACCTCTTTCTCTCAACTCTCATTACAGATGGGTTCTTAGGAAACACATGCTGAGATGGAGTTTGGGGTGCAAGATTTTATTATTTATTATTATATTTTTTTCAACTAAAAGCTGGGAAGGGAAGGAGGAAGAAGCAGGATTGAGCAGAAGAAATCAAATTACAATGCAGGCCTGACTGACATAGCCTTGTCCCACCAGATGTGGGTACAGGGAGCTCTGGAAGGAGTATTATCTGTTAGAATTGTCCCCTGTCTGGTCAAGCTGGCAGATATTTATATGCCTGCCTTGCTCAGTCACTGTGTTTGGGCTGTATTTGGAATGGTGTGACCTTGGGTAGACCAAGCTTTCTGATACTGAGGTAGATCTTGAAGAAGCTGACATCTTAAAGAACGTGTCTGCTGACTACTTCCCCACAATCCTTCTTTTAAGGAGGATTTGAGAGCCACATCTCCAAAATACACCTGTTATATAAGTTTGTTATATCTTGTGCTTTCTCTGACATCCTTGACACAGGTGTTTCAACTGTTCAGTCTATGTATTCTACTTCTTTCATTCTCTATTTTCTTCTTTGAAGGTGTCTTATATTTCTTGGGTTTCAATCTTCCACAAAGATAACTCATAATCTATGTCTGACCACTTTCTTGGGCTCTACTTCCATATTTTAGTTGTACTGTAGACAACTTCAATTTGATCCCATTCTGAAAATGAAATTGTTTTAACAAGTCCTCTCAGCTGTCTGTTCTGTTTCCACTGGTACCAAATGCCACAGTAAACAGTCCAAAGATCTTTTCATCCCACATTCTTTCTCCTCTCTCTATATGTCTCAACAAATTCTTCATTGGGTCTTCAAGTGAATTAAGTTCTCCAACTTATTAGCTTGACTTAAATGATCTTTTGGATTCTGATCCAAATCTTCACAGTCATAATTCTCCCACAAAAATTCTCTCTTCTGATCATCTGGTCCAGACACCATCACTGTGCACACCAATAATTTACTACCTTTCCACACTGGCTCTAGCCCTTCCTGTTATCTGAAATCTCTATATATTCTTCTCTCGTTTTAGGAAATTTTTTTCATTTATTACGTACCTTAAAAACTGCATTTTTGATGAAGCCAATCTTTACCCATTTGATATTATTTCTTAATCCTCTGAATTTTCATGATATTCATTATTTTTACTACTCATTTGAAACAAATAAGGTGTTTTGATTTTGAAAGAAGATGTATTTTAATAATAATTCTAAAATACCTATAGGATGATAATTATGGACCACATACTTATATTAGGTCTTAGAATATCAGAGTGAGGGGGGAAATGTTGTTGCACATACACAAAGTACAGATAAAAGATAATTAAACAATAACCAGGTAAATAAATATAGTATTTCTATTGTGTTATTAGAATGACATGTTCTTGGTACCTTGAGTCTACATAAGAAGGAAATTTGACAATATCAAAAAGGTCAGTGAAAGTTTCCCTTAGGAATTAAGTATTGAGCTGAAATCTACTTGATAAAGAGAAGTGAATTGGTTGAAAATGGGAGGAAAGAACAACTGCACAGAAAATGACACATGAAAACAGGAAAAAAAAACATGCCATCTCCTGTAACAGGAGATGGCATGGGACTTAGGGGGAATAGACAAGACATTAGTAAAGGAGAAGTGAAAGAGCAAGGGATGTAAGATATGAAATGAGTCTGTGTATGTAGGCAGGAGCCAGTATGTGGAGTGCTTTATGGAAGACATTGAAGACTCCTGTTTTGGTCTTAAACTAAGGGCATTAGGAAGCCATTGAGGAATTTTAAGTACAGGTCTAATGGCATATTTTCAGAGTGGAAAAGAAAAGAAAAAGAGAAGAAAAGAAAACTCACATCATGTCTGGCTGGGGTGTAGAGAATACACCGATAGGGTGCAAAGATGGACCTGAGTAAACTATTTAGGAAACTAGCACCTTAAATCTGGTAAGAGATGAGGGTACCACGAGTGGAAACAGTAGTAAGAGAGGGATGTGGGAAGGTTTATTTCATATTTAGAAGGTAAAAACTCCAGGGCTTGGTGTTCAGTTGGCTATGGGATATGAGGTAATGGAGACTGATCTGTCTGGTTTGCCTAACTGAATATTCCACTGCTGTAGCAAACCAACAAAAAACAATCAGGTTTATAAAGAAGATTAAGAGATAAGACATGTGCCTATTAAATGTGCCTTTAAAACCTACAAGAGGAGATTTTAAGCAAGGCAGAGGGAATTATCAGTATGGAGCTCAGAAGAGGGTTTTAGCCTAGACAGATAAATTTGGGAGTTAACTACAAGCAGAAATAAAACGTCACAATTCAGCTCTATTATTACTGTGAAACAGTGGACAAATGTAGCAAACTAAGGCTCTTCCAAATCTATTTTTTCCTTATTGCTGGGCATATGGTCATGAAGCTAGTGATTACACTTTACAGACCCTCTTCTATCTAAATGTAGCAATGTGAGTAAATCCTCACCAACAGAATGTTACAGAATTGACGGAGCCAACTTCTAGGTTTTTTTCATTATAATGCTTGGCCTGAACTTGTTTATCCTTCTCATTCAAAGTGGCTGAAACTAGGTACAATGAGAACTACAGCAGACCCACCTGTCCCTGGATGACTTTTGGGGACACAGTCTGCTTACCTGCCAGATACTACCCACCACTTTAGAGAAATAAACTTTTATCCTGTTGGAGTCATTGCATTTTTAGGTCTTTTGATCACAGCAGTTTACTGTTTACTCAAATTTTCAAAAGCTCACCTGTAATATAATGAACCTACAGATCTGGAGAAACTGACAGGTGATGTGCAAAATGCAAGTACATTTTTTGGCTTATGGCATCATGCAAATAATTGTTTATATTCATATCGATCCTGCAAGTTAGGTTTCATATTCCTATTATATAGACAGGAAAGTTAAACTCAAAGTGTTTCAATAAATTGCTTAATTCACTGAGATGTTAAGGGATCCAGGATTCAAATACAAGCCCAACTTCAAAGATCGCATTGTTTCTAAGACTACGTGTTACAGGTTTATACCTTTAATTGTTTCAGTACCTTGAGCATCAGCACCATGTCTTTTACTTTTTATTTTCTGGAGTGCCTAACACGAGGCCTCACACAGGGTTGGAACTCATTAAATATTCATTTATTTCCTTAGAATACAGGCCTTAACAGTCCAACTAGAGAATTCACTTCCTTCCATAAAATTCAGTAATGAGAATGAGCCCGAAGAGACTTAATTTCATTTCAGAGAATCTATATCCAACACCATATCACTATATATTATAAATCATGGCCTATTTGCAAAATGAGGCTCTGTTCTAATGGATCTGAACCCTCAGCTTTTTTCATTTTGCTCAGATTTGTAAATCGGCATGCAAGCAAACAAATAACTTTCAATAACCCACATAGTTGCGCTGTTTATTTGTATTGTTTTTATTTTAACCAGGATGCCTCGTTCCCAAGGATCACATAAAGAATGAAATCAGCATTTCTCCAAATCACTCACTCAGCAAAAATAATTAAATAAATGCTCCTCACCTTTGAATAATAGCTATTTTCAAGAGTAAATCATTTACGTACTTATTATTAATATCCAACCACTGTGTTGACGGGAAATGTTATGATTCCACGTGGAACTGAAAACCTCTCAGTATTAGATTCTGCATGTTTACCTATCTTGACACCTCTTTCTTTCATTAGTATTCATGCAGCCTTGCAATGGAGAAATAAGGTAATGAAAATTCAGCCTGAATCAGATCTGTATTTACATGGGCAGGCATGGACAAGGAAGTTCGTTTTGGCTGAACCCATGAGCTCTCTGATTTGTTTCCTTATTAATATTTTCCTTGTAATCATTAATATACTTTTATTGCATCCTGGGAACAGTGTGGGAGTTAAACATAAACATTGCCGTTAAATAAATTGAGGCATGTGGTTCAGCTTCCCTGCTACTGTACAGATGGCAGGAGAAAACACAGAAATAGATGTATAAATTATACCTGTGCAGTCATACCTCCTTCTTTCTGCCAATATCACGACTTATCAACAGTTCACAGTTGGATATGCAGGGGACTGTCTTCAATAACGTACAGTGTATTGGCATATCCTTTACTCCCAATTACAAAAAACACTAACAAAAAGGTGTCCAGTTAACAACACATGCAGGAAACAAACGACTGCTCATACTGTTTGAACAAAGAAGGAGAATGCCTCTGATATGAATTCTTTCATTTCTCCATTCACAAAAATGGAGTTGTTTTTCCCACTTACACAAAGGGTGTCAAATTTTGTCTGATAAATAACATGAGTGGTGTAAAAGAAACTAAATATATTAAGTTTCAAAGAATAATTATAATCAATCGGTATCTTTTAAATTTGAATTGTAACATGATACTGTGTTGGTGTTAAACAAATACCAATGTTTTATCCTCTTAGACCAAAGATAAGCTCAGAATCATATAGAATAACTACTCTAATAAGAACAGTCACCAACTGACTTAAACCTAGCTTCTTTTATGAATGAGATCAAGGCTACTCTCTTATGATTAGATCCCAGGAGGCAACAGATTATGTTTAACTCTAGCAAGCCACATCCAAAATCCATGAACTCGACAAATTCAGCATAATATTTGAGAATGCATAAATCCCAAGGAATATCATCAGTGTATCAATTTAAAAACAATAATATAAAATAATTAATATTATTGAGCACTTTTATGTCAGGTACTCTTCACTGTGATTGACATGTACTCAGACTTGCTCGTATGATCTCTAACTTGACACAAGTTATGTGTCACATGGGCATAAATCACATGTCCATTTCACGGTGATGAAATCAAGGCACAGAGACCTTCGCTGCTCTTCCCAGAGCTGGTAAGTGATGGAACCACAATTCAGACCCAAATAGTCTGCTTCTGGGATTTGTGTTCTTATTCGCTCTTACATTATCTTTCTAGATAGTCTGCCTCTACTAGTGATTTCAATGATAGTCACCATCCTCAAATATGACAAAGAACATATGCCCATAGTTACTCATAATCTATTACAAATTTCAATTGTTGTGCAGATAATCATTGAGACCACTAGCAACTGTACAAAAGAGAGAGATGCTGTGAGAGCAAGGATGAGATTCAGAGATGCATTTTTCAGTATACACTGGATTTAGTGAATACAGACAGAAAACTATTTGGTTAGGACATTGAAGGGGGAGTAAACTACATTAGAAGAAAAAAAAAGTTTTAGATTAAATGCATTTTCGATGTGTGAAATTTTGACAGCAGAAGAGGAGGCCTTACTTCCTATTGATGGGGTCAATGATAACAATGTAATCCACAAAGCACATGAAAAGTAAACCAGGGTACCAAAAAAGAATTTACTTCTATCCTTGATCCATAATGGCCTTTCAAAAACATGAAAGTGGGAGGGGGGGAGGAAGAAAAAGAATGCAAGTTAAGGAGACTGTAGAATAAACAGAAAACCAAATTGTTGTTGTTTAGTAAAGAATATATATACACTTCAGAGGGACTTCCCTGGTGGTCCAGTGGTTAAGAATCCATCTTGCAATGCAGGGGACTAGGGTTCCATCCCAGTCGGGAACTAAGCGCCCACGTGCAGCAACTACTGAGCCTGCGAGCGCCGCCACACTAGAGAGAAGCCCACGCACCACAACAAAGACCCGACACAGCCAGAAAATAAATATTAAAAAATAGATTTACACTTCATTGCAGTTGGTTGATCTAAATGCAGATGTCTCAGTAAAATAAAGTTTAAAAATATTACTCAAAGGCTTCAGAAGTACCTATTTCCATGATTTATGTTTTGTATACACTGATCAATCTATTCTATTCACATACTTAATGAAAGTAATCACAGTGTAACTTACAATGGGAATGGTACAAGACAGGTACCTTTCTAGCCTATTGTTTTCTGGTATATTTCCACTTTTGCTTTGGATGAAATATTTGAAAGAGTCTGAACAGCAAGATTGTTTAAAAAATCTGTGCCCAGGGCTTCCCTGGTGGCACAGTGGTTGAGAGTTCGCCTGCCAGTGCAGGGGACACAGGTTTGTGCCCCGGTCCGGGAGGATCCCATATGCTGCGGAGAGGCTGGGCCCGTGGGCCATGGCCGCTGAGCCTGCACGTCTGGAGCCTGTGCTCCGCAGCGGGAGAGGCCACAACAGTGAGGGGCCCGTGTACTGCAAAAAAAAAAAAAAAAAAAAAAAAATCTGTGTCCATATTTGTATTCAGAAATATGTATTTTTATGCTTTTAATGTGTATCTATATATATATATGTATATATGTATATGATATATATGTGTGTTATAAAGAATCTTATTACAATAAAAAGAGCTTACTCTCATTTACTGTTGACTCTAGTTGTTTTCTAGCCTGAGACCAGGAAGATGAGCATAAAGTTTTAATCAGGAACAACCAAACAGGACTGGGTAGGTAAGAAATATATGTAGCATTTGTAAACTCTGTTTTGAGATACACTTTTCCTTTCTGAAATCAGAAAATGTTTTGTTGACTTCCCTTATCTTGTTTCATGACCACTGCTTACCCTGATTCTTATCTACAAGAGTATTTCTATGAAGCACACAATGGACATCCAGCTATTTTTCATTCATTTTGGCCACGTAGGTCCAACAGGGAAAGTTGCATAAGATGGAAGGAAAAAACCACTGGTTTTAGAATCAGACCATCTGGAAATAAAATTCCAACTGGAACAATTACTAGCTGGGTAATTTTTGTAAGTTACTTACAATATATGAACTTCAGTTCCTCTTATATGAAATGGTAACACTCTACACCCTATTATTGTTGTTAGAATTCTCTGAGATAAAGTATGTGGAAAAAAAGAAAGCCTTTTTCAGACAGATGATGTTTAATAAATACCCACTGACCAATATCCAAACTAAATAACTCTTTGTAAAAGATGTTGAACTTCATCTAATTGGCTGTTTCCAGTTATCAAACTGTTGGAAAGCTTTTCATATTGAAACCCTAGGGTCTGTTGCCAAGATATAATGTACTGTATTCTCTTATTCCTCTTGTGGGTGTCTGTCTCTAGTGTACTGACTGTGATGTCAGATATACTGCTCCCTTCATGCCTTTTCATCCTGATAGGTCTCAGTTCACCCCAACACAGGAATTTCATTGGGTTGCTCTTTTCTTTGTTACTCTCCCTTGTTTGCCAATTACTTTTAACTTTCACTTTCTCTTAAAAATTTTAAATCAGATGCTTGATTCCCTATTGCTCTATACCAGGCCTTCAGTAGGGCTGCTATCCAGTGTCTAAATGAAGATTGAACAGTTAGATAAACATTATTGAGAGCTTCACATTTAAAACTACTCTTAGGAACACAACAGCAGAAATGCTTTGGCTACATGGCATAAAACAAAAACAATGTTGGAATAAATGCAGAAAAACAAAACTTTAGGATCAAAAGCCCCCCTTATAATAAACTAGGTACAAGCAAAACCAAAAGAGAATAGTGAATGAAAAAAACATGTTTTTTAAAAAGAAAAACGGAAATAAAAGAAAAATTGAAACTGCTTAATAGCAAATGGCTTTTTAGAAATGGTACTCTCTTAGGGTATGTTTGTGTGCATTCTCTGCCAGCCTTCAAAACGCAGCATATACTTTTTTATGCTTTTGAAGTTAGACCAGTGTTCAGGGATGGTTAGAGTGTGGCCACAAGCAAAACTGCCGCTTCGTTGTTAATTAAAAAATAAGTGTAGGAGGACACAAAGGTGCATCCCATTAAAGTAGTTGGGAAAATCTGTGTAATTGAAGGATTTTATAGAGGTCCTCTCGGCTCCACTCTACTGAAGCAAAAGAAATAAGCAATTAAACATGACACCTTGTGCACAGCAAAGGAAACCATAAACAAGACCAAAAGACAACCCTCAGAATGGGAGAAAATATTTGCAAATGAAGCAACTGACAAAAGATTAATCTCCAAAATTTACAAGCAGCTCATGCAGCTCAATAACAAGAAAACAAACAACCCAATCCAAAAATGGGCAGAAGACCTAAATAGACATTTCTCCAAAGAAGATATACAGACTGCCAACAAACACATGAAAGAATGCTCAACATCATTAATCATTAGAGAAATACAAATCAAAACTACAATGAGATATCATCTCACACCAGTCAGAATGGCCATCATCAAAAAATCTAGAAACAATAAATGCTGGAGAGGGTGTGGAGAAAAGGGAACACTCTTGCACTGCTGGTGGGAATGTGAATTGGTTCAGCCACTATGGAGAACAGTATGGAGGTTCCTTAAAAAACTACAAATAGAACTACCATATGACCCAGCAATCCCACTACTGGGCATATACCCTGAGAAAACCAAAATTCAAGAAGAGTCATGTACCAAAATGTTCATTGCAGCTCTATTTACAATAGCCCGGAGATGGAAACAACCTAAGTGTCCATCATCGGATGAATGGATAAAGAAGATGTGGCACATATATACAATGGAATATTACTCAGCCATAAAAAGAAATGAAATTGAGCTATTTGTAATGAGGTGGATAGACCTAGAGTCTGTCATACAGAGTGAAGTCAGTCAGAAAGAAAAAGACAAATACCGTATGCTAACACATATATATGGAATTTAAGAAAAAGAAATGTCATGAAGAACCTAGGGGTAAAGCAGGAATAAAGACGCAGACCTCCTAGAGAACGGACTTGAGGTTATGGGGAGGGGGAAGGGTAAGCTGTGACAGGGCGAGAGAGAGTCATGGGCATATACACACTAACAAACGTAGTAAGGTAGATAGCTAGTGGGAAGCAGCCGCATGGCACAGGGATATTGGCTTGGTGCTTTGTGACAGCCTGGAGGGGTGGGATAGGGAGGGTGGGAGGGAGGGAGACGCAAGAGGGAAGACATATGGGAACATATGTTTATGTATGACTGATTCACTTTGTTATAAAGCAGAAACTAACACACCATTGTAAAGCAATTATACCCCAATAAAGATGTTAAAAAAAAAAAAATGACACCTTGTACTGTAGTCATAAAGGCCAAGGATACAATTTTAAATTATTAAAACAAAACACATATGGACCACCATTACAGTTGGCTAGAGGTCCTGATGAACCTTCTTCCTACTTTCCACCAAAATGCCTTTGAAGATTCTAGAAAAGATGAACACAAAAGCATCATGGAAATACAGGTCTGACAGTCTCCCTAGAAAAAATTTCCAGAAAGAACTCAGGCCTATGACCTATGAAATTTAATAGAAAAATAGCAAAGGTGAGACCTCTGATATATATATCCAGAAGCAGAGGAACTTCGACCATTTGAAAGTTGTGGGGAAAATTTTTGGATCTGGCTCATTTACATAATACATTGGCTCATTTATGCAATGCATATGGAGACCTACTATGTGCCAGGCACTTCCTAGGCACTGGAATAGAACAGGTGATGTCCCTGTTTTGAGAGAGCTTGCATTCTGGTGAAGGGTGTCAGGAAATGAATAGATTGATCTTGCGTCAGTGCTTTGTGGAAACATAAAACAAAAGGAGCAGATATAGCTGTTCCAGTGAGAGTCATTTAATCCCCTAAATATTGCTCCAGAACCCAATTTGTTCAGTGATCACTGATTCTTAACTTGGAAATTTTTAGTGTGTTAGTCCATGTAACATTGTCCTCATTTTCACTGCAGTGCTCTCCCAAGCCTGATCTGCAGAGATTCTCTGTTCTCTTTTGTCTATCAGAATCCCATTCTTTTTGTTTGAAATTATTCTTTTGGTTTTCCATGTGTTAATAAAAACTTCATACCCTCTACCACCCCTGCCCAGTCAGCAGGTGTTAATGCTCCTTAAATGGAGAGTGGAGCAGGGAAGGGACTGGGGGGAAGAGAGAGCTTACAGGTCCCATTTACCCTCTGATACACAAAGAGCTGATTTTTGTTGTTGTTTTTAAGGGAGGTCACTTTTTAAAAAAATTGAAGTATAGTTGTTTTACAATGTTGTGTTAATTTCTGCTGTACAACAAAGTGATTCAGTTATATTTTACATATATATATATACTTTCTTTTTTCATATTCTTTTCCATTATGGTTTATCACCGGATATTGTATGTAGCTCCCTGTGCTCTACAGTAGGACCTTGTTTATCCATCCTATATATACTAGCTTACATCTGCTAACCCCAAGCTCCCACTTCATCTAAAGAGAGCTGGTTTTTATTGTCTTACTTTTTAAGTTTCAATACAAAGGTAAAAAAATTAAAATATATTTCTTTGACAATCAGAAAATTCATATATTTGAATATTTTAATAATGATTATTTAAAATTTCATCTATATTTCACAGATATTTGTTCTTCTTTCCAGAAGTAAAGCAAAGGACAAACAGTGGGTATGGTCTTCTATCAGTTTTCCCTGACAAATAACATTTGTAAAATATTTCAAATAAAAAATGAAAGCCATGCAAAAATATAAGGCCATGTAATCTATATATTGATAGAAACAGCTGCTAAATAAACACATGATACAATATTAGAGCTTGATAATAGGAAAAAGTGCAAAATAAAACAAGAAAATTCCATTTTAGAGCTTAAATGATCAAAATGCATCTTCTAATTTTTACCTTGACTATCCTATTTGTGACACTTGTAAAGCCACATACTGTTGATTGGAAGTGCAGTTTAATACAACATTTTGAGAAAGCAAAATCATTCAAATATTTATACCTTCAATACTATAATTCTATTTTTATTTTTTTCAAAATAAATATTTTGAAAATAAAAATAAAAAGCAATTAAATATATAAAATACTTGTCGCTATATTTGTAAGAATAAATAGACATATAACTACAATAGAATTGCTTGGTAAAAAAAATTTCATGACGTTTCATTTCATGGAATAACAGGTAGCTATTAAAATAACTATTTAGACTATACAGTAACATGGAAAATGTTTATAATAAATTAACAGGCAAAATTAACTGTATTTATGTATGTATGCATATATATGTACTTATATATATATATACACACATACATTTTAGGTGAACACAGTGCATAAAAACAAAAAGACTAAGAATAAAATGTGAAAATAATTTGACTTCCAAGAGTACCAGAATTATGGGTGACTTTTCATTCAATGATTGCCTATTATTCCTCTTACTGTATCCTTACAATGTTGGTATAATCAGTTTATTAAAATGATAAAACAATGCCAATCTATTCTAGGTTCAGGGCCTTTGCTCACTATTTTCTCTCTTGGACTCCTCATCCTCCAGATATCTACTCGGCTTTCTCGTTCATTTTTTTCAGATCTTTAAATGTCATCTTCCTAGTGTGGCCTACCCTGGCCACCCTTTTTACAATTACAAATCTCGCTACCTGCCAACTGTTCTTACTTCCACTTTCCTTTTTAAACTTTCTCCTTAACACTTATTACTATATAACATATTATCTCTTTCATTTGTTTACCAGGCCTATTTTCTGTCTTCCACGCAAGAATATAAGATAAAGTCCATACTTCTTAACCGAAAAAGTAGGCTCTTTTTAATGTGTTCTCAGTCTACTCCTCCAGCTATACCTATCCCTAAAGCCTTTCTTACACTGTCCACTCCGGTCACATATTGTTGGAAAGCTTCAAAAAATAATATGGTTTGAATGCAAAAATAGATGGATAGATATTTGCTAGAATACATATAATACGATGTTAACTGTTAAATCTACTTGGTAAATATACATTTGTTGTCTTTTTTTAATCAGCTTTGTAAGTTTGAGATTTTTCTTATGAAATGCTGGGAAAAATGCCATCAAACAAGTAAATGTCATGTAGGGAATGTATTTTGACTTGATCTGAACAAATGAACTATAACAATATTGTTTTAGATAAACCAGGGAAATATGAACACTGAAGTGATATTAGCTGATACTAAGCAAATAGTGCTATTAACTTTTTAAAGCATGATAGTTTAATAGATATTGTGTTTTTTTAAAGGACTAATATTATAGACAAAGATATTGAAATTTTTTAATGGGTGAAGTGCTATTGTGTCCAGGATCTTCTTTGAAATAGGAAGCAAAAGTTGAGGGAAGAATAGAGGTAAAAAATAAAACAAGAGTTTGCCATACATTGATAACTGATGGAGTCGGATGATGGGTTCCTAGGGGTTTAACATGCTATTGTGTGTTCATCTGAAAGCTTCCATAATAAAAGCTTGAACAGTATTCCACATTTCTCTCTCATTTATCATACCATATGGAATCATATTTAATTTTACCTCTTTTGCTGGACCACAAGTACAACTATTTTATCTCCAGTTCCTAGTATAGTGCCAAGGACTATGAAGTAGGTGTTCAATGAATAGTTGTCAATTATTGAATGTGAAATATCAAGAATAATATAGTGTACAAATATTAAATTTCTAGTAGAACTACTTTAAAATTTTCATTATTCTTTCATTAAGTAACACAGATGGAAGTCAACTTTGCTAATTACCACCATCTGGCTATTTATCATCCTTAGAATTGTATGTGAATGTAAATAATATGTTAAGAACAATTATATAAGGTTCTTAACCTCTAGTCCACTACTTTTTCTAATCATTCTCTCTTTCACTTCATAACCACTGTGGTAACTCTCACAACATATCCTTAGTAATAATCCATTAAGTGGTTGTCTCTATTTCTCTTGATACAATTAATTTGTTTCTCATGCTTTGCTCTTCTTCCCACCTGCTAGCTTAGTGGGCATGCACTGTTGAATTGCACTGGGAAAGTCAGAGCTAAGAGAACTGCAGACTTCTTCCCTCAAAAGCTACAAATGAACAATTAACCCTCTACTTCCTAGATATTAAGCCGGTGCCAAAGTTCATAGAAAAAATAGTTATGTTGACTCTCTCAGAACATTGGTTCCTGATAGAGAGTTGCTGCTACAGGCACAGGTTAAATGGTGTGTCTTTCTTATGCATCCGACTCTTGCTACCCTCTGAGTTTTGGTATACCTTCTGCCCAGTACATAAGTGAAGCTTGGAAAGAATCCATGCCTGAGTACCTCTAGGGAAGCAAATATAAAGCAAATTGTGCAACTGTGTCAACTCTAATGCTATTGCATGAGCAAATTACATTAGTAAGCCATGAGTTCTCTGATGTGTAGAGTTGGCTGATAGAAGAGAATGACTTTTTTTCAGAACCAAAGGCAGCTCATAAACCTTTCTTTAAGCCTGTGTGGTTTGAATGGAAAATTCTAATATTAATCTTTTTGGAGGAAAGAAAGTTGTTTAAATCTCTTGTGTAACAAACAAATTTACAACATGTAATGTAGGCTGCAAAGTATGTTACTTCACTTTTAATTACACATTTAATCATTTGCCTCAGATGTGCAATTTTCTAACACATATAACTTCAGTCCCTCAAAGTAAATCAGGAATTAACTTCATAATGCTGCAAACTAGAAATTATTGAACCAGATGATTAATGACAAGCAAGTAGTGAAAGTCAACAGAAAACCTTTAGGACCTTCCTTATATTCAGAGGAATGATTCTGAAATGAGTTCTACTCTGAAAACCTTTATAAACCTCTAGTGAAAAAACAATTGAGATTTTCACTTGATTGCTGGCACATTTTAGAGACTTATGGAGTGAAATGTGTAGTCTGTTTTCTCAAATGAGCAATGCATAAAAATGTTCCTTTTACTATCTCCCCTCCAAAGAAACCCCAGAAAGAGGAGCTAAATATTTTTAGTAAATTACAGCTGGGAAAAATCTGTCCTGAAAAATGTAACCGTTTCATCTACATCTTTAATTAACAGTATTTAACACCCAGAGAGTCTATATACATTATTATATGCTGTTATATTTTCCTCATTCTAAAAGTGGAACTAGTCATGTATATACTCACAAAAATTTTAAAATGTATCCCATTCATCATCTGGCTCTTATCAGATGACCAAACGTTTTGGATCAAGCAGGAAAATATCAATATGACTGACTAAATTTGTATTTGTAATCAATGTTTGATACTTCATAAATACAACTATACACGATCTTATGCTTGCTATAGATACACTATACACATATATGCGCAATGACATGAATTCTTGTATTTAGGTCAAATACAATTTAAAGAAAAATAATTTTTTCTTACAGAGAGAAAGCAATTTAGTATTTACTAAATTTAATATAAGAAGCAAGAACATAAAAGCAATCGGAATGGAAGAAATTTCGTTACTACTATTATGGAGAAGAAAAATATATTATCATACATTGAACTTCATGTGTTTAAAGACAAGACAAGCTTTTGATGACTGGGTTTGCAAACAGAATATGACTATGTTAATTTTGAAATTGCATATATTAGATTTAGTTAAGAAGAGTTTTTTGGTGTGGGGAAGAATATTTGATTTTGTATTCTATTATTCCATAGATTATTTATTCCCCAACTTTCAAAGACTTTGAATCCATTGGTAAAAACCATTGGTAGATGGACACTAATTTATTCATTAGTTTATCAGCAAAACAAAAAAGGAATTAACACAAACATGGCTGTAGTTTCTCAGCCTTTAAATCTATGAGTGCATGTAAGAAATTATGATCACTAAAGTAAGATTCTCATCTGGAGCCTTCTGTGACACTGAATTGAGCAAATTTCAAACTTATTTAAGGAGAGTACAGAAATACAAGTCCAGTTTGTCACTTTCCTGTCATAATTTCAGGCTGAGATTAAGAATTTAACTTTCCTCTGAAGTAAGAGAAGGCACCAAGTTTAATCATGTTTGCAGGAAAACAAAATCAGAAAGAAGGGAAGGAATGTGGCATTACAGAACACAAAAAAAATGCTTTCTAAAATCTAGAAAGTAATAAATATTATCTAAAATACTATTTATTCGTTTTTAATTTGAGTATAGTTGATTTACAATATTATACTAGTTTCAGGTGCATAACATAGTGATTCAGTATTTTTATAGATTATACTCCATTTAAAGTTATTACAAAATAATGGCTATATTTCCATGTCCTGTACAATATATCCTTGTTGCTTATTTATTTTATACATAGTACTCTGTGTCTTTTAATTCCATACCCCTATCCCACCCCTCCCGCCCTTCCTCTCCCCACTGGTAACCACTAGTTCCTTCTCTATATCTGTGAGTCTGTTTTTGTTTTGTTACATATATTTATTTTTTAGATTCCACATATAAGTGATAACATAGAGTATCTGTCTTTCTCTAACTTATTTCACTAACCATAATACTCTCTAGGTCCATCCAAATGGCAGAACATCATTCTTTTTTAGGGCTGAGTAATATTCCACTGTAGATACATAGCATAACTTCTTTATCTATTCATCTATTGATGGGTAGATGAATCTTCCGTATCTTGGCAATTGTAAATAATGCTACTACGAATGCTGAGGTTCATGAATCTTTTCAAATTAGTGTTTTTGTTTTCTTTGGATATATACCCAGCAGTGGAATTGCTAGATCATATGGTAGTTCTATTTTTACCTTTTTGAGAACCTCCATACTGTTTTCCACAGTGGCTGCAACAATTTACAATCCCACCAACCAGGTACTAAGGGTCCTTTTTCTATATATCCTTGACAACATTTGTTATTTCTAGACTTTTCGATGACAGTCATCTTGACAGGTGTGAAGTGATATCTTATTGTGGTTTTCATTTGCATTTCTCTGATGATTAGCAATGCTGAGCATCTTTTTTACATGGGCCTGTTGGTCATCTGTATATCTTCTTTGGAAAAATGTCTATTCAGTTTTTCTGCCCATTTTTTAATTGGGCTTTTTGTCTTTTTGATATTGACTTGTATACTTTTTTACATTTTGAGGGGATATTAACACATTATAAGTCATATCATTTGCAAATATTTTTCCCATTAAGTAGGTTGTCTTTTTGTTTACAATATTATTTAAAAGGGATTAATATTATTTTTAAAACTACTACTTTAATACAGGTATATGTGTAAATATAAGCTATAATCTCTATACTGTGATATGCCTATCAGCAATTTGTAAGTATAGATCTTTCTAAACATGAAATTGTTTAACTGTTTAATTGTTTAATTTCTGAGTTTAATTATATTGAG
Organism: Tursiops truncatus; assembly: GCF_011762595.2. Lineage (NCBI taxonomy): Eukaryota > Metazoa > Chordata > Mammalia > Artiodactyla > Delphinidae > Tursiops > Tursiops truncatus. Next base: position 88,614,064 of record NC_047043.1, on the reverse strand, counting down.
TAACTCATTGCTAAAGTAAAGTAAACCCAAAAACATTTTAAAGTGTACAAAAAAATAGTTCTTTAACCATTTAACCTAGTAATTATTTTGTTTTTGTCTGAGCAGATATTTTTAAAACTGGAGAGAATATTAAAAGATGTAAAATACGACAGAGAGAGAGAGTTACAGGAGAGAGCAAGAAAGAAGTATAGACTGTCTGAAGGTAATGTTATATCATTTCTGGTTTGATATCATACTTTGTAATGCCTTTCTAACTCCAAGGGACCATGACTTTCTGAATTTTTGATGGCATCATTAAACAGCTGTGCAACACTCATTCTGGAACAAAAACACTCAGGCAGGAACACTGGAATTAACTGTGCAGAATACAAATTAGCTAACAGATTTATTCCTTATACTGACATAATAAACAAATATTGATGGCTTCCTGTGGTATAATACGTTCTTATTCATTGCTTCACAACTCACTCATAGCTTCTTCATTTTCTCTTCAATGCTTCTAAATGGGTGATTCATCCTACACTTCTCGAAATATTAGTCTGTTTACAGTCTTCATATAGCTAACAGATTGTACATCATTAAAGTAGCTCAGTGATGGCTTTCACTGTAGATTGTTGTTCTCTTTCAATTTATTTGCCTTTTTTTTTCTTTTTAAAGTTTAAAAAAAGAGAGGAAAGCAAATGGCATATTTTTATTTAGCAATAAAGTTTTGATTGTACATAGTAGTATGTTTTTAATAACTTTCAGCTTTCCAAATATATCTAAGCATAGCTAAAATATGAATTAGTAAAGCAAAAATCCATAACCAAAATAAGTATTTTTTCTTTCTTTTTTACATAGTATCTTAATCCTTACCCAGTTGTATAGTCAATTTGAATGGAAATCATAAGAGCTCTGTCCATCTTTCTATTTACAGGAATGTTGGGACTGAGAAAAATGCTACTATTCTACTTAGGATTTTTCTTTTTTTTTTAGTACAGATGAAGTTTTCACATTTCTATGAAAAAAGCTCAGCACTAGAAATATGTTTTACATTGGTCATACCTGATTATATTCTACAGTTTATTTAAGTCAGAACTACTCTTTTGAGTAGTAGGTAGTATTGGTAGGCACACCATAAAGGGATACAATGACACCAGAAAGGGATAAAGTTACATACCCCAAATTGTAGAATATACCAGAGTGAGCAACTACACAAAACTTAAGAGTGCACACACATAAATTCTACTAGGTACATACTATCAGTATTTTAGAATGATATTTTACAGGCATCTCAAAATGGAAAACCCACCTCTCACACCCTTGTTTCTCAGTTATTTATCGGTTGAACATGGATCAATGTCATTGTTTGCTATTAAATTTGTATTCTTTATAGATTCCACACTGGAATCACAAGCAAATCTGTCCATTAACGATAATGGACACTGAATACAAATAACTGCATTCATGATGTAATGCGTCCCTAAGTAGTGTTTAAACTATTGTATTGTCAAAAAATCTCATTCTACAGCATTGCTGGGTCTAAATCCTTGTTAAAATGCATTGTGCCTTGGGAAAAAAGTGACAAGATTAGGCCTGAGACAGTAAAGGGCATGTCAGTCACAATGTAGTTGGAACTCATAAAGTTCCTACAATAATGTAAGCATGAACTTTACAAAGTATTTCACTTTCTTGCAATACAGTATTCTCCTCTCTGCAATACCAGGATTTCAGCTTGATGATGCAGGAACATCCCATTGAGCTCAGTAAATTTAGATGTTACACTGGAGAGACACATATTATCAACTGTACATTGATAACAAGACACAGGAAAAAAATCAATTACAACCTCTTTGGAAAGAAGTTATCAGCATTTTTGAATCCAAATGCCTATATATTCCCTGTCATGTACGCCAATAAATAACAATAAATAATAAGATAACAGACACATTATTTATGTAGGTAATAGTTTTGTAATAATCTAAATGTGGCATCTGAAATGATTTGATACCAGATATCCAAGGCCAACATTACGGGGACAGCTATGCTCTGAGGATTGATAAGTGGTGTAATGGAAAGAAACAGATTTTGACTCAGACATCCTGGGCTTATGACCCAGATCTGCTACATACTGTACTGTTTGACCTCAGGTAAGTCACGTAACCTCTGTGAGCTATGCAATTTCAACATTTGTAAAATGCAAAACAGAGCAATTTACAGGGTCATTGTATAAGGAAATATATTTGAAACCCATTGCAAACCTTGTGTGTGTGTGTGGTGTGTGTGTATGTGTGTGTGTAATTGACTTATGTTATTAGAAAGAATCTTGTGTGTGTGTGTGTGTATAACTTACTTATGTTATTAGAAAGAATCTTGACATAGATACATCTAATCATTGGTATCTTTGTCACATTCCCCCTTAGCATACATTTCTTCTTTTCTACAAAATACATCTTCCTTCTCATGTCAGTAAGAGATTAATGGGGAACAAAGGAGTAGGACATCACATAGAGCATTGTGTACCACACAGAGACATTGTTTAAAATAGCATCTTATTGGGTTAATTATTTAAACTCTCTGCACCTTAATTTCCTTGTGTATGAATCATGAGAAAATATGATCATATATGGTTGCTGAACTGACTAAAAATAATATGCTATGATCACAGGATAACCCCCCAAAATAATTGGTAGTTATCATAATTTTGTGCTATATTCTTGCTGGTAACTGATCACTGTTAAAATACGTTAATGATCTCAGGTTTGATGTACCTTCCACCATATTTGCATTCGTAGCATAGAAGGTATCAAGGTTAATTTTTCGTATGAGCTCATCCTTTTAAGGATAGTCTTGATCATAGCAACCAATGTTGTCACAGGCAGGTTGTGCCTATAACCATTCCAACCTCATCTCCTATAGTCTAGGTATCCTGTTAGACAGGTACTAGACTATCCAACTGCTATATAGGCTGACAGGTTCTACACATTGGCTAAACATCAAGATGTTTGGGTTCTATATTGCTTACTGCAATAATTACACTCTCAGCACACACACCCACAGTTTGCAAGACATGAATAAAGATCACAGCACTTCCAAATTGCATTCACATCGATAATTCGATTGTCCTTAAAATAACTCTTTTTTACAGATGAAGAAACTAATGCACAGAGGTATTAAGTAATTTGCTTAAGTCACATAACTGGTGAGGAAGAAAGCAAGATATAAGAACCAAATTATTTATCATTTAATTTTACTGCAATATGTTAAACATGTTACTAGAGCTTCTGAAAAGTACTCAATATTTTAATATATATAAATTGTATATACTTTATTTACAAATTGTGAAAAATCTAGATTTAGGGATAAAATAAAATTAAGTGGTTATATTCATTTTTTAAGAATTTTGAATGCAATTACTTTAGACTTTCTAAACCATTTGGATAGATGTGTTTCAATATCTTGCTACATGATTATGTATCACTATTGAGATTCCACATTAACTTTCAAATACCTTGTTTCTTCTTAAAGTGAAGAACGTGTAATTTATAGGTTAAATGACTGTTTCAAACAAAACCAATTTATTCAACATACTGGTTGGTATATCTACTCAAAGAGCTGAGTTTTCTCTGTTTAAAATGAGTAGCTGAGGGCTTCCCTGGTGGCACCGTGATTAAGGATCCGCCTGCCGATGCAAGGGACACGGGTTCAAGCCCTGGTCCGGGAAGATCCCACATGCCGCAAAGCAACTAAGCCTGTGCATCACAACTACTGAGCCCACACGCCACAACTACTGAGCCTGCGCTCTAGAGCCCACAAGCCACAACTACTGAAGCCCATGCGCCTAGAGCCCATGCTCCGCAGCAAGAGAAGCCACCACAATGAGAAGCCCACGCACCGCAACGAAGAGTAGTCCCCGCTCACCGCAACTAGAGAAAGCCTGTGCGCAGCAATGAAAACCCAATGCAGACAAAGATAAATAAATAAAAATAAATAAATTTATTAAAAAAATAAAAATAAAATGAGTAGCTGAAACTTGATTTATCATTTCTCATTATTTCCTCCACATGTCCTATGTTCCAGGCACAATAGAGAATCTATTCTTTCTTGAATAAGGTTCACACATTCCTGCTGCTATATTTTTGCTCACTGTCATCTCCACACTCTGGAGTTCCCTAACCCACCCTTTTCTGTGCTCCTAGAAAGTATTACTAACTATCTTCACTTTCCCCCTGCTTGATCTCAGATACAGTATTAGAATAATTCTATGCAGCTACTCTCAATGTTTGTACTTAAAATATATTTGCCATCTCCTCCTCAGCCTTTTCAACATCTCCCTTCAGCTCTTCCCTATAGCTGCCAAGCAGGGAGAAACAGGTTGTGTTTAAATGTCTATTTGTCCAGGTTCAAATCTACACCAGACCCTCAGAAAGCCATTTCTGATTTTTTGCTTACTGGATTCTCACCTGCCCCTGCTTAAATCAGTTCTTTTCTCTGCACTACGTAGCATTTGGTCTCTCAATTACAACATTTTAAAAAATCAGTTTTGCAGTATAACTATTTGATTTCATTCTGTATACTCCCTATGGATTTTAAAGACGACTCACTAACACCTAGTTGAACTCATCATCAACGTGTCTATGGCTCCAAAGCTGTTATTCTCCCCTGTCTGAATTATTCCAAGTGCTTCCTAACTGGACCCTTTGTTCTGTCCTTGTCCCATTGGGTTTTAATCACAGCAGCCAGAGTGATGTTTTAAAATCATAAGATTAATCATTTCCTTCCTTTGCTCAAAACTCTCCACTGGTTTCCCATCCACTTGGAGTAACAACCAAGATTCTCACAATGGCCTCTATGGCCTCTAACTAGGTCCCTGCTCCCTTCTGCTTCTCATCCTCTCATCTATTCCATTCCAGTCATACACAGACTTTTTGCTATTCCATGAACTCCCCAACACAAAGCAGCATCAGGACTTCTTTACTTGCTCTTTTCTACACTTGTTCTTTCCTCAGACACCCACATGACTCACTTCTTCACTTCTTGCCTCAAATGTTACCATCTTATTGAGGTATTCCACGGACATCCTATTTAAAATCGTATTTCCGTTAGTGCCTTGCTTCTTCCCTATTTTGTTTTTTTCTTTCCATCTAAAAGACTCGCAGTATATGTTTTTTTTTTTTTAATTTAGTTTATTTTTTGCCTACTTCTGCTAGAAGGTAAAGAGAGGAGAAACTTGTCTGTTATATTCACTTCTGTATCCCTAACAACTAGATCCAGTCCTGATACATGGTATGCACTCAATAACTACCTACTGAATATAATTACTTACTGAATAAATGAGTGAATGAATAAATGAATCAATTCATCCATTATACATAATGGATGAGTCATAATACATTAGAAGTAATAATAAGCCCTAATACAATGCTGGAGGATACTAGCTAGGTGAGTATAGTCCTACATTTTGACGTGAGACAAAATTCTAGTCGTCATCACTTATCTAACCCCATCCTTACTCTGGCTGCAATTTGGAGACAAACATTTCAACAGTTGCTGTGTGGACTCTTGACTGAATACTTTGTAAGCTTCCCCATTATTTGTTGGGCAGTTCTACTGTTCAAGTCATTAGAAATGGTGGCTGGGAATCTTTCTACAGTTGTTAGAATTCCGCTGCACTGATTAGGCTTTTCATCTTTAGAGTTATGCTTATACTGCCATGGCTTGACTCAAATATGACCAGAAGTTACCTAATCAAGACAGTTCATGAAAAGCTTTCTCTGTCATTTTAATTTGCATGCTCGTCTTCAGAGAAATCTGCAGCACACATGCTCTAAGGCAATTTCCCTTATAGGGGAAACATCATTCCTGGTGTACCCCCTCAAAATCAAAGTTTGTCTTTAAAGTCCTATAAATTATAGATAATATAGCTCTTGTGTTCCCCTGAGAGTTGGTTCAGTTATTGCTGCTCCTCTTTGAACTTCTAGGGTAGGCTCCAAATGCCAAGCCACAGATAATATCTCTGCAGCCACAGCATCCGATTCTCTGGCAGCCGTTTCTGACAATTGCCTTGGCAGCCTGCACGTTCCCTCCAGTTCTCCTCACAGCCTCAGTGTCCAGAGGGCTGCTGTCTTGGATGAAATAATGTTTTACATATTTATAGGCTCTCTAATATGAGGGTCATCCTTTTTCTGAGCCCTGGTGAAAGAAGCAAGCCTGTCTGCTCTTGCATATCACCCTGGAGCTCCTGTCCCCAAAACTGCCATTTCACCTCACAGGGTTCTGGCCAAAAGGCATGCATCACATTCTGGGCATGTCACATAAATCTGTCTCCTCGATTTTGGGTCACTTTCCTGTTTTAGAACAGGCACAGGGCAGCTTGCTTCTCTATTAAATTTAAGTGGTCCTCATCAAAAGTGCAGAACCTCTGCTGCGAGTGAAATTAATAGCACATTTGATGCATTGCTGGCACTCCACTAATGGATTTTTGACCACACAGCAGAGTGAATATGACTGAACTGTTCAGAAAGTAAACCCTTTATACAAGTTCTTTTCTTGTGGTCAGATGGGGTGGATATCTGTCCTACAGATTAAACAAAACATGTGAGGTTGTGACTGCCATTGTTTCAATTTGGGAGTATGTTTTTTTCCTTTACCATATGTAATCAATAATGTGGTCATTAAGTGGTAACTTTGTATCTAAAACTGTGTCAGGCTCTATTTTTTTACATAATATTAGGACTCAAGTTGTTCTGAGTTTCTTGAGAGTTACACTATAAACACAGATGAAACAGAAATTGAGACAAGACAGATTGCAATAAAGATGAAAATCTATGTTGGATAATAAAAGTGTCATAGTGCAGAGATATCCTTAAGGGTCACAATAACTAGAAAGGCTTTATTAAAGGTACAGGATTTGAATTGTTCCTTAGTTTGTTATGTACTGAATGCTGCAACAAAGGGTTTATACTCTCATGAAGTCAAATTCATAATCCCAGGTCTGCCCATAACTTGCTATATTCTTAAACTGAACCACAACTTCACATATGCATACCTCTATCTCATGAGACTGCTTGCTTTCTTTCAAAGTGTTCTGCAGTTTCCTACCTTTCCCATTTGCTTACAACCTAATATCCATTCATTAAAGGTTTACTCCTACTTTAAGTCTCTGCTCAAACTCAAATTAATCCAAAAGTGTTTCTAGATCATTTGAACCAGAATGAATTTATTTTCTTCTTATGCTTGTAACATTTAGTATTCCTTTAAGTCTCCTTGCATTACTTTGGTACTATTTTTCTTTGATCAGACAAATTATCTGAGTGTGTGTGCGCTCTATTGTTTTCAGAGAAGATTGAAAATTTTATACAGCTCTGTAAAACAAAGCCTAAGTGCAAAGAAAATTAGGGATCTCTTTATATAATAAATAGCAAACACAGGTTGTTTATATTTTTTAAGTTCCAACTTTTTGCACACAGAAAGAAACATTACATATCTACTTTCCTGAACTCGTTTTTGGGAAATGGACACAGAGGACTGAAAGCAGAGGGAGGTTAGCATACTGTATTAGGATCAAGCCATTTTTCCCTGCCTTTTCCTAGTTCAGTTACATTTTGTAGGTGGCAAAGAGGAAATATTCTCAATAAAGATGGAATTTTACAGCACCGATTTCTAATATCATAAAAAACTTTGCTGTCAGTACTCTTCATGGGATCTGTTTCCAATAGCAAGCTTCATTTCATCCCACAATAAATGCAATAGAATCCTTCCTTCTGTGGATTTCTCCCTCAAAGAGGCGATCCCTTATTTTGCTCGTCAGACTCAGCCACTGTCTACTGGAACCTAACCCGAAATCCTTGATGGATAAATCCTGTTCTAAATGCTAAGGCATATCAGAGTTGAGTTGGAAAATTAGTCACCACTTTGGTGTACTCAGAGTGTATCAGAGGAAAGAAATGAGTCAAGCATGTAAGTTCTTTCACTTTGTTGTCTTTTTGTAGCCCTGAGGTAGAATCCATAACCCACATTAAGGTTGTAATACCTGCTACAACCAAGACAAAGATTTTGCAGCTCCAGTCCCAACTGAGATTCTTGGGACCTATATCAGTGATACTTAATAAATAAAATTGACTTTCCTTTTTGTTAATTTTTAGAGGAGGATATATCAGTATAATAAGAGATGGAAAAATACATAGGCACAAAAACACAGGCACACACGCATACTAGCTTCATCTTAACAGTCCTCGTTTATCCCCTCCTGAGCTGACAAAATAAGCAGGACAGTCCCATAGTGGTTACTGTGACATCTATCCTAGTTTGTACCTTGGAGAGGCTTCCTTGGCAATTGATACACTTTTTCTTGGTATCCTTTCCTTACAGATTTTAAGGAAGGCCTCCAAGGCTCTAGAAACCCTTGATTTGCGTTTGAGGAATGCTTGGAGTTTATATTCTACTTGGGGGAAACGAGCAATGAGGTGAGGCTGCACTACATTAGCTAAGGATGTTAAAGAAGGCTCTTGGCTATGATGATGCATTTCATTACAGCTCCACTGCAAAGGAGGCAGCCATACAAAGGTCTGGAATAAGAACATTCTGGAGAAGAAAAAGTTTTAACAACCTGAGCTAGGACGAAGTTTGATTTCTGATTGACATAAATGAGGTCGGTGGTGCAGGGACATAAGAGTAGTATGTGATGAAGGTACAGTGGGAGGGAAAAGCCAGATGGAGAAGGGATTTTATACGTGGTTAAGGGTGTAGACTATATTCTTATTGCCATGAGAAGACACTCATTTTAAACAGAAGATTGATGGGTAGATTTACTCATAAAAAATTATCTTGGTTACTTTGGGGAAAATAGCCACTAAGAGGACAAAAGTGGAAGCAGAGAACTTTTTGGAAGCCTATTTCAGCAATCCACTGAACGATGACAGTGGCTTAGTCGAGGATTGTATCCATGGAAATGGAGATACATGCACAGGGTCATTATCTATTCTGGAGAGAAATCAACTGCAAATCTCCTAGGTTTAGGGTAGATAGTGCAATTTACTGATACAGGGAAGAAGGATGTTATAATAATCCAGATGATTTATTTTTTCACCTTATGGCCACAGACACTCATGTAACAGATTCTTATTGAACAACCTATTGTACAGAGAACCATTCTTTCTCTAGAATTCACTGGTTCTTCATTAAAATTATATATAAAAATGAGATATTTTGTAAGCATTTGTTATGTGCAAAGCATTGTGCTAAGCACTTGGTGTGGAGTGCATTTGGTAGTTATTGCCTTTTTTTCTGTCAAGAATCTCTTTCTGGTAATTCTCTGATTCTAGTCAAAAGTGAGCACATGACAGAGAGTGAGACCACCAAAGTCCTTCCCTGGGATTTTTCTGCTAGACCTTGAAAGGAGGGTAAATTCTTTCTCCTTTGGGGAACCATTCCGTGACACATACAAAGACTGAAGAAATAAAGTTAACATTTAAAAAAAATGAAGAAATTAGGAGTGCATCAATACAGTCTCGTTGAAAATGAGTTCAGAAATACCTGAAGACTCAGGGGGGTTCCCCTAATCCTAGAGTTCTCTCTCTGATCTGTGAGCTTCCCCAGGTACAGTTCCCTTATCAAAGCTTACCCTCTCCATCTCTACTTATTCTTGCTTAAGAGTTCAAGTTCTATATCTATCCCAATCAACAGAGGCAGGAAAAAATTTTCATTTCACCCTACAGTAACTGGTTAAATTGGAGTTATAATCCCATTTCACAGAATAAGAAGCAGAATTAAAAAGCCTGAGTCACGGACTAAGATCAGACTTCATGCAGTGAGCCAAGTTCTGAATTTTGGGTCCTTCTCTGCTTAGAGTCCAATTTACTAATACCCGCATGGTATTATGCCCTGTACTCTGGGTGGAAAATGGATATGTGTCTGTTTGTGTAGAAATCAGAGGAGGGAAGAAACAAAACTCAGTCAGACCTAGGTCATATCCTCAAGGACATTAAAATTAAAATGTCATAAACAGAGCATGTAAATAATAATAAAATGAACATGAAATAATTGCTATAGAGGGACAATGAGAGTGAAGAGAAAGGATGATTAATTCCCATCAGGATATCAGGAGAAGGTCTTTGAACTGGACTTTGAAAGACAAATAGTCTGTTTATTATGTCTCCCCTGTCTATGCAAATCACCTCTTACGTAGCTGCTTTGATTTATCTCATAAACTCATTTATCCTTTATGGTTCAAATACAGGTTTTTCTACCAACTATTTTTTTTTTTTTCTAACATGGCCCATGCACTTGAATCTAAATGCTGTGTATGAATACCCCAAATGGAAACTCTAGAAATTATCCAGTTCATTTGATCCCTGGAAACAAGTGAAAGGAAAACATACTTTGATTCAAGACCAAACTAAACTGATAATCGTCAAAGCTGTGCTTTATTTTATACAGGAAGTTGAAATCTCAATTCCCTACAGAACTTTACAGATATTTCCCCCCAGCCAATTCCTTTTTTTTCCATTTTCCCCTACTAACTATAGTTTTTCTTTGCCTTATTTTTGACTCTTATTCTCTTTTCCATCTCTTTTCTCAGTTCATGCTAACAATCATGGCTTATTTGAAAACTGCTTCATGTAGGTAGTGCTGCTTCTGCTCTTCTATAAAATTAGTTAGTGCTAAGAAGGGAGTGAAGAGCTCCTGAATGAAACTTACTTGGAACTCTTTTTCAATTCCACATCTGACAGCTTTGTCTTTCCAAACATTAGCATTACAGTCTTCTTTTTGTTGTTGTTGTTTTGTTTGTTAGTGATTGATAATAAATCCCCCTTGAATATAACTATACATTTTACACTGCCTGTGACTTCCATGGATGATATTATTTTTTATATTTAAGTTTCAGATTATCCTGAAGGGAAGCAAGGCAGATCAGGACATGAATTGCTTTTGGGACTTTCTGAAAGATCACAATTTGTAGAAAAACAGTGCAAACATTCCATTATCTGGATGACCTTTTGTCTATACTTTGACTTTTTAAACCCTCCTTTTTCTCAGCCTCTCCAAGGCCTTGAATTCCCTCTATCCTTTTATTCTTATTTCATGTAATATTAGTCCTCATCTTCTTGACATTAAGCCCAACTCAAAGATACTTTGAAGACAGGCTCCTAATAAATGTACAGAATAAGAAAAGGGCATTGAATGACATCAGGCATATCCCTCAGCATCTTAAATATCACACTTTCATTCTGCTATCAATTTAATACAAAACTCATGCACAACTAGACTGTTCTCTGAGCTTCACTAATAATGTTTGGTGGTTGTCAGGTGGCATGAAAAAAGTCAATATACCTTACATAGTCTCCCCGCTTTCAACTAGACAAAAGTAACACGTTTTCCCTTCTTTGCTGATTTTTTTGGTAGCACGATATCATTGCAATGAAATAGAAAAAAGTGGGAACTGGATTACTCTGGATTCTTTTTTATACATAGTTACAACCTAACACTTCCAGCATGTATTTTTAAGTCCTTTAGAAATGATTCTGAACCTTACTATCAGATATTTCAGGAGTCTTATTGCAACTGACCAACAAGCCTCATGAATTTAGCTCTCCTTTGCCGTGATGGCATCAACATGAATAACACTTTTTTGTCAGTAGATGGAAAACAAATATTCTCTAAGAAAATTCACCTATAAATCTTTTCTAAAAGATTTACTCAGTAATCAAACACAAAGGGAATATTTTTAAAACTACACTGGTTCCAGCCTTGAATGCTCACTCCTCGTGGCCTACTTCTATCTTGTGTCTAACACTTCCTAGTATCAGATCCTCCAAAAAGGATTTCCTGACCATTCTGCCTCACTCAGTCAAATTTCTTGCTGCCCAGTATCAGCCGGACCCTGTCAATACCTTAAAATAGCAGCTATCACAGAATGACATTCTCTATTTAAACACCTCTCTCCCAAAGAGAATATAACTATCAGAGGGCAGGAATTGGGTTTTACGTATTCACTTCACTTCAGAGAAAGTTGCTGATCTGAACTCACTCATTCATTTCTCACATGAAGTTTGTAATATAAATTCCACTTTAAAGAGAAGAAAATTAAAACTTTGAGCCTCAACCCAGTCAGGGTCTATACAGCTGGTAACAGCAGGGATAAAACGTGAACCCAGGACCGCCTGACTCCAAAGTCTACACTTTATTTACTACAAGGCATTACAACTTATCAGAGGATTAATACTACTTTGGTCTGCCTCTGATTTGAAGTAATGAGTTGTTAAAGTTAAGACTAGATATCTGATAAAAGATTTGTATCTAGAATTTATAGAACTCTAACAATTCTATAATAAAAAGACCAAAAAATCCAGTTAAAAATGAGCAAAGGATTTGAATACACATTTCACCAAAGATAACACATAAGCAGCTCTGAAGCATACGAAACACTATTCGTTGTTATTAGAAAATGCAAATTAAAACGAGATACTATTTTACATCTACTAGGATGGTTAAAATAGAAAGAAAATAACTGTTGGTGGGGATGCGAAAAACTGGAACCACATCCACTTGTGAGAATGTAACACGGTATGACCACTTTGGAAAACAGTTCGGTAATTTCTTAAGAATTTAAGCATAAACTTACCAGATGATAAGTAATTCCACTCCTAGGAATCTACAAAAGATAAATGAAAATATACGTTGTTAACATAAGGACTTCATAGTGAATGTTCACAGCAGCAGCATTCTTAATAAAAGCCCCAAACTGAAAACAACCCATGTGTCCATCACTGGTGAAGAAACAAAACATCGTACACCCATATGATGAAACACTGTTTAGCAATCAAAAGGAACAAAAACTGATCCTGTGTCTACATGAGTGGACCTTAAAAACAGTATCCTAAGTGAAATAAGCCCGATGTAAACATGATATATATGATTCCATTTATAGGAAATGTCCCTAAAAGGCAAATTTATAGAGATGGAAAGGAGATAAATAGTTGCTTGAGGCTGTGAGTGAGAGTAGGGATTGAAAGCAGACAGGTACAGGGAATTTTTCAGAGTAATGAAAATGCTTGAAAACTGGATTTGTGCCAATGGTTGTGCAACTCCATATATAATTGTGGGAATATATTATTGAATCATATGCTTAAAATGGTGAATGTTATGGTATGTAAATTATGCTTCAATGAAGTGTGGACTCTTGGATGATTTACTTTTTATGAACCATTTTCAACATAAATCTGTCTTTTTTTAGCATTAAATTCGCAGAAGTTCTTCCCAGCAAAACCTATTCTTAGAACTCACTTATCTTCCAAAACTATATCTAACTACTGCTATAACTAGGGTTAAGCAAACTCTTTCTGTAAAGGGACAGATAATAAATATTTTATGCTTTATGGACAAGACTGTCTCTAATGAAACCATTCAACTCTGCTACTGCAGAGCAAAAGCAGCCACAGATCATACGTTAATGAATGGGTGTCACTGAGCTCCAATAAAACTTTATTTAAGAGAACAAACAGTGGGCAAGGTATGTTCTGTGAGCCATATTCAGTTAATAGCTGCTATAGACTAGTAACCTTTGATCTTCTAGTAAAAACTGAAGTTGCAGTAAATTACATCCTAGAATTTGCAACATGAGGAAACAAAGCCCTCAAAGCATTATAATTGCGCTATTGTAACAGTGGCTTTTAAAGAGATCTTAGGTCCTCAGAACATGTCCCTAATGGTCCTTGATTCAGATCCAGCTTGTAATTTCTGTGTCCAAGACCCAAAACCAACATTTTCTTTAAAAAATTTTGTTTAACCTACCCTTCCCTCTTCCTACTCCTGCCACAGGTAATGACAGTGTAAGTCAAGTTCTGGAAACTAGACATCCTTATTGTTACTATACTTTCATTTCGTCTAGAGCTAAGAAATGTTTATATTTTCTAATATATATCTAACAAATTTATGTTATCACTGCCAATTCAATTCCAACAGCACAGAGTTTTTCCTCCCATTCCCTAATATTGAAAGTACTGGTTCCAAAGCACAACTGTGCATTTATTCATTTGCTCTATCACTTAATTCATATAAAATACTTTCCAATTTAATAAATTCATACCCTCTAATGACAACAAACCTCCTGAAGTTCAGAGTTTCTTTTCAAAGAACCTAAAGCTGTACTCTGATCAAATATAACTTGAAATACTTTTTTCCTGTGTGTTTACATTATACATATATATTAATTTACTTTAGTTTGTATTCAATTTTAGGAGGTTACTTTTTTGCATGTCTTGATTTTATTTTATATTTGACTATGTTCTAAAGTCATCACAGTATAAAAAGATAAAGTCCTGAAGGCCTCATATCCATCCCTATTCCTTCTACATTGTCCTCACTGAGCCAGCTACAGGTACCTATTTTAATTTGTTTTTGTGTTATCATTTCTGTGTTTCTTTATAAAATAAGCAATATGTATGTATAGCTACACAAACACACACCCAATTAATCTGATTTTATATATGTATATATGTAACATATACATATATGTATATATGTATGTATGTAGGTATAAATATGTGTGTGTAGGTACACACACACACACACACATATAGCCTTCTTATTCTCCTTTATTTTTTTCCACAGATGGTGGATTACTCTACATACTTATTTTCACCTTACTCTTGTTTTGCTATTTGATATTATATACTGGAAATCACTCCTTATCAGATCATAGAGGTCATGCTCACTCATATTTTTATGACTGCACAGTGCTCTACTATGTGGATATACCATAGTTTACTCAACCACTCTCCAGTGGAAGGGCATTTAGATTTTTCCAGTATTCTATTATCAAAAATAATGCTACAATGAATAAACTTGGAGGAATGTGGTTTTGTATTTTTGAATTTATTCTTTTATACTGACAAAAATATTTATTTTAAAAAGTGGTATTTTAATTTAAAAACTATTTTCAAGAGCCCATAATATCTTAGAAATTAACCCATTACTATACATGTTGTCAACATCACGTGTTAGGAAGAAATAATTGGCTTGCCCCTTTAAAGTGTGTTTAAAATAAATAAAAATATACAATTTGGGTAAAACTGGTCATAAAACTAGAAATCAATTTGCTGTTTACTATGTTTCATATACACACACATATATTCAACTATCCAACAAGTAAACATGTTTCTTACCTAGTCCACTAAGAAATTTTAAATTATGCTACTCAACCCTAAGTCTAAATTTCTGGCAAGATTAAACTTGATCCCATACCTATTTCTTCATGTAATAATTAAAATGATATGAATTATTCCAAAGAAGTACAAGACCATGCTGTGACTGGTTAGGGTACAACAAATTGAAAAGAAAAAAGAACATCTAAGGGGAATTCAGGGAAGCAGCAGCAGTAGTTGCAATTGACATGGTCATTACCCTGGAGGATAAAATTGCTTTCCTTGTGTGTTTTCATTTATTTTTTTTAAAGACTTATTAAACATTGTGTGTTTTAACTGCAACAATTCAATGTTTGCCATTGCATCTACAAATAGGAAAAAAAAAAACTTTGTGTAACTGCAATCCTAAAAATATCATTTTAACTTGGACAGTTAAGGGATAAAAATTCCCTTTCTTACAGGCACTCAGCAAATGGGAGAAATGAGCGAGGTGGTAATGGTAAAATTAATATTATCAGAATCCTATTATTTTCTTTAATTCCAATAATGTGAAATTATCATGTGAGAATGTTATTCCAGCCACACATAATTCCTGTTTTTTAAATGATTTATCTGGAGAAAAATATGGTCCAAATTCCAATAATTTCCTTAATAAAAGAACTTTGGACATGACTTATGTAAACTTGCAATTGCTCACATATAATTTATTACCAGTGGTCCTCAAATATGGCTGTATATAAAAATACAACAAATGATATTTTTAAATAATATAAATTCCTGAGTCTCATTCCAGACAAACAGAGATGGATTATCTGGAATTGTAGGCTAAGTAATTTGGTTATACCACAGTTGATAAATTCTATATGGTAAGTATATGGAGAGGGTATAGGAAATTAAATAAATTATCATAGGCAGAAGTGGTCATGAAACCTTCCTACAGACAGTGGGCCGTGGGCCTTTAGTTGAATCTTAAAAGCAAAGAGAAGGAGGAGAACATGGTAGTTTTATATTATGTTTCCAAATTCTTTGACCCTTTTTCCATCAAAAGGTAGAGCTTAATTCATGACCCACCCTTAAGTGGAGTTCTACCTAATGACTTGCTCTTAATAAATAAAATATGGCAGAATTGATGGCATGAAACTTCCAGAACTAGACCGTAGAATGGACTGCATCTCTTTTGAATTCTTCCCTGTAGAAGAAGTTGTCTGCCATGTTATGAGGACCCTCCAGCAGCCCTATGGAGAAGTCTATATGGTGAAGAACTGAGGTCTCCTATCACAGTCAGGTGGAACTAAGACCTTCTTATGACAGATACGTTGGTGAGCCTTGTAGGAGGTGTATCCTCCAATTCCAGCCAAGCCTTCAAATAACTAAAGACCCAACTGATATCTTGATTGCAACCTCGTGAGAGATCTTGAACCAGAGCTGCTGTCACTTTACTGGCCCACAAAGAAGACCTGAATAGACATTTTTCCAAAGAGGACATGAAGATGGGCAAGAGAACATGAAAAGTTGTTCAACACTGCTAATCATCAGGGAAATGCAAATCAAAACCTCAATGAGATATCACCTCACGCCTGTCAGAATGGCTATCATCAAAAAGAACACAAATAACAAATGTTGGCAAGGACATGGAGAAAAGGGAACCCTCATACACTGTTGGTAGGAAGGTAATTTGGTACAGCCACTGTGGAAAACGGAATGGTGGCTCTCAAAAAACTAAAAACAGAACTACCATGTGGTCCAACAATTCCACTCCTGGGTATATATCTAAAAGAAAAAAAAACAAAAACACTAATTCAAAAGGATACACGTGAAAAAAAAACCAAAAACACTAATTCGAAAGGATACACGCAGCCCAACGTACATAGCAGCCTTATTTATAATTGTGAAGATATGGAAGCAACCTAAGTGTCCATCAGAAAATGAATGGATAAATAAGATGTGGTATGTACATGATATGGGATACTAGTCATCCATTAAAAAAAAGAAGGAAATTTTACCATTTGCAACAATACAGACAGACTTGGAGCATATTATGCTAAGTGAAATAAGTCAGACAGAGAAAGACAAATATTGTATGATATCAGTCATATGCGGAATCTAAAATAATACAACAAACTAGGGAATATAACAAAAAAGAAACAGAGTCACAGATATAGAGAACAAACCAGGGTTACCCCTAGGGAGAGGGAAGAGGGAAGAGGCAAGATAGGGGTAGGGGATTAAACAGTGCAAACTCTTATGTATAAAATAAGCTACAAGGATATATTGTAGAACACAGGGAATATACCCAATATTCTATAATAACCATAAATATAGTATAACCTTTAAAACCTGTGAATCACTGTATTATATACCTATAACTTATGTAATATTGAACATCAACTATACTTCAATAAAAATAAATATGCAAATAAATAAAGTTACTGGCCTTCAAAAAATAAGATTAAAACAGTGTAATGTTTTAAGCTGCTAAGTATTGGGGTAATTTTTATGCAGCAATAGAAAAATAATACAGTTAACAAGGTTTAGAGTATGTGGGGAGAGTAAAACACTGCACATTATCTAGAGTAAAGGAAGAATATGTTATATATATCTAAGCTTAAAATCTTAGCAAATGAGAATATAGGATAATATTAAATTATAAATTATATTAAATGATGCTTTGGGGCTGGATTTTTTTTTGTTTGTTTTTTTTGTCTTTTTCGGTACGTGGGCCTTTCACTGCTGTGGCCTCTCCCGTTGCGGAGTACAGGCTACGGACGCACAGGCTCAGCAGCCATGGTCCACGGGCCCAGCCGCTCCAAGGCATGTGGGATCCTCCCAGACTGGGGCACGAACTTGTGTCCCCTGTATCAGCAGGCGGACTCTCAACCACTATGCCACCAGGGAAGTCCTGGCTGGATGTTTTATTGAAGCTAAATACATGAGAAAGTTCTCTTATTATCAATTATTTTTCCTTTTTGTAAGCTACTTTAGAGTTTACAAAAATATCTTGATATATTTTGTTGTATTTAATACTCACTATAGACCGGTGGGGTCTATGTTACCATTCTCAGTCCATACAACAGGAGATAGAAGTTTCCTTTATACTATAACGAGATAATTATGCTAATTGTCTGAAGTGGCTCTGGCTGGTCAGGGCTAGAGTTTGATCTCAGGCCTTGTTATGAGTGATTTATTTATCATTTCTTTACACTGGTTTTTACGAACCTCTACACTACTACTCTTTGCTGTGGGGTCTGTCGTGTACATTTTAGCATGTTGGGCACCCACTAGACGCCAGTAGCAACCTCACCCCAGTTTTGACAATCATCCAAAACTGTCTTCAGACACGGTTAAATGTCCTCTAGGAGGAAAATTCACCCCCATTTGAGAACCATGGCTTAATAGTTTTCTAATCAGGGGATTATTAAATATCTGTTGAACTTATGAACGAGCAAAAAATAATTTACCAAACCTAATATAATCTGATTTTTAAAAGCTACCTGAAGGGAAAGTTTTATTATAATGACTATAAGCAACAAAAGCATTGTGCAATGCTTATAATGATTTGTTCAAGAAAAGGCACTCCATAGAAATGGAAAATAATACTATTTCAAGGTATAGAAGCAAGTAGCGTCAATATGGTTAAAGGAAGACCTACACTGAATGGAAGAGGGTTTGAAATTTTTATTCATCTTAGGGCAGTACGTAAAAGGCATTAAATCTTTATTCTACAAACTTCCAGTTATAAAATAAATGTCATGGGGATGTAATGTACAGAATGGCGACTATAGTTAATAATACTGTACTGTATATTTGAAAGTTGCTAAACTTAAAAGATCTTAAAAGTTTTCATCACAAGGAAAAAAAACTGTAACTATGTATGATGACTGATGTTAACTAGACTCACTGTTGTGATCATTCCATAATATATACAAACACTGAATCATTATGTTTTACACCTGAAACTAATGTTATATGCCAATTATCTCAATAAAAAACTTTGTTTTATTAACTTAATTTGTACTTCCAAATAAAAATATCAGTATTTGATTAATGTGCAGAAATGGTTATGTAAGTAGTTTGAAAATTGAATTTGTAGTTTTACTGAGATTATATACTGTCATAAACCTAAGATTAAATTATTTTTATCAAGTTTTAAGTAGAAGTCTTACTAAACCAAAATCTGCAACACCAAACATCTTAATTGTTCTCTAAATAAGATTATGTAAGCATTTTCCCAATTCATTTCAGGATTTTTTTGTTGTTGTTCTGTATTTCAGCAAGAAGGACTGTTTTTCTGGATAAAGCGCTTTTGCAGAACATGATGAGCAAAGTGCTGTCCTTTATCTTGTTAGAAGGCTCATATGAGAGATTTAGGAAAATTTATCAGGAATACCACCTGGGGCAACTTGAATTGAATCTTAGTTAGCTGAGACTTTTGACTAATTTATTCTCCCATTCCACTTGCATGATGGATACAGTTTTTACAGTATGTTGACATTTTGCAAAGCAGTGCCAGATTGAGGAATAATTGCTATTGGATAAAAAACCACGGTTGTACTATAATAAGATATTTGTTATGAATATCATACAAATGCATGTTGACTATAAAACTATTTTAAATGAGTTGAATGGTCATTTTATAAGAAAGACAGATTCATTTAATTTGAGTCCTGCTTGGGGAAAGTCAATACAGAGATTGCCAATATAAGCAATTACATATTAAATGGAATTTGTACAGTACATTTGAGTGTAGATCTTGCTTTTCAATTTTTTTGCATAATTGCAAATGATTAGATTCCAATGAGGCAATCCATGCTGCAAGTCATGGGAAACAACGGTGCTTCTAATTATGAACCTGTCGGAGTGAAAACTTTAAGTTGAAAGTATTGGATGGTAATAATAGAACCAAAGGATAAAGAGGACAGTGAGAGACAATGGTCTTGTTTCTAGGCTGACACAGAATTACTTTTAATGACTGAATGAATATCCCTATTAAAGAAGGTTCTTATCTCAATAACTTATAATTCTAAATTTTTTCTAACTGGAAATTCTCCTATGCCTTGAGTCACTCATGTCACATTTTCTTCTTCCTCTGTTCCTCTTAACAAAAATGGGAATTCTTATAGTATAGTTCTCATGTTAGAGGGGTACTGGAATGCTAATATACCCTTAATGTCTAGAATAAGTTATTTAAATCCCATAATGTTTCATTCATTGAGGAGCATAAGTTAGTACTCAATAATTGTTGGCCTGAATTCTAATTTCATTCATTAAGTGTTACTGAGTACTTACTATGTATCAACTGCTAACCTAGGTTCTAATATGGAAACTATACAAAAATATTTGAAAAGCAAGATCTGAGATTAAAGGTATTGAACTATAAAAATATGAATAAAGTACCCTCTGCATTTGCAGAGTTCCTTACAGCCTGAGAGAGAAAACAAATACACAAGAAACTACTTGCAATTTTGTGTAACCATATTGGAGGAGGTCATGAAGAGAATGTGACTCTATCGACAGGTGAGCTGGGCCCACACAACTGGAGGCTCCTCACCAATCCCCTGTCCTCATTATATGCATCCCACGTGCTTTCCCTGCACTAGAAGCTGCCCCAAGAACTCAGCCTGGAGATAGTGATGTGTTCTTGAGACCGAGCTGGATGGTACACACGAATGAACCCAGTTAAGGCCTCTGTATAAACTTTCAAGATTCCGGCAGGTGGGTGAGAGATCTACTCATCTTGCTACCGCCCAAGACAAACCCTGTGTGTAAGTCCCTTGCTTATTAAAACTGCCCCCTACCAATCTGGAATGTTCTGCCACTTTCTTTGGTCTCTCCTTGCCTTCCGTGTATGGGGGCCAGTTTCAGATTTCACAGGAGAAGCTCCTGAGGTTTTAAACGAACAAACCAGTACTCTGACGGAAACGACAGCCGTACTTCTAATTCTACTTTTAATCTATATGCTCAGTCCCAGGTCCAGATAATGACTCGGGAAAAACTCAAACTGGGACTTCCCTGGTGGTCCAGTGGGTGAGATTCCGTGCTCCCAATGCAGGGGGCCCGGGTTCAATCTCTGGTCAGGGAACCAGAGCCCTCATGGCTCAAGGAAGATCCCACATGCTGCAACTGAGACACGGCAAAGCAAAAAAAAAATACCTCAAACTCACCTCCTCCCCTGGACACCCGGAATCTATAGCTACCTATTTAATAATGTCTTCTGAAAAGAGCCTAAAACTGGTGGAGTGACCCCTTCACACTCGGCCGAGAGGGAAGCCACATCTAAGCTGCGACCCCAAATCAGGAGGGCGCTCCATACCTGAAGCTTTTTTTTTTTTTTTTTGCTGAGGAAAAGTTGGGGTGTCCAACACTGGGCATCTCAACTATTAAGACCTGCACTTGGGAGACAAGGCCCCCAAACCCCTGGCTTTGAAGATTGACGGAGTCCACACGGACAAGACCCGAGGGGCTGAGAGGAACTGAGAAACTCCTCGCACAGACTCACCCGCGGCTCCAGCGCCCGGCGCAGAATCAGTCCTTTAAAAGGTGCCCAGACTCTATGTGAAAGAGACTCATTTGCTAATTTTAAGTGTGGGTTTGAAGGGCAGGAACCTGCTGGGATACTCCGCGGACCAGGCTGGTGGGCGCCATCTTCGCGCTCTTCCTCTGTGGTGCTGAAGCCCGCGGGCACCATCTTTATTTTTCTTTTTCCTTTCCTTTTTCTTTTCTTCCTTACCCAGGGGTTGCCTCCTTGTGCTCTGCTATGCCGCGCAAAGTGTGCCAGAATCTCCTGGAAGGCAGCTTCTCCACACATCCGGGGCCCAGCTTTTTTAGCTGCTGCCGAGGACACGCCCCTTGAATCTCAGGCTCCAGAGATGGGGGTGGGGTCAGGGGGGGTTGTTTTCCTGAGTCCCATGCAGCTGTGGCATAACCAACCACGGAAGGCGCAATTCTCCACAGGCTGCCCCCGCCAGGGCTCAGTGCACACAGCTGACTAAAATGTGCTCCCATCTTTCTGAGGAAGGCCTCTTTGCCTGTGAGGAGTTCCCGCCTGAGGGGAGCTCAGGTCTGATGCGAGCGGAGGCTGCGGACGCCCTTCAGGGCGCTGTGCCGCCATCTTGGCGGCCCCTCTGCCCGCATAGTTCGCCCGTGTGCCGCGCACGGGAACTTCCACGCTCCTTTGGAGCCCTCGTATTTGCCGCTACCGCACAGGGGGCACCTCCAAACAGCCTGGCTCTGGCGGCTTCTGCGCGTGGCCCCACAGGACTGCGTATGTGCGCTTCTTTAAGAGCTGCCGTCTGAGGCTGGGCTTCCAGTCAGCCGAGTCAGTACGGGCTGAGACCCCTCTCTTCAGGACGCTGACAGGGCTGGGCAGAGCCTCACCCACTGGGAGCCGCGAAAAATAAAATAGGCTGCTGGACGGTCACAAAGCCTGAGAGACAACCGAGAGCCGGGGCAGGGCTGCAGGATAAAGTCCATCTACACGAGGCCTCTCCTTCCAGACCAGCAAGGTGGCTGCTTCACTTAATGCACGGAAACCGGCACCGAGAGTCGAGGAACATGAAGAAACAGAGGAATATGTTCCAAGTGAAAGAACAAGATAAAACCTCAGGGGGGAAAATTAATGAAACAGATAATTGACCTGATAAAAAGTTCAAAACTAACGTATATTCTCAGATGAGAAGGCAGAGGCTGAGTCAAAAAGTGAAGATTCACTGTCTTCCGTAGCACTGACAGTTTTATCCGAAATATTGAAGGTATGTTTTTCAAAACTTTTTTTCTTCTGTCGTGGTCTTATTCACAAGTGGCAAAATATCACTGTATTTGGTTGCCATATGTAAATAAAAACAGGATAACTGGGTGGAAGAGTACATCATTAATGCAGAATCTGGAAGTTTCTTAATGTTATGAGAGTTCAAGGAAACAACTAAACTAAGCTTAGAGTTCTTTAAATGACAACAGATGCCTAAGAATTTCAACTCCTCTAATCGTAACTGTTTGTTGACTTCTGTCTATACAACTCCAACTGGTATTTGCAAAGCATTCAGTTCAGTAGGTCAAAGAAACTTGAAGTTTCCTTTTTCGTCTTGAACATAAATTGCTAAAGAGGTCTGAAGAGGCGCTGATTTACATTATCACCATAGTAACTACAGTTGGTATTTTTACATTTAGGTTTGTAGATGTATTGCCTACAATAAATTTAAAACCAAAATATTTTTAATAGAAATAAAATATCTATGCATAAAATCTCTAGAGTTTGTTGCCTGGTTTGAAGTTTATGGAACAGGGCTAGAAAGAATGAACAGGTTTTATCTGACCTACCTTCTAGCAATCCTGCTAAAATCCAAAAACATGGATTTTAAGTCAATAATTCTGAAAATAATACAAATAGTTAGTTGTTCCCAGAGGAGAGAAATACGTGGTTGACCTAAAATCTAGAGCATCATTCAGGTTAGTTTGGCCCTTTTCCAGCTGTCAGAGGTGATAATGCAATTGGCACCCACCAGTCAATGTGTTCTTACACCTGGTTCATCCCTAGTTTAAATGAAGTTGTAGTTTCTTCTAGTATCTGGTTTATATCAGAAAACAATTTTTCTGGTAATTCCTATATCTGCTGGTTTTTCAGAGTAATATAAAAATATTTTCTTCAGTATATACAATAAATTAAAATTTAAATCGCATAAAAATAGGCAATAATTTGGCTGCACATTCCCATCATTAATGTGGTCACAGATAAGAAAATAGCTCCTAAGAGCATTTGAGAAGGGACTCCCAAATTTCCTACTTCTAAACAGTGTCAAGCCTGGTATGTAGCAGAATTAAAGGTGCCACCTTTGATCTGTGTCTCCTGACAAGTTTTATCAGCCCACTTAGATGATAAAATATTTAGAACTCCCTAGTTGCTAAGTAAGTTTCTAACTGCACAATAGTTGCTTTAAAGAAATGTACACTGACGCATAGTGATTACATTTTTTACTAAATGAAAACTATGAAAGCACTTTCATTTTGTCTCTATGCCTTAGGTCTCCTGAACTCTTCCCTGTTCAAGTGAAGGCTTGACCTTTTCCACACAGTACTGAACTAAATTAATGCCTTATAACATGCTAATTATGTCTTGCGGAGACTCTCAATTATTCCCTTTTAAAAAAACTTTTTTGTGTTCTGTCATTAGAAGAACTATAACTCACATTTTATGATATAGAAAGACAGCTAAAAGACAATGTTCGGGCCTTAGGTACTGAGATTCAATTGTGTGTCAAAGTTCTAGAAACTTCTTGATTTCTGGTGGCATATAATAAGAAAAAAAAGAACCAAACAGACATAGGAACTATAGTCAACTGAAGGGCCTATGAAAGAAATAGATTTTTTAAAGTGTTAACTGAAATGCTATTTGCAAATTGTTTTTATTTGATGATCTCAAGTAAAAGGTTAACAAGAAAGGAAGAAAATGGGGAGGGAAGCTATGTGGAGGCAACTCTTGAAAATCTGTCATATTTGTTTCTGGGGTTTTTTTTTTTGTTTTTTTTTTTTTTTACATCCCCCTTGCTTTTGTGCCAGGCATCTTCCGTATCCTGGGCCCAATACTCTAAAATGAAAAACAGAAGATATATAGACACCAAAGAAATTCTTGTCAATAACAAGACAATAATTACATTAAATCTGAAGTTTTTCATGTCACGATGGCATGGATGCAGTTGACATTTTATTAACAAAGTGCAGAATTTTCTTGATAAAAATATGTAAGTGGAATGTCAGTGTGGTAACATTTTTGACTGAGGTAAACAACAGTAAAGTGGAATTTGAGAAACGGATAAGAAAAGCTATGGTAAATGTCACATCCCTAGATCACCCCGTATACTCTTTAATGTACATGTTCTTTTTTTGCCAATGTTTAATTATAATGATATCGTACAAGGTGGTTGAAGGGAATATTTTCATAGTGGCTTTGACAGTTCCTCAGCCAGCAGAGAACTTTGTGGTGCTTGAATTTTGCAAAATTAATCATTCAACACAAGTAGCATAGGGTCTCTTGGGATAAAAACAAGGTCTTTATTTTATAATTCAAGGTAGATCTTAATAAGAAATGTTATTTTTGTACTGTTTATGATAATTATGTTTATGATTCTAGATGCATACAAGAATATTTTGTTCTATGGGACAGTACATTAAGGATGTTTTTGTTCTGTATTAATCTATTTTAAAAATCTATTTTAAGCATAATACAAAATGTCTATGTAAGAATCATATCAAGTCAACCTATGGTTATAAATACTCATAAGTAATTCCACAGATCATTCAAAAACTCTTTTCCAAAGGCATTGTGCTATTATTTGAGAGGATGAATTCATTGTCCAAAGCTATATTTAAACATGAGGTTTTCTACCCCAGTACATATCAATCAATTCTAGTGAGGTTAGGGAAAAGGCAAGTCTGAGATTAAATATTTTTAAAGGATAATCTAATTATGGGCAATAAAGAGTTGGATGTTCTTATGTATCCTGAGTGTACGGAGAAACAATATGATCAAGAAAAGTGGAAGGAGCTTTTTCTTCTTACATGCAGTGTCTCAGGTGTTACGGAGAAAACAGCACAGTCTGTAAAATCATGTTTTGTTAAAAACGGTATTGCACAGTGAAATCCTGGGTGATACATCTATGAGGAATCTTGGAGATCACCCAGTCTAAATCTTCCATTAAAAATAACAAGCTTTTATTGCTAATTATCATTAGAGATGATAATTGGCATATTTAAGATGAGAAAATTAGAACTCAAATCTCCTGGCTCTAATTGCAAAACACTTTCCATTTTACCATACTCCCTGTTTTGATTTAAATTTAAAACAAGCATTTGAGTCAAGTGATGGAAACATAGACAGGGCTGAAGATATTTCCCCCTGTTTTAATACCTTCCCTTTGACACCTCCAGCTGAAATCCAGTTGACATATACTGAGTGCTCTGTAAATTTCCAGGATTATGTCATTATCACAATTTATTATTTACCAGTCAACTTCCCCTGTATGGTAGGGCTACTCCAGTTTCTAAACTAATCATAGTTGGACAGAAAGCTTTAGCACCTCCCAAAAGTAAGGATGATAATTATACCCTATGAGCTTCTACCTTGATTCCCTGTCTAGCACTATAGTAATACTCTGTAAACATTACAGCTCTCTCTTTGAAATCACTCTACCCCAGTCCACAAACTTGTTGCTTTTTATTTTAGCATTGCATTTGAACAATTTAATAGCCTTTTATTTTCATGGATGCTTGTCTTACTAATGCAATGCATTAAGCAGTTCTTTCTTCTCCCCTCAAGCCCCTCAAATCACAGGATTGACTTGTTGAATTAGAAATGCTTCATTTCCCCTGTGACTTGCAAAGTAGCTTCCCTGATGACATTTGGTAAACAAAATGAGTAAATCGACATTTTGGTGGTGTTCTTGAATTTCATTCATTCTGGAATTAGCAAAACAAATCACTGTTTTGGAATATATTGTAAATAACGTATATCTATAGATGGGGGAGCGGTGGCAGGGGGTGGCTGGCATTAAAGTACAATATGACATCAACAATCCTAAGAAATACTGACCCAAAGAAGTCTGTTGAAGAGAGAGTTCAGTTCTAACTAATGACTGAAATCACTATCCAAGGTGTCTTTAAAAACTGAACTTAAGTTCTCCTTTATCAGAGAAATAAAAAGTGGTTTAATTAGGGACAAAGCCCACTTATCTGAAATCTTACTTGTATTAAGTGTTACTAGTTCCAAGTAGAAATAGGACATAGTCTGAATTCACAAATATCGTAGTGAGCTCCCTATGTTTTTCACCTTCTTCAATGAAGGAACTCATCCCTATCCAACAAAGTAGAAACCACAGTTTGTTCTTCAAAAACAGTTAGGTACCAATTTATGTCTAGAGACAGGAGAGCATAGGGGTTTAGAAAAATGTGGTCTCTGGAATTAGACCTCCTGTGCATGTCTCCTGAGTCTAATTCATTCTGTCTTTATCTTGGGCAAAATAGCTCAACTTCTCTGGGGCTTCCACTTTGGGTTGTTGATAGAATTAAAAGAAACAATGAATGTAAATTTCTTAGAACAGTGCCTGGCCACTGGAAAGCATTCAGTCATTAATAGCTATTGTTATTCTAGAATTGAAATCATGTAATTTTTTTTTTTTTTTTAACAAAGAGCAAGTCAGAAGTAATAGGCAAAGCACAGTTATAATGCTTTGAGGGCTTTGTATCCTCATGTTGCAAATTCTAGGATATAATTTACTGCAACTTCAGTTTTTACTAGAAGATCAAAAGTTACTAGTCTTTAGCAGCTATTAACTGAATATGGCTCACAGAACATACCTTGCCCACTGTTTGTTCTCTTAAATAAAGTTTTATTGGAGCTCAGTGACACCCATTCATTAACGTATGATCTGTGGCTGCTTTTGCTCTGCAGTAGCAGAGTTGAATGGTTTCATTAGAGACAGTCTTGTCCATAAAGCATAAAATATTTATTATCTGTCCCTTTACAGAAAGAGTTTGCTTAACCCTAGTTATAGCAGTAGTTAGATATAGTTTTGGAAGATAAGTGAGTTCTAAGAATAGGTTTTGCTGGGAAGAACTTCTGCGAATTTAATGCTAAAAAAAGACAGATTTATGTTGAAAATGGTTCATAAAAAGTAAATCATCCAAGAGTCCACACTTCATTGAAGCATAATTTACATACCATAACATTCACCATTTTAAGCATATGATTCAATAATATATTCCCACAATTATATATGGAGTTGCACAACCATTGGCACAAATCCAGTTTTCAAGCATTTTCATTACTCTGAAAAATTCCCTGTACCTGTCTGCTTTCAATCCCTACTCTCACTCACAGCCTCAAGCAACTATTTATCTCCTTTCCATCTCTATAAATTTGCCTTTTAGGGACATTTCCTATAAATGGAATCATATATATCATGTTTACATCGGGCTTATTTCACTTAGGATACTGTTTTTAAGGTCCACTCATGTAGACACAGGATCAGTTTTTGTTCCTTTTGATTGCTAAACAGTGTTTCATCATATGGGTGTACGATGTTTTGTTTCTTCACCAGTGATGGACACATGGGTTGTTTTCAGTTTGGGGCTTTTATTAAGAATGCTGCTGCTGTGAACATTCACTATGAAGTCCTTATGTTAACAACGTATATTTTCATTTATCTTTTGTAGATTCCTAGGAGTGGAATTACTTATCATCTGGTAAGTTTATGCTTAAATTCTTAAGAAATTACCGAACTGTTTTCCAAAGTGGTCATACCGTGTTACATTCTCACAAGTGGATGTGGTTCCAGTTTTTCGCATCCCCACCAACAGTTATTTTCTTTCTATTTTAACCATCCTAGTAGATGTAAAATAGTATCTCGTTTTAATTTGCATTTTCTAATAACAACGAATAGTGTTTCGTATGCTTCAGAGCTGCTTATGTGTTATCTTTGGTGAAATGTGTATTCAAATCCTTTGCTCATTTTTAACTGGATTTTTTGGTCTTTTTATTATAGAATTGTTAGAGTTCTATAAATTCTAGATACAAATCTTTTATCAGATATCTAGTCTTAACTTTAACAACTCATTACTTCAAATCAGAGGCAGACCAAAGTAGTATTAATCCTCTGATAAGTTGTAATGCCTTGTAGTAAATAAAGTGTAGACTTTGGAGTCAGGCGGTCCTGGGTTCACGTTTTATCCCTGCTGTTACCAGCTGTATAGACCCTGACTGGGTTGAGGCTCAAAGTTTTAATTTTCTTCTCTTTAAAGTGGAATTTATATTACAAACTTCATGTGAGAAATGAATGAGTGAGTTCAGATCAGCAACTTTCTCTGAAGTGAAGTGAATACGTAAAACCCAATTCCTGCCCTCTGATAGTTATATTCTCTTTGGGAGAGAGGTGTTTAAATAGAGAATGTCATTCTGTGATAGCTGCTATTTTAAGGTATTGACAGGGTCCGGCTGATACTGGGCAGCAAGAAATTTGACTGAGTGAGGCAGAATGGTCAGGAAATCCTTTTTGGAGGATCTGATACTAGGAAGTGTTAGACACAAGATAGAAGTAGGCCACGAGGAGTGAGCATTCAAGGCTGGAACCAGTGTAGTTTTAAAAATATTCCCTTTGTGTTTGATTACTGAGTAAATCTTTTAGAAAAGATTTATAGGTGAATTTTCTTAGAGAATATTTGTTTTCCATCTACTGACAAAAAAGTGTTATTCATGTTGATGCCATCACGGCAAAGGAGAGCTAAATTCATGAGGCTTGTTGGTCAGTTGCAATAAGACTCCTGAAATATCTGATAATAAGGTTCAGAATCATTTCTAAAGGACTTAAAAATACATGCTGGAAGTGTTAGGTTGTAACTATGTATAAAAAAGAATCCAGAGTAATCCAGTTCCCACTTTTTTCTATTTCATTGCAATGATATCGTGCTACCAAAAAAAATCAGCAAGGAAGGGAAAAAGTGTTACTTTTGTCTAGTTGAAAGCGGGGAGACTATGTAAGGTATATTGACTTTTTTCATGCCACCTGACAACCACCAAACATTATTAATGAAGCTCAGAACAGTCTAGTTGTGCATGAGTTTTGTATTAAATTGATAGCAGAATGAAAGTGTGATATTTAAGATGCTGAGGGATATGCCTGATGTCATTCAATGCCCTTTGCTTATTCCGTACATTTATTAGGAGCCTGCCAGCAAAAGGACTTGTATGTATAGGAATGTTCATGACAGCTTATTTACAGTAATTACAAATTAGAATAAATACATATGTCTAGCAATAGGATAATGTATTAAAAATTATGTTACACTGACATAATAGAATGGTACACAACAGTAAACAGGAGCAGTACATTGATACATACAACTGACATGGGTGAATCTCAGAAATGCTATGTTGATTGAAAGCAACAGACACAAACAAGTACAGGCTATGTGGTTCCATTTACATTACATCCAAAAACAGGTAAAATAATCTTTACTGGTGGAAGTCACCTAGGAGAGATGGCTACAGAGGGCTAGAGAAGAAGAAGAGGATTGACTGAGAACCAAACTAGAGAACTTTCTGGAATGATAGACATTTTCTGTATCTTGTTTGAGCTGGTATATACAACTGTCAAAACTCATCACACTGTACACTTACTATGCTTGTAATTTACTGAGTATAATTTATATCTCAAAATTAAAATAACTATAATTAATATCTTTTAGCTTATACATTTCATCCTGGTGTACTATGCTCTTCTCTCACAATTGAGACCATATGGTATGAATCATTTACTATATGCTGATTGTTTGAATATAAGAGTGGTGCAAACTTTTAAATCTGAAAAAGATGTCATATGGTCATGGGCTGGTAGCGCTCTCCCTTAAGGAGAAGTTTCCACACAGCTGAAGAGAGAGATGAAGCTTAGCTATAGGGTAGTTTCCTATACTGAAGCTCAAAGACTGTGTGTGTGTATGTGTCTGTGTGCGTGATGGGGGGGATTTTACACAAAAGATAAAAGTGTGTTTGTTTTACTGACTCACTTGAAAATTGCAAACATCACGCCTCTTCACCAGAAAATAATTCAGCATTTATCTTTCCCAAAAGAAGGACATTGTCGTACATAACCACAATATTATTGTCACATCCAAGAAATTTAACATTCATAAAATATTATCTGCAATTTACATGTAAGGCTAGCTAATCAACAAAACAATAAATCAAGCCCCGATGTGTAGCAGTTGTTAATTTGATGATGTAAAAACTTCCATTATGGATGATTTTAAGCTATCATCATGATGTCACTGAACATAGAGCTGGGAAGGGATGTGCAATAACCCTCCAATACTTAGCATTCCCATCATACAGACATAATAGATAAAAATAACCTCAAGAGCATAGATTATAGCAAATTGAATTAATTAGTAGTGTATGGGTTGATCTTTGCAACCCTGTAAATATTTTGTTTCTCAAAAACTTTACACCCATTGGTTTTAGTATTCAAAAGTGTTCTTGACCTGAATCAGTTATTACTACACCTATGTCAGGATTGGTTAGTGTGAGCCCTTCAGGCTTGCTACTTTGTCCTTTTCTTTTCTTTTTTTCTCCTCTCTTCTCTTCTCTTCTCTTTTTAGATAATCAAAAATCACATCGTTTTTTGCTGCTGTTTATCGTGCCTTTTTAATCTCTTCACCTGAGAACAGTTCTGTTTCAGTTTTCTTTCCTTTTTCCATTAGGTTGATGTTTTCAAAATCTAGGCTAGTTGTCTTGTAGTCTAACAGTTTGCATTTGTCTGATTGTTTTCTCAAGATTAGATTCAGTGTAAAGACATAGATGCTTTCACGTAGGTATTGTTGATTACTTTCTATTGTATCACCGCAGAGGTACCTACTGTTAGTTTGTTCTGTTGTTAGTGATGCTAAATTTGACCATTTGAATACATTGGGGTCTGCTGGATCAATGCATCGTAAAAGTATTATTTCTCTTATAAATGTAGGAGAATAGTTAGGAAGTATGAATTTTGAATGTTTATCTTTTACTATAATACATTTAATCATAAGTTAATATAGTTTAATATTTAATAATGGTTAGGTTTGACCACTGGCTCACAAGATTCCTGATAATTAACAACTGGCTCTCATGAGATGGTGTGAACTGTCTCTAGCACACTACTGTGCCTATCTCAATATAGTCCCAAATAGATAAACTATCAAATTATATGCTAAAATTCTATATATATATGAGAGAGACAAAATCAATAATTATAGTTCAGTAGTTATAATAGTGAATCCCGCTTGGAACCTGATATGATCAAATAGAAATATGCACAGATACAAAGTACAAATAACATGATTAATTGTGTCATCTAGTCTGTGTGTATCACTCTTGGTTGGTAGATTATATAGACAGAAAGACACAGAGAGAGATCATTGTGTACAACAGAGAAAACTTAACTATGTTTCGAACACCCATGGCCCATTCACAGAAAAGTCAGGCATTTGCTAGACAACAAAGAAAGCCTTGATGAATTCCAAAGACTCAAAATAAAACAAAACAACAACAAAAGCTGCTCCACTACTGATAATCGTTCTTTTACCACACTGCAGTAAAATTAGAGACAAATAACAAAATAAGATAAAATTAGATATAAATTTAAAAAAAATAATTACTGGGGTAAGAGAGAAAACACAAACTATTTCAGGCTGAATGACAGTGAAGACACAGAGTAGAGAAATGACAGATGCAATTCATTTAGTACTTGTCACTGACAAAAATAACTCTGAATACACTAAAGAAAAAACCCTGAAACTTGATTTTCAGTTATGAAATGCATTAAACTTGTATTTTTTTATCTTAAATTGTTTTTTTAATGTACCCTTTTTATTTTTTTACCTTTTTAACATCTTTATTGGAGTATAATTGCTTTACAATGGTGTTAGTTTCTGCTTTATAACAGAGTGAATCAGCGATACATATACATGCATTCCAATATCTCCTCCCCCTTACATCTCCCTCCCACCCTCCCATCCCACCCTTCTAGGTGGACACAAAGCACCATGCTAATCCCCCTGTGCGGCTGCTTCCCACTAGCTATCTGTTTTACATTTGGTACTGTATATATGTCATTGCTACTCTCTCACTTCATCCCAGCTTCCCCTTCCCCACCCTGTGCCCTCAAGTCCGTTCTCTATGTCTGCGTCTTTATTCTTGCCCTGCCACTAGGTTCATCAGTACAGCTTTTTAAAATTCCATATATATGCATTAGTGTACGGTATTTGTTTTTCACTTTCTGACTTACTTCACTCCATATGACAGACTCTGGGTCTATCCACCTCACTACAAATAATTCAATATCATTTCTTTTATGGCTGAGTAATATTCCATCGTATATATGTGCCGTGTTTTCTTTATCCATTCCTCTGTCAATGGACACTTAGGTTGCTTCCATGTCCTGGCTATTGTCAATAGAGCTGCAATGAACATTGTGGTAGATAACTCTTATCGAATTATGGTTTTCTCAGGGTATATGTCCAGTAGTGGGATTGCTGGGTCGTATAGTAGTTCTATTTTTAGTTTTTTGAGGAACCTTCATACTATTCTCCATAGTGGCTGTATGATTTTACATTCCCACCAACAGTGCAAGAGGGTTCCCTTTTCTCCACACCCTCTCCAGCATTTATTGTTTCTAGATTTTTGATGATGGCCACTTTGACTGGTGTGAGGTGATACCTCACTGTAGTTTCGATTTGCATTTCTCTCATGATTAGTGATGTTGAGCATCCTTTCATGTGTTTGTTGGCAATCTGTATATCTTCTTTGGAGAAATGTCAGTTTAGGTCTTCTGCCCATGTTTGGATTGGGTTGTTTGTTTCTTTGATATTGAGCTGCATGAGCTGCATGTATATTTTGGAGATTAATCCTTTGTCAGTTGCTTCATTTGCAAATATTTTCTCCCATTCTGAGGGTTGTCTTTTGGTCTTGTTTATGTTTTCCTTTGCTGTGCAAAAGCTTTTAAGTTTCATTAGGTCCCATTTGTTTATTTATTTTTTTATTATTTCCATTTCTCTAGGAGGTGGGTCAAAAAGAATCTTACTGTAATTTATGTAATAGAGTGTTCTGCCCATGTTTTCCTCTAAGAGTTTTATAGTGTCTGGCCTTTCATTTAGGTCTTTAATCCATTTTGAGTTTATTTTTGTGTATGGTGTTAGGGAGTGGTCTAATTTCATTCTTTTACATGCAGCTGTCCAGTTTTCCCAGCACCACTTATTGAAGAGGCTGTCTTTTCTCCATTGTATACTCTTGCCTCCTTTATCAAAGATAAGGTGACAATAGACTTTCTCTCCTGTTCCATTGATCAGTATTTCTGTTTTTGTTCCAGTACCATACTGTCTTGATTACTGTAACTTTGTAGTGTAGTCTGAAGTCAGGGTGCCTGATTCATCCAGCTTCGTTTTTCATTCTCAAATTGCTTTGGCTATTCGGGGTCTTTGGTGTTTCCATACAAATTGTGATTTTTTTTGTTCTAGTTCTGTGAAGAATGCCATTGGTAGTTTGATAGGGATTGCATTGAATTTGTAAGTTGCTTTGGGTAGTATAGTCATTTTCACAATGTTGATTCTTCCAATACAAGAACATGGTATATCTCTCCATCTGTTTGTATCATTCTTAATTTCTTTCAACAGCATCTTATAGTTTTCTGCATACAGGATTTTTGTCTCCTTAGGTAGGTTTATCCTAGGTATTTTATTCTTTTTGTTGCAGTGGTAAATGGGAGTGTTTCCTTAATTTCTCTTTCAGACTTTTCATCATTAGTGTATAGGAATGCAAGAGATTTCTGTGCATTAATTTTGTATCCTGCTTCTTTACCAAATTCGTTAATGAGCTCTAGTAGT
Source organism: Tursiops truncatus (assembly GCF_011762595.2). NCBI lineage: Eukaryota > Metazoa > Chordata > Mammalia > Artiodactyla > Delphinidae > Tursiops > Tursiops truncatus. Next base: position 88,579,547 of record NC_047043.1, on the reverse strand, counting down.
TTTCTGGTAGCATCTTTAGGATTCTCTATGTATACTATTATGTCATCTGCAGACAGTGACAGTTTTACTTCTTCTTTTCCGATTTGGATTCCTTTTATTTCTTTTTCTTCTCTGTTTGCTGTGGCTAAAACTTCCAAAACTATGTTGAATAACAGTGGTGAGAGTGGGCAACCTTGTCTTGTTCCTGATCTTAGTGGAAATGGTTTCTGTTTTATACCATTGAGAACGATGTTGGCTGTGGGTTTGTCATAAATGGCCTTATTATGTTGAGGTAAGTTATTGATATTTATGTTCCTATTACCATTTTATAAATTGTTTTGGGTTTTTTATTGTAAGTCTTTTCCTTCTCTTGTGTTTCCTGCCTAGGGAAGCTCCTTTAGCATTTGTTGTAGAGCTTGTTTGGTGGTGCTGAATTCTCTTGCTTTTGCTTGTCTGTAAAGCTTTTAGTTTCTCCGTCAAATCTGAATGATATCCTTGCTATGTAGAGTAATCTTGGTTGTAGTTTTTTTTCCCTTTCATCACTTTAAATATGTCCTGCCACACCCTTCTGACTTGCAGAGTTTCTGCTGAAAGATCAGCTGTTAACCTTATGGGGACTCCGTTGTATGTTAATTGTTGCTTTTCCCTTGCTGCTTTTAATATTTTTCTTTGTATTTACTTTTTGGTAGTTTGATTAATATGTGTCTTGGCATGTTTCTCCTTGGATTTATCCTGTATGGGACTCTCTGTGCTTCCTGGTCTTGATTGACTATTTCCTTTCCCATATTAGGGAAGTTTTCAATTATAATCTCTTCAAATATTTTCTCAGTCCCTTTTTTCTTCTCTTATTCTTCTCAAACCCCTGTAATTTGAATGTTGGTGCATTAAATGTTGTCCCAGAGGTCTCTGAGATTGTCCTCAATTCTTTTCATTGTTTTTCTTTATTCTGCTCTGTGGTAGTTATTTCCACTATTTTATCTTCCAGATCACTTATCCGTTCTTCTGCCTCAGTTGCTCTGCTATGATTCCTTCTGGAGAATTTTTAATTTCGTTTATTTTGGTGTTCATCATTGTTTGTTTGCTCTTTAGTTCTTCCAGGTCCTTGTTAAACGTTTCTTGTATTTTCTCCATTGTATTTCCAAGAGTTTGGATCATCTTTACTATCATTACTCTGCATTCTGTTTCAGTTAGACTGCCTGTTTCCTCTTCATTTGTTAGGTCTGGTGGGTTTATACCTTGCTCCTTCATCTACTGTGTATTTCTCTGTCTTCTCATTTTGCTTAACTTACTGTGTTTGGGGTCTCCATTTCATAGGATGCAGGTTTGTAGTTCCCATTGTTTTGGTGTCTGCTCCCAGTGGGTAAGGTTCGTTCGGTGGGTTGTGTAGGCTTCCTGGTGGAGGGGACTGGTGCCTGTGTTCTGGTGGCTGAGTCTGGGTCTTGTCTTTCTGGTGGGCAGGACTATGTCCGGTGCTGTGTTTTGTCTGTGAACTTATTATGATTTTAGGCAATCTCTCTGGTAATGCATGGGTTTGTGTTCCTGTCTTGCTAGTTGTTTGGCCTATGGTGTCCAGCACTGTAGCTTGCTGATTGTTGAGTGGAGCTGGGTCTTAGCATTGAGATGGTGTTTTCTGGGAGTTGTTTCGCCGTTTGATATTACGTGGGGCTGGAGGTCCCTGGTGGAGTGATGTCCTCAACTAGGCTCTCCTACCTGAGAGATTCAGGCTGGACACCCAGCCAGAGCACCAAGACCCTGTCAGCCACATGGCTCAGAAGAAAAGAGAGAAAAATAAGTAAGTAAGTAAATAAATAAATAAATAAAATTTAGAAGTTCTTAAAATGGAAAAAAAATATTAAAAATGAGAAAATAAAAAGTAATTTAAAAAAAGAGGGATGGAAAGAAGAAAGCAACCAACCCAAAAAACAAATCCACCAATGATTACAAGAGCTAAAAACTATTCTAAGCAAACAAACAAACAAAAAAAACCAGACAAACAGAACCCTAGGACAAATAGCAAGAAAAAAAGCTATACAGACAAAACCACATAAAGAAACATACACATACACACTCACATAAAGAGAAAAAGGAAAAAAAAAGCATATATATAAATAAAATAAAAAACGAAAGAGAGCAACCAAATCAATAAACAAATCTACCAGTGTTAATAAGTTCTAAATAATAAACTAATAGAAACATAAAACTAGAAAGAAATTAGATGCAGAAGGCAAACCAGAAGTCTGCAGTTGCTCCCAAAGTCCACTGCCTCAATTTTGGGATGATTCATTGTCTATTCAGGTGTTCCACAGATGCAGGGTGCATCAAGTTCATTGTGGAGATTTAATCCGCTGCTCCTGAGGCTGCACGGAGAAATTTCCCTTTCTCTTCTTTGTTCGCACAGCTCCCGGGGTTCAGCTTTGGATTTGGACCCGCCTCTGCGTGTAGGTCACCTGAGGGTGTTTGTTCCCTACCCAGAGAGGTCGGGGTTAAAGTAGCAGCTGATTAGGGAGCTCTGGCTCACTCAGGCCGGGGGGAGGGAGGGGTACAGAATGCGGTGCGAGCCTGTGGCGGCAGAGGCCAGTGTGACGTTGCAGCAGCCTGAGGTGTACCATGCCTTCTCCCGGGGAAGTTGTCCCTGGATCCCGGGACCCTGGCAGTGACTGGCTGCACAGGCTCCCGGGAGGGGAGGTGTGGATAGTGACCTGTGCTTGCACACAGGCTTCTTGGTGGCTGTAGCAGCAGCCTTAGCATTGCATGCCCGTCTCTGTGGTCTGCGCTGATAGCTGCGGCTCACACCCATGTCTGGAGCTCATTTAGGCCGTGCTCTGAATCCCCTCTCCTCGTGCATCCCAAAACAATTGTCTCTTGACTCTTAGGCAGTTCAAGGCTTTTTCCCCAGACCTCTTCCTGGCTAACTGTGGTGCACTAGCCCCCTTCAGGCTGTGTTCACGCAGCCAACCCCAGTCCTCTCCCTGGGATCTGACCTCTGAAGCCTGAGCCTCAGCTCCCAGGCCCCACCCACTGCGGCAGGTGAGCAGACAAGCCTCAGGCTGTTGAGTGCTGGTCGGCATTGATCCTCTGTGAGGGAATCTCTCCACTTTGCGCTCCTCACCCCTGTTGCTGTGCTCTCCTCTGTGGCTCCGAATCTTCCCCCCTGCCCACTCCTGTCTCCACCAGTGAAGGGGCTTCCTAGTGTATGGAAAGTTTTCCTCCTTTACAGCTCCCTCCCAGAGGTGCAGGTCCCATCCCTATTCTTTTGTCTCTGTTTTTCGTTTTTTCTTTTGCCCTACCCAGGTATGTGGGGATTTTCTTGCCTCTTGGGAAGTCTGAGTTCTTCTGCTGGTGTTCCGTAGGTGTTCTGTAGGATTTGTTCCACATGTAGGTATAGTTTTGATGTATTTGTTGGGAGGAAGGTTATCTCCATGTCTTACTCCTCCGCCATCTTGAAGGCGCCCCTTGCATTAAACTTTTAAATTAAAACTGAGAGAGAAAACAACAGGGAAGGAAACAAACAAAACAAATATCAAAAAAGCTAATATTAAAGTTATATAAAATATTAAAAAATCAGTAAATGCAAAAATTAATACCATAGCTTGAAATGACAAAAAGCAAAAGAGATGATTATGAATACTGTATTATAGACAGACCTTGGACATGACTCATCAAGGGAAAAGAAAAAGCAGATGTGAATATTTTGCAGAGTGCAGAAAGGAAAGAAAACCAGTATATATTAAAATTTTAAATATTTGATTAGTTAGTTACACCAATAAATTTTAACACCTAGAATACATTGATAACCTTCTAGAAAACTGTGAATTACCAGATTTAACCACCAAATAAATAGAATGTTGAACAAATAAAAACCTATAAAAGACACTGAAGTGGGCTTCTCTGGTGGTGCAGTGGTTAAGAATCCATCTGCCAATGCAGGGGGCACAGATTCAAGTCCTGGTCCTGGAAGATCCAACATTCCATGGAGCAGCTAAGCCCGTTCGCCACAACTACCAAGCCTGCGTTCTAGAGCCTGCGAGCCACAACTATTGCGCCTGCGCGCCTAGAGCCCAAGCTCCACAAGAGAAGCCACTACAATGAGAAGCCTGCACACTGCAATGAAGAGTAGCCCTGCTCACCGCAACTAGAGAAAGCCCGTGCACAGCAATGGAGACCCAAAGCAGCCAAAAATAAAAATAAATAAATAAATAAAGACACTGAAGTGATGGTCTAAAATTTCCCGCTTGAAAAATCATCACCCTCAGGTGGCTTCAGAAGTGAGTTCTACCAAAATTTCAGAGTCTATCTTATATGAGTTTTTCCAGAATTTACAGGAAAATGGTACATTTATAAATTCATTTTATGAAGTCACATAGTTCTAATGCCAAACTGAGATAAGGATAATCTAAAATAACTGAATTAAAAGCCAATTGCATATAGACATAGGTTTTAAAAAATTAAATACAGTAGTGGCCAACATATGTCCCTATGTCATTGACTTAGTTTACAGCACTGATATTTCTTTTCAGTCCTGCCTCTGATGGTGTTCTAAGTCATCTAGTATGTTTTGGTTTCCTTGCAAGTGTTTCTTTTTACATTCATCATCCTTTCATCTCATGAAGTAATATTTTCATATCAATCTGTTATCTTCTTTTGGTTTTCTGCTTCTGTATTAGAAAGCATGTCTTTTCACGCATATTAAAGTTATCAGGCCATACTTAAAATTTTTCTTTCCTTTTTGCTATATTAACTCCTAATAGTTCACTCACAAAAGTTGCATTCATCATGTGGAGAACTGGCTCATGAAAAAAGAATGTAAAATAGTGGTTGGATTTGTTCCAAGAGATCCTTCGTGTTAAGCGTAATATAAAAAGAAGGCTTACAGAATATAGCTTTATCTTTGGAAAGCATGTATTTCAATATTAACTGTATGCCTATGATTATTACTACTAAGATTTAACAAAAAACCCCTACAAGTTTTAGAGTGCTTGTTATGTTCCAGAAATGGCCTTGTTTTCTATTCATATTGTCCATGAGAAAAGTAGAACTTAGTCAAACAAGGATCTTGCTCAAGATCAGCCAATTAGTTAGTGGCAGAGCCAAAATTTAGATTCATCCTAACTCTCCTAACACCATACATAACCTTTACTGTTAAATACTGGGCTCTAAAGTATTATTGGATATTACAAGGTACCTATTCTCTACATATTATAAAATAATCAACATAAATTCATATTTCTAACATCACTTCATCTATTTTATAAATGCGTATTTTCTCATTTTTGCCAGAAGTCTCTGACAGTTTTGAAAATGGAATCTAAGACTATAACATTATTCCCCTTAGGTTAAAAATGTGTAAACCTTTGGGACAGTGATTCATGCATAAGAATGCATAATAAAGTAATAAGGATGGTTATTTTAAAAATAGATTATGCTACACAGATATTCATTTAAATATTGTATCTAAAGGCAAAAACATGATACGTACTAAATGTCTTAAAAATTGGAATTAATGAAATAAAATATTGGAATACCATCAATGGAATAGTATGAAAGCATTTTTTAAAAGCACTGACAATGTAGAACACAGTTAGCAACATGAAAAGGTGTTGATAAACAAGCGAGTTACTTTTTGGTGTTTAAAAATATTTTCACTGAATTTTACACTTCTAAAGGGTAACTTTTATGGTATGTGAATTAATTTTTTTGTTAAAAATATTCATTCTTCTTTGGCACAAATTAAAACAAGGGGTCAATTGGTGAAAGGATTTCTTTTCTATACCTGCATGACAAATATATCCTTCTCTTCACTTGTAAAATTTAAAATAAACAGTATCGACACAATTTCCCATGTATTTCTGTGTGCAGAACATATCCTATCCATGAAATAATGAAGTATACTAAGTATTAAACAATGGCTACCTTTTGTATCTTCACCCATGAATGATTTTCATTTTTATATTTCTACTTAAACAAACCTTCTGATTTTTCCATGTTGAGCATTGTCTTGATTATTAAATATAAAATATAATTTAAAAAATTTTATTCTTTTTTAAAAAATTTATTTATCTTTGGCTGTGTTGGGTCTTTGTTGCTGTGTGCAGACTTTCTTTAGTTGTGGCGAGTGGGGACTGTTTGTTGCGGTGTGCAGGCTTCTCATTGAGGTGGCTTCCCTTGTTGCGAAGTATGGACTCTAGGCACACTTGCTTCAGTAATTGTGGCACGCGGGCTCAGTAGTTGTGGCCCGTGGGCTCTAGAGCACAGGCTCGGTAATTGTGGAGAATGGGCTTAGTTGCTCTGAGGCATGTGGGATCTTTCCGGACCAGGGCTTGAACCCGTGTCCCCTGCATTGGCAGGCGGATTCTTATGCACTGCACCCAGGGACATCCAAAAAATTTTTATTCTTTACATGACTGCTAATCCTTCTCTGTAGAGTGCTAGTTTAGAGTCAGAGTTCTCAACTATGGTTATTGTTTGTCTATTTTAAACACAGATTTCTTCTGCTTTGCATGAAACAATTGGGCAGTATCTGTCCATTGTATTAGTGGACTCTTAATTGGCTGGTTGGTTGAGGCTCTGCTAAGCATGGTGAGTGGAGGTCGGCAGTGTAAGAGTAGCTGGTATGGGAAGGGCCAAGCATGGATTATAGTGGATGGTGACAATGCATTTTCAAAATTGCCACCTAGAGGTGCACTGTTTGACTTTTCCTTAACATTGAATAAATTAAAACAAGGGATCACTCGGGTGAATTATTTCTTATTCCTGCTTGAAATTAATCAAATATACCTTCCTCCTCACCTATAAAACGGGAATTAAAAGACATCAACCCAGGACTTATGTGAGGATTTTATCAGATAATATATATTTGAGAGACACATCTATAATTTCTTGGCATATAGAATAGAAATAGAAAATAAAAATTATGTAAATCTGAAAAGATATTCTTAAATATTTTTCTGTTATAAACCTGGCTAGTCCCTAATGAAGTAAACATCCCTCAAACCTCAGTCAGAAATGATTTCTGTGTTTATATATTGAAATGGTTATCTTTTGCCCTGATTTGAAGTGAGTGTTAGGATTATCTTTCTGGAGGTAAACTTCTTAGCTATGTGGCCCTATAAAGTTGGCCACTGCTTTCCGGGTTGCCTGAACTAACTCGCATTCCCAAGCAATTACTAAATCAGAATCTGTAGGGAAGATTCTTTCCTTACCTCAGGAAAATTTGGGGAACACCTTGTTCAGGGATTAAAAAGATCAGCCCTGGAACCAGAGGAACAGACTGAATGAGACTTTCTGTTGCACCCCTTTGATCCAGTTTTTTAATCTTTCTGGGTTTTAGTTTCTTCATCTCTAAAATGAATACTCAAAAGAAGCTGGATGATTGGGTAATTATGGGGATGGAATTAATATACATAAAGTCCTTAAGACAGTACCTGGAAAAACTCTTTTCAATCAGTCCTTGCTACTTCTGTTGTTGTTACTATTACTTTTTCAGTGTTAAAGGAAGATTATTGCACCATTTTCTCTCCCCCAGTAAGTGTTCAGTATGAAGTGTGGCATAATAATGATGGCAGTTAAAGTTACCCCATCTGTAGAAATCCTTTTATTTAAAACACCCCATGAAATATGTCCAAATATTTGACTCTCCTCCACAAATTAACTCTTTTATGCTTATATCTTTAGAAGTTCCTACAATTAATGTTTGCTAGTGGCTGGTCCTCAAATTATATTTTAAGAAGGCTTTATTGTATCCAACTTCATCTGCAGACTCATTTAAAATTCACAAAGCCTTGCATTATCACACATCAAATGTCACAGTCTGCCAGTTAATCTTATTGAAAGGTTAGTTATGTGTAGCACCTGCAAAGGTGTCTGAACTGAAGATTCCCAGGATTTGATGCTAAAATGGGGATGAAGGTAAAATTAAATTGAGGATTGGAAAGGCAGCTGTGTATTAACTAACTTTTGGCTATCTCAATGTCTTAAAACTTCCAGCATAGTTTTCATTGGTTATTGATGACAACAACAACATACACAACAAATATCAACCTTCTCTTTCTGAAAACAAGGTAGTTTTCAGTTTTGCTTCTCTCTGTATAATACCATAATAAGGTAGAAAAAAATTTTAATAGCATATTAGGTTTTTATTCATCCTCTAAACTAAGAACTTTTTTTAGGATGTCAAATTCCACAAATTCTCAATTAAATATGTGTAAGTTACCTTCATTGTGCAGAAAATTTAAATATTAGTCTAGTCCCACTAAGCAGCAGTTCTGTGATCAGTTTTTGCAAGGATGTGTGCTCTGGGAATGTGATCTTTAATATTTAACTCAATCCAAATATAATTATAAAGGACAAACTTCTGGGAAAAGGAAAGAAAAATGCAGCTCCATTTGGATTACATACTTTTTGATTATTTCATAGACACAGATGTCTAGAAGGACAAGAGAGGTAACATAAATGAGTGTTATGGGTCAGCTCAGGTGTGCGTGTCCCGTTTGATGGGGCCGAAAGCCCCCTCTGCCACTTCAATTCATGGCCAACTCTGAGAAGAAACAGAGGGTTATAGAGAGGAATGTCAAGGTGTTCTTGTTCAATTGCACCAAGGTAAAGAGTTTATTTGGTGGGGGGTGTTTTCCTTCCATACCAATGCTCCTCCCAACCCCACCAGACCCATGAGTCTAAAGCCCACCATAGCAAGTCTCCTGGGCCATTTGAGTAAGGAGGTTGCCTAATATTTAGCTGTTGGTAGACTTTGTAAAGACAGTATGGGGGCAGCATTTCTACTAAAATATCAAAATTCAAGCTGCTGTTACAGGTATTCTCTTCTCAGAAACCAGGGTGAGTGTGGTTAACATAGCTCCTCTCTTGGGGGCAATGTGTAGAATCCATTAAAATCATGATGGATGGGTTTTTGTAGCAAGGCTCAGGTCCTGCTGTCATCTCTGACACCAGCTGTGAAATCAGTTGCTCTCTTGAGCAAAAATTGGGTGGTTTCAACTCAGTTTTTCTGAATCCAAGGAGGTTTTAAAAGCATCCTCTTCATGTTCCTTCTTCTTGTACTTTGTTCAACAAGAAATATTTTTTTTCTATCTGCTTTTCAGTGTAGTGGTTATGGGTAACCTTTGTGTCCTGCTATATTAGAGTTTTCCAATTTGGACAAAAAGTGTGGGAGGCTGAGGGACAGAGAGTATGTAAGTGTTGAGGAAGCCATGGATTTGCGCTACTCAGATCTCTTTGAAGAGAACTTGCTGCGGGGAGCAGCTGACTGAGAGTCTCAAGCTGCCAATCCAGAGAACTTGGAAGCCTCACGTACCAAGGGTTGCCTCCCCGCAGTGACAAAGGAGGGTGGGCTTCTAGTGCCGGTTGGATTCCTGCTCAGTGAAGGATTCTGCTAACAGGCAGCTTGCTTAAGGATGCCCCATTGTTCTGGCAGAAAATTTTTCAGACCCAAGCTGTGGTCTGAGGCTCTTCCTACCCAATCCTTCCTCCACGTTCTCCTTTCATAGGTTTCAGACCTGCTTTGTGGTCTGAAGATTTTGCCTCCTCCTATGCTTTCTCCCTTTCTCCATCACAGGTGTTTCTTCCACTAAATCTCTTCAGTGAGGCATCTGCTTCTCACAGTGCATATGTGACTTACATATATGTATGATATATGTGGAGGGTTGTGTGTATATATATGTATGTGTGTTTGTGTGTCCTTTCTGTTACAATGTGTATTTCTATAATGTAAACTAGATCACATACAATTCACATATAGCAGAAAAATACTAATAAAATGTGGAAGTTGCATTAGTCTGTGCTTGATTTTCCCAACATGCCAATATTTTGAAGCCGTCTGGGACATGCTTTCCCAGAATTAAAAGAGAAACCTTCAGGAAGTAGGAAATACTACATAAGTGCTTTCTATTAGTGCAAATACTAGCTGGTTTAGTGGCTTTAAGAACTGCTAAGCTTTCCATAATGTCTCTGCCAAAACTGCAAATGCAAATGAATCTGCAGAGATATTTCCTGTTTGTTTAGAAAAAACTGAGGTGGAAGTCCACACTGTGACATTTTTAATTTTGATAAAACTGGTCTCAATTGGGAGTATATCCCTCTAAGTAAGTTTATCTTGGGGGAAGAGGCATGAACCTTGGAAAAAAACTGATGGATTTTCACCTTAGGTGTCAAGGCCAGTTGAGATTTAACTCTGATAATATTTATATTAAGATTATTATTGCTTTTATTAGTACTTTGGCTACAAAGTTACATAGGTTTTAGTGCTCTGCCTTCAGTTATTTTCTAAAAGTATACAGTTATTTTAGTATGTGATTTTGTAGAACACAAGTTTTCTCTCATTATAGAAGAAACTCCAGTGTATATCAATATAGATATATATTCGTTCATTCTTTTCAGAGAGCCAGGGTTTGGCAAATTAACTGCTTTTGTGCAAAGATTGTCCTCAAAATGAGCTTGAAAGTCCTCTTTTGGAGCTCAGAAGCTAAACACTGAATCTTTCTTTTTCATTTGTGCTCTAACCATCCTCTCTTTCCACTTAGGCAGTGGATAATCCAGAACGAATTCAGAGAAGACCCATATTAAAAATGCAAAGAAGAAGCAAATGCATGTTTGAAATTATGTCTTCATGTGGGCTTGTTGCTGGTGCTGACTAGTCACCTTCTAAGTGAGTCACTGTGCACTTACCCACCCTGAAGCACTCAGGATTCAAATTCATGCACCAGAAGAAGGGAATAATATTCATAAGTTGTGGACCTTCAGGATCACTTGGTAAGTTGAAAAAACTGAACACCAATGGTTTGCTATTTTAAGCACATAACAGGAGGGAAAAAATAGCTTAGGAAGGTGAGAATGTATTTTATCAAATGCTACTTACTACTGTTTGCACAGACGTGAAGTATTTTTCTCCTACAGCCACTTAAATGATGATCTTTTGCTAGGAAATTTTCATTCCTATTACCTAAGAGAAATACCAAAGCATAAATATATTTTCAGGTTTGCAGAAAAAATTAAATCTCAGTTATGGATTCCTTTGTCCTCAAATAAATTGTATGTCTTCTCTGGGAGGGAAGTTTGAGATGTAACTTCATAAAAGTAAAATCCAGGAGTGAAGAATAGCTTTTCCTCTACTCTAATGATGGGAAGAGTAGTAAGGGGCATATATCATGACAGGTGATTTGGAAAAACTATAAGAAAGCCTTTCCAGATAAGGCAGTTCTAAAATACTGCAGTGTTGAAAAGGATTACCAGGGGAGTTCCCTGGTGGCACGGTGATTAAGAGTCCACTTGTCAATGCAGGGGACACGGGTTCGATCCCTGGTCTGGGAAGATCCCACATGCTACAGAGCAACTAAGCCTGTGTGCCACAACTACTGAGCCTGTGCTCTAGAGCCTGTGAGCCACAACTACTGAGCCCATGTACCACAACTACTGAAGCCTGTACCCCTAGAGCCTGTGCTCCGCAACAAGAGAAGCCACTGCAATGAGAAGCCCACACAGCACAACAAAGAGTAGCCCCTGCTTGCCATAACTAGGGAAAGCTTACACGCAGCAACGAAGACCCAAAATGCAGCCAAAAATAAATAAAATTTTTAAAAAGTCATTATCACCTTTAAAAAATAAATAAATAAAAAGGATTACCAAGAAACAAAGTTCAACACTATCGTCTTTAGAGCACTGTGTCCTAAATAAAGGTAGAAGGAAGAAGAGAATGGTCATGGGTCACATGGCCCTAGCACATAATAAATCTTATCTATCTTATCTAACTTTAATGGTAGGTTAAGGTTCTTACAATTCTGCTGTCCCACCTTTTCATGAAATATTTGATTTATGATTTTATATTTTCCTATTCACATGATTAGGAGAACAGAAAAATAAAGATGGAATTCATCTCCAACAATTAGTCTGTAACAGTGGTTCTCAAACAATGGTAGGTAGTAGAATGACTTGAAAAAAAAAAAGTATAATGGTGCCTTACCCAGAGCGTACAGAATCAGATTTCCTGAGTGTGGAGCATCTATCTTTACTTGTTTTAAAAGTTTAAAATGTTATATATTTTCTCAAAGATTGACTTGAAATTCCTTTCAAGAATAAAACAGTCATTTAAATTTCCTTATGCAAAACTAAACAGAAACTACACCAAGAAAACTGAAGTCCATCTGGAACTTTTAAGCTACACGACGGTCACCTAAAATCATTAGTGGAAGAGATAGGGCCTGAATTCAACAAAGTGAAATTGAAAGTCACCTTGGTCTTTAAAAAAAAAAAGACTTTAGAACAGAAATGTCAAGAACAGATGTTTTAGGAAAAAATATAAGATTTTTTAACCCTATGATTTATATTCAATTAGGAGTAGGCTTTAGCAGAGGTAGTCAAATATCTTTATAAAATATGTGAAATTAACTGTTACATTACAAAATGCCTTGTGACTGAGTAAACTGAGGGTCTCTGGTGCACCAGAGGTCATTTGGAAGGTGGACTGGGGTCACTAAAGTGAAGTCACAGGATATGAGCATTGCCAATGCCCACCAGAGTATAACTCTTTTCCCTTACCCCTCAATATAATTGTTAAATTACCATGGGCAATAAAGGGAGACTTTAGGATAACAAATATTTAAGTAAACGCTGATCTTCCTTGTATTTTGAACATATATTACAAGTGAAATCATTCCCACCACATAATCTGCTGTAAACATTGCCTATTTTCTTTTTCATTTTCAGGAAAATTATTCCTGCATTCAATAGTTATAAAGAATGAAAAAACAAAATGTGAGATTAAAAAAATCATGAGTTATACTATAGTTTTAACACATATAGGTTTTATTACATGGCTATAATTACGAAAAGAAAGTTTCTGCATTGTCTTTGGTTCTCGTTATTAGAAGTAACACCCTCCAGCCTGAGCCTGGCAGTCTATACCATTACCTCACTGAACTTCAAAAGACATTTGTAAGATGGACAGTTGCCAGTAAGTAGCCTGCTTCCATCCTACTTTGATATTAGCTTAACAACTGGAAGGATCTGGCTGTTTAAATATTAAACACATATTCAATTATTAAAGAGTTAACATTCTTTTTCTGATTATTAAACCTGTATGGAAAGAGCATTGAAACTAACGTGCAGTCTGTTACCAGTTTCACAGACTGCAATGTCACATATGCTAAATTGTTTCTATACTGTCTTGGCCGTCAGAACAGGGCTCAGCAACACCAGAATCTGATGAAAACACAATTAAAACTACTGCTCAAATGTTCCAGTGGCCACAGTGGATCATTTCCAAGAGGGATGTTCAGATTATTGCTCAAGGCAAAATGACTACAGATTATTGTTTTGCCATTGATCTAACAGGAAAGAATTGCCAGCTAATGGACCTCAGGAAAGAGACTAATTAAAGGAATAAAAAGGTAGCTCCTACTCCACCCTTTTTCAAACATGAGCAAGTCTAACAATAGGATGTAAGATTCATTAAAAACCAAGAGTAAGGAAAAATAAATGCATTAAATACTGAATTTCTGGATAAGTAACAGCATTCCATAAATACTACATCAAACAATTAGCTAATAAAGTTCAATAGTTTATCACCTTTGGACGTGTTACCATGAAATTTAAATATTCAAATACCTTAATTAATGTCTTAAAATTAATTTAATAATATAGACTATCTCATCCCAATTGCTGGTTTGAATAATTCTAGGGGTCCCCCATCCTCCTGAACAAATGATTTTGATCAGGATATTATACCTTCTTGCCTTAGTCTGTTCTTATAGAAAATAGGAAGGAGAAATATAAGGAAAATTTGGTAGAACTAGTTTTAGAAATAAAATTTGATTTGCTGCCCAGTATCCAGCATTTCATATATACATGAGCATTCAGCTATCTTGCTAAATTACTACAGATAAATTTTCCTAAAATTAAACATTATATTCGGTAAACCCAACAAACATGAGATCATATGTTTCATGGTAAACATTAGGCTGGGCCATGACATGCAAGAAATGTCAATAAGAAAAATGACATCCAACTCTCAAGAGACTGTACTCTCAAGGTGGAATATTCATGTAATGGAGTCTAATGATACTGGTACTTCTGCTACCATTATTAGGTTATGTGACTCCAGACAAGTCATGTCACCTCATCCACAAAATGAGGTGCTGGATTAAATACTCTCCCTTTCTCCTTTTCACACTATAATTTTACAATCTGCAAATTAATAAGAGGAAATGGGGCTGAGATAATGCATGAACCTGGAAAAGAAGAAGTCATTGACATTTAGCCTTGGGATTTTTTACTTTCATATTTATGTTTTTCATGGGCTGGTGTTAAAACTAGTTTCATTCCCAGGTCACATCCCATGATGGTATAGTCAGATGACTCAGATTCATGCTGGGAAGAAGGGTGAAATAACCTAGGAATAATTCACAAGATAGGTAATACACGAGTTAGAAATGGCATTTTATGGGTAAATAAACACAAATTCCCATGTGCTTAGTGGAGACTTAGACATAATCTATTAAGCAAATGTTTATTAAGTGCTTATTTTGTGCCTACCAATTGTGTTTGAAACCGCATGACCCAAAACAGGAATTAACATTTATATTCTCTACCTTAAGCAAACTTACAAGTTAGTTGGGAGCACTTCAAATGTCAAAATATCATCTCTTTCAAACCGGAAACTATAGTTAATTAAGTAATAATTGAATTGGTAAGCTGGACAGTAAGTTTAAGTTTCTTAATGAAGGTATAAAATAAAGTATAAAAGAGGAGATAGGAATCATTCTGTCACTATCCAAAAGGGAATACTGTGTGATACAGTGAAAAGTTAAGCAATTAACTGAAAATCTGAGGAAACTTGAGAAATGATTGGAGATGTTCAGGTATTAGGATCATAAATCTCTCATAGGGCATGAAAAGAAAGTACCTAATTCAATTTAAAACTTGCTTCTTCAGATAATGTCTTTATGTGACAGTGGTGTGAATTTGTTACAAATAGGGAGACAAGTGGTATATCTTATACCAGAAATGGAAATATTGTAATGTCTAGAAAGAATGTAACATCATATGATATAAATTCTCAAATATTAATTAATGAATTGCTTACCTTTACAACATACCCCAGTCAGTGCTTTAGTTGATACATGATGAATTTCTATTTCATCTCTGCACTGGTCAGCATAGAGTAGTTTTTCCTATGGCAACAAAACACTAAACCTAAAATGACAGAAGTCAATTACTTGCTACACATCTGCTCACTCTGGGACCCAAGCTAATGAAATAAGCCCAGTCTGGACACAATGTTACATGTCGTGACAGAGGAGAAAGACAGAACGGATCCACTTGTTGGTTCTGAAATAGTCATTGGTCAAAGCAAGTCACATGCTCAAATAGGACAGGGAGTAGAAGCAAATATTTGTAAATACTAATAGTTTCTAACACAGCCTTCCACTAGTTGCCTCTTACAGAGTCATTTTTCTAATTAAAATTTTTGTCATGAAACTAAGGCATGCATGTACTTTTTTAAAACGCAATGTTTTGAAAGATTTTTAATGGTAAAAATAAAACAAAAAAGAAGTGTTCCCTGCCCAATCTTTCCTTCACCTGAGTCTTTCCTCAGACGTGAATAGCTTATACTTTTCATTCGCTTATTTTAATAAATGTCTATGTATATGTTTGTCTATCTCCACATTTTCTTTTTAAACATTTATTTTTAAAATTATTTTTGACTTTATTTTTGGCTGCATTGGGTCTTTGTTGCTGTGCATGGCCCT
The DNA here is from genome assembly GCF_011762595.2 of Tursiops truncatus. NCBI lineage: Eukaryota > Metazoa > Chordata > Mammalia > Artiodactyla > Delphinidae > Tursiops > Tursiops truncatus. The sequence goes on along the minus strand of NC_047043.1, from coordinate 88,563,816 downwards.
TGTCTAGTTGTGGCGCGCAGGGGCTACTCTTCCTTGCAGTACGCAGGCTTCTCCTTGCGGTGGCTTCTCTTGTTGCAGAGCACGGGCTGTAGGAGTAAGGGCTTCAGTAGTTGTGGCTCACGGGCTCTAGAGCACAGGCTCAGTACTTGTGGCACACGGGCTTAGTTGCTCCGCAGCATGTGGGATCTTCCCAGACCAGGGCTCGAACCCATGTCCCCTGCATTGGCAGGCGGATTCTTAACCACTGTGCCACCAGGGAAGTCCCTATCTCCACATTTTAAAATAACGAACATTTTAATAAAATGTTCATTCTGTTATTTATTGATTAATCAATCTTAAATACCACGCATTTACCTTTTACTTCCTAGGCAGAGGTTTATCATTTTTAAACCAACCTGTTCACATTTTCTCCTCATCCTTCCCAGTTATCACAATTGTCTACAGAACAGTTAGTGCATTTTTGTATCTATAAAATTACCATTCACTGTTGGATGAAGAAGTGACCTATTATTATGTTTATTTTCTATTTGATACCTTTTTTTTTAGCCTGGAGTAAATAATCACCTCTTTTTTAGATGATTTTTTTAACTTGCTTAGTGTAATATGTATTGTGTTGATTTCTCCTCAGATTCTCTAACAGATATGTTACATGATTATAAATAATTATTTCCAAATATTCAGACTAATCAAATAATGTTTTCATTATTTTTATTTCTTTTCTGGAGATTTTTTTCTTGAAAATCCACTGAGAGATGCTCCAGTTTGAACAGTTTTTACACTGGGGCAAATTATGCACTGTTACTTTGGGAATTCTCTTTGTTTCTCTCTGATAATGGATTACAAGTTTCCTGCATTCCTGCATGTCCTTCCCTCTGTTGGTTTATTTATTTATTTTTTTGCCTAACACTCACTTTGCACTTGTTTTCTAAAAGGGGAACTTGGTGCATGAGATTTTCCTGGTTTCTTCTCCTTGCATTTCTGCAAAATGTATATAATGTATTTTAACAATTAATAATTTAGCTGGTTATGATTCTAGGTTCAAAGTCGTTTATCTCTAAAAATTTGAGGATTTTTATCTACTGTATTGTGGTATCCACTGTTAGTGTTGGAAAGTTTTATGCTAGTCTGGTCCTAAGCTGATGTATATGACTTTTCCCCCATGAAAGTGTATTAAACTAGCTGGGCTGCCAAAACAAAATACTGTAGACTGAATGAGTGGCTTAAACAACAGAAATGTATTTCTTACAGTTCTGGAAACTGGAAAGTCTAAGATCAGGGTTTCAGCCAATTCAGTTTCTAGTGAGAATGTTCTTCCTGGCTTACAGACAGCCCTTCTTGCTGTGTAGTCACATAACATAACAGGGAGGGAGGGAGCAAGAGAGAGAGAGAGAGATCGCTTTCTGAAGACTCTTCCCATGAGGATTCTAATCTCATTGGATCAGAGTCCCACTTTTAAGACCTCATTTAATCTTAATCATTGCCTTACTCCAAGGATGTTACAATGGGTGTTAGGAATTTAGCAGATAAATTTTGAGGAGACACAATTCAGACCATAGCATAAAATATTTAGAATCTTTCCTTTATCCCTGGATTTCTGAAATTTCATGGAATGGGCTAATCTTTGGTTAATCCAATCATTCCTTCATGTCTGGAACGTTTCCACTTTTAAATACATATAATTTCCTTTACTATGATTTCTATCCCTCAAATGTTATAGTTCTTGAACTCATCTTTCAACTTCCTCATATTGTTCCACTATCTTTCATTCATTGATCTTTTTATTCTACTTACTAGGACATTCCTCAACCACAGTATTATACTAGTATTCAACTTTTCTCCTTAATTTTTACTTGATTATCCAGTATTTATGAGTTATCTTTTGTTCCCTTTCTCTCAATCTATCTTTCTCTGTCTCACTCTCTCGTAGTTAAGGATATTAATTTTAGTTTCTGTAAACTTTTAATTTCACATAATTATGTTTCTCTTTTGCCTTCCCTTTGTTGGTAGTTTGTCCTTATCTCTATTTTTTATAATTAGAGACTTCCGTCAACTGTCTGGTCATTATTGTATGCCTGTGTGTATTTAAAAATGAAAAATGAAAACATGTTTAAAAGGTTGGAGGTTAATATGCATAGGTGGGTTTCTTGTTTGGTAGACTTCACGATTGAATTATTGCATGATCAGCTGCATCCCCAATGACAACACAGAAAGGTTGTTTCTCTAAGGCTGTGCAGTTCTTCCAGAGAAATATTTTCTAATTTTCAGTCACTTGGATGATTGTATGTATAGGAGGGCTGATGGGAGTGGTTCTGAAAACCTTTCTCTGGTGTCCTAGGAACAAGGTTCTATGGCTTGGCATTGAGATTCTTTTGTAATCTGCCTTCCTCCCTTTTTTGAACCATACTTCACTCTGGACTTCTACTGTACATGGTGTCCCCAGACCAGAAATCTCTTTTAGTAACTCTGGAAAGTATACCTCCTGTCTCCTGCTGCATGGAGATAGGATGGGTCATCGTCACCTTGCTGCACAGTGTGAGGTGAGGATCACGTGGTCCCTTCCTTGTGAACACAACTAAAACCAATTCTCCCCTTTTTTAGCACCAAGTCTTACCTCAATATCCTGTAGGGTTTGGGTTCTTAAGTATTGCACCTTGCTAATTCTGTTGCCACTCTTCCATTTATTTTCTTTCTTTCACAAATTTATTTACATTTCTTATCCATTGTTTTCTCTTTTTCCCATCTTTTTGTACTTTTGCTTGTCGCAAAGTACATATATAGATTGCAGTCCTTTTGAATGAGTTTTCTTTAGTGACTGTAAATGAAAACATTTTCATTGTGTGTATTATCTGAAAATGTACTGTTAGAAATAATGATTTTGGACTTCCCGGCGGTACAGTGGTTAAGAATCCGCCTGTCAATGCAGGGGACACAGGTTCTATCCCTGGTCCGGGAAGATCCCAAATGCGTGGAGCAACTAAGCCCATGCACCACAACTACTGAGACCACATGACACAACTACTGAAGCCCTCGTGCCTAGAGCCCATGCCCTTCAACAAGAGAAGCCACCACAATGAGAAGGCCGCACACCTCAACAAAGAATAGACCTACTTGCCACAATTAGAGAAAGCCCGTGCACAGCAACAAAGACCCGATGCAGCCAATCAATCAATCAATCAATAATTCAGTGGTTTATAAAGACCCTATCATACAGCAGTCCTCTATCTGTGGCAGCAATATAACTTCTCAGTATATTGATAACTCATTAATTTAAACTCCTTGGTATCACACTTGCTCCTTCCTTTACACTGAGCCATTGACAATCTTAAGAAAAAGTTATCAACTGAGCTCTGCCCACCAAAGCAACAGCCAGCTCTACCCACCACCAGTCCCTCCCATCAGGAAGCTGGCACAAGCCTCTTACATAGCGTCATCCACACAGGACATATAGCAGAAGCAAGAAGAACTACAATCCTGCAGCCTATGGAACAAAAACCACATTCACAGAAAGATAGAAAAAATGAAAAGGCAGAGGGCTATGTACCAGATGAAGGAACACGATAAAACCCCAGAAAAACAACTAAATGAAGTGGAGATAGGCAACCTTGCAGAAAAAGAATTCAGAATAATGATAGTGAAGATGATCCAGGACCTTGGAAAAACAATAGAGGCAAAGATCAAGAAGATGCAAGACATGTTTAACAAAGATCTACAAGAATTAAGGAGCAAACAAACAGAGATGAACAACACAGTAACTGAAATGAAAAATACACTAGAAGGAATCAATAACAGAATAACTGAGGCAGTAGAATGGATAAGTGACCTGGAAGACAGAATGGTGGAATTCACTGCTGCAGAACAGAATAAAGAAAAAAGAATGAAAAGAAATGAAGGCAGCCTAAGAGACCTCTGGGACAACATTAAACGCAACAATGTGCGCATCATAGGGGTCCCAGAAGGAGAAGAGAGAGAGAAAGCACCCGAGAAAATACTTGAAGAAATTATAGTCGAAAACTTCCCTAACATGGGAAAGGAAGTAGCCACCCAAGTCCAGGAAGTGCAGAGAGACCCATACAGGATAAACCCAAGAAGAAGCACACTGAGACACATAGTAATCAAATTGGCAAAAGTTAAAGACAAAGAAAAATTATTGAAAGCAGCAAGGATAAAACGAAAAATAACATGCAAGGGAACTCCCATAAGGTCAACAGCTGATTTCTCAGCAGCAACTCTACAAGCCGGAAGGGAGTGGCATGATATACTTAAAGTGATGAAAGGGAAGAACCTACAACCAAGATTACTCTACCCGGCAAGGATCTCATTCAGATTCGACGGAGAAACCAAAAGCTTTATAGACAAGCAAAAGCTAAGAGAATTCAGCACCACCAAACCAGCTCTACAACAAATGCTAAAGGAACTTCTCTAAGTGGGAAACACAAGAGAAGAAAAAGACCTACAAAAACAAACCCATAACAATTAAGAAAATGGACATAGGAACATACATATCGATAATTACCTTAGACATGAATGGATTAAATGCTCCAACCAAAAGACACAGGCTACCTGAATGGATAGAAAACAAGACCCATATATACGCTGTCTACAGGAGACCCACTTCAAACCTAGGGACACATTCAGACTGAAAGTGAGGGAATGGAAAAAGATATTCCTTGCAAATGGAAATCAAAAGAAAGCTGGAGTAGCAATACTCATATCAGATAAAATAGACTTTAAAGTAAAGAATGTTACAAGAGACAGGGAAGGACACTACATAATGATCAAGGGATCAATCCAAGAAGAAGATATAACAATTATAAATATACATGCACCCAACATAGGAGCACCTCAATACATAAGGCAACTGTTACCAGCCGTAAAAGAGGAAATCAACAGTAACACAATAATAGTGAGGGACTTTTAACACCTCACTTACACCAATGCATGGATCATCCAAACAGGAAATTAATAAGGAATCACAAGCTTTAAATGACACAATAGACCAGATACATTTAATTGATAGTTATAGCACATTCCATCCAAAAACAGCAGATACATTTTCTTCTCAAGTGCACATGGAACATTCTCCAGAATAGATCACATCTTGGGTCACAAATCAAGACTCAGTAAATTTAAGAAAATTGAAATCATATCAAGCATCTTTTCTGACGACAATGCTCTGAGATTAGAAATGAATTACAGGAAAAGAAAACGTAAAAAACACAAACACATGGAGGGTGAACAATACGTTACTAAATAACCAAGAGATCACTGAAGAAATGAAAGAGGAAATAAAAAAATACCTAGAGACAAATGACAATGAAAACACGATGATCCAAAACCTATGGGATGCAGCAAAAGTAGTTCTAAGAGGGAAGTTTATAGCTGTACAAGCCTACTTTAAGAACAAGAAAAATCTCAAATAAACAATCTAACCTTACACCTAAAGGAACTAGAGAAGGAAGAACAAACAAAACCCAAAGTTAGCAAAAGGAAAGAAATCATAAAGATCAGAGCAGAAATAAATGAAATAGAAACAAAACAATAGCAAAGATCAATAAAACTAAAAGCCGCTTCTTTGAGAAGATAAACAAAATTGATAAAGCATTAGCCAGACTGATCAAGAAAAAGAGGGAGAGGACTCAAATCAATAAAATTAGAAATGAAAAAGGAGAGGTTACAACAGACATGGCAGAAATACAAAGGATTATAAGAGATTACTACAAACAACTATATGCCAATAAAATGGACAACCTGGAAGAAATGGAGAAACTCTTAGAAAGGTATAACCTTTGAAGACTGAAACAGGAAGAAATAGAAAATAAGAACAGACAAATCACAAGTAATGAAATTGAAACTGTGATTATAAATCTTCCAGCAACATCCAGGACCAGATGGCTTCACAGGTGAATTCTATCAATCATTTAGAGAACAGCTAACACCCATCCTTCTCAAACTCTTCCAAAAATTGCAGGGGAAGGAAAACTCCCAAACTCATTCTATGAGGCCACCATCATCCTGATGCCAAAACCAGACAAAGGTACTACAAAAAAAGAAAATTATAGAGCAATATCAGTGATGAATATAGATGCAAAAATCCTCAACAAAATACTAGCAAACAGAGTCCAACAACGCATTAAAAGGATCATACGCCATGATCAAGTGGGATTTATCCCAGGGATGCAAGGATTCTTCAGTATACGCAAATCAACCAATGTGATACACCATATTAACAAATTGAAGAAGAACAACCATATGATCATCTCAGTAGATTCAGAAAAAGCTTTTGACAAAATTCAACACCAATTTATGATAAAAACTCTCCAGAAAGTGGGCATAGAGGGAACCTACCTCAAGATAATAAAGCCCATATATGACAAACCCACAGCAAACATCATTCGCAATGGTGAAAAACTGAAAGCATTTCCTCTAAGATCAGGAACAAGACAAAGATGTCCACTCTTGCCACTATTATTCAACATAACTTTGGAAGTCCTAGCCACAGTAATCAAAGAAGAAAAAGAAATAAAAGGAATACAAATTGGAAACGAAAAAGTAAAACTGTCACTCTTTGCAGATGACATGATACTATACCTAGAGAATCCTAAAGATGCCACCAGAAAACTAGTAGAGCTAATCAATGAATTTGGTAAATTTGCAGAGTACAAAATCAGTGCACAGAAATCTCTTGCATTCCTATACACTAATGATGAAAAATCTGAAAGAGAAATTAAGGAAACACTCCCACTTACCATTGCAAAAAAAAGAATAAAATACCCAGGAATAAACCTACCTAGGGAGACAAAATACCTGTATGCAGAAAACTATAAGCCACTGTTGAAAGTAATTAAAGATGATACCAACAGATGGAGAGATATTCCATGTTCTTGGATTGGAAGAATCAATATTGTGAAAATGACTGTACTACCCAAAGCAATCTACAGATTCAATGCAATCCCTATCAAATTGCCAATGACATTTTTACAGAACTAGAACAAAAAAATCTTAAAATTTGTATGGAGACACAAAAGTCATTGAATAACCAAAGCAGTCTTGAGGGCAAAAAATGGAGCTAGAGGAATCAGACTCCCTGATTTCAGACTATACTACAAAGCTACAGTAATCAAGACAATATGGTACTGGCACAAAAACAGAAATATTGATCAATGGAACAGGAGACAAAGCCCAGAGATAAACCCACACACCTATGGTCAACTAATCTATGACAAAGGAGGCAAGGATATACAATGGAGAAAAGACAGTCTCTTCAATACGTGGTGCTGGGAAAACTGGACAGCTACATGTAAAAGAATGAAATTAGAACACTCCCTAACACCATACACAAAAATAAACTCAAAATGGATTAGAGACCTAAATGTAAGACTGGACACTATAAAACTCTGAGAGGAAAACATAGGAAGAACATCTGACATAAATCACAGCAAGATCTTTTTTGATCCACCTTCTAGAGTAATGGAAATAAAGACAAAAATAAATGGGACCTAGTGAAACTTAAAAGCTTTTGCAAAGCAAAGGAAACTACAAACAAGATGATAAGACAACCCTCAGAATGGGAGAAAATATTTGCAAACGAATCAACAGAGAGAGGATTAATCTCCAAAATATATAAACAGCTCATGCAGCTCAATATTAAAAAAACAACCCAATCCAAAAATGGGCAGAAGACCTAAATAGACATTTCTCCAAAGAGGACATACAGATGGCCAGGAAGCACATGAAAAGCTGCTCAACATCACTAATTATTAGAGAAATGCAAATCAGAAGTACAATGCGGTATCACCTCACACGAGTTAGAATGGGCATCATCAGAAAATCTACAAACAACAAATGCTGGAGAGGGTGTGGAGAAAAGGGAACCCTCTTGCACTGTCGGTAGGAATGTAAATGGATATAGCCACTATGGAGAACAGTATGGAGGTTCCTTAAAAAACTAAAAATAGAATTACCATATGACCCAGCAATCCCACTACTGGGCCGATACCCACAGAAAACCATAATTGAAAAAGATACATGCACCCCAATGTTCATTGCTGCGCTGTTTTCAATAGCCAGGTCACGGAAGCAACCTAAATGCCCATTGACAGAGGAATGGATAAAGAAGATGTGGTACATATATACAATGGAATATTACTCAGCCATAAAAGGAGCAAAATTGGGTCATTTCTGGAGACGTGGATGAATCTAGAGACTGCTGTACAGAGTGAAGGAAGTCCGAAAGAGAAAAACAAATATCGTATATTAACGCATATATGTGGAACCTAGAAAAATGGTATAGATGAACCGGTTTGCAGGGCAGAAATATAGACACAGATGTAGAGAACAAATGTATGGACACCAAGCAGGGAAAGCAACGGCGGGTAGGAATGGTGTTGTGATGAATTAGGAGGTTGGGATTGACATGTATACACTGATGTGTATAAAATGGGTGACTAGTAAGAACCTGCTGTATAAAAGAATAAACTAAATAAAATAAAAATAAAAAACATAGTAAAAAAATGAAAAAGTTATCTACTGTCATATAATGTTTGACTTCTAATATACTTGATATTTATTAATTTGAATAAATTTATAGGTATAAGAATTTATGACTATACTAAAGGCATGAAATAAAAAGTAAATATGTTTTATATTAGCCAATATTTGTGTATTTTACCACACAATTTTCTAAAGGTAAGATTGACATCATATACATTGTTGTTATGTTCTTAAATATTAAAGCATGAAAACATATATGTTCATGTTTCAAAAAAATAAATGGGAATAATCTGGTCAGAAGCATGAATTTTGGTGTTAGACAATCCTGGACTTGAAGGCTTTGCAAGATGCATGATCTTGGACATGATACTTAAATATCCTTTGTCTCAGTTTTCTTATCTCTATAATGGGGATAAATACAGTAACATATTTTCTTCATAGAACTATATTGTGAATTACCTGAGATAATTTAGGTACACCCTAGAGCTGAGAGACTGACATACATAAATGCCCAATAAATTTTGCTAATATTAAAGTTATGAGTAATATTAATGAGTTATTGATTAATGCAAGTCTCCTGGATTATGGAAGGAAGACTGAGAGAAAGCCTAAAGCAGTCAAAGTGTTCTGAGAGTAAAACATGGAATAGAATTTGACACCAGATGCGTGTCTCATGCTTTCTCGAGGTATGTGCACTGAAGGATTAGTAGAGATATAGTGAGAATGTTAGAACACCAAAGAAAAAGCAGGAAGAAAGAAAGTTCCAAAGACAAAGTAACTTAAATTGTCTATATTTTGCAATTTATTAGAAATGTCTGAGGTCTCAATAATTTTTCATTTCACAGCTAAAATTAGAAATGGGGAGACGGATTTTAATAATCAACTTTTCCAAGTATGTTGATAGTTAAGGTAAGCCAGTGTTGGGAGTAAAATTCAACTTTATATTAAAAAAGTGAATACCCACAATTCCATGGGATCACCAGGCCTATGCAGTAATAACTCATATATTATGTGGATAGAGCACCTGCATTGACTATGTAAAGAGGAGTCTTTTTCTTTGTTTAGTTGACACTTGCATTTATATGGAAAATTCAGTGCTAAGGTTCCATCTATTCATGTTCTGTCACCTTTTGATTCATCTCTTGTAAAAGTCAATATGTCACTCTTCTCTGTCAGTGGAGACTGATTGGACTGCTAACTTTAAAGACAAGTCAGAAAGTCATTGCAAAAAAAAGGCAACAACCTTTACTGAAACAGAATGTTGCTAAATGTCAAAGAACAAAAGATTTAAATGCAATTTAAAGGCTGACATGCAAAATGTTTAACTGTATTGCTGGGTTATTAGGTTCCAAATCATGTAAAACTGACCTAAGCTTATCCAACAGCTCTGCAAAGTCAATTTGGAATACTGCCTCCTTCCCAGGTTCATCTAGAAGGGAAGAGGAAGGAGAAATAGCCACCTGGAAGGGCACCTATCTGCATTAAGTCAGGTGCAAAATCTCAACACCAAAGGGACAGAAAAATTCCAAGTTTAAATTCTGGGTTTTCTATTTTCTCATCATGTTTTAAATGAAAAATGGCTATATCTCTGGTGGTGTGGGGTCTTTGTTTTTTCTTTTTCCTTTTTGTTAATACTGTATCCATCAGAGATTCACACAACGAAGACATTATCTCTAACATAGGTAAAATTATTCCGTAGAATTTATGACACTTTAAGGAATCCTTCAGCAATTCTTAAACTTTCTTTATTGTTATTCCTGGAAAAGATGTTCATTTTAGATCATCCTTGAACCTCTACCCCTTCTGTAGATGTACCCTATTTTGAGTAGGTAGATTCTGGAATCAGTTCTAAAGTGGAAGTGAACTGAGGACAAAGTATGATGTTAGAGGTGAGCTGAGGTTATGTCAGGACCAGAGAAGACCAGCCAGAAACGGTCAGGGATATCTATTAATTTCATTAATTTGAAAAATTGAAGTGGATATTTTGTTTAACAAGTCGAAAGGATTGCCTTTACTATTTCCATTTATTACATTTTAACAAATGTGTACTGTATTAGATTTCTTCCTCCATGCCTCTCATTGTGCTTGGTGCTGGAAGAACAACAAAGAACCAAACCTCTTGACTTCAAGGTTTACTGTCACATGGGAAGTCAGGCACAAACCAATAATTTCACCACTGCATGGGTAAGGTACAAGTAGGCACAGGGTGTCTTGAAAGCACTTAGCGCTGAACCCCAGAGTTCAGGTTTTCCATCCTAAAGAAGGTGACATCTTAGCTGGGTCTTCAAGAATGTATATTGATTACTATGTAGGGATACGTGAAAAGCATTCCAAAAAGACGTAGAATGAGCAAAGCTACAGAGACATGAATATGTATGAATTGGTCAGATCCTACCAGTGTTTCAGCATTATTTTTAGAAAACAATTGCATAGTGAACAGATATGAGGCCACAAAACAGCAATGTTTTATGTTTTATTAGAACTTTCTATAATGATGGAAATGTTCTATATTTGTATTGTCTGATACATAGATACATAACCACTAGCCACATGTGGCTTTTGAGCACTTGAAACATGTTTAATGAGCTGAAGAAATGAATTATTAATTTTATTTGATTTTAATTAATTTCCATTTACATTGTTACGTGCAGCTAGTGGCTATCATTTAGTGTAGCAAAATTATAGAAGTGCATGCTATCCATGTACAGTAGGCTAAGGCCCTTGGATATTATTCTGAGAACACTTGAAAGCCCTTGATTGTTTTATTTTATTTTATTTTATTTTTTTCCTTGATGATTTTAAAACAGGGAAGTGGCATGGCAGAATTTATGTTTTAAACAGATTTCATTGTCACCCGCCTAGAGAATGGGTTTAATGGGCTAAGTCATGAGTCAGAGAGACTAATTAAACACAACTGTTGTTATCCAAGAGAGAACCAGTAATAGGGATAAATGGATTGATTTGAACAATATTTAAGAAGTAAAGGGCTTGGTGAGAATGAGGAATGGCACGAAGGTTCTGGATTGTGTGACCACATGTGTACTAGTGCTAATGGTATAAAGAACACCAAAGTGAGAGTTGTAAGATGAGAAAAAGTCATTTATAACACCCAGCTTGTTGGGAAGAGTCTCCAGCTCTGATAACCACTGATCCCTCAAAATAAGACTGTTATCAATTAAGAAATCATGGCACACTCTCATCTCCTTTTACATACTGACCTGCATCTCTGCCTTCTTTTGGTGAAAATATTGTTTTACTGGGGGTGATGTTTTTTCTTGATTCCATCAAGAATGTTCTGAAAATAAAGCTAACACAGAAGTAGGGCTGAGGGAGATATCTAATGATGTGGAGTTTTTTTGTATCTAGATCTAGTGTTGCCTAAACTCAGATGCTTGTAGAATCTTTAGTTATATGACTCCGTAGTTTTGTTTCTTGATTAGATAGTCTGAGTTGGGTTTGTGACCCTTGTAAATGAAATAATCCTGAGTTCTGGACCAGAAGCAGTGACTATTTTGTTGCCCCTACTGCCATCAGTGCAAGAAATTATGCTTTGGACACAAAAAGGTGTTTCCTGATATTTTCCCTGTTTCTACTTGGTGTAGGACATTTGGGGAGGAATTAGAGATGTCATTATTGTTGATCAGGATTAGATGCCCATGGAGAAATTTTTGAGTATGTCTGTCTCACCAAGAATTGCTCAGTAATTGAGACATTTGCAATTGGCAGCAGGTAATTCTCCATTGTAATGAAATTCAAGTTTTTCTGTCATTTTAAAGAGGACAGTGACTAATGTGAAATCTCTTATTCCGTCCTCTCTTCCATTTCTCAAAAGGCTCATTTGGTCATAGGGTGACTTTTTCAAGTACGAAGCTTAGACCTGAATAAATAATTTCTTTCAAACATTAGTATTGGTATTGTCTTAGTATTAAAAGGGTTCTACTCATGCTTTCAAAATTGTTAACAATTTTTAACGGTTATTAAGTGGCTGAATACATGTTTGACATATGGTGATATTTAAAAAGTACAACTGTCACTATGTTATCACTCATTAATGTGTTCAGAGGGTAGGATCAGGAGCACTGTTGCCTGGATCACATTTCAGGTCCACCACTTTCTGTGTGATCATGGGCAGGTTACTTAACCTCTCTGTGAATATATGTTAAATAAATTGTTTTGAATAGTGCCTGACAGATAGAAAATTCTCAAGAAATACTAGTTCTTACAGTACTAGGTATATTATAGGGGCTTGCCAACTACATACAGGTTTTTATCACTGTGCAAGTTAGAAACATATGGATATTTTTATTTGACTACTTTGGGAGATAACAGGTATAGGGCTAATAATTCCAGTTCAAATGATGAAATAAGGTGTCTATTGAGTTAAAAATAAGGAAGAAAAATTCCTGCCTTAAAGCAAAAGAAGCTAAAAGGATAAAAGTCACACCATTCATTCAGTAACGAATTTAAAGATTCATTCTATGTGTTGCAGTTATAATATGACTAATGGAATCGAAAGCAAGAGAAGATTCTAGTATACCAGTAGGTAACAGGTGGACAAAAATAAAGGCCTTGCCCCTTCAGTCAGCAGCTCACAGCTGGTCTAGTTTTCTTTTTCTTTTTGTCAAGAACCATTATTATCTGATGATCTATGTGATGATTGCTGGCTGGTGATCTCAGCAAAATGTGTTTGCTGGCTCACTCCTGGATTTGATTGATTGATGTTTCCGTTATAGAAATCTTGGCTGCACTCCGTTCTAAGTGATGTACTGCTGGCAGTGTTTGTACAAAGGCCAACGAGTGAATGGGCCACAAAGATAGCCTTTTAGTCCAGACATTGCTCCATTCTTCTTGGGCAGGGAACAGGCTCGCAGGTGAAGAAACAAAGAACATGTCTGGTTGCTGCAGCTGCCTTTGATGTTTATTTAGTGGTTGGCAGGTTTCAAATACAATCATAGTTTCAAATACTTGCTAGAGTCGCCTCTGTGTCATTACTTGGCAAGTCCCAGTGGTATTACCGCAGTGTTTCTTATTCACAATTATATACGAAAAATGTCTATTGGCTGCATCATACGGAAGTAATTTTTTTTAATAATGCTGTACCTAATTGGGCATAGGACATGGGCTTGAAACCTGGCTCCTCTGGTTAGTCTGAGCACACTGGGCAAGTTTTTTAACCTCCCTAAGCCTCCCCTAGCTCATTTGTAAGTAGATTAGAATTACGATACCTACTTCATAGAGTGATCGCAGACATAAATTAGATAATGCATGCAGATGACTGGCACATAGTACAGCTTAATAGATGGAAGTTAATAATTATCATAATCATGCACACAGTTTTTATAAAAAATGTTAAATATTTCATTTTGACAGGGGTTTTATAATATCCATTTCTTAATGACGTGGCTCAGAATTTGCCGTTTTCCTTGCCCCATTCCAGGCAAAGAGTGACATAAGAATTAATTTTTAAAAAAAATCTTGTTATTTTTTCCCAGTGTTTTATTATGATAAATTTCAAATTTTAGTGAAGTTGACTTTCACAGTGAACATCGTATAGTTATAACCCATGTGTCTTGTAGTTTTTAAGTGTTTCAACATGTATTTGGAATTGGAAGTTTCATTCTAGTTCAAGAAGAAGCTAAGCCTTGCAACTTAGATAAGTCAATGGCAAAATTGCCTGGCCTAGTCCAGGCTGAAGAGTACTGTGGCAGCACCGTGGACATCCATGTTATTAAATGTGGGGGGCTTTTGTGTTAAACCAAGCCCAGATCCTTGAGACCACCCCTGGAAGGGGGACTTCCAGGCATGTGGGTGCATAAGGGTTACCTGCAGACATGTTAGAATAATGCAGTGGTTATTTATCTCTAGGGAAAATAACTTGTAACTGCACACTAGATGGCAAATCACAATCACTTTGAAGAGTGAGAGACAGCCATCAGTCTACTTCTTTTTGGAGGCATCTCCTAAGGGTTCTCAGCTCCTGGTTACTCAGTTCCTGGTTACTGCCACTACTTACTCCAAGTGGACATGCCACTTAACCTTTTAAATCCTGGTCTAGTCCTAAGCAACCCCTGTTCCTTCCTATTTTCTGAGATAGGCTGACATTTTAATCTGTCTATATTTGTATCTATACCTATATCTATGCACATGTATTTATATATCTGTCTATTTTTCTATTTTATCTGGCTGTCTAGACAAACACATAGAGTTGTTGTTGTTTTTTTTAATTAAATACTAAGGGAGAAAATGAAAGAAGCAAAGAGCTTGTATGTAACAAAGCAGTTGCATTAGTAAGTGTGAGTGCTGCTTCTATAATAGTTATCAAACACCCAGATAAATCTCAGGCAATTCCACACTAAATTTCCTGAAATAATTACTCTCCCAGGTCAAAAGCCTAGTATGTTTTCGGGTTTACCTCCTTCTTCATTCCTTTCCTGTGTGCCATAAGAGGTATACACTTTTTCTTTTTCCTACGGATGATGATCTAAATTGTTTAAAGGAAACACATTTTTTTGGACATGTTAGAGGACTGTCATTGTAGAAGCTGTCACTCACAGATTTTCTTCACTTTTCTATATGGATGAAAATTTAACAATTTCTAACTCTGGCGAAAAACAAGTACAATGATGAGCTATATTTCACCATTTATGTAATGGATTTCATGTCCTTTTGGCAATTCTATGACATTTCTCTGGGCCTGCAAATGTTTTGTCTTAGAAGTTGCCGATAAGTGGTACACCAGACCCTAGGCATTCACAGCCTGTTTGTTCCTTCTCTGGCAACTTCAAAAGACCACATTTTTTTTTAACATCTTTATTGGAGTATAATTGCTTTACAGTGGTGTGTTAGTTTCTGCTTTATAACGCACTCAATCAGCTATGCATATACATACATCCCCATATCTCCTCCCTCTTGCATCTCCTTCCCACCCTCCCTATCCCACCCCTCTAGGTGTTCACAAAACACTGAGCTGACTTCCGTGTGCTATGCGGCTGCTTCCCACTAGCTATCTCTTTTACATTTGGTAGTGTATATATGACCACATTTTAGATTAATCACACATAGGACTCTTTAGCTGAGAGTGAGTTTCTTGGCGTCATTAGAATTTGCACAGTAATTGAAGTGGAATTTCAAGTTCTATGTGATAGTAGCTTTCTTTTTAACATGTTCCAAAAATTTCTGTCTCCACCACCAATACATGGATAGTATGGGATCAAAAGGTGCTTGTTGAGTGGATAAATGTGTGAATGTTACAATAGCTTCAGCATGACCATTGTTAATTCATAAAGAGAAGTTTCAGACAGTTCATTGAGGCTTATTCTATCACTGATTGAAATGAGGCTATCTATTCAAATCAGAAAATATGCTGTTTAAGGCAGTCTACATTTCTTCATCCTCCTCACTCTTACAACCTTCATCTTCTTTTTTTCCCTAACCTTTTTTTTTTTTTTTTTGCTGTGTGTTAAATATATCTAGAGCTTTGTACCTCCCTGATGGTTCTGTAGAACCCCTCCATCTCCCTCTTGTGATCCTATAGCATCTTTCCACCCATGTATTTTTCCTGCCCTCCACAATTCCATAAGCAATACTGTGCTCCTTGTGCCATTAAGCCCTTCACATTGCCTCACGATGTTAACAGCATTATCTCCACCTTAGTCCTGCATTTGAAAGTAAAAAAAACAATACTTGCTGTCATCTCCAGACAGATAATGGACTCAGGGTAAGCAACAGTCACTTTGTACCCAAAACATGATAAACCTGTAATAGTCTGATTGGTCATTTCCTCTGACCTTCATTCTCATCGATTTTTCTCTTGCTTTTCAAATACCTGAAAGGAATTCAAGTTGTTTTCAAGATAAGGAACATGATCTGGACATGAAGCTTTCTCTTTTTCCTTCTTTTATCTTTGATCTTTTTTTGAGCCTTAGTGAATATCCTGATTTACAATTAAGTGGATTGGAGGAGATTGTAGAAAATACTACATTGCAAAGTCAAACTAAATGATGAGCACAGACCCCTTCTGCACGGGGTTGATAGAAGAACAGAGGGACATAAGTGTCTTTTCTATCATTTGTGTGTTCTGTAGCGTTATGTCAGGGAAATTTTAGTGGACTATAGCTTTTAGGCTGAGATAAGAAGCAAAAATTGAAAAAATAAACATTTAGTCACATTAGACCGGAGGAGATGGTTGAGTGTACTCCTTCAACCCTGTTGAAATGGTGTTGAATGGATAATACATTCTGATGATTGGTTATTTAACAGTTACTGAATAGATGTCTCGTATTAGTTATTTCATTGGTTTCCAGGTACAAAAGACCTAACTTGAATTGGCTTGTGTTATATAACTGGAGGTTCTAGAGGTAGGTCTAGCTTTAGGTCCATCTGGACAGAGAGGTCCCAGATATGTCCTTAGTATACAACATTCTTAATTAAGATTATCTCTTAATCTTGCTTGAAATAATTTATTCCCTCTTTGTTGCTAGATAATTACCAGAAGCTTGCTACACCTATACACTTACAGATTTAAATCCCAAGAAACTAATCAACATGGCTTAGAGGATGGGACTTACGCCAGAGTCACATGCTCCATCCTTAGGGTTTAAGCCCTGGTGTACCTATGTGCATTTGAAATTGGGGAAAGATGGGAGAAGATAACCTAGAAACCTTCATAACATTATTTACTATGTTTTGAGAAGTGTGAGTTGTAAAGATGAATTCAAAAGAATCTCTACCTTTAAATATTACATAAATTACAAAGAGGTGAATTTCATCAAATAGATTAAGAAAATATGCTATGGAGACTCGGAAAGGGGGTGTTTATAGGAAAATGGATCAATGGGATCAAGATTCAAGAGTATATAGCCTTTTAATAGCCTTGGGTGGATTTTTACATTCAAGAATAAATAGCGAAGATGGGAAAAGCAGAAAACAGCTTGGGCTTAATCATGGAGTAAGTGCAATACCATATACAGAAGTGTAAGGCAAGGCATTCCAGGCAGAGGGAACAGCAGGAAAAAAAGCACAAAAGGTGACAGCACAGTGAACTTTCAGAAAACCATGAAATCACAACTCTCACTAAAGCATGTAAAATGAAGGTGAGTTAGTCAGTTAAGCTTGGAAAGGTCACTTAAGACTAAATTATATAGCTCTTAGTAGCTTTGGATAAGGGGAACTTAAACTTAGTCTGTAGGCAGGGAGGAATCACTGAGGCACTCCAATAGAATAGGATGATTAGAGCTGTCAGTAAGACTAATCTAAAGGTGGAGTGTAATAGGTTAGAGAAGGAAACAAATTAGAAAAGAAATAAGAAATCAGGAAAGTGTTCCTGAGGGACTGAGAGGATTGTTCTTAGTACTTTTTTCACAGCTACTCATGTATGTGAGACAGAGTATACCAAAAATATTAAGGAGTGTAGAGTGAAGAGGTGGGGCTAGAACCACTGCCACCTGTGTGTTAAGATAGATCTGAGTTTAATTAATTTCAGAGCAACTTGGTTGTGTGGCTGTTTGGGGAAAATGATCCTGTTTGTACTGTTTGGGTCAAGATCAGTGGTTCTTACCATTGGCACGTTAAAATGAAGAAGAAATAGTCTCAGGTGAGCTTTTGAAGAAACAGTCTGAGGTGGGGCCTCAGGTAAGTGTATTCTTGAGGTGGGCTCCCCTGGTAAACTTAATGTGCAGCTAGGATTGAGAATGACTGATCTAATGGGAAGAACATTTAACGGATCGCTCAGTGACTTCATTTCTAGTCTGAGCTCTGTCTAAATTTGCTATAACCATGCATGAGACTTTTAACATGTTTCTCCATTGTCCAAAAGTAATATGTACAGACATGCCACATACAGTGACTTCTTGATGGTGTTGGAGAACAAAACACAGATTTTGGAATAAAACCTACTAAAGTTGAATTCAAATTCCTCTGCCTACTAGTTCTATGGGCTTGGATAGATTACTCAGCCTTTTTGAGTCCCACAGAAAGATTTAGGGACTTGCCCAAGGTCATACAACAAATGCAAGGTAGAGATGCAGCTTGAGCTCAGGTCTGCCAAAAATGCCTCTATACTCACACTTTCTTCAGAGAAGGAGAAAATAAAGCTGGATTATTTTTTTAAATTCTTTTCCATCATGGTTTATTACAGGACTGAATATAGTTTCCTGTGCTATACAGTAAGACCCTGTTGTTTATCTATTTTATATATAGTAGTGTGTATCTGCTAATACCAAATTCCTAATTTATCCCTCCCCCCACCCTTTTCCCCTTTGGTAACCATAAGTTTGTTTTCTACGTCTGTGAGTCTGTTTCTGTTCTGTAAATAAGTTCATTTGCATCATATTTTAGATTCCACATATAAGTGATATCATATGATATTTGTCTTTCTCTGTCTGACTTACTTCACTAAGTATGATAATCTCTGGATCCATCCATGTTGCTGAAAATGGCATTATTTCATTCTTTTTCATGGCTAAGTAATGTTTAATTGTGTATAATATATAATTATAATATATATTATATATAATAATTATATATAATACAGATTATAATATAATATATATAATTATATGTATAATATTATATATATATATATAAACATCTTCTTTATGTTTTCATCTGTCGATGGACATTTAGGTTGCTTCCATTTCTTGGCTATTGTAAACAGTGCTGTTATGAATATTGGGGTGCATGTATCTTTTCAAATTAGAGTTTTCTCCGGATATATGCCCAGGAGTAGGATTGCTAGATTACATGGCAACTCTATTTTTAGTTATTTAAGAAACCTCCATGCTGTTTTCCATAGTGACTGCACCAGTTTACATCCCCTAAAGCTGGATTCTAATGGCCAGAACACTTAGGTCAGTTATTTTACGTTTGAGCCTGTTTGCTCATTTGTACAATGGTGAAGCTTTTTTACATGACCTCTTCCATATTTACAACAGAAGTAAGCAAGTATCGACTGCTCAGTTTATACAATATTATTGAAAGTGTGAAGCATGTATAAACGTGCATAATTCTCCAACAACTTATAAGCTTGGAATTATTATTCTCTCCGTTTTAAACATAGGAAATAGGTCAAGTATTAACTTACCCAAGATCACACAGCCTGTAAGTGCACGTTTTGAAGCCAGGCGATCTGTCTCAAGAATGCTCACTTTTAACCACTACACTATATTTTTAAATCTTTTGCTGCCACTTACATGCTGCATCAGCTGAAGTCCATTTGAACTGGGAAATGGTATTAAAAGAACATGCTTTTGAAGTGAAATGTTACTGCAAGCAACAAGTGCCTTGTGAAGTATCCCAACACATGCAGGCTCCTGACATGACAAGATTACAGATCATTTTACAAAGTAACCTATTTCCTCTTCCTGGAAGGTTGCCTCTCACTTTAAAGGGTCATGGAATCAGAGTCTAAACCAATATTAACAGGAATGGGTAAGCTACAGTAAATCTGCCTCCCATGCACACTTATCTCAGAAAAAGCTAGTGTGCAATGGCAATCTCATAAAAACATTATTAGAAGATAAAACAGCACTGTGAAGTCTAGTGGGATTAATGGATGGGCAGTAAATCTGACAGATCTTGAGTGAGGAGAATTTGGATTTAATGTAATTTAGAGTTTGCCTGCATAGTACTAGAGTCCCTCTGATAAATTATACTGATGTTAAATGAAGTTGATTCTCCTCCTCTCTGTAAAAGGGACAATCAGAACACTTTATAGGAAAATTTTTCTTTCTCTTAGGGGGAAGAGAAAGCAAACTATGTGACAAGAATACAAAGAATTGCTCGCTCCATAATGACCCCAAATTGTCTATGGCTATGGTGATCCTCTGGTTTTACAAAGAAGTAGTTTCACTGGTGTTCTTTTAGGGGTAGAGACAGAGTATCTTAAAGACCTGTGTAAATTTTCTTCTGTTCTCCCTCAGTTAAAGATAGCTGGATCATTAAATGGAATGAGAGATATGTACCAGACATCACAGGTTTAGAGCAGGGAATTCAACTCTATACTATTCTTCTAAAAACAAAGTATTATTTATTAGCAAAATCCACAAGATCAAAATATTAATTACTTAACAAGAATAGGTTTGGAAATATGTCATCCATTATGCATGCTATACTTTTGGACATTCAGAAACAGATATTAAGATGCCTTAACAACAGTTAAACAACAGGTATCTTCTCAGGTTCTCACTATTTAGTGACATAAATAAAATGTGCAGAGGCATTAAAATTATAATTATTTTTCCCTATTCCCATCAGTTATTTATATTATACATATAAACAGTAACATGAATTATACACGATCCCACTTAGAACACAGGTACAAATACACTAAATTAAAATTTTTCTGGTTTAAACAGGCAGCTAGTAAATCTCTTTAACATCATTTACAGTGCAATTGTAAGCAGAATCTGAGTGAATGAGGTGTTCTGTATAATTAAGGAGAGAAAGTGCGCAAGGTTAAAGTGAGAATTTTATATTTTCATTTTTAAAATGGATATTTTTATCTTTCTCAGCTAGGAAAGAGTTAAGCTCTGTGGAGTGCTTATTATTTTCTCTGATGGAAAATAAATAACTAGTATTCCTCAGGGCAGAAACTAAACTCTAACAAGGAGAAAGAAAGGACATGCTCCTACTTTTTCATCTATGTAGGCATTCTGATTGATCCCTGGGGACTTTGATTCATCTGGGCAACTTTAATTGGCCTCACTTGGAAATTCTTTCCTTCTCACCTGGAAGGGAAGTCATCTTAAAAAAGAGTGAAAAAAATTTTAAAGGAAAAGAAAATTTTTATAAAAGAGAGAGAAAGAGGAGAGGAGAGAGAGAAGAGAGAGAGAGAGAGAGAGAGAGAGAGGAAATATGCTTGTCCTTTTCCTTGAGGAGTGTGTATTGCTTCCTGATTGCCCAAGATTACCAAAAGATCCAAGGATTAGCCCAAACTCTTTCAGAAAGACTCAGATGTGATTAAAAAAAAAAGGAGTGAGGTGGGGAATAATTATATATTTAATCTCATTAAAGGATGGGTACCCAATTCTGCATTTTATGGTTTTAGCATCTACACTAAAGATAGTTTTCAAAGAATTCCTCTGCTATTTACTATTAAGTAGAACACTACAAGGAGCCTTAGGTTCTAAGCTGAAATCACTAGGTCTTGTTGACTTTTCATTTGCTCTTTTAACTCCAAAAGGGCAAAAAAGATAAAAATGAGCATTAGAGAGAAGTGATCAACTCAGTATTCTTCGAATATGCCTGGCTGCTCAGTTTCTTTCATAATACAAATAAATGTGATTATTCATGAAAAATTTATTGTCTAAAGCATTGGTTCTCAATCTTGCCTGAAGAGCTGAATCACATGGGGAGATTTTAAAGTACATGATGCTCAGGTCTCACCCAAGACTTACGAAATCAGAATCTCTGAGTGTGGACCCCAGGCAGCAGTGCTTTTAAAACCTCTCCAGAGGATTTCAATATGCAGTAGAGGAGAGGCATTGGTAAAGGAGGTAACATTGTATCAACTATTAGGTCACATACATAATGACAGTGTTAGACCTGTACTAAGCACTTTACATAATGACAGTGTTAGACACTGTGCTAAGCACTTTACATAAATTGTTTAATCCTTCAAAAGAAGCCTGTAAGATAAATATTTACTATTATCTCCATTTTAAGAGATTACAAAACAGAGGCTGGAAAAAGTTAAAGAATCCATCTAAGTCTACACATTTAGTGTGACCTGGGGTAAGAACCCTGGTTTTGTCTCTCAATACTACATTCCATCTCTCCATAGTCCATTGGGGCCATTAATTTCAAACAACAAACTGGAGGATGACTATGATAATCATCTTGATCTCCCTTGGTGCTTCTCTAAATAAGCATGATACCTCTGTCTTCACATTGTAACTATTATAGCCACGCATTTAGATCATGAATTCTTCTGAGATCTCAATTTTTCCTGAAATTCAGTGTGTCTTATGAAAAGCCTTCATGCATCACTGTAAAATTGGTCAGTACCCAGAGATTCTGGATGAAAAATGAAGTCTGCTCAAGTGACATTTCAATAATATAATGGTACTGAGTTTGTGTCATTTTACAGTTAGTTCACATCACTAATGATTTTATTGTCTTCCTTCTCCCCAACCCTATACATTAAATACTTTCTTTAGACTTTGCTGAAAAACAGGGTTTAAAATATAAACATTGCACAATGTCAAAGGAATTTTTATTGAAGTATAGTTGATTTACCATATTGTGTTAGTTTCAGGAGTACAGCAAAGTAATTCAGTTACATATATGTATATTTTTCAGATTATTTTCCATTATAGCTTATTTAGCTTATTACAAGATATTGAACATTTCTCCGTGTGCTATACAGTAAATCCTCATTGCTTATCTGTTTTATGTACAGTAGTTTGTTAATCACATTCTCCTAATTTACCCCTACCCCTTCCTTTCTCTTTTGGTAACCATATGTTTGTTTTCTATGCCTGTGAGTCTGTTTCTGTTTTGTACATAGATTCATTTGTGTTATTATTTAGATTCCACATATAAGTGATATCATATAATATTTGTCTTTCTCTGTCTGACTTCACTTAGTATGATATTCTCTAGGTCCATCCATGTTGCTGCAAATGGCAATATTTCATTATTTTTATGGTTGAGTAATATTCATTGTGTATGTGTGTGTGTGTGTGTGTGTGTGTGTGTGTGTGTGTGTGTATATATATATATATATATATATATCTTCTTAAACCAATCATCTGTTGATGAGCACTTGGGGGTTTCCATGTCTTGGCTATTGTAAATAGTGCTGCTATGAACATTGGGGTGCATGTATCTTTTCTTCTTTATTTAAAATTAAATTAATTTTGCTGGAGTATAATTGCTTCACAATGTTGTGTTAGTTTCTGCTGTACAACGAAGTGAATCAGCTATATGTATACATATATCCCCTCCATCTTAGACCTCCCTCCCACCCATCTAGGTCATCACAGAGCACCATGGGGTGCATGTATCTTTTCAAATTAGAGTTTACATCTCAAAGTAATATTTTTAGCCTAATGACAGATTGAGAGGAATTCTAGAGGACTGATGTGAACCAACAAAAGTGCATCTCCAATGCTAATTTTTCACCCTAAAAGAGCACTAGAGAAGAATCTCATTCTTTATTCTGAAATGTTAGCAGTTTTGAAATACTTTGAAAGTTCCAGTTTCTGTGCAATTTCTGTGATTAAAGAAAAACCATACTGTTGTGCTAGGGTGTTACAATGTAAATGGCCTCTTCCAAAACCTTGAGCAATTTTAGCTTTTGGCTGTCCACCCTAGTGTCCTTCAGTGTTCTGTGTACATTTTAAAGTACACCTTTTCCAGTCAATTTGGTCTTCAACGTGATTAACTGACTTGTGTTATAAAACCCACAGCAAATCTCTGCCATCCATCTATTAAAACACTTAAAAAAGAGAGAGAGATTCCAGAAGTGAACACATTTAGCCAGTGATAGTTTCCCCTGCTGTTTAACTAGTGTTAACATTATCTCAGCTCTAGGGCAGCAGTGGTAGTCAGCATGGCAGCTAATTGCCTGATTTTAATTTATGCACCTGTTTATACACCAGCTCCATGGTGATGTAGAGAGGAAGAAAGGTATGGTAACTAGGAATGTGCCAGCAAATTTTCACATTTGGCTTAGTCTAATGCTTTTCTTTCCTGCCGTTAGCTACTTTCATCTTCAACCTGGATTTCAGGCCATCCTACTTAGCAGGCATTCACTTAACATTTGGTCCTTTGCTTCATTCAGCCTTGGCTGGGGGGCTCGATTCTGGGAAATCATGGCCGAGACATGAATCAAAGTTGTTTTTCAGCTACTTAAAACAAAACCTCAGTTATGCTACCTGTTGAAATATTCTGACCTTGAGAATAGGGATTCTCCACCACTACATTATACACCTTCTGCCATAGGGTTCTGCTGAGTGTCCCAAACTTTTTTCTGGGAGTGACTAGTGGCTGTTGAGAGGAGAGAAAGGTAATGGGTGAATCCCACAATTGAGTGATGGATGAATAACTGAAAGCCTGGCTAATTCCCTAAGGATAAAAGAGGAACAGAGTTTCTGGGAGTATGCAAGTGAACCTGTAGGTCCACCTCGACTGCATTTCCCACAGTTCCAGACCACAAGTTAGCCAGAGACCTGCCAGGAACATCTGCAAGGCCAGCTTCATGAATGTGTGACATGTACAGTTGTATGGGACCCTCACTTAGAAGGGCCCTGCCCTTAGTTTAATGTCCTGCTGTAGCCATCTTGAAATTCTTATTATTTTTGAACAAGGGGCCTCACATTTTCAGTTTGCACTGGGCTCCGCAAAGTATACAGCTGAATGAAAAGAGCACTAAATTATCTCCAGAATAATTTAAAAATGCCAGTTCACTCAGGTTTCCACACTGCTAGGCCTTACACAGTGGTGGAACAGATGGCACCTGGAGGTGGAAAGACAATAAAAACAGAAACAAGTATTTCCTTCCTAGAACTAATCTATGTGATGCTCTGCTTACATTGGAATTTTGCAAGTTGGATTGTGCTATTACTGGGTGCAGCACCACAAATATGTCAACCTCGAAGTTACATCAGTAGAGATTTTGAAAATGAATAATGTTGAACAGTATACTGTCTGCTGAGAGGAGTCATGCCCCTCCATGCTCCCCTAATTGTTTCAGTATGCTCAGACCCCATCAGTTTCCTTCAGACTCTCCCAGGACTCTCCCTCCAATGACCCAATGCTCCTGCAGTACTTTCAGGACTTCCAGACCCCATTATCTTCCCCACAGATTCCCTCGAGTTCCCTAAGACACATTCAAAACACTCCAGGCCCCTTTGGCCTCCCTCATAGGCCCTCAGCTCCCCACAGGTTATGCCAAGATCCCTGAAGGCCTGAAAAATTCCCTCAGTCTTTGGGCTCCCAGGCTCCCTCTAGTCCCCCAGCATCTCCTGCCCCAAGGCGCTCTCTTCCTGGACAAGCCCTGGGTAGCTTCACCCCAGGTGAGGTGCCATAGGTAGGGCAGCAAAATTCTCTAGCTTGTTACCAAGTGGAATTACTGCTGGAGGCCTCCTGCTGCCTCCGGAAGGCTCTGTGTGGAGAGGAGGGCAGTTAGAAGAGAGGGTAACTATTCCTTAGTGCCTGTTTGGGCCTGGGCTATGGAAAGGGAAAGGTTAAGCTGCTGCTGAGTACTTGTGTGCTCTCAGAGGCTCTTTGGGCTCAGTGTCGCCTGGAGGGGGTGTGTTTTTCTGCATCTCTGGAAAATCACTTCCATTAAGGGGCTGGGGCCAGAAGGGACTTGGGTCAGAAAATTTTCAAGTATCTTTTTTTTTAGATTTTGAGATTTCCTCCCAACATTTTGTCAATTAAGTGTATGTTAATATGTCAAAGGCAGACCTTTAAAATACAGTTTATTTTTTGTGACTCAATTTTGTCATTTCTTCATTCATAAACATCTACTTGGAGTCTCAAAGCACAGAATTTTTTTGGCCATTCTCCACCTCTGAGTGACTCCCCCAGCAAATTCCAGAGCTTAATTGCCTCCATTAACCCTCAAAAGGGCCATCTTCTATCTATCTACTCACTTGTTCATTCCTTTCAACAGAGATGTTCTGAGAGCACAGTGTTAGCAGCAGTAACAAGGTCCAGCAAAGGCGCTGGCATCTTCACACACAGGACCTAGTGGTTGAGACATGCAATAACAGGGCACTGTGTTAAGAAAGATGATAAGGGGCACACACAGCTCAGTGGGAGCACTTAGAAGGGAAAGCCAGCCCAGGCTCAGGGTATTTGTTTCACCAGAAACAGAGATGTTGAATCTGAGATTCAGAGGCTGAGTCTAAGTTTCCCAGTGGAATTGAGTGGGACTGTTACAGGAGAGGGAAAAGACAGCACAAGATTCAGACTCCAGAGAGAACATAGCACCTTCATGAAACACATTGTTCGTTATGTCTGGACCTTGGATATTGGCTGACTAGGTTAGAAAATAAATTAGGATGGGGTCTTGTATGTCATTCTAAGGAGGCGTGGCTTTATGTAAGGGCAATGGGAAGAATACAAAACACATTTCATTTTAAGCCATTTTAATATTCTCAACTCTTTACTGACCAACTCTGAACTCAGAGTCATAATTGTAAAGATTAACAACTATAAAATAATATAGTGGACAAATTTCCTCAATCATTTGCAAAGTTGTATTGTGTGCGTTAATATGATGCTTTTGTTGGGGATTACAATGGTGAACAACAGTTCTGCCTTCTGCCCTTGTGCCGTTGCAACACAGGTAGCTTTCGGACCTAGTAAAAATGGAAGAAAAATGAAGCCCTCTCAACGTCTTGGTGCTGATTGCCCCAGCTGGCTGTCAGTAGCCAATTTTGCTATTCTGTATTGCACAGGTCAGTGGGAACCAGGGAACCCTCCACCATAGTTACCATAGCTCAGAATAAAGTGAAGGACAAATGGCACTCCCTGCTGCCTTTTTCAGTCTGGAGAAAAATTTCCAATGCTGAAGAACAGCTAAATGCTTCCTTTCATGTTTGTCTGATTGTGGACAGCAGTGACCAAAGCTGTGAAATCAAGTCAGAGAGAAACAGGCAGCCTCACCAGTGATCTAACAAAACATTCACTATGGGTGCAGATGACATAGCACATTTTCAGCACTAAATGAAATATTTACATTTCACCCAATAGGGGCTCTTATGTATTTCCTGAAGTGTTCTGTTTCTTATTTCCTTTGGTCTGACTTTGGAACTCAACTTTAGTACAAGGATCCATGCTACTTTCTGAATTTTCTCAGAAGGTACTTCTCCTGGGGTCACCAGATAAACAGGCCCACCAGATACATAGCAAACCAACAGTTCTATACTTGTATGAATTTCCACTTTTGTTATAATATTCATAGAAATACACCAACTTTGAGAGCTCTCCTTATCTAAAGTTGAGAAAATAATTCTAGGCATACATAGTATAATGATACATGAAGTAATATCAGAGCCCTGGATTTCAAAGAAACCTTTTCAGACTTTTAAAAGAGAGAAAAAAATCATTACATGAATATGTAAATAGAATAGTAACTGAATCATAAATACAAAAGAGTTTCAAGATTCTAAGTTCCAAAATGCTATTTTTATTATGATTTTGGTGCTCCCCCAAAGCAGTCTGGATATGTATATAAGCAGTTGCATTTGTGTGTATGTGATTGTGTGTGTTCTGAGTACAACTATTTTTCATATTGTAAAGTACTCAGCCTTTTCATTCTAAGCAGTGGGGACAATGGGGGAAATTATCTGACAAATTGAAGGAGAAATATATTTCATCTTATAAAAAAAGAGAGATTACTATCTTTATACCCAGAGTGTATAAACTTGGATTTCAAAAACAAATTATCCACAATTTGCTTTGCTTGAGTTACCAGGATATTGAGATGGGGAAGAAATTAACTTGGATCTTACTGCTATTTATTAGCATTCCAGATATTGAGGGAAAAACATTTTCGTCGGAACCTTACCTTCGGTCTATCTTGATTTTCTAGGGAGTACACTTAATATTGCATTGATAAAGTGTTTAAGTTTTCCACTTATTAAATTGCATTTTTCTATATAGCATATGCATCATTATTTTCAAGGAATGATTCTTTTAATAACACAATGATATTAATAATAACTGATATCCACTTCTATAAATTAACTGATCATTTTAATTCTAATATAGCATCTTAGTTACCCAGAGGACTAAATCTTAGTTTCTGTAAAATAGAAATATTATTTTTTTGAAAATCTATTCTGAGAACATTTATAAACATGGCATAATCCAGAGAAGTCGGTTCTTCAAAAGCAATGTACAGAAATACCAGCTGTTTATTATTACTAATAAGGTTCTTCCAACTAAAACTTTCTACCCTCTGTTTTACTTCATCTCTTTAACAAAGACATTTATCAAGAGATTTTCATTGTTTATGGCTTTAACGAAAATGATTTTATGACCTACAAATATACTTTTATGTCTCTCTCTTTGTATATCTGCTGTTTTTTGTCTAGCATGGTTATTTGCCATACAGAAAGACACACGGATGTTAAGAGTATATTTCACTGAGTTTTGATAAATGGATATATGTGGCTTTATCATCACTGAAATCAAGATATAGAACATTTTCTTTATGCTACAAAGTTTTCTTATGATCCTTATTGGTCAGTCCAGCCACCTGTTGAGTCAACCTGTAACCTTAATTCTACTACTGTAGATTAGTTTAGCTTGTTCTTTTTTTTAAATTTATTTATTTATTATTTTATTTTTGGTTGCATTGGGTCTTTGTTGCTGTGCACGGGCTTTCTCTAGTTGTGGCGAGCGGGGGCTACTCTTCGTTGAGGTGCGTGGGCTTCTCATTGCAGTGGCTTCTCTTGTAGTGGAGCACAGGCTCTAGGTGCGTGGGCTTCAGTAAGTGTGGCGCACGGGCTTAGTTGCATCACAGTTGTGGCAGGCTCAGTAGTTGTGGCTCACGGGCTCTAGAGAGCAGGCTCAGTAGTTGTGGCGCACAGGCTTAGTTGCTCCGTGGCATGTGGGATCTTCCCGGACCAGGACTTGAACCCGTGTACCCTGCATTGGCAGGAGGATTCTTAACCACTGTGCCACCAGGGAAGCCCTAGCTTGTTCTTAAAATTCATATATGTGGAGTTATAGTGTATGTACAAATTTGTGTCTGGCTACTTTTTCTTAATATAATATTTAAAAAATTAATCCATATTGCAAGACTGTGACTAAAGAATTTGTTCCTTTTATTCCTGAGTGGCATTCGATTATATGAATATAGAACAACACTAATCTATTATGTTCATGGAAATTTGGGATATTTCAAGCATGGGCTATTATAAATAATCTCCTATCAACATTCTTATACATATATTGGGTTGGCCAAAAAGTTCATTTGGGTTTATTGTAAGATGTTACAGAAAAACTCGAATGAACTTTTTGGCCAACCCAATACTTTCAATTTTCTTGAGTATTATTGGATCATAAGGTATTGTGTTTTTAACTGTATTAGAAACTGTCAAATGGTTTTCTAATTTGGTTGTATCATTTTACATTCCACCTTCCTTCCTTATAGAAGAGGTTTGGTTTTCCACATCCTCGTCAGCTCTTGTATTTGTCAAACTTTTTACTATTAATCATTGTAGTGGATGTGAAGCAACACTTCCTCTTGGTTTTAATTTGTTTCTGCATTACAACTAGTAATGCCAAGCACCATATGAAGTGCTCATTGACTGCTCATAATGTTCTGTAAAATATTTATTCACAAGTGTTTTGCCCACGTTTTAAATTGGATTATTTTCTTATTATAATTGGTTTGTATCCTGGATAATAGTCCTTTGTCAGATATCTATTACAAACATTTCCCACAGTTTAGAGTTTACTCTCTTGTTTTCTTATCTGTGACATGAGCAAAGATTTTCATTTTAAGATAGTCTGATTTATCAACTCTTTGCATAGTTAATGTTTAAAGAATTCTCTAAATAATCTTTGCCTGCACTATAGTTATAAAGATATCCTTCCATATTTTCTTCTAGAAGATTTATAGATTTAGCTTTTATGTTCAGGTCTATGATAAATCTAAAATTAATTTTTCTGCATGGTGTAAAGCAAGATTCGGCTTTGGCATCAACTGTTGAAAAACTTTTTATTTATCTGCAGAATTGCAGTGACGTTAAAATCAATTTACCATTCATATGTGTCTATTTCAGTACTCTGAGTGATGTATCCTTGATTTATTTGTGTACCCTGATATGAACACCACACTCCTAATTATTGTAGATTCAAAGTGAGTCATGAAATCAGTTATAAGTCATTCAAGCTTGTAATATTTCTTCAAGATTGCCTCAAACATTCTAGGTTCTTTGGATTTTCATATAATTATTATAATAAGCTCATTCATTTCTAAAGCCTTTTGGGATTTTTATTGGGCTATATTGATACTGTAAATCAACTTGAAAAGAATCAGTATCTTAATATTGAATCTTCTAAATCATGTCTCGGTCAGTTCTAAAAATCTGTATTTGTTTTGTTTTTCAGTGATATTTTATGTATTTTCATATAACATTTTCAGTATAATTGTCTTCTTGCACACATTTCATTACATTTAGTCCCAGTATTTTCGTTTATTTTTTGATGCTGCTGTAAACGGTATTTCAAAAATTTTACTTTCCAATTGTTTGTTGACTCTGTGTGTGTGTGTGTGTGTGTGTGTGTGTGTGTGTGTGTGTGTGTGTGTGTACTTCATTGACTTTGTATTCTATGCCTAGGCCAAAATCACTTATTAGTTCAGTTAGCTTCTCTGTAAATTCCTTTGGATTTTTTTTTTTTTTTTTTTCAGTACGTGGGCCTCTCACTGTTGTGGCCTCTCCCGTTGTGGAGCACAGGCTCCAGATGCGCAGGCTCAGCGACCATGGCTCATGGGCCTAGCCGCTCCACGGCCTGTGGGATCTTCCCGGATTGGGGCACGAACCCGTGTCCCCTGCATCGGCAGGTGGACTCTCAACCACTGTGCCACCAGGGAAGCCCTGCTTTGGATTTTTTAATGTACACAATCATGTTATCTTCTTTCCATTATTTTATGTTTTTTATTTCTTTATCCTTTTTATTATATTAACCAGGCCCTCCAGCACAAGGTTGAATAGAAGTAGTCTGGGAAAACATGTTTGTTTTTTCCTGATCTTTTTGAGAACAGCATTTGCTTTATCAGTTGCGTATGATGTTAGCTTTAGAATAGTTGCAAATGCACTACATCTCAAAGATGTTCTATTTTTTGTTTGCTGAACGCTTTTATTCAGTATGAATAGGTGTGGAATTTTGTCAGTTGCCTTTCTGCATCCACTCACTGTTAAGATGTTTTTTTCTCCTTTACTCTGTTAATGGGGTGATTTCTGTTGAATGATTTTTTAAAATATTAATTCAATTTTGCATTCCTCAGTTGGTTATAGTGTATTATCCAATGTGTATAACACTAGACTTGATATGCTTATATTTTAAAGGATTTTTGTGCCTATGTTTTGTGCCTATGAGTTGTATTGGTTTGTAGATTTTTCTTTTAATATCTATATCTTATTATAGTATGCAAAATATTTACATATATTTATAAACATTAGATATTATATATATTATTATATCAATTATATAATAAATATAAATTATTTTATATATATCTCCTTTAATCCTTTATTATTAGGTATAATGCCCTTATAAAATGAGTGCGAGATTTTCACTTTTTCTCTGTTGTCTGAATGTAGTTACAATTGGTATGTCTTCCGTAAGTATTTGATGAATTCACCCATGGAGTCATCTGGACTCACAGAAAAAAAGAAGAGAAAGATAAGCAACCAAAGCCCCAGGAAAGATGGTAACCAAAGAAGTTCAGGAGGTCAGAATTAATGTCTTAGTTGCAGAAAGTCATGGGTGATCTCAAATCTCAAAATAAATTTCCATTCATTTTTAAAAATTCTATGTCACATTGCCCTGGAATTCTCTTATTAAGATGTTTAGATTTTATGATTATAGAATCTGAAAAGAGGGTGGAAGTCCAGTTGTTGTTTGGAGATGGGATTCATTTTCTTAAATCTAAGGTGTTAATTATAATAATATCATGGTCTTTTCCAAAAGCAGTTTTTTTGTTTGTTTGTTTTGTTTTGGTACACAGACCTCTCACTGTTGTTGCCTCTCCCGTTGCGGAGCACAGGCTCCGGACGCACAGGCTCAGCGGCCACGGCTCATGGGCCCAGCCGCTTCGCGGCATGTGGGATTTTCCTGGACCGGGTCACGAACCCGTGTCCTCTGCATCGGCAGGCGGACTCTCAACCACTGCACCACCAGGGAAGCCCCCAAAAGCAGTTTTTGATGAGAGTCAGTTTTGGGTCCCTGAACAAGGCACACTGGCAATACCTATACCTCTTGAATAGATAAATTCCTCTTATCAACCTGTATTATTATTATTTTTTAATCTCAAAGGAACCTACAAGCATTTTAATTGCTCAAGTTACTGGAGTTAATCCTCCAATCACTTTCTGGCCATTGTTGTAAATAATAATCTTCATTAATGCAATGACACCTAACACTAATCTTCTGTTTCACAGTATGAGGTACAAGGAAAGCATAAAGATAGTTACTCAATAGAAACAAACAGAAAAAAAAGGAAAAAAAATCTCCTGACAACCTCTCCTGTGGGAGGTTAAGGAGAACCTCCCACATTATTTAAGATACTTAATTTTCACAACATACACTGATGGCTAATCTTTAAAAAACTCTTACACACTAAATGGAATTTTTAACTCTCTTTCTTAATTCTTTCTCTCTGGAATTGTAACTTAACTTTTCCATCAAGAAATAGAATAGAGATTTTTATTTTCTTAAACAGTTTGGGTTGTTCAGCTTTATATGAAATACAAATTAATGGCCGTTGTATGATGAATAAAAAAACCTTAATGGTAATGAGAAAGGCAGCTGGTGATGTCAGCAAATAGTGTTCTGATGTTTGAATGTAATTGTTTAAAGTTCAGATGTTACGGAAGTCATAGACTGAACTAGTCCTCAGTCCAGGATTCAGAGGAAATTCTCTCTAGCTGAGATAAAATGCTTGCTGTGGGCAAACACTGATGAATAAAGCATTGGTTCAGTGTCCCAGAATCATAGAATTTATGGGTGAAAGTGGATCCTAGTGATCATTCTAGGTTAAACCTCTCATATCATCAATGAGAAAACAGTTACTAAAATATTAAATGATTTTTCCATTTTACCCAGTTAGTTACTGGGTTGAGAACCAAGAGCTTTAGATTCTCTATATAATATTCTTTCTACTTTACCTCTGTATGGGTCATTAATTAATAAAAATAACATTTATTGAACGTTTTTATAACTTTTTAAAATATTTATTTATTTATTTGGCTGTTCCGAGTCATAGTTGTGGCACACGGGAACTCCGTTGCCGCATGTGGGATCTAGTTCCTGGACCAGGGATCGAACCTGGGCCTCCTGCATTGGGAGCAAGGAGTCTTAACCACTGGACCACCAGGGAAGTCCCTACTGAATGTTTTTAACATGACAGGCAATGTGCTGAAATGGTTTATATGAATCCCTAAATTTATCTTCCTAATAACTCTGGGAGGTGGGAATCCCAAGTTTACATATATGAATATTCTGCATGCTCCACTCCCTCCCCAATGCAATTCCTCTCTCAGGCCTCATATCCCCCACAGAATTTCTCCTCATTCCAGCTGAAATGTATCTCTCTTTTTTCTAACCTCCTATGGCTGACTCCTAACAAATTGTGTTGTCTGTCTGTGGATGTCATATGAGAATAGCATGCTATTCTGTCCTTTTATGGGAGAATTCCTTTTTCCACCACCCAGAGTGTCAGCTTCCTGACACTTTGGTGCAGTGCTCTTCCTGGGTATGATTGGCAAATAGCTCTTGTACAGTTGATTTAGAAGTTAGCATTGATCAGAAAGTCAATGAAGTTAAGACCTTTCACATATTTCATATTTGGTTTAGCGTGAGAGCAATGGATTTTCCAAGTCAGCTTTCCCTTTTTCCCCAGCATTCAGTCCAAGGACAAGGAACAGACAACTTAGGAACTTGAGGTGGGATGTGGTGAGGAGAGGCTTCCTGGTGATAATCAGTGATAATTACCAAAATAAAAGTATAGTGTAATGGCATGATTTTAAAAAACAAATGCTAGAGATCTGGGTTATGTTGTACAAAACTCTTAATCCCTATTACCTATTTCCTCCTACATGGGCTGGAAAAGAATAGATTCTTAAGTCTAGTTTTAGTCCTACCACTACTTTTTTCTCACCGTGAAGAATTTACTTATGTCACTAAGTTTCCTCTGCTGTTAGATGAGAAATGTGAACAAGTGAGTCCAGCCTAGCATAGCTCCTCCTGTACTCCCTGCCTCCACAAACCACTAGGCACTGCACTGAATGGGAGTCCAGGTATCCTGCTATGTTTTTAAACCTTTTTCCACATCTTCACACCTGATCCTACACTGCTTCCAACCTCACTGGCTAGTATCGCTGCTCTTTGTTTTCTCATTCTGCAGCACAAAGTTGAGGCAAGGTCAGTGGTAACTGGTACTGAGTTGAAATTTTACAGGGTAAGTGATTTTGTTGCAGGATATCGACTGAACTTTACACATGGAAGCCAATATTTAAGTAGTAGTATCTCTTTGGCAGCCATGTACTCTCATTTCATCAAAAAGGCTCCTGAATTGAAGCTTCTTTCAAATATCAGCTTTCAGGTGAACTTGTGACAATCAGCACTTGGTAAGAATAAGTGGCTTACCATGTGAACTTATCATATTATACATCATAGAGCCAACAGGGAGGTAAGTTTGTCAAGTAGGTAAGAGTTCTGTTTCCAGTATAATTAAACCTCCTTTCATTACTATAACATATCAGAACACAATGCAAATCTGAATCATTTCTCATGCAGTGATTTGGACTGTGACAGGACAATTTCTCTGTTCCATCTCACTCCCATTTTATAGTAGTACATGAATTTTACTGTCTTTTTTTCTTTCCCTGTGATATTTAGAAAAAAAATCTTATACTTGGACTTCAGTTTTCAATCTTTAAACTCCTAAGACAGATGAGCATTTGAACAGTGAGACATCAGTAAGCAAAGATGCTGCTGGCCAGGGAATCACCATGGAAACCACCAAAGACATGGATTATGAAGATGAACAACTTTGAGTTAATTTCTTCTCAGGGTTGTGGCATTTTGGTTCATTGATTCGGACATTGAAGTGTCTTTTAGAGGAAATGCTGTCAGAGACAAAGATGGATCTCCCAAGATTCATTGTAGAGTAAAATTCAGAGCAAATCACACTCAAGTTCTTCAAGTAAGAAAAAACAACAAACAAAATATCCCAAGGAAACATAAATCCTTGCTAAAGCATAATCATATATGACTTGGAAATTGAACCACTAGATGTATCCCAAATAAACTATTACCATAGGACTGCAATAATTCTGTCATTTCAGGTGTTATATTGTGGAATTCTTACATATACTGAGTTATCAGGTGGAGTCCCCTGTTTGACTATCTCTACTCATTAAATAGCAGTGAATGCTAAATGTGAGTTCTAGGTTAAATTTGGCTATAGAGCATTATATCTATTTTGTGTTTAAAGTAAATGAAAAATATAATCGGGACAATAATTTTAAAGTTTAGAAATGAGCTATTCTTTAAGAAATATAGTGAGTCCCTTTTAAAAAGTGAAAAGATGTCAGAGGTAATATAATTGATGAGTAAGAAAATGACTGAGATGGAAGGGACCTTGAAAAATCGTCTGGTCCAGCTGGAAGTCTTTACTTTGCTCCCTAGCAGCTAAATGTCTCAGCCTTCTAGAACAGGTAGATGTCTGTTCTCTTCTCGGAGTTCTCCAGGGACGGAGCCTCAACAACTTAATTTAATAATCCTTGCCAGGGTTTTATCAACTTGACAGTGTCTAGAAGTTCGTTTTTATATCCCACAGAAATCTCTTTTGTAGCCTGTTTTCTCTAGGTGGGTTTTCAGTGAACAAAAAACAGAAAATGTTCTGTGCCCTTCTCGGGAACATTGCTCATATACCCAAGTTGTTGCATCTTAATAGTATCTTCTCTGGGCTAACTTACAACTGTCCTCTCCTGTTTTGAACGCATAGGACACATTCCTGGGTCCTTTGGCATTACTTTTTCCCTAACAATGCATTTTTGAAGTAGGAAGTAGCTTCTACCTGTTTTCTGTTAGGCTCAAGGGAAAGTAATAACAGCTACATTTGTACAGTACTGCACAGTACTTTGCAATATACAAACCATTTCATGTGCATCATTTCATTAGATCTACAACGTCAACTCTGTTAATTAGGCAGAGAATGAAACCCTCATTTATATTTTCAGGATTATGTACACTAAGTATTCATGTGGATTAAAGTACTGGTAAATGAACCCAACTGAAAATATTGGGCCCCAGATGAATACTAGACACAGAGCTATCTGCTTTGCCATATTATTTTAGGTGTTTTCATACACTTTCACATACTCATCAGAGACTATTATATGCATTTTATAGTTAGAAAAAATGATTTTATTGTTTTTATAGTATATGTTCTTCCTAATGCTGTATAGCTGGTTAGCAGCGGAGTTGGTATTCAAATTCATATCTCCACAATTAAGGGCAGAAATTTTCCTGCTTCTAAACAGCTACCTCTTTCTTGGCATTCTTTTTTGATAGCAAGATGTAAAATACAACAAAGTAACCAAGTGTTATGATGATTTTATTAGATAATGTTACAACCAATTCTTAACACAGGACATGTTATGTAGTAAGTGCTCAATTAATGCTAGCTCATTATTATCAGTGACAAATACACAACAGAGGAGTAAAACAGTTGAGTTGAGATCATTAAAAGCAATAGAAAGTGATTACATCTAATGTAAGTTCAATAACTTCACAAAAACTTTTTACAAAAAAAAATACAATGCATTTCATGTTAGAAAAAACTTCAGACTGACTTACAAATCTAAAAGTCAACAATGCAACACAGGACTTTGCAGTAACTAAAGAAATCTTGATGTTATGAGTAATCAAGAGTCTGAGTGTAGAGCTGCAGACAAATTAGATAAATTATTATAGTGGGCACTAGATTAAAAAGTCTACTGCTATGAAATGTCTAATATTTCAAAATCAGTTCTTTGATTTTCTCTCAAAGAGAAGAGTGAATAATTTATTCATCTCTTGACTATGAACATCATTATATGATGCTTCTGAAATAGAGTTCTCACTTTTAAGCCCCTTGCTTTTAAAAGTACTCAATGGCATAAGAAATTCTTTCCTTTGTCGTTAAAGAACTGAAAATGCGTTATTTATTTCTCAGTTTTTTTCCAAAAGTATGATAATGCTTTCTTTCCTAGTATTAAAATATAATTAGGTTGTTTATATTAAATCTACTCAGAGCAGTGGATCAAAGTTTAAGGGTTCTGGATTCTAGTTCAGCTTTACTACTTGGTGGTTTTATGATGCAGTCATTTAAATAGTTTTTCAATTCCCTTGGTGCTATGGAATGAGTGTTTGTGTCCCCCAAATTCGTATGTTGAAACCTAACACCCAGTGTGACAGTTTTAGGAGGTGGGGCCTTTGGGAGGTGCTTAAATCATGAGGATGGGGCCTCATGAATGAGATTCATGTCTTTATAAAAGAAAACCCAGAGAGCTCCCTTCCCCGCCCCTCCATGTGATGACACAGTGAGAAGATATGAGGAAGAGGGTCCTCAACAGACATCAGATCTACTGGTGCCTGGACTTTGAACTTCCCAGCCTCCAAAACTGGGAGAAATAAATTTCTGTTGTTTATAAGCTACCCAAACTAAGATATTTTTTATAGCAGCCCAAATGGACTAGAACACTTAGAGAACACCATTTCCTTCTATTCATAGGGTTGTGTGAATCAGATGATATATTATAAATGAAATAACTTTGAAAATTAAGGCATTATACCCACCATATATAGTTTTAATAAATATAAAGCACTTTCTTACTGTGCCTTTTATTTACAAGGTTCTCTATAGTTTTTAAACATGCAAATTTAATTGATTGATCAGCACTATACCCCTTTTCTTCTTCACTTTCCTTTGTTCAACACCTTCTTTTTCTGTAAAACTCTTACACAATTTTCAAGTCCTGAATCAAATGTTTCCTCCTCTGAGAATCCTTAAGTTTCTGAGACTGAGGTGGTCACTTCCTCTATCTGTGATCTCATCTCTGGCGTAACAGTTACCCTGCTGGAGTCCAAGTCATGTGTTTAAATATCTGTTTCCTTTACTGGACTGAGTTCATCACACGGATCAAAGCACATTCCCTTCAAGTACACATTAACCACGGAGTGCTAATATTATGAGAGCTTCTAAGGAGTCATTATGAGCTCTAATTACTGTACTGATCTTCAGG
Source organism: Tursiops truncatus (assembly GCF_011762595.2). NCBI lineage: Eukaryota > Metazoa > Chordata > Mammalia > Artiodactyla > Delphinidae > Tursiops > Tursiops truncatus. The sequence goes on along the minus strand of NC_047043.1, from coordinate 88,525,345 downwards.
AACATGCATTTGAATTATTTACCTCACTCTCACTCTTCCAGTAGAGATTTTGGGAGAGGGAATTGATACTCTCCTGAAATGAGTCCACAACCATGTTATCACAATCAAAATTAAGAAGCCAGCAATTCATCCACTGCCCCACCCACCTTACCTCCAAGCCCTATGGCCTGCTTAGTGATCTCCCAGCATTTCCCCACCCCCTCTCAGAGGTCCTTCACCCAGTGCTCTTAGTGATTAGGCACCAACAAGGCTCACGTGGGCTCCAGAGGTAAGGAAGGGCACAGCTTTGGTGGTCAGATGGACTTAGATTTGAATCTTGACTCTGCCATATGCTTTTGTTAATCCTTGAGCAAGTAAACCACTTTGGGTGTCTGTTTCCACATCTAGAAAATGAGGATAAGAACAACAGTATGTTGAACAAAAAAGTCTGTGTGTGTGTACGTGTGCACGTGTGTGTGAATGAACCCTTTGCAGAGAGCTCAGCACATAATAATCATTTCAGAAATGATTATTATGGGCTTTGGAATTTGACAAATATGAAATTGAATACTCATTCTGACTCATCCAATAATCAGCTGACTGGATCAATTTTTCTTTGTGTGTGTCTCTCTCTCTTAAAGGCACGCATATACACACACATGCACACACACACACCCCTTCTGTTCTATGATATAAAGAGGAATAACATCACTACACTTAAGGTATTTATCCTCTAGTGTATAGTGTACCTCCAAAGGCAGCATGGTACACCCCCCCTCAATGTCTGTCCCCCACTGAAAGTAATCCATTCTCAACCCATTGAGTCTAGGCCTACTGAGTAGAGATGGTTGATTAACAGGGATCAGTTGTTTCATTTATTGCAAATAGAGATGCACTTTATTTTTACTTTTAAATGCTTTCCAACTCTGTGTAAAATATTTATTTTTAGTTTTAAATACCTTCCAGCTCTGTAAGGTGTTTGCTTATTTCTTTGGAGCCTCACAGCCACCAGCAAGATGAAGAGAAAAAGGCAATAAGCTTATGTTTATTTAAATAATAAAGTCCCCAGGCTTAAGTGGTTTAATAAGTTGTCTAGAGTCACAGAGCTAATAACGGAATAATAGCAAATTTAGTTACCATTCATTGAGTTTTTACCATGAGCTGGGCAGCAGCCTTAGTGTTTTACATGTATTATCTCAACGGTAGGAGACAGGCATTATCTACAGTTTAAAGCTAGAGGATCTGAGGCTCACAGTTGTGATGTGCTTTGCCCAAAGATCCAGAGACAAAATTGGAAACAAAAACTAACCTCCAAACCTGTGCTCCATCCTGCATCCTCACAAGCAGTGAAGTCCAATGGTTAGACATGTGAGCTCTGGAGTGAGACTACCTTGGTTGGAGTCCTGACACTATTATATTAGCTGAACGACTTTCAGAAAGTTTATCTGATTCTCTAAACATCTGTAAGATAGGACTATCATAATAGTCTTAATCTTGGGGTATTAGAGTGATTCAGCACCATAATATAGGTAAAACTTTTAGTAAAGTGTATACTGCGTTCTGAATAATGCCTTTTATTATTAGTTCTATCTATTGCTACCCCAGTTCACCTTCCACATTTCTTGTTCATTTTCCTTCTCATAGACAAATGGCTTTTCAATTCTTTAGATATATAAATAAGAGAAAACTTGGAGTAAGAGAGACAACTATGGTATCATACTTTTCGAGGAGGAGGGGGTGTGTTATTGATACTTTCATGTATTGTTCTTCCCAGTCCACTCAAAAGACCATTCCTTCTCCCTAGAATTCCTCCAATTCTGTGCAGATTTAATGGTTCATTAAAGCTGCCTTCCTCTGAGAAACATTGCTTCTCTTGAAATTGAAAAGAGAAAGTCTGTGAGAATGATAACAAATATGGAAAAGATTATGGACCATGTCTCAAAGGAAAATATCCCTTTTATTAGAAACATATTAAAGGAAAGGAAATCAATCTTGTGAGATCATGAAAATCTGGGAGAGTCTAAAGTTGATTTATTTATTTAAGATTTATACCCAGTCTACTTCCATAAAGGATTCAAGGTGGTGGCAGGCTAGGCTAAAATCATTTTCTTGTAATGTTTCAGACTGGAATTAGAAGTTCGTTTTCTAGCAGATGAAGTTAAGCTGATTACAGCAAATGAGCTATTGAAAATCAATACCATAAAACTGTTCCATTAGTACCTGTACAATCATCCCAGGATTATAAGTAATATTTATAATCTCAAACACTGACATTTTCAGGAAATGAGATGCAGAACATTTGCATGGGGCACAGCCACTTGTGGTTGCTTGGCTCTGATGATTAAAGCATGTTGCTAATGAGGCCAAGGTCATGGGCTTGCTCCCTCCGTAGCCTAATTATCTCCCTTCTGTTCTGCAACTATGAATGTAACCAGATTCATTCAGCAGCTGCTTTACTATAATGTGCAGGGGGTCACTAAAGCTAAGAGAGCATTCCTAGGTTACGACATATGCATCCCCACTGTTGAAAGAGCACCCCCAAGTGCGTGGCATGTTGGCTTTGTTGTTCCTTTGGAAGAGGTTGAGCACACACATAAATGCTCGCTCACTTACACATATACATACAACACACGCACACACACATATACACACACCTCCCTCTGGGAGAGGCATGATGATTCAGAAAAAAATTTCGACTTTGTACAGTCAGAAGGAGTTAGATTAAGTCCCAGTTTTCACATGTACTGGCAGCAAGGCCTTGGATAGGTAAATAGCCTCAGTTTTCAAAATTTCAAAAAAAAAAAAAAAACGGACAGTATATTTACCTTGGAGAGATGAGGGAGTAATGAAGGTATAATACATGTATAGCACTTGGAATAGGCACACCAGTGACTTTTAAAAATCAGTATTATTTAACCATTCGTATGTACCATGTATGAGGTAGGTGTCATTGTTATCCTTTTTATTCATAGTGAATTAAAGTGAGATTTAGAGATTCTAAGTAATTTTTCCAGTTCCACACAATGAGAAGACAACATGACTAATGCCCAAACCTAAACCGATGTCACCCCAGGGCCCACATGTTCTTGTGCTCTGCTGTATTCATGCTGGTTTTCCTAAAACTGAGCTGCTCTTATTATTCTAGCCTCTATCAACTGGCCTTTAACAATGTGGTCCATTCTCCAACACAAAAATATAATTTCATCTCCTGTGGGCTGCCGCCTACTTTAACACAAATCCTTTAGTTGGCATTGTTGCTGTCGTACGTCAGGAGCCTGCTAGAGTCATTTTAGATGGTGTATTCCCTCCGGGACCTATGTGAACATAAATTTCCTATCTCAAGAGACCCTTAAAAGGAACCTAATTTTAAGTATATAAAGTAAAGCAAGCAAGAACCACAGATTACTTCCCTCTCTATTTGTATGCATCTGTTTTTATCCCTGGGGGTCCAACAAGATGGATTTCTAAAGGAGATTTGCTGGGAAGCTGCATAAACTCTAGGCCGTGGCTCATTATCCAGCTATAACAATGACTCTTGAAGGCCAAATAAGTTACATTCACTTGATGATGTCGAAGTATGCTTCCACTATTGTAACCTTCATCTTTTATTCTCTGGGAGAAGAAATTATATCTTCAAAAAACCTTTCATAGACTGGAAATCCAGAGATTACCAAGTTGACAGAGTGTGCATGAGGTCTATTGCTGGTTAGCTTTTATTTTTTTAATTAATTTTTTAAAATAAGTTTATTTATTTATTTATTTTTGGCTGCGTTGGGTCTTCGTTGCTGCGTGCGGGCTTTCTCTAGTTGCGGCGAGCGGGGGCTACTCTTTGTTGCGGTGTGCAGGCTTCTCATTGCAGTGGCTTCTCTTGTTGCAGAGCATGGGCTCTAGGTGCGTGAGCTTCAGTAGTTGTGGCACGGGAGCTCAGTAGTGGCTTGTGGGCTCTAGAGCACAGGGTCAGTAGTTGTGGCGCACGGGCTTAGTTGCTCCGCGGCATGTGGGATCTTCCTGGACCAGGACTCGAACCCGTGTCCCCTGCCTCGGCAGGCAGATTCTTAACCACTGCATCACCAGGGAAGTCCCAACACTGCGTATTTTAAAATGGACATAGAACCCTAAGTTGTGTATCATTTGAAAGCAGCTTATTTGACAGAGCAGATTTTAGGATTTATTGCTCTAAAGAATGCAGGAAAGTATCAATGAGACTGCAGAGAGGAAGAAAGGAAATAATATCTGCTGAACAACTACCCTCTCCTAAGTGATTTACATGCATTGGCTCATTTAATCATTATGACAGGCTTGTGTAGTAGATATTAGTGTGTCTTTCTATGAGATGAGAATCAGGTTCAGAGAGGTTAAGTGTATGGTTCAATATCAGCCAGCTGGAAAATGATGGAGTTGCAAATCGATCTCTCTTCTTCCTGGCTCTAGGAAGTGGAGAGCCACTCTGATCCTCTCCAAACATTTTTAAAGTTTCTTGCAAATTATTTCAAAGCCTGATTTTCAGGAGAACTTATGCATCTCTCCAATTACGCTTGCTACTGAAGCTCATTCTTGTACTGATGCACCCTTCTCTTATTTCTCTACAGATTCCTAAGTACCTGGTTATACTTCTTGTCCATTGTGGTTAGTTTTGCTTTCAGGATTCCTCATATCTAAATCATGAAGAATTGATGAGCAATCGTTAGTAACAATTACAGTTATAAACATTCCCAAAGCTTTAAAAGAAAGTAGATACACACATGTGTGCACATGCGCGCGCGTGCGTGCACACACACACACACGCGCACACACACACACACAGAGTAAAATCCATAATCCACAGTTTATAACCTGAGGATAATGCTGGTAGAACTGTAATTTCTTTTGATTATTACTGTGTGCTGTGTATCTTCAGCATCCCATGAAACAAGCTGTAATAAATAGTATTTAGTAGCACTTTGAAACCAAGTTTTTCTCTGCACTTTCATTATCATAAAGATATGCTATTTTCAGGTAATCAAAATGAATGAGGCAGTACTGCGTTGGTGTGTTTGTGTCTGTGTGTGTTTCTGTCTAAAACCTATATAGTTATCTAATCATTTATATTCATGCCATGTCTGTATATTCATCCGTGTGTGCAGTTTTGAGTTGTTTTTAAATTAGCAGGTACACAAAATGGGTTTTCTTTCTTTTTTAAAAAATTAATTAAGTTTTGGCTGCGTTGGGTCTTCATTGCTGTGCATGCAGACTTTCCCTAGTTGCAGCGAGCGGGGGCTACTCTTTGTTGCAGTGTGCAGTGGCTTCTCTTGTTGAGGAGCACGGGCTCTAGGCACGTGGGTTTCAGTAGTTATGGCATGCAGGCTCAGTAGTTGTGGTGCACGGACTTAGTTACTCCAAAGCATGTGGGATCTTCCCAGATCAGATCTTCAAACCCGTGTTCCCTGCATTGGTGAGTGGAGTCTTAACCACTGTGCCACCAGGGAAGTCCCTAAAGTGGATTTTTTTTGTCAGGCTGTGTGGGTTTTATTTCTGACTCCCCATTCACTGTATGAACTTGGCAAGTTTCTTTTTTTTTTTCCTGTGGTATGCGGGCCTCTCACTACTGTGGCCTCTCCTGTCGCGGAGCACAGGCTCCGGACGTGCAGGCTCAGCGGCCATGGCTCACGGGCCCAGCCGCTCTGCGGCATGTGGGACCCTCCTTGACCGGGGCACGAACCCGTGTCCTCTGCATCGGCAGGTGGACTCTCAACCACTGCGCCACCAGGGAAGCCCTTGGCAAGTTTCTTAAACTCACTGTATTTGCTTCCTATTACTGCTGTACCACAAACTTAGCGACTTACAGAAACACAAAATAGATCTCAGTGGACTAAAATCAAGGCTTTGGCAGAGCTGCATTCCTTCTGGAGGGTCTGGAGGAAAATCTGTTTTCTTGCCTTCCCAGCTTCTGGAAGCTGCCTGCATCTGTTAGATTGTGGCCATTTCCATTGTCAAAGCCAGACATGGCCCATCTAGTTTTTCTTACATCAAATCACTTCGAATCTGATTCTCCTTCTGCCTCTAGCTTCCACCTATAAAGATCCTCTTAATTATACTGAACCCATCTAGATAATCCAAGTTAATCTCCCCATGCCGTAAGGTCCTTAATTTAATCACATCTTTAAAGCCCCTTTTGCCACATTGGGTACATTTCACAGGTTCTGGGGATTAGGACTCGGACATCCTCGGAGGGAGGAAGCATTATTCTCCCTACCATACTGACCGTTCTGAGATATCCTATCATCTAAATGATGGAGCCCACATTTCAGGATTCATGTTTAAGAGATCTGAGATAACTGAGAAAATGTCTGGTATACATTGTGAGAAGAAAAAGATTAAACTGAATATATATTTTGTGAAAACCCTTTATGACAAATTTATAGAAAAAATGTAAAGCTGTTCTTAATATATGGTTGGAGCCAAAGCAATGTGGGTAATTAGGAAATGTGTTCTTCTTTTTGTTATTCCCAGAAAAAGTTTTATCTTGCTGGTCACGGAAAGAGACTTTTTTCTTTACTGTTTTGAGAAATTGCAAGTCAATTTCATCTCATAATTCCAAAAAAAAAAATTATTCATAACCTTAGTGGCAACTATGACAATGCCTAGTCATAGTGGCGTTGTATTTAAAAGAATTCTGAAGGTCAGCAGGAAGAATTGTCTTGGTTATGGGATGGTAGAGTTATGCATGTCACATATTGTCACCTTTTTTCCACTAGGTTGATTTTTTTAAAATGTAGGTAGATGTGAGATAAAATAGGCATTACATATATAATTTAATAAAAGCTTCTGTAATTTCATGTTATTTTCTGTTCCATAAAAAAGATGATGAAATCTGAGAACTGTCTACTTGTTTTGAGGAATAAGTAGCCTAGCAGAAGGTCTAAGTTGGGTTCTAAGAACAGAACAGTCTTTCAGGAAAGATATAAGTAATGGTCATTAACTCAGTGATTAATTCCATCTTTTGTGATTAAATAATGTGTGCTTATTTTGTTAGATATTTATTCAAATTTATTATTTGTTGCTTATTTGTTTCTAAATAAATCCCATTTATTGAGAGCTTCCCAAGTGCCAGCACCGTGTTAGGTACTGGCGATGTGTTGATCAACCAAAAACAAGGTCCCTGTCCTCATGGATCTTGCAGTTTATTGGAAAATATAGGAAGTTATTGAAAATAACACAAATAAATGTAAAAAAACCCCATAAAACTGTAGCTATGATGAGTGTTAGGAATGAATGACATTGCTACAATGGAAGAATATAAGAGGGTGGGTTTACCTAATCAGAGTTAATAGAAATTAACTAGATGAAAGGAGCAAGGGTAGATGAGCAAGGGCAAAAGGAAACTCCAGGAAGAGATAATAGCATATGCAAAGGTCCTGTGGTGAGATGGAGGTACAGCTCATGGGTGAAGGGGAAATGAAGGTCTATTCTGCTAGAACACTAAAAATGAAAGGCTAGAATAGTAACAGATGAGTTTAAAGAGGTTATTAAAAGTGGAGATAAATAGCAGAAGGAAATAAGGAAAGAAAATGTCTGAGAAGAGTGGAAAAACAGTATATGGTAGAAAAGTGTTTATCTGATAAAGGGGATTTCACTGAGAGAAAGCTGTTTACCTACAGTCATTTTAATTCCTGCAGTAGGATCTTCTGTTTCTACTCTTCCCCTCATGTTTCACTGGAGCTTCTGCCTACATACCGTGAGAGATACCCTGTCATGTGGTGGTCCTGAAGCCCCTCTTCCCACCATGAAGTTGCAAATACGGGAGGAGGAAGATATGTTTCCCATAAGGCACATCAGAATTCTAAATGTGCTTTCTCAGAAAATCATGGTTTCATTTTAAGATTGGGTTTTTGAATCCCACCAAATGTTAGACTGTCAACCCATCATGAAGTAATAGGCTTTTTGTTTTTTTTTCGGTACGCGGGCCTCTCACTGTTGTGGCCTCTCCCATTGCGGAGCACAGGCTCTGGACGCGCAGGCTCAGCGGCTATGGCTCACGGGCCCAGCTGCTCAGCGGCATGTGGGATCTTCCCGGACCGGGGCATGAACCCACATCCCCTGCATCGGCAGGCCGACTCCCAACCACTGCACCACCAGGGAAGCCCAGTAATAGGCTTTTGTGGGCTGTAGAGGGGACCATCTTCAGCAATATTTCTATGAAGAAAAGTGAACATATGTCTAAACAACCAAATGACAGATTTCCTAGAACAATACAATTTATTCATCAACTAATGAATGTCTGTACCTTGAAAGCGTCATACTTCATCCTATTGGGAGACTACAGTTTGGGAATGGCTAGAATTTTCTTCCACTAAGAACTCATCTAACTCTATGATTCTGGGGATGCTGACTGCCAAGACTGTAGATGGGTTTAAAGAGTAAAAAGGAATCAATTTAAAAGAATAAATTAAACATTGATCTTGGCAATGAACATGTCCAAATCATTTTACCTTTGGGTGTTAACCTGTCTTCTGGACAAAAGAGGCAGTAGTGCTGGGATTTTGTTTTCCTTAAAATGTAAGTTTACAGAAAAGGCCTGCTTGTTTAATTGTCATAAATCTAACAGAATGGTCTTAAATTCAAATTCCAGAAAATAATTCATGTAGAGTTACTTGTCATGATATCTTTAAAATGTTTGTTCTTCAGCATGTCTGAGATGAACTAATAAAAGATTCATGTTGATAATAGGCTTTTTTTCCTTCCAATTTCAAGATACTCCTTTTATAAACATTAGAAAAAACTTTTGCTGGCAAACTAGAGTATTTAATATTATCATTCCATATTCTTGCATTTAGATTCTTTTTGTTCTAAAAAATATAGCTGGCAACATACATTCAGACTGGTTCTTTTTTTTAAAAAAGAAATACTTCATTTCTTCCCTGCCTCTTGTCTTCCTTGTGCTCAGCATAATAGTTAAGTACAGGAGAATTCATAGTCCTCAAGTAAACCAACAGTTGAAAAATCAAGTGCCAAATGTTGTGATAGAGATGTACGCAAGGAACTCAAGGGACTGCAGAAGGGTATGCACAGTCTGAGGAGGGTGGAATAGGCTGGGAACTCTCCAAGGTGGGAGTGTCTGTCAATAGGGTTAGTTACTGAAGATGCTCTTCCCCAGGCAGTCAAAGGGAGGAAGGTATTCCATTCAGAGAATGGAGCATAACTAAAGGTCTAAAGGAAAAAAAAATGTCACAGAATAGCAAATCATTTTGTTATTCAGAGTTTGATAACTCTTTTATGGAATGAAGTCATAGAAAAAAAAAATAACTAGAAGATCTGTTGATTTCTCATTTTGGAATTTGGTTAAACCCAAAGAATCTTTTAGGTTTCAATCCATAATCGATCTCAAAGTATTCTGCAAATGTAGTTCTCTGGTTAATTTTGAATTACAGTTAACATTTCTTCTCAGCATTTTAGGGGTAAAAAATTTAAGGGCTTCCCTGGTGGCGCAGTGGTTGAGAGTCCGCCTGCCGATGCATTGGACATGGGTTCGTGCCCCGGTCCGGGAAGATCCCACATGCCACGGAGCGGCTGGGCCCGTGAACCATGGCCTCTGAGCCTGCGTGTCCATAGCCTGTGCTCTGCAATGGGAGAGACCACAACAGTGAGAGGCCCACGTACCGCAAAAAAAAAAAAAAAAGAAATTTAAGCTTGTAAAGTCAAGGTGGTAATCTGAATATACCTGTTTGAATGGTTGCCTCAGCACCTTTCAGGGTTTAGGGTTCTTGTTACAAAACAGCAATTATGTATCATTTATACTACTTGAGTACTACTAAATGATTTAAGCATTTCTCTAGACACAGCAGTACATTATAAAGTAGAAAAATGTGAAACTCAAAAAGTGAAGTAGCCCACTTCAAAAGTAACCTCAGAGGTCAATGCTCACTACTGCCTGTTAATGAAAGAGCTGGAACCCTGGGGAAACCAAGATCTCCTTGACCCTAATTTCAGTGATGTGTTCCTTTGACATTTCCACCCAGATGTGTCATAGGTATCTCTAACTTACCAAGCCCAAGAAAGAAATCTTGATTTATCCCTAACCTCTGTATTCCTAGGTGTGCTCCTTCCCTAGTCTTCTCCATCTGATAAAATAACAGCAGCAAAACCCAAATCTCTTACCTGGTTATAGCCTGCCAACTGATAGTTCTTGGCAAGTCCATCCCCAACTACCAACTCAGTCTGCACCACTATTATCCATCACCGAGGCTACTGTTAGAACCTCTGGTTCTACTCTTGACTCCTGACGATCCATTTACCACATAGTAGCCAGAGTAAACTTCTTAAAACATGCATACTATTTAAAACCTTTTTTTTTTTACATCTTTATTGGAGTATAATTGCTTTACAGTGGTGTCTTAGTTTCTGCTTTATAACAAAGTGAATCAGTTATACATATACATATGTTCCCATATCTCTTCCCTCTTGCGTCTCCCTCCCTCCACCCTCCCTATCCCACCCCTCCAGGTGGTCACAAAGCACCGAGCTGATCTCCCTGTGCTATGCGGCTGCTTCCCACTAGCTATCTATGTCACGTTTGGTAGTGTATATATGTCCATGCCTCTCTCTCGCTTTGTCACATTGAAACCAAATTCTTTCTCATGGCCTGAAAAGTCCAGGATAACGGCATTCCATCTTACCTCTGCACGTTCATGCACTGCACCCTTCTGGCTCCATCCTCAGTGGCCTTCCTTGAGCCACTATAACACACTGAGCTCTTTCCTTCCTTAAGGCATTTGCAAATTTCTTTTTCAGGTTTCAGTGTAAATGGAACTTTTTATAAGTTTTTGGACCTTGTTTTATTCTCTATCACAGCCCCTTCCTTATTTCCTCTTAGCATCCACCTCAACTTGTAATTATTATTATTATCATTATTATTATTATTATTTTCTGGGGTGGGGTGGGGTACAGGGAAATTGGTTGGTTTATACCTGCTCCCAACCTTGGTAGCACATTTCTCCTCTTCGCTATTTTTTTGCAGAGCCAAGCACAATGTATAGAACATGATAAACAACGAATGTTTTTCAAATGATTTGATGGATTATAAATGTAGATCTAGTCAATGAGTAGCAGCAGTGTTTCTAACATCAATGTGAACAGGAAGATACATTTTTTAAAAACTTGATGACATAATTGTAACTTTTTCTTTTCATTTTATATAAATGTTCATTTTTCTTACATTAAATGCTCATAGTTCACATGAGACCTAAAATGAAGTGTTCATTTAAATAAGATAGTATGCTATAAAAATGATATTTATTACTAAGCTTTCAAAAACATAGGGTAAAAATTAGGAATTAATGTAATTAAGATAACATAAACATAAATAAAACAGAAAGACTATTTTCACAACCTAATTTGAAAGCCATGATGGGTGTTTTCTGGTACTACCTGTACTTCATCTAAAACAGTAAGTTCAAAGAGTCTTAGCCAATCAGTGCCCCTTAAAATTGTTTAACTCTTCAAAATATATAGACCCCTTTCCAGCCTTTATTTTGTGTATTCCTTAGAACAACCCCATTATGTATATGGAGAAGATATTTTCATTTAACAGATGTAGAAACTGAAGTTCAGAACAAATAAGAATCTTGCTTAAGGGTATCCAACTAGGGATAGCTAGTCCAAAGGTCTTTCATCAAAAAATATTTTCTAAGTACATTTTGTCACATATAACAGGAGTCAAACTCAAATGCCTAAAGATGGAGCAGTGAGTATATGGATTATGGAAGCTGGGAGGGGAGTATGGTGAAGGGAAGAGCAGTGTTTCTCAAAGGGACGACCCTATTCAGTGTCTCACTAAGTTGGCATCATGCAGGAAGTTAGGTCCAGGATTACCTATGGAAAGCTGAATTAACATGACATCTTCTGACTTCTAAATGCTGATAACTATTTCAATCTTTGAACAAACAGACACTCATGACATCTAAACTGTTTATGGCTGGGTTTGACCTTGGGCTGAATGTTTGCAACCTCTTTAATGTCAAGGGAATTTTTTTTTCTGAAAACTTCAGTAAATCATCAGGTATTCAGAGATTTTGGAAACAAAACTGTCTGAATCTTACAATGTGGACTAAGGAAGTAGCACCTTAGAAGAGGATGTCATAACTGTGTTATTATCTGCCAACTAAAAATATTCTCCTGGCTGAATATATGGGTTTAATAATTGCAGCATGACAAGATGATTACATTTCATTATAGTGTCTGATCAAGTGTATGGACTTTAGTTAATTTGACTGCAGGGAAAATGTTACAACTTAGACCTTGGAATGGTCCATAGGCTTTTTCACACATGAGTGTTACTCCTGAGCTTGATTCTACAATTCTGAGAGTTGTGTTTATACAAACTTTTGATTCTTTTGTCTATTGAAAATCTTACAGTGGGGCTTCCCTGGTGGCGCAGTCGTTGAGAGTCTGCCTGCCGATGCAGGGGACACAGGTTCGTGCCCCGGTCCGGGAAGATACCACATGCCGCGGAGCGGCTAGGCCCGTGAGCCATGGCCACTGAGCCTGCGCGTCCAGAGCCTGTGCTCTGCGACGGGAGAGGCCACAACAGTGAGAGGCCCGCGTATCGCAAAAAAAAAAAAAAAAAAATCTTACAGTGGAAGAAGAAGCTTTTGTACAATTCCACGGTATTTTCTATGAAAAGTTTTGCCCTTAAAATTTTATTTTAGAATATTTGTTAAAAAATTAAAATATTTTATATGCAGACAGAGCTACATTAGTTATACATCTTGCCAAATCATAGTACTTTAACACAGAAGGCTTACTGAAAGGTAACATTCTTAAGGTAAACTTTGCTACTTTGGAGAAGTGGTTATGAGAGTCTATTGCACAAGTTATGTGCACAATTTATGCACAGAAATGTATCCTTCTTTTTGGTTGTTTATTCATTCAGAATATGTTTTTTTAGTAACTACTGGGTTTTAGACATTTTTCTTGGTGTGATGGATGCAAGGAGGAATAACAAGATAACATCCAGCTCTTCCGCGACTCATTTTCTAGAGGAGTGAGGCAAAAAATGATATGATATGATATGATGTGATATAATATATAATTATATTATATAATTATGATATTATATGATTATGATGTTACAGTCGGCCCTTCCTGTCTCCAGGTTCTGCATCCTCAGATATGGAGGGCCAATTGTAAGGAACTTGAGTATTTGTGGATTTTGGCATCTGAGGGCCATCCTAGAACCGATCAATCCCCCGTTAATACTGAAAGATGACTGTACTGTAATGTAACATAAAACATAACATAACCCAACATAAGGTAATGTGATATAAAGAATTAGAAGTTTTCTGATGAAGAATATCAATTTCAGATACACAAATTCGGTATCTTAATTCTTATCAACTGTTATGAAGTGAATATTAATTTCTCTCCTGTCTGTTGACAACTGCTTGTAGCTTCTTCAAAGTGTCTTCAGTTAAAACTCATACTTATGCAAACGTCTAGCTTGAAATATTAAATGATTCCAAATATTGCTGAAAATAACTTGAGCCATGTCCTTTTATTTAAGAGACTTTTTTTAGAAACTTCTAAAGGCTCTGCTCCCTAAGAATGTAAAGGGATGAAAGTAGCTCTGTATGAGTTTGCAAATCTAAAGATAACAATAATTTAGGATGACAACACTTTCACTTTTAAATAGATAAGGAAAATAATCTGATTTAGAAAGACAGTAATATATTCAATTACTTTTTGCTGTCAACAAAAATAGGCTGGAATTTATCTGCTCAAAGTTGGTTTGGGAGATTTAATAACTACTGCACTTAAAGGTAATAAAAGTTGCCTGCATCCCATTATTGTTACTATCTGAAGCCCTTGAGAAAACTTGAGGTTTGTTATGAGTAAATATCAGGAACAAATTTTCATGTTATGACATTTACTTCACAAGCTGGTAACTCAGTCATGAATAGATGTAGATTACCTCATGTTTGAATTAAAATTATTTAGTCGATGCAGGATATTATGAATTCACCTAAAATGTTGGTATCTCAAAATGTTTACCTTTCATACTTCCCAGTTAACTGCTTTCCCCCAGGCATGGACCTGACCTCGATCACTAATGCATGCTTTTTAAAAGTGCCATTGCAAAAAGTCAATATACTTCTGGGGAAAAAAAATCCTAAAAAAAATCGTTAGAACTTATGAAGTGCTGTTCCATCTTCAAAGTGATATATGAACATTAATTAATCACTGTCCAAGAACAGGTACCTACCCAATACAGCGTTCAGTTCCAGGAGTAACATGAGAAACCTGCAAAGATTTCAGCCTAGCATACTCCTAGTCTTTGATGGGGATGGGAGCAAAACATTTTATTACATCAGGATTTATATTTTCTCTCTCATTGAGCTGCAGCTTACTACCTTTATTTAAAGAGTCGCCATGTTTGTTTCTCTCCTGAGTTTACCTTGGACAAGAAAAGTTATCTCCTCACATATGCCTTAACAGACTATAAAGTATATGTTTTCAAAAATAGGAAATTTCAAAAATAGGAAATTTCAAAAATAGGAAAATAATTTGGCATTTCTGATATGTTCTCAAAAACCACTGTATTCCAAGAGTTTTACTTCATTTTATTCCTTTCAAGAATATATGATTTACCCATCAAAACCTGGAATTCAGTTTAGCTTGTTATTTTAGCCAGGCTTATAAAAGAAAAATACTTATTTTCCTGATGAAACTAAGGAAAAACAAATTGCCCCAACAGTTGGCTGTATAAATCAGTGTAGAAAGCAAAATATGTGTTTCAAGCATCATTCTCTCTGTCCAGGACAGTACCAAGAACTATGAAGTACAGAACTTTTAAAAATAATGAGGGAGACAAATTTGCCTTTTAATAAAAATTATGTTTCTTTGTCAAGACATGAAAGAAGGCCTAATAGCTACTATTTGTAATTTCATAAAAGAAAAGAAATTTTAGTGTGGAAAAGTAGAAAGCAAATAGTCTTCACATTTTAAGATAATACAACAATACAGGATTCTTATATTCTTTTTGTTGTTAATTATTTTAATAGCTTGTTTTAAGAGTTAGACCAGATTTCCTAGACCTGTAAGTGCATTTATGTACATAAACAATAATTAATTACATAGAACTCAGAACATTGGTGTTCAAGGGATACAGATAAAGATCTTGGCACACAAACTTTAGTCGATGCACCAAGTCAAACTTACTAATTTGATGGTAATGAGATAAAAGAAATAAAAGTGTTTTAAAAAGATATCATGAACACAAGTGATTTTAAGACTTTTGATTTTCTCAGAAGATAAAAGTCTTAAATAATAATAAAAATTGATTTGATTTATAGAAAGTAACCTACTCTTTTACCAAGTAAGATATTTTAAAACGGAACACATAAAGCAAGCTAGTATTCATATACAACTGCATTTCATCAAAGAGTGAACATTTCACCACAAAAAGCCAAAAAAAGTCGTAATCTCCCAATTATTTCATAAATTATTCATTATTAAAATCTCACTACACTGTGTGAGTTTTTCTCATTTTTTCACTGAACAATGAAACTTTATCACAGCCTTGCCCTTGGGAACCACTGAAATACTCCAGCAGTTCTCAGTGGAGTATGAAGATGGGCCAGAACTTTTTTTTTTATGTTTATTTTATTATTTTTTTAATACATTTATTTACTTTTGGTTGCGTTGGGTCTTCGTTGTTGTGCGCGGCCTTTTCTCTAGTTGCAGCAAGCGGGGCTACTCTGGGGCTACTCTTCGTTACGGTGCGAGGGCTTCTCATTGCGGTGGTTTCTCTTGTTGTGGAGCACAGTCTCCAGGCGCATGGGCTTCAGTAGTTGTGGCTCGTGGGCTCTAGAGTGCAGGCTCAGTAGTTGTGGCACATGGGCTTAGTTGCTCTGCAGCATGTGGGATCTTCCTGGACCAGGGCTTGAACCCGTGTCCCCTGCATTGGCAGGTGGATTCTCAACCACTGTGCCACCAGGGAAGCCCTATCATTTTTTTTTTTTATTGATGTATAGTTGCCTTACAATGTTGTGTTAGTTTCAGCTGTACAGCAAAGTGATTCAGTTTTAAAATATTCTTTTCCATTATGGTTTATCATAGGGTATTGAATATAGTTTTCTGTGCTATACTGTAGGACCTTGTGTATCCATTCTATATATAAAAATTTACATCTGCTAACCTGAATCTTCCACTCCATCCCTCCCCCACCCCCCACCTCCTTGACAACCACGTGTTCTCTATGTCTATGATTCTGTTTCTGTTTCATAGATGGTTCATTTGTGTCATGTTTTAGATTTCACATATAAGTGATATCATATGGTCTTTCTCTGTCTTATTTCAGTCAATGTGGTAATCTCTAGTTGTATCCATGTTGCTGCAAATGGCATTATTTCATTCTTTTTTTATGGCTGAGTAATATTCCATTGTATATATGTACCACATCTTCTTTATCCATTCATCTGTCGATGCACATTTAGGTTGTTTCCATGTCTTGGCATTGTGAATAGTGCTGCTATGAGCATAGGGGTGCATGTATCATTTTGAATTATAGTTTTGTCGGATATATGCCCAGGAGTAGGATTGCTGGATCATACGGTAATTCTATTTTTAGTTTTCTGAGGAACCTTCATACTGTTTTTCACAGTGGGTGCACCAACTTACATTCCCACCAACAGTGTAGGAGGGTTCCCTTTTCTCCACACCCTCTCCAGCATTTGTTTCTGTAGACTTTTTAATGATGGCCATTCTGACCAGTGTGAGGTAGTACCTCATTGTAGTTTTGATTTGCATTTCTCTGATAATTAGAAGTGTTGAGGATCTTTTCATGTGCCTCTTGGCCATCTGTATTTCTTCTTTGGAGAAATATCTTTTGAGGTCTTCTGCCCATTTTTCGATTGGGTTGTTTGTTTTTTTGTTGTTGAGTTGTATGAGCTGTTTGTATATTTTGGAAATTAAGCCCTTGTCAGTCACATAGTTTGCAAATATTTTTTTCCCATCCTCTAGGTTGTCTTTTCATTTTGTTTATGGTGTCCTTTGCTGTGCAAAAGCTTGTGAGTTTGATTAGGTCAAGATGGGCCAGAACTTCTAAGGGTTCTTTGCCATTTGGAAAACATACTCAGTTTTATCTATTGTTTTAGTAAAGTCCAATTAAGAAAGCTCAACACAGGCTTCCCTGGTGGCGCAGTGGTTGAGAGTCCGCCTGCCGATGCAGGGGACACGGGTTCGTGCCCCGGTCCGGGGGGATCCCACATGCCGTGGAGCGGCTGGGCCCGTGGGCCATGGCCGCTGAGCCTGCGCGTCCGGAGCCTGTGCTCCGCAGCGGGAGAGGCCACAGCATTGAGAGGCCCGCGTAACGCCAAAAAAAAAAAAAAAAAAAAAAAAAAAGAAAGCTCAACACAATTAGGCTAATGAAAATATAGGAAAAAAAGCTGGAAAAGCCTTGCAGAGTGTTGTGTGGGTTGTGAAAGGTTATTAAAACCTGTTTTGCACTAAAAATAAATGCCACTGTGCAGCTTGATATAGAATTACAGGATTTTAAAGGAACTTGGAGATCATGTAATCCCAACATCTCATTTTATAGATGAATAAACTGAGGAGAGTGTCTCCATAACTTCATTTAAAAAGTTTTTGGGATTAGAACTGAATTATTTAAAATAATTAAAAAGAGTGCTGTGATGGTTAATTTTATGAGTCAACTTGACTGGGCCAGAAGGTGCCCAAATGTTCTGGGTGTGTCTGTGAGGGTGTTTCTGCATTTGAATCAGTAGACTGAGTGAAGCAGGTTACCCTTTTCAATTTGGATGAGTCTCATCCAATTCATTAAAAGCCTGAATAAATAAAAGGCTCAGTAGGAAAGAACTCTTTCTCTTTGCCTGAAAATCTTCCAACTGCGATATTGGTTTTCTCCTGCCTTTGCATTCAGACTCAGAATGAAAATTACACCATTGGATCTCCTGGTTTCCAGACTCAAACTGGAACTATACCATTGGCTCTCTTGGGTGTGGAATTCTTAGCCTCCAAAATTACATGCTAATTCCTTATATCACTCTCTGTCTCTCTCTCTCTGTTTCTCTCTGTGTCTGCCTCTGTCTTTCTCTCTGTCTCTGTCTTTCTCTGTCTCTCTATATACTCATACATGCATACACACACACACACACACACACACACACACACACACACACACACACACACACTCCATTGGTTCTATTTCCCAGGAGAACTTGACTAATTCAAGTACTGTGTTCAATAGAGATGTTGAAATAAACTCTTGAATTCTGGAACAGAAACAAATTAAATATGTTGTTGAATTAAATATGTAGTTCTGTAGACAATAAGGTAATAATTATGGCATACAGTGGGTGTATAAAACGTGACATCCCGAGATGGAGTACAAACTGATAACATATAGAGGCTTAAAAATAGTAGATTTACTTAAGGGAGGTCATGATTATATTATTGCATTTGGAATCTAAATTGATTCCAGGTCATCTCTCACTGCTTGCATTTGCTGTTAGTTATAGAGAGCAGGCGTGCCCTTCTATAAGCCACCTTCTGGTGTATAGTCAGAAAAGGGACACTGACCTGGAAGGATTATAATGTGGATAGTAAGAGAAGAGAGAAAATGGAGTTGAATTTGAAGTTAACATTATCTGGGCAGCCCATAGCTTTATACTGTTATATTTCCCCTGTGTCAAGTGTCCTAACTCTTATTCACTTTCATTTTCTGGCAATTTCCAGGTGCAATCACTTTTTTTTTCCTTTTCCTGTAAGAAGTATGGAAATGAGTTATCATGTTCATAACAGTGTATAACAGCAGTATACTCAATCAATAAAGGGATTCACTGGCAATCCTTCCTAAATGTCAAAGGAGTGTATACATCACAAAGAATATTTTCCTGAAATGCATTGGTGGAACCACGATTGGTTCCAGTTTTTAGTGCCATTTAGTGTTGAGTAGGGGGACTACTCATTTTTCTTGAAGCTGTTTTGGAATTTGATATAAATACAGGTTGAATATGTTTTCATAGTCTATTGAACACTTAAGTAACTTATTTCATTAGGTGTTTAATTCGTAGCAGTAGATGACAGCTGCTCTGTTGACAGCTTACAGTGTTGCTTGCAACGTGCTCAATACTTGTGTACATTATGTCCTTTAATCCTCATAAAAGTGACATGGGGACGTTAAAAGATGTGCCCAAGTCCTCACTAAGAGTAGAGATTCAAATCAATTGAGAGTCAAATCTCACACTTTTTAACATTATTGCCAAATTATATTCTGAAAAATTTAGCATGGATGGGTGAAAATATAAATAATATATTAGATATTGAATAATACAGACATTTAATATTCCAGTAATTATGAATTAAAACACACCTGCAAATAAATGTGTTGTTGAAAAGAACTGACTTTGCTTTTGGATTCTTACTCAAATGACTATGTATCTAATTCTCTTAATTGCAAAAACAAAAATCTCATACTGTATTTCATGCTCAATCTCCATTTTGGGAACCAGGACACAAATCTTGTCTCTTACCAATTTGAGGAAACCATTAAGACCATGTGCCAACACTGGTGTATCTGATCAATACAAATATGTGTTGTTCAGGCAGCTGTTAATGTTAGTGTGCCAAACAGTATTTTCTGTTGTTTGTTTATTTTGCTCCATCAAAGTACAGTCAGATCTTAATGTGCAGGGATAATAAGGGTCATTGATTTGTCCTGCGTGCTTGACACACTCTTCAGCAAGGAGCAAGTTCTGAACTATGGAAAGTCATTGTCCATCTGCTGTTGACTACGTCGAGTATTTTAAACAGCTCTAAAATATTTTAGAAGTGAAAATGACAGAATCCAGTTTTGAGGATTGTGTGATTTGAGAGTTGGGAGGAGAGTTCAAATATTTTCAGCATAATTTAATTAAGAGGTTGTGCCATGTTAAGAAGGCAATACTAGTGTGACCATTCCTCACTCCCAGCTTCGCAGGACATCAAACCTGATTGGCTGGGAGCTAGAGCAGGCTGACAGCAGGACAAACCCCTCAAGGCTTTTTGTGAAGGATAGATGATTACTTAGAAGGGCATGGGCTCCCTCATTAACCTTTCCTCTTCCCAGGCTGCTTTGTCCAGACTGTGCAATCCCAAGAAGTGAGACTGCTGACTTTATCAGGTACATCATAGAGAAGAGTCAACCCACAAAAATCTTTCTAAGCCTTGGATGGTATAGAATTATTTTTAATAGTTGCAGAGAAGATTGGCAAAAATATGTATATATTTTTTGACCAAAATGTCAAAAACACTTTGTAAAGTAATTCCATTCCCAGATTTATTTATAATACAAAAATAAACACCACACACATTGCTAACACTTTGTAATAATTACCTGAGAATTGTTCATGCAACCTCTTCCTTGGGAGAATTCAGAATTGATTTTAAAATTAAACTTTGCTGTAAGAAATTGCTTACTGTATACAAGATTCATTAGATGTTTTTGCTGGTTCCTTTTTCCCTTCTTTTCTTTTTCTTTGCCAGAAATTTTATGCCCATGGAAATATAGGAATCTTTTTTTCTTTTTATTTTCTTTTTCTTCTTTCTTTTTTTGCCATTTTTATTACCGAACTGATAGAAAAGTGAGTTGAGAAGAACATCAAGTACATGAATATATTACTGGGTACAAATATTTCTTGTCCCAATTTGATTCAGAGATAAAACACAGCATGCTTTACAATAGCTTACATTTTTAAAGAACCCCAAGGATAAACAAATGATTTTACTTTATTTCCAACTAGGGTGAAATTTTAATTTACTGAATTAAATTGCCTGGAGCATATAGTAAATGGACATCTTAGCTATGGAAACTACAGTTTCTTTCATATTGACCATCGTCATCAAGAGAGTTATTTATAGTCTCCGTTTAAGTTACTTAAAAGCCACAGTAGTGACAACTCCATGCGTTAATTTGGCACCTTCTGAATGTGTTTAATCATGTGTGGACTTTAAAATTCCAAAGTGTTTAAAATTGTTTTATTAATGTACCATAGATATTTACAAGATTTTCATAATATACATTTTTTCTTTCCAAACAAGTCAGTTTTAAGAATGTATCTTGTAACAGGGGCTGGAGAGCTTATTTACAGAATGATTTGCATTCAAAAAAACTCAAAGATTTATTGTTTTCTTCATCATATAAGAGGCTGAATAGCAAAACAGTAAAAAATCATGATGACAATTGACAGGAAATGGATGCTAAGTTCTATGACTGAAACTCCTCTGGAACTCAAACCTGCAAAATATAAAAGTGAAACAAAATGTCTTGAGAAAAAGTAAAATTACTTGTTAGGTTAATTCTTCATGAACTAAAATGCATACTGTTATTTCTCTTTTAATAACACATTTTAGTACACTTGTTTCACTTATATTGGATTTAATTTTAGGAAGTGTATTTAACCCTCTGTCCTAGGATATCTGTTTTAAATATAAAAATAAGAAAGAAAAATGCCTAAAATTGGCCAAGTCTGACTACAGGGCAGAGTAGTATTGGCTAACGTGGCGGCTGATGACTTATACTCAGTCACAGCTTCAGGTAGATACGTGAGTGATTCTTTTAAAGAAGAAATAATAAATTATTATTACATGCTAAATATGACCGATTGGTGATACCTGCTTAGGACATCATATTGAGAGGATTTGAAATTGCTGACTCAGCTCAGTATGAATGTTGTAATCGATTAGTGATGTCCGCCATGAAAATGGGAAGAGAGGTGTTATGTACATGTGCTTCATATTTGCTATCCTTGCTCTCAGAAGCCTCCAAGTAAGTAGCCATGGAAAAACTTTCTCGTTTTTGTTCCAGTAGAATGAAGCATATACCAATGACACACAGTTGTGAGGGTTTGTTTTTTTTTTTAGATTCAAAATGAGGAAATATAAAACTGTTTGTGATTTATAAGCATGTTGTAAATCTGAGGGATTAAAGAAAGTTGACTCATCACCTCTTGCTCACAATTGAAAAGTGAAACCGTAGACCTTTTATTTTTTCACCCAACATTTAAACAAGAATTGGAAAGATTCACAGAGCCCAGATTTCATGCTGGCATCTGTCTGGATTCAAAATCTACAACAAGAATGGTAATTCAACTTACTTGACATTTTTGGAATCCTAATTTCCTCACTGCTGCTTCCATCCCCACCATCACTAACTGTTCTTATTTCAATCAAGTAGTCCTCTTCAAATGGAACCAGAAGCTCAGCAGATGTGTTGTTTGTTTCCAAAATATGAGTTTTACTCTGTCTGTTTTGCCGGTACAGAATCTGAATAAAATGGTGAATCAAGTTAAATGAACATGTTGCTTATCTAAGGTTCAGAAACTCTTATGGAACACTATAACACTACGAGCATTATACATGCTGTAATCCTTGGATGGCTATATCTGGTCTGTGCCTTTTCTTTAAATTTAGTTGTTAAGAGAAAGATTTCCTTTTTGGCCAGTGCTTCTGAAATGAGAATAGATTTATCTCTATTAATTAAATAGCTTGAGGCCATTATCTTTGGAGCTTGCCGTGAAAAGTTACTGGTTAGTTTGGACCCATTTCAGTTGTCTGAATACTATATGCATTTGCCAGGAGAGGATGTTCATTACCACTGATGGAAATGGTTTGCTCTGGGTTTTTGACTATACTCTTGTTGAAGTCCTTTTATGTTGTTAAAAGATGATATCCTACTGTAGCCTAAGTTCTAGAAATTCTATTTGAATATACTTTTTGACCTCATACTCATCTCACAGTTACTATCTACGTACACCATCATTTTTTGATGGCAAGGGGAGTCACTTGAAAAAAGAATGTTGCATACTATAAAGTTTTATTTCTTAATGCTCCATGACACATTCTGACCTCACAATATAAAATTTTCCATGAAGAATTTAAAAGCAGCAATGCCAAGTATTTTCAGAACATTGAAAAAAAAAGATTCCTATATTTCCATGGGCATAAAATTTGTTTCTTATTTGGTTCTGACATTTCTGGTCCCTTAGTAAGTTAATTGATATGGTTAAAAGAAAAACAGAATACTCACCTTGTAGCCCAATACTTCAGACTCATTTTCCATGGTTTTTACATGCTCCCAGTTTAGGCATAATTTAGAGTTTGTCAGCTTCCAGGCGATGTTAGCTGGTGGTTGGCTTGGAGCTTTAAAAAGATAATCAAAGATCCAAATGAATTTAAATTAGCTCATGGTTACTATATGACCCATTGACATGAAAAGGGAAAATAAATCGTGGATAATTAGCATAGAAGGAGCTAAAATGTTTTCAGTGTCTTTTGAAATATCATATTAATTCTAATCAGAGTAAGCAAATACATTCAAATTCCGGTCATTTGGAAATATCTCTGTGACAAACTTATGAATTAATAATGGCATGCTGGATGTCCAGTATTAATTTATTAATCACTGCTGTTGAATTTGTTTACTTTACTATATATGAATAGAGGGAGGGCTCCTTTATCTAGTGTTTAATTTGTCCGTCAATCAATAAGCATCTCAGACAAACTCAGGTGGCAAACTTTTTACATATATCAACACAAAGGTATTAATTCCTAGTAGTCCTTTACTTAATAATCATGTGCTAGTTAGGACTTTCACTGTAAGTAATACAACCAACTCAAGGTGTTTTAAAACAAAATATTAGGAATATACTGTAAAGGATATAGGGGACTCTCTTAGAATTCCTGGCAGAATGCAGCAGAGCCTCAGAAGGGACAAAAAATGTCCAAAAGCCAAGAAGTTCCTCTCTGTACCTCTCACAGTAGTTTTTGCTGCATGCTCATCTTCCCATAGACCATCTCTTTGTTCTTCTCAGTGAGTGTGGCAGAAATCATGACTGCTCACCTACACCTGAGGTTTGAAATTTCCTCTGTTCAGAGATAGTCCAAGCTAGAATTTCCAAGTAAAAGCTGATGATTGGCTTAATTTGGCCATATTCTATCTTAGCCCAATCAATTGTGGCTAGACAGTGAGAAAGATACATGTCACTTAATATAGATAGAGCTGGTAGGAACCCTGAAAAGGAAAAATTACAAACTGGATGATCATCCCAAAAGGTGTCTACTCTAAATCCAAACTGTGCTTTTAGTTCCCTGAAATTAATGTTTTCTGGGAGAAATGTAGTGGGAAGTAAGGGAAGACGTATTTAGAATCAGCCTTCTAAATGAATGGATCTTGTTCAACTGAAAAATTTTGCATGCCGGCAAACTAGAGTCCAGGTTGGAAATCTACATCTTTAAAAGCATGCAGCTAATGAGTGGCTGATCCCAGTCAGAATCCTGGTCTCTTGATTTTTAATCTAGTTTTTCTCCATGACAGCACACTGCTTCTCAAAGATTTGAGTCCACATGATTATTTTTGAGATTTAAGAAACTGGAGACATTAAAAATAATTCAGCTGGATAGCAGAGGCAAAGATAAAACTACCCAGCAAGATGTTTTTGGCATCTTATTTGAATTTGTGAGGTTGAATGAGCATAATATTTAACTCATTATAACACTGATGGAAATAGAAATTATTTCTTTTGGAGTTTTGACTCAATTGCTATTTAATGTCTTATGTGCTACTGGAAGAATCACAGGGTGTCCAACATTGCATTATGATACATCTACTTGCCTTCTCCAATCCCCTGGGATATCATTCACCCAGTCACTTACACCTCATTTGGGATGTAGTGGAGAGATAAATGTTTCCCCTATGCTCTCATGGGACTCAGTTCATATTTTATTATGAACTTATCACATTGAATTATAGCTCTTCATGCTCTGTGTTTATTTAAATTTACTGAGGACATATGCCTTGTTCAACTCTGTATTCCATCATCTAGCATGGTGCTTGGCATGTAGGAGGAGACATATATTTCATATATGTTGAATAAATGACTGTGTAATAGATGGCTAAAGAAAAACTACTTGGGGTCCTGTGTGATTTTCTTGGGTCATATTAATTATGTACTGGGCTGTGGGAAGATCCATAGGTGACACAGTGTGGCCAGTCCATTCATTATGCTGTCCTATAATCAAGGCCAATTGACATGGCCAAACCTATAACAATCCACGTGAATTTATAAGACGAACATGCCAATTGGATCAACCATGTCCTAGTACATTTCTTGGCAATATAAACCCAATCATAATAAAAAGACTGAGAGTTTTGCGCTTGGTAAGAACTCAGTAAACGATTGTCAGTACGTTTATTTCTGAAGGACTGATGGCAATGATTATAGTTTTGTAACTGTTTTCCCTCAACTTATCCCAAAGTGCCTTTTCTAATCTTTTTCTCAGCTATAAAAGAGATAATATAAAACTTCTCACAAGATACCAGTTTTAATATCTAATATACTCCTGTGACTCATTTCTTTTACTTTGTTCTTTAAAACAAAGTGCTAAAATTAACAACATCATACAATCAATACAGCAAAATATAAATTCAGTCCTTTGATGTCCCTGGCAGTGATGAATTCTGAAGGTTTCATCTATTGCTGTGCCCTTTCTGTTTGTTTGCATGTTTAGATAAAAAGTACTACTTTTAACACTATGAATCCATTGATGAAGTGCCAGACTGAGAGAGAGAAGAACTGACTTCTACTAACTATATGGTAGTTATTGTGTCTCTGATACTGGAACATTTGCATTTATTTCCGCATCTACCATAACAGAAGTAAGGCTTTCCATGGACATAAAATGAGAAACATTCTGTCAAGAATGAACTCACGGTGTGAATGGCCAATTGTGTGGATTATTTGGAATGCTTTACCTCTCATGCTATCTGGGAGGTGTTGGGCTTTGAAGTCAGAGAGACCTGAATCTGTATCCAGTCTCTTCCAAGAGGCCTGGTTTTCCAATCTTTGGAATGAGACTAAAATATTTTAGTTATAAGAGTTTTAGCTCCCATGAAATAAAATAGGAAATATTCCTATCTTGGTTAGTGGTGCAAACTAAATAGCTCAGTAACTGTTAATTCTCTTCGTGGGAGTAGCAGTTCTTCACTGTGGCATTATGACATAATCAGTTTTTCCGTTGTGTTCAATGCAGTTTGCTACTAATAACAGAATTCTGAAGTTTGCAAAAGATTCACTTCTTAAATATAATTAGGGTATACTCAAGATTTTCCCTTAATAATTTTGCTCTTACTTGGGTTCTTTATGTGCTTTTTGAAAGGCAGATAAAGTGGTGAAGTCTCAGCTAATTATCTGGGAAGTTCTCATAGTCTATAGCTTTTCTTATTTTTGTCCATGAGTGTGACTCCAATGCCAATGCCTTGTGTCCAGTATTTTTTTTTTAAGTTTCTAAAATGTGCTTCAAAAGGCCATCATCTTATTATGAACACCTTTAACAGCCCTGGTTTCATGAATTTGATGTATTTGCTTAAACTGGATTGCAAATATCTATGATGAAATTGAAAATTGTATTACCTAGGAACTGTCATGTGGATAATGTAAAACAACATGCCATGGATGTTTGTACCTACTTGGTACAAGTACCAAGTACCTACTCAACAAACAAGCACTTTTCTAGTTTACTGAAAGAATTTTGCAGGCAATTTCCAAAGACTAAATAATTTTCTATTAATCAAATGACAGAGCAACATTAAACTAGCCCTCTGCAGCTCTAATGGCTTCCCTGTGATCAGTTTTTCTGTAGATGGCATTTATATTCCACTGTAGTTCACACTGTGAATTCAATTCAAAAACAACTTCTTATGTTACACTTCTAAGTAACAGTATGGGGTTGACATTTGGGAAAGAGAGAAAGAACATAAGTGCAAGATGAAATAAAAGCTTAATGCTTCCTTTATGTCTAAATATGGATTGATTGCATTATTTACAGCAAGAAAAATCCAGTACAGAGTGCTAGTCAGTCGACATCAGGGGCCAAATTGAACCAAAATTTGCAAACACTTTCTGTTACTGGCTCTGAATACTTCTGTCTACATAAGCAGTGCTTTTTCCTCTTGTAGTTGATGTAAATATTTTTCTCCCTTTGGTTGTAAATCTAAATTCCATTTAAGCGAAGTCTGTGTGGATCACAATATACTTGTACTTGCAGTGCTCCTCAGTTTTCTTTTGGAAAGATATAATTTTTAGTAAGCTACAATACTTAATGTTAAACCACTGATATTTACTTTAAAAAAACCTGTAAGGCTATCAACATCACCAGCAACAATAATAACAAAGACTTCAGAAGCTTTGCCTATGCTGTTCCTTCTGTTTGGAGGTCTCTTTGTCCACTAGCTCCTTTTTATCTTTTATGTCATATCAAAATATATAGCCTTCCCCATATAGGTGCTCCTTATGTATATCTCAGCCTCTTATTTTCTTCATATTACTTTTCATAATTTTTGATTATTTCATTTCATTTTTTTTCTTGTTTTAAGTTGCCTCCCCACTAAAATAGCAATAGCCCGAAGGCAGGTATTGTTCCTGTTTTAATCTCCATTAGGCACCTAACCCTGTGCATGGCTCATGGCAGGCACTGTTTTCTTGAGTGATTAACTAATTCATCATGTTTCAAAAAAAAAAAGGCTCTGTCTTCTATTTAGCGTACCCAATCAGAATAGGCAGAGATTTTGGTAAATGTGAGCTCTGCTTTCTCAGAATTTACAATGGATGATCAAATATCAAATGGAAAATCTAGACAGTGACAGTATGAACGTGTGATGGATGCAGAATTTTTTGCTGTCACCACTATTCAGAGGTAATGTTGGTGTCATCTCAAGGACATGGAAAATCAAAGTTAGATCCAGGGATAGCACTTAGAATCAGAGCTATCTTCAATGTTTCATTAAAGCCATTTCTCATCTTTGCTTTGCCTGTCCTTCCATCACCCTTGAAGAAAATTTCTGCAACAAATTTATGAAAAGAAAGAAAGTAGAAAGTAGATGGGCTTTCCTACTTTAAGAAATGCAAAGAAAGTGAAATCACCTCTAAAGAAGAAATATAATAATATATGCTACTACACATTGAGCTCTCACTATATGGCTGCCTCTGGGTCACCTTGGTATATATTATATCCTTTAGTTCTCAGAGCAAACTCTAGAGGAAAGTACAGTCATCTCTGTTTTTCAGTTGAGAAAATGGGTTCTGAGTTATTAAGTAATTAGACTTACCACACAGTTCATGGCTGGGCTGGGATTCATACCCAAATTTATTTCACTCTGAAATTCTTTTCTAGCTATTTCCAATAATATTTCACAATGGTCCAAAGTTATAGAATCACCCAGTAAAATGCAAATATATTAAAGGGGAAATTTATAGATCAGTAGCAAAGATATTTGTCTGTTTATAAGCACGGTGGGACCACTACAAACTGGGAGAATGCGTGAAATTAGATAAGTGAATGTTAAACTTTAGAAGATCAGTAAGTCTGGTGCTGCGAGGGCTAGATGAGGAATGGGATGAAAAGAAATTTGGGGACAGACTGTGAAAGATCTTGTACACCTTTCTCTACTCTTTGTTCTCTGGAATAGAGGAGACAGTGAAATTTTGGAATTAGAAGAGAGTATGATTCCATTTTAGGGATAAAAATCTCAAGCCAGTTTGAGGTCTGGACTGAAGATTTGAGGGAGGGAGAGAGACTATTTAGATGGTTAGAGATGAAGATTGCAAACTAGTACAATGTCCATGGGATCCAGAGATTCAGAAAGTCCATGTTCATAGTATGCCAGTCCAAAAGATGCCACAGCAGAACCTTTTTAAGCATCTGTTTTCTTGTATCTAGGAATTAAAATAACATACTCCTTGATGTGTTGTAATAATTGAGATAAGTATGTAGAATATTAACGCTGGGCTTGGGACATGAGTGCTCAGTATTTTGTAACTGTCATAGGCAGAATAAGGGCCTCCCAAACATGTCCAGATTCTAATCCCCAAAACCTGTGGATATGTTACTTGTTGCACATGTGATTATGTTAAGGATCTTGACGTGGATAAATAATCCTGGATTCTCCGGGTGGGTTCAATGTAATTACAAGGATGCTGATGAAGGAAAAAAGGAGGCAAGAGAGCCAGAGTCAGAGGATATGTGAAGATAGAAGAGGAAGTCAGAGTCAGAGGAAGACTTGAGGATACCATGAGGCTGGCATTGAAGATAGAGGCAGGGGCCACAAGCCAAGGAGAGAAGGCTCTCTAAAGGACAGAAAATGCACGGAAACAAATGCTCTTCTAGAGTTTCCAAAAGGAACACAGCCCTTACCCATATCTTGTTTTCCAGCCAGTGGAACTCATTTCTGACTTTTGACCTCTAGAAGTGTATGAAAACAAATTTATATTGTTTTCAACCACTAAGTTGTGCTAATTTGAATAGCAACAATAGGAGACTAAAGTAGTTTCTATTCTATTTTCATAATGTTAGTGATAAAAAATGTTGAAAGAATAAAATTAGAGGTTTTATTGGTATCCAAATACGAGATAGAGTCTTGTAGAACCTTATTCTCAAGTCCTTGTTGGATATTTTTATAAAAATGCTGATGCACACAGGCTGGTGAAAGCCAAATTTAAGAAATATTGAAACAAGGTTTTCATGAAAGAGATTAGGATTTACAAGGGTTTTTGTGTGTTTGATTGAATCAAAAAAGAAGGCAGATGCTAAAGAAACACTAAACTTCACTTTATACTTTGACTCTCATGTCGCTCTTCTCTCAGCAGATATATTCTAGCACTGTATCTTGATAAAATTACTCCCTGTTAATTAAAGTGTTTTCAAAGGATATGTCTCCTACTTTTTGATAAGGCTGATCTCACGTGAACACTCAGACAAACCACTAACAATGTTCTTGGCATTTAATCCAAATTTCAGTCAAGCCCATTTGTAGGACCAAGTGGGTCAACTGAGCAAACCTGTGTCTAAAACAAGTTTTCTGCCTAAACACATAGAGTAGGTTAGCACAAACTATCACATGGACAATTTAGGTTAATTTAATTTAGGTTGCATTTACAATCAAACAAATTCAAGTTAAAGGAAAGAAATTATTTTTAAGGTTATATGTATATATGTATGTATGTATGTTTTTACAGGTGGCCCTCTGTATCTGCGTATCTCTGGGTTCCACATTGGCAGATTCGACCAAGTTAGGATTGAAAATATTTGAAAGAAATTCCAGAAAGTTCCAAAAAGCAAAACTTGAATTTGCTAACAACTATTTACATACTATTTACATTGTATTTGCAACTAGTTACATAACATTTATTGTTTTAGGTATAATAAGTAATCTAGAGATGATTTAAATTATACGGAGGATGTATGTAGGTTATATGCAAACCCTGTGCCATTTTACATAAGGGACTTGGGCATCTGTGGATGCTCCTGGAACCAATCCCCCTAGGCTACTGAAGAACAACTGTATATGTGTGTGTGTATATATAGATGTATATACATGGTCTCCTATGTATATCATGTATATATCTATAGCTCTATATCTTTTTGATAATTACGTTTATTGTTCAGGTCTCAGCCCACCTTAAACTGGTTAATGGAATCGCATGTAATATGAGTCGGCTTGAGTGTTACGTCAACAACTACACTAAAATGTCTGTCAGTTTGTCACAGATCTGTCAGATCTGTGAGGTTTCTTTGATACTATCTTTACGCATTTCTAATCACCCTTGATTTTGCCTGAGATAGAAACTAAATTACACACAAGAGTTTCTGTGAGTTTGGCATCTCTCAATCAGCTAGAAGGAAATGTCTGGGCAAATTTAAAACCACTGATTGATTGGAGATTTCAATCAGATTTTCAGATTAACTGAAAGAGGCTAGACTCCAGAAGGACCATGAAAGCAAATCGTTCATACAGGTATATGGCAATGACTTCATCAACTTGGTCAAAATGGAGTAAAACAGGAAGAGGAATAGAACCACATCTCTAGCTAGTCAGTTCTAGAAGATCACTCATAACGTCTTTATCAAACTAGGGGATTGAAGGAGAGCTGGTTTAAGAGTTGTTGATCCACACGTACTCTTCCCTTAAAATGGACTGGTACTAGAGAGTTTTTGTTCATCTGTTTGTTTCCTGCTTAGCAGTTCCACAGTACTTTGTATTTTCCAATGTGCTCCTATAATCAGAACCTCGTTTGTGCCTCATTGATAATTTGAGAAAATAGTGAGGGCAGAGAAAATTTCCATTTGATAGTTAAGAAAATTAAAGCAGAAAAATGGAATGTCTTATCCTGTGTCAGGTCATGAGTCACTGACGTACCCAGAATTAGAACACAAATCTCTGGCTACTGGCTGGTGATATGAACACAAGTGGATAATGCGGTCTGTAATCAAAGACCTATTAACTGAGATGATTCCCAAGTTCTTTTTGGACATGAAAAATATGTATATGGAAAAAAAAACTTTGTATCACTTGATTTTCAAACTTTTTTAAACCACCTATTCTTTCCCAATACACAGGGAAAAACGAATGCAGTATTTAAAGGCAAGCTCTATTTTTTCCTGTCGGTTAGTAGCAGTGAATTCATGTCTTAGTCATTCTCAGAATTCAGCAACTATATTTGTTACTCTTTTTCATTGGGATTTAGAGACCAAAGAATGTGTTTTAAAAAGCCTGTTAACACAATTTATGTTCATCTACAATATACAAGAAATATGTAAATATTATGCAATTATAAAAAATTACAAATTGCAGCTCTTCCTAAGTCACATCTGATCAGTTTCCTATTTACTACTTTGCTTCATATTATGGAATATTTATGCAATACCAGACTCACTCACAGGACAAATGCAGCAACAATCAACTCTTCATCCTTTATTTAGTAGGTCCTATCTGTGTAAAAGATATTTAGCTTATTGTTAAGGGAGATAAAAAGAAGCACAAGAGTTAATTCTTGGATTTCAGGGGCTACCAAGTAATTTGCAGTGATAAAATATCATAGAAGGAAAGATCTAGATATCTGACAGTGCAAGGATCACATCAAGGCTCAAATGGTAAACCAAACCAACAAAAACAAACAAAAAAAATCATTGACTAAGCACTTACTAAAGTATGTACTGGACACTTTCTATTAATTATCTCTTTTAATCTTGAACAAAACCCAGTGAGAAAATAGGTACTATTTTCCCTTCATTTTACAGATGAGGATCTTGAGACTGAAAGATTAAGTAACCACTTAACAGTCCAAGGATGGGAGGTCAGGTTATGAACTCAAGTTGGAAGAGGGCATTGGAGCCATTATATTCTCTGTCTTTCATTTATACTGAAAATATTTTCTCTTTTGCAATTCCAAAAAGATCAGAACAGTTCATTTTGATTTTGTTACTAGAAAGTTTCAACAGTTATCCAGATTTAAGGGACAAACCCACTTGACTAAATAAAGTGATCAGTAAAATGATGAGGTGGTAAGAATGAAATGGAAATTGAGCAAAGGAATGTTTCTAACTGTAGGTGAATCTTGGTCCCTGCAATGTGATATATACTTACGAGACTTCTTGGTGGTCCCATTGGCTGGGGGGCTTGAGGGCCCTGTCCCAGCAGTGTTGTAAGCTCTCACGGAAGCAAAGTAGACGGTGTTAGCTTTCAGCCCTGTGATGTTTTTGGTTGTGACATTTCCACTGACCCTAATTTTACCAATCACGGATTCTTTGGAGTCATCTGTCCAGTATAAGACCTGATCATTAAAAACAAAGAACAAAAAATTTTATTGTTCCCTAACAACTGTCAACCACAGTGGCATATGGGAAGAAGTCAGGCGCATAAATGAGAGAATATTTTCCAATTAAAATGGTTATACAATAATAACAAAATAATCAAAGTCCAAAATTTATAGGGAAAAATAAAAAAAAAGAATACAAATTCACAATGGAAATTAGAGAACCTAGGTTTTTTTAGATTACCACAATAAAATATTTCATGAAATATCTAAAGGTTGACAGCTTTAACAAAGGGTATACAATAAGTCAGAAAAAAACAAGATTCATACTATCAATCAAAGACTTACATTATGTTTTAATATTGACATTTCCTGGAGAGTTTTTTAAATCATAGATGAATTAATAATTCAGCTTATCCTGAGGCCTTCCTGTGCATTAGCAGTGTTTTAGGCATATTGGAAAAGACAAGAGAGATTAAAGCATAGTGTCTACCTTTGAACCTCTTATAATCTAGTTAAGATATTAGAGTACATATGTAAAAAGAAAGCAGAGCATGCATCCCAAAAAAGTGATATGGAAATAAATGCTAAAAGAATTTGAAGAAACATAGTATCAGGGAGTGATCAGAGAAGGGTTCAAAGAGCAGGGGAGACTAGAGATGAACTCTGAGAAATAAATAGAGTTCAGATAAGAGGTAAGGCATTCTAGGATTGGAGTGGCAGAGGCATCTATCTGTTACCGTATGAGTAGAACTTTCTGTTTGGACAAGAGGGTTCAGATAAAAAGAAAAAAATAAAAAGAACAGTACAAGGCAAAATCATAGTTTTATTCTAACTCCAAAATAAAGTAAACCTTGTAACTCATTTTGTGAATCATTAGATTTACAAGTCAAAGGAACAATAAGTGATTAATAAGTCTCATCCCTTAACTTTGTGAGAATGAAGGCCCATAAATTCAAAGTGATTGGCCTCATTCTAGATAGACTATAAATGACAGATTAGGAGAATTTAGGCTTTTTCTTATCGCTTAACTGCCTTTTCCGAGATGACTAACTTTTTGCAAGTTATGCTCCAGTTCTTAGAGCAGGTTTCCCAGTGAGACTCTTCTATGGTTTAAGATCACTGAAGATTAAATGTTTACTTCTCCCCAAAAAACAAGCATGACTGGGCTTCCCTGGTGGTACAGTGGTTGAGAGTCCGCCTGCCGATGCAGGGAACAGGGGTTTGTGCCCCGGTCCGGGATGATCCCACATGCCGCGGAGCGGCTGGGCCCATGAGCCATGGCCGCTGAGCCTGCGCATCCGGAGCCTGTGCTCCGCAACGGGAGAGGCCACAACAGTGAGAGGCCCGCGTACCACAAAAAACAAAAAAACATGAGTGCAGTTTGGATAATTAAATAAGATAATCACCTGATTACTCTTTAAATGCTACCATTTGTTACTTTGCTTGCTTAAGATCACCCGGAAAGGTCCCCTCCATTAGTTCCTCTCTATAGCTTTAGACATATACTATCATATACTAAGAACTAGGTTAGTAGTACAGGACTGTTGAACAGAGCTATTGCTAGCTGGCATATTCATAGTAGAAAGTGAAATTAATGTGAATTACCTCATAGCCCAGAACTCTTCCAGTGTTTCTATTCCAGGCAATAGCATTCCATGAAACCTCCATTTCCGAAGCAGAAAAACTTTGAACAGAAGTTCCCCTTGGGG
The DNA here is from genome assembly GCF_011762595.2 of Tursiops truncatus. Taxonomy (NCBI): domain Eukaryota; kingdom Metazoa; phylum Chordata; class Mammalia; order Artiodactyla; family Delphinidae; genus Tursiops; species Tursiops truncatus. The sequence continues at coordinate 88,491,036 of NC_047043.1, read as the reverse complement.
CCAACTGAGGTTCTACCATCCAGAGAAAGACACAACCATCTTCAGCAGAGTTGTTCATGAAAACAAATGCAAAATATACATACAGTCTCAAGGAGGAGCATTCCAGTGCTGACCACAACTTACCATCTTCCCCAGAGTAGACAATGGATGTGGTACTCAGAGCTCCTTCTCCTTTCTTATTATATACACCCACTTTGACTTCAAAGGGAGAGAGGGGGGTGATGCTTTCATTTCTGTAAACAAACCTTGACGATTCTACAAATGGTACTCTTTCCTTGGTCCATGTTGTTGAGCCAACTGGCCGCAGCATGATGATGTATCCAAATTCCTCTCCATTCTGTAGTTCTTCTGGAATTGACTTGGGCAGAAGTGATCAATCACTGAGTATTTAGAAAAATGTATTGTACCGCTATTGTTATGTTTATTGATTGTTTGGCATATCTTTTGTAGAGATAGCATGGATATTTACCCTGTTTAATGAAGTATTGAAAAAAAAATACTTCTATTTGGAATGCCAATTAGAAAAATGATCCCAACTTAAGATACTCAGATAAATAAATGAAAAATTTAAATGGAAATGTAAAACAGGTTTTACATGTTTATATATCCTTCCTGATTATTCCTAAATTGTAATAATAAAATGGTTTATAAGATTGTAAGATTTTATAAGCTAAAACATAATTTTGATATAAAATTTTAAACTCAGCACAAAATTAACTTGTTAACTATTTCAAGGCTAGCCATGTTTTCCTTTCACATTTTCAACAAATTTTTATAAAATACAGGTGATATAATCAATGTGTAATAATATTTGCTTTAAAACATATAGACTGTTACTCAAACACAAACATATAAGGGACCGTCTAATATATATATATATATATATATTTTTTTGAAACATACATCTTCATTAGTCGTAGTATCAGTGTGCACTTTTCTTAATATTAAAAAACAAACAACAAAAAGTTTGCTAAGTCCCAGAGACAAAATTCTTTGAGTCATTTAAAACTTAAATTTATTAAAATTACAAAACAAAAATAGATACAAGTTACCCATTATAAATAATTATAACATTATAATCACATAAAGAAGTGAAAATGAATTAGTCCTTGAATTTAGACAAATATTCCAGCTGTTTATAAGCAAGTTATATTAAAAATGATAGAAGTTATTTAGTTTTTGTAAAGGAAGATTCTTTTTATTTCTGAACATTTTCATGTAGACTAATAAAGGCATACCTGGTAGGGCATAATGCTTGAGTCTCTCATGCACACAGCTTTATTCCTGAGGTTTTCCTTACCAAAGGTATCCATTTATTGTATCACATTATCCTGTGACTTAGACCACACATCTGGTTATCCAGCAGTGGGCACCAGAACAAAAGGCACCCTCTTGGTCAGAATCTTTGAGGTGTTCTGGTACAGAATCTCTGAATTCTTTTTTTTTTTACACATATATACATTTCATTCTTTTTAAAATAATCTTTTCCATTGTGGTTTATGCCGGGAGATTGGATACAGTTCCCCATACACTAGGACCTTGTTGTTTATCCATTTTAAATATAATAGTTTGCATCTGCCAACCCCAAATTCCCAATCCATCCTCCTCCCTACTGCCTTCCCTCAGACAACAACAAGCCTGATCTCTGTGTGTCTGTTTCTGTTTTGTAGATAGGTTCATTTGTGCCATATTTTAGATTCCACATATAAGTGATATCATGTGGTATTTGTCTTTTTCTTTCTGACTTACTTCACTTAGTATGATAATCTCATCCATGTTGCTGCAAATGGCATTATTTTATTCTTTTTTATGTTTGGGTAGTATTCCATTGTATATTTGTATCACAGCTTCTTTATCCATCAGAATCTCTGAATTCTATAGTGACCAGCAAACCCAATTAATTCCTCTCCCTTATGGAATTTGAATATGAAACATAGGTGAGTTGGGGTAATAATACATAAACTTAGAGCAAGCAATAAGTAGAAAACACACAGTAGCAGGGACACTGAGGCAGTGGAAGCTAGGAGAAAATCTAAGCTGTAAATTATACAGAGAAGGGATAGAATTTAGCCGTTAGTCAAGTAGAAAACTATAAACTATAAGTAAACTATAAGTAAAGTAAATAGGAAAAACTGAAGGAGGAGCAGGAGGGACTATTAGAACTGCGGCTGGGTTACCAGAACACATGACAGCAGGGTAGGGCTACGGTTCTCAGAACAGTGATGAATGATGTTCCGGTTCGTCTTTTGCCCTGTCTGCTTGGTTACTGAGACTTTTTCCCATCCTCATTACTTCCCATGTAGCTTTAAAATACATCCCCATTAACCAGGATGACCTGAGCTGCTCTCTTGCCATACATTCTTGCCATGTGGAACAACCTAAGGAATACGGACTGTGAAAAGCAGAAGAAAAATACATGTCCTGAAATCTTAGGAAAGAAAATGCTTCCTTGTGTTGACACTCCTTTCACAGGTAGATCAGAATTAAAATGGTTAACTTTGAGTGGTATGGAAGAGATTTATGAGAATTTAAGCTGCTTCCTAGAGAATTTGATTTCTTTTGGGTGCTTCTCTGATCTTAGATTTAATCAAGATGTTTATTAGTTCATCAGAGAAAGTGGAGGACTTTTGTTTTTGATAGTGAAGTGCAATGAATGTTTCACATGGTGTTCCCTCAAGAAAGATCTGAGTCCAACATGCTCAGTTTAGAGGAGAAAAAAAGGCTTATTTAGGACCTTCCTTTCATTCTTTCATATGGGCTGAGAGCCAAATGATGGAGAAATATATATAGCTATTTAACGTGGCCAGAAAGAGAGTTTTCTCCTTTAAGCAGAGAAAGTATTCAGCAGAATACAGAAATTCAAAAATTCCTCTGGTAATGAAATCTCTTAAAGCTGATAAAGATTAACAGTATAATTCTCCGTCACCGTGTCTGTAAGAACTACATTTTTTGTATAGACCAAGAGTCAGCAAACTACGGCCTTTGAACCAAATCTGGCCTGTAGTCTGGTTTTGAAAATAAAGGTTTTTGGAAACACAGTCACACATGTTAATTTGTATAATGATATGTGGCTTTTGAATGACAATGGCAGGGATGAGAAGTTGTGAAAGAGACCATGTAGCTTGCAAGGCTGAATAGTTTTACTGGCTGACCCTCTAGGTAAAAAGTGTATCAATGAGCAGTTTGGGTGTTTATTTCTTACTCTACAGTTTTTTATCCTATATGCCTAATTTTATAGTCATATTTTTTATGAGACATTTATCATAAGCACCTCAAACTTGCAGGTATTTTGGGTATAAACTAAAATAACATATGAGTAAAGATACCTTTAAAAAAGGTTAGCAGTTATTACATCCCTAAAGTTAGATAGCATGTCTAGGTTAGTGGAAAGATAACAAACCAAAACAAATAACCATACACAAAATACACATTACTTTGGCACAGGAGAAAACACGGGTCGATTATACCACAGTGTACTTATAAACCATAATGGTGGAGTTAGACTGAGTTTAGAACAGTGGTTGGACCTGGATTAGTGTTGAAAGCTCAATGGGTACTTCTTCATCCACAGTGCGGTGACTTTGGCCTGCAATAGTCTCTTTATGCCCAAGTTCTTTTTCACAGCATAGTTCAGATATGCTCTGATGGTACCTTTCCTGACCTCATTTCAGGCTGAGTTAAGACTGTCCTGTCAGTTTCTGAACATAAAGACTTTTTTTTTTAAGAAATTCATTTTTGTACCCCCACTGCACTACTCGTTAGTGTTCACTGAATTGAAAGTGTTACTATGTGCCTTCTGGTGGCTCAAATTAATGTATGCATTTCCTTCTAAGTACACATAACTGATTCCTTAAAGAAGTTTGGGCACCAGAAGAATTTGGCTCAGTAACTGCACGTACATTATGCCAAATGTGAATGATAAATGGGAACTTGCATCCATTTATGTAATAGTTTCTGTTAGTATCCTTATATCTGATATCCCAAGGAGAAATACACAGCGGGGATGATTTTAACTTAATTTTTTAAAAATATAGGTCAGAAAAAGTTTTCTGTAAAGGGTCAGATGCTTAAATATTTTGAGCATTTAGGGATCTAGGGTCTCTTGCAACATCATGAAAGCAGTGATACATAACACATAAGAGAATGGGTAGGGTCGTGGGTGAATTTGTTTAGGAAAACGGGGAGCAGGCCAGATTTGGCCTGTAGGTGATGGTCTCTGGAACCTGGCTTTAAAAAGAACATTATAAATCGTGGAAAGATTTTTTTTTTTTGGTAATTCACATCATCTCTATTTAAGAATAGTATACATAGGATTTCCCATTCTCCTCACGTATAGACTGAGTAAAAGCTGTGATTTACCAACCTTTAGTAATTTCTGACCATGGAGGAGAAAAAACAAGGGGTGAAGTTAGGCAGGTGATGAAATGCTTATATGGCCTTCAAAGAATATTGAAACCTAAATAACCTACTCACCATCCCACAAAACCAATCCTGTTTTAGACTACTTGAGAGTCAGTGTTTCTGTGGCAAACGTGTTTGGTAAACAAGAATAACTTGATTAACTTACTACTCAAGGCACATACAGGAAAACTCTTGGCCTCTCTAAACCATGACTTTGCATACGGACCATTGGAATTCTAATTTAGGACAAAGTAAAAAAGCATGGAGAGTCCTGTAGTCAGATGCTTATCTGCCCACCTATATTGCATTTCTAAGCCTATTTTCTTTTCTGAACGTGGCATTGCCACCAGCTAGCATTGTCATGAGGAGTAAATGACACGAAATGTCCAGCACAGCACTGAAAATCCTGTAAGTGCTCCACAAGTGAGCCACATCTCTCTCTGTGCACATCCATTCATCCAACAGGTACTTCAGGAGGTCGCACCACATACCAGGCACTGTGCTAGGCCCATAATGCATATGTGAAACTAGACGTCCAGAAGAAAGGACAACTTTTATAGTAGCTGCACCTGGTTCCTGGCTCTGTTGTTTACAACCTTTAGAAAACATCTCTGTGTCTCAGTGTTCTCTCATATGAAGAGGGTTTAATAATACTACTTTTTCTCTATCTGTAATAGAATTTTGTTTGTTTCTTTTTAAAAATTTTTTATTGGAGTATAGTTGCTTTACAATGTTGTGTTAGTTTCTACTGTACAGCAAAGTGAATCAGCTGTATGTATACATACATCCCCTCTTTTTGGGATTTCCTTCCCATTTAGGTTACCACAGAGCATTGAGTAGAGTTTCCTGTGCTATACGGTAGGTTCTCATTAGTTATCTATTTCATACACAGCATCAGTAGTGTATATATGTCAATCCCAATCTCCCAATTCATCCCGCCCCCCCTTCCCTCTTGGTATCCATACGTTTGTTGTCTACATCTGTGTCTCTATTTCTGCTTTGTAAATAAGATCGTCTATAGCAATTTTTTCAGATTCCACATATATGCGTTAACATACGATATTCATTTTTCTCTTTATGACTTACTTCACTCTGTATGATAGTCTCCAGGTCCATCCGTGTCTCTACAAATGACCCAATTTCGTTCCTTTTTATGGCTGAGTAATATTCCATTGTATGTATGTACCACATCTTCTTTATCCATTCCTCAGTTGATGGACATTTAGGTTGCTTCCATGTCCTGGCTATTGTAAATAGTGCTGCAGTGAACATTGGGGTGCATGTGTCTTTTGAATTATGGTTTTCTTTGGGTATATGCCCAGTAGTGGGATTGCTGGGTCACATGGTAGTTCTATTTTTAGTTTTATTAAGGAACCTCCATACTGTTCTCCATAGTGGCTGTATCAATTTACATTCCCACCAACAGTGCAAGAGGGTTATCTTTTTTCCACACCCTCTCCAACATTTATTGTTTGTAGATTTTGTGAGGAATAAAATGGACCATATTAGAAGGTCTTATACTACTGTAAAATCATTTACAGATGCAATGAATTCCTATTATTCTGCAACAGGGTTTCTAAACCTCAGCACTCTTTACATCTGGGGGCAGATAATTTCTTCTCATTGGGGGTGGGGGCGCTGTCCTGGGCATTGTAGGATGTTTAGCTGCATCCTAGCCTCTATCCAGATGAACCTCTCGCCTTAGTTGTAACCAACCAGACATGCCCTCAGACATTGTAAATATCTCCTGAGGGATGAAACCACCCCTGCCTCCCAATGAGAGCCCCTCTAACATATCAGACATCATGATTTTTAACTAAAACATCCATAGCCATCATGTTCTTAAGTGTGATATTAAAATGTCTATGGAAGTGGATATTTTGGCTATGAAAATTATCGCCACAGTGTCAGAAACATGTACACAGGCCAATGAAATAGGGCAAGGCTCTTTTATCAGTTATAGCTGGGGCTCAAAGCTGATAACAAAGGTATGAAGTGCCATGCATTCTAAAGAGAGACATCAAACCATTTATATATAAGTCTACCTGGCGAAACTTAGCCTATAACCCAAGAGAAATGTACAGAAAGGGAATGTTGGTTTGTTTAGGGAGAGATTAGTAGGAAGATATTTCTTTTGAGACGGTTGTAGAAAAAGCTGTGCATTCCTATCCCTCCACCCAGGGGAAAGCAAAGGGGCTACTTCTTACCCCTTGCCTAACCAAGTGAAGAGGCTTCAGAAAGAAACACATGATATGTATTCTCTGTAATTTAGGGGATGCAGCTTCTTTTAACTGACAAATGCCTGAGAAACTTCCAAAGGGGAGAGAGAGCTGGACAGTGTATTGTGGCAGAGTGAAGAGAGGCTAAGTGGGGACACACTGCACTTCCATGGAACATAGAGCAAAGGTGCATGTTTGCTGAGGGCAAATGTGAAAACCATGTAGGGAGCTATCCATGAGCAACGTTACGGTTGCTCTGTCATCATAGGGTTGCAACCTTATGATGCTGTATCCACAAAGAGCGTCTAGAGGAGAGAGATAACCTCTATCAGAACAGTCTGGCCATGGGCCACCAGATTCCAGGAACTGAGGAGACCTTCTGGCAGCTTGCACCAAGGAACGACAACCAAAAGTTTGGGCACTTCTTTGGACGCTGCCCCCTTCGCCGCACCACCAAAAACCACCAAAAAACAAAGCAAAACAAAAAAACTGCTCTATGAAATGTCAACGTCTGGTCATTTACCATTCCTAGAGTATACCAAAGTCAAATTACAAATGTACCAGCAGTCAGGACTTTTTCTGTCCTTTTCCTCTCCTCCCAATCCCAGTTTACTACAACTCTGGAGGAACTAGTTTGGGAAAGGAGAAATCGAATAGCAGAGTGGAGAAAAGGTGGAGAACTGCCTATGCATTCCCTTTCACACTATAGCATTTCTCCGCTGAGGCAAGCCTGAGTGTCTAGAAACGAAAAACTTTAGATTGGTTGAAAGTCTAAAGTTTATGATAATAAACCAGGTTGAAAACAATTTTAAGTATAAAAATGAACCTACCTGTTGATACTTAATAATAATGACTACAAAAGCTATCCCATCTGCCTAAGCTTTCACCTAGATGCAGGGTAGAACAAAGGAAGGATTTAAGGAACAATGATAGGGAAATTATTTTCTACCTGTGCTCTGCTGAGTCTTACTCATGAATAGTTCTAGAGGTAATAAATAAATAATTTCTAGTTCATTAACTAATAACAAAAATGCTACTGACCCTCCTTCAATAGACATTGAACTTCTGTTTCTTATATTTGGAAGCAAATAGTGTTGAGTTAGTCACACTCTCTTAACTTTAGTAGAAATACAAAAAGTTTCCAATACCTCTTTTAAATAATGCATCATCAGGAGTCTCTCATACCACGTATTTTTATATACTCAATAGTGATCAAATAAATCTTCTTTTTTGTTTTTCAATATTCCTCTTTGCCAGCTAAATCTTTTTCCTTCAAAGTAACTCAGTTGGATAGAAAATTACCTCCCACGTAATAACGAGTTCAGACCGACTTCCTCCACCTCCATTGATGTTTGTTGGTGCCATGACAGGGACTAAAGCAACCAAGAGAAACATAGGATGGCAATTACTAAAGTACCTCTTCATTGGGAAGAATTTTGTTTTTGGATTTCACCTTTCAAGATCTCACGCAGACACATTATGAGAGAGTCTTGCATTTTTAATGAACATAAATTATGTTTACACATATCCAAATTTCTAGGAGAGAGGACACAGTTGTGTTTGATACAAGAGCACCCTGGCTCCAAAATTAATTAAAAATCGACTAACATCGTATATTTGACATTATTATGCATCGTCTGCTAATTGGCAAAATGATGTTCCATGGTAACTGCGACATTGCTGATTTAGTGCCTAATTATACAGTTGTGCTGTGAACAAGTTACTTAGGCAGTCAATTAATTTTTTTTCAATAAATAAACTAAAATAATTTTTCTTTTTGCTAGCCATCAGGATATTTTAACATTTAAAAATGAATCTTTAAAGATATATAAATTTTTAAAATTCTTGTTTTATATCTCTTTGTTTGAATCTCAAATCTCTCAGTACAGAACAGGACTTTTCCTCTAATTTTTCACAATCAAAGTAAAATGTTCTCTGATCAAGGATGTGATTGAGAGGATTCCCTGGGTTTAACTCTAGGACCCTAAGTCTCAGTGGTAGAACATTCCAGACACTGATCATTTTTACAAATTAGGCAAAAATATGTCCTTCAACTATACCCTTGTGAGGACTAGTGTAATGAAACGTAAATAGTTCAAGGCAAATTGTAAAATCGATGGCAATTGTGAGCATGAGTAGAGTATCATAGTATATAATCAGAATGAAACTTTATACATGTTGAAGTGTTAAAAAGTATTCTTTTCCCTGCAATAATAGCAAAAGTATGCTAAATCTGTGATAATGGGTAAATCTGCAGGGTATACTTTATATATAGATAAAATTATCTATATCGATCATTTTTGAATTAAAATATGTAATGTTTAATTACTCATTCCAAGATTTTCTCCCACCATTTATACCATTCAGATAAATCTAGACTACTTATTTTATTTATTCCCATTTCATACATATTTAACTCTATAAATGATTCAGTGATATAATAATCTCATTGTTCTTTTAAGTAATAACACCAGACGTTATCTACTTCCATATTCAGATTGACCCTAACTTTGTCTGCTTTGATCTTCATAATTTATTTAAAGGATTGCCTTGAACCTATACCCTGTCTTCTAAGCCTTCCAATGCCTTTGGCCAAAAGCAGCATGAATTGGAATAGCTTCTACAGTTGCAGGGTTTCTCATACTTGACAGTTTACAGTAACATATTTCAGGACAATTGAATAGTTTAGATACGTAAGGAAATTATTTTAAATTATACTTTAACTCTTTGCAAAAATTTCCAATATTCTGGGTAATAAAGCTCCCTCTTTTCTTCAGTTTTCAAATGAGCCATATGCATCCTAAAGCCATATTGAGAAGAACTGTCTTTGATGATAGCAGCAAACAAACAAACAAACAAAACCTCACAACCTCTCACTTCAGTATGATTTGGAGCCTCAGGGAAATCATTATGAATACCAAGTCTCATTATGCTACTGAAATGAGAGCGTCCATGGTTAACAGAAGGTGACATAAAAACTTTACTGTAAAAACTTTAGTTAACATCAACCCTGCCCAAAACTATCATAATATAAATCAGCTGTAAACAAACAATCTGAAATTGAAGCTAATATCCAGAGTCATGGACCACGCTTCTAGATTCTTATCCAGTTGGTCTGTGGTAGGGCCTGGGAATTTCTATATTTAGACATTTCCTTATGTCAGTCTTTATCCCATTTAGGTTAAGGCCCACTGTTAATGGTGAATGCTGGTGCCTAAGTCTGGATGTCTGGGTTCAAATCCTGACTTTGTCCAAAACAATCAGCTAACATCCTGGTCTTCCTTTTCTTCCTCTTATCAAAGTGAGGACCCTCCTCTCAGCTCTAAATTTTTAGAATTATTTAAGATATCACTACCAAATATGCTGTTTTCCAGCCATAATCCTATAATAAAATGATTAGCATTACCTTTAGTTTAAAAAAAATGATTTATTGACATCTGACAGTTGCACACACCGTTGAAATAGTTCTTGTTAAACTAAGCCAGCAGCATCAGTGATCCTCCATAGGTGACTGGATAAGAATGTGAACTTTGTTGGCTACATGCATTGCGCAGATCAAATGTCACCTTGGATGTGAAAGTTTAAGAGTGGAACAAAGGATCCATTGAAAAGAGCTTAAGAAGGTGTGATTTCTGAGACAGGTTCCACTTGTATTCTGCTGTTCAGTGAACCAGTTGATGCTCAATTATCACTTCTGTTAAATGAGTTTAAAATTTACCTCATTTGCCTGTGGAAAAATTTATACTATCGCTCAATGAAGCTGCAGCTAAGTCAGAGTTGAGAAATAGATGGAAATGTGTGGCTGGCTGCACCATCAGAGTCTCAGTTAATTCTTGGCTACAACATTTAATGAAACAAGCAGTAACTCATTTGCATTTACAAATCTACAGATTCTTGAATGGATTTTTGCTAGAAAATAGATGAGATGAGAGGACAGCTTTTGAAAAATTCTAATTTTTGACATGCCTGCTTAACTATAATCATCTCTTTTTGAATTCACTTTTTGGGAGAAAATACACCTTGCTCTGTGCACATACAAATGGAAAATAAGAGCCACTGATTTACTGCCTCTGATTTTGGACCAAAAATACTACCCTTCTCACTTATTTTCTTTAGGAACTATACTTTAAAAGGTCTTCCACATCTTTAGAAGACATTGATTTCTTACCTGATGCTTTGGTTCTTAACACTTCTGATGGTTTACTTGGTTCTCCAATCCCAATGCTATTCCCGGCAACAACACGAAACTCATATTCCACCCAAGGACTCAAACCAACCACTGTTGCATTGTATGTCTTACCATTGAGAATTTCTGGAACTGAAAAGAAGGGGATGCTTCAGGCCCCTAAATTGGCACTAGTTAAAAACAATCAGTTATTCAATTAAACAAACACACCATCTGTTTTAGAAAATTATTCAAAACTACTTGTGTCACTTACCTGTAGAAACAGCCTGCCAACCCACAGAAAATGGTGTCCGAGCCTGAATACTAAATATTTGAATGGGACTGTTATTATCTGAGCCTGGTCTCCAGCTTAGTTGAGAAGTAGTACTGGAAATGTGTTCCACTCTTACATCTTCTGGGGGACCTGGGGGACCTTGAAAAATATGTTTTATGATGAATATATTAGAAATTATTAAATTCATGGATTTGGGACAGGGATAGTCTAATCTGTTATGCTTAGAAAATAAAATATTGAACATAATGTATTTTAGCACATTATTTGAGATAAGTCCCTATTAATTCAACTTACATGGTGAGAGATTAATTTAGAAATTCTTCCCTTGAAGATTAGAAAATGCCAGTCATGGGGTGGTTGAATATCATCCGATAGGGAGTTAACCTCAAAAATTGAGAACCGTTCTTGTCCATTCTCTCTTGAAAGCTAACTCAAATAAATGCATCTGATATGGAGACCTTCAGGAACATGTGACTTTGACCCTGCTCTGACAAGAATGGTTTATTATGAATAGAAAGCATGTCTAAATTTTAGGGACCGACACTGCTTGCTAAGTCTGACCATTCCTTATAAAGAGACAAAACCCACTCATTTCAATATCCATATCTATACCTGTACCCTGGAGTCTTAGAGTTTAAAAAATAAAAAAATCTGTACTATTTATCTCACTTTTTTATCATAATGTGGTTACTCAAAGATCTACCAAGTATCAATACATATTAACATTTTTGATTGTGAATAAACTGTGTACTCATTCATTTTCACCATTTATGCTTACCCCTCACAATAATATCAGCTTCAGCAGATAAACTTTCGAGAGTTGTTTTTACTGTGCATAGATATTTTCCTGAATGATTTAACTGAATATTCCTTATCATCAAATCCCCAACAGATTCCTGCAGATAGATACGGAAAAAGGTATAAAAACATAATCATACCCAGCAGGTCCCTTTTTTTTTTTTTTTTTTACAGCTGGATAAATACTAAATATAAGGCAGCTCTGAAATTAGGAGATATACTAGTATCATTATAGTTTCTCATATTTGATCCTTTTTATTATCCACTTTATTATAATTGCATCCAGAACACAAGCATTTCTGTGAAAGACATAAAACAAAATAACACAAAACAAAAACAAATGCAACTTCATAAACAGACAGTGACTATCCATGCAAATCAATATGGGGAGAATAATTATGAAAGATGTTGATTCATGTAAAAGACTTGATTCATTTTATTAAGCACTTAAAAATTTCAGCAACTTACTCCTCCAATCCTCTCAAAATGAGCCACTCCTTTTTTTAAGTCTATGACATCTCCATTGAAAGACCATAGAAATACAACTTCAATGGAGGAGTCATGGGACACCTGGCAGGGTAGGACTATACTCTCGCCAACTGTAACATCCATTTTGGAAGGTGGCACGGTAATAACAGTCCTCTCTGTTGAGAAAAAATATTATTATTATAAAAGCTTATCAAATGCTAGCATATGGCTATAAAATATATATTTTGAATGGTTTTGCCATTGTTTGAAATTATATAAATACAACATGAAGCTCTACTATACAATATGAAAAATTATATTCCCACTTTTCAAATATTTTTGCATTAATCAACATAGCCTATTACTTGTAAGAAAATTCAAGACATACTTTCATTTATACTTAATATAAAAATAAGTAGCTCATAGAAAACTGTGGACCTCAAAAGGCAGCAGTCCCTACGTAGAGAATGCACCACACCATTTTTATTATTATTTTATTCTGAAATTCCAGCCACAATATTACAATCCACACAATGGTTACAGCTGTAAATATTCTATGTTAATTTCATGTACTATGAGACAAATTGCATCCCTAAGATCATAACTACTTTATATTATATCAAGATTTATAATCATAAGCTTATATTTGAAAATGTGAATACAACATATTTATTCTATTTCTGACATAGCAGTGATAAAAACTTTCTATTTTAGATAAAAGTGCAGCACGAATAGGAAAGAGGTAACTTTTTTCATCGAGATTTTACAATTTTAGAATTACACATCCATCATAAAAAAATTTCTCTCTAGAAATATGAGTCACAATATCAGCCCTTGCTCTACAAGTCATATCATGTCATTGACCCATTTCAAAGGATAATTCCAAACAGTGTTCCAGCTGGACTTGTGAGTCCTATATTTCTGTGGTTAAAAGAGACTCATAGTGATATCATTTTTGACTACATTTTTTATAACAAAATACATAGTTTTGATTTTAGAGGACTAAGAATTGACCAAGATGGCAACTCAGTAAGCACACACACAAAAAAAACCCTGGACATACATTTGGATTTAGATATGCACTATCTTAGCAAAATAAAGTATGTTTTAAGGGATTTACATTTAAGAATTAGGGATTTTGGCAAATTATAGTGAAAGCAAGTATCATCCATAAAGAAGTTTCAAAACGAAATGAGGACCCTGGAAAATCTCTTTCTCTAAAGATCACTCATAAGATAAAGTTTTACCCTCTAGGATATAGGCTAAAAGCTTTACTTTCCTTCTGGCTTCTTTGTGCTGCTCAAGAAATCAAAGTAGCATTGAGGTTGAATTTATATGTTCATATGGATGAGTGTGCCACTGTATTTTATCAATAGAATGTTTAAGTATTATTCCAACATTTTAAAATTTGTGATTGTTTCCTTAATAAACAAATAGGAAGTAATCTTGGGCCTTAAGGTACATATTGATAAAAGAGTCATGGAAAAATAAAAGCACATATTTTATTTCTGAATATAATGAAGAAAATCTAAATCTACATCAGATTGTATCTGTGTCTTCATATTTTCATATTTTAAAGATACTCTTTACCTTATTATATTAGACACGTGTACTTTTTATTCTAATTATTTCTGGGGAAAAGTTTAAAGAATGATTTTGTGGACTAAGTCCATTCTTAATTCCAAGCTGCCTTCAGACGTCTCCCACAAAGAAAGAATAAATACTAACCAGGGTTTCAATAACACATTTTAAGACTAGAGAATACTTTCCTTCTTGTAGTATCCTTGAAAAAAATATATCGCTAATATCTTATTTACACTTATGGGAGGATGAGTTGGCTAACTGGTTGTGCTGGTAGAGCAAAATTGCTGTGATTTAAAGTTTTGGATCATGCAGTTAAAATAATTTTCAAACATTAAAAATGAAAGCCTCTCCTTCCATTTATGGCACTACAAAGTGGCAACATTAGACAAATCATCCCCTATATACAGTTTGTCAGTAGTATAGTAATTATGACTAAAACTTCATGAATAAGAAGCATTTATAATTCATTATAATGTTTACATGTTCTCACTAGTTCATTCATTCATTAACTAATATTTATTGAGCAACTACCAAATTCCAGCTGTCTGCTAAGTATCGGAAATACAATGGAAGGAGAAGGAAAAAAAAAAAGCACCAAATAAAAATGATGTGGTGCTTGCCTTCACAGAGATTTAAGAATAAAATGAGAGGCTGACGTTAATCAAATCATACTCAGAAATACATAGTTACAAATGTGATAAATGCCATGTATTAGAAATAAATGATTCTATTAAAATAGTGAATCCTGAGGGATCAGGTTATTGGGAAAGGGTTGCTTTAGCTGACAGTAAAAGGCAAATAGGAGTTAGCTAAGTAAACATAATAGGCAGGGAGAAGTAACTTTATTCACTATGCAGGCAAGAGCATTTACAAAGAATCTGTGCAAAGAAGAAGAATGGTTTGTTGAGGCAAGGCAGCCATTTAGCTGGAAAGAAGTGTTGGAGAGTAAAACAGGAGTGGAACATGGAGAATATGAAGCTTGGTGTTGGTGGTAGTCAGAATGTAAGCTTTAGATGTTTTTAGGACCAGCTACATAGTTTTTGGGTCACAGTATGAAACAAAAATGCGGGGTGTTTTTCTTTGAAATTACTTTGCTTTAAAAATAATATATTACCGGGACTTCCCTGGTGGCACAGTGGTTGAGAGTCTGTCTGCCGATGCAGGGGACCAAAAAAAAAAAAAAAATAATAATAATAATAATAAAAATATATTACCTACAAAATGTAACAGGGTAATAATGATACATGAGTAACAACATAAACATACAAATTGCAAAAATATATTTTTGATTCAATTTTATATATACATTAAATAATACTTTATTAAAGTTATATCTTGATTGATCATAAGATTTTTCTCACTTTTCTATAAATTTATTAGGTCATCAGAATTTATGTTTTAGCAATTTTATTTTTAAGTGATTGACATCGGTTGCACGTGGCAAATGTAAAATCGCAGATGCTTTTTGATATTTTTTTATTTTTGCAAAGATCTTTCTGTTGATGCAATTGTTATGGAACCATTGAGAGTATTTTATAGGCTGTGACAACATTGGAATAAATTTCTGATAAATTATTTTGAAATGTGAATCTTAGATCATCTAGAGCTGATGATTCTCAAGGAACAGTCTTTTCTAGAAAGATTTATCTCTTCATACAAATCCATTCTGTTTAAGTCTGAATTGAGATGTAAATTTAAACAATGGAACTGTTACATTCTTCGGACATATCCTGTAACTTGTGGAGGTTTCACGAGAAACTAAAAGTGGCTTAATGGTTTGTGTGTAATCCAAAACGCCTGTTTATGCATTCTACTGCTGTATCTTTTTTTTTTTTTTTTTTGCGGTACGCTGGCCTCTCCCTGTTGTGGCCTCTCCCGTTGCGGAGCACAGGCTCCAGTCGCGCAGGCTCAGCGGCCATGGCTCACGGGCCCAGCCGCTCCGCGGCATGTGGGATCTTTCCGGACTGGGGCACGAACCCGTGTCCCCTGAATCGGCAGGCGGACTCTCAACCACTGCGCCACCAGGGAAGCCCCTGTTAATTTTTTTTAAGATAGGAAAACTGGTTTATTGTTATGTTGAAAAGATCCCCTTGTCATTTAAAAATACATTCTGAAATATTTATAGAAGAAATTATGATGTTTATGATTTGCCTCTAGATATTTGAGGTGGATGTTGGGGAAGTAGGTGAGGGTATAGGTGAAACAAAGTTGGATATGAGTTGATGATTATCAACCCTGATTGATGAGTACATAGGTGTTCCTGGTACTGTTTTCTCTACTTTTCTGTGTGTTTCTAATTTTCAATAATAATAAAAGAAAGACATAAAGGAAATGATGGGGGTAGTGAATATTTATATACAGAATAGGGAGACATCTTTTCCATTCAGCTTCTAGTGTGAAGAGGACCGACCACTTTTTGAAGGTTATTCTAAGTTTGAATGACATGCGTTAATGGAGAGTTCATAAAATTACAGAATTTTAATATTTACTCTTTTCAGTCTGTTTCAGTGAGATTCAGATCATATGAAAACAGCTTAATCTAACAATCCTATCCTTAAGAAGTACAAGGAAAAGCTTAATAAAATATAAAATGCTTTTGATGAATAGCCTGACTCAGATTCACCTTGTCAGAATAGACAATGGTATTTCCAGAACCCATCTTTAGTTAAGAGCACCTCAGGAGACATGAAAACTAGTTACAAAGTTTCTCTCAGAACTGTTAAGCATGATTTCTTTAAACATAAGTGTGGCTTGTTCCCTGTATCAATGGCCAAACACTCTATTACATATCATGATCCCCAGCTACATTTTTACAAGCCAGGGATGGCAATCCATCATGTAATTAGTCTTTCCTGAGCATCCAGAAAATATTACTTTTGGTCACTTTTTGTTTGTTTCTTTTGTACTTTTAACTCAGTTGAAATCTCCATCTGTGAGTGATAATCTTTCACGGTCATTGTTCAGAATAATAACTGCTCAGGTGGTTCTGAATTATCAGAGGATTGATGAATGTTAAGAAAAATCATCAAATCTTTCTCCCTCTGTACAACATGTGATTCTGCCTTCATTTGTCTATGACATTATTGGAAATGTTATTAAGATACTGATATAAAGGAAACTAGTGTATAAATAGCACTTAAAACAGGTGATGAAAGTCTCTGATATTTTCTCTCATTAGTTAACTTGTGAAGACTAGAAATAAAAACTTCTAAAATCTGGTCCTCTTCCTAATTCCTCAGAATCTCAAATTAGCCTCGTATCAACATATTAACTCTTCCCATTGCTTTTAATTTCTTCTTCAATCTGTGACCACATTCCTTCTGTTTATAGGAGTTTCATTAGTATTTCTTTTAGTGCAGATTTGAGTGATAGCTTCTCCGAGGTTTTGTTTGGTGAAAGCATCTCTGTTTTGTCCTCATTTGAGAGGATATTTTGCTGGGAGTAGAATTTTATTGGTATTGTCTTTCAGACCATTAAAAATGTCATTCCACTGTCTTCTTGATTCCCTTAATTCTGTTGTTATGTCAGCTGTCATTGTCATTGTTATTCTTTTGAAGATAATGTGTGTTTTTTTTTAATTGGGATGATTTTTCTTTCCTTTGTTTTCACTACTATGTGCTTATTTAAACTTTCCTTTGTGTTTATCCTAATTAAGGCTCATATGATTTCCTGAATAGATGGCTGATGTCATTTTCAGTTTTTCTGAGCTCTCTGGAAAATCTTTCTTCAAACTGGTCATCCCACATCCCTTCTCTGCCCCTTTGGGAACCACAATTTCATGTATGTTAGACCTATTCACCATCGACAATATATTCTTTGTGTTCTTTTTTGTCTTTCCTATTGCATTTCC
Source organism: Tursiops truncatus (assembly GCF_011762595.2). Classification (NCBI taxonomy): domain Eukaryota; kingdom Metazoa; phylum Chordata; class Mammalia; order Artiodactyla; family Delphinidae; genus Tursiops; species Tursiops truncatus. The sequence continues at coordinate 88,473,256 of NC_047043.1, read as the reverse complement.
TCTCCATATTGGATATCTTGTATTCACATATCTTCCTCTTTACTAATCTTCTTCTCTACCATATCTAATCTGCTGTTAAGTCAGTCTATTTTGTTCTTAATTTTAGCCTTTGTATTTTTCACTTCTAGAACTTCCAACTGATGTTTAATACGTGCCATTTCTCTTCTGAAATTCTCCATCTTTTCATCTTTTAAGAAAAATACTAATCACAATTATTTTAAAACCCTTGTGTGATAGCTTCTATATTTCTATCAGCCGTGACTTGTTGCTGTTATCTGATATTTCCCTGGGTTTTGGTCATTTGGTCCTGGCTCCAGCTATTCTTGGTAACATTTTATGAAATGTCAGGCACTGTGGCTCAAAATGTAAATATTTTCATTTTGTTGTATTTTTCCCAAGAAGACTTAGTTTTTAAGCAGGCAATTGAAAAAGAGCAGAATCTAGTCAGGAATTGATAAAAATTGAGTCTGAAGTCATTGATTTTAAGTCCTGGTCAATTTTGCTCTGCTTTTATTACTAAGGGCATACCCTGAGGTGTCTTGATTCCAGATTGAATTGTTTAGCTGGCCTCATTCTATTTGGTTGATTATCAGCCCCACTTTTTTCTTTCTGGCACTGTGAGAACACCAAAATTTCTGCTCGAGATTTTTATTTTTAAAATATTTTTACATTATTTGTGATTGATATTGGTACGATGTTTGTGTGATAAATCTACTTCAACTAGTCAGGACAGAAGTTTCGCCAGTATTATTAACTTTTTTAATAGATTATGTGTAGGATTGGAAATATTTAGGCCATTTATCAGTAGCTTTTTAGATAATAGCTTGAACAGTATGATACTTAATGTCATTTGGAAAAAGAAGTGAGCACTACTTTGGACAGATGTAGAAACCCTTAACATAAAAATATACTAATTGTTTATTCAGTATTTTATTCAAAACCATTTAATTAGTATTGAACCCTTACTTTCTTCCAGGTGTACATCAGTGTGAATACTGAGCAAATAAAACACCACCAAACTGAGGAGCCTTTAGAGGATTTGCATAACAGAGGCAAAAAACTCATCTACAATTTAATAGGAACACTCAAGCTTCTAGAAGGGAGACAAAGATGGAATTGAGGCCCATACTTTTGAGGCTATGGGTGAGTCTCTTAATTTCAATATTGTTATCATTTTGGGCCAGATTATATTTTGTCGCATGTATGTGTAAGTGGATTCAGAGTGAGGTGGGGAGGCTGTTCTGTGCATTATAGGATATTTAGCAGCATCTTTGGCCTCTACCTACTAGATGTTAGTAGATCCTTCAGTTGTGACAGCGAGAAATATCCCTACACATTGCCCTATGTCCCCTAGGAGGCAAAATAAACTTAGTTGGGTATCTCTGTGCTAGAGACACACTTTGGGAAAGTGACAGTAATGGTTTAAACTAATGTTTGGTCATTGAAGTTATGGGACCTGGTTAGATTCTTTACATATCTTGATGCTGAGTCCATTTGTTGGACAATGGGATATGGGGTTTGAAAGAAGGAAAAGAGTGAAAATGACTACAAGGATTTGGCTTGAGCAAGTGTCGGTGTAGGCTGTCATTAATATAGTGGGGATTTACTGTGGCAGGAGCAGGTTCTGGGAGCGAGAGTTAGGAGGTTAGTGTTATGATATAGTAAATTGGTAAGTGAAGATAAATTGGCAGTTGGATTTGGGATTAAGATAGATAATTAAGCTGGGTTATCATTTTGGGAATTAGCTTGTAGATTTTAATTCGAGGACAGTTCCCTGTGATATTCCAAATTTAGGAAATTGGTAAGATTCAGAGGAACTAGAAAAGGAAATTGAAAAGGAATGACTCAAGATGTTAAAGGAAAACCTGAAAAATACTATGTCCTGGTAGCCAAGTGAGAAATGTATATCAAGAACTGTGTGATCAGTAGTCTGATACTTTAAGTAAGATGACTGAGAACTGACCGCTGGATAAAACAGTGTGGAGGCTACTAGTCACCTTGTTAAGAACAGTATTGATGAAATGGTAGGAAAATAGCCTGGTTGCATGGATTCAAAACAGAATTGACCAGAAAGATTGAAAAAAGCAAGCTCGTATAGACAACGTTTTAAAAGAGGTTTGATATAAAGGAGAAAAGTCAAATATGGCAGTAGCCGGAGGGGAAGTAAGGTCAGAAAATGACAGCTTTTTAATGATGGGAGTAACAGTATGCAAGTACAATGGTGGGAGTGATGCATTAGAGGGTATAATAGAGATGAAAAAGACAAGTGAGGGAGAGGGAGGGGGTAAGGAGAGAGAGAGAGAGAGAGAGAGAGAGAGAGAGAGAATGTCCCTGAATGTGAGAGGGAATCATATCTAGTGTACAAGTGGAAGATTTGAGTCCATGATCCATAATCTCCCAAACTGTGCTTTCTAGATTACTTGACAAATTTTGTTAAGCAAAAAATAGCTAAAGCTTGACTTCTTCTAAATATTAGCAGAGAAAAATACAATCACAATAAAAAAATAGGATGTACAACATCCTGGCGATGATAATTGATTACATAGTATTTACTTCAAGTTCTTTATAAACATCTAAAAAATGATGCCAAAAGAATTTTTTTTTTTTCTAAGACATTGATCCACCAAAACAGAGATGAAAAGGGGAGACAAAATTTGAGGAACTGGAATGAAGTTGAATGACTTCTAACTGACTTACTGTAAAGGTCAGTCATAGGCTGGCAGTGGGAAGGCTGAGGAGAAAACTTATTTAGCATGTCTTTATGAATTAATTCATTTTGGAATTTATGAATAGGATGCTATTTGGTCTCAAGAGTGTTTTCCCATCTCAGAAGGAGACCAGCAAATTACTTTCCTGAGAGGATATGCATCAGAGGGTCTCTGAACTTCTGGTCACCAAGCAGTTAAGGGTGAGGGGCTTCTACTGAAAATAGTGGAATCAAGGAAACATGTACAGGGTGAGGGCTGAGATCCATGTGTTGTAACCTTCTGAGGGTGCTGTCTGCTGGGCTTTTGCTCTCCAGGCAGGAAACCTGGGTGGGAGGTGAGGGACATTTTCCTAGGGATCTGATGAGCCTGCAAGAAAAGATCCAAATATAGTGACCTTAGAGTTTTCCAAGGAAATATCTTGGCCAGATCATCTAAATGTGAAGTCCAGTCATTCAAAAATCCCCACACTAGATCAGAGCTTTCTGTAAGACTTTTAGTGACCCACTCTTAAATATGAGCAGACAACAGATGCACAAAGTATCTTTGTACACCTCTTAATAAAGGATAGGGATTAAAACAAAGAAAGAGAAGAAAGTAGTTTGGGACAACAGAGACCATGCATAAAAAATAAGCTAGAAAAACTACAAGCAATATTTTCAGAGGAAGGGGGAGAAAAAGAGCGAGGCCAGAAAATAAAAGGACACTTAGAAATTCTTTCAAAATAGCAAAAACAAAAATACAATAGAAAGTTTGGAAGATAAAGTTGAGAAAATCTCCTAGAAGATAGAGCAACAAAGCTATAAAATGGATATGAGGAGAGAGAAACAAACAAAAATATATATATGTGTGTGTGTGTGTGTGTGTGTGTGTGTGTGTGTGTGTATAAATCATAAGCATGTATATAAATTATATATATCTAAATATATATATAATTATATAAAATACAATATTATATACGTAGATAGGTAAATAGTTACATACATACATACATACACACACGCATAAACTTGAATACCAGTTTAGGAAATCTTTTAAATAATAGGGATTTCAGAAAAAGAAATGGAGTAAATTATTAAATTATTTGGGAAGATATTCCAGGACCAAGAACTACGAGTTTCCAGGATGACAAAGTACACCAAATGCCCTGTAAAAAGGTTGAAAATAAATTTACACCATGGCACATCATCATGTAATTGTGGGACACTGGGAAAAACAGACTTCTAGAGAGAGAGAGAGAGAGAAAAGATGTCACAAACAACAGGTCAGAAATCAAAATGGCTTCAGCTTTTAGAGCAGAGTAACATCTCCAAATTTATGAAGAATCCTGATTTCCAGTCCAGAATTCTGTTTCCAACTAAACCATCAATCAAATGTAATCATAGTGTAAAGACATTTTCAAACAAGAAAGATCTCAAAAACATTGCATTTTTCTTAAATTGGTTCTCAGAAATCCATAGGAAGATGCAGTTTACCCAAATGAGGAAGTATGTCAAGAGAAAGGTATGGTGCTTAGGAAACCAGTCTTCCCATCACAAAGGTAGATTGATATTAAAGGAAGAAAGTTGAGATAGAACTGAGGGATGAATTGTTGCCAAGTCCGTAGAAAACTAAGCAAACAAACAAGAAAATTACTAACTCTAGGAAAAGCAAGCACAGGAAAATCAAAGCTAGTACTCTGAAATAAACCCTGTAGAGAAAACAAACAAACAAGGAAATCAGTGTGATAGAGTCTTTAATTCCCCACCTCTGGCAAGCAAGAAATGGAGGAGTTTTTAATCTTTATTAATACATTTTTCCTCTTTGTACATATACTTGCAGTAGGCTAGGTTGTTGTATATCCACTAAAATCTACATGCAGTACTTGGTATTTATATTATATTCCACCATAGGCAGAGCATGATTTAATTCCAATTTACAAAGTAACCGTGGTCAGTATATTACAGTTTCTCTGCAGTTACCATAACCCATTTATCTTCCACTTCAATATTTAAATGATTTAGAACAAATATTAAAAGACTACCCTGAGCCCCAGAGTAAAAGAAACAAATGAAGAATTGTCTGGAGAAAGTAATTGTCTAAAATTTGAGTTGTCTAAATGAGAAAACAAGTCTAAGTATCAGGCAAGGTAACACCAAAAAATTCCCTAGCAAGTAATAATGTAAAATGTAAACACAGATCTTCTATATTAACAAGTAATCAAAACAGAGCCTGACATCTATTTAAAAAGCGCATGCACTGTAGATTCTGCTTAATGAATTAAATATGCCAACTACTCACTTTCAAAGCAGTAATACATAATAGGCAATGACTATTTATGGGATCATATTTATATTTCCTATAAATAGATAGCATTCGCTCAGTCCTCCAACTGTAACTTTATGCTGGGTTGTAGTAAAACATCAGGTTGAAGTGTTCTGTAGTTTTAAAAGGGATGGAATGAGGAAATTTTACTTTGCTTGCCTACAGGACCTAATAGAAGATGTTTTCTTCTGAACATTTATGTTGGGATAAGGGTAGATGAAACGAGAGAATCAAATCCAGAAGAGGAGAATCAGAGTCAATCAATTCATTTGATTATTTTTCCCCTCTACACCCCCTTGCCCCCCTCCTACCCCATTCCTTTTTTTGGCTTGAAAGAATTTTTTTTTTTTTTTTAACATCTTTATTGGAGTATAATTGCTTTACAATGGTATTAGTTTCAGCTTCACAACAAAATGAATCAGTTATATATATACATATATTCCCATATCTCTTCCCGCTTGCGTCTCCCTCCCTCCCACCCTCCCTATCCCACCCCTCCAGGCAGTTATAACTGTTTCCTTGAGTGTTCAGGATCCACAGACCTAAAACAGAGCTTGCATCTGAGGGGTTTTTTTTCTTAATGTTGTAATGACACACATTTTTCCTAAAAAAATGTCACTAGAGCTTGAGTGACCACTGTGCTGGTTTAGAAATAGAATGCCTAAGTAACAGAGGAGTCTAATCACTTCTTTTAGCTTCAGACTGGAATCAAGAAAAAAATTACAGAACTTCCAATTCCTAACCCAATACTCAGGGTACAAGTGTGTACAAGTTTGGGAAGGAAACTGGAGACAAAGATATTTATAATTCAAGATTTTTTTTTTTTTTTTACTACACAGATTAAACCTACTGTTGGTCAAATTTTGTTTAGTTTTGTTCATTTTTAATAAAAACAGAAGGTTGACAGCTAGTGATTTAAGCTGAGTGAGAGAAACCAGATGCCAAAGAGTATATTCTGTATGATTGCATTTGTATGAAATCTACGGCAGAAAAAAATCATAACAGTACTTGCTTCTAGGACTGGGGTGGGGGTAGGGATTGATTAAGAAGGGGCATGAGGGAAATTCTATAGGATGATGATAATGTATCTTGGTAGAGTTAGGGGTTACGCAGGTGTACGCCTTTGCCAATTTTCAGCAAATGTACACTTAAGACATGTATTTCATTATATATGTAAAGTTTACCTCAGATGATAAAGATGTAAACAAATATTGAACTCTATTTAACAAAGGAAAACTGAAGTATTTAGGGGGAAGTACTAATATCTGCAAGTTACTATAGTTTTATTTTCTTTGAACTTTAAACAATGTCATGTAAAAGTGTCTCATGTAAGTATTATTACATAAATTTACTAGAAGGGAAAAAAGAAGGGAAAAAAGAGTTCTGCCACTTAATAACAAGGGAACTTGGCAAGTACTTTCAGACGTCTATGCCTTAATTTCTAATGATCATCTGCTTCAAAGTGTTGTTCGGAGGGTTCAGTGAGATGATATACATAAAGCAGCTATAACAGTGCCTGGAGCAGAGTATGTATATTTAATAGAGTGTAATTAATGATAATAATAAAGAATACAACATCAAACAGCAAAAACAAACTCTTTAGGATTTCATGCTAGTTAGTAATTGAACTAGTTAATCTAATTTCAAAGTTTCTGCTTTTCATCTCTTTAAGAAGTGGTATGTACTCATCTGTCTGGCCTCTTTATTTGGTATAAAGCACAAGCTATACACCCCCTATTTTTGTTAAGAATAAATAAAACAAAGCAAAATTTTAACCAATAATAGGTTCAGTGATAATTTTCTTGCATAATAAAAAAGTGCAGACTTATAATTCATTAATTATAATTAATATATAACATGCTTTACATTATATATTGTATAATATATATTTAAAAGAAAAAAGGCTGCTTATTAACATGCCTGAAAATTTCATCTGAGTGATATGTGCTACATTTTTAAAAGACTATGAATTAAATTGTTATGAAGATAAAATAATATTGATATTATTGTGTTTGCTTACATCAAAGCTTTTTGTTTGTTTTGTCCTTTATACTTGAAGAGATTATGGAATTCTGGTCTCAAGAACTCAGCGTTATTTTCAATACTGGAGGGGGGAAGAAAATTTCATTTCTAGACAGTATAAAAATTCACTATATATTTTTTCACCTTAAGAATACTTCCATTAATAATTTTTAAATCAATGCCTTCTTTCTATTAAATGTTTTAATTCATTCTTGTAGAAAATTGGAATGTAGAATTAAATATTTGAGGAAAGGTATTAGCAGTACTGGGAGACTTCAACCACTACAAAAAGATGGATGTATTCCATTGTGTCTTGTCATTTCTGTGAAATTGTATTTTTGGTTTACTCAGTGAAGCTGGGCTTCTGGATACAGCTGGGCTCAACACCTCAAATCTTTTAAACTGCAGTGTAAAGCCACAAAGCCTCCAATTATCTACCTATCTCGATATTTTTCTTAGTAAATGTAGAACCATATTAGTGAACACCCTCATTCTGCTGGAGGAAATGGATAGGCCACTCTCCATGCTGATAAAATAAAGACTTCTATCACAAAGAATAAACAACTAAATGAGCAGCAATAAACTTAATTTGCACATTAGATATGCTTTTCCAAGTTCCGACATTTCAGTTGAAAATAATGCTGAAGCAATGAGGCCTATAATTGGACATCCAAGACTTCTCCAGTGGGGAAACAAAAACAAATGTTGCCTGCAAACAAGATCATTTTTATAGCCTGCTGTTACTCTGCTTTTTAATAATTTTCCAAATGCCAGATCAAATAATTTCCCCTTTTATGTGATTTTCATACACCTCTTAGCGTATGTACACATTGTAATTTTACTAAGTCCCCACAAATGAAAACATTTAAACTCTCTTTCCTTTCCATTCTCTGTCTGTGCCTATGGAACATGTCCTCAAATTACACTGGGCATCTGCTGGGGCTCTGGTAAGGCTGGTGCTAATTGCACTCCCTGTGTTGAATGACAAATTGCTTTATCCTGTCGCATGGTGGAACAGAAATTTCCAACATACAGTGCAGATAACTTCAGAATCCTCTTGACACAGATAAGCCATATCAGCTAAAAACTAAGCTGGAAAATATCTTAGTTCTGTAACTATTATCTTTTTACATGTTATCTAACAACAACATTTTTTGCATGACTGAGGCAGATAAGTAAATTCAAAGAAAGATGATTGTTTTATCAGCTTTACTGAAATTTCTCATTTGCTCCTTACCACCCTATTACCAGAAAGGTCACTGTAAGATTTTGATTTGAGAAATAAAATTATATTTGACTGTATAATGACAATCAGATGAACATTATAGACAAGAAAATGCAAACACACACACACACACACAGGTGCACACACACATATACATACATACACAGAGAAGTATTAAATCGTCTTAACAAACAGCCAAATGGCTACACTCCTAATAGTCAAGAAAATATTTGAATCAATGCATAGTATTATGATTCCTTCTCACATTAAAGCTTCAAATTTGTAGGTTGTAAAATAATAGTTTTGGCAGTGATATCTTCAACATTCCCACATGAAAGGGAATTAGAGATAGCAGTCTAGTTAAGAAGCTATGCTAATGATAGACTTATCTTAGAACTGTATTTGTGTAAAAATCCCACAGTTTGATAAAGATTATACATTACAGATCAGTAATAAAGCAAAGTTTCTAAAGATGCTTTTATCCATACTGTACACATTTTGTGTTTATATAGTTTTTTTTAAATGTATGTGTTATTATGTATATGTTTATTTATATTGCATATGATGGTTACTGTCAATGGCAAAGAAGCAAGAAATCCCCAAATCCCTTTAAAATGGCACGTGGATATTTCATGAAGGTTAAAAATAACAAACACAATTTCCTTCCCATTATTAGATATAAATGAGTGAAAATAACTTGATATTCATGCATATTGACATAAGCCCTTTTTGCATATGTAAATCATCCTCTGGTATTATGCTGAAAATACCAGAACAGTGAGTTCTCTGCATGAAGTCTTTCAGATTTTCATGTATTTTCATATTTGTCCCCCCTTTCAGAGTGTGGGTTTCTCTATGTATTAGAATTATGTAACTACAAACCGTAAAATTGGGAAAGTGAAAGCATTTACAAGTTTGTTATTTGCCTTTGATGTTCTTTATTGTGAAGTATTCTAACAAGCGTAAACCCTGAAAAATTGAAAACTTTCAGATTTTAGAGCAAGGAAGTCAGGATGGAAATTATCTCTGAGAACTAAGGGGAATGAGGTGAGATCCTTTCACTCAATCAATAAATATTTATTGAACACATACAGTTCCCAGGACTGTACTAGAATTTGTGATGTTCCTGCCTTCTTTATGCTTCTTTTCTAGAGGAAGGGAAATATAGGGGAAAAAAATACATGTAAATAAGTGAATTATATCCTTTGTAAGAAGATGAAATGTACCACAGAAGAAGAAAGAGTAGGAAAGATAAAGTTGACCAGGAATGTAGATGGAGATAATTTTGTTTCAATAGCTCCAGCAAAAAAACACTAGAAATAAGCAAAAATATATCAGTTTTTTAACTGAGCATTCTTAGTTATTTTCTTACTCATAGACAGAGTGGAGTGCCTGAGGATTATGGTGTGTTTTATGGAATATCCCAAAATACATATCAACTTAATTCTATCTTAAGAATTAGGAACCTATTTAGTAAGAAACATGGCTATGTTTCACCTCTACAATATCCAAATTCCATAATTAGAGCTAAGTTAGTAGCTGCTCCTGAGTTTCTCACATTTATGTGAGTCTTCTCCTTTTACTTTTCTTCGATTAATTAGTAATTGACAGCATTAAGACAGCATTTAGCTAAAGGCTAAAGAAACATTTGAGGAAAAGAAACTATCCATTTAGCTCAATCTATTAACTTTTTCTCTCAGTCTCTGGGGTGAAAGCATCCCCATCAGTGTATTTTAACAGGAAAATTATTGGTCCTGCTCACCCATCACCAGTATTCTACCAAAACTTTCTTTGAGAAACTACGTTTCCACTACTAATGTCTTCATCCTTAAAATTTCATATTTTAACTCCTCCTGGATTTCTCCATACCTGTAAGAATTAACTGCAATGCCTTTTTATCCTCTACCATATTTTAATCTTCTGCTGTAGTAAAAATGAGTGCATACCACCTGTAGTTTCTTAATTTGAAATAAGGTAATCTCCTCTGTTTTTCTTCCTTAATGGACATGTTATTTCTTCAGACATAAAGCATTCACACTCCTCAGTACATGAGTATTGCCAAAACTTTGCTGGAGAAATTCCCTATTATTAAATATAGCTACAGTACATTCCTTGAAACATTAAGTCCATACCTGTCTTAAAAACCTGATGACAATACAATCTTAAAGAAGTGAAGTTTTTCAAATTATGCTACACTGGTTGAATTTTGATACAAGTTCTATCATTTACATTTCCCCTGAGTGTTTCAGACAATTGTTGGCATAATATAATAGGCTTGAGATAAAGTTGGAAGAAATATCTTCCAGGGATAAAGACGAGTGTTTATTTTCCTTGAGACATTTTAAAGGATAGGTGAAGTATAGCAGCTAACTACTTTTTATTGTATTTATTCATTTTTAATAGAAATGATGATAAAGTATCAATTGCTGAATTTAATCATTTGGGCTTAAGTAGCTGCTCAAACTTGTCTTTCAAGACAGTCATTTTTGTCATCGAGGAGGCAATAAAATGATAAAAGTGACCTGGCTCCCCCTAAACAGACTAGTTTTATGAGCTGAGGTTCAATAAAGTAGCAAAGATGGGGAGTAGATGCATCTAATGCTAATTATATCCCTTGGTGATATATGTAGTTACATTCGGATTGATACTAGTTTAAAAGTCTCAAGACTAAGGTATGCACTTTTACCATCTGAAGTTGTGTGAGCGTATGTGTTTACTGTGATGGGAATCTAATAATAACTCAAATGGACACTAATGTTTTAATATTTTTTTCTTTGCAAAGAACTGCTTATTAAGGTGAATCTAAGAGAGTCTGCATTTCACTAATTATGTACTTAGAGTTATAGAAAGAAATGAACTGATTATGCACTGGGCAGCCTTACATCCAGGTAAAAATTTTACACAAAATGAGTTTCTGAAGGAAACTTCACAAAAAAAATATTACCCACTGACGTCAACAAAATGTCCATGGCTTCCCCACACTGAGGCATCTGTGGAAATCCAAAATTTTTAGTTCAAGTTTTAGTTTTGTCTAATTACCCGCTGGACAGCTTTTCAACTGCCAAGGTATTCACATCTACCATGTTATTCCACCGGCAAAGTGAGCATGCTATTAATGAATATGGGAACACAACTCTTAAATAAAATGTGAAATCAAACATTTCACATATACAATATGATAATACAGGGTTGACACTGTGATAGAGGTCATGATATGCATACATATCTCCAATGTTCATCAAGCACAAATGAAGACAGTAAAATACCTTTTACAACTAGGCTGCCAGTGTTCTTGGCAACACCAAACTGATTTGTAGCTATGCAAGTGTATGATCCGGCATCCAACCTGGTAACGTTATGTATCTTGAGGCTGCCATCCTTCAGGATAAACACTCTAAAAAGAAAATGTATAATTAACATAAGTAAGGCTCGTTAAAACTGGTAAGTCTTAACCACCTATTTTCATTTTAAAGCATTACTGAAACCATGGGTGCATTTGTTAATATGAATGTATTCCTTTCCTATTATCCTGCTTTTAATTGTGAGCAATCTGCAAATCCACATATTAGAATAAATGACATTTGCTTTTATTCTGACACAGTACTGATAATTATTTTGCTGTAACTTGAATTATCATTGCTGATTTCAATGCACATTAAAAATCAAATGAGTGCTTGGTGCTACAATGCCCATTTGCTTGATTAATAACAAACACAACTAGTTACTATGCATTTTGAAAAATGAACTCTGGTGAAAACCAAACTTGGCGTTAGAGAAACGCAAGCCAATTTTCACATTGTTTACTCTGCAGCTTTATAGACCAGTTTTTACTCAGGACTTTCAGCTACCAAACAACAGAGTTTTCAACCATGACAATATTTGCTTGTGCTAGTGAGTTGAAGGAACCATCCATGGGGTTCCATAGCCAGAGGGCTCAGACCATCTCGTTATGTGGCCTGTCCCGTTAAAAAGAGGAAGAGAGAAGTAAAAAGAATGAAGGCTTCAAGAATCAGACTGAATTTAAGAAGTTCCAATCTTTCAAAAACTGATTCGTATGAAATTTTCTCTGAAACTCAGAAATAGTCAAAAGCAAACATCAGAGCACTGTCGTAAACAAGGGAACCCCTAAGATTGGTTTCTTGACAAAATCATCATCAAATGTTTTAGTAAGGAGACAAAAAATGAAAAACAAAACAAAACAATGTGCCCGATTTTACGTCCTATAAATTTAATTAACGACTTTTTAAAAACACAGCTCTAAAAACACTAGTGGGTAGTCAGAGTTGCAGAAAAATAAGCAGTGAAAACTCATTTGTAATGACAATGGTTTTAAAGGAATGAAAGGAAAGAGAGTTGGCATGCATGTCACATCCATTAACAATAACAAAACAGTATTTCTTTCATTGCAAACATATCATTGTTTCTAATATGTGTATTACAGGAAATGTAGCTAATATAATTAATTACCCAATTTGAAACACAGAGAACATCAGCCAAGTACAATTTGTGTGAAACCAGCTTATGATGTTGGGTTTATTATCAGTGACAAGTTCCATATTCTGTTGTCAAGTGAGTGGAAGGGGCCACATCTGGGTTTAGAATGTTCCATGGCACATAATCAGATTTCTTTTAAGTCATTTTCTTCGAGTATTCCCGAACAGTGAACATTTGACATCTTATTTAATTTCTGAAATGTCTAGATTTCTTGATCCCTGTTTATACTAACAATCGAATCATACCGCTATTGACACAGTAACAAAGCTGTTCCAGTATGCAGCAAACTTCTGGCCAAAAACAATTCTTCACCTGATTCAGTTAGAAGAGGTCGATATGAGAAACATTTGGGTACATCACTTACCTCTAGAATTTAGGAATAACTAAGAATTTTAAGCAACAGAGAAACATTACATTTTGGCAAAAAAACATTTTAAATGTTAAAGAAATATGTATCTGCTGATAGCTAAAGGCCATCAGACAAACTTCCCAGCTAGTAATACCAATGTTTATATGTCATAATTTTTCACTTAGCTTTCCGAAAAGGACAATTCATGTAAACTGTGGTTTAATATTACCCTAAGTCCACCACCCTTTTCAGGCTCATTGTGTATGTTCAGTAATGTTTGTTAAATTGAACTGAAATCGTCATCATTGAAACTGATTATTTCTTTTGAAATCTTAGTCAATCAATTGACATTTCTCAAGCTTCAGATAATAAGAAGACAGACTAAGACTAGGAAAAGTTAAAATCTGCTCAAGATTAAGCAGCTAATAAGCATCAAAGAATGGATTGAAAATTATAACTATCTCTAGTGCTCATGCTCTTTCCAGAGCCATCACTTTGTGTCACTTGTAGTAAATAATTCTGCATGTTGACTATGACGTTCAAGAAATATCTGCTGAGTCATCATTAGAGGCCCATAAGATGGTCTTAGGTGTTTGCTTCTCAAAATGTGGTCTCATCCCAGACCTACTGAATCAAACTTTGCATTTTAACATGATTTTCAGTAATTAGTATGCACAATAAAGTTGGAGAACATTGCTCAGTTCATTATAAATCAAACTTTAGTCTATAGAGATTATGTCTAAGCAAGACTCCATTTTGTTTTCATAGATCAATATGCAAAAATGTGCAAAAGAATAAAATATCTTAGATTTAAATGTTTTATGAAAATAACCAAACTAGTAACCAAGCCAATGTATCATTTATTAAAACTAGATGATTAAAAAAGTAATTCTCCCTAGTGCCCTAGGATATAGAAAGCCAGACATTTAACTATAATTAGAGATTTTATAAAATAATAAATGGTATGAATATTTCAACTTACTATTTTTTCATTAATAAGAGATGTTAAAATATAAAAAGAAAACTTAATCTTTAACAGTGTAGATGGTCTCAGACTATCTAATCATAACACTAAATTTATGCAGAATAATTAAAAACTATTAAAGAAAAGTGAGAATTTCCAGTTCTCTCACATATCAAAACGCAGCTTAGTAGAAATTATTAAAAGAAAAAAAAGAAATAACACCCAATTAACATCAAACTGTATTAAGAAAACTGAGCAATTGACATTTTCAGATAGGGAAGGATGCACATGTAAAAATTTACTGGAACATTTTAATTGATAGTTTTGGTAACATTCATAGGGAAAGATAAAAACTGACTTTTTCTATCCTTCTTTTGAAATATTCTAAAAGATATTTTAAAATAGTACCTGGAGGGTTCGAAAGGATATATTAATAAAGTACATTAAAATGTTGTCTTTATTCATACAAGACTCTCTGGTATTTAAAAACAAATCACAGCCACAAGTATAGATATGCTCGGCTAACTGAAAAACTGAGAAAACACTCTGGTGATAAAAATGGAAATTTGCATAAATAATTAGCAAACAGAATATAAGTTACAGAGAAGAAAGCAAAAGACAGTGAAGTGATTGATTACATATAATACAGATATACATTTAAATTAGCACTTAATGCTGAGATTACACTGCTAATAGACAATAGATCATAAAAGCATATATGAAAATATCTGGTACCATGGAATATGGTAAGGCTTCTAAAAATTTAATAGCAATTTTAAGTCTGATTACAAATAGAACAATGCCAAACTTTTTTTCCTTCTAAATTTATTCAGCAAATATTTATTAAATACCTATTGTGTTCCAGGGACTATGTTAGATATTACAATAGGTATGTAAGAAATAGAAAATGTTAGTATCGAGGATATTCTTTTTCACGACTAAACTCATTGGTCAAAACACAAGCAGGTTGTGAACTATTATTGTAAACTGACTCTGCACAAGTCCTCTACTAAGTGTATAATAAATGTCAATTCATTGACTTATTAAGTAAACCTCTGGGCGTACTATTGTTATCATTCCCATTTTACAAGTTAGGAAAGGGAGGCATGGAAAGAAGTGGGTACCTTAAGGTACACACTCGGTAGTGTAGCACCAAGATTCCAACCATGGCTTTCTCTTTACACCAGGAAGCACTTATTTTAAGAAGGGCTCTTTCACTTCAAGTTTACAAAGTATAATTTACTAATAATATAGTTACTTAGAGCACAAATTTGGGCACATATAACATATATATATATAATTGTATTTGCATAGAATGATCTTTAATATGGAGGTTTATAATCTGACCTTCAGGGAATCCAGTAACTCCCCAAAATGTTATGGAACATTTGTGTGTGTGCATATATGCACATTTCCTCAGAGTTCTAAACGTTTGTGAAATCTTAAAGGCGAGTTTGATCTACCCTACTATAGGAGAGTTTTAACCATAAACATGAGGTCATAATGATGGCAATATTAATACTAAGGATTATTTTTCTTCTTCTTTTATACTGTCCTATGCAATAATGTAGTACAGTTATTAGCAAAAGTGGAGTTTGGGGTCAACTGCTTGTGACTGAATCTGAGCCTTAATATTTAATATTTGTATTACTGGGTCCAAGTTACTCAACTGTGCAAGAGTCTTCAGCTTTCTCATCTGTAACATGGGGATATTAATATTACCTTTGTCACTGAGTCATGAGGAGTAAATGATATAAACTCTTTAAAATGCTCAGCCCTGTCTGTGCCCTACTCCTGGTTAGCCATCAATAAGTAGGTTTTTAATGAAACATTTTCTCATTCTGCCAAAGAATGTAAGCACTTCTGTAACTCCATGAGCAGTAACAACAGGGAAAGAAGGAAGTGTTTTGTCACAATTCAGTTTGAACAAAGGGACCTGAGAGGTATATGCCAGGCTTTTTGAAAGGAGCCGAATGCCAGAAGATTTTTCCCAGCGTTACGTTTCACTGCCTAAGACCCTTCGTTGAATTCATGCCACTTCGTGTCTGTACTTGTGGAGTCAATCTTTCCGATCCGCCTTGCTCTCATTTTTATTTTAGAAATGGAAATAGGGTTGTCATAAGAATTGAATTAATTAAATGCTAGCTATTAATCTTATTCTTATTCTTTGCTGAGTCTGGTTTTTGGTCTTTGCTCTTCTCCATGACTTGGACCAGCATTTTCAATTCTCACTTTGATTCTTACTCCTGCCTGATGTCTTAAAAAACACTTTCATCTGACTGGACTCAGCAGTATGTTTTGTGGCTTTAACTACAATATGGTTATCAGTCCTTGGTGTCACCAAGTTCTAACACTTGACTTACGGTGTATGTATGTTTGCACTTTAACTCTTCCTCTATAATCATTTCACAGTTCAGTGATAACACTGTTCCTCTCTGGAGTCTATTCTCAAATATCCACTTAATTAGAATATTTCACCTGTTCACACAATCAAATAGAAACATTTCCCCCAAATTACCAAAGCTTAGTATTCTATTCAGATGATTAAATCACAAATTAAGGCATTGCATTTAAAATGTTACATAATAATTAGAATTTAAAGACATTTACATGTATAGATATATTATGACCATTCAACAATAGAAAAATTAGTAGTTAGCATTTGTAACGTATCACGCTATTCTTCTAATTGCATTTGGGCATTAAAATGGTGGAAATTCAGAACTACAAGCTGTGTCTGACAGTCAAGTGACATTGGGAGATTTTATAGTCACATTAGAAAACAGAAAATGTAGAAAACTGAGCCACCAACATATGTAAACATTTCAAGGTTAACTGATAAGTTGAAGGCAGACTATGTAGTGTGATTGAACATCCAACATTTCAATCTTCCCACTGTCAGGGAACGTTAGTAGCATAAAGCAGAAACAAAAGTAATGGATGCCTTAACTAGTTGCCTTCTACTTTCATACCCTTTGCCTTCTACTTGATGAGCTATTGTGAATAAAACATCAGGAAGATAGACTACGACATCAAGTGAACTCATAGGAGTCTTTTACCTGGAACATGTGTGTCAAATTTTGTGTCATTCTAAGGAATTAGTCTCAAGACTAATGTCGAATATTTTTACCCTTGCTTTCCTAAGTTGGACATGATACCAATTCATTACAAGCTTCATAAATACAATAGATATTAGCATTCACATCTAGTTTATCACTACAACTAATCTAACGTATGTCCAAATTTTGATTTACCTACATAGAGAAAAAACAGATCTATATTACGTGGACCCCATATGAATAGCAAGTGAGGAAGACTCTGATTTTTTTTTGTTTAGTTATTAACCATAGCCTAACACAAAATTTGAGGACATAGAAGATTAGGAATAGCTAAATTTCTTAAACTCAGAGAAATTAGGACATTGGACAACTGCAATTTCATATTGCTGAAACTAGAGCAATACTTCTATTTTTATAGTTAGATTATTAACTGGAGTATTGCTTCCACTTCTGTCTAAAGATAATACTGTAGACCATGAAATTTTAATTGACAGTTTAATTTTACTGATATCTAGAAAATGTAAAATAGATTGGATTAAAATGAGTTAGATAAGAAGTAGGAAACTATGTATAAATTTTGGCTCTGCACAATTTAGGTTTTAGGTAAAATGTCCCACTGGAATCCATTTTATTTTTTATTTTATTATTTTATTTTTTATTTTTTTTTAACAACTTTATTGGAGTATAATTGCCTTACAATGGTGTGTTAGATTCTGCTTTATAACAAAGTGAATCAGTTATACATATACATATGTTCCCATATCTCTTCCCTCTTGCCTCTCCCTCCCTCCCACCCTCCCTGTCCCACCCCTACAGGCGGTCACAAAGCACTGAGCTGATCTCCCTGTGCTATGCGGCTGCTTCCCACTAGCTATCTACCTCACGTTTGGTAGTGTATATATGTCCATGCCTCTCTCTCGCTTTGTCACAGCTCACCCTTCCCCCTCCCCATATCCTCAAGTCCGTTCTCTAGTAGGTCTGTGTCTTTATTCCTGTCTTACCCCTCGGTTCTTCATGACCTTTTTTTTTTCTTAAATTCCATATATATGTGTTAGCATACGGTATTTGTCTTTCTCTTTCTGACTTACTTCACTCTGTATGACAGACTCTGGGTCCATCCACCTCACCACAAATAACTCAATTTCGTTTCTTTTTATGGCTGAGTAATATTCCATTGTATATATGTGCCACATCTTGTTTATCCATTCATCTTTTGATGGACACTTAGGTTGCTTCCATGTGGTAGCAATTGTAAACAGAGCTGCAATGAACATTTTGGTACATGACTCTTTTTGAATTATGGTTTTCTCAGGGTATATGCCCAGTAGTGGGATTGCTGGGTCATATGGTAGTTCTATTTTTAGTTTTTTAAGGAACCTCCATACTGTTCTCCATAGTGGCTGTATCACTTTACCTTCCTGGAATCCATTTTAGATCAAATATTGACATTACATTTTAATAATTTTAGCACCTGATTGGCATAGTGAAGGTATAATATCTATGCTTATCTCACTGTAATTTAATAAGCTATCTTTTAAAAATTGCTTATTTTAACAAGCTACAAAAAGTGATCTACAAACAAGTAAATATGTAAGCTTCCTCATTTAAATCAAAGTAAAGGTTCTTTTTCTATCTTTTTATATCAATAATTGTAAACAGCTCTATAGCAGTTATATACAGAAAATATCTCACACCTCTGTACAGGGAACATTTAAAGGTTTAATCACTGGATTATTAAAGTGTATTTTATTATTCCTTATAAAATCATCAGAGTAGTAAAAAACTCAACAGATAACCCAAAAAAAGAGATAACAAAAAAGATAAAAACATAGAGACAATAAAAATGAAGTGCTATCTCAAGACAGAGATGACTGAATGGGCACAGAAAATAAAATCTAGTCTCTCTACAAAATGGTGTAGATCATCTTCTGCAAAGAACAATACACTTTTTATCTTTAATCAGTTCTAAACAAGGGGAAACACATACCAGAAAATTCAACAAAATTTTTGGAAGGAATTCTTAAATATGTTATCTTTTATTTTGTCTGCCTGTTAGGAAAGAGCACAAATATTCTTTTCAGTAAAGAGTTGTGTAACTCCCAAAGAGAAAACAAATGTTCATAATTTGCAAATATTTGTTAGAGCACATCCTTCAGAGACTTGCCAGATGAAAGCCTAGAGTCTCTTTCCCAAGTATCTAGCAGAAGATTTACACTCCAATCCACTTGTCTGAATTCCATCCATCCTCCCAAGCCTACTTTGATTTTCACCGTTTCAGACACACCTTATGTGTCTCCTCAGCTTCTCTTTGTTCCATTGGCTGCCAAAGGTCCAGATAATACAACCCCGCTGGCAAAGGAGCAGCCAGCAGATAAATCCCATTTTCTTTCCTTCCAAAGTCTTTTTATTCCCAAGTAGTTTCTGTCTGGAGACAGTCTATATGACTAACTGATGCCAGCCTACCTGTTGTGTGTCCCTTGGCTTAAAGTGAGTCAGTGGCTAGTGTAATAAGATATGATCCTGCATTGCTGCCTGTATTAACCTGCTTCACTCTTAGTTTTGTGTCCTAGGGAAACTGGAGTAAGATATGTAGCTTTCTCTATCACACCCGTCCTCTCAAACACTGCAGTTCACAGTACTCCCTCTGTCTCCCCAAATATTAAAAATTAACAGTTTTGTCCCACATCAGTAAACGTATATGGGGAATTCCTTGGTGATCCAGTGGTTAGGATTCTGCACTTCCACTGAAGGGGTCCATAGGTTCGATCCCTGGTCAGGGAATTAAGATATTTTATTTTAAAAAAATAAATAAACTCATATGCAGGGAGGTTTAATAACTTACTTAGCTACAGCAAGGATGCAGGTCTTCTGATCCTGATTTCTACTGAATCATTATCTGAATCATTATGTTGCCTTGTAGTCTGAACTTTCCTTTAAGACTTTTTTTTTACAGCAGTTTTAGGTTCACAGAAAAATTGAGAGAAAGGTAGATTTCCTATGTACCCGCACATATGCATAGCCTCCCTTGTTGCCAACATTCCCCACCTGAATGGTACATTTGTTACAACTGATGAACATACACTGACGAGTCATAGTCAAAGACCATAGTTTACCTTACAGTTCACCCTTGGTGTTGTGCATTCTTTGGGTTTGGGAACATATATAATAACATGTATCTATTATTATAATATCATACAAAATATTTCCACTGAACTAGAAATTCTCTGTGTTCCACCTGTTTATTCTTATCTCCTCCAGCCCTTGGCAACTACTGATCTTTTTACTGTCTCCAAAGTTTTGCCTTTTCCAGAATGTCATATAGTTGCAATCACCTTTCAGATTGGCTTCTTTTAGTTAGTAATATGTATTTAAGATTCTTCCATGTCTTTTCATGGCCTGTTAGCTCATTTCTTTTTAGCACCGAATAATATTCCATTGCCTGGATATACCAGTTTATCCATTTGCCTACTGAGGAATCTCTTGGTTGCTTCCAATTTGGGGCAATTATGAATAAAGATGCTATAAACTATATAGTGTGCAGGTTTTTGTGTGGACATAAGTTTTCAAGTCCTTTGGGTGAACATTAAAGAGTACAATATCTGGGGCTTCCCTGGTGGCGCAGTGGTTGAGAGTCCGCCTGCCGATGCAGGGGACAGGGCTTCGTGCCCCGGGAATGGTGAGAGGCCCGCATATCGCAAAAAAAAAAAAAAAAAAAAAAAAAAAAAGAGTACAATATCTGTATTGTATGATAAGAGTATGTTTAGTTTTTTTTTTTTTTTTTTTTTTTCGGTACGTGGGCCTCTCACTGTTGTGGCCTCTCCCATTGTGGAGCACAGGCTCCGGATGCGCAGGCTCAGCGGCCATGGCTCACAGGCCCAGCCGCTCCGCGGCATGTGGGATCTTCCCAGACCGGGGCATGAACCCGTGTCCCCTGCATGGGCAGGCGGACTGTCAACCACTGCGCCACCAGGGAAGCCCATATATTTAGTTTTGTAAGAAACTGCCAAACTGTCTTCCAAAGTGGCTGTACCATTTTGCATTCCCATCAGCAATGAATGAGAGTTCTCGTTGCTCCATATCCTTTCCAGCATTTGGTGTTAGTCTTCCAGATTTTGGCCATTCTAATAGGTGTGTAGTGGTATCTCGTTTTAATTTACATTTTCCTGATGACATATGCTGTGGAACATCTTTTCAAATGTGTATTTGCCATCTGTATATCTTACTTGGCGAGGTGTATGTTAAGGTCTTTTGCCCATTTTTTAATGGAGTTGTTGGTTTTCTTATTCTTGAGTTTAAAGACTTCTTGGCATATTTTAGATAACAATCTTTTATCAGATGTGTATTTTGCAAATATTCTTTCCCAGTCTGTGGCTTGACTTCTCGTTCTGTTGACATTGTCTTTCACAGAGCAGAAGTTTTTTGTTTTTTTTTTATTTTAAGGAAGTCCAGGTTATTATGTCTTTCCTTCATGGATCGGACTTTGATATTGTATCTATAAAGTCATGGCCTTACCCAAGGTCATCTAGGAGTTATCTTATGTTATCTTCTAGGAGTTTTACAGTTTTTTGTTCTACATTTAGGTCTGTGATCCATTCTGAGTTTTGTGTTGTTTTGTTTTGTTTTGTTTTGGTGAAGGATGTAAGGTCTGTGTCTAAATTCTTTTTTTTCTTTTTTTTTTGCATGTGGCTGTCCAGTTGCTTCAGCACCATTTGTTGAAAAGACTGTCTTTGCTTCGTCGTATTGCCTTTGCTCCTTTGTCATAATTTTCTTTTTAGACAAGTTTTCACTCTCTAAATAGACTGTAAAAGCTAAGGTTTTTTTGCTTAAGTGATATAGGTGTCAAGTGATATAAGGGTTTTAAGACCATGAACTCTGAAGTCAGCTTGCTTTTGCTTTGTGTTCTGGCTCTCTCTTGTTGGCTCTGTTCCTTTGGAAGCGCTTGCTTTCTATAAAAATTTCCATGTAAATGGGAATAACAGTAGTAATAACATCAGTTTGTTTTGAGAATCAATTTTTTTAAATGTATTAAAAATGCTGAGATAAGCCTAGAGGATAATGAGTAATCGCAAATGGTAGCTGTTCTTCTTTATGTGTTTTGTATTTTTCACCAATACCTATAATTCGTAGGTACTAAATAAATACGTGTTTTCTGTTTGTATATGCCACAAAACCTTTAGTCTTCTCTTTCTAGGTGCAGATGTATATTTATTACCATTACCAATAAATTCAGTAAACTTACCGAAAATCACTCAGGCAAATAATTTCTTTGTTTAAAAGTAAAAGCTAGGGCTTCCTTGGTGGTGCAGTGGTTAAGAATCCTCCTGCCAGTGCAGGGGAAACGGGTTGTACCCCTGGTCCGGGAAGATCCCACATGCCACAGAGCAACTAAACCCATGTGCCACAACTACTGAGCCTGCGCTCTAGAGCCCATGAGCTACAACTACTGAGCCTGTGTGCCACACCTACTGAAGCCCGTGTGCCTAGAGCCCATGCTCCGCAACAAGAGAAGCCACCGCCATGAGAAGCCCGTGCACCGCAGAGTAGCCCCTGCTCGCCGCAACTAGAGAAACCCCGTGCACAGCAACGAAGACCCAATGCAGCCAAAAATAAAATAAATAAATTTATTTTTTAAAAAAGTAAAAGCTAGTTAAAAATATAAACATGATGCTTATTTAGCTAAGTGACTTTCAGTTCGTTTGCTGATGCCATATAAAGTAGGACAAGAATTGAGGTAAAGAAATACATTCAAATCAGTCTTAGCAAGGACAAGGCTTGCTTATCCTTGCTAAAAGGATATAGAGCAGATTTTAATCATTCTTTTATATAGTTCCAATCATGAAACTAAAGTTTTAATAAAGTACTTAATAAATTTTTTAAATTATTATGGTAATATGGACCCTGTTGGGGGGTTCCTGATTATTTAGTTAATTTACAAAAAATACAGTTATTAAATCCTTTGTATTTCCTTAGCCTCTTCCCTAGCTCCAAAGAAGTAACAGTGTTCCTTTGGTCTCTTGTATTGAGTAACATCAGGCACAGTGTGTTTAAATTTGTATGTATAATGGGATGTGAGTGGAGTAGGAAAAGTAAAGAAACTAAAAACCTACATGGTGTGGCATCACCAATCGGTAGCACAAATAAATTCAATTTTGCTATGTTTTGTCAGAAAATACGTTTTTCTCAGGTGCCTAGGGGAAAAACACAGCATGCATGGCTGCATGCCCTTTTTTCTTACTACTTGTAATGGACTAAAGGAATATTAATCAGATTAAATAGCTAAAGATATGTTTGTCATGAACTGATTAATCAAAAATGATTTGAGGGTCATTATACAGTTAAGTGAGAGGGTTTAACTAGCAAAGGATTGTTTAGAAGTATTACCTGGAGATTAAAAATGGACTCAAACACATTTTAGTTTGCATAGAAATAAAAACATCACTGCTGCCAGTGTCTAATTTTTAAAAAATTCCTGGTTTCTATGGTTGCATTTTATGCCTAATGCATAATTACTGGTGTGAACAGCCAAATGTTTCAGAGTTAAGCCTTTGGTTCAGCTGTTCTAAACTCCAAAGCAGAAATCAAGCATCAGATATTCAGACCTTAGAATTCATCAAAATGTGACTCCTCCTTTAATATACACAAATAATTTAAGCAACGGCTTTGTAGTGGCTGACATACAATGCAAAAACAGTTTCAGGGCAACTGAATTGTGACATAAATTAGGATATGCCAGATAAGAACCTTTGCTAAATAACATAATTATTTGGTGTCATGATGTTTCTTTATTTCGATGGCATGCCAAAGAGTGTGCTGCTAGGCTGATTCCCATAAAATGTGAAGGAAGTGTGATTTAACATTAACAAAACTGCATCAGATGGAGGGCTTAGCTAAATTAATCCAGTGAAAGAGCCCTAAGAGGAATATTTAGCTGTTCAGTAGAAGAAGGGAAAGATAAAGAAAAGTGTCTGCATTTGCTGCAGTATTTTAGGATGCCTGAGAAAACACAAAAGGGAATTAAAACAGATTCATATGCTAGCATGCCTTACAGCCCAAGCAAATCAAAAGAAAAGATAGGAAATTATAAAGTTAGCAAATGACAAAAAAGATGTGAAAATAGGACTTAAAAGAAATATCTTGAAAAGTATGCTCCCAAAATAACTGGAGGCAAACCGATTGAAAACACAATGGGAGAAAGAGTTGTGCAAAACAGCATGGAGAAGTTTGAACGACATTTTGGCTACACTTTCATTATGTTTATGATGATGAGCCTATTGTGTGATTTTCCTCAAGGCTTTGAAATTTTGCAGATGTAAAGCTGTATCTGCAGCTTACTTTGAGACAGGTGAATGAGATTCAAACACAGCCAGGTGAACTTAAACTAGTAACTTTATCCCCGAGGTCTTTGTTTTCCCTCAGATATAAAAAGTGAGGGAATTGGGCTGGAACATTCATGATTATTACCCCTTTCACTCCAGCTTTGTAATTCAGTGATTTCAGAATATGTGTATCTCAGAAATGCCTCCCCTTGCTATCTTGAATGTGGGTAGTTTTGAAAGTGATGGATGCTAGTGGGATTTCCAATTCTAGATCCCCTTTGGCTACTGAATTATTGTACTCCTCAGAATCTTTACAAAACTAACAAACTGGCTGAGAATGGGAGGTCAACTTGGATGTGCCCCCTAGTCTGCTAATTCTTTCTTCTTAATTATAACACATAATTTCATATCAGATCAAGTCCTTTATGGAGCTTAGGGAGTTTATCCCTGTTTGTTGAATTTGCATATCTGTGTCTTATATGTCACCAAAAATTATATTGTATGTTACATTGAAAATCCAGTCATTTGAACGTTGTAGATGCAGGATGCTAAGCCACTAAGAGGACTGAATTATTTTATTTTATTGATGTGAATTGACTCCATCTTTCAGTACATTGACAACTTACGGACTTATCCTGTACCTTTTATTAATATAAAAATAGAATTTGAGTGTATATATCACAGTTTTCAGAAGAATTTTTGTCTAACTGGAAAAAATGAGGAACAAATAATGTGTACAGTATGACAGTCTGCATTTAGATCCACAGATGGACACTATACTACTTCAAAAGCTAATTAAAAACCTACAGTGTAGTGTTTAATATTACACATGGCTTTGAAATCAGAGCTTCCTGGAATTGAATGCTTTTCTATCATTTACTATCTGTGTGACTGTGGACATGATGCCTGACTTCTCTAAGCCTTAGTTTTAACCCATCTAAAAAGTATAAATAAATGATAACCTCCATAGGTATCTTGTAAAAATTAAGTGAATTGTTGTATCTAACATTTTAATATACTGCCCATTGTAGGTAGGATATTAGTGGATATTATTATTGTTATTATATATGATGAGGGTCAGGGTCAACTATGAGAAGGGTAGATTTCTGGCTATAGTGGTTAATTTGATCTGAGATAGAATGAAAACTGTATGTAATTAAGTATATCTAAGCATCCCTTGAGTACTCAAGGAGTCAACTTTTGGATTGCTCATAAAATAATTTGATTCTCTACTTAGAGAAATCATGGATGAAATATATCCTGTACTGAGGAAGGGAAGTCTAAATCTAAATCTTCGAAGTGGCATCAAGTATGAAGCTAACTATGGGTTAAAGCTGCCACACAGTAAACCTGCTCCTCCTACATTCCTCATGTAGGAAATTTTCCTACCTACCCTTCAAGCACCAGGTCAGGTACCTCCAACCTGCTGAGGCCTTTCTCTCCTCCTGTAAGCTGTCTTCGTGAGTCTCTACACCATCTTCTGTCTGTGGTGACACATGCCCCACTGCACTGGAGCTGTTGACCTGCCTGCTTCCCCCGCAAGATTCTGGGCTCATTCAAATTTATAAACCTAGAATCTTCTACACAGACTGTCAGTTGGTTTGCAGTTGTGCTTATAAATAAGTGAATGGTTTGACAAGTTACACTTGAGTATCAGATTTGTCACTCTAACTCAGTAATTCTCCAGCTATGCTCTCAGGAGATCCAGGGGATTCTTAGGGCACTCCACGGGCTGCTTGTGGCTGAAAAGTGATGAGGGTTTAGAGAGGGGCTCTGATTCTCCCTCCAGGACATTAGCCAAATTAGTTCAGTTTTACTTGTTTTATGAAATGAGCTCTTGCATAAATTTCATTTGGAAATGCTTTTCGATTCTACTGTTGAAAAAAAGAAAAAAAAAAGATACAGGGAAATAATAGCCAGTGACTTAAAAAAAATGCTCTGACAGCCTCACTCTTCATTTTGAAAATGTTAACAAGACTCACTGTCACATAATTGGTCTGGCTTTTATTTCTTCAGCTGGATCATAATTTCTACCAAGACAAAAATTCTATTTCTATCTATTTCTATTTATTTACTTTCTGTATGCCCACCAGTATCTCTAAAAAAGGGTGGGCGTAACAAACACTTGTCAAGCAACCATTTTCTTTCCAAATGAGGAACATTATACTTTAAGCATATCAAGTGATCACTTTTTTCTGCCAAAGTCAAACCAAGAATGAAAGGTCATTTGTATAAATTGCACTGATAACTGACCTTTTCTGTCTATAAAATTATTGCTGTTGAATACTTACGTAAACTTTGGAAGATATAAATGTCACTCAGAAATTAGAAACAAGCACTTAAGTAAGTTGACACCATTCGAAGGCCAATTATATTCATACTTTCAAAAAGTAACTGAACTGTGGACTTACATCTCCTCAGCAATGAGATAAGATGAGGAGCTGAGCATGTTAGTACAGGAAGCAGAGTTCTTAGGGGAAAGAGGATGAAGCAAAGTTTCTATTTTTAAAATGATACATTTGCACCAAATCAGTGTTACTCTAAGTGGTATTGAACAGTCTCAGCTTTACTTGGGAGCAGAGAGAGTGAATTTGTAAAAGTGCAGATTTCTCAGCCCTTCTTACCCACTAACTCAAAATCTTGAATGCAGCTCTGGGATCTGCATTTTTCACAAGGTTCTTATGCATAATCATGCATGATCTTGAAATCTTGTGCACGAAAATCTTATGCATGATAATGAAATCTACCGATGTAGCCAGTGAATTCATAGCAACTCTATGATGAAGCTTATGCATTTTCAGTGATAGCTTATAGTACAAGAATTTATAAGATGCTATTTATTTGTGGAACTTCTTTGCTTTGCCGTATTTGCCCTTGGCTTAAAACCACAGGATGTTATTACCCATCATTAAAACATTTTAAATAGAGAACTAAAGCAATGATAGTCTAACTAAGGCAGCAGTGTAAAACAGCACACACCCAGCTGGGCAGGCTGGGTTTAAAGACAGGCTTTACATCTTTAATGAACTGGAGCTTTTTCAGACCATGTCAGGTAGGTGGCTCTGCAGGCATGTGCTAAAGGGTCAGTGCTTCAGGCCAGTGGAGGCCAATGGGGATAAAGAAAGGAAGATTGGATGGCAAGAGGAAAAAAATAGGCCAAGACTGACAGGGGCACACTTAGGATTTTAGCTTGTTACGTCTTTGCTTGACACAGGCAAGAGTTATCAGATGGCTCTTGACATCTTCAGCATGTGTTCCCTTGGAAAGGCTCACCTTAACAAGGCTTTCAGGAGTTGAGTATGAACGATTTAAAATTTTATTACAAAGAAGCAGCACAGAAGGGAGATTGTAATAAGCCTGGCATTATGCAGACTGTCATTCTTCCTTAAACATGGGAACATATGGTTCATTTGCCTATTTGATACTCATGCCACCTAATGTACTAAGCACTATTATATTAAGTAGTTGGTGATACAAAATAAAATTAGGTTTATTTGCTTGTTCCATTAGGAAGCTCTGCAAGGAGGAAGGGCTAGGAAATCCTGCTTACCAATTGCTACATTCTGGCTAAAGTTGCATTAAAAAAAAAACGTGTGGAGGGGATATTTTATTAAGATTGAGCGCTTGGGGGTAAACATTTAAAAAAAGAAGGAATAGTGGTGATTTAGAAAGCAGTTATTGAAAAATGCATAGAGAAGGGTCAAATAGGGAGGGAGCATCATATAATCAGCTTCCTTACAACCAGGCAGCCAGACTCCCATTAGCTGATGCCCCACAGGGTAAGATGGCTGTGAAAAGGCTCCAAGGAGAAAGTGGAATGATAGCTAAGTGTTGGGCAACAGGCTCTGTAACTCAAGGAACTACTTTGTCCAGGTAGCTTAGCAAGGAGAAGAATGAAGACAGACTCTTTTTTTCTTATTCTGTTCCTTTTCTGTGTCACTGTGCTAAGGGCTTTCAAATAGGTTCTCCCAAGTGTTTTTTACCCATGAAGAAAAGAAAGATCAAGTGACTTGCTCAATAACGATCAATTATCTCTTGGCACAGAGAATGACATCTCATCCTTGTTTCTCCTCATCTCCTTCTCTCTCATTTCTGCTTCCTGTCTCTACTCTTCTTTCCCTGGCCCTTTCCCACAAGGTACTATTGTGTCTTAAGAGGGAGGTCTTGGAATTTGAAGTGCCATGCAGATGGAAATGGAGTGGGCCCACTAAATTGGGGGATTGAAGGCAAAACTATTGAATAAGCATCACTACTAGATTCCATGCCACCTAATGGGTTCATTATGTTCCCACAGGGTACACCATTTTATGAAGTGCCCAGGGCCACGCAGGTTTTAATGGTGTCATTATTGTAGGATAAGGCACAAAATCCAGGATTTGATAAGATCTGTTTAGAAGTGTGTATATATATATATATATATATATATGTGTGTGTATCTGGGTGGAAAGATGTAATGAAATTGGTTCCAAAAAATCCAACAGTCCTCTTATTTCAAGTCTGTGGAATATGATCACATCCTGAAACCAACTGCTCAGGGGTAGGGGTAGAATCTCTATGACTGAATGAGTTCGATTCTCTGTGAATTTCAAAGTGTCGTTTGTATTCAGCTCTTTGAGATTACCAGGGTAAAAGTGGTACAAACATAACCGTATGCTCTGTGGCAACTATGTCCTTCAGAAATGTATCTGAATATGAAAAAAGTGTGCTTTAGTTTTTTGAGATATATGAAAAGCCTGGTATACTGCCTGTCATATGGAGGTGCTTAAAATGGTTATTTTAATTATTAATGACAATTAGTCTAACATATAGCTGGATTTTATTTTACTTCATTTTATGAAATGACGGAGAAATGTGGTGGATATTTTTAGGAAAGTGAAGAAGCAATGTGATGGGTTACCTATTAATTCAATTATTATTCTTTCAATAATAGGAAAAAAAGTCTGTCCATCTCTTTGTTTTTGTTGTTCAGAGATTGTGTTCCCACTCGGACAAGATCTCAGGTGATTTAGGCGTCTTACTGAATGCTGCCCTTCAGAGGACGTTTTGAGCTGTCTTCCCAGCAGGTTCACATTTCCTGCGTTTTCTATTAAATTCATGAGGTGACCCCTGAACAGGTAGCCAGCAGTCACTGGGTATAAGGAGATAAATCTAGGCCTTTGATTTCTGTCAGTTCACTTGCTAAGTGGATCCACAAGGCAAAAAAGAAGCGATTAATCAAATTTAGCAGATGTGGAATTGATTCCTTCAGTTGCCTCAGAATGCCTTGCACAGATAAGCTTAATCTGTATTCATCTTGACTTCCTGTGTTGAAGTCTGTGGTTTTTCCCTTGGCTGGTGGAGGTAAGAATGTGTAACTTGGATTTGCATAAAGGTTAGGATAACAGCAGTAAATGCACCCAGTGGTAACACAGTGTATACAGATCACCCATCCTTTTCACACATGCTATGTCATTTGAGTCTCATACAACTCCAAGGGTGAGACAAGTATTATTTTATCTATTTTTCAAACAAATCAACTGAGAACCATTGAAGTTAAAGGACTTGCCAGAAGTTATCAACTTAGTGAGAAGGAGAGTTCATACCAGAACTCAGATCTTTGACTCCAAATAACTTAAAAACAAAACACTTTCTTACGAAGGCATATTATGTATCATGTAGTTGGCTACTTAAAAATTACCTACAGAACCTAGTATAGTATTGGGGGTATAATTTTTGCTCATCAGATCTTTACAGAATGAATGAATGAACACATCATTGGTCTGTTAATTATTAAATATGTTTTTGGTTTAACTGCAAAATCTCTTAATTCAGGTAGACACAAAACAAAGTAAATTTTAACTTTCATTGATTTAGCAAAGTAGAAAATATTCATTGGACATCTGTTATGTTCCAGGTTTGTTCTGGGTGCTGGGCCCATAATGGTGAGTTAATGAGTGGTGCCTAGTACTCTCGGGATGCTTAAATCTAGATGCCAGGGCCCTCTGTAACCTCTGAATCCATGTAAACAGATCATTTTAGCTGTTTTGACAATTCACAGCAATCACCATGTTTGGCTTAATCACTTGGTCACCTGAACAAATCGCTAAAACATGTATAAAACTATGAGTATGAGTATGATAGAATCTGCAATTTCAACCTGCCAGGCTAACGTTTTGCATTGATTTCTAACATATAATCTCTGTTCTGGCAGTCATTGCATGGGTAGCATGCTTAGTATTTCTGAAAGTTGTTTTCATATTATTTCATCTTAAATAAGTCCAGGAAACAGTGACCTCAATGAAAAAAACAGTAGGCTAGTGATTTTACCCAAACTCAGGCCACTCGTCAATGACAGAACTGAGACTAGAATCCTGGTTTTCTGATTCCCAGCAAGGGACTCTATAATACATCCCAGTTTCTTCCACAGGAACATACCACCATTGCTTCTCTTCAGTTTAGGTGCTGTTTCTAAATGACTGGTAGCTCCAAAAAGAAAGAGGTAGATGGAGTATGACTATAGATTCCTGGCAGGAAACCAGGCAGCCTTAGGGCTCTGTAATGCCATCTGCCTATTTTTAGTTGGAGTAAAACTTTTTCTCTTCTGACAGCCAGCCACAAATATAGACACTTGTAAAGATGTAACTCTTAAAATAGTCAAAACTTTGTGACACACAGGCCAATAAGAAACACCATATTCAGAAATGTTGCTTGATCTGAATTATCAACACATGAAATTTGGTAAAACCACGTGACAATAGCTTTCAGAAAATAAAGAGTTTGAGTATGTACTCCATTATTTGCAGAGAGGAAACGATCTGGAAACAGAGATGGCAGATTTGGCATCAATTCTAAGCTTTGCATTAGCTATGTGATATACGCTGTCTGATTCTTGTAAGACTGGAAGAAATTGTCAAAAAATATATATTGCCACCATTTTTATAAGTAGGGCATACAGTAAGATTACTTTGAATAGGCTTCTTTAGAGTCCTTTCAACCATCTCTAAATAGTTACACTTTATTGAAAGCAAGTGTAGCAACAATGAAATTTCAAAGTAGACAGGATGGTATAGAAGTTTTATAACAGACTAAAAACGTACATTTCCCCATGTAGATATTTCCAAGGTCAAGAACTAAAAACTGTTCCTACTTGGAATCATTTAAACTGTTTTCTGTACCTGATTCTTTTAATCTTCCTGTGTATACAGTTGTATCGTGGTTTAACAGAGTATGAAAGGATAGGAATTACATTTATTTTGCTATTTAGATAAAATATTCAGGCTGATGTGGCATTAAAATCTGTGTACTAAGACTCAGTGTTCTGTGTTTGAGGTTAGGATCTGGCTCTATAGAATTTGGACAATGGACTAGGTCTCTGTCTCCTAGGGTAATTAATTTCATTAGTTTCGGAAATTATGGCTTCCCCTATGGTACACACACACACACACACACACACACACACGTGTGTGTGCACATACAGTGTAAAAATGTATACACAAACTCTAAGTCAAATAACTTCTATTCATATATTGCAGATGTTAGAAGAACTATTTTGTGGCATTACGTACTCTTAATAATCTCCTCCCCAAAGTGTTCTTCCAGTGTGGTAGCTATTTGCAAGCTGAATGCAGTTACTTTGCTAGAATTTGGGACCTGTCCTGGCAACACTGACTTGAGAAGGAGAAAAGATCATGGAGAAAAGAGTCAGTTCCCTTCTAATGGCTCATATCAAAGCTATAGAAGAAATAATCAACCTTAGGCTTGAATGGGCTTGGAGAGACTACTTGGCTCTATGTTCTCTTTTAGGAAGATGAAATGCTTCTAATCCATCTTTGATATAGAAGCCTATCAAAGACATGGGCCTTACTCTAAGTTATGGTGTAATTAGGATAGAATAGATGCTGGGCTGTGTCTTCATTGTACATACAACCTCCACAGTAAACCGTTATGCCCTTTCCCTCCTTCCCTCCTCCTTCCCTTCCTCCCTTCCTCCATTCCTTCCTTCCTTTCTTCTTTCCTTCCTTCCTTCTTTCCTTTTTTTTTAATCACTGCTCTAATTTTTACCTTCAGCCTGTTTGGAAATCACCATGATAAGACTACAAAAAAGCCATCAAGTCAACACAAATAGAAGCATGGGTGCTGCATTTCCCAATAAGCTGCATGGAGTCAACTCTTAATGAAACCAGTCGTCTCAGAAAACAATAGAAGAGGGGGCAGGATAGGAAACATGCAGAAACACAAAGTCACAGAGCTGGCTGTGTGTGACCTTTGCAAATTACTGCTTAAGGTCAGCTATACCTGGCAGAGATATACATCTGTAATTACTGTACTCTGCTGGGGCTCGACTTTTTTTCCCAACTTTTTAGGATGCATATTCAGGAGATAATTTTATTTGTTTTCTTTTGCTGAAACCTGTAATGGAATTCTAAAGCAATGAGTGAATGGAATTATGAAAGAAGAATCTGTAAATAAAAATCATGTGGGCCATTCCTTTAACCCCAGTGAGACGATGCTGAATCTGATATAACTATTAGTGACTGTTTGGAGGCTAAAAAGATCCCAAATTCATCCTATATGGAGCAAAACAAATAAAACAAAAATCTGAAAAGCTGTTTTAAAAAGCAGTTTCCCTTGTACCCTACAAAGCTTTTCTTTTCTCTCTCTCTCTCTCTCGCTCGCTCTCTCTCTCTCTCCCATTTTCTTACCTCCATCTAAATCTTTTTCCTTTTCTTTCTCTTCCCAACATGCCTTGCATTTGGGTCTTTAAAGGTTATAGAAGGTAAACAGTAGTCATTCTGGCTCTTTAGGTGAAAACTTACAGTCACTTTAGTAAATGAAGCAGAGCTAATCGATCTTTCCGAACCCTCAGTACAGAGCCTGTGTTTGAGCCTATGGGATCTCTGGAGTTTTCCTGTTCTACAGCAGTATATTTAAACCTTGATTAGGATTTAGGAATGAAAGAGAAAACATTTAAAGAAGATCCACATCCAGATCTGTTGGGAGTGCTTGCAGCAGTTTCCCAGGTAGTCTACCTGAGGAAGGAGCCCAGCTGGGGCAGGGCACCAGTTTTCCTTTCACCTTTCTTTTCACCTTAGTTTTGAATTATCTGTTCTTATGTCTTGAGGCATTTCCTCCCAGAATAGTCTTTCTCTAAAGCTAGTAATGCCTTACATATTCATCCTTTTGGACATGTTCATTCATTCTGCAGACATTTATTGAGTTTGGGTTCTGTGCCAAGGCACAGGACGTACAAGGATACATTTGACAGAATCCCTCTCCTTGGAAAAGCTTCAGTCTGGGGCTGTAGAGGCCCCTGGAGACAGAAAACAGTAAGAAAAGAAAGAGTGCCTTTGAAGGGGCTTTCTCTTATATATCTCGCCATGTCAGGAGAGGGTCTGCAAGGCAGCAGATATAACGGTGAGAACACTCTACACAATTAACACTGTTTATTTGCTTGTTTTAACTTCCTTTTCTCTCTTCCTGACCACATATGCAATCTGAGATCAGAAATGACAAAATGGTGTCCCTGCAACCCGCCTATGGACATTTTTTCTGGCTCAGAATTTTCAGTGCCAAAAATCAGATTTCTAGCTTTTCCTGAAACGTTAGAGGTTCTTCCCGTAAAACGACGTTTGACTGAATTCGGAGTTTATGACTGCCTGTTTTAGGTGTAGAACTCGCTCTCCAGTCCTTCACAGTCTTCCAAGATTGACAGATAGCCATTTTTTCATCACACTATAGTTGTCTTTTCTTTCACTTGGCCTGTTTCATTATTTATGTTACCTGCCTGGTATGTATATGAGTTTGTGACACGTATGATGCTGAAGAAGTGCCCATTGAACCATTTTCATATCTTCAGCACAACAGCTAATTCATAGTAGTAGCCCATTGTGTATTTGATCACATAGAAACACACATGGGTCACTAAATTAGAGCTACAACTGTAGTCAAGTCAACTCTGGGTATACAAGGTTCTACAGCACAGTGGACTGAAATGTATTATGAGTAGAGAAAAACACCTGTTTTGGGGCTGTCAAAACTCTCCCAGAAAACATGCCAGTGCCAATCAGGGATTTCTCAACCACATCCATAGTAGAAGGAAACCTCTCTTCTTTCTCTACAGGAACCTCTCTACATTTTTTTCATGTGGTGAATTCATTTTGTCCTGGGTTGAACACCTGTGTGACTATTTAAAAACCGCAATGCCAGGTGTGTGAGTATGAGTGCCTCCTTTGTATAATGCTCTTCTCAATGATTTCTTAGCAGGCTGGGTCAGGAAAAAGCCTTCAAACTGAATATAGAAAAAGGTGTTAAAGGATTTTTTAAAATATATCTGTTACAAGTGCATGCACTGAAAATATTGCAGTCAAATTATACAAACAGCTCGTAGCCTTGAAAGATCCTTTTGTTTTTACGATCATGTGAAAATGTTTAGTATCTCCGCATATGTAGTTGTAAGTTGGGAGGGAGTAATACGGGAGGGAATTTTGGAAGATCTAGTAAACCCTAAAAATCTGGAAGATATTATATTACAAAATATTTAAAATATTAAAACAAAAGAGATTTGTTTACCTTTTGCTTTGTCTCAGGATCTCCATTCCTCTTTTCCAGGAGATGGCGGCCCTAGGGAAAGCATTTGGTTTGCATTCGATCACAATATCCCCACCAACTTGAACAACTGAATTTTTTTTAATGGGATTTTTGGAGAAATCAGGAGCTGAGGCTAAAAACAAAATTACAAAATTGTTAAATTACTAATATCTATAAACAAAACTTTTTTCAAGCTACTTTGCTCAAGGTTTTTTTGGGCTAGTTATGGATTTGGCATTTTGGAGTCAGTTTCCATTTGTAAAATGAAGATGACAGTAGATATTACCTCAGAAAGTTAGTCTAGGTCTTGAATGAGATAACATTCAATAAAGAAGGATAAATAGTGCCTGGAACAAAGTATGGGTTCAGTAAATGTAATTTATTTTTGTTTTGATGCTGGTCATTGTGATAACAAAAGCAAGCTGGAGTGAGGGAGGAAGCAAGTTACAAAAAGTCACATTCTTAAATATTTATAATGAAGAGGGTGAAGATGGTTCCATAAGAACAGAAGATGGAATTTTAACCCTGATTAGGGAAATTACTAAATCTGTTCTAGCCAAGATAATAATCCTAAATGTGAATATACATATATGACAATGAAATACCTTTGAAGTAAATCAGAAGTACATCATCATTATTTTAGATTTCTTCAGGCATGCCTTTAACTAGCAAAATGGAAATAAATAGTCTGCCTTCTGTTAAAGCAGGCAGGCTGAGTAGAAACTTAAAAAAAACCAAAAACTAATCTTTGTCAGTTTCAACAAATACCAGTTCATGAGGGTGATAAATAATTAGACTGTCTGGGTGCATCCAAGTCTTCCCAGCTCCATTCTTGTGGGAACCTATGTGTCCAATCCCCATTCTTAGCCTAAAGTCTACGTGAACTGAAGTTCTTTCAGATATGCCATGTTCTCTTGCTTCTGGGCGTTTTGAGTATGGCTTCTCTGTCCTTCCACTGACTTGTGCATGCTTTTTCTTCTGATCTCAGCTTAAAGAGAATGTTCTCAATTTAGGTTATGTTCAACTGATAACACCTATTCAATTCTTCACTGTAATAATCATGATATTTTAAAATTTAGCCTTTTTTCTCTGTGAAACTACAGGTTCTATGAAGGTAAAGATCACTTTAATTTTGATAATTATGTTTTAGGTGCTTAGTACACAACAAATATTCAATAAATGCTGACTGAATGAATAAGCAAATGAATCAATGTCCATCACCCATATGCTCCTGAAACTGTCTTTTTGCTTAATTCCTCCTCTCTTTCATCTCCTTTCTTTATACCACTAAGAAAGCCTTAGGATGAAAGATATCAATGAGTCATTTATC
The DNA here is from genome assembly GCF_011762595.2 of Tursiops truncatus. Classification (NCBI taxonomy): domain Eukaryota; kingdom Metazoa; phylum Chordata; class Mammalia; order Artiodactyla; family Delphinidae; genus Tursiops; species Tursiops truncatus. The sequence goes on along the minus strand of NC_047043.1, from coordinate 88,436,922 downwards.
CTGACAGACACCACTGGTTGACTGCTCCAGAATATCATCTGCAAACCACTTCTATCTCAACATTTTCCACTATAAAGTCTTATTTTCCCAGCTTCTCTTGAGGTCTCAGTGGTCACATGACAGGGTTCTAGCTAATGACATAAAAGGAGTCTGCTGTAAGGGCTCAGAAATTTTTGCTTTACTAATGAAAAAGACTGTCCACCTGTCTTCTTCTGCTTTGAGTGTGGACTTGATTTCTGTAGCTACAGCAGTCATCCTGGAACCAGGAGGCTACAAGCATGAGGAAAGAGTTTAAAGAATAACGTCATCAAGTCACACTGCCATTGCTCAGCTACCACCCCTGAAGTTATTACTGAGATAAAATAAATTGTTGTTTAAGTCTCTATAAATTGAGGTTTCCATTTCTTATTTTCTTATTTGCAGCTGGAAACATTCCTAATAGATGCTTTTGGGGCTGTATTCAAAACCTCATGCTGGGATCAGCTTTGGAGGAGCCACTTCTGGTTTGGATGAACCCAGTAGTGGGCTCCTCCAAGCCCTAATATGTTGCCCTAGCAGAATAATAATTCTCACTTCACATTTTTTTAGAAGCTAATTTAGACATTTTTCATTATTTCAAGGAAAAGCAATTTCTAATTTACAGAAAAATTGGATTCATATTACATATAATCATAGCTTGCTAAAATGTCAGTTTGAATTTTTTGGCTATAAATGAATGACTTACCTAATACTCTCAATTCTGCATTTGCATAAATTATCTGGTATTTGTTTTCTGCAGCACATTGGTAGATACCAGAATCTGACACATTCAGCATAGTTATGATAAGTGTCCCATTTTCTATTTGAATTCTTTCCTAATAAAAGAAAAGTCACATAAAGATGCTAGTGTGTTAACGTAGGTATTCTCTTATCATTTATGCATATCTATGAGCTATGATACTTTGGTGTATGAGAACTGTTGCTTATGAAAATGAGGTTAGTATACTTCAAGGTCCTGAGAAGCTTTCTGGAGTTTAAGAAAATGGAAGTGTTCTTAGTATAATTTTAGTGGTTAGTATATTTTATGTGACCTTATTTTTTTGAATATTGGCATTCTTTGCATTGAAGGTATGTTACCTTTCTGTTATACGGTATATAAAATAATTTGGAATACTCTACCATTCCAGTTTTCCAGAAAACATGGTTTGACAATAATGTTAGACATGGATAGAGTGATTAGCAAATTTCCTTGGATTTCCATCATAATGTCTCAAAAAGACTTAAAATATGATGACTTGATAATTTTCTAATTCAGTACATAAGTTGAAGGAGCTAAATTCTTCTTTTCTGCAGTTGACTGTAAAGTATGTTTAAATAGCCAAAATCTGTTACACAGTCCCATTTGGAGTATAGAAATATAATTTTGAGTGTATAGAATGAAATAGTTTAATAGTGCAAATATAACTTTAAATATTTCAGGGTACCTATTACCATCCTCTAAAGATAACAAAAGTAGGCTGGAGGAAACAGGGAATGTTACATGCAATAGGGATTCAGGAATTAAATTTCAGTAAAGCCGAAACAAAGAACAGTGTTCCATTCAGATTCTAAACAACAGATGTTCCTTTTATCTCTAACTGTGCCTATAAGTGCAAAGTAGAGTGGAGAATTAACACAATTATTTGGATAATTTGATGGGAAAAATAACCTTGTCTCATTTTCTGTATATTGTAGGATAAGGTGTGCTTTAGATTGAAAATTGTGGATAACTGCCTCAGTTCTCTACTTCCCTAAGTTTAGAGACGGCCATTAGCTTTCATAAAACCAAGATACTGGGTAATGATTAAGAGCTTGGGTTCTGGAATCAGATTATGCTTAGAATACTAATTCTAACATTTACTAGCTGCGGTGTGACCTTGGACAAATGGACTTAAGCCCTCTGACACCAATTTTTTTTCATTTATAGAAATAATAATCATATCTCTCTCATAAAATTGTCATGAGGTTACAATAATATAATGCATGGAAAATATTTAACACAGGGCCTGGCTCATATGAGAGTTCAGTGGATGTTGTTGATGATGATGATGATGAGGATGAGGATGATGAGGATGAGGATGATGATATCATCTGAATACGGATCCATCACTGAGTAATGTGTGACCTTGTACAAGTTGTGTTCTCTACCCTTAGTTTTCTCATTTGAAAAATGATGATAATATTAATAGCTATGTGAGGATTAAATAAATTTAAGGATTAAATAAATTAGGGTATATAAAGATTATACTGTATTTCCTGGCACCTACTAAACATTCCAGAAACATAGTTTCTGTTAGTAACAAAATTTCCCTAGCAGAGTAGGTGAATGTTTAATATCAGCACAGTTGCTTACCTCTGGATTGAGGCGTTCACCATTCTTTAACCACGTGTACCAAGGGTTTGGCTTTCCACTAGCTTTGCATTCCCAAAACAAGCTGTCATAGATGGACAGGTATGTATTTTGGATTTTTTGTTCCCATTCTGGAGGGGCTGTTTCGAAAAGAAACAACAGCAGCTATTTAGCAAGTCAGTTATCCAAGACATTATTTTACATTCCAAGGACTGTAGAAATCAGAAGAACAAGGCTAACTGGGTCTGGTAGTACTGTACACACATGATTTGAGGGAAGAGAAATGCAGGACCCCCAAAGTGGGATAAGAGAAACCCTGTTGTAAATATCAGTGGATGTTTTGCGTAAGATTGATGTTTGCCTTTTGTCATTTTGCTGCACCTGTATAACAACTTGAGAGTTGTGGGAACAAGGCTAGAGAATAATTCTATGTTAACTATTAGTATATAGGTCAAGTTAGAAAATGTATATCAAATCTGAACCCTCTGTGGGCAAAAGGCCATTGATTACATTTGGATTAAGCTAAGTAAAATAATTGTATCTATACCCGATATAATTACAATTCAGTAGTTTGAAGTGTAAATCAAATATCAGCCTCATCACATTTTAGTACGGTTATAATCGAGTTTTTTTTTTCCCTACATAAAATTCTTGACAGGGAATGAGAACTTTTGGAGTTGTATATAGGTTAAGCATCTAACTTTGATCCTAGGCATGAATTTTCCAAACCTTATTTTCTAATCTGAGAACTAATCTACATAGTTCTGAAGCAAAAAGCAACTGGTATAATTGATTTTGAAATGTTATTTAAGTGTAAGGTAGTATTATGCTTTCTAACATTCATGGAAACAGGGGTGTATAAGTTAAATGCTTTAAAATTAATATTTCTTCTATAATGATGATAGGAAAATTTCTGGATTTGCAATTTAATCCCTCTCCTTTGTTTAGATCTATTCTAGATATGTTGGAGTGGAGGAGCCTTCCTTTGGAATCTCCATCTATTACCAGCTAGGTGTTTTACATGTGTTGTACTCAATTCTTCCTCCAAACTTTTATAGAGGATTTTGTTGTATGGGTGTTAGGTAACCTGCTCAAGAAGACATAGTTAGAAAAGAGAAACCTATCTTTTTACTCTGAGAGCAGAGCCAAAGTCAAGGGCTTGTGTTCAGTTTGTTTATTTGGGAGTGCTGGCCAAGGGTAAGGTGTCAGGAAAAGGAAGAGTCAACAGGGAAGGAAAGAGTTAATGCAAGGATGGGTTATTGAGTTGACCACCAGCACGGATGATTGTTACTCCATCCTCTGTGAATGTATAAGGAATGTCTATAACTGCATACCCAGGAAAGGAGGAGGAAGCATTTATTCATTGGCTCTTTTTCACAGTTATTCAAGGGCAGTGCAGGTGTTAACTATTAGGACATCCAGGTTGTGTGTGCTTAAGTGCTGAGTAGGTTCTTGAAGGGCCCAAAGAAAACTGGAGCAGGGAACAAGATGGCCTTCTGTGGCACCTGCGGTAAGACTCTGTCAGGCTACACCTGCAAACCATGGTGCTGAGCTGGTCACTGCAGCAGTAGTTGGAGAAAGTGGAACTGAGAGTCTTTGAAATGATGCACAAGTATATCTGACTTTCAGGGTGTTTCCAGTGTAACTTCCGCTTCCACAAAGATAGAACATCCTTCAGGGAGGAGAGGAAGATATCATGATGTCCCACTGTGGTGAAAAGTAAGCCTAGATTACCTCCTGTGGAAATCAGGGCAACTTCCAGTTACAGAACATGTTTTTCACAACCTTGAGGGATAAATGAAGGCAACCCTTAGAAGAACTGAGTGTATGGGTGAAATTGATTCATGTTTCTATTTATTATTTTTAAAATGTATAATTTGTAGGTAATTGTTCAGAAATTGCCCTAACATATGTTTGACCTGGAAGAAGAAATGCATGGTCATATAAAATCCACATAGCTTACAGGAGTTTGAGATATATATGGTTTGTTGCTTAGTGCAATAACTGTAACTTTAAACCATATTTATTTATTTAATGTGTACATTCTTTGGTTGCTTAGGATTCTGAAGAACAAAGTTTTAAATCTTCAACTAAGTAGGAACTACATAAAAAAAAAAAAGCTTAGGATTTCAAGTCTACCATATGGGCTTGGGTTTTAGATTTATTTTTTCCGCCATCAATGGTTACGTAACTCACTTAACTCCTCTAAATGTGTTCCGTTTTTTATAATGAAAATATTTTATAAACTTATTTTGGAGGTTATAAGGCCACAATATAGATGGATATTTTTCCTCTGATTACTTTATTATTGATTATAAATGTGTCACATAGAAACATGTCACATAGAAAATGACTTTTGCCCATGTATAAATACAGTTTTTAAAAGTCCCCTAGTACAGATGTATTAAATTTAGCGAAGAAGTTAATAATATTTTAAAAGCAACAAACATTTTGATAATTATGAGGTATATTTTATGTTTTTTTCACATCAAAAAAAAAGAAAAAGTGAATTTCATGCAAGTGTGTATTTTGGCCTGGATGAAAGAAGACTTAAAGGCAACTTTCAGAAAATATATGCTTTCACCATCTCTCTTAAGTCCATGAGAGATTCTGATAATTGAGGCAAATATATTTTTTAAATGAAGTAATGAGTTTTTTTTCTATTACCTACATATGAGTAGACAATTATTGGAAATATAAACAAATACTGAAAACTACCATTAAGTATTATGTTTCTCCTGTCATTTTCTCCTTCTTTTGTTAAGTTCTACTTGGGATTATAATTAAGATTTTCATAGGCTGTTGCTGAATGTTTTAAGGGAAATATATTGAATTCCATTCTACTTTGTGTTATAAACGTCTATGGCTTTTACATAACATTGCTGATATTTCCAAGGCAATTATAATAAACAATAGCATGCTATTATTTATTAGCATACTATGCTGAAATTAAAGCCATATTTTAAAAATGGTCATTCCCATCTGCTAATCATTGTATTAATAAGCATCCTTTCCTGGAAATGTGTCTTCTCTATTTCTCCTATGACACTTTTCCACAACATGCTAAAGACCTTCACTATTTACTATGAAGGATATGACCAATTATTTCATATACTTTTTGAAATTCATTAGCTCACCATAGAAAATGAGTTGACCTTTTGCAAGATTTCTTCCTCGAAGGTTACTTGCAATGCACTCATAGACGCCTTCATCTTCCTGTTGAAAGTTTGGGATTTCAAGGATAGCTTGGGATTTGCTGTACTTGACTTTCCCAGGCAACGGGTTTCCATCCAACCTCCTCCAACTAATATCAGGGACTGGACTAAACAGTTATACCTCATTAGAATAGCAGATGGTTCAGTCTTTATGACAGCAGGATAAAATAAGAATTCCTTAAGGATAACTTTCAAGGAAAAAAATAAATCAATATATTATATTGTGACTAGTTTTCACATCATGCAGTCATTTGCCATTCACTCATCCAGCGATTTATAACACTTTATTAAGAGCCTGTCATGTGCAAGTCACAGTATTAGGATCAGGGAATAAACTGATGACTGAACTAAACATGTTTTCTGCCCTCATGTTGCTCACAGACTAGTGGGGAAACAGGCAATAAACAAATTATGAAAAACAAATATATTTGTAAATTGCAATAACTGAAACAAAGGAAATAAGGTGCAGAGATAATAGCAAGATTATATCACTTTAAATACGGTGGTCAGGAAATTCTTTGTGAGGATGTGACTTCTAAGAGGAGGCAAGCTCTCTCTATTTACAGATTCTAAGACAAAAATACAGATTCCTCTATAGCTAAATTGGTACTAATATGTAACTGAAGACATATGTGATGGGTGAGCTAAATTATCAAAGGGGATCAGTATTATATAACAGACCCAGATGAATTGGGAGCACAGAATCTATGATCCTCAAAAGAATGTACTTATTTACACTCAAACTTAAAATGACATAAAAGATAACTTTACATTGTACTCTGTCTCTTTTCAGAAAGAATTTGTAAAGAATTCCTGTATTTATAGGAATTTAGCTTAAAGTCTTAAATCTAATACGTTTAGTCTAATACGATTATCTTTTAAAACAGCAAAAATACCATGGTGAGGAAGGCCTCACTTGTACAGATAGAATATAAAGAAATGTAGCTTATAAAGTTATAACCAGAAAATCTTCCCTAAACCAATCATTTGTAAAATCAATCCCCAATCTATTCACACTATCATCTTTCCTTTCTTACTTTCAAGTAATTCTTCATTCCCTTATGGATTTTCAGGTGCTTTAAATATTTCTGTTCTAAACGTATTTCAAATAATAATAGTAAATCATTTTGCAAAGCCAAATTAGAAAACTTTGTAGACGATGCAGAATTTTTTTCAAGTCCATGAAACTGGTGTAGGAGAACTATTCAGTCACATACAAAGTGGTTGACAAATGAAGATCTACTGAGTCTGAGCAGTAACAACTGCAGAAAATTGGTGGTGATGACTGAGTAGAGACTTCAATTAAAGCAGGGAAACTGATGAAGCCTCAGGAATTTTTTATTGCAAACAATGATTATCCTGCTGTGCAAACCAAAGATATACATCATGCAGAAAGTCATACATGTGCTCACACATATTTCACAGGAAACATAGTCCCCAATCAATGTTTGATTCATCTGTTTTTCTCAGAATTAGCATATAGTGACAGATACAACTTGAATTTTGTTAAACACAACATCATTATGTATTATGATAAGTTTTGTTTTTGTCCTTTTAAAAAGCTTTGCCGCTTGCCACAACTTTAGGTTGATATTTTAGTAAAATGGCATATTCTTGCCAACAATTAACCCAGATAACTGGTTTTCTTATTCATTCATTTTATGAAATACCAAACTAAGAATAAAAATAAAGTTCTAGAAGAAAGTTTACTCACAGAGAAAGAGCTTCACCAAGTCTGGGGCAGTATTATCCAATTTTTAAAAATACATGTAACGTGTACGTGAACATGAAAAGTTGTAGCTATAGGTGGTGAGAATATGAATGCCTTTTATTCTCCTTTTTTCTGCTTATCTCAATTTTTCCATTATTTTCCTACAATGAGCATGCATTACCCATGTAACAGAAAAATTCTAAGAAAATTAATTTACAAAGAGAAAAATATTATAATTGGAGGCTCTGATATTTATCTGAATTCATGATCCTTTGTTGTCTTTTTATGATAGTGTATCTCTGAGGTTTATGACAAATACATGCAAAATATTCAACTAAAAAACATTTTAACCTAAAACATTCAGACAAAAAAAAAATTCAGTAAAGACTATTTTCCCATTGTTATATCATTGTTCTTTATTTTAACTATGAAGACAGAAGTCCATTTTTAACCTAACTAAATATCTAAATCTCTGAACCAGAAATTTAATGATTTGACATTTAATAATAATAACTATAATAATATCACAATGAAGAGCTACGGTTTATTAACCACAGACTGTGTGCCAAGCACTGTGTGTATAATGTGTAAATATAATTTCATTTTCTCTTTCTATAAGTGAAAGTGGCACAGCTGAGATTTATTTCCAGATTTCTTTGTCTCAGAATCTATGTGCTTACAAGACAAAACAGACATCACAGCTACTGTAAAATCATCCTCTGATAGCTTTCAATTTTTGTGGTTTTGTAAAAGTGAATCACCATCTTAAGTGGCCCAATTAAGTGGGGGTAAAAAGAACAAGTCCCACCAATCCCAATTATTCTGACCTTTCCCTGCAAAAGAACTCAGTGAGGACACTGGAGTCTCTGGACAAGCATTTTTCCCTTGAAGGATAAAATGATGTATCCTATATAGACATACCTTTCCAACAGAAGTAGTGCAGCAGATAATGTCAGTGCTTCACCCGTTTTCTTTCTTATCCCTTAGCACCCCAAATCCTGATGTGCTTTCACCCTCAACAGTTAGTACATGCATCATTTTGCTGTCAACTACCCTTAAGCTGCTGTAGCTAACTTTTCCTTCACAAAAAAAGAGCTGAAAACAGTTAGGAATTTGCATACTCCCTGGGGCAACTCTCAACCAATAACTGACTAAATGAGGCGTAAATACTCCAGCTCCCCTGCCCCTGATGGTGGAATACCTCTAGGTGTGACCTGCACTCTTTCTAGAACCCCTGTACAAGACTGAGGCAACTATATCTTCTGTGGAACTTTGCATGATATTATACTCTGCCTGGCTACTCTTTTTTCCCAAGTGGGCTTGTCCATTCCCTGATGCGTTCTTCATAAAAACTCTTCTAAAAAGTCACTTTAAAAAAAATATCCTTTCAAGATCTACTTCTTGGAAAACCGGTTTATTAGAACCCCCAATATGCTCTAATCATGTTCCACTTTGATTATAATACCAACTGTAAGTACTTCTCAATATGGTACTTCTATATAGCCACTAGACACATAAAAATGATATTCTGTGGAAGTGAACATTAATGGCCTATAAGACCAAAAACTGAGCAGTAGAATCCTTGTGAAAAACCATGAGTGTGGTTTATATTTTCAGAACAATGCTCTATAGGGTCAAAATTACACTAGAAGGCAAGAAATGTGAAAGAGACATGAGGCTGAAGAGAGACATAAGTTTCTCACTTAAAGAACATCCTCTAGATCTTGTTTTTCTTACCTCAATTATGTTTGGAGTGATATATCTTCTCTCATAAACCACTCAACTATTGAGAAGCTTATAAAATTCAGTGAACTGGCTTCTAACGTAACTTTCAATTTTGAAGAAAGGTATAAGAATTAGATCTCTGTATTCTCAGTCTGCAGTGGACATGTATTGGTTTTTGTGTGTGCATTTTGATTTTCCTTAGAAAACCCAGTGCTTACTGTCTTTAGTCCATCTGATTTGAATTGGGAGGACTATACCTCTGGCTGCAGGACTGAGCACAAGATTCAGGTCTTGCCATTAGAAGCTAGTGTACCGTGGCCACCATAGTTGGTCAACTCTGGAAACTAAGACAACCCAATCAGAGACAACTAGACTCAGTTCTGGGACTGCTTTTGGAGGAGTTATTAAAGAGAGGATCTTTTGTTCCTAGGGTTTCCTCAGATAGTGGGATATATCAGCACTTTTCCACCACATGGAGAAAGTGTCTTTGAAAGTCAAAGTTGACACAAAAGAAGGAAACTTGGAATTCTTTACATGTCTAGATTAAGTCATGCTTGATGCACAAATTTAAAAAAAAATCTCCTTGAACATTTCCATTAGTCAATACAGTCTCTTTTTGTAATGCCTTTTTGAGTAATTTTCCTGCTGCTTTCGTCCAAAAAAAGACTTTACAAATAGTGTCTGAATGCCTGGGTTCAAATCCTAGCTATGTTATTTTCTATCTGTGTGATCAAATTGTATGATATGGTAGATTCCTTCAGGATATCATATTTTATACTCTAGATATTTTAGAATTCTCAGAGCAACTAAACTATCAAAAAATAGTCACTCAGACATTTAAACTTTTTAATCAAAAGTCTTATCAAGTGCATTTCATGGCTATATTTCATGTTAACAAAATTTCTAATGGGAGAAAAATCAAGCAGTTTTATGTGATTTCACAGTTACTAATTAAACGTTGAGATTTTGTTTTCAGATTTATTATGTCAGTACAAAATATGAATGTCATGAGCCTCTTGATTACCACTGGTAATGTGAGATATAGGATCATGGAGAATACATGTAAAACATGTGCATTTTAATGAAAAGTTCCCATTTAGTCTGGGCACTTTTTATGAAGACACTAAATGAATTGCTTTAGATTTCACACCGTCTCTCTTTTCTGAAGACATGCCAAATGGACAGTGGGTAGAAAGAACTAAAATCAACAAAAGATGAAATTATTTTAGTAATGAGCTTTAGTTTTAAATGCAAGTTAATTTTTCCAAGAGATAACATTCTGTATAAATGATAATACTAATACTAGTGCTAATATTAATAACAAAGCTATTATAATAGAATACTATTTATACAGTACAGAGCAGAGTGCAGTTTTTACACTTACCAGCTATATGTTATTGCACATTTATAACATAAATATTCTCATTTATAGGATAGGGCTTAACACTAGTATGTAAGTCACAGGATTAGAGTGAATATTAAATGATATAATACATTTCATGTGTTTAACACACGGTCTAGAACACTTTAAACTATATTTTTTGTGTTAATGACAAGTTAAAAATAATTTAAGATTATGTTACTGTTATCATTTCAAAAGCCAGATTCCTAGCTTATATTTACCTGTTTTCTATTCTCCTTTAAGAACTCCATATGACTAGGCATTTGACATAAATTGATTTATGAATCATACATAAACTAAAATCAAATCTCCATACTGTGAACGAAATGGGTACACAAGCATGCACATATGTCTCTAGAAGTAAATTTCCTGCTTCTTCCTGTTTAATACACTGGCTGGTAAGGAGATAATGCCTCTGATCATAGCGGTAATGTTCATTTCCTCCTCATGAGAGCAGGGATCTCTCAGGTGAGATATAACATGCTTTGCTGTAAAATACTTTTTTTTTTTTTCAGCCTGGCTTATCATCTAGGGCCATTACGGTAGAGAGGAAAGGAATTAGACAACATTCTCCAAAGAGAAAAGAAATGCGTTGTAAGAAAGCTGAACGTTTATTTATGAATATTAATAACCATTAATTGAGTGCTTACTGTATACCAGGATTGTGACAGATGGTGTCCATATGTCGAGTTAAATACTCAGCTGGAAGTTGTTAACAATCCTAATTACCTTTTTGGAATGGTACTCATGTTTAGACAGGTAATTTCTGCTAAATTATGACCTGCCAATTCTCTACCACTTAGAGTTCCAGTACAGGCTAATTTACTGTGATCCACCTTCCAGTTCTCTGAGTTGCCACCCATTCAGTTATTAGCACTAGTAGACTCCTTCTCCTTCTGTGGCTTTAGCATTCTATTTAGGATCTACCTAGTTTGTCCACGATGATGATATTAGTGATGTAATATTCTCTGGCAGTTCATTTTAATTTAAAATAAGTGATCTATTTAAAGTGCAAAGTTAATATATTAATATATGAAGAATGCCATGCAGCAAGGGAGATCTTTGAAGGGTCTTCAGAATGGAGATTATTATTAAATCCCTTGAAACTCTGTCATTTAAAGGTTAAGTTAAAATACATGGTGCCATCATCATCCTAACTACAGGTATCAGCCATTTCTGGCAACATTTCCCTTTCAGTCCCAGTTCCTCCCCACTTCTTTTTTTTTTAATCTTCACAAATATGGTGTCAAAATCCAGCTTGGATACAAATCTCAATAAAGAAAATCAATTTGAAGCAACTCTCTCATCCAGAGTTTCCTCAGACCATAGATGAGGCATTCATGAACCGTGTATTTCAAAAAACTTTGCAAAAGCCTTTTCTTATTTTGTTTCTGTATTTTCCTGAAATGTGAGTCCTCACAGTTCTAAAATACTACTAGATCATAAAAGCAAAGTTTCTTTCTTCCTCCTTCCCTCCCTCCTGCTTTCTCTTTCCCTCTTTTTGTCTCTTTCTTTCTCTCCATCCTTTCTCCCTTCCTTCCTTCCTCCCTCCCTTCCTTCCTCCCTTCCTTCCTTCCTTCTTTCCTCCTTCCCTCCCTCCCTCCCTCCCTCCCTCCTCCTTCCTTCCTTCCTTCCTTTTTCTCTCTCTCTCTCTTTCTTTCTTTCTTGCCCCTCCCTCTGGTATTGTGCTTCTTAAATAAGCATTGCCATAAATAAGGACTTTCATTCCTTACTCTCTTGTCATTATGCTTTTACAGAGTGAGCATCCCATTAATTTTATCTGGAGACGAGAATACATTTGTTAACCCTCTGGCCTAGTTCAGCCTGAACTGGAAGTTAAATTAAAGCTATTCACACTCTTGTACGAACTCTGCTTCAGTTCTATACTTTTAGCCATAAATAGAATTTTCATTACTAGTGCTATTTGAGAAAGCTTATATTTCTTCCCTGGATTTCTTAAATCTCATTATCCACAGCTTAAATCCAGGCCATACCAAGTTTTTAACTAGAAACTGGTACAGAGAACCTGTTTCCTAAGATGCTTATATTTGGGATTATTCTTAACTTGAACCTCATTTCAGAAAATCACGTCAGTGGCCATTTTTAATCGAAGAGAGGGAAGCAGAATAACAAAACCAGCAAGGAGTGCCTTTGTTAAATTTTCAGACTTCAGCTAGCTGCTTTCATTTCCTCAACTTGAAATATTCATACAAAGAGCTTGGAATATAAGATTGTCCTATGGGGATACAATATGGATAAATTCATGAGTTCTGTAGAAAAGAAATCTTACTGTTATGGAAAAAGGACAATCTTTTTTTTTTTTTTCTTTTTTTTTTCTGAGTGATCTAAACATAGTCATGATCCTGTTCTACTGGTCAGTGTGTATACCAGGTTTCCCTTGGGGGAAAAATGTTATCATGTGCATGTATTTATCTGGTATTTGACACTTGACACTACAGTTGTTGCAGCCAATTGAAAAGCCACAGACGGTTTGGATGTAAGAGCAGTGGCAGCAGAATAGTACTTACATGTAGAGTGAAAAGACACAGGTGAGTTTTGTGTAAATGAGTGCAAATTACCTAACATCTATGAGTGCGAATTACCTAACATCTCTGAGCCTCAGCTTTCTCTTTATAACTAGAGGTAACAATGGGTACGTAAAAGTCTTCTTGAAAGGATAAAATGAGGATAGACTATGAGAATACATTCTGAAATATAAAGTTTGAACCAATAATAAAGCTTACTAAGTCGCCTTATTACCATGATCATCACATAGGGACAGGAAGGTTCTATCATCCAAAGAGTCCCTAAGACTTTATTGCTATTTTCTACTCCACAATGTGAGTAATAATTTGCACATGAAACATAAAACTGGAGCCCATAATTCAAGGTGTGGTAGAGCCGAAAATGATACTGCACTTAGCAGTTAATTGACAGCTTCTCCATAATGTTTTATTAATACATAATATTAACCCTAAATAAATACTTCACCAATCATATGAGTGCTATGTGGCACTACAGCAGAGAAAATGATAATTTGGTTGAGGTAGGTTCTCGAGGCACATGTTCCTTCAGAATTATGTTCAGAATTATAACTCCTTAAGATTTATAGGGCTTGACCTTAGCTCTGCTCATAATCATAAACTTTCGTATAAAGGAGACATTGTATATGGTTTATTATATTTAATCATTCTATTATTAATAGATCTAACGTTTATTGAACACATTATATGCCAGGCACTGTGCTAAGTGCTTCATTGAAACCATATAATACTACCATGAGACACAGTACTATTGCTATTAACATTTTGTAGATGAGGAGACTGGGACTAGAATAGGTTGAGTAATGTGCCCAATATCACACAGTAACTTTTCAAAGAAAAGTTTTGAGCTAAAGTCTGTCTTTCCATAATGAGCTCTAAACCACCATGTTTTTCTGCTCCCGCATGAGCTAACCAGCTACAACATGAGAATCACCTTTTTAGTCTGTATAATGTGTGCTTAGAAATATATTCTTCACCTAATGAGTTAATATGTTTTATAATCAGTGGGTAGAGTTCCTTTTGTCCAAGGGCCAGAAGATGAAATCATAGAGTTTTTTTTTTTTTTTTAACGTATTGAGATGCCTCCAAATTCCAATAAAGGTTCTAGAGATGGGTTCCAAGGTCAGCTGGAGAAAAGGAAGTAACTTCTTTTCCTTAATCTCAGTTCCAACTTGGATTTGAAATCTTTCTCTCCTGCAATTGCCAGTTACTTAAAAAGTAAGAACTGTAGGTCTCCTGAGAAAAGTGGTGATAGACTGGAATGGAAAGGATGAACAGTCACTTGCAGAAGTATATATATTCTTCTTGGATGATTTTTAGAACCTTTAAATTAATTTAGTTTTGGAAACAGCAGTGTAAAAATCCAATTTTGTTTTTTGAAATAGAAAAAGAATGAAAGGAATGTTTGCCATTGAATTCAGCATGTGTGTAAGATCAAAAGAGGCCCAACTTGTAACCTAGGGTCCTGGTCTTTGAAAGTGGATCCTCTGCAGTGGTTCTTCAGGAGAATTTGGCAACATGTATCAGAAACCTTAGCTTTTATATTCCTGTTATCCAAAAATTCTAATTTTTAAAACATATACTGAGGAAGTCCACATGGAGATGGGCAAAATATAGCCATAAGAATATGCATTACATCATTATTCATGACAATAAAAAATGAAAACAAAACGAAAGGAAACTAAATGTCCACCAGTAGGAGACTGGTTGAAAACATACATCTGAATACCCTACTGTCATTACAATTGAGGGTACAGAAAACTGTTTAATGACCCAGAGATGCATTCATATGTACATTTAATAAAAAAATTAAAGCATTTTACAGAAGAATATGCTGAAACAATTTGAGCAGCAAAATAAAACAATATTGGATTATGACTGAAAGTATGAAATAAATATCTACTAATCAGTACTGATATAAATAAAGGATTGGATAAATTAATAAATGAAGGAGAAGTGAAAAATCTCCAATGAGGAAGAATTCCAAATAAATTACATAGATTAGAGGAGGTGTAGCATGACTCCCTACTCATTAGGTGTGGACAGCACATATTAACCTCCTTCCAAAGACTCAAATGTAAAGAGAGAAAAATGAGTACGTTTATGGTGGAGAATCCTGACAAAACTGCTTCCGCCAGGTGATTAAGGGCAGCATCAGTAGCCATAGATCATTGTGATAGAGAGTAACCTTAATATGATGTGCGAAAATGGCACCTTACCTTTGTAGTCTTCTTACCCAAGACCCATAATCTCAGACTAATTATAAGAAAAATAGTAGACAAATTCTAATAGAGGGTCATCCTACAATAAAACTGACCACCACTCCTCAAAACTGTCAGGGTCATCAAAAACAAGAAAAGTCTGAGTCACTGTTACAGCCAAGAAGAGCTTAGGGAGACAAGAAAACTCAATGTGGTATGTTGGATGGAATCTTGGAATAAAAAAAGGACATCAGGTAAAAAAAAAAACAACAAGGAAATTTGAGTAAATTATGGACTTCAGTTAATTAAAACGTATTCGTGTTGGTTCATTAATTGTAACAAAGGTACCATCTTAGTGTAAGATGTTAATAATGGGGAAACTGTGTGTGGCATTATATGGGATCTCACTATACCATCTGCTCAATTTTTCTGTTCTAAAACTGTTATTTCAAAAGTATTAATTTTGAAAAAAAAAGAAGTATTGATGAGATGGGAGAAAAGGAAGCAAGAATTTTCTATTTCTAAGAGATACGAAGGACCCCTTCAATAACAGTCTAACATTAGTTCTACCATGTGAATTGAGAGTGACTGTCTCCAGTCTCAATTTAACAAGGAGTAACCTGGGGAAAAGATAATCCGGAAAGCTCCCAGAGTGGCTATCCTTGAATCTTCCTTCATTGAAAGTTTGTAAGGAAAGAGCAGATCCCAGGAAAAATGTGTGATCACATATTGTTACACCAATCCTATTTTCAGTAGCCTGCAAACTCCCTGGGGCCTTTATATCATCTTTATTTCCCCAGGGCCTAGCCTAGCATCTGCTGCCAGGAGAATTCCTTTTGACTAAATGAAGGAATAAAGGAATTAATTATTGAATGAGGTATTTAATGCATATTTGCTAAGTTAATAGATACTGGAGCTTAATTTGCCAAATGAATAAATGAGGGAATGTCAATAATCCTTATAAAGATTAAACACATTATTTAGAAATGGTAAATCCATTGTTCTGAGCAAGTCCTTGAGGATTGTGTTAGCACAGAAATAGAATGCAGAAACCCCTTCTGTCCCTCCTGTGTATTCCTTTTTACCTCCTCAGCCAAAGCAGCACTGACAATGACCACAATTAATAAAATTGTTATAATTTATTGATTGCCTATCATAAGCCAGGACTCTGGTAGGAAAGTTTAATAGTATTTCCAGTCCTTATATCAATCCTATTCTCTCTGTCGTCTATCTATCCATCTATCTATCTAGTTTTTACCTTTGTTTTACAGATAAGAAAACTGATCATAGCGGCCCAGCTATTGACAGGAAATCTGAGAATTTAAACCCTGATCTCTTTGAATTCAAAGTCTATACTCTTTCCAGAACACAATGTTGCCTTGAAATGTTAGTAAATCTGCTGATAAATCTTTCAGCCCCAGGGTGAGTGTGTGTGTGACTGTGTTTTTGTTGAGGGGTTACTATCTTTCAATTTTTCAAAGATTGGCTTGAACATTTGTCAGTTCTCAGATTGGCATGGACTTTACCATACTATTTTATACCAAGCAATATAAAATCATGATAAAAAAGCAAAGCAGTTAGTGAGAACCTAATGAGTAGGCTTCAGTATACATTGTGGGGCAAACGGGACAAGCTATGTTAGGAAAATAGTCTGCCCTCTATCCATTCAACTCAATGAAGAAAATAAAAAAGCTAAACTGCTTATTAGACATTCAAATGGGACAATTTTAAGATATCTCTCTGACTTTTTTTTTAAACCAAGTGTTAAAAGTCTGAAAAATTTGAATGTACTTAGTTTGATTTTAAAATACTACTGTCATCTTGAGTGTCTTGAGCAACCTTTCTGTGGTATGATCTGCAATGATGTCCATATGCGTAAAAAGAGAAGCAAAATCAAGTAGCTGCTCTGTCATCTGAAAGTTCTGGAATAGATCAAAACATCTTGGTGAGACTTCAAATTTATTGCTTGACATTAATAGTCAAGCTGAGTATCTTTTTCTTCACAAATTAGAAAAAAATAAATAAGATATATATGTATAAAGGGCTTCCCTGGTGGTGCAGTGGTTGAGAGTCCGCCTGCCGATGCAGGGGACACGGGTTCGTGCCCCGGTCCGGGAAGATCCCACATGCCGCGGAGCGGCTAGGCCCTTGAGCCGTGGTCGCTGAGCCTGCGCGTCCGGAGCCTGCGCGTCTGGAGCCTGTGCTCCGCAACGGGAGAGGCCACAACAGTGAGAGGCCCGCGTATCGCAAAAAAAAAAAAAAAAAAAAAAAAAATACATGTATACATAAATATAGTCCTCTGTGTGAAGGCTCCAGAACACATAGGAACATTTAGTGCAGCGACTAATTTCATTTACATTCCAGAGCATTGACAGCAAAGTCACTAAATTAAGATTCACACACAAAAAAGAAAAGAAAAGTAAATATGTTTGGTTGTTTACCAGAGTGGTAGGAGAGTTATGAGGGATATCAGTTTAACTTCTTTACTAAGAGCAAAGGCCTATATTTTCTTGAGAGGAGACACACAGATTTATAAGTCAATCATATTACATTTGCATAGCACCTATCCAAGGAGTTTCTCAAGTGTTTCACGATACAATTAATTTGCAGCTTAGATAATTAAGAGTCTGCCATGTTAAACAAATGAGACAAAAGTGAGAGTTGAAAGCTGTGATCATGTCAGCTCTGAAACTCCAACATAGAAAGTGAGTTGCATGTCCCCAAAGTCATAGTAATTAAAGTTCAAGCAGGTATCTGAAGTTTTGTCTTAATTATTCTATACTCACATTAGCCTGTGGTGGTTTGAGATGGTTAAGGTCTATGAGTAAACACTCTAGCCAGCCTTCTATAGACCTCACTCTCTATACTCCCTGCCTGCATGATTGCAGCAGACTCCTAGGTTGATTGGCATGTTTTCTGTGCTCTCCCTAATCATCTACCCCAGATTTTTATAAATGGTAGATATTACCATCATCGCATACAAACCAGTGGGTTGTATGCTCCACAATGGCCCTGATTGACTTTTAGAAACACTTTTTTCTTCTCATTCAAAAGCAACTTGAATTTTGAAAAGGTTATCTTTGAATCATTAAAAAAAAATTAATGTATAAAATTGAACTTACTTTTTTGCTGAATTATTAGTAATTACAGAGAATCTAAATGGGAAATACATCCATAATTTAATTCCCCAAATAACATCTTTTTACCATTTTGCTGAAATGTTTCAAGCCTTTTTTAAGGAAAACACTTACAGAACTGAGAGCTAACTACATCTGCACATGGGGAATTAATTCATATATTAAAAGGATAATTTGATGTAAATATCAAACGGCTATGAGCATGAGTTTTGAAGTCAGAATCAGTGATATTTAGATTTGAATCTCAGATTTACAACTTCTGTTTATCAAGTCATTTCATTTCTCTAAACTTCACCTTATTTACCTTCACAATTAGCCTTAAAAAATACCTGGGTTTTAGAGATGTGGGATTAACTGGAACTGTATTTACCCTGCTGGGAACAATTAGAAAACTGGACAAATATAATGGGAAGCAAACATTCCAGAGATGTAACAATGGGTAGCACAAAACTGTGATCCCTAAAGGAGGGGAAATGTATGAAGTAAACCATTGGAATCCCTGATTTTCGACCTGTAGGCACTTTCCAGAACACGGAATCAGAAAGCAAAAATAAATAGGACAAGACTGCATCCCCGAGTTGAGTAGACACAGGTGACTGAAGTGGCTGGGATTGCAAAGCAAACTATCAGAGAGGATGAGACTAGAAAAAGAAAGTGCTCCAAAAATCTACGTAAGAGTGTCACATGAGGCTGGGCAAAGAACAAATTTTAGAGCTCAAACAGGGCTAGAAGATGTTAGAGTTCCACCAAGCCTGAGAAGAGAGACTTAGCAAACATTTAGAGCATTCAATTGGGAGATGCATCTTAGAAGTAAACAGGCCTTAGACTAACATCTACTCTATATCTATCCAAGGAAGCTTAATAATAAGCTATAGAAAGATGAGATTCATCATAACTTAACTTCTATCAGTAAAATCCAATACTTGAAATAAATATACCACAATGCAGCATTCAATAACCCAACATTTATCATGTCTCTAATTCAATCTAAATTACTAGATAAACTAAAAAGCATAAAAAATAGGAATCATGATAAGAAGAAAAAACAGTCAACAGAAACAGATTCGTAAATTACAGAGATTATAGAATTAGCTAACAAGGACATTCATACCATCAATAGGGCTCCTGAATGATAGCTGGGGGTTACAAGTAAAGAAACTGCAAACCTCAATCTTTAATTAAGAAAGAGTCTCTAGGGAAACCCAAAGAGAAGAGGAAAAACAAAAACAATGGAGGAAATTTTAGCCTCTGACACCACAACTACAGCAAACAGTAAACACAGCCTAACTCTGTGCCAAATAAACATAAAAATTTACACCAAAATCTAGCGTAAAATCACTTCTTTTTACCTGTTACATCATATCTAGGTTTCAGCAACAACAAAAAATATATAAAAGGCCCATTGACAAGTACAAATGCAGAGACAAAGCAAGCATTGGAACCAGACTCAAATATGGCAAATATTTTTAAAGTATCAAACTGGGAATTTAAAATTTCTAAGATTAATATGTTAAGGGCTCTAATGGAAAAAGCAGACAACATGCAAGAACAGATGATTAATGTAGCAGAAAAAAAGGAGATTCTAAGAAAGGGTCTGGGGGATGGTGGTGTGATTAATTGGGAGATTGGGATTGACATATATACACTAATATGTATAAAATGGATAACTAATAAGAACCTGCTGTATAAAAAATAAATGAAATTCTAAAATTCAAAAAAATAATTATAGACATAAAAACACTAATACAAATGAGAATGTCTTTGATAGGCTCACCAGTGGGCTGAATGTGATGAAGGAAAGAGTAAGTAAACTAGAAGAAATATCAATAGAAACTTCCCAAACTAAAATATGAAGAGAAAAAAACAAACAAACAACAGCAGCAAAAGAATGGAATATCCAAGAACTGGGGGCAATTACAAACGGTGCAACAGATGTCTAATGGGAATACCAGAAGGAGAACAAAGAGGGAAATGAACAGAATAAATATTTGAAATAACAATGACTGGAAATCTTCCAAAATTAATGACAGCCACCAAACGGTAGACCTAGGAAGCTCAGAGAACAACAAGCAAGATAAATTCCAAAATAATCTACCCATTCAAGAGAAAGAATGTTCCCAGGGATAAAGGGAATTATTTCCTAATTACTTAGAATGTATTTCCACAAATATTTAATGAAAACTAGTCAGTATTTCAGGAACTGTCGTAGGTCCTAAAAATAAAAAACTAAATAAGATGTGGCATTGACCTGTGTTATTTTTTCTTTTTTTGTTCCTCTTTCCTATTCACCTATCCACCTACTGATTTCCTTACTCCCTCCCTTCCTACTTTCCCTCCTTTCTCTTATTAACTAAAATATTTAAACCTTAGTTTCATGAATGTGTAGTTTATAGCATAAATAGTAGTCAGTAGTTAGCAAAAGTGTTTAGAAACATTGTTAATAAGAAAAAGAACTTTGATTCTGTTCTTCACTGAACCAATTAGCTTGTTTCAGTTTGGGGTTTATCGAACTTATTACAGAGAAGTGCAGTACCTCAGAAAGTGAACAAGTAGATTTAAAAGGATTTATACAAAGCAGTCCCAACATTTGGAAAAAAACAAAAACAAAATCAAGTGCTGAACAGCAATATTTTTATAAAGAGCTGTCAGAGAACATGATTATAATTATCATTCAATAGTTTGTAAAATGCTTGTCAATAAATCTGCAAATAGAGATTTGTAATTTAAAAAGTGGTTTGATTTTGTTCTTTTCAGATTGTTATTAATTAATTGTTATGTAATTAATTGTCTAGGGAGTGCATTGTTTTTATGTTTGTTAATGTTGCAAATTTTAAAAAGTCAGTAAAGTATTTGGTAAATGTCAAATTTTTTAATGGACTAGCAAGCTTCTTCAGTATGTTTGCAATGTTTCAACTATAGTGCAACTTGTTTTCTGAAAACTATTGGCGAGCATATATAAAAAGTCTTTTTGTTAGTAGCTAAAATTTGTATAATATTTTCCATAGTATACAAAGCATTTTCATACACATTCTGTTCATTTGAAGAAATGAGAACTAGATCTGCACTTCAGTTACACAGAATATATGTTTCTTATACATGACATTTTAACACTATCTCTTTGACCCTGTGGATGCTTTGGACTTTCCATTTTAACCCCTAGGCATTTCAATTCCATATTAATAATTTAATAAATATAATTTCAACATTAATTTTGGCAGGTAAAGTGTTTTTAAGCATACTCCATTAAATCAATTATTTCCTTGACAATTTTCTATGAGGTGCAATTAAGTAATTCTCATCATTTTCCCATTCTTCCTTAATTTTATTTCATGCGCAGTAGTTCCTTTAGGTATAAACTTAACAATGAATGTATACTTTACCATTCAGGGGTTTTTTTTGTACATACACATCGGACTTGCCATGTTTTTACATGTATTATCCACTCTCATCTTCAAAACAAACACAGGAGACAGGTATCATTATAACATTTTTTGGGTGAAAATCTGGGAATTCATAAAGCTTAAGCAGCATGTTTGCTGATGGTCAGACAACTCTTGAGAAAATTGGGAATTCAATCTGCCTCCTCTGACTTGGAGAGCAGTTATCTTAACCATTTACTCCAAAGTTTCTAAGTTCAGAACTTCAAATCAGGTGGGACTAAATCTGAATCGCCCTCTCTTTCTTATCAGAAGCATAAAATTGAACAGGTTACTTGTACAATCTGAGCCTCATTTTACTCATATATAATAAAAATATTATGTACCCTGCATAATTATGAGGATTATGTATGTCACATAAATTCTTAGTTATAAATGATTAACAAATGAAATTTATTTACATGAGATTCTTGAGAACCAGCCTCAATCCTTTTCAGTTATTTATTATATGAGTATTTTTTAAGTTACAGGAATCCATATTTCCTGATGCCAAACATGATAGAATAAACTATTAATATTATTTTCAGATACTGTCTTTCATTGGTTTTCTTTTTAAATTAATCAACTAATTGTCAAAGTATTTTGCTGACATTTTGTGTTTTTTGTATACTTTATTTTCTGAGAAAGCTTGAAAATGGTGAAAGTTCATCATGTCTTAAAAGGCAGGCAAACAAAAATGGACAAAGCCTCAATTTGTCACTTTTTAAAGAATCATTTAATCAGTCAATTATTTATTGGACAATACTGTGGGACCAGTATTGTATAAAAATTAAATATGGTCTCTTAAATATATGAAAAATGGATAACCTGAGAAATTTAAAGAGCTACAAGATTTCATATATAGAAAGGAACCTAAAAGATGTAGTAACCAGCATTATTTGGATTACTCAGTATATTTACTTAATAACAAGATGAAGACTTTTAAGGATGTTTTCCATAGTTTGGAATGTAAGTCACTATTTCTGAATGTGAGGCCCACATTACAAATAGACTCTGGATTTATAAGTAAGCCCTGAAATGTGGTAGTGAGAGTCAAGTCCTTTACTCTTCAAAGTATGTTCTGTAGACAAGAAGAATCACTATTACCTCGGAGCCTGTTAGATATGGAGCAATCAGACATCACCCCAGATCTACAGAATTTCAACTTAACTGTGCCCCCAGATAATTCATATGTACATCAGTGTTTTAAAATGGCAAATCTGATCTATCTATCACTTTGTTACTTCATTCTGGTGTTTATGGGCATAAAAATAAAATTTGAATATTGCCAAAAAGCAAAGAAATGTTCTCAATATTCCATGCACAAAAGCAGATATTTGGCTGGCTTCAAAGCTTTCCAAACCTACTGCTGATAAACACTTATCTGAGTAAAATAAAATGCCTCCACTGCCAGGACAGGTTTGGCTCAATTCTAATTATCCACTATGAACAATGGCTTTTAATTAGTCTTATTTTGGACACTAGCAGTGCAGGTTTTTCATTTACAAGAGTCGCTGATTAATTAAGCAAGGAGACACTCCAGGCAATATATTTCTGGATGTAGGATGAGATGGAGTGAAGGATACGTCGAAAGTTTAGTGACCTGCTCACCGTCTTATACAAGCTCACTTATTCCTTTGCAGTGTGCTGCCTAAACGGGTTTCATTGTGCTCAAACTCAAGTAAATATCGGCTTATTTGGGGAAATTGCCGCCCCAATCACTTTCAGAGTATTAGGCATGCTTATTTAAAGTCCAATCAGAAAGTTCCACTTTTGCCCAGCATTTAAAGTCTATTTGCTAATTTACCTTAGAGCAGCATTTGAATACCAAAATACTCATTTGTTTTAATTAAAACAACCAGGAAACAAAACAAAACAAAACAAAACCTTACTTTCCAAGGGCAAAGCATTCCAGTTTTATAGATGAATCCTTTGCAGCTTGAATAGTTTCAGGAAAATGCACTTCAATCTTTGGTTCATATTCCCCCATCACACCTGTTAAATACCAAAAGAGCTAGCAGCATTTCTAGAGAATAGAAGTTTCCTATGAAGCAAATGCTTTATTTACCAAAATCTGATTATTCTGTTGTTCAATTAACAATATTTTTCTATACTATAATGAGTGACAGAGGGCAAGGAAACCTCATGATGCTATTTAAGGAATTAGTTTGTTCCTCTCTCCCCTAAAAAATAAATATTTAAGGTATATCAAAGTATCAGAATAGAGGCATTCCAAATTTCCCTATATTCCACAACAGCATCTTAAAAAGAATTAGTATTTCCAATTAAGAACTGAATATACCCAGCTTTAAAATGCTTCTGAGTTATCGAGCAAGTTTCTTCTCTAGAGATTTCTTGGATCTTTCACCCATTCACAGAACTCATGGGTCAGATCTGCTTAGGAATAAAGAAGTTTTTAGCTAACACTGTGTTATAGATCTGATACAGCACCTCAATCCAAAATATCGGTACTTTTGCAGCAAAACCTTTGAAGTAAGTAGTTGGGATAAATAAAGACATAAATATTCTTATGTCAGTTTATTAAGGTTTTACCACTAAATGAGTTTACTGTACCCTTATAAAAATTTATTTTAATAATTTAAAAATTTTCAAAAGGAATTATGGATACGGGCTAAGATAAGACTAAGACAATAGTCTAAGGTATTGTAAATATGCTAGCTACCAGAAAAGTTGGAAAAAGTAGAAATGTATCTCCAGGCTATCCTCGTTAACTTGATTAATTTAATCAACAACAAACTGTTGTTTAAAATGTTTAAATTTCTTTAAAACATCTTTAAAAATGTTGAATTTCTTTTATTTTTACTTATATACCAAACACCAGAATAATACATTCCTAACATAAATGATGTATTGGTTGCCAGTACAAGTGCACAAAAAAGTGAAATTTACAAAATACATATAAAATGAAAATACCTCATTTTTAAGACCTTAATCATTCCAAACATTCAAAGAGGCTCTGGTTGAGGAGGTCAAGAGTATTACTTCATTCAACTAAACTGGTAAACTTTATGTTTTCTATTTCTTTGACATCTGATATTTCTTGAGTGACTACTTTTAGAAGAGTTTTTTTTTTTTATTATGTATGATGCTTCTGGTCATTTTTTACCATAAATGTGTTTAAAAGAATAGAGGAGATGGAAGAATGAAGGAATTAAGAAGAGATAAAGAGGAAACTAAGAGTAGATGGGGGAAGAAAGGAAAATATGGTAGTGTTTCTATGCATATTAGTGGCTCATGAGCTCTTGCAATCATGAAGAGAGTACTCACTGAAGGGGAGAAATTGGACTTATGAATAAATCTAGTGGTTGCTGAATTCTGAATTAAGACCGTGAAAATATATTTGAATGGTTAGTGATTATAAAAGCTCTGTCATAAGTACTCCCTCTAAGGAGCTAGTTCCATGATTCTTTAGCCATCATTAACATTGTATTCCTACTTTTCTTAAGCTCCTTAGAGAGGAGAAAAACTCTATGCAGTGTTACACTTCAAGTCCAGAATCTGATCACAAAATGCATCAACAGATTTTCCATCTTTACATTTCCCACTGTGAATATGTAATTAAAGAATCAACTAGAGGATTTTTCTACTTCAGTGACTTCCTTAGGTTTTCTAACTCTCTAAATCTTGTACCAGCTTGACTAAACTACAAAACTCATCAAAGACCAATCTGAATTATGTTCCTTGGAGGAATATAATTAGTATGAATCTTGTGTTGCATTTTTCTTTGGAATGCTCATAATTAATGTTGACTTGATTTACTTTCCTTGGATCTGAATCGTTTACCTGCCTTGCCAACCAGGAAAATAAAGGGTGAACAAAAGATACAAATACGGAAAAGAAGGAGACATTAAAGAGAAGCTGTGTCATATGTCCATTGAAAATATATTAATTCAGTCAATAAGTTTGGCAGCACCCACACATGTCTATACACCTGCCTACTCTCCCAAACAAACATTGTTTTTTTAAACAAAATACTTCTTAAGCAAAGAAAAGATGATCCGTTCCAATGCCAGAGAAGAAATGGCACAGTATACCCAGAATCATCTATACTGTGCTATGTGGATAAATTATATAGTTTTCTATTATTTTTTGTGATTTTCATCATATTGTGAATTAAACCTCACCTCATACATGATATCGCTCCACTGAACCAGAGGGAAGCAGAAAGCTCGACAGATCTCCCCAGGCTTCAAGATCCACAGATAAAGTATATCCCTAAGATAACTCATCATCTTACCATCAGTACGCTGCACTAATGGAGTGGGTGGTCCTTGAACACTTCGCTGGGCTTCTTTGTTTGTTATGTAGCAAGTGTAGTTGCCAACATCTGATGGCTCCACTTTGGCAATGTACAAGTTTCCTGTCTCTTGTGAGACAAACCGCCTGTTGTCCTCTTGGACATATAAGGGGTTATCATTGAAAGTCCACGCATAAGATAAACCTAGAAAACAGAAAAAATAAGTATTATCCTTACTGTATTCATTCTTACCTGAAAGTTCTGTGCCCTACTTCTCCATAAGTAGAATACGATTTTACCCCTGTTTGTCCAGTTTATGCCTGTTGTCCTGCTGTAATTGTCATATTCCCTTACAGTTAAATATATCCCAATTTGGAT
The DNA here is from genome assembly GCF_011762595.2 of Tursiops truncatus. Lineage (NCBI taxonomy): Eukaryota > Metazoa > Chordata > Mammalia > Artiodactyla > Delphinidae > Tursiops > Tursiops truncatus. Next base: position 88,410,568 of record NC_047043.1, on the reverse strand, counting down.
GATATAGTCTCCCTATCCATCACTAGCTTTCTGTAATTAAGGATGTGGTGATAGGATGTCAAGGGAATAAGTGAATGAACTTATTAAGAAAAGCTATAAGATATAAAATACTAAGGACTTAAAATACACACTGATTTTCTCCAGCAATGCTTGTGTTGAAGCAGTGTTTCTCAATTTGTAGTCAGAAGGATGCCCGCATTAATCATGTTTAGGTGTACTTGCTAAAAATTTAACTTCAAGGTGTAAGTTCAAGGACTCTACCACTGATCTTGGAATTCATTCATTCCATCATTCAATCATCACATAATTTCTGAACACCTATTTTGTGACCATTTTCGGACTTAGAATACAGCAAAGTAAAGCCTATGCCGTATAAAGCTTAACCAGTTAAACTAGTTACAACTAGTGTGGATAATGTCAATGTGGGATGATATGTGCTTTGACAGAAGCATTGTAGGGAGCCCATAGAAGGAAGCTAGAATGATCTGTGGTCAGAAAATTCTTCTGAAAAGAATTCCATGTTAGGGACTTCCCTGGCGGTCCAGTGGTTAAGACATTGCCTTCCAATGCAGAGGGTGCGGGTTCGATCCCTGGTCAGGAAGCTAAGATCCCACATGCCTTGCGGTCAAAGGACCAAAACATAAAAGCAGAAGCAATGTTGTAACAGGTTCAATATAGACTTTAAAAATGGTCCATTCATCTGTCGATGAATGGCACAAGGAGATCAGCTCAGTGTCCACCCAGAGGGGTGGGATAGGGAGGGCGGGAGGGAGACGCAAGAGGGAGGGGATATGGGGATAAATGTATATGTATAGCTGATTCACTTTGTTATACAGCAGAAACTAACACACCATTGTACAGCAATTATACTCCAATAAAGATGTTAAAAAAAATGGTGCACGTTAAAAATATCTTTAAAAAAAAAATTTCCATGTTCAAACCAGAAGGATGATTGGGAGCTATCCAAGCAGCAGATGAGCAGCCAGACATTGCTCAGAGAATAAAAGCTTGAAGATGAAAAAGAACATATCAGTTTTGCTGAACATCAATCAATCTATCTCTGGAAATCTTATATATAAATATGAATATAAATATATAGAGACATATATAATTGATATAATGAACATACTATGAAATCCACAGATCCTAAGTGTTCAGTCCAATTAGTTTTAACAATCTAAATCCTAGGAAACCACCAACCCCAAATAAAATATGGAACATTTCCATCTCTTCAGAAATTTTCTTATGTCCCTTCTGGTCAATCTCTACCATTGTAACAACTACCTGATTTCTATCATCATAGATTATTTCTGCCAGTATTGGAATTTCATAAAAATGTAATCAAGGAGAATGTACTTTTTTTTTTTCAATTTTTATTTTATATTGGAGTATAGTTGATTAACAATGTCGTGTTAGTTTCAGGTGTGCATCAAAGTGATTCAGTTATGCATATACATGTAGCTATTCTTTTCAAATTCTTTTCTCATTTAGGTTATTACAGAGTATTGAGCAGAGCTCCCTGTGCTATACAGTAGGTCCTTGTTGGTTATCAATTTTAAATATAGCAGTGTGTACATGTCAATCCCAAACTCCCAATATACTGTTTAGTGTCTGGTTTCTTGAACATATTTTAATGTTCCCCTATGTAGTTGTGACTACCAGTACTTCTTTCCTTTTTATTGCTGAGTGGGATTCCATTCTATGAATATACCAAAATGTGTTTGGCTGCTTTCTTCTTGAAAAACATATGAATTATTTCCATCTCGGGACCATTGTATATTAGGTTGAAATAAACGTTCTTTTCTAAAACTATCTGTGGACTTTTTATTTTTCTTCGTTAAGTTCTTAGGAGTGAGCCATAGGATAGATGCATGTTTTACTTTATAAAAAACTACAGAAGAACTTTCCAAAGTTGTATCGGTTGATATCTCCATCAGCAATATATGAAAGTTAGAGTTGTTCTAAATTTTTGTAAAAAATACATGTTGTCATTTTTTATTTTAGCCAGATATCTTTGAGCAAAGGAAAATATTCTCATGGATTAAGGTTTTATAAGTGTGGTACTATATGAAGGTTAAAAAGTATACGTATTGTGGAAACTAGGTAGAACTGAACTTATGTCTAGGAAAGTGGAAGAATATAAATGGTTCAAAAATGACCCCTCCCCCCTAATAAGTGGAAGGTATAGGTGCTGGGGGTGAAAAGGGGGATATACTAGTTATGGTTAAAGTATCTTCACCTCTAGATGAATTTGGACATCACACGCTTAGAAATCACAGCTCATAGGAGAGCACCTGAAGCAACTAGGGGCCTCTTGTCCAGACAGAAGTTGCAGGTCATATCTGTTATCTGCACTTATATTAAAACTGGTGCAGAAGCAAGACATGGTAGAGACCAAAAAACAAGGCTAATTATTTCTGGTGTGATCTAGCAGTCTTTTCCAGATAGAAGCAGACCACCTGAAACATTCTTCACTAGTCGTACTGATTTAAAATTGTCTAAAGGATGAGGAAACAATACAGATTGACAGCTATTCTGACCTTAAACGTGATCCATATAGAAAAACTTTTGAGAAATTGGGAATATGGGAATTTTGCCATCTTTATCATCCCTTTCACCAAGAAAAAAAGACATAAAGCATTAACAATACACTTAGGGAACCAGATTATTAAAAGAATATAAGAAAGGAGGATAGGAAGGAGAAAGAAGAAAAGAGTGGGTGTAACAATAAAACAGACTAATAGTGAGGAGGAACTAAATCAAATCAAATCATCTATTATATGTTAAATTATATATATTCTATATAATAGTATATTAAATTCTGACCACAATTCATAAATGATTTCAACAAAAATAAATTCATCTATACAGCCAGAACTCTGATATCATTCTCAGGAGTGAAGAAGATATAAGGGAAATATATGACACAGGGGAAGAACAGCAACAAAAATGTCACTAAAGTATGAAATGTGCAAATGCACAAAGTGGCATTAAACCTATAAAAGTGGTGTTCAGGAAGAAAAAAATTCAAGACGCATCATTATATGAAAAGCATGTTGTAAATCAAGATGTTTAGTATGATCCCATTAAGAGTTATGTATCTGTGTGTGAGAACTTGTGTGTATATGTATGTATGTGTGTGTTCACATAAATTATTAAATTAAGAAACCTAAGAATGTATATAGTGGTTTTCTCAGGGTAAGGAGAAGGAATACCATAGGTTTTCACTCTCTGCATAATGTGTTTTGCCATATTAGAGTTTTTAATTACTATGTAATATTTGTGTAAATGGGAAAAAGAAGCAACGGGATGAAAATAGTATCAGGAAAGCTAAACACTAGAATGAAGCAGTGTTTTTACAACTTATAAGTTTTTATGACTTATAAAAAATATGATGGATAATATTTTTTATTCTTACTCTGAACCGTTAAGACTGGAGTATTATGTTTTATTCAGAGCACATTAGGAAGCTTGTTAACGTACAGATAGCTAATCCTCCTCCTAGCGATTTGATTTATTAATATCTGAGTAAAATACCATGGAATCTGTTTTCAACACCCTACAAATGTCTCGTGGTTGAACTGTAATATTATGTTCAGAGCACCCGCTATTGAGAGGGAATTAAAAATCTCAAGTATATCAAGAGAGAGAGAAGCAAAACATAGCAAAGGCCAGAAGTTAGGACACCAAAGAAAGTGATAATTGACCCTTGAGGGGGAAAATTGGAAGAATAATTGAACTGCCTTCATAGGTCGAATTGCTGTTGTGTTCATAAAGGGCGAAATGAAGCCTTCTCCATTGATATCCAGAAGGCAAAAGTAGAACTTGTGGCTGTTGAAGGTTACAGAATGCTGTTTGACTGTATTAAGATACAGTGAAGACCAGTCCAAACTTTAGAGCTATACCAGCAGAAGATATATGAGATAACAAGTTTTCTATCATGAGAGGTGACCAAGCAGAGAATGGATGAGCATTGCTTGAGGTATTGCAAAAAAGATTAATTTTTGCAGTGGGTGGGAGGTTAAATCTGTGTTTCTGTGAATGGTCTTCTCCACCCTCAACATTGCTTCGACTTTTCTAATACTCTATACTTTTAGAAAAACTATGCATAAATACAAGTCGCTTTTTATTTTTTAAAATATACTTTGACATTCTTGTCCTGTTTCCGGGTATTGAATCTTTGTTTTCTTTTTCAAGTCCCTACTGGAGTCGTCTGTCATTTCATATGGTCTCTTGCTTCTGAGTTTCTTTACTGATGTCCTTTGCTGTCTCACTTCTGAGCCTGTTGCTTTGTCTTTACCAAAGAGATGCTCAAAGGGTTTTGTTTGAAACTGGAGAGCCATCTAGATAGCAAAATTTTCTTCGGTATAAAGAGGAGGAAAAAATGTAATTCAGATTTCCCTGTTGTCAGTGACTCCTCATCTTTCGAACCTTCTATGGAATAAAGACAAATCTTGAGCAAATTCCCAGGGCTGTGTTCAGCTTAGGGATCTTTCATCAATACCTCTGTGGGGAGAAAAATAAGCTCTAGCTCTCCGAAATCCAAGGTAACCCCTTTCACTTTGCAGAAATTACAGATTGCCGCTAGTGTCCAAGAAATCTTTGTATTCTTTACCCTGTAATCTTGGGGCCAGAGACTGTAATTTTCATCTCTCCCTTGCTGAATTCATTTTTACCTTAGCTGCTAAAACTTTTCGATCTGTTCCTACATGTGGTGTATCCTTCTTCAATTGTGGAATATTGAGAAGCTGCTCAAAGAATGTGGTTCAGAAATAAGGAGGATTACCTAAGGAATAATTTTTTTAAAAAGCTAAGAAGCACTTTTATTTCATACCTGTTTCATCATTCCCACAGTTTGTTTTGTGAGGCTAATTGGCTGTTGCTAATATGCCTGTCATATATATAGGGGAGGGTACTGGAGCTAGGGGTATAAAAGTAATTTCCCAAAATCATACTGTTAACATGTAGAAAGGGGCAGAACTTGAACCTACATCCTTCTAATGTCAAACCCTTTGTTCGTTCCCTAATACCACCTTTCTTCTTTTCTGTGTATCTACAACTGATCCTCTTTTTCTATGTCAGTATGCTCTTCCTGGCTATTCTTCCTTGCCTTCAGACTTCCAAAACCCCAGCTCCCTGCATACCTGAACCTACTCACATCTAGGACAATTGTTCCTCACCACGCATTCCCTCCCATATCAGTACTGCCTGTCCTGGATTCAGTTTCCTCAGAATGTTGTAGAATAAATGATTAACCCGCTATTCTAAATTACTCCAGTGTACTTATAGCTACTATTAGCAGGGAATAGAACACATTTGCAAAACCTGTAATAAGTAATCCTTCTCTCCAAAAAGTCCTCTCTAGAGAAGAGATTTTAAAACTTCTGTGAGCATCAGAATCACCTGGAGGACTTGGTAAAATGCCAGCTGCTGGGCTCCACTCTGAGTTTCTCATTCAGTATGTCTGGTGTGGAGCCAGAGAATTTGCATTGCTAACAAATTCCCACGGGGTGCTGACACTGGGCAAAGTCTGCTTTGAAAATAACTGCTATTAATGGTGAATCTCAGTGTCCTCTGCGTGATCACACTAGGAAGGATTTGATAGAACAGTGGTCACCTTGTATATTTGCCTTTGGGTGGTGTGTGGGAGGCTTGAGAAAAGGATGTACATCAGTTCATAGATTCATGGAATGTCTGGGATGGGAGGGACCTGAGATTTCTTCCAGCCCAACCTCCTCATTTTACAGGCGAATGAGCAGAAAGGAAGATTGCAGTAGCTCTGAGACTAGAATCCGGGTGTCTTTTGTGCCCCTCTGTGAACTGTTGAAGATGTAAAGCTGCAAGCCCTTCCTGTCACTGTTATTTTTCATCCTGCCCTGCTCCCTTCTCCCCTTAGGCTGACTCTTCCAGTTCATCCAAGCAGCCAGCCTGCAGTGGGGGCTTTTATCTATTTTGTTCCATTATCAGCCACTGCCATGCTGAATTTGTATATTTTTTTAATGAGGAAAGAAGAAAAATACCTTGCAAATTAGAAGCTTAAAATCCTTTCCATTTGGCTTTTCTTAATTAAATGTATAATTCATGAGCCACTTAAGTTGAAACCATTGAATTTTTAAATATTTTCTCCACCATCTATGGCATTTATCTGTTATTGATGATTGTGATGTATTCTCCCTATGATGATTCAGCAGGAACACTAGAACTGAATGATAATAGGTCCTCCCTGAACCATTGTCTGTAGTTTCACATTGACACCATCCTCTACAATTATTATTAGAAATGGAAGATCTGCAGTAAGCAATTAAAGACTATCTGCTGCTCTGTCAAGCATACAACAAATCCTGTTTTCCCCAGAGCATGAATATGTTATAACATCTTTTACAGCCCTATATCTTGTACTGTGATATGTAAAATACAAACACAAAAGTTATATGCAAGTATACCCATTATATGGGATGTAATTTTTATTAGAGGGGAAGCATCTCATGTGAAAGAGACCAGTAAAAATAAACACTGACACTGAGAACTTCTGTTGGCCCTGTAGAAAGGATCTCAAAGTTGGTAGCATGTTTCTTGAGGCAGAAAATAAATGAGTAGAAAACAGAATTTGAAGCAGAGTGCTCAGATTTAGTGGCTAAATCCTTTTTTGGAATATTCCAGTATGCGTACAATTTACTGCAAACATTGTGTAGTGCTACAGGGTAAAATGTGACTGGCTCTTAGGTGGTTATGCCAGCTCAGTGGTAAAGACCTAATCCAAGAAGAATAATTCCTATTCTGGGTTGAGGTCACTGATATTGGTGCTGAGCAAGTTTATGATGGAAGCCAGAAAACTGCCCCAACACCTTTATAACCACTCCTATTTGAGCTCGCATTTGTTCCATAATTACCTCTTGACCACCTAGATTTTATTCAATACCTTTTGATCTACAGCACGTCCTGTTTGGAATCATGGAGATCGCTGCCTTTGTGGCCTACAGACAATCACTAAGTAAAGGCCCTCAGAGTTCCTATGATTGCTAGGTTCCAGTGAATTCTAGGACAGCATCTGTACTGGCAAATCCTTTCTGAAGAAGGAATTAAAACCTAGCCAGCTTCTGAATAAACTTCAGGGAATCCTCCAATTCTAAGGAAGCCTGGGCAAGTCATGGGGAATAATACATGAGGATTAGACTTCCTCTTTCCTCTTCAATTTCCATCCTCAAGGGTGAGCTTAATAGAGTGAATGTAAGAGATGGGCTAAACGAGTGCTTCTCAACCAAGTGTGATTTTGCCCACCTGGGGATATTTGTCAATGTCTAGAGCCATTTTCATACTCAAAATTGGGAGAGGGGGTGCTACTGGCATTAAGTGGGTACAGGCCAAAGGTGCTGCTAAACATGTTAACAATGCACAGGACAAACCCTGTAACACAGAACTATCTCATCCTAAATTGTCAGTAGTACTGATACTGAAAAACCCTGGGCTATTCAGATGGTAACAGGCTGTAACATGAGTTCCGTTCAATATGCTGAAAAGTAAGGAAAACATTCTTCCTGGGAATAAATGAGATTCTGAATGTGGAGAGAGGGGGTGTGCAGCAAGCGACCTAGAAGAATAAATTGGATTTTTGGTCCTACATGCAGTGGGAGAGCCATAATCTTTCTGGTTCTCATACTCTACACTAATTTTAGGAAAATCAATCCACCTCTCTGGATGGTGTTTACATATTCTCCAATAGAGTTCAGAACACTTGCTATCTCTTTATACTTTATGCAGTAATTATTAAGTGTCTGCTGTGGCCAGGTTATGCCTGACAAAATTAGGCAGTAGAATAGATGCAGTGGTATTTAGATAGGATCCCTTGAACTCCAGAGACATGATCTTGGCCAAGTTAACAGTAACCTCTTTAACACAGTTACTCAATTTGTAAATTGGAGAAATTTTTCTTGAAAGTGTTACCTGAGTCGAGGTATGCCAGATGCTGAGCTGAACGCCCAGTGTATAGTCGGCACTCATTATCTTTCCAATCATATGGTGTTAAATACTATTTACATATGATAACTTCCAAATTTGGTTCTTCAAACCTTTCTTCCTAGATACATCAATTCAGCTGTGTACTTGAAATTTTCTCTCTGAAGTTAGATATTTGAAAATTAATGTGTCTTATAATAAATTCCTGATTTCCCCCCATCCCAAAACCTGCTCCCCCTTTATTGGCCTCATCCGTGTACGTGGAACTGCATTCTTCCAGCTGCTCTGCCTAAAGACCTTGGAGTTATCTTTTACTCCCCTCTTTTTCTTACAATCTACATTTAATCTTTCAGGAAGTTATTTCAGCTATACCCTCTAAATATATCCTGAATATGGCAACTTATCCACCTGTCCACTGCTATCATCCTGGCTTAAGCCACCATTAACTGTAACCTGAATCACTGTAATCACCTTTTAACTGCTTATATTGTTGCCCCTTGATGGTCTGTTCTCCAGAAAAAACTATTAAAACTGAAAGAGAAAGCATGTCTTTCTTCTGCTCACTATCATGCATTGCGTTCTAATCTCACTCACAGGAAACTCCAAAGGCTGTAAAATATCTTGAAAGTAGTGCTTCCACCCTCATCCACTCTCCTGTTTGCTCACCCTTCATCATCCACACGGGCCTCACTACTGTTCTTCCAACATGCCAGACACAGTCCTACCACAGGTCCGTTGCACATGCTGCTCCTACTCCCCAAACTGCCTTTTCTCAGTGTCTCACTCACTCCTTTAGTTCTCTTCGCAAATGTCAATGAAGGCTTCTTTGACCTCTGAGTAGACAACAGCCACACCCATCATTCCATATCCCCTTTATTTTTCTCCCTAGCTTTTATCACCATCTGCCATACTTATATTTTTTATTATATTTGTTTACGGTTAAGATTCATGGAGTGAAGGACTTTGTTGCTTTGTTCTCCACCATATCCCTAAAACTCAGTAAAATGAGTGGCACTTAGTAAGTACACAATAAATATTTGCTGAGCGAATATATAATAGAAGGTCAATAATGATGGTTATCATCACTATTATTATTATTATGCTAACGAGCAGCTGTTGGGCCTATCTGCCTAAATATTTTACACATTCAAGCAACATTCAAAAGTAATATTGTCACTGCCAATTTGGCCTACCCATTAAGACAACACCAGTGTAATTTACTCCAGAAACAGGAAAAAAAAAACAACAAACTAATTGGGAAGAAGGAGATATGAAAGTTTAGCACGTTTTCTCAATAGTTATCCTCTTTATTCTCTAACACAATTTTGAGCCTTGCTGGGAACGATTGTCAATTTAAGTTGAATTGTCAACATTTTTATTGACTTAAATACAAATGCTGGGCTCAAACAACAGTGCTATCTTTCTACTACAGACATAGATTCTCCAAAGTACTGGCATAAATTCAATTGTTCTACAAACCTAAAAGTTGTATCTGAGGAGAGAATGGAACATTTCCTCTAAAACAAATTTTAAACCTACGATATTTATGAGCCCAGGATTGAGTTTTATATTCAGACAATAAAGGGAAAGAATGTGCTTTACTTTCAATATGGTGGAACTATTATTTCACAGTGAAGGTGATTTTAATTGTTTTAGACAACATGTATCATTTCTACACTGTCATTTTTAAACAAAATTTCACATGAGGCCAGGCTCATTCACTGTACTCATGAAGATCTATTGACTGCTTATTTTCATATTCATCTAATAGCTTTGGCTTCAAGCGTTTTACGTTCATTTCAAAAATTTAGAGGAAACTGTGCTTTTAGTCCTTTTGCAGATGACTTATGCAAAATCATTGTTACAAGTGACTGAGGCTCTTAACAAAAGCTCACTCTTGAGGTGAGTGAGAACTCAAGGTGCAAGGACCTCTCTGAATAACAGTTCAAAGTCCACCTCAAGGCTGTGACCCCTCCCCCACATGAATTAGTAAAATAAATATTCTATTGGTTCTTTCCCTCACATGAACCTGTGTTTAGAGGAATGACCTTAGAACCCTCCAGAGACATAGTGGAGGAAAGAAAAGGGTTTTATTTAGCTGACGCTCCAAATTTTAGTTCTGCCGAGCACCAAGAAGCTAAGTAGGAGAATTGTATTTTTCTGAGACGGTTATACAAATTAAGGATAAGAACTATAATAGATAATGGAAGGAACTGTTAGATATTGTGTCAAGATAAGGGAAGTCATGGACGACCAATAGAGGTTAGGAGAAGAAGTGAGGTCTAATGGGAAATGAAATGTTTCAGTCCGATGTGTTCTTTCCACCAAATCTTCAGTACAACTTACATTTCTCTGAAATACTTTGGAGTTATATATTTTTTAGGAGGATGGAAGGAAGGGATGAGTCTGCTTCTGCCAGCATGGATTCAGTCACATTCATGGAGCTTATCTCTAGTGAGGAAGTAGAATTAAGGAAGAAAATACACTTCTCTCCTCAGAGTATAGGGAATGGTTACTGTTTTGTTTCCAAATCTCACATTTCTAAGGGGTACAGCAGAATGTGCCAGTTTTGTGTTCTGGCATTGTTGCCTAGGTTGCTTTTCTTTTCCACTGTGGGTATGTTTCTCCTAGAATAACCTTTATCTATAAATCGCCCCTTTCTAGATGAGTAGCACGTCTGCAGTTGTGGTTGCCCTAAAAATTGTGTAGGAAGCATCCACAAGAATGCCTACTCTGGACTCAGATCTCCTTTGGTTTTTTGAAAGAAAGGATGTCCATATAACAGCACCTGTTCAGTTTGGTTTATGCCAGTTACTCTATGTCATTGAGTTGTGACCAATCATTTCTGTGGGAAATCTGTTTACACACATTTTTTCTTTTGTTCCTGGAGCTATTCTTTGCTGGGTAAATTTATAGGATTCAGCCTAGTTGATAATTTTTCCTACTCTCCTGTAGGTGTTTTTTTTTTTTTTAATATTATAAAACACACTGAAATGTATTTGATAGGCCTTGTTAAGAAAAGAATTTGCAAGTTTTTTGTGAATACACTAGAGAGAAAGCACAAAGAATTCAGGATGTTCTGATAATATAACGTTTAATATGATTTCTCCCTTGTTACTGAGCAACTTGAGGGATTCACTGCTGCTGACCAGGTACATAGAGAAAGGCAACATAACCAAATTGTCCAAAAAATGATGTAAAAATTTCAGCCCTAATGGTCTTCTATCGCTATGGAATCTGTAGCACTTTTCTTTATGAGAAGCTTTATTGATATCTACAGTGTATCTTTGCTTTTCACACACCGGATGTAAAAGCAATTTGGCCATGCCAACATTTGCTCTATCCTGCCCTGCTAACCTCATCTGCCCAAATTAGTATATTTCGAAGGCATGTTTTTGTGACTGCCAAGTGTGCAAGTAAATATGGAGCCTTTAGAGAGATGGAAATAAGTGAAGGCAAAATTTTTGGAAAGTGTATTATGGTTGACAAAATTCTAAAATAACTGCCATTGACCCCTGCCCACCATCTGGGGTATGATGGGATTAATGAATATGGTGAGATGTCACTTTCATGATTACATTAGATTAGATGGCACAGTTGACTTGGAAAAAGTGACTTTATCTTTAGTGGAGCTGACCTGTTCAGGTGAGCCCTTACTGGGATGGGATGCTTCTTGGCTAGAGAGATTTGAAGTATTAGAGGGAACTGATGCAAAGGAGGTTCTGAAAACGGAGAGGCATGTGGCAAGCAGTGTGGGCAGCTTCTAGAAGATGAGAGTGCTCTTGACAGCTGGCCAAAAAGGAAACGGGGATCTCAGACCTACAACGTACGGAGCTGAATTCAGGCAATTGCCTGAATGAGCTTAGAAGTGGGTTCTTCCTCAGACTCTCCAGAAAAGAAGTCATCTGGTTATGACACTGATCATAGATACACACGAAATCTAAGGACAAATTACAAAGACAGACAAAGATAGACCATGTCTGTCTCTAGAGTCAGCCCACTTTAAACCAGCTGTCCATTAATCCAATTTAAAGGTTATCTGATGAATATATTTCTCTTCTTTCTTGAGGTCTTTCCTGGTACAATTCACCTTCACAAGAAGGTGAGGCAGGAAAAAGAAGAATAAAGAATTGTTTTAATGAACCAGTTAAAGACACTCTCAGGGCTCTTAGCAGACCTGAAGGTGTAAGATTCTTGAAACTAATAAACAACTTGAGGTTTAAGAATTAACTATAGAGTCTTCTATCTGTAGGCATTTTTTGAAGTCAGAAAGTCCTGGGTTGGAATCTTGCCTTTATTAACTAATTGAAAACCGATTTACTTAGTCTGAGTCTCAATTTCCTCATTTTAAAATTATTATTATTAACGTATATGTATAGCTGATTCACTTTGGTATAAAGCAGAAACTAACACACCATTGTAAAGCAATTATACTCCAATAAAGATGTTAAATAGATAAATAAATAAAATAAAAATTAAAAAAATATTGGAATAGTGGGAATGAGAAAATAAATGGAAGGTCTTATAGTGCTTGCCGATGGTAACAACTCAACAACTGGTAGCTCTTATTACTGTTATTAATACTTTATTGCATTAATTTAATGAATTAATTACTTTATTAATACTTTAATGAATGAATGACTATTTGTATAATTGGAGCAAAAGGTATCTGTTAATATTCCCCTCAGTTTTGATCTGAGAGAGCAATAAACGACAAAAGAACAGTATTCCAGCATTCCTTCCTTTGTAGAGTGGAGGAAGCCATGACTCTCAGGAAGGAAATTCTTGTAATACCTAGATGAAGTCAATATTGACAAATACCTTTGGAATCCTGCTAAAATATTTCATATTACATAATCGAATTTGTTATCAGGCAAGTTTGTCATAATTTGCATGCAACAGGGATGCATTATTCAGTTATGACAATCTTAATTTAAGGCAGGTTTTGTATATCTGTTATTTTGTCTTATGGCATTAAGCAGAAAGACACTGTTATAATGAAGGACTTATATGCTTTAAAAGATCAACATATACTTCTTCATTGGTAGGTGTCAAGGTGACAAGGGAAAGCTTCTCCTAGTTGATGGCCTTTTTAAAATATATGACACTCATTTAGAAGTATTCTGCATGTCTGTTATTCTTATTTAGAGTAAACAAATGTAAAAATAGTCTTCGATTCTGTCAAGTCTCTTTGACCAATCTCAGAGTATAAAATGACACAGACTGACAGCACAAACGAACATGATTTGCATGTCTTGTCATCTTATATTATGGTACTGGAAAATAATTTTCCTATTATTAAAAAACAAACATCAAAAAAAATCACATTTTTGTGTGCTCTTATTTTATCTCAGCATTGAAAGTTTTGTAACTCTTCCCTAATATTTCAGGTGAGCATAGTGACATACCAGTCTGTAATAATATTGAATAAAAGTATTGTTAACTTCCAGTTCGTTTTTTTTTTCTTTCTTTTTGTGTCAGCATTTCACAAGGTTGTATAAAAATGAAAGTAATGGTAAAAATATTTTCAACTTTTTAAAGGATCATAAAAAAGATTTGGTTTAATATTAGAAGAAAAGTTGCTTTCATTTTATTTTTAAATATTTGTCTATGTGTTTCCAAAACTCCTCCCATTCCAAAGTGGAGATCAACTATAACAGAGGCAGCGGTGGTAAAGAGCTGCCCAGGGTCTGGGACCCAGTTTGCCTGGATTTGGAGCTTGGCTTCACTGCCTACCAGCTGCATGACATTGGACCAAGTACTTAACCTCTCTGTACCTTAGTGTTCTCATCTGTAAAATAATAATCATTATAGTATCTCCCTCGAGTAGTAGTTGTTGTACAGAGTTAAAAAGTTAACACATGTAAAGTATTTAGGTGTGTACTATGTAAGCACTTGCTATTGTTATTAAGCTAACTACAATATAGTCAGTATGGTATCGGATTATACTAAATGAAATGACTTTATGGATATTTTTACACTGAATCCTCGCAGGATCACAGTTGGTTGAGAATCTACCAAATTGTACCAAACCGTACAGAATTTGAGAAAATGCAGCCCCAAGGGCTTGCAGATCAGTGGGTGGTTTAGATCCCTGGCAACAGGTTAATTCACTGGCTAATCCAGATTCTTCCAAAGTAAAGAGTGGCATTTATTGCTTGATTTTCACCATTGCTATGAGATATTCTGATTCAGAGCCATCCAACATTTGCTTCCAATTAGGGGTAACTTTCCTCTTCCAATAATTAAGGTGAGGTCACCAGAATGAGTGTTGGCATTCGCTTCTCCATAGAGCCCGATAATAAAAATAAAATTACAATCTTAGCTTTCTTTTTTAAATAAAACACTAGCCATTAAACTAATTGATTTACATTCATTTAACATTCACAACAGTACTATAATATAGGTATTAGTGTCTCCACTTTACAGGTGAGGAAACTAAGCCTAAAAAGGTTAAACAAATTGCCCTTTGTCATGCAGGATGACAGGCAGCAGATTAACAGCTGTGGTGGTTTCACTGCAAAGCCCCATTTCTCACACGTGTGTACAGAGCCATCCTGCGTCTCCTTAAGGGCATACCTGTTGAGTGGCTGATTGAATAAATATCTTTAAAAGAAAAGATTTGGATTAGGACTGTTGGGATGCAGCAAGATGAGTCTGAACCTTCCTGGTACCTTAAATTTGATGAAGGTCTACCATTGGCTCTAAGAACTGAAGTGCTATTTTGTTCCCTGAGTGGCCGCCTGAATTGTGTGCCTCAAAATAGCCCCACCATACCTCCAAAGTGTGGCGGTGGACCACAGAGAAGCACCACACCTTGACCTTCTCGGACGGACACTGTGCTTCTTGTTTTGGTTTCAAAGTCTTCAATATCTTGAAAAACAAAGAAAAGCAAGTTTAGAACTCGTTATTTTACCGAGAAAAATTTTTAGAAGAAAAACTTATTGTTAACAGTAATGAACACTCACACTTCTCTGACCAGAAGTTTTAGTTGATGGTCAATTGCTGTACCCTGGTTATATTTCTCAGAATTTCGTCTTTCCTTCTTTTATTTTAATGCAGTTAAACAGAGTATATGATAAAGACATTTGTTAACAAAACTCACTTTTTGTTTACTTTTATTCTCCCAGGCAGCCTGTAGCCCGATAGGAAATCTTTTAAACCCAGCACATATTTACTTTTCCTTGCCAAGGAAGGTGTGATTTAAAAAAGGTATGTGGCAAATGTGCTGCAGTCTTCTAGCATCTAAGCTGAATGGTAACCGTTTTGATGTGGGGATGAAGTCTGTGAGAAATTAGCATGGAATGTTGTGAGGGACAGAGTTTTATGTGATTGAACCAACGAGAAGAAAGGTATATTTTCTAATTTCTGTTGATTTACTCCTTCACAAAGCAGCTTCATGGTCTTTTATGAAGTGTTGTAATTTCCTACAACACCAAAGAATCATAGATATTCAGTGCTGGAAGACAGCTTACTAGCTATCTTGATAACCTATCCATCTGAGCTGGAAATCATTCAACATTCCTAGAAATGGTCACCCAGCCTCCAGGAAAGGCTAATGTCTGAAACTTAGTTTCTTCACCTGTAAAATCCCTTTTATTCATTCATTCATTCAATCAGTCATTCAGTGATTTAAAAATTTTGTATTAAACCCCTACTAAAAGACAGGAAGGGTATTTAAGGGCAGAAGATATATTGGTAAATAAAGCAGACTTGTACCTTTCCCTTATTGTGCTTACTAAAAGGAAAAGTAGAAGGCCAATTAAAAAACGTGTGTGTGTGTGTGTGTGTGTGTATAAAATATACACATCGCGATAAGTGTCATGAGGTACAGACTGCTAGTTGTCTACCAAAATCTACTCTCCCTTCTTCCATAGTAATAGATTTATAGAACAAATACTACACTTTTCTAACCAAAAGATACATTTCCCAAACATCTTTGCAGCAAATAGAGTAAGCAGAAACTTCTCACATATTGTGAAACTTACACCTATTACGTTTGAGAGGAAATATCCAAAAAATTTAATGTTCTCCACCTACCCACCCAATATCACTACCATCTAGATGGCCAATGACATGAAAATATTGAAGGTAAAAGACCACTAGCCTGGGTGCTTGAGTGACTGCATGGAGCAGAAGCACAGCTGATCTTGACCACCTACTTTGCATTATTATATTAGATATTGGTAAATTTCTATCTTGTTTGAGGTATTTTGGGGGGCAGGAGTATTATAAGTTTAATAACTCTTATATATGCTCTACTTTTAATAATGAAAATATTTGCCCAAGATGGACTTGGCTTCTTCCCACCTAAATCTCTTCCCCTTCCTCTTCAGCAGTCATTAGCCTTACATCTGATTAGGATCTAGAGTGCCTTGTACATTACATTTCCTCTAGAGGATTTTTAAACGAATATTCCCTCTTTCTTCTTTGGCCATAGAAAGACTAAATCAGCCTACATATGTTGGTACCATTGATGTGAATTATTGCCCTGACTTGGGTTTGCATCATTTTACACGTGACTCATTAAGAATCAGGCTAACAAACTGAATTTAAAACCAAAAATCAATATATTGATTGTTTCTATTTCGAGCAGTAATAACAGGTGAGGATTTTAAGGGGGTTTTTTCCTTACTATTATCATTGAAAGTTCCCATTAAATTGTCATGACATTTTAATGGTCACGAAAACAAAAACTGTCACAAAGGAGTAGTGAGAAATTGAATGAGTGTATGAAATTAACAAGCTTTCAAATAAATTCCGTGTGTCACATTGTCAGTGTTCCACGCTCACAGTAACATCAATCGTGTTTTCAGTGTTAATCAGAAGTCATTATAACACACTGTTGTTAAGACTATGGGTACTTTAATATATTCTGTGTTCACTTCCACTTAAATAGTATCCACTTGTAACATAATTTCTCCATGCCTTATGATTACAATGGGGTTTCTATTAGCTGACATGAAAGGAAATCAACCTCTTTCAAAAGTCACCCAAGCTCTGTTAGCAATCAAAACACAGTCATTTGAAAATACTAGTTCACAGGTTTTAATTAATAATTCAGATTTTAAAACTGTTTAATAGCACACAGATCATAGACATGATCTAGTTTTGCTTTATTTAAATTAAGTGAATTTAAGTACCATTTCATGTGAATGTACTTTGAACAAGATCTGTTTTAAGTATCCAACCTATATTTCAAGTACCTTTCTGCTAACCAGAAACATAATTCAGATTATTTTGAAGCAAGGTTCACTGAAGGTAGCCATACATGCATTCAGTGAAATTTTCTTTGCTCTGTAAGACCTTTAAAAACTCCAGATTTATTCTTCTTTAAGGAGAGGCCAGAGACAACCACCTTTTCCTATTTTTGTCCTATCCATTTTTTGCTTAAGAGAAAAATAGCTTAGTATGAGTCGTTCCCTGAGTCTCAAATTCTATAATATTTGGAGAAATTCCCATAAACCAGAAAGGTGACCTGCCCAGGATGTCCTTGTGCCCAAGGTACAAGTCCTGCCGTGCTGGTTGCTATTAAAGACCCCAGTCGTCGAGGTTGCTCTCATTAAGCCATTCTGATGACCAGGGCTTATTGGATCCTGTGGTTTTATTGCTGGTTTTGGAGGAAGCATTTGGCAGGAGCATAAGCAAAAATGCATTCACAAACAAGGCTCTGTTCCAAAGGCCAGCAGGAAGTGCCTGAGAATGGCTCATAAAATGAGCTTTAAAGAATTACTGGGCCATTTGCTCTCTCCTGGAGCAACCAAGGTGCAGTGGAGGGAAAAGGGTCACCAAAATGTATTTAAAATTAAGTCCAAGCAATGCTAAGTATTGCAACGCCTAATTGTAAAGAGAATACATCTTTGCAGCCACCACTTGTAGGAATGAATCTCAGCCCAATTAAAGCGAGAAAACTGTGTATTTGCTGCCAAGGCCTGAGGATCACAATCAGAGGATGTGCTTGGCGGTGCCAGCCCCTGTCACAGAAGGAGGCTAGTGGTTTGCCAACTCTCATAAACTCGGAGGAAGGCTGTGGGTACCCAGAGTTTATTGATCCCGACCAAGAGAACAGCACCCGAAAAGATAGGGATAGGAAAAAATATTCACCAGGAAAAGGTCCATGCTTCAAGCAGGACATAGTGTAGTTGAGTTGGCCAAAGTAAAAATAATACTATTAATTGGATCTTTCTCTATTTGCTGTGCATGAATTATTTTGTTTTAGTGTTCTAAATCTTCTTTATTTTTCTTTCTTTCTTTCATATATCAAGAATAACTACTAAGTGCCAGACACTCAGTGAAGCAGTTTCATTGAATCTTCATGATGATCCTGGAATATAGGTACCAACGTCACATTCATTTCACAGAGGAGGATACTGAGGTTCAAATAGGATTAGCAACTTACTGAAGACCGTACGGTTTCTATTCATCAAGACAGAACTGAAAAGGAGATAGTCTGGTTCCAGGGCTCACATTCTCAAACACCAGGTTATTCTGCTTTCCAGATGTTGACTGAGGTCTCCCTGCCACTTACAGCATATAAAATGGCATAAACTGCCATTCCATTTTCAAACAAACACAAAAGCTCAATGCCTTTCCACAGGGTTCTGCAGATTGCTGGGGTGGGGTGGGGAGTGCTATATTGCTAGGTGTTAGAAATAGCTCCCTTTCTAATATCCTTGCTCCTCTGAATCCTTGTTTTTTTTTTTTCCCTTCAGATGTGGTTCTTGATTTACCTCCACTCTTGTGTCCCTGCAAACAAGGAACTTAGCCCCTTATCTTGACCTTCATACATAGATATACCCCCTCAACATACACACACTCACACTTGAAGCACCACCATTATCATACTTTGTGCTGCTGTTGTCAAGCTTATTGATTTAGTAAGATGTGACCCAAACACCTTAAAATCAAATATTAGGTATTTGATTCTTAAAAGTTCTTTTGCTTACATCTGTTCTCTCTCTCTCTTCTCCAATTTTCCCACTACAGCCCTCTCTTTGAAGAGCAAGGGAAATCAAAATCTTCCCATTTTCCTCTGCAAAAAAGTTCACCTCCCTCCAGCTCCTACTACCAACTCAGAAATTGATGCATCTGCCCTAGTTCACACTGCTTATAGGAAAAGGAAATAAAATTCAATTCCATATATCATGTCTCTAGAGGGCATTTGCTTAACCACCAGGCTTAACTGCCTCTCTAGCTAGAGCTTCACCCAAGGCTTAACTGCCTCTCTAACTAGAGTCTGACCCTAGACACAGGCCATATGATCTGCCCTCAGACCAGAGACAGTGCTCGTTTTCTCTCTTTCCACACCTCAAAAGCAACTTCAATTATGTGTTACTTTGAGGACATTAAATCTGATTTTCAGCTCTAAGATTTCTTTTACCCTGCTCCTGGCTTTCCACCAATCAAGTTTTGTTTCCCCCCTTTGCAAATCCTTCTGAAGAAGTCTCAGCATTGAGATGTGGTGCTGGAGTAAACAAGACCGAGGAGCATGTGTGTGTGTTCACCTTTGTGATGCAGTTCTCACGTTGGAGGTACGTGTTTTGTTTTCACCTATGGCAAAAATATCTTGTTGGAGGAGGAGAAGCTGATACTCTTGCCTAGTGAAAGGGAAATGGTGAAAGATACCAAGAATAATTCTCTAGTTCTGCATTAGTCTTGCAGAATTCCCAGATATAGTATATGCAACTTTTGCAATCAAAGTACTCTTTTTGAATCTTAAGACAAGGTAAGGTAATTCTGATTTCATATCTCCATTAATTTTCCCCTTGGAAGAGGACCACTCATGGAGAATACCAAAATTGTTCATGTTACTATTTCCTGTTTCCTGGTGGTTTTGAATAAGCTGAAGTTCTTGGTACTGTAATTAATTTTCCCAGATCTTTATTAAGTGGCATACAAAAATATCTCTACTTAGACCAGTTTCATTTTCCAGCATCATTTTCAAGATGCGATATACTCAGTTACAGAGTTTGTGATATTACTGTGTTTCCTAGCACAACTCAGTAACATAACATGACATAACCTAATAAAGCACAGTGATATTGTCAAATTCTGTAAAAGAGGCAATAGCTAAGTCTTGATACTGGACATAAATTTGGAATGGTAATATGCAAGCAGGAAGTAAAGAGATATTTTAAGAGATTCTGGTGTCAAATCCATTTACAATCCAAGTTAAAATTCCTCCTTTTGTGGTATAAAAGTATTTTTATAAAAATTCATAAATAAATGGAGAGAAGTGAGTCGTTTCTTGGTTTCCTGAGAATAATGAATCCACTGAAAACCATTTTCTTATGGTGTTTAAGAAAATATATATAGGATAATAGTCGGGAGGGGGGGGGGATAGGTTTTTTCTATCAGCCCAGCATCAAGGTTTTCAGAGTGAAAAGCATTTAATAAACACAAGTAAACAAATATGAAATAATTGGTCTATTATAATATACATGTAAGACTGGATTTGAAATTCTATAAATGGACTCATTTGTCTGATTAATGGTGGTAAGAACAGTGTCAGCTATGACTTAAAAAAAAGATACAAGTTTTATGCATGACCTGTCCTCTGTCTTGCTTATTAAGTTTGCATATTCCCTATAGTTAAAACTAAATGAGAGAAGCAGAAGTGAAGGATGGAGTGATGCAACTTTGATAGCATAGGATAGACTGGATGTGAGAGGACTGAAGAGTTCAGATCTTCAGTGTTTCTGGAAAGAAAAGAAGCAGTTTAAGTAGGCATGTAAAGATTAAACAACCCACTAATGAATTCCCGACGAGGTTATTAGTGATAGAATGATCAGACTGTGACCAATGATCAGAACGATTAAGAACACAGGTTTAGGATCAGACTGTGTAGGTTCAAATGTTAGCCTCACCGTGCTAGCTGTTGATACAGGGCAGATTAAATATTCTCTATCTCAGTTTTTGGCTCTTTAAAATGAAGCTACAGGGAATTCCCTGGTTGTCCAGTGGTTAGGACTCCACGCTTTCACTACCATAGGCTGGGTTCAATCCCTGGTCGGGGAACTAAGATCCCGCAAGCCTCGCAGCCTAATTAATTAAAATGAAGCTACCAAGAGCACCTGTCTTAGAGGAATAATCATATAATGTCTTTTAAATGTTTAGAAGATGTTAAGTACTAAATAATAATGTTGGGGACTTTGTATTATTAACGATCTACCTACATATCACCAAAAGGAGGTTGTTTAGAATTTTTAAATAGGTTTCATTTTCTATTTTCATCTCAGTCTGATGATGTAACAAAACATATTTTCTTGAAGTCTGTTTATGGAACTCCCTTTTCTGCTCACCCAGTGGCCAGCCCAAATGCTCAGTGAATAAATGAAAAAAAAAAAGGCCTAAAGTCAAATTTTATTCCAAGCACTGCCACATCACATTTCATTTTACTACAGAGAATGTTTCGCCAACTTGACAGGAGTTATTACATGGAGGGTCATTGAACCTCTCTGCCCAGAAAGCTACACAGCCCAGCTGGAGGCAGACGTAACCTCTTGGCCTGGTGTGTGAGTAGCCAGAAAAATCCTAGGCTGCCCTGCTTCTTCTTGGTCTTGGAGTGTGCCTTTTGGCACCTACTCATTTTCCCATCTCTTGTTCTACAGGGAGGATAGTGCCAGTACCTTTTTAGTCAATTATCTCTAAAGAGATTTCTTAGGGCTATTTGTGCTCCTTGAGATTAATGAATGATACAAATAGTGCTCAAGTGCAAAAAGAGGAGTATCTGGAGTAGGTCAAGTCCTCAGGTGAATAAAGGATGCACTGCAGCATGTGGGAAGATGTGGACTCAGCTGTGTGTGGGGGTGGGGTGGGGGGGGAGAGCAAGGTAGTCTTTTCTCCAGAATAAACATTTGAGGATTTTGCTGAGGAGCCATGAGTGACAGAGAAAATACATTCCATCGTGAACACCAAAGTAGCTAATCCAAAGGACACTGGGGTTTAAATAAATTTCAGTTAAACATTCGAATGCATCAGTTAAGAGCTTGGAGGGTTGCAGTGAAAGGGGTTTCTAGTACAGGGGAAGGGAATTCTTATTTACTGACATACTTCCCAGTTACTGGAACTTTATAAACATCATAACATTTAATCTCCACAGTGACCCTGAGATGTAGCTACTATGACACTATTTTATAATAAATAAACATACCAAAGTTCAGAAAGGTTAAGTAACTTGCCCAAGGCTACACAGCTAGAAGACGGCCAGAAAGGGACTCCTACCTAGCTCTGACTCTGGAAGCATTTTCAGCTCTTCAGGATACCACTCTGGTCATTCCATAGAGGGAGAGGGAAAAAGCAGAGGAAAGGGAGAAGGGGAAAAGAAGAAGGCAAAGCAGAATTTCTTTTTGATCCAACAGTCTTCCTGCCTTTTGGGGAAGAAAGTCCTAGCCTGGTACAAAAGTCTGCACGTTGTAGCAAAAAAGCCAAACTGACCGCTGGCCCGCCCTGAGGTCTGAGGGAGTTTGTCCAGAGCCTCAGCTGTAATTACCTCCTGTCCCAGATCATCAGCAAAGGGGGCTGGAGTATTAGTTTTGGTGGAAATATGGTGAACCTGTGCCCTTTCAGGAACAATCCCACTCTTAACTCCCTTTTGACCCACTTTTGTGATGCTCATTAGAGTAAAAGGGAATGATTTCCTTGAAGTAAGTCTCCAGGATCCTTGATGAGAGGGATTAATGTGAACATTTACAGCAACCAGAGTCCTTTCTGACAGAGCACATAATAAGCCCTTTTATTCATTGTGATGGTTAAATCAGAATGTTTGATTTCAAAATTTGCAACCTATGTGGAATATAAAAGGTGGAGTTTTCAAGGTAATGGAGCTGAGCCCCTGGCTAAATGTGTTACTACTCCTGTTTATACAAAGAGTGTGAAATGAGAGCACTTTTTCAAACACCTCGCACACACTTACGCTCTGAGTTTACCAGAGGTTTTATCCTACCGACTTCAATTTGCAAGAACTTGCACAACTGGAATTAAGGAGTTGACTTCATGATTGTTGCTAAATACTGGTGTTTTTTTTGTTGTTGTTGTTATTTGTTTGTTTCTATCAAATTGTTTTACTCTGAGCAAGGTCTTTGGAGTCACAGCTACAGTCTGCATTTTCTTTGCAGCTTTCACCAACTCAGCCCTCAGGGAAATTGAGGGTCAGTGATAAGGACTTTTGCATGCATTGTCATTTAGAGACAGAGAGGGAGAAACAGAGAGAGAGAGAGAGAGAGAGAGAGAGAGAGAGCAGAAGCCAGAGCAAGAATGTGCATCTATTTTAAATAAAACCCCATTCTTTTCCCAAGCACTTTCACTTCTATCATCTTTGTAACTACTTATAGTAACCTTGACAGGTGAACAAGAAAGATACTACCAATGTACAGGATAGGTATACTTGGTTCTATGGGCAGTGCACTTAAGTGTTATACAAATAAATATTTTTAAATTTTAATTGCTGTGCATTGCATTTTAAAATTTCCTTCTATTTATGATGAATGACACCAATTTTCTAGATACAGTGGTGATAAGTATGTCCTTTTAAACAAATGTACTTACTAAAAAGTCAAAGCAATTTGATTGGGAAAAATAAATAATAGTGTATGTGGTACGTGGATATTTCAGACCCCACAAAAATAATGTGTAGATGCCTGAAGTTTGGGGATGATTTAAGAAAATGGACTGTTTGAACTCCAAAGGATATGGTGGATCAGGAGACAGGACACTTTTGAGAGAACCAGAGTGGTCTGTGTTAGGAATGAGCAGGGATGTGGTTGGGTGGTAGGGGTGGGGGAAGAAATAGAAACAAAAGGAAAATCAACTTACAGAATGCTGAAGGACTTTCAGAAAAAGACAATTCAACTTAAAATGGTTTGTGTTCTTGTGTCAATATACCTTTCCTCCCCCAAACCTCCACAAATGTTTTGATACAAACGAAAAACAATGTGAATATATTTAGCAGTGCTTTATGTGGGGGACAGAACTAAAAGTACCATCCACTCTTGGGTCAAAACCAGGGTGAAGAAAAGAGGGAAAACTGTAAGAGGTAGTGCAGAGACAAAGCTGGAGCTGGAAGCAATGGTCAGAATGAATATCTGTCTACTGGGATATGCAGGAATCTGGACACTGATTTTCCTACAGAACAGTGAGTAGATTTTATTTAGACTTTAAGAGGCAGAAAGTGCCAGCTGACAGGAGTTTTGTATAAATGAAATTGGTCTGAGTCATCGTACTTGTTTCTGACAAAATTGAAATTGGTTCTTTCAGTCTCAGCCTCATTCTGCCGAATCTCTCAGGATCCCTTTAAATAGCTGCATCTCATAGACAGGTGCTCGAGAAGTATTGGTTGATTTAATACACTAAAATGATAAGTGATTTGCTTGCATTTCATTATAATTTATTATAAGAATCTCTTAAATGTAGAGTTTGTTCATTAGTTCATGTATTCGTGAAATTATTTATTAACCCTACTCAACTGCAATTGCATGTATGACTTCCTTGTACAAAATGAGTATATGGGCTTGTTTTTGTATTCCCAGTACATAACACAATGCTGGCACACAGTAGGTACTCAATAAATGTTTGATTAATGATTAATGAACTCAGAGAAATAAAAAACGACTTTAAATCACTTATTAAATTATTTAAGCCTCCGTATGATATGGTCCTTCTTACCACTTCTTTTTGTCTGTTGTTCAGGAAACTCCATACACAATGAACATTTTATTTTCATGTTTCTCAGAACACAATAGGTTTCCTTCCCTTTATGGTCCTCGGCCTTTTCCTTTCTTCTGCTTGAAAAATTCCTCCCAGATCCCTGCATCGCTGGATTCTTTCTAACATTCAGATTTCCACCTACATGCTACCTTCTTAGGGTAGCCTCTCTTGGCCAAACAGTCTAAAGTAGCAGCTCCCCATCACTCTCTATTTTTCCCCCAAAGGTCTAATCACTGTCAGAAATGATGATTGGTTTAATTTATTTCAATTTTTGCGAAATAGACTATAAGCTTCAAGAGAAGAGGGACCTTGTCCTCCCTCAGTAACTAGGTCAGTGCTCACAAAAAGCAGGTATTAAACATGTTTAATGAATTAACAAATAATTATAACTAAAGCAAATGTGTGAATGCAAAATACTACATATGGAGTCCAGCATATATTCTTCAGGAATTGAGAGGATAAGAACAATTTTTCTTGGATCATAGAAGATTGCAGAGAGCAGAGGCTAGGATGTATTCTGAAAAATGATGTTGTAGCCAGACTCCAAAATGGCCCGCAGTGAACCTGCTCATGGTATCCACTTCCTCCTCTAGTCCCTTCCCACCACATTTTACTAGAATCGGTCTGTGTGACCAACAGTATGGCAGAAATTATGGCACATCTCTTCTGAAGTTTGGTCATAAAAGATCATGGCCAAGGAGAGAGAGACAAACCCATGAGCAGAGGGGATGTTTATTTCTTTTATATAAAAGGAAAGAGTGTTCACATAGTTGAAAGATAATGTTTGGGCTTTGGATTTAAATAAGCGTGTGTTTGAATTCAGCTCTTTGTTTTATAAACTGTGAGACACTGAAAAGTTTACTTCTCAGCTCTTTTAAGTGTTACTTAATATACTTATTATCTGATACCTAAAGGATATTCAACAAACGTTTGCTGAAAAGAAGAATGGATGGGTGAATCTAATCTATAAACATATGTTATAATAGTTATGTTATTGGATTATTGTGAGAATCAAATGAAATGCTATAAGTAACCTGTTTAAATACTATGTCAAATAGTCCTCAATAAGTTATATGGTTACCTAATAAGTATGTACCATTATTATGCATATTTTGCACATGAAATGCTAAACTCCAAAAGCTTAAGAAAACTTGCCAAAAGGTCACTGAACTAGTAATTAATTGTTGGAGCTAAGCTTCAAATTCTAAGGAACTACAGTTTTTGCCACAATGCCATAATGCCTAAATGATGACCCAGTTGATCTAACACATTCTAATTTCTGCTACAGTCATAATCATGTTCATTGTTTGATCTGGGTCTCTTTGCATGGCAGGGACAGAAATTTACTTAAAGCATTCTAAACTAAAGGAGGGGGCAGGTATAAAGTTTTCAAGAGAAATCATGCCACCAAAGTACAGAAACGTGACTGAGAACAGGAAGGCCAAAGGACAGCTGTTCCCTCCCTCCATCTCGTTTTTATTTTTCCAGTCGTCATGGTCTTCGTCATCTCTGCTTTTCTTTGAGCATCTGCTCCATTCTCTTCTCGGCAGATCAGTCTCCTTGTATTTACTTACAGTTCATGCACCCTTAAAATCTCAGACTGCATATTGTTTTGGCTTATCCTAACCGCTCTATACACTTCTCAGCTCTTGAACCTACCATGAAGTTTGCTTGTGTCTCGTATTTGAGATTTTTGAGATGTTTAATGCCAGACAACTGTGACTATAGAAAAGAGGTTATCCATCCAGCAACCTAGGTTTGCTCTTTTACAAGACAAGCAGAAACTGTAATTATCACCTTCAGCATAATGATTAATCAAGTAGATCACTGTCCAATTGCCTCAATTAGGTATTTCATTTATTTTAAGGGTAGAATAAGTACAGTCCAATCACTTACTCAGTAATCAGAAACAACTGAAAAATAACATATTTGCTCATAGAAATACTAGGGTCAAGTATATGGAAAACATAAAATTCCTGAACTGCTATCTTTGAACTTTTACATACCCTCTTACCTTATTAGATAAGTCTCTGTGACCTTTTTAATTAAAACTGTGTAATAGATGTAAATACCAACAGATTTCTTGAATTTTCTCACATTATGACTGTCACTTAGAAAACCAAAAGTAGTGTGATTCTTTCAAGGTATGATTGTAGCAGCCATTGTAGCTCAGCCCATCTAGGAAGTCACCTGACACTTTGGGGGACAGTTACAGTTGAGAATTTGCTACCTTCAGCACTTGGGTCTCTCTGCCTGAAACTGCTCCGTGGACTTCTTTATTCCATGAGCATAGTATGACTTACATCCCCTGTATGCCTGCTGGGGATTTAATGTCCTCAGGAGTGACCCTCAACCCAGGAGGTAAGGGAGTTGGTAGGTAAGAACCCTAGCTTCCTTGCCCTGTGGTGGAGCAATCGTGTGGTGTGTTCTGTACAGCTTCTCAGAGGGGCCCACTGTACTTAGCCATAGTTGCCCACTGTGATAACCTACTCCTGAGCTTCCTTTTTGTGGGTTTTCTGTCCTTCCTTTATACTTTCCTTGTCCTTCACCATGCTTCCTGAAATTACCTTCCAAATATACTACTTCATCCGAATCCTTGTCATGAAGTCTGGTTTTGAAGAAAGTCAAGCAAACAGAAAGAGTATACCACAGACATTTAAAACAAGTCTTATCTGCCAATTTATTAAGCAGCGACTCTTTGCCAAGCACTGCTCCAGAAGCTGAAAATGCAGCAATGAACTGAATAGCCAAAGAGATTTGTCTCCTGTGGGAATTCCATGTTTCTCTCTTTTTTTTTCTTTTTCATGGCACACATGGAGTTTTCTGAAGCTTCACATTAAATTTGAACAGCCAGTTTCCATATTTCTTCATAAAGCAGAGAATATGATGCCTTATAGAAACAAAATCAATTTTTGTTTTTCTTTCAGTGAATTATTACCTAAAACACCAAATAATGGGACTGTATTGCTGTTGTTACCACTATTAAAATGTTGACGAGAGGTAGAGAAACTCATGATGGTATTCAACAGCCCAAACATGCTGCAGCATCAAACATCTGCCCTGAATCCATCTTTGGTACTACATAGTTAATGGTATAAAATATTCAGACTCACCTCTGGACCGTAAGAGGTGCTGTGCTGCATAGTAAGTACAGATGGAGCCTCTGGATGCTTTGAGTCTGAACCCCTGTCTGGAAGCCACAGGCAGGCAAGGCAGTTGGCTCGCCAAAACAAAAAATGTTCTTGATATTCTGTTTTTGAAAAGTTCTCTTGCTTGTCATCACAGAGTCACTTACAATCAGGGAGTCAGTTTTGTATTCAAGAGGTTCTCTTTCTATCAGCAAAGGGTTTATAGGCACTTTCACTAAATTGCTTCTCTAAAAGAGGTAGTCAGGATCTCATATGCATTGGCTTAAGGATATCTCTGCCTAAAGACAGAGGAATGGCCTAGATGACCCGCTAACAGCTCTTTATGCCTCAGAATCTGTGAAAATTTCTTCTAAAATTTTGGTTCACATTCAAAGCATTTTTGGTTTAGATCATTGAAACTTAGACTCTCTTTACTCATCTAAAGAAGATATAACTTTTTAACATACACTTTCACATACATCATATACTTTCATGTGTGTGTATGTTTGCATATATATATTTAATTATATGCAATGTATTTTATATATTACGCTGTTCATGATTTTGTATATTAATATATCTGTACAAGCATGTCTCTATTTAGTAATTCAGTAGATTCTGAAAATAATGTAGCTATAGAGCCAGTGCTGCTCTAATTTTAAAAATGAGACAATTAGGACTCAAAATGCAACTTGCCCAAACTCACACATCTTGTAAGTGATAGAGCCAGTTCATTTAACTCCAAATTCCTGACACTTTCCAACATTTCATGCTGACTTTACATATCTTTTATTTAGTCTTCTGTACTTTTCCCCTACCAGTAAATTCATAATTAATTTTCTGCAGATAAAAATGTAAACACTTAAATTTAAACAATAATAGCAAACTAGGATCCTGTGGATAATAAGCTAGAGCACTATGTCATACTTCATTTTTTTTTTTTAATTAAAGGAAAAAAAACTTATTCACACACGGAAACATCTCACCGAAATGGATTTTTGTGGGATCTTCATTCCTATTGATTAATTAGAAAAGCATTATGGAATAAATGGTTAGAAAGCTTGGGTCCCAGGATGAGCCTGACCTCAAACATCCCTGTACCATGTCCTAGAAAATTACTTGATCTTTGTCAGCTTCTGCTTATTTATCTGTAAAATGGGTTTATAATAGTTCCTGCCTCTTAGTTTTGCTAAATGATACGAGATTTTGAGTAGATGCTCAATAAATGTTAGCTATCCCCATTGGCAGAATGCATCTAAAAAAAATATTCTGTCTCTTCAAGGACTCAGGAAACTATGATGGCCCACAAGCTAAATCCAGTCTACTGCTTGTTTTTGTAAATAAAGTTTTATTGGCACACAGCAACACACATTTGTTTATATATGGTTGCTTTCACGCTGTAACAGCAGAGAGCTTGGCCTGCAAATCAAAGGTATTTACTGTGTGGCTTTTTATACCCCTGGTCTACCCCTTCACCAACACTCCTTCAGACTAATATCTCTATTAAGCCTGGCTGATCTTTATGTGACACAGCCAAGAAGAGGATCTGAGAAAGGAAATTGAAAGTACCCCAGACAAAGGTAACTGCACCATGGAGCAGATAAAAGCCAAACCTAAGAGTGTCAATATGAACTGGAGATATAAATCCTCAGGCATCCAGCGATATTAGAAGAGTGGTACTAGGGGGAAAAGTTGAGAAAGTTGACTTTTAACAGCTATGATCCCAGGCACAAATGAAACTTCTTTTATTTGAAAAACTAAGCTGCTTCAACCCACAGTTTTTTATTAAAGGTATTTATGAGTACTCTTCCAGTCCCACACATATAAACCATGCACCACCTGAGCCAGGCCACTGCACGTTCAAGCTTTGTGACGCATATGAAGCAAGATTTACCTGCATTACAACAGTGAAAGGGAAATAAATTTGGTGATTTCATTACTCTCTGTTCAATGAAATCCTTATTTTATTGCTGAGCTTTGACACTTTTTCCAGAACCTCAACTATCTTTTCTCTCACCCACTAAGAAGTAGCAGCAGCACCAAAAAATAATCTGGACATCTGGATATTGCATTCAATAATTTATTGGAATCTCAGTTGTACTGCTACAATGAAAGTAGAGGAGATAAAAAGAACTTTACCCATACAACAAACAAAGGAATTGGAATAATAGTCTTTTTTTTTCTCTCTCTCTCTCCAAAATATTAAATTTTATCAATCAGAATCTAACAGCTCTGGGACCAAAACATGCTTTGTTGTTAACAATATCTCAATCACACTTATTGCTTTTCCAATACAACTTTCAGGGGACTGATTTGTGATAAAGCTGATATAGGTAATGCAGAGGGGGACAAACATATAGCCAAATAAATCAGGTTAAAATGAAATTGATGGAATGGACTCAAAGGCAACTCTTCACTCACTTTCTCCAGTTTCGATGCTGCGTTTGGTCTTAATGGCTGCCTTTGAAACCTTTGTATCTGACCTATTCATAGGAAGAATAAAGCACCGAAAACTACTAAGATCTAGGCAGTGCTGCCTTTTTAAAAGTTTGTCTTTAGTTGATAAACAGCCTTTCTCCAGAGGAGAAATAACGCCCTGTGGTACAGTCTTGAGCTTTGTAGAACAGTTTACTGTGTCACCTGCCAGTGTTACATTCTCTACCAGGAGGGGCAGGATGAGGGCAGAAGGGAATTATTCAGGGTAATTGGAGTCTTTACTCTTAATTACTACATTTTACTGCCTCCACAGCAAATAACTACTTGGATTTTAAGTGGAAAATGGGCTCTGTCAACACTGGACTATTTAATAAATGAAAATGAGAAAATGTCACAGGACAGAAATGAGAAAGCAAAGCTAGGTGTTTACCTCAAGCTCCTTACAAAAATAAATTCTAGATGAATCACAGATCTAGATGTAATAAGTGAAATTACAAGGATACTAAAGGGGAATAATTTTATAATCCTGGGCTTTAGAAATGTTTTTGCATGTGTCACAAAACAAAAAAATTTAAAGGAAATCAGAGATACTTTGAATTACAAAAGTATCAATTTTACATGCTAAAATTTCTATAAGATAAAAATACCACAAGCAAAATTAAAATAAAAGTTGAAATATGTTAAATAACTTGGAATAGAGAAATATTAATGCACTTAGAATAAATAATTTCTGGAAATTAATAAGAAAAATCTGAACCCCTCCATACAAAACTAGGCAAAGACCATGTGTAGGAAATTTGCAAAAGAATTTTGAATTTCTAATATGCACATGAAAAGTTCAATTTTATTAATAAACCAGGACATCCAAATTAAAGCCACAAAAATTTGTAACTTATCAGATGGTAAATGAAAAGCAATATATACACTTGAGAGGGACTGAGGAAACCACATACTCAGCGATGCTGCAAGTATAATTTGGTATAACTGTTTCTTAAGGGTTTTTAATCAAGATATATTCACATGTGAAATGTAAAACTTACATTCCCCAGCAATTCAACTTTCTAGTATCTACTCTAAGGATATAATTGGTCAAATGAGTAAAGGAATATATAATACATGGTCATTATATCACTGTTTAATGAAGTCTAACTAAGCCCGTTAACAGTGAGTTACTTAAAATAATATGGTAAAGTTCATATAATCAGATACTACGTAGCCATTTAAAAGTGTGTGTATATCTATCTATATTCCTTGATGCCTAATAATTGGAATTATTTTGGATTTATTTTGGGGACCTCTTCTTTCTTTAGAAAATTTCACTCTTGGTGACTTCAGCCACTCTTATGGCTTCAGGTAATATTTATATGCAATATAGACCTTCACATCTAACTATATGACATCCCTAAAATGGAACTCTTAATTCCTTCCTCAGAGTAGTTCTTCAGTCTTACTCATACAAAACACAACTATCCATTTGACCATCTTTGATATCATCTTCTCCCTCAAAATTGATATCCCTCCAGCAGCAAACATTATTAACATCACAAATTCCTCCACAGTATCTCCACTTTTCCTTCTCCTTTGCTACCCTCTCACCCATGGTTTCCTCATCTATTCAATAACATCTGAACAACTGTATAGCTTCCCAAACTGTTCCATCACTTGCATAATTACAGTCTTTTATATGTTATCACACATATTGGCCAAAGAAATTTAATTAAAAATTAGATTATATAATCTATTAAATCATGAAAAGATTAAATTAGATAAGAAAATCAATTAAAATGAGATCATGCAATCGATTTCTTAAAATTGTGTGGGGTCCTGTTGTTCTTGGAACACAATTCAAAATCCAAAACATGGGCAGTGAGGCCAGCATGACCTGATCCCTGCCAACCACTTCAGCTTTCTCTCATACCATTCATTTTCTTCAAAAAACTCCACAATGTCCTTTTTTTCCCTAGGTTTGGAATGTCTTAGTTCCTTTCAGCCTCTAAGTCTTTAAATATGTTGTTCCCCCTACATGGAATTTTCTTCAGTGCCATCCCTTGTATCATTTATAGGAGAGTTTTTGC
Source organism: Tursiops truncatus (assembly GCF_011762595.2). Lineage (NCBI taxonomy): Eukaryota > Metazoa > Chordata > Mammalia > Artiodactyla > Delphinidae > Tursiops > Tursiops truncatus. Next base: position 88,378,272 of record NC_047043.1, on the reverse strand, counting down.
AAATTAGCCCCAATTCCTCACCTCTCACTATACCCACATTTTTTGCAATATGACTTTGGAGGACCTTTCATCACAAGCATAGTCTACTTTACCGCTGCTTAATCTGGCCTGGCCTTACAACCAAAATGCAGCAGAAGTGACAATCTGCCCATTCTGAGCCTCTGCTTCAAAATAGCTTTGTAATCTTTTGCTCACTCTCTTTCTCTTGGAACCCCACCCAGCCACTATGATAAAAGCTGAGACTAACCTGCTGGAGCATAAGAGACTCTGTGCGGAAGAACTGAGTCAGTCCAGTTGCCCCAGCCTGTACTGAAAGGACCCAGCAAAATCAGTAGAGCTGCTTATTCCATCCCCAATATATAAGTGAGCACAGATGAGACCAGAAAAACCACCTAGTAACCCAAAGACTTGTGACCAAAAATAAAGATTTACTGCTATATACCACAGGGGTTTTCTCCTTGTTTGTTTAACAGCATTATTATAGCATTAGGTATAAAAAACACAATGTATCACTGATATTGGATAAACTCTAGTTTTCATCCATCAGAGATTTCATCCATCTTGAGTCCTACTTTCCTGCACCACCAATAAATAACCCCTACATTTTAGTCTCTCAGAATTTCTTCAACTATTTATTAAGGTTTTTATGCTATGTATATATTTAGATGATCCCTTTCCCACTACATACACAGACTCATCATGGCCAAGGACATGTGTGTTTTGTCAAGCACTGTACCTTCAAAATATCAGAGTGCCTGACACATGATAGTAGCTCAGTAAAAACAAGTTAAATGAATTCATAAATATATGAATATATCTTTGTAATATATTGTTCCTGAAAAATAAGATTAAATTTTTATTTCTATCCTTGCATAGAAATAGAATAAACTTTATTTTATTCATGTGATGAAATACTATACAACAGTTAAAAGGAAAGAAGGAAACCAGCATGTAGAAATATGACTAAATTTTAAAACTTAGTGTAGAGGGGGAAAAAATGTTGCAAAAGGAATTGCACTCTGATATCATTTATACCAAGATTTAAAACAAAAGGAATAAAACACAAAGCCAGACTTCAAAATATAATAATTATGAGGAGAACATGAACATCAATAATTCTATTTATATAAAGAAAAAGAGTGAAAACCTACTTCAGTATTTATTAAGATCTCAATTTTGTGCAGACCAACACTACTGAGTTAAGAGAATAAATAAAAATATAAACATTACTTTTCTTGCTTTCAAAAATATAAGAGTAAATGGTATGGCATTACGTTGCTGGGCTGGGTTAGGTGAGGTGGTGTGAGAACTGATGCTGAAGGGGTTTTGTCAGCTGACAAAAGAGAATGCTTGAAATAGATTAATTAGATTAGACCATCCACATTGTATCCATTCCTATACCTGTCTCTAAATAAAATTTAGCAGTCCAGTGGAGAAAATGCAGAAATTAAGCATCTGACTTCCCAGATTTATCCAAACAATGCCTTCTTCCAACAGGGAATCTTTGTTAAGGAGATGCCCTGGGAAGATTATTTAAGCCCTGGACTGAGCCAAACACCAATAGGATTTAGAATGGCCCAACTTGGAGGTTCTCACAGATGCATTTCACCAGTCTCTGTGAGTCTCCTCAAGTCATCTTGACAAGAAGGAGCCCTCTTTGCATGCAGTTTTACATGTAGTTTGGCATTTCCAAAATCTTATTCCCCAGAAGTAAAATGAGCATCTTAGTCAGGAAACTTGAATTTTAAAAGAAAGATCATTACTATCAAACTTTGAGAATTCTGAAATCCAGACACTTTAGAGAAAGAAAGTAGTTGGGCCATTCTATTACTGATTACTACTGATGAGGGAAAAGGCACACAAAAAGAAAATCACACACCTGTATGCTTATCCTTGGAGGACAGCACACAGTCAGACTCAGGAAAAGTGAATTTCAGTACAGAAAGAGGGTGATGACATGTATTTAAAGAGAAAGGCAAGCTGGGTGATGTCTAAAAAGTGGGAATAGGTTGTGAGATTAAAAAAAAAAAAAAGGCCAAGACTTTGAAGACTTTGTGGGGGAAGAGAAACCCAACACAGTAACATCTTTGAATTTCATGATTACTTCCCTTCCTAATCTTAATGTTAAGTGACAATAAGGTCCCACTTGATGTCAGTGTTTATGAATTAAAAATGAGACCAGTTGTCATGGTTGGACTTTTCTCTGGGTGAAAATTCTGTTTTGGATTTCACCATGGTTAGGTTTTCACCAGATGAATAAAATGAAGGAAGAAATGAGCAGTTGAGTCAGGGGTAACTGGAAAACAATGGTTTCACAGGTAAATCAGGGAATATAGTCTGGTTAAAAACAGAATGATGACAAGGGGTGGGAGAGGGACAGAGGGTAGTTGTTAGGATTAATATATTATGGGATCCAATGAGTCGCAGTGTGGTTGGAGTCCATGGACTATAATAGGGGCAGTGAGCTGGATAGTTAAGAAGTGGTGTTCCAGAGTTGGGAAGGTTGAAAAATTAGATATGAGTGAAGCTTGGCATTTTAGATAGTGACAAGATTTTGGAGTCAACTTGACTGGGTGGCGTTTGGCTAAGGTAGAGAGATGAACAAGGTCAATGTAAGATAAAAAATCAAGGAACTGAGAAATCAGGTTATTGAATACTGAATGCTGAATATAGTGTAAGATGAAATGGCCAAGAATATGACAAGAGTGTTTTGGTGAAATTAACAATAAGCTAGGAGGTAAAGTCTCCAAGGAATGATGGGATAATCTGGAATGAGAACATGAAGACAACATGGGTAGCATAGTCTAATGGCCATTATCCTAGTGACTGGGGCATTACATATGAGAGGAAGGTCATCTAGAAGTGGCATTGAGGAAAAAGGGGCACTCTATCCTCATTCACAGACTGGGTAGTAAGAGGACATGGTACACACTGCTATATTTAATATAGATAACCAACAAGGACCTACTATATAGCACATGGAACTCTGCTCAATACTCTGTAATAACCTAAATGGGAAAAGAATTTGAAAAAGAATAGTTACATGTATATGTATCACTGAATCACTTTGCTGTACATGTGAAACTAACACAACGTTGTTAATCAAGTATACTCCAATATAAAATAAAAATATTAAGAAAAAGAGGACCTGGGAGAAAATAGTCACAAGTTTGGCGGAATACAAGAGAAGCAGCATCCTCAGATGAAAGCCAAATTTCAGGTGATGCAACCCGGTGAGGAGGAAGTCAGCAAAGGTTAAGGGTATAAGGATTCGGCTGGTGACTGACTTCGTTTCATGAAGTCCAGGGAAGAACTTTAGCAGCTGGGGGAGGGTTGGCAAATGGGGTCAGAAGTGGGAACAAGCAGAGTTACGTGTAGATGAGGGTTTGGGCAGTAAGGGGTGACCTTGGAACTCTAGACTTATTACAGTGCCCTATGTACAGCGCAGTGGATCCCCAACATATCAGAGATGGTAATGTCAAGGCAAATACGGAGGCAAGGATACATGCTTGGGGATGCGTGGTGGAGGGTCTTGTCGAAACACCCTCTCCATTTCTGTTGGGAGAGCGTGGAGTTGAGGGGAAGGGACCTTATTCGGAGCATCACAGACTGACCTTTCCTTTTGTTAACTGCAGAAAGAGAGGTGGAGGGCAGAGATGAGATAACCGGGACCACAGGCCGTAAGATGCTTCTTTAGGACAACTGCCACTGGGGATGCTTGTGTTGAAAGCCTGACTTCTGCTGTCAGTCAGAGCCACGTTTAAAATCCTGGCTCTGCCGCACACTTGCTGTGGGAATTTAAGCAAGCCCGGGAACTGCTTTTCCCAGGACTTGGCTTACTGGATACGTATTAACTTTTATAAATATTCATATTTATGTTAATAACCATAGTCAAAGCCCTAAACCTTCTAGACGTGCCAAAAAGAAATGTCATAAACTTTGATGTTTGACTCAGCCAGATTTTGTTCCTTTTTAAATGAAAACACTAGGATTACTTTCTAAATGAATCCTGAGAACAGTACAAAGACAAAAACAGAAAGCTGAGAGGCAACTGGTGGGGGGAACAGCCCCGTAGCACAGTTGTTTACATTTGATTACTTTTGCTTAAAACTGATGAAATAATTAAAATAAATCCTTTGTGCTCAAGGGATAGAACCCTAGTAAGATAAACTCTAGTAGCTCTTATGGATGGGATTTCTGGAAGAATTAAATGAGGGTTATATAATCCCCATTCATAAAATAGAATTAACTTATGCAAACAAACTCATTAATATGCATGTGAAAGTAGATCTGTCAACTTAAGTATTCTCAAATAGGTGGGGAAACACCCTGCAGTTGACTCCTTAAGTCATGCCTGCAGATCTAGACTTTCTCGTTTGCATTTTCTGATGTCATGAGTAGAAATTTCTGACAGGATTATAGTTTGAAAACCTATTGTTTTGGTTGATGCTCAAACACATTTTTTTCTTGTTCTATATTCCAAAGGCATTGATATATTTTTTTAAGTAAGCCTATAGTTATATTTGAGCAGGTGCACAAACACCGAAAATAGAGTTTACTTTGCTCACTGCTTCCACCTGTGTTTGTCACATAGTAGATGCTCAATAAATATGCATTATTTGAATGTGGAAATAAATATGTTAATGGCCGTCTTAGAGTTTGGAAATATAGAGTAACATTTGCTTTTCCCCTGGATTTATGTAGACCATATCATAGCTGCCTTTTTATATCACCTTGGGTTAACCTCTATATGCTGCTATTAGATTGTCTTTAGGCACTAACATAAGTCTTATTTTGAGACTGTATTTCCTGCTCAATATGGTATTGAGGCCAGCAACGTATGTGTCACCTGGAAGCTTGCTAGAAACTTAAACTATTGGCACCCCGCTTTGGCCTCTTGAAACAGAACTTACGTTTAATAAGGTCCCCAAGTGATTTGTATGCATATTAAATTAACATTTCACAAGCACTAGTTGAATGATTAGGGAAGTGGGTTATAACATCAAGAATCTCAGGCATTACATCTCACCTACACTATTTTCTAATGACCCTAGGCATGTTACTCCACTTCTCTGAAGTTAATTTTCCTTGTCTATAAAACTGGGTTTATAATGGTAGCTTCTGTGTTACATGGTAGTTTGAAGGATTAAAGTAAATTATCCTCTTTAGCTAGAAAGAACTGTTGAGAAGGTTGTGACCTCCTTTTAGGAACATATATGTAAGCATCCATCATAGAGGATGTACTCCGTATCTTAAAACTTGACATGCTTATGTGCCTTATTTTTATAAATTCCCATCATTCCCTGGCTCGTACAAGAATGGAGAAGGGGGTAACATAAATGTAACACCACCAGTTCAGGAAGCAGAACAACTTTCTTCCCAAACCATCAATCTCGGAAGTATAGGAAAAGGCACAGGCTCATGGAAGCACACCAAGAAATGTCCAGGAAAAATATTCTAACCTAGTTTTCTGAAATAGGTAGGCAGGACCTCTGGACTGAGTTATGCTTTGTGAGCCTTCCACCAAGAAGAGCCACATAATATGTGAATAAAGCAAGCATTGGATTCACCTGAAGTTTGAAAAATTTAGCAACTCATTTCTATTGCCTGTGCAGAGGACCTACTGTGGTGGTGTTACAGCTATAGCCAGAGGTTGGTGAGATTTGCAAATAGAGATAGTGACATTGGCTACAGTGATAGTAAACTAGGCACATAGTTCGGGAAGCCTCTTAACTAACGCTATGGAAGAGGCTTAAGGAGTATCTAATGAATGTGAGCTGTTATTTTTAAGATATGATATAAGAAGTCACCGTAAGAAACCCAATGTTGTAAGCATTTGAGCAGGTTTGTGAGGGGAATGTGATCCACTGAATCACCCACTTTGCTCTTGAGGATTCACAAGAGAAGCTTCTCTCAGGTTCTAGAGTCAGAGCGATTATGCTTATAGGAACAATTGGCATGTTTTTATCCCCTGGAAGATATGAACCCTTTTTTGCCTTGGCCACTGAAAAGCTCAAGTTTAGTAACTTGGATATGACTTTATGATATGAATTTTTATTCCCTTTTTATTTTACTTGAGATATTTTTCCCCTTGATTTTAGCTGACAAATTGAGCCTCAGTTTTAATCCATATCATCTATTTTAATAACTCTCAGATATCAAGACTAATTATAAGACTGCTGTAATTGAGTGTGGCATTTGCACAAAGATAGACAAATATAACAATGGAAGAGAAAAGAGAGAGCCTAAATGCAGTCCCAAGCAGTGGGTGTGCATGCTTGATTACCTTCAGAGATGGCACTATAGAACTGTGAGGCAAGGGCTGCATTTTTAATATCTTGGTTGGCTCGATTGGATCCCTATGAAGATATATATATTGAACCTACCTTGCACCATGCCAATAAATAAATAAATAACTTCCAGGTGCATTGCAGTTTTAAATATGAAAGACAAGACAATAAACTGTAGAAGATAATATAGGAGAGTATCTTCATTTAATCAGGGCAGGATAACATTTCTAGAACTTTTTATAAAAAGCATCATTACATATAGGAAACAATCGATAAATTGGACTGTATTAAATTTGAAAATTTCTGTTTATCAGAGACATGATTAAGAGAGTATAAAAAGGCAAGCCACAAGGTAGAAAAAGCTATTTCCCTACATAAAACCAACACTGTGCTGATATTTAGAATCAGTCACTAAGAAAAAGAAAGATAGCTCAATAGAAAAATGATTTAAATTTTTTTTAAAGCGGGGGAGGCTTTGCATGTAGCCAATACACATGTAAAAGGTGCTCAAGTTCATTAGTTATCAGGAGATGCAAATTAAACCCAAATGAGATACCCTTACATATCCTCCCCAAAAGCTAAAATTTTAAAAAGACTGACAATACCAAGTGTTGTCAATAAAACATTGCTGGTAAAAAGATAAATTAATAAAACCACTGTAGACAATAGTTGGCATTATCTTTTAAAGTTGTAAATATACATACCCAAATGCCCTATAATTAATTCTACACTATGGTATATACAACAGAGAAATGTATACACAAATGTACTGAAGATAGATACATGATTATTCGTAAAGAATTATTCATCTTTGCCTCTAGAAACAATCCACATTTCCATTAAGAGTAGAAGTCATTCATAAATTGTAGTATGTTCGTACAATAAAATATTATATATCAATGGAAATTAATGATCTACAGCTACCCACAACAACATGGATGAATCTCACAAATACTGTCGGCTACAAAGCCAGACTCAAAGGAATATATATTGTATGGTTTTATTCATATAAAATTCAAAAAGATAATATTTAATTATATATTTACAAGTCAAGATAGTGGAGAAGAGAGAGAGAGAGTAGTAACAGGAAGGGTAGACCAGGGGAGGGCCTTCTGGAGTGTTCCCAGTTTTCTGTTTCTGAATCTGGTTTAGTACTGCTTCACTGATCTATGTATGTTTTGCAATTTTCTTGTATGTGTTTTGCTTCTTGGAAAAGATTGTATATAAATTAATACGTTAAAACATGATGAACATTTCCAGAGGTTGCCACCAAATCCTCTTTATCATTTGAATTTACTTTTTAAACATTTAATTCTAGTCTGCTATTTTGGTAACACATTAATAATAAACCCCAGAAAATAGTTCATCTGATTCTTTAGTACAAATAAAAATTTTGCTGTGATTCCTGACCAAATTTATAAATCTCAAAAGCAAAATCTCTACAGGCTATGTTCAAAACTTCCTCAAAATCATTTGTCAGATAGCATAAGAGTAATAAATAAGCACTTCAGCTTTGGGTTTCTTTCTCAGTTTTACACATCAGAAAATCTCAGTTTTGATCGGATGAATACCTTACTTTCTAACGTTGTCTTCTCCCACCCCAACTCTTTGCCTGTGCACCTCGAATGTACAACTTTATTCAAATGGACCAAAAAGACTAGGTCCTGCTGAATATGAGTAGAGGTGAGGGATAAGAGAAGGCCTGCATTTTTAAAAAGTATCATTTCTGATAAGGTACATAAATAGATGTCCAGCAGTGATGATGAAGAGAAAATGAGGCTAAAACATTGGATAATCCACTCTCCTGTTGATTGAAAAAAATAAAAATAACAGTGGCTTGCTATAATTCAACCATGCAGCTGCTCTGAGTCCATTTGTTTAAGGCTTAGATTAGTTTTAAAAGCGAAGACAAACTCTTCTCCTTTTTATGATACCCACTGACAGTTATTACATTAAGATAAATTCAGAATATTAAATCCATTGCTACATTGTTTAATGCTGTTTCCAAAATGATCATTAAAAATCAATACTAATTTATCAGATTTATTTTATTTAATAAATTAAAGGAAAATATTTCTTTACCCACTTTGTTTAGATACTTTTCTGATGTACAAAAAAAAAAGGTTAAAAACCATCTAGCATTTACATTTATAATTAGATACGCATTACCCACTTAACACACACTTCACGATTATCAGAGCCTTTACAGTTTCCAAATGCGTTTTTGTGTTATTTTTAAAACCCCTTCTCTTGAGTTTTAATTTGCTTTTCAGATATAAATGCACTTTGTCAGTATATCTTCAGGATCATGTATAACTGTTTTTATATTTCTTATATATGAAAAAATATTAAAGACATTCTGAATTCATCAGTACCCAATGAAGATTTTAAAATTTATTTCTAAGATGTGAGAGGGTTTTTGTTGTTGTTTTTCATGCTTGTACAGACCCTGGGCAAGAGACAGAAATAAAAATACACATCACCTACAAATATACAGATATCTTAGAAATCCTTCTCGAAAGAGCCAAAGGCTTTGATATCATTACTTTTACTTGGAGACCTTTTCTGTTGTTCTCTGACTATGGGTTTTGGATTCATGTGGATTCTGTTTTACTTCCTCTATCTACAAATAAATGTATATTTAAAAATTATTTTCAGATGGAGATGTGAGAAATTCTAAGTCTGTGGTAGGTTGGTGACCTTGGATGAGTAACATAATTGCCCCACTTCGAATTTCTTTAATTTCTTCATTTGTAAAACATGCTTTAGGAGAGCTTACAGGTATAGAATAAAGATGAACAGCATTGCAGATATAAAACCCTTGGCATTTCTCTGGAAAAAAAAATTATGGTGATTGTAAATGCCTGCATGTTTATAGCCCTTTAAAATGAAATATTATTGCATTTTAACCTTGAGCCACCTAAAATCAACCCTGTGACACGGAGCAAGAATCCCTTAACCCCATCCTACAAGTGTTAGAAATGAGGTTTGGAACATCCCTAAATATGTGTACCGTGGTTTTAATAATATTAGTAATATCATTAATTTATCAGACTGATATTTTTAAGGGGAAAAGTATGTGGCGTTTTCAAGCAACGTTCTATAAATAACTTCAAAATTCTTAACATCAAAGTATTTCCATTGTTCATAGGATAAGTACTGAAGTCCCAAACTTGGGCTATTAATAGTTGCATGGGCAGACCTCTGCCAAGCTCTCCATCAACAACTCAACAACAATATATCAGGTGCCCTTACCCACTGCTCTACATGTAATCATAAGTATTTGGGCCTTACAGTAAACCTACATAAGGTGGGTACTACTGACACCTCCATTTTACACTTAAATTCACACCTGTGCACAATGTCACATAGAGTGGGGAATATTTTTCAAACATAGGCAGTTCATGCCTGGTACCTCTGCCTAAAAGCTTCATGATATGAGGAAGTTCTGCAGGTTTCTCTGTCATCTCCTAATATCACCCAATCATTCCATTATTTGTAGATTAAGCTTGGAAATAAAGGGTCTCCAAAATTTGGATATACCTGGCTCCAAATTATGTTTCAGCCTTGTCCTAGAAAACCAGTTATTTCTAAATCATGGCCTTTCACATTCCAGGCACCCTGGCCTGGGTTTTGCCATTGCCCTCTCATTTTCTCTAATGCTTGAGACTTGTTTGCATTTGCATTTCCTCTCACTCTCCTGTCAACCTGAATGTTCTCCTCCACCTACTTTCTGTGTTTGGAACACAAACTAATATTCCAAGGCTCAGTTCAAGCCCAATTGCCTTTGGAAGGCTTCCTTTGCCCTTTGTCCAATCCAGACAAACTTTACTACTTCCTTCTCTGGTCTCCCTTACAGGTTACATCTCACATCATCTGATGCTTTTTTTGAGGAGGTACAGTGGGCAGTAAGAACTTGGACTCCAGGTTCTGATTGCCTGGGTTTGAATACTGACTGTGCTACTTATGTGTGTGATTTTGGGCAAGTTAGTTGATTCTTCTGTGGCCTCAATCTGCTCATCTGAAAATGGGATTATAGTAACTTCATAGGGTTGTTGTGTAAGGCTCACTGAAGTTAATTTACATAAAAAGCTCGGAACGGTGCCTGCTATATAATATGTACTATGCAAATGCTAGCAATTTCTTTCCTTTTTTTCTTGCACTCAAGATTTCACCTGCCTGCTCTGTGAAGACAGGGAGCAGCTATTTCTTATCTATCATTTAATCTTTACTCCCTAGCACAGTGCTTGATGCATATAAATAAGGTGTTTTCTGGTTGCTTGGTGGATGAATAAATAAATGACCATTCATTTATTCAACTAGTCCAGCTTCGGTCTAGCTAGGCTAGGAGGCTCCAGCAATAATGGAACAAACTTATGTGAAATGGTATCTGTGATTAAATTTTAAATAGTGCAGGACCAAAAAAACCCTATTCATAAGTAACGTTTATCCCAATGTTGATCTATTCATTGGTAGAGTTGTATATTATGAGTGTCTAAAAAAAATACAGCTCAGTGAAATCATGGATTTCTTTCAAAATGCCTATCTTTTTTACTCAAGGATGACATTTTAAACAGCAATGACAGATGCAATGTTCTCTCACAGAAGTACGGAGTAATTCATTAACATACATATGAAAGGAAGGAGTCTACATTCAACCTTTACCACCAAAGTCCTTGAGAAATAAAAGAAATTCAAAGCAGCTACAAGTGTAGCTTGTAAAAAGTCAAACCGGTGTTATCATTCAAGAATACCAGGGTGATAACAGGAGCTTTTGAAGACTAGACACTTGCTGAATTTGATTTAGGGTTGAGGTTGCGTAGAGGAAGAAGAGAAGAGCTTAAATTAGAATCTATCTGAGAATTTGGAATGACAAAATCTTGCGTGGAAGAACTGAAGGAGACTTTTGCAATTAAATAGTTCAAAACATACTTTTGATAAGTCCACAGAGATGACTGACTTGTCTGAGTAACATAGCTGGTTAAAGACAGATTTGATTTAGGAGGATTTTTCATAACAGAGTTTTTTTATATTTGGGCTGCATTTCAAGATGGTTTCATGGTGGGATGATTCAAGGTGAGGCAGACTCTAACAGGCTGAGTCTAATATAAACTCCAAGGGTGCTTTTGAATTTCTGAACATCAGGACAGAAGTTGCAAACAAAAGTCATCAACTATCTAAATGTATTTACCTACAGAGTCTCTCCCATGGACAAGTTAGTTACTGAAAGGCTGTTCATAATTCATTTGTTCTGAAGGTCAAAGTGGCACTATACAGTTGACTGCCAACTGGTAGGAAGCAGAGTTGTTGACACAATTTTATTTTGATGTATAGCTTTGTTCTTACCTATGGAAATTTGTATTAGGGCTTCTGGACCCAATTTCTCTGTCAAGAAGAAGATCAAATATCTTATATTAAATGTTTAGTGTCTGTCTTACTTTGGGCTCCTTAGAAGCAGAGTCTGATGCAGAGATTCAGGGTGTTGATTTATTGAGGAAGCACTCCCAGGAGAAATGGAGGGATGGAAATTGGATAGAGCAAGGGAAGGGGCTAAGCAAGAAGGTGTCTCAGCTGTTGTCTAGCTCCATCCTGACCCCATGGGGAGCTCTAGGGCATGCATTGAAGAACAGGGGCAGCTGTGGGCATTAACAGCTGAGCCCACTGCCCGTTAAAAGGGATCTGGACCCGGCACCAACAGCATCTACCACCAGGCTTATTGTGAAGGTTACTGTCCTACAGATATGGCTTATTATTTCAACAATGATTATACCAATAGCAAATGAAATAAAGAAAAAAGGTCCACATAATTTGTGTGGGCAGTGTTTGAAAAGGACTGAATACCTTAACACAAAAGCCATAAGTTTTAGAATCTGAACTTTTATACTCAAGTTACAACTGGTTTTCTAACAATATACTTTTGAAAAAATTCCAATCTCAGTGAGCCTCAGACTTCTAATCTGTAAAATGGGGACAACAATAGCATCTTCCTCTTATGGTTGTTCCACAGTTCAAGAAAGGTAATATATGTCAAATACCTAAAAGTCTTGAAAACAAGGGAACAGCTGGTCTGGAGAAAGTTTTAAAATGTAAACTAGATTTTTTTATGAGTAACTGTAGCAGTTTGAAATATGTAGATGTTTGGCCAACTTGAGAGAGTAAATGAAAATATAAAAAGAAGAATTAGAGTTACCGTTTCCTGAGTGCCTATAAGGGACCAGGGGTTTCACATTCATTACCTCAGTTAATCCATTTCACTGTCCTGTGGATGCTGCTGTAATTCTCATTGTATACATTTCATAAAAGAGGCTTAATATTGTTAAGAGGTGACCTAATATCATACTACTGGTTGTTTTACAAAGATAGAATTTGAACTCAGATCTGTTTGTATTGAAAATATTAGCATTTGACCACCATTGTTGCGATGTTCAGAAAGGTACAAAAGCCTTTCTAGCAAAATAAACAATGTTGAAAATTTATGAAAGTAGTAGTGAGAACTCAAATTAAGTTGAGGGTGCAGCTCTTGGCTTTAGAAACTTTCCATTTGGTTGGAGACTTGCATTTGGATTCTACTTTTTCTGTGCAAAGAAACAGAACAGATACTTAATAAGGAAAACTTACTCTTTTTTTTTTTTGATAATTATGGGGGGAAAAAAAGCCAACTGAAATGATTACTTTTATTCCCCTGAATTCTGATGATATCACTTTTTAAAAACTTGTGGTAAAATATGTATAACATAAACTTTACCATTTAAACCATTTTAAGTATACAATTCTTTAGTATTAAGTACATTTGCATTGTTGTATAATCCCCATCCATCTCCAGAATTTTGTAACCAATCCAAACTAAATCTCTGTACTCATTAAACAATAACTCCCCATTTTCCTTCACCTAGTCCATGGAAGCCACCATTCTACTTTCTGTCTAGGAATTTGCCTAGTTACTTACCTCATATAAATGGAATCCTACGATAAATATCCTTTTGTGTGTGTCTTATTTCACTCAGCAAAATGTTTTCAAGGTTCATACATGGTGTAGCATGTAATAGAATTATAAAATTTCCTTTTTAAAGTGGAATAATATTCTGTTGTATGTTTATCCCACATTTTGTTAATGCATTTATCTGTTGATGGGCATTTGGGTCCTTTCTACCTTTTACCTGTTATATATAATGCCACTATTAACATGGGTATACAAACATCTGCCTGAGTCCCTTCCATCCTTTGGGGCATTTACCTAGAGGTGGAATTGTTGTGTCATGGTAATTCTATGTTCAAGTTTTTAAGGAACTGCCGTGCTGTCTTCCACAGTAGCTGTACCATTTTACATTCGCACCAGTAACGCACAAGGATTCCAATGTTTTCACATCCTTGCCAATTCTTGTTATTTTCTGCGTGTGTGTGTATGCGTGTGTGTGTGTGTGTGTGTGTGTGTGTTTAAAATAATAGCCATCCTCATGAGTGTGAAGCAGCATTTTCTGGCTCTGATTTGTATTTCTGTACTGATTAGTGATGTTCAGGATGTTTTCATAGAGAAACAAATTCCCAATTGGATATTTCTCTTCTATTATGTTCTCTCTTTTTCTTTCTGCCTCTCTTCTCTCTGTCTCTCTATTTCTCTGCCTCTCTCTTTCCCTTCCTCTCTTTTTGGAAGAGTAACCTTATTAATGAGATTATGCATATGCATAGATTTGCATGTGGATACAAATGTAATTTCTTTGAACGAAATTTCAGAAAACCTATTTTGCAAAATTAATATCCTGTATCTCTTAAATGAGATTAGAAGAAAGAATTTGTAAGTGGAGTCTTCTGGGCTGTAAGTCATCAACACATTTTTTTTTTTTTAAATAGAAAGCTTTCTGCTTTTTTCCATGGTCTATGTCTTGACTTAAGGTGTTTTTTTTTCTTTTTTAAAGGATGTTTTTATTTATTTATTTATTTTTGGCTGCACTGGGACTTCCTTGCTGCCTGTGGGCTTTCTCTAGTTGCAGTGAGCTGGGACTACTCTTCATTGTGGTGCATGGGTTTCTCATTGCAGTGGCTTCTCTTGTTGCGGAGCATGGGCTCTAGGTATGTGGGCTTCAGTAGTTGTGACACGTGGGCTCAGTAGTTGTGGCTCGTGGGCTTAGTTGCTTCACGGCATGTGGGATCTTCCTGGATCAGGGCTCAAACCCATGTTCCCTGCATTGGCAGGCGGATTCTTAACCACTGTGCCACCAGGGAAGTCCCCATCAACACTTTTCGATTCATCTTTAAGATCTTTGTGCTCATTTGTACAAAAAGTAAACCACTCAGAGTTGTATAATAGCAGTGGCAAAGCTAGACCTGGTATTTTCACCTTTTGAAAAGAAGTTATTTACTACTTGGAATGAACAACTGACTTAAGTAAGGTGGCGAGAGTACTTATGAAATACAGGAAATGAAGGGAGATACTTTATAGGTGATTAAAATATGTTGGTTATGTTTAGGGTTGATTCAAGAGATAATTACACTCAACCCAATCTCTCCATGGACTTAGCAGGAAATGTTTCAGGCGTGGGACCACTACAGATACTGGACACGAAAGGCAGAGTGATGTGGTTCTTTTTTTGTTTTTGTTCTTGTTTTCAAGTTTAAGACTTGGAACATAAGATCCTTTAAGTCTGCAGGAGAAAGATCAGCTAATGGATGTAGGCCATTCTTCTTTCTGCATGAATAGTAATAGAAACGATTTTAGGGATCAACAGTCACACACCTTCAACTCAAAAAAAGGAAAATTTTGTGAAGAGACAAGAAAGTCAGCAAGGACAGAATTGATTTTCCCGTTCATCCAAATGAAAGCATACAATTTCTTCTTAATTGAAACCTTTCCTCTTTTTTTAGCAAAGAGAAAATATGATTTAACTTTGAAAAACTTCTAGTTACACATATTTTTAAAAGCAGAAAAAAGGTGAGAAAAAATAATGTAGGGGAATAAAAATATATATTTTTTGTTTAAGAAGGGGAACAAAGAGGAGGAAATAGATGGCCATGTAAAGCATAGTGCATTAATTTTCATCGTAAGTATTCAGTTATTTTCAAGAATGGATAGAATCCATAGCTTTAGAGAAACTCCAGGGTATAGCAAATAAATGTGCTGTATGTGTTTTCCTTTGCCAGAAAGTCAAACTTATTCTTATGCAATCTGATCCAAATCATGTGTATCTTCTAGGGTTATCGCCTATCCAGGTAGGAGATATAATTCTTTTGGCAGGATCATTGACAGTCTATGGAGCAATTGTTTACTTCTGTAAAATAAGTTTCTTATTAGTATTTTGCTTGCTATTATTTTTCCAAGTGCTGGTCTTAGCTGAAATGCAGACATCAAGTATTGTGTTTATCTTTACCGTAAGGTTCAAGCAGCCATCAGCCTTTGTTCAGATTCCATTTAGCTCTATAAACTTTTGCATTATCCTTTGATTTCTGCAGATATAAATACATTCAGATACACTTAGTAATGTTTGTGTGTATGTATACATGTGTATATATAGGACCACATACATATATGTACATATGTATAATGTCTGTATATTTATGACCGCATGCATATATATACGTATGTGTGTGTGTACTTATTTCTGAATATGCTTATATACATATTCAGAAACAATGCCACCCCAGAATGGTCAACATAGGGGAACTATGTGTAGAACAAGGCATATTTGGAATACAAGAACACATATTTGGAACACAAGATTTGCAATGGGAAACAGACCCAATTGTTAATTTATATATCTAGTGATGACTAAAGTAGTTCTACAAGGTGGGCTTTGGACATATATTTTATTTTTTAAATTTCAAAATAATTACTTTTTCAAAGTAATAGAAGCATAGACCTTTTCATGAGGGCTGCAAAGAGTAGCTTCTCACGCTTTGGCCCCTGATATATCCTCTGAGGTGGACATGGGTAGGGATTGGGTCAGGGAGGGGGTACAAAGGAGACATTTAAGGCTTCTACTTCATCCATATCAACAGATGTAATTACTTTCAAACAAGGCTTTCCCTGGATCCAATATGAAACATTTCAGCCCCTGGAAACACTACAAAAAAACTATATAAGGAACAGTATGTCTGTTGTTCATCTGCTAATGTCCCCAAATGTCACCAAGGTAATTATTTGGATGACATTTTTGTGATGCAGCTGGACATTGTTACAGTTAATATAAAGTCTGCCTTTGGCAACTACTTTATTTCCACCTACATCAAACTGTGGATGCATGATCACTTTTCCTGGGAGAATACTTGCCTCCCCCAAAAGACATCTCTGCCCTCAGCTTTTGCTTCGTGTGCTCTGCATACTAATACCCAATGCAAAAGAAAAAGGAAAAAAGAGTAATATATATAATCTTTATCTTAATATGTATATCTGGAACTTTCAGAGATATTTCTAAATATAATTCACAAAATACAATAACACTGATATTTCCTTCCTTTTTTGAAATAGATTTCAGCTATCCCCAGGAGTCTGAATTCACAAAATGCACACTGTTAAAACTTTTTGCCTCTATAAATTCATATTTGCTCTCAAATAGCATGTGATTGGCAAAGCTGGATTTTTTTCTACTATGATTATAATAAAAATATATTTTTAGAAACATAAAGATTATAGATTTTTCCCACAAACTCACATGCAAATTGGAGCTTCGCCTTCTGGCTCAGAATTGTTCCCAGAAGGTTGGTGGCCAGGCACTGGTACGTGCCAGTATCTTGATCTGTGCGGGGGCTACTGATTGCCAAACTGCCTCCATCCAACCTGTAGTGATAGCTCATGGTAAAATCAATATCTGTGCCATTTTGCTTCCACCTTCAAGGGAAAAAAAATCAAATCATGTTTCTGATATACAGAGTTGACCACTCCTGTGTTAAACAACATGCACCTGTAATTCCTGAGACTGTTAAAATGAAACAAAACATGGTTTTATGTGGATATATCCCACCAGTTTCTTCAAAGATAATTGTCTTCATGAGCTCTGTGATATCAATAACTATGTTATTTTGAAGATCTTCTACTCTTTACAGATTATGAACATTCACCCAAATGTGTACAAAGAGGCAATAGAACTCTTGAGAAATAAAAAGTAGACATTCAGTCAATAAACCGGGCTGCCCTATTCCTGTAGCAACTTTTCAAATAACACGTACCATACCTGAACACGCACAACTGATACTGCAAAATTGAATGTCAAAAATGATTTAGACAGGGCTTCCCTGGTGGCGCAGTGGTTGAGAGTCTGCCTGCCGATGCAGGGGACGCGGGTTCGTGCCCCGGTCCGGGGGGATCCCACATGCTGCGGAGCAGCTGGGCCCGTGAACCATGGCCACTGAGGCTGCGTGTCCGGAGCCTGTGCTCCGCAACGGGAGAGGCCACAACAGTGAGAGGCCCGTGTACCGCAAAAAGAAAAAAAAAATGATTTAGACATAGAAATCCAAGAAAAATATATTAGAAATGGCACAAAGAAAGCCAGCAAAGATTTTACAATGCCAATTTGAGGCCGATAACAAAACAAAAATAACCGGAGTACTTTAGAACATGATTGTCTCTGTTAGTCTCTTACTAGGAAAATTAATTTCAACAGTATTTAGAAATACTGAATACTTTTCAGTATTTCTACAGTATTTAGAAATATTTCAATAGTATCTAGAAATGCCAAACTAAAATTATACCTTAACAAAAACAAATGCAGTTTGAGAAGTTTCTATTTTAGGCTGCAAAAAGTTTCTTGGCTTACCTATTAGTCAACAATCTTTTTGTACATGAATTAAGTATCAGAAAGGCCTAACAGTTATATTTATTTTCAAAGAAATATAAGATGGTTTAGAAATTGCATTTGGTCATTTTAAGATGAATGAATAGCCAGTAATTATCTTTAACTGGACTCACTTCCCCCACCTTGCAACCCCTAACTTCCATCAAAATATTCAGACATTTTGAAATAAGAATACTACATACTTAAACAGATACATTTCTAGGGCAAAAGCTGTGTGTAGTCATATAAAGCATTTAAGAAAAGAGATATTTTAACCTCTTTTTTTTTTTTTTTTGTGGTACGTGGGCCTCTCACTGTTGTGGCCTCTCCCATTGCGGAGCACAGGCTCTAGACGTGCAGGCTCAGCGGCTATGGCTCACGGGCCCAGCCGCTCCGCGGCATGTGGGA
Source organism: Tursiops truncatus (assembly GCF_011762595.2). NCBI lineage: Eukaryota > Metazoa > Chordata > Mammalia > Artiodactyla > Delphinidae > Tursiops > Tursiops truncatus. The sequence continues at coordinate 88,359,812 of NC_047043.1, read as the reverse complement.
TCCTCCCAGACCGGGGCACGAACCGATGTCCGCTGCATCGACAGGCGGACTCTCAACCACTGTGCCACCAGGGAAGCCCGTTTTAAACTATTCAATTAAGATAATCAGTCAGAAAAACAAGTGAGTGGCCTCTTCCTATGTAATATAGCCAATTTCCAAATCATATTTTTGTAGGGTCTATGCCAGCTTTTCAGTTTCTTCCCTTATTTTGGTAGAGGTAGCTAACTGTAAGAAAGGAATGACATTTTATAGCATTATTCCAGATGTCATTGGCTTTTTTAGGAGTATTCTGAAACATCCCGTGGAAAAAGTCTGGCAAATATCTACAACAGTAGAAAAGAAATACGGACTTAGGTAATCTACCCTATTAAAGATGAGAAGTGATTGACCAGATATCAAATCATCCAGAGGTTTTGAACAAACTCTGTCACTTTTAAATTATTTAGCCAATTCTTGTGCACCTCAACTTCATTTTAATAAAGGAGTTGAAAGACAGCAGTCAAAAATAGTATATTTCATTTGCCTGAGCTATCTGCCAAATTTTTTTCTAGAGAAATTTGTTCGGCCTCTTGTTCTAATTTCAGAAGAAGAAAATGGAGAAAACTATTATTTTTTAGGCCTATCTGAAGCCTCGAATATTCTCCTTGCCAGCACTGTAATACTGTCTTACATGGTCTTTTAACCTTTGTGTTCCCTTTCATTTTCAATGCAAAGGCTATACAGCACTTAGTTGGCCAGCTCTCTTTAATTTTGGAATCAATCACTGAAATAACTGCTGTCATCATTATATGCTCCTAATTAAGCTCAGTAATTGTTTTTCAACACAAATTCAAAGTTGTTGGCTTAGCTGCAGCAAATGAATTTTTCACAGTATCCCCATAATCATTCTAATCACTATGGTACAATGATTATTAAACTGTGCATATAGATCAAGGGTTCAAGTCGTGGTGTGGGCTTTGTCCTAATTAATATGTTTAAATCAATGGAGAAATAGTATTAATGAATTCAAGTGATTGTCATACAAACGTTACGGATAGAATTGCATGCCCAGGAGAATTATCCCATGATGCAAACTAGGAAATATGCTATAGATGATTATTTTAAGCATCTGCCTTAATATCATATTAATTCCATGAAACATATGGATTTGAACTAAAATCTTGAACTTTTTCTGGTGAACATCCTTCCCTATTGAGTAGTTAAGAATATAATGGCTGGGGGCTATATTTGTTTGCTGGCCTGTGATAATGCATGAGAGTGTATGTGTGTGTGTGTGTGTGCACGTGAGTGTTTTTCACAACTGAGCCTTCCTTTAGAATTACACGGAGCACTATTTCTGGGCCCATCCCTAGACCTTTGAAGAACTTCAAAAATGTCAATTTTTTAGTAGTCTCTCTGGGTGATCGTAATGTGCACTAAACTTGGCTCCATTGACCCTGTGGAAAGAGTCCTAGGCCTAGCTTTGACATTCCTTTGCTGTGTATGCTTGTGCAAGTAATGACTTCTCCAAAAATCATATCCATCAATTATAAAATTTGCACAATAAAAATATCCTGCTTTATCACATGAGGTTGTTAAGAAGATCAAGTGAGGAAATGAATAAAAAGAGTAGAAGGGCAGAGTAACTACTTTTATGATTTTTACTCAGAGACCTAGAGCTTCTCCAGACTTAAGAATGTCTTTGTGACTGGAGTAGATTAAATTACAGAAAGGAACCTCCTCTTGTGACCAGGTCCAGAGAACATGTGTTAGAAATCCTCTATGACATTCAAAGATAGTGTATCTGGTAGAGTGTATCCAACGTAAAAATGATTTATGTGTGTGTTCCTTCATTTTCCCAAATAAAAGATATATTCTGAGCTGGAACTAAGCTCGTTACTATCTGATTTTCCTAAACTTTTTAAAGTATAAGCAATCCTACCCAAGTACATTTTTGCATAACCCATTTTCCTTCCCTTAACAAAGCTTCCTGGTTAGATGTTAATTGCCATGTGTTGCCTGGTCTTTTAAAGAATAAAGAATGATCCTTTCCATGGGAAAACTTCTGTGCCGACTTGCCTGACATCTGTATCTTCTTGTTTTCTACTGAAATCCTGTTTGTGAAGGCGTTGACTCCAACTGTAAGTGACTTTAGGCAAGTTACTTTTAAACTGTTTCCAAAGTTCTGCTTTAAATATTGCTTATTTTCTCCTATGAGATTTCACTTGCTAAAGGAATTTACTAAAAGGAATAAAACACACCTTAAAGTCAACCACACCCTCACTTTGTGGATAAGGAATCCAATGCCAGGAGAAAGAAATGATTATTCCAAGGTCACATATGGAATGGATCTAAGTCAAAGGCTCTTTAATATGGCTTCACACTATATCCAAATAACCTCAAATAATGTTAGACTCTGAATCATAAAGATTGTCCCTCTATTTCATATACACACACACAATCTAAGATGAATACAGTTACGATGTTTTTTAAAAATTTTAAGTTAGAAAGGATTATATTAAAACTAAATTTTGTATTTTGTTGCTAATGTGCATTGTCTGAAATACCTCTGCCCTTTGCTTTATTATCAAGAAAATTGGGTCTTAGTCTGGCATTTAAGCATTAAAAACTTGGTTTTGTTCTCACTCTTTTTTCAAAGCCTCTTGCCTATGAGTATTTTATCCCATGATATTAGAGCCGAGCTAAACCTGTTCATGGGTATTGGAAATAAGAAGCTAAATTACCTGTCTTTAGCCTCCTAATTTTTACGTATGTTAGAAACAGAAGCCATTTCACAACACTGGAATTTGCAATCTCTTCATTCAGTGTATTTCTTCATAGATAATATTAGCAAATTGTTGTGAGAACCACTGTTTTATATCATTTGGCCTGTTAATAAGCCAATAGACATTTTTATATAAGTACATGATTGACTGATGATTTATCTTACTTATACTTAGCAAATGTTTCTTATTTTATAGGGATTCATACTTTTTTTTTCCTTTCTCTAACAAATTCTGTCAATCTTTAGGATCAATCAAATTGGCTTTCAAAAATAAAATTCCAACTTAAACTGTAAGGTGATCCTGAAAAATGTGTTAATCACATTTTTATATATTTAACCAAATTTTAAATTAAGTAAGATAACTCTGTATTTAAGGAAAACAAACCACCAACCATGAACTGGGTGAACCAATTTATAAGCTAAGTAATCTTCATCAACCAGATGGACTTTATTGGTTTGGGTGCCCTAAAGATAGGAAAGCTTTAGGAAAGCTTTAATAAAGTGTAGTAAGACACAGTTTTTCAGCTCTTTTGTTGTAAAAAACAAATTCTGAAGTTCTTTTGACAAAATACAATGTAAAGGAGAGTTCTCTTTAACTTTGTGCGTTTAAGTCATTTAGCTAGTTAATCTAGACAATCTTAAGATCAAAGTAATTATACATAGAAATTTGGTATTTTTAATGGAACATAAAAATCACGCCAAGCCCGCTTATTTTGCCAAAATGGACTGAAATTGTTGCTTTTTGTGTGTGATGATTTAACTTAACTACTAAAAATTAAGACTTTAAAAAAATGCTTTTAAAATCCCAAAGCCAATAGTGATTTTAAAATCAATAGTGATTTTAATATTTATTCTACTTTTCCTATATTCACACTGCATATGCAGTTCTTACCAACAAAATATCTTTATGATTTATATAAGCATAATATATACATGCATATATTTTTTAATTTGTGAAGTCCACCCACAAGGTGGATCAGATTCTGCCTTTACTGCAATATTCTAAGAACTGAAACACTACAGAACTTTCTGCCTTATTATTTCAGAGGTAATATGTGAGGAGCAAATATATATTTTTCTACTTGCCCAGAATGAAAATTCCTTTTCTGCATTAGATGGTACATAGCTGTCTTCAACATGTTTTTCTAAAACCAGTGCTTTTTGGGTGATGGAACATGTCAGTGGAGCCACAAAAATTAGTCGGATAAAATAAAGTTTCCATCTGGATTAATTCCTTTTAGGGGAACATTTTCACAGGCGTTGTATATGGGGCAACTGAGGCAGTGGCTCCAAATTGTGGGGAAGGGAGTACAAAATGAACTTGTGCTTTATAGTCTTTCATATTGGGGAAACAAATCTTTTCCTGTCCTTTCCCTTTATTTTTTCTTCTTTTTTCCTGTATTCCTTCCCTCCTCCCTTCCTTCCTTCCTTTCTTCTTTCCTTCCATTTTCTTTCTTTCTTTTCCTCTGTCAATTCTCTCCATAACATGGCACTGCATGGCACCAATCTCAAGAATAACTGTTCTAAGCAGACCTAATCAATAAGTCATAATAGTGGTTGCTGCGGGTGGGGGTGGGGTAGTCATCACTTGCCAAGTGGCATGAGGGAACAGTTTGCCGTACCAGAAATGTCCATATCTTCATTTGAGTGGTGGGCACGCAGCTGTATACCTATGTAAAAATTCTTTGAGCTGTACACTTCAAATTAAGTCACTTTATTGTGTGTATATTTTACCCCGAAGACAAAGAAAAAAACAAGCAGTGTGGTACTCAGAAGTAGAACTTTACCTATAATGGGGTGAAGGGTAACCATTAGCAGCACAATTCAGGATGATTTCAGATTTTGACAAATCCAAAGGAAAAATAACATCTTGTGGTTCCTGGGTAAAAATAGGATGGCTCAAACGACCATCACCTGGAAAAAGAAAAGAATTACACCACATGAAAAAACCTGACCCTGTTTTGAATGCAAGTCTGAATTAGACATCAAGTCAATACATAGTTTTAAAAACATTTTATCTTGAAATAATCGCAAACATATGGAAAATGTTTCAGAAATGGTACAAAAATTTTCTTTCCATGCCATTTAGAGTAATTTTGCAAATTTATGCCACATCATCCCAAATAAATTAGTTTATATTTCCTACAAAGCGTACGATAAAATGATCAAAATCAAGGAATTAACATTGATTCAATACTAGCATCTAATCTTCAGATCCCATTTCTCCATTTTCCCTAATAAAATCCTTTATAGCAAAAAGATCCAGTAGAGAATCACAGATTTCATTTAGTTGTTTTCTCCTCTTAGTCTCCTTCAATGCAGAACAATTTCCCAGTCTTTCCTTGGTTTTCCTCACCTTGGTACCTTTGAAAATTACAAGGCACTGATCTGGTAAAGTTTCACTCAATTTGGGCTTATCTGAGTGTCGACAGGGTAGGGGTCCTGGTAGGAGCTGTGTGCTGAGGGTATGGGTAATAAAAAGGGTCTATAAAGATTTTAAAAAACAGTAATAAAACCAATGAGAAAACTGGCTCTTATTTTTAAAAATTATCACCATGAAAAAGACTGGTCCCCACCAGCCAGAGTATATTGATCACATTGTCTTGCCATCTTGTCCCTCCATTCCCCTCACCCACTGGGTGCACCACTTTGTCTGCTGTTTCATTACAGTTAGATTCAGGAATGCTGTATGCTTCAGATTGTATCCTACCAGATGGTGCAGGACTTCTATTTGTCCCATTTCTGCTGAAGTTAACTTTGATCACTTGGTTAACGTGCTGCTGCCTGCTAGACTTCTCCACTATAAAATTGCTTTTCCCCCCCCCCCTTTATAATTGGTAAACATTTTGTGGTTAGGGACTTTGAGACAATGTAAAAATATACTGTTCCTTACTGAACATTTAAATTTTTTATTTATATATTTCTATCAGTATGATCTACTCTATCACTGTGAATCCATCGTTTCTTATTTTATTAAAGTTATAATCCATTACTATTTACTTTGTTGCCCAAATCATCACTGATTTGGCCAGCAGGAGCCAGTCAAGCTAGTTTCTTCATCTTTTTGACATGTGCCTATCATTCTTTACACTATTCTTTACTTTCTGGTACAAGAAAGTTTTGCAGAATCACCTTGCATTTCTCCTGTTCCAGCCATCGAAGTAGTCTTTTTTTTCCCTAAGCAAACCTTGTTCCTTTTATTAGAGAATGGTATGTAGAAACCATGATCTGGAACTAAGTGTACTTATTGTTATTGAGGTGTTCTTGCTCTGAGGATTTTCAGTGTGTGCGTGTGTATGTGTGTGTGTGTGTGTGTGTGTGTTTGTGTGTAGGTTTTATAGATTATATGTGTGAATACATATAGATACTTATATGAATTTATAAACACATATGAATATATATAAGTATGCATATGTATAATTTTATATACAGACATATATTTATGTAAATATGTATATATATGTGTGTGTGTGTATATATATTCTTATTCCATACTTCTATCTATCTATGGTGATTTATAGTGGGTTTATTATAGGTTTTTTTCTGTCTATATTTTTAATTTTATTTATTTTTGGCTGTGTTGTGTCTTCGTTGCTGCATTCCGGCTTTCTCTAGTTGTGGCGAGCGGGGGCTACTCTTCGTTGCAGTGCACGGGCTTCTCCTTGTGGTGGCTTCCCTTGTTGCAGAGCACAGGCTGTAGGCACGCTGGCTTCAGTAGTTGCAGCATGCAGGCTCAGTAGTTGTGGCTTGTGGGCTGTAGAGCACAGGCTCAGTAGTTGTGGCTCACGGACTTAGTTGCTCCACGACATGTGGGATCTTCCTGGACCAGGGATCGAACCTGTGTCCCCTGCATTGACAGGTGGATTCTTATCCACTGAGCCACAAGGGAAGTCCTCTGTCTATATTTTTAACTCCCTGTTCCAGCTGTGAGAACCCTGGTTTCCACTATTCTCAGTGTATTTATGAATTTGTTCAATCTCCTTGTATGTAACTAACCTCCAGTTACTGTCACCACCTTCTCCCCAATGTGAAGCTCCTCTTCACCCTGTACAGATTCTGATACCTGCTGCAAGTTTTACTCCCATACCTTCTTTGACACCACTTGTAAGCTGTCTCCTACCTCCTCACCTCACTCATGTTCTGACCCTGTGCAGGGTCTCCCTCCTATGAGGATGCTGTCTTTCCTCTTGACCTCTGACAATCTGTGCATGGTTATATTCCAAAGTGGGTAACTTTCTCACATCCTTGAGGATCTAACACGTCACCCTGGAATGCCCTTTCCCTGTGGAGACTCTGTCCTCACTCGGTTAGCTTCCAGGTTTCTACCTTCACCACCCTCTCCTGGCAATGGAACCCTCCTCAGGCTTCTCAGACTCTGATAGCCTGTGCCAGGCCACCTCAGTAAGGGCATGCCCTTCTCACCTTCCTCGGGCTCTGCCACTCCACTGGGCCACCGCTGCCTTACCCCTTGTCCTGCATGCCTGACCTTCTCACCACTGTTAGGCTCCAACAACTCATGCTGGGCTACTGTGGTGCTCATCGTCCACATTCATGTGTATGCCTACCTTACAGAGCCCCACTTCATGGCATTTGCACTGAATAGTTAAGAAAGTAAGATTTGGAGGAAAGGAGGAGGAACAGTTCGGTACTTATGTTTTAGGTTAAATTCTGTGTTTTTAAAATGTGCAAATGAATACATAAAGCAAAAGCCTCATCATGTTAGGATTTAATTTTAGGACACCCAGTCCAGAACTCTAGTAGTTGTACCTGAGGGTTATGTATGAGCATGGTCATTTCCTCTGATACCAACCACAGCTCTAGAGAATCTCAAAGTTGGTAGGTCTTTTGTAGACCATTCAGGCCAGACTTCTTGGTTTGGAAAGACAATAGAGCTAGTGGTCAATAGCATGTGCCCTTGAATCAAATGGGCTTCAGTGGATTTGTGAAATTTGCAGTCTTCATTGACAAAATAGACTCTGTATATCAGATGGTTATTTTGAGATTTAATGGCATATTACTTATAAAGTATATCACATTGTGCCTGGTACATGTAAATGTATAATCATCAAATTGTGAAAATTACCATCATTATTGTCATCATCATCATCATCCTTATTATTATTACACACAGGGAAAGGGAAACTAAAACCCAGGAAGTTGAATCATCTTTTCCAAATTCACCATCTGCGTTGAGAAATAGGAGGAAGTTAAACTTAGGCATCTTGATTGTCTCACTGTTTTCACCATCCACTCAGATCTATTTCTTTCTTACAGGATATTTGCACCCAGGTAAAATATTAATTTAGTAACTTTATCTTAAATTGTAATTTTAGTATACTCCATTATTTACCTAGAAGTGCAGACAGTTATTAGCTGTATAATGCTGGACAAGTTATAACTCTTAACTATAAAGTAGCAATACATCTTACATTTTTGTTTTTTTGTAAAGGCTGATTGAGAAAGAGTGAGTTAAACATGTAATACAGACTTTCCTTACTCTAGTACCTAATGAAATGCACAAGGAATTATAAATATAAATAAGCAACAAACAAATTAACAGTGTCTGAATAAGAAAAGGGACAAATTCCAATGCCATTGGCTTAAAAATAATCAAAATAAGCAAAGAAACAACAGAAAAAAAAATTTGTGCATAAGAAGAGTTTGTCCAGGCTCAGAGGGGCAAAAGAGTTCTTGACGTCTTAATCTCATCCCTAACCTCTGTGAGATTTACTGGTGAAATGACAAAATTCTGAGAATTCTCATAACAACCTCCAATTCTGGAGTTAAGCAGATTTGTATATACATGCATAGTGTGTTTTAATCTGTTTTCTCTTCTGGCTGAAGAGAGGAGTAGACAGGGCTCCTGGAGAAAAAAGAGTGAAGCAGAGAAGCATGAATAGTAAAGCTGACTCTGTTTCACAAACTAATAGTTTCACACCTATATATTCACTTGGTAAAATCTCTAAAGCCCAACCAAAAAATGACACATTTCCCCAATAAAGTATACCTATGACTCTTCCACCAATAATCTTGCTACAAACCACTAAAAAAAGAAAAAAGAAAAAAAAAACCTTAAAATAGAAACACCCAGATATTCTGCTAAAGGCTGAGCTTCCCACAATCCCAGTATTCCCTCAGGCTACAAAATGGGGGTACTCATGATATGTGGGTATTCAGCCTCCAAAATGGAGCTAAAAGGAAGAAAACAAACAGTTCCTTGATATGATGAGAAGAGCATTTAAAAATATCCCTTTCTATAAAGGAATGACTGAGTTGTCTGCACACAGTGCCTCAAGTATGAGCAAATGAAAAGAAGTGGAATAGTAAGTATGGACATATATTGCAACAATAAAAGTGAAAAACATAGCCTGCCAAAGATAGACAAAATATCCAATCTAGAAGAAAATATAACTCAAGGAATCCTAGGAAATTTCTCAAAATTTTTCACACAGTAGAGTAAGAACCTGAATTCAAAAAATGTAACTCAATGGCAAGATGAAAAAGACAAACTATAGCATCAGATAAATTAGGATGTAACTTAAACATAAAAATTGCAACCAAAAGAGCATCATTAAAGAATTAATAAATCAACTAAAATAGGCAAGAAACAAAACAGATACCTACTAAAAGTCAGATTACTGACATAAAGAGAAGATTAGAGATAATTGTGATGAATACAATAAAAAAAACACAGATAAGAGGGAAGAGAAGGTAATGGATAAGAAAGATAGATAAAAGATGATCCAACATAAAGATCCTTGATGTCACTGAGATAGACAAACAAATGTATTGAAAGATATTAGCAAGAAAACTTCCTGTGAATTGAACGAATACACCACATTCCAGAGTCATTTTAGAGAGAGGACTTAACACCAAAGCACGTGTTAGTTAAGTGACTGATGTTCAAACTTAAAGAAAGACTTTGCAAGAAGACCAGGTTGAAACAGAAAATTACTTAAAAGAGTGAAAGATAAAATCAGATTAATTTCAGATTTTATAATAGTAACATTAGCATTCTATACCAGAAGACAGTGAGGGAAAGTCTACAGTATTCTGAATAAGAGGGTGACATGACTGTTAGTACCCACTGATAGAGCTTTCGAATCTAATGACATTCAACATTCTTTAACATCAAAAAACAAACAGAAAACCCTGAGGGAATATCACATAAATGAACTCTCTTAAAGAAACGACTTAACAATGAAGTCTATCCAGGTAAAAATGAACCAATATACAGATCTCAAGAATGAAGGAGGGGGCTTCCCTGGTGGCGCAGTGGTTGAGAGTCTGCCTGCCGATGCAGGGGATGTGGGTTCATGCCCCTGTCCGGGAAGATCCCACATGCCGCGGAGCGGCTGGGCCCGTGAGCCATGGCCACTGAGCCTCGTGTCTGGAGCCTGTGCTCCGCAACGGGAGAGGCCACAACAGTGAGAGGCCCGCGTACCGTAAAAAAAAAAAAAAAAAAAAAAAAAATGAAGGAGGAATAGGATGCACAATGAATACATTTAAATATAAAACTACCACTCAAGAACCATGTTGGTTTTAGTTATAGAACAGAATATGAATGCCATAAACTTGGATAATATAACAGTATAAACAGAAAAATGAGGGATGGGTAAAAGAGTACAGTTTGAAATGTGTGAGTGCTAATATCTTCTTTCATAGCAAAAATTCAAGAGGAATATGAGCAGGGGTTTTTGTTTGTTTTTTCACAGATCTTTATAATTTAAACATTTTCAACCACCTTCCTCTCCCCCTAAAAAGAAAACCTGGCTGAAATATTAAGCACCGTGCTATGCACAAAATAGGCAGACAACAAATGTTAATTTATCTTCCTTTACCTTCACTCAGAGAAAAGCTCTGTTCAATCTTCATATAATCTAAATTAAGGGTATAACTTGACTTAATAATATTTTATATTTGGGAGAGTAATTTGTAGTTTTCCAAGGAGTTTTACGTGCACCAAGTAACAAATTAAATTCCTGTGACACGTTTTTTGAGACATACATTTCCATTCCCATTTGACAGATGAAGAACTTGAGACGAATGGAATCAGGCATTTTCTAACAAACTTTGGTTCATTTTGAAAGACAGAAAAGCTTGGTTTTGGTGAATTATCATCAGTCCATATCTTATTTAGTCATTTATATTTGTTGTTATCAAATTTTTAAGAGCTTGAATTCATACCAGTAAAATGTCTAGCTTTTGTCAACTAATTGTTTAGTCTCTTGTGGTAAATCTTTAGATTTTTTTCATATTGCAATGAAATGATTAAATAATAGCAGATTTTGTTGCTTTGCCTACAGTGTCAGAAAGCAAGGACAACATGAGCTTTCTGTACAAGAAGAGCTGAAACCATGTGACAATATAATATCAAAAGCAAGAAACCAAAAATGCTTTTTAAGTACCTTTTCTTTAAAAATGCACTAGACCTTAGGAAAAGTGTCGGTATTTTGATCAATAGTGATTAAATAGTTGTATTGACAACACCTACTGCTATGAAATCACCTACAATATAATGCTACACAATAAGAAATGTTTTACTTGGCAATAAAGGAGGAACTTTGCAATAGAGGAACATTGAAAAGTAAATAATTTTAAATGACAATTAAAAGCAAATTATACAATGTTATTGAAAATTCATGTAGGGTTCTGCCCCATTTTTCTTTCTCTTTATCTTCCATGGAGTTAAAAAAAAAATTAGTCCTGTCATCTGACTCCAATACTGGATCAAACTACCAGAATCTAAAGTTCATTGTCATCCCCCTGAATGCCAAAAACTTTTGATTATATCGACGGCAGTCACATTTTGTCATTTCTGAACAGTTCATGAACAGCTTTATGGAGAATCATCTCTTAACTGATAGGAATAGGCCCTTAAATTCGTATTTTTTTAATTCACCCCATTCTTATGGCCATGAATGACTGGACAAAAGGTGAATATGTCCTGCTCGGCTGCTGTACTTCTCTCTCCTGGGAATTAGGAAATAAAATGAAGAGGTTCTTAGTTTCTGATTGTTACTTGAATAGGGAGGAGGTTCTTCAGGATTATTAGAGCCTCCATCTTCCATAAAACTTGTTAAGAGTTAAGAGAATGCTAGTCTAGATGGACCCTGAAGATGCCAGAGAAATAAGACGTGGAGATCACTTTCCTCCCCACAGCTGCTTAAAAAATACATCTACATGTGAAACAACTCCTACAGAACACCTCCTGAATGCTGGCAGAAGACCTCAGACTTCCCAAAAGGCAAGAAACTCTCCGTGTAACTGGGTAGGGCAAAAGAAAAAAGAGAGACAAAAGAATAGGGACGGGACCTGCACCTAGGGAAGGGAGGTGTGAAGGAGGAAAAGTTTCCACACACTAGGAAGCCCCTTCGCTTGCAGAGAAGGGGGATGGGTGGTGGGGGGAAGCCATGGAGGAGAGTGCAGTAACAGGGGTGCAGAGGGCAAAGCAGAGAGATTCCCACACAGAGGATCGGTGCCGACCAGCACTCACCAGCCTGAGAGGCTTGTCTGCTCACCCGCCGGTGTGGGTGGGTGCTGGGAGCTGAGGCTCTGGCTTCAGAAGTCAGATCCCAGGAAGAGGACTGGGGTTGGCTGCGTGAATACAGACTGAAGGGGGCTAGTGCACCACAGCTAGCTGGGAGGGAGTCCGGGAAAAAGTCTGGAGCTGCCTAAGAGGCAAGAGATGATTGTTTCAGGTTGCGCGAGGAGAGGGGATTCAGAGCACCACCTAACTGAGCTTCAGAGACGGGCTCAAGCCATGGCATTCAGCACAGACACAAGAGACAGGCATGAGATGCTAAGGCTGCTGCTGCAGCCACCAAGAAGCCTGAGTGCAAGCACAGGTCATTATCCACACCTCCCCTTCTGGGAGCCTGTGCCCCCCACCACTGCCAGGGTCCCGTGATCCAGGGACAACTTCCCTGGGAGGACACAGGGCACGGCTCAGGCTGTTGCAACATCATGCTGGCCTCTGCCGCTGCAGGCTCGTCCCGCATTCCGTGCCCCTCCCTCTCCCCCGGCCTGAGTGAGCCAGAGCCCCCTAATCAGCCGCTCCTTTAACCCCCTCCTGTGTGGGCGAAGATCAGATGCCAGAGAGCGACCTACCTGCAGAGGCGGGGCCAAATCCAAAGCTGAACCCCAGGAGCTGTGCGAACAAAGAAGAAAAAGGGAAGTTGCTCCATGCAGCCTCAGAAGCAGCGGATTAAATTTCCACAATCAACTTGATGTACCCTGCATCTGTGGAATACCTGAATAGACAACAAATCATCCCAAAATTGAGGTGGTGGACTTTGGGAGAAACTGTACACTTGGGGTTTCCTGTACGCGACTGACGACTTTCTGATTTATATAGCTATCTTAGCTTAATTTTTAGTGCTTGTAATCATTGGTGGATTTCTTTATTGGTTTTGCTGCTCTCTTCTTTTTATTATTATTTATTTATTTATTTTTATTTTAATGATATTTAAATTTTTTTAAATTTTAATAACTTTTATTTATTTTTTTTTTCTTTCTTTTTTTTCTCCCTTTTATTCTGAGCTGTATGGCTGACAGGGCATTGGTGCTCTGGCCTGGTGTCAGGCCTGAGCCTCTTAGGAGGGACAGCCAAGTTCAGGACATTGGACTACTAGAGAACTCCTGGCCCCACTTAATATCAATTGGCAAGAGCTCTCTCCGAGATCTCCATCTCAATGCTATGACCCAGCTCCACTCAACAACCAGCAAGCTCCACTGCACGGCACCCCACACCAAACAACTAGCAAGAAAGGAACACAACCCCACCCGTCAGCAGAAGCTGCCTAAAATCACACTACATTCACAAGAACCCCAAAACACCACTGGACGCAGTCTTGCCCACCAGAAAACCAAGATCCAGCCTCATCCACCAGAACACAGGCACCAGTCCCCTCCACCAGGAAGCCTACACAGCCCACTGAACCAATCTTAGCCACTGGGGGCAGACATCAAAAACAACGGGAACTACAAACCTACAGCCTGTGAAAAGGAGACACCCCCAAACACAGTAGTTAAGCAAAATGAGAAGACAAAGTAATATGCAGCAGATGAAGGACCAAGGTAAAAGCCCACCAGACCAAACAAATGAAGAGGAAATAGGCAGTCTATCTGAAGAGAATTCAGAGTAATGATAGTAAAGATGATCCAAAATCTTGGAAATAGAATAGAGAAAATACAAGAAACGTTTAAGAACGACCGAGAAGAACTAAAGAGCAAACAAACAATAATGAACAACACAATAAATGAAATGAAAATTTTTCTAGAAGGAATCAATAGCAGAATAACTGAGGCAGAAGAATGGATAAGTGACCTGGAAGATAAAATAGTGGAAAAAACTACCGCAGAGCAGAATAAAGAAAAAAAGAATGAAAAGAACTGAGGACCGTCTCAGAGACCTCTGTGACAACATTAAATGCACCAACATTTGAATTATAAGGGTTCCAGAAGAAGAACAGAAAAAGAAAGGGACTGAGAAAATATTTGAAGAGATTATAGTTGAAAACTTCCCTAATATGGGAAAGGAAATAAGTCATTGAAGTCCAGGAAGTGCAGAGAGTCCCATACAGAATAAATTCAAGGATAAACACATCAAGACACATATTATCAAACTATCAAAAATTAAATACAAAGAAAAAATATTGAAAGCAACAAGGGAAAAGCAACAAGTAACATACAACGGAATCCCCATAAGATTAACAGCTGATGTTTCAGCAGAAACTCTGCAAGCCAGAAGGGAGTGGCAGGACATATTTAAAGTGATAAAAGGGAAAAAGCCTATGACCAAGATTACTCTACCCAGCAAGGATCTCATTCAGATTCGATGGGGAAATTAAAGCCTTTACAATCAAGCAAAAGCTAAGAGAATTCAGCACCATGAAACCAGGTTTACAACAAATGCTAAAGGAACTTCTCTAGACAGGAAATACAAGAGAAGGAAAAGACCTACAATAACAAACCCAAAGAATTAAGAAAATGGTAATAGGAACATACATATCGATAATTACCTTAAACGTGAATGGATTAAGTGCTCCAACCAAAAGACATACACTGGCCGAGTGCATACAAAAACAAGACCTGTACATATGCTGTCTACAAGAGACCCATTTCAGACCTAGGGACACATACAGACTGAAAATGAGGGGATGGAAAAAGATATTCCATGCAAATGGAAATCAGAAGAAAGCTGGAGTAGCAATGGAGAAAGATGGAGTTAATTGATATTTATAGGACATTCCATTCAAAAAAACCCAGAATACACTTTCTTCTCAAGTACTCATGGAACATCCTCCAGGATAGATCATATCTTGGGTCACAAATCAAGCCTAGGTAAATTTAAGAAAACTGAAATCGTATCAAGTGTCTTTTCTGACCATAACACTATGAGACTAGATATCAATTACAGGAAGAACACTATAAAAAATACAAACACATGGAGGCTAAACAGTATGCTACTAAATAACCAAGAGGTCACTGAAGAAATCAAAGAGGAAATCAAAAAATACCTAGAAACAAATGACAATGAAAACATGATGACCCAAAACCTATGGGATGCAGCAAAAGCAGTTCTAAGAGAGAAGTTTATAGCAATACAATCCTACCTCAAGAAACAAGAAAAATCTCAAATAAACAACCTAACCTTACACCTAAAGCAAGTAGAAAAGGAACAAAAAAATAACCCAAAAGTTAGCAGAAGGAAAGAAATCATAAAGTTCAGATCAGAAATAAATGAAAAAGAAATGAAGGAAACAATAGCAAAGATCAATAAAAGTAAAAGCTGGTTCTTTGAGAAGATAAACAAAATTGGTAAACCATTAGCCAGACTCATCAAGAAAAAAAGGGAGAAGACTCAAATCAACAGAATTATAAATGAAAAAGAAGTAATAGCTGACACTGCAGAAATACAAAGGATCATGAGAGATTACTTCAAGCAACTATATGCCTATCAAATGAACAACCAGGAAGAAATGGACAAATTCTTAGAAAAGCACAACCATCTGAGACTGAACCAGGAAGAAATAGAAAATATAATCAGACCTAATCACAAGCACTGGAATGGAAACTGTGATTAAAAATCTCCCAACAAACAAAAGAACAGGACCAGATCGCTTCACAGGCAAATTCTATCAAACATTTAGAAAAGAGCTAACACCTATCCTTCTCAGACTCTTCCAAAATATAGCAGAGGGAGGAACACTCCCAAACTCATTCTGTGAGGCCACTATCACCATGATACCAAAACCAGGCAAAGATGCCACAAAAAAAGAGAAGTACAGGCCAATATCACTGATGAACATAGATGCAAAAATCCTCAACAAAATTCTAGCAAACAGAATCTAACAGCACCTTAAAGGGATCATACACCATGATCAAGTGGGGTTTACCCCAGGAATGCAAGGATTCTTCAATATACACAAATGAATCAATGTGATAAACCTTTTTAACAGATTGAAGGAGAAGAACCGTATGATCATCTCAATAGATGCAGGAAAAAGCTTTCAACAAAATTCAACACCCATTTTTGATAAAAATTCTCCTGAAAGGAGGCATAGAGGGAACTTAC
This sequence comes from Tursiops truncatus, assembly GCF_011762595.2. Classification (NCBI taxonomy): domain Eukaryota; kingdom Metazoa; phylum Chordata; class Mammalia; order Artiodactyla; family Delphinidae; genus Tursiops; species Tursiops truncatus. The sequence goes on along the minus strand of NC_047043.1, from coordinate 88,343,469 downwards.
CTCAACATAATAAAGTCCATATATGACAAACCCACAGCCAACATTGTTCTCAGTGGTGAAAAACTGAAACCATTTCCACTAAGATCAGGAAAAAGACAAGGTTGCCCACTCTCACAACTATTATTCAACATAGTTTTGGAAGTTTTAGCCATAGCAATCAGAGAAGAATAAGAAATAAAAGGAATCCAAATCGGAAAAGAAGTAAAACTGTCACTGTTTGCAGATGATATGATACAGAGGACTTAGAGAATCCTAAAGATGCTACCAGAAAACTACTAGAGCTAATCAACGAATCTGGTAAAGTTGCAGGATACAGAATTAATGCACAGAAATCTCTTGCATTCCTATACACTAATGATAAAAAATCTGAAAGAGAAATTAAGGAAACACTCACATTTACCCTTGCAACAAAAAGAATAAAATACCTAGGAATAAACCTACATAAGGAGACAAAAGACCTGTATGTAGAAAACTATAAGACACTGATGAAAGAAATTAAGAATGATACAAACAGATGGAGAGATATACCATGTTCTTGGATTGGAAGAATCAACATTGTGAAAATGACTATACTACCCAAAGCAACCTACCGAAGCAGCCACATAGCACAGGGAGATCAGCTCGGTGCTTTGTGACCACCTAGAGGGGTGGGATAGGGAGGGAGGGAGGGAGGGAGGGAGGTGCAAGAGGGAGGGGATATGGTGATATATGTATACATATAGGAGATTCACTTTGTTATACAGCAGCAACTAACACAACGTTGTAAAGCAATTATACTCCAATAAAGATGTTTAAAAAAGAAAAAAAGAACAGTGTTGGGTGCACACAAATACAGTATATAAACCATGAAAAAAAATTCTGTACATGATGTAAATAAAATAAAATTGGGTAACTATAAAAATGAAAAAGAGAGAATGCTAGTCTATATAGAGACAAAGATTGAGACAGACAGGCAGACAGTAGAATAATGGAGAGAAAGACTAAATAGTAAAGCGGGACTTTATTCCCTAAGCTTGTTAATCCTTGGTTCCAGTTTCTAGTGAGACCTGCCTCTGGGTTCCATGAGCCATTGACTATACAGTTTCTTTTTTTCGCAGTGGACAGAATGTTGGGAAAGACTGATTCAAATAAACAGTATAGAATGACCAGTGTTCTGCTGCTTTTCTCCTCTCCAGAAATACCAAAGTGCAGATAACCTCGGCAGACAACAATTTGTTTTCAGAAGTTATTAGGGTCAAAGTTAAGCACATGAGAAGACCTGCATCTAAAAGAGGACAGAACTGAAAGGCATATTATCCGTGGTTTTACTTGAATTTCATTGTTTGGGCTTAGGCAATTTCAGGTTTCACAGAGGGTTAAGACTTGAACTCTCCAAGGTCACACCCAGAGCGAAAATTGCTGGCATCTCTCTTTGTGCTACAGTCCTATCCCTCCCAATAAATTTCCCCACCCAGGCTCCTTGCCCCCCAAAAACATCTTCTGTTACAGAAGTTCAATTTTAAAATTATTTTCCAATTCATTAAAAACAGGGCAAAACAAAACAAGCAAAAAAAGTAAAAGAAAAGAAGATATCTGTGCTTGTTTTTACCAAAGAAGAAACTAAAACCAGGGTGTGTAACCAATGCGACCGCACAGGGCTAGGCGCTTAGAAGGGCCTAGCAATTCTAGTTTAATGCTCTGAAGTCACCATGTTAACATTCTTGATACTATTACCTGTAATTTTGTGCTTAAGTGAAGTCCAGTGAGTCTGATAAGTCCTGAGTGCTTGGAGCCTTGGCTAATGGGAGGTGCCTCCTCCAGCCACCTCCAGGCCTGCCCCCTTGGACAGGTTCTTCTCCTTTTGCTCCTCATCTCCTGATGCCTCAGGCCTCTCCTGCCTTCCCCTCATCCCCTCTGCCTAGCAACACCTCCAGCCCCAGCTCCAGGATGGGGCCCAGGTAGATCTCACACAGCGGCAGGGTCTGCTGTGAGTGTGCTGTTGTGTTTCAGAATAGGGCATGGAGGTGGTCATTCCTGCCCCCACCTGGCAGCACCATAGTACATTAGTACATAGTACATAGTGTTGGGCTGCTTGTTAAGGGTGAGGCTCTTGTCCATTCCTGCTCTAGGTACCTGGGGTATCCTGGCACAGAGACTGCAATGCCTTGAGGGTTGTCCATTTGCTGTGAGTTGGGGGAATGGTCCAGGGCACAACATGTTGGTCAGGCAACTGGTGAGGGGCAGAATCCAGTGGCCAGCAGCAGCATCTGGGCCATGTTTGCACAAAGTAGTGGCGAGAGGCCCTCAGGGCCTCTAAGGGTCTACTTCACTCAACAAATATCCCTGTGCCCAAGGGAAAGTGACTTTAAATAACAAACAAAAAACATCATACCAGATCAAGAGAGGTAGCATGACTAAAGTTTACAGAATTTAAATGATTTGATCAAGGTCACACTGCTAGTGATATTCCAGAAGGGGTACTCAAACAGAGGTTTGACTCCAAGTCCAAGGTTGTACACCCTACAGTATATCCACCAGAGTTCTGTTTATTTCCAGGACTAAAAGAGCTCTATTCTGTCTGCTTTATTTATTTTCTCTTACTAAGCCTCTGCCTTAGTTTCCAAACCAATTTCTTTAGCCTGTCAAACCTACCCTAGACTAAGGTCAGTTGTGTCTTCCCTGAAATTAAGGTTCTATAAAGAGAAAATCTCTCTCTCTCTTTCTCTCATTCTCTCTCTCTCTCACCAATTTCCCTTGTTATTCTAAGCAAGTCACAGAATTGTAAAATAGAAAAGAAAAAAAGGTGTATCAGAGAAATTCCACCTAATTTACAGGGGAGGAGAAGTAACTCCAGGGAGGTCAAGTGCGTTATTTAAGAATTAGAGGCAGACATGAGTCTTAAATCTGACTATAGAGCTCTGCACTGGAATTCCCAGTATATCGTGATGCTTAGCTTGTGTAGGTTTTATACAGGGAAGACGTGTTAGGATTATTTTTTAGTGGAGAAACAAGAGAGAGAAAAATCATCAGCTATATCAGAGAATAAAGAAGATAGATAGAGTTTAAAACATAGCTATGAGATTATTGCAATAGTCCAAGTGGAGAGATACATTCTAAAGTAATGCAGCGAGAGTAAGAATGGAAAGGAAAACTGAAAAGGTGATTTGTCAACTAATTGAATTTGGAGGATGCTTAAGTGGAAAGAAAACATTAAAAATTGCTCAGAGATTTACTGTTTTTCAAAATAGGGGAAAAAAATAAAAGAAATTAGTTCAGATTTGCAGATGTTGATTTTCACGGCTCCTTGGGGCTCATAGGTTTAGCTGTCCAAGGAATAGTTGTATATACTGATATGGCTTGGTAATGAGGGCTGGGATGGAGAGACTGATTTTTTGGACTCATTGGTCTTTAAATTTTAGTGAAAAGAGAATTTTATTCTACTGATGGTTTGATGGCAATACATTCTACAGATATATTTGAAATTGTTTCAAAAAAGTAGGTCCCCCCCCCAAAAAAAAGTAGGTCCCCATGTTTATTGCAGCATTTTTTACAATAGCCAAGACAGGAAACAACCTAAATATCCATCAGTGGATGAATAGATAAAGAAAATGTGGTATATACATATATGTGTATGTATATGTGTGTGTGTGTGTACATACACATATATGTGTATGTATATATGTGTGTGTGTGTGTGTGTACACACACACACACACATATATGGACTATTAGTCATAAAGAAGAAGGAAGTACTGGTGTTTGTAACAACATGGATGAACTTTGAGGACATTATGTTGAGTGAAATAACTCATTCTCACTTATAAGTGGAATCTAGAGAACTGGAACTCATAGAAACAGAACAGATTGGTGGTTGCCAGGAGTAGGGGTGAGGAAGAATGGGGGAGGTGGGAATAGGTGAAGGTTGTCAAAGGTACAAACATCTAGTATAAGATGCGTAAGTTTGGGGTATATAAAGATGTACAGCATGGTGACTATAGTTAACAAGAGTGTATTGTATATTTGTAATTTGCTAAGAGGTAAGCTCTTAAAAGAAACACACAAAAAATTGTTACTACATGAGGTGATGAATGTATTAACTAACCTTATGGGGTAATCATTTCACAATAAATACATATAGTGCATCATTAGATTGTACACCTTAAACATACACAATGCTGTTCTATCTCAATTGACTTACACAATGTCAATTATATCTCAGTAAAGTTGGGGAAAAAATATAGGGTCAAATTAGCGTTAACTTTAAGCATTAATTAGATTCAAGGTATATTTTGACGTTGGCATTTTTTTTACACCTGGATAATCAATGACTTCTTATTCAAGTAAACATCAAAAGTCTGTAGAGGAGGAGGTTAATAGTTACCTGAGAGTGGCCATGCTTGATATTTCTTTCATGCAACAGACATTTGAGAAGACAATTCTTAACTGAGAATCTACTCTGAACATGATGGAATCATTTTGGTTATTTTTTTATAAGTTACTCTAGCAGAATGAACTAATGATATACACATGGTATAACATTGGAGACCTGCAGTATTTCAGTATACTCAGACAACTATGGTGACCTACTGATTTGGAAGTTAAGCCTTAAACCTGCCTGGAAAGTATATGACATATTGGAAGTGGCACACAGATAATAAAGTAAATCATAGTAAGTGTGCCTTACCATATATTTCACATCTGTTGATCTCTTCAGTCTAAAGCCAAACCAAAATAAAATTCTCCATCGTTGCTTATTTTGATATTGCCAGCACACAGTGATAAAGGCCAACATAAGTAAATTCAACCACATTTAATTAGCTCTGATTATGTGTTAAACCTTCTTTATGCACTGACAATGCAAAAATAAATAAATGAATTGCACTCAAGATGCTTATAGTCAAATAAGAGCAATTTTGGCATATAGTTAGAGCCAGGGACAAAGTTGAACTTTTATAGGAATTATTTTATCCTTACATAAACTCTGTCACATAGATTCCAATATTCCCATCATAAGAGTGAAGAAATTGATGTTTGAGGAACTTAAGTAACTTAGTCAATAACAAACAGCTAGAGAGTGTTGGAATCCAGTTTTGAGTGTAGGCAGGCTGACTCCAGAATGCTCTACATCACTCTCCATCATGCTCTACATGCTCTACATCACTATGATGTATACTCCAGAAAGGGAGGCTGGCAAAAACAATTAACTAATTGCATTATTACAGGATAAGTGTTCTACCAAAAGCACAAATATGATTTTAAGGAAGTCCAGAGAAGGAAGTACTTAATTCTACTTAGAGGTTATGGACGAATGACAAAAGAGGCAATATTTGAACTAAGTGTAAAAGAATGAGAGTGAGAATGCCTTTGAAAGAAAAGGGAATAGTAAGGAAACTTTAAGAATAGCGATATGAAAATACCTGTCATTCAAAAAATACAACTGGTCTGGAACGAAGGAGAGTAATGAAATATAAGAATGGAATTATAGGTTTAGAAGAGTTTTGAAGGACTTTCAGTGATATGACACAGGTTTGAACCTGATGTGTAAAAGTTAGAAAACATGGGAGTGTTTTCAATTTTAAGCAGACATATGACAAACTTAGATCTATGACTAACTGGGGGAGGATAGGGGAAGAAAAGCCACAGATCAGGAAGATTATTTATCAAACATTTGAAAACACTGAGATAACCGGGGCATTGTCAGTAAGAATGAAAAGAATGAGGATGAAGTGAGCCATTTTGAAGTGTTTAGAGGCAATACCAACAGACTGGTATAACTGATTTGATGTGAAAGATGAAGGAACGAGAACATTTAAGATTACTCTGAGATAGCTATTGTGGATGAATGCAAGAATACATGTATGTTGAAGTCCTTAACTGTTAAAGGGAAAAGGAGAAGAAGAAAGACTAAGGGCAGTGAGGACGAAAGGAGATGAGAAAGTAGATATGTTTAATTCATTTTTCATTCATTTTTTAAACAAACATTCATTCAGACACAAACAATTTCCTTATGAGTTACTAGCCTACACACCCCATGTTTTCTGTAATCACGCAGATGTGAATGGAAGTTTGAATGATTAAATAAATGAAACATCGATTCACTGCAGAGAATCATTTTACAAGGCAAACTGGGTTTAGAGAATAAAACTATTCTAGAAATTCTGCAAGTATTTAGGTTCACGTTTTAGAATCTTACACCTTAAGCTGTTCCTCCTTGACAATTGAGTGATGCCCTTGGGGTGACAGAGGAGGGATCTAGTTCATTGTGTAGTAACTGGCCTTAGAAAGGTTCTTTCACAATAACAGGAAGGAAGGCAGAGTAGAGACAGATAGAAAACGTACTGATACAAGTGGGATTGAAAACCTGTTAAAATAATATTCAGATTTTTTTTTTCCTTACTTTCTTAGGAAGGAGAAAGGAATATCATTAGCTGACACAGATGATGGGAGAGGAAGTATGGGAAGTTTGAGAAGAGACGATAATGTGTAAAATGATCATCAGGAGAATGAAAAAGTGAATAGACAAGAGATATGTGTTGTGACAGGACAAACCAGTAATATTTGTGAAAGATTTCAAAAGGGACATGAAAAGATTACTGAGTGTCCTGTTCAGTGCACTTTTTGGGGTTAATTTTGCCTTTCAGTGTCTTTTATCTATTTTACAGCAGTGAAAGGAGGTGGAAAACTATTAAGAAGGCAAATGATTCTGACCATTAAAATGCAAATGAATTGTGTCCAGTGGAATGCCATTGTTTTTTTTTTTCCCTTTTTCCCTTATGGAGAAACCAGCCTTTTGTTTTGTTTTGTAACAGCTTTCTTGAAATATAATTCACATGCCATATGATTTAGCCATGATAAACCCATATTGCATCTATTTATGAATTAATATTACCATTTCTTATCACCTGTATGGTTCTTTGCATTCTATTTTGAACAAGTTGCAACATTTTACTGGTTTCCACATTAATTGATTTGTTGAAGCAAAAATTTTCCCATGGGCTTACTTATATTTGTTTGAGATTCATGATTTTTGTCATTTAAAGAATATCATTAAGACATGTTAAATTTGAACATGCCAGAGGGACTCATGCCAGAGGGACTCAAGGTTGGAGGGGGCTGAGGACAGACAGAGGCAGAGTTGGATGGCATTGCTTTGTAAAAGGTAGTAACAACATGGAATTTAAATAAAAGGGAAAACTGAAGATGGAAGACCAATGATCATCAACATCTATAGAATTGACAAAAGAGAGAAAACAGCCAAAAAATTCTGAGAAGTTTTTGGGACTTCTCAGTGAGAAGTTGAGACTATTTTACCAGGATCACTGTATGAGTTTTTTATGGCTACCATAACATATTACCTGAAATTTAGTGGCAGAAACCTACACATATTTATGATCTTATAATTCTCTAGGTCGGTATTCCAAAATGGGTCTCACTGAGCTAAAATCAAGATTGGTAGAACTGTATCTATCCCCTTCTCAAGGCTCCAGAGTAGAGTCCTTTTCTTTGCCTTTTCCAGCTTCTAGAAGCTGCCTGCATTCCTTGGTTTGTGGACACCCTTTCTCCAACTTCAAAGACAGCAACAGCAAGCACATTGAATCCTTCTCATATCAAATTACTCTGGCTATTCTTCCATAGTCACATTTTTCCTGATTCACTTGTCTCTCTTCTAGTTTTAAGGACCCTTATGATTACACTGGGCTCATCCAGATCATCCAAGATAATCTCCCTATTAAGATCAGCTGATTAGCAACCTTAATTTTATCTGCTACTTTACTTCCCCTTCACCATGTAATCTAACATATTCACACCATCCAGGGATTAGGGAATGGACATCTTTGGAGCCATTATTCTGCCCATCACACCCATCACATGGGAGACCAAGAAAGGAGAGCTTTTAATAAAGGGCATAGTTAACATTGTCACATGTTAGTAATAATGAAAAACAGAAACACCAGCAAAGCACTAGTGTTGGTCATCAGAAAGTCTCTTGTTTCTTCTTTAGGAGAAATTTCATTTTCAAAGTCAAGATGGATTGAGACATAAAGGCCAAATTTTAACTAAATTCAAGACAGAGAAAACTATGGCGTTGTATATAAAGTACTCTACAAAGAAATCAGATGGCAGAGAGAAAGAGAGAGGTGAACAGAAATAACAGCAGGGCCTAGAGCTGTTGGTATATGTGAGTTTCAGTTCTGATTATTTATATTTTTAGGAAAAAAGGGACAAGCTTATTTGTAGGCTGAGGGGCTGACTGAGAGGCAAACTTAGATTCTGTCTTTTGAACTTCTGGGTCTTTGACCCTGTAACTTGCCCAATTTAGAGCATTTCAGCATTAACCTTTGAAAAATAACAGCATGATGTCAGGAACACAAAGCACCAAAAAGCACTTTGCTAAAATGTCCCAGAGTGAAGATGTTAGAAAACCATTGGAAACCTATTATTATCATTGAGATATTACAGGGTCCTCTTTGGTTGCTCTCTGAGATAAGATTGTGTCTGCCTGAAATGGCATTGATTCCATATATATACCAATAACAAACCGAAGAAAGAAAATTTGGAATAAAGAAAAATAAATAACTGAGAAAAGCACTCTAAAAATCTGTGAATGCCAGACATAGTACCCCAATGTATATTATTTGATGATGACACACTTAATTTTGGTTACACAGTGTCACAGCAAAGCATGCTGATCTGTCAGTCCTGCTTGTACTTATTGCCAGCATGAATATCTTAACGAAATCAGTGTTTTGGGGGTTAAATGTCAGCCAAGTGGCTTCCTGTGGAAAGTTAAAACAGTACCTCACTCCCATATATTTCATCTATGCCTTTCCACTTTCTCATGTACAATTCTATCACTCATTCTAGTCATGTACTTTTCCTGCCCTCTGTGCCAAGCAAAAATGCCACCAAATTTGTCAGAATAGGTTTGCCCTTTGTGCAGCAAGCCTGATTAATTTTTATCAGCTCATCTCTCTCTGGATGTTTGGTAACCTCACTCCTTATTACCGTCTTAGAGATCTTGCCTACAGCCAAGGGCAGATCTGCTCATTTATAATTTTCTGGTTCTTTTTCAGCTCTTTTCTCACAGGCTGGGGTGAGGTATTTGTTATTTCATTTTGCCTCTATCTCCCTGTAACTTTGAAACATTTTTGTTAAGATTTCCTCATTTTAGTTAAAAAATTATTTATTTAGAAATAGATTTATATTGTTTCCAATTTATCACAATGAAAATTTCTTATAAATGTAAAATTATTGGTTGATAAAAACCTCTCATGCATTTCCTGTACTTGTCAATGTGATCTTTCTTATCAAGAAATGCTCCTTAGAGTGGATGAACACTTATTCTGTTTATTTCTCTCTTGCTACATCGGTTTAGACTTCATAAACACCATAATTACACTAGACCAGACTTGAATGTGAAATAAGAAAATGAAATAGCATCCCCTGATTCATTATGCTGTATTGTCTTCTTCCCAATATAAAGATTAAATGACAGGGATAGTTTACAGAAATGAGAAGAACGAGTTCAATTTTTTCGGACTCATAATCAACAAAAGATTTTTTCTTTTCTTTTATGAGTAGGGAAACTGGCTGATTCCCTATGTGAGAGAAGCACTTGACATTTTCTGTTTATTCTTTCAAGGTTCAGCTAGTTCTGAATTTTGCCTTTTTCTTTTTTTCACTTCAGTGTTTGAACATAAACAGTTTATCCTGTGATGCTACATTGACTTTTGTAAACATTTTACAAAGATGAATATGTGTCAGGCTTTTTCTTCTTCTCTTTCCTATTGATTTTTTTCCCCTAACTCTCCCCCATTTTACACAGGGTAGAATTTTGACGCTAGTATGTCTCACATCAGAAGCCGTGATCTTAACAACTCATGAAGATACAGGAATTAGGAATAGAGAGATTATTTAGAAAGAAGAAAGAGTAAGTAAATGCAAATGCCCTGAGTTGAGAGAAATTAAGGAGAATTTGGAGAACTCACATAATCCTTGCTAAGGAAAGAGTTGACAAGAGATGAGGCTAGACAGATAGATATCCAAAGTAACATCAAGAAGGAAATTTTAGCCACCTTAAAGAATAAGAAATTAATCCGGAGGTCTTTGGGGAGCCATAAACATGATTTAAGTTTGTGATTACATTTTTCAGTTGGAAAAACATGTCCAAATTCTCATGCAAATTTGCCAGGAAGCAGTAGCTGCCATGCTTGTATTTAAGGAGCTTAACAGAGAGCCCAGATATGAAGTGCTCTCCAGATAAGAAGGTCTACTGAAAAAAAATGCACAACCTAAAAGTTGAGAGTTATGTTTTATTCATCAGATTTTCTGAGGACTTCAAGTACAGGAGACAGATTCTCAGATCGCTCTGAGGGACTGCTCCAAAGAAGTAAGGGAAGAGCCAGGATACATAGGGGTGTTTGCAACAAAGACCAGGTAGTCAGAACATCAAAAGATTACCGTTAATGAATTAAGCACTTTTCTCTGTATGGGAACATGCAAAAGTTTGGACGCATTGAAACCATTCCTTTGATATGCACCTTAGCTACCTAGGGCCAGTATCCAGAGTCCCCTCAGGGTGCACTGCTGTGGGTGGCTGCAGTGGCTGAGGGCTTGGTGGGCAGCCCATTTGTCTCCATCCTGAGTTCCTTCAGGGCTCACCGTCAGGGTGGCTGTAGTGGCTTGATGGCTGCTGCAACATCCTTTGTTTACTGATATGGTAGGCAACATTTTTCATTATAAGAAGGAACTAGACTTAGGGCAAATCTACTGTTTTTCTTTATTTGCCTATCTGTCCACAAAGGGTCCAAATGTCTCTGGCTTCTTCTGATGCCATGATCTGGGCTGTCTCTTTTGCTTCTTTGGAGGTATCTTTGCTGTCCAGTGACCGAGCAAGTGTCACATATACTGTTAGACTCAGTTCACATAGTAATCACTGGATGCTGCTCCAGAAAGGACTGGATTAAAAATATGGGCTTTAGGGCTTCCCTGGTGGCGCAGTGGTTGAGAGTCCGCCTGCCGATGCAGGGGACACGGGTTCGTGCCCCAGTCCGGGAAGATCCCACATGCTGCGGAGCGGCTAGGCCCGTGAGCCATGGCCACTGGGCCTGCGCGTCCAGAGCCTGTGCTCCGCAACGGGAGAGGCCCGCGTACCGCAAACAAACAAACAAACAAACAAAATATGTGCTTTATTTTCTAGACAAATAAAAACAGAATTCTAGCAGAGAGACTAACTGACATTTAGCAAACATTGCTATGGTATATTGGCTATTACCTATTTTATCCTTTCTTTTATTTGTTTCTTCTAGAGGTAGCATAGAAGAAGCTGACTGTTTTGTAAACTTTTCACAAACACCAATAATTCACAAATGCCAAGGACTTTTGTTGACAAGAGCACAAGTGATAACAGAAAAAATAATGGAGAGCTCACTTTTGAGTCATAATTTAACTCAATCACAATGTTTTGCAGTGTTTTCTCCACCCACTCTGTACAATTTGTCACCCCCCCCATCACCAAAAATTGGAACAAAAACAAATGGGAAGCAGAGAGAAAAAGCTTTTATTGAGCTATATTATTGGCATTTTCCACATTTCAAATGGCCATTTTGTAATACCATGTACATGTTTCCAAGGGCCGCCATAACAAATTACCGATAACTGAGAGGCTCAAACCAACAAATGTGTTCTCTCACAGTTCCAAAAGGCTTAAAGTCTAAAATGAAACTGTCATCAGGGTTGATTCTTTCTGGAGGGTCTGAGGCTTCCAGAAATCTTCCAATGCCTCCATCCTAGGGTCTAGTGGTTGTTGGCCATCCTTGGTTTTACTTGGCTCATAGACACATCACTTCAATCTCTGCATCCATCTTCACATCACCATCTTCTGTTTCTCTGTGTGTTTTCTTCTAAAAGTACTCCAGTCATTGGATTTAGGTCCCAATCAAAATCTGTTAAGATTTTATCTTAATTAATTACATTTTCGAAGACCCTATTGCCAGATATAATCTCATTCTTAGTTTGTAGGTGGACATAAATGTTGTGGAGGACACTGTTGAACCCACAACACTTAGCTCAGCATTTTTTTGAATTCTTTCTTTTATTAGAGCTGTTCCAGATTTCTCAGACACTTTCAACACTAAAATAAGAATTGTTATTCTTTAAGGTGCAAGAGGCAATCTAGGACTTCCCTGGTGGCGTAGTGGTTAAGAATCCGCCTGCCAATGCAGGGGACATGGGTTCGAGCCCTGGCCCGGGAAGATTCCACGTGCCGCAGAGCAACTAAAGCTGTGTGCCACAACTACTGAGCTTGCACTCTACAGCTCACGAGCCACAACTGCTGAAGCCCGTGCATGTAGAGCCCACGCTCCTCAACAAGAGAAGCCACCGCAATGAGAAGCCCACGCACCACAACAAAGAGTAGCCCCCACTCGCTGCAACTAGAAAAGCCTGCGCGCAGCAATGAAGACCTAACGCAGCCAAAAATTAAAAATATAAATAAATTTATTTTTTTAAACAAAGAATCCTCCTGCTAATGCAGGGGACATGGGTTCGAGCCCTGGTCTGGGAAGATCCCACATGCCGTGGAGCAGCTAAGCCTGTGCACCACAACTACTGAGGCTGCACTCTAGAGCCCGTGAGCCACAACTACTGAGCCCGCATGGCAGAACTACTGAAGCCCGCGGACCTAGAGCCGTTCTCCGCAGCAAGAGAAGCCACCGTAATGAGAAGCCAGCACACCATAACAAAGAGTAGCCCCTGCTCACTGCAACTAGAGAAAGCCCGCACACAGCAACAGAGACCCAATGCAGCCAAAAATAAATAAATAAATTTATTAAAAAAAAGAGGCAATCTATATTCAATGTTTCCCAAACTTATTGAAGGCAGATTTTCTTTTTAAATAGCAGCTTATGATATAAGTTTGTTTCTTTGTTTCTTTGTTTTTTATGGACAGTTTTTTGGAAATGTTGGGGAAGACGAGCTTCATATACTTCATATAAAACTCATTTCTTTCTCTGCCTTTCAGTTTCTCTTTGTATTCTGGCCTATTCTGGGAGGATGGAATCACTTCCTAGAATAATAAAAACTAACATATAATCGGCACACATTACAGAGCAGACACTATATGAAATATTTTATAAAATAGTATTTAATGCATTTTAATCCTTATACAACCCTATAACAACCCTGTAGTTATTAATATTATGTCCATTTGACAGATAAGAAGGATGACATTCAGAGGACTGTGACTTGCCCATGTTCACACAGCTGATAATATAAGGAGCCTACACTCTTTGTCACTATGTGTGCTTCCTTTCCATGTAAGTACACATTTCTCTATTTTATCATGTTGTGCGTGTGTCCTGGGAGTGGGGGTGGGGAGGGTGCACCTGACTTGCATCACTAAGTGCTGTAGGTGCTGCTTTCTATTTATTTACTTATTTAACTTTATAAGCTCCTTAAGTTTCATTAAATGCATAATTGACTTGGAGATAAAAATGTCCACTTATGCATAACCTCTCATAACAATTTGGCTTTAACAATTCAAACAGTGGTACCACTAGCAAATCACAGATGCTGATTAGCAAGGTTTCAGGGCTGTGCTTGGAACTGCTGGCACCTCTATCACTATTACATTCAGAAAATAGATGAGGTTAGAGATAAAATGGTCTAATTAACCAGGAGCTGCTTCAGTATCCTCAGTGACCAGCCACAGATTAATCAGAAACAGACACCTTGCTTTTCAGAGGGCCCAGAGATGATGCTTAGATGTATATCAAGAACAATGGCACTAAAATAACTAATAGCCAATTATGTCTATAACCTGAAAGAACTAGTTGAGAAATTCTCTAGGGCAAACGTTGGCAGTAAAGAGGAGAGTCTCTGAATAATCTCTTGTCTCAGAGACAGTGCTTTTGTATCTCAAGAGTTTTAGAGAATCTGATGGATACAGAAATGCCAAAAGATTAATAATAAAGTTAATAATTTGAATACTCTGTTTTCATCACTGTCCTATAGGTTTCTTCTTCCTCAGGGATTGGTTATTGATAGACATATAGGAACTGCCCTGGGCTGGGCAGAATGTTTCATGGACGTGCTTTATTTTTGGCTATTTTTGTTTACCTCTGAATCCTCAGGACCTGTTATAGTGCATATGATCATTGCTGGATACTTACTTGGTGAATAAATAAATAAATGGACAATAAAAATAGGAATCTAATATTATAATTAATTGATTTCCTATAAACCCATCACTGAACTCTTTATTAAGTATAAAGGATTTAATCTGTATTTGTCTTAACTGTATGTTTTTTAAATGAATATCTACTGAGAGCTTACTATGTGCCAGGCCCTGGTCTAAGGGCTTTGCATACATGATAGCAGTTTACCCTTATCACAACCCTTTGTTCATTCAACAACACATATTTATTTTGTGCTTCCTCTGGGCCAGTCACTTTTAGAGGTACAGCAAACAGCAGAAAACAAAACAGATAAAGAAACCCTTTTTTCTTTTGGATCTGAAAAGAAGAAAGTGATATTACTATTTGTCTGAAGTCAGAAGTAGACTTGTTCCAGGGTAAACCCAGGTACTTAACTAAAGAGCCCCTACTGCTAATAAAAGCCTCTACACCAACCACCATGCTAAAGGTTTTCTGTGCCATACTCCATGTACTATTTTTGTGGTGATCACTACACTAAAGAAAGAAAGAAGATACATGCTCTCTGGATGATTGTTCAGCCTGAGCAGATGCCAAATGCTGTTAAGCAATGCCTATCTCTAAAACAAATTCTTTCTCATTGAATCACCAAGGTTAAGGGAGATATTTCCATAAGCAGAAGCAAATTAATTTGGAGTTTTTCATTAACAATAATGAGATGGGGCAGTAAGAACCTAACCTTTCATTGTTTCTTTTTGCTTTATGACAAAGAGAGCACCTTTTCAAGCTGCCTAAAAAGATATTACTTGCTACTGAGTTTTGTGTGAGCTTTTAGTGCTGCTCATGAAAAAAATCTTTGGCTGCTGAAATAGTGGGTATAGGTTCTTGTGTGGAATATAGGAAGTTAAAGTGATAAATCCCTAAGCAACATGGAAATAAGATTACACTAAAGGTGAGATTAGTAAGAGCCAATATATAATGAATGAGATCAACCATCAAAATAGCCCCATGGGTTGTCTATAAATATATACCTGAAAAGGTCTGGTAACACCCAGGTCATTCAAGGGGTAAAGTAACAAGACAAAACTAGGGTGGGTCTAACCAAAGCTATGAGTTTTAATCTGGTACATGTAACTATGAATAACTAAAAAGCCTCTTAACAACACAGAAGTGTCTGCTTAGACCCAGAAAAGAAGAACAAAAGGAGTAAGTATTTGGAAGTGTTTTTTTTGTTTTTTGTGGGTTTTTTTTTGCGGTACACAGGCCTCTCACTGCTGCGGCCTCTTCCGTTGCGGAGCACAGGCTCCAGACGCGCAAGCTCAGCGGCCATGGCTCACGGGCTCAGCCCCTCCGCAGCATGTGGGATCTTCCCGGACCAGGGCACGAACCCGTGTCCCCTGCATCGGCAGGTGGATTCTCAACCACTGGAAGCCCCTGGAAGTGTTTTTATAGTACTCTTTTGGCAGGAGAGACTCTAGCATGGCCACTAAAACAATAAAATATTAATGGTTATGTGCATTTAATGAGTGTATCAACTTGTGTACATTCAGTAAAGATTAGACTTGCCCAAAGGGATGTTCAGCTCTTTGCCCTAGAGGTAATCTCTAAGCCCTTGGGCTGTCAGACCTGGTAAGAATGTCTGTTTACTTAGGGCCTAGGCCATGCTGGATAGTCTAGGCTAACAATGTGATTGGTGGTGCAGAGGGTGGGAGGTAAAGCAAGACTGGGCCCTGCAGTATCAGCTTGACCTCTGGAAGGGCTTTAGCCTAAGGTAAGGCACACGGGCAGTCAACTAGTCTACATGACTGAGCCCCAGTAAAGACTCCACATCAAGACTGAGCGTGCTTCCCTGCATATGGTAATGCATCTTTCCTAGAAATAAGCACTCTGCACGGTTCCACTAGGAGAGCACACCTGAAGGCTGTGCACATGGAACTCTTCTGGACTCTGCCCTATGTGTCTCTTCCCTGGGCTAATTTGAATCAGTATGTTTTCATTGTAATAAACTGTACCAGTCAGTATAGTGGCTTTGCAGATTTCTGTGAGTCCTTTAAGGGAATTATCAAGCTTAAGAGTGATCTTGGATTGAGCTTTTACTTTTCTTTTTGGCTGCACCATGCAACTTGTGGGATGCTAGTTCCCCACCCAGGGATCGAAACTGGGCCCCCTGCAGTGGAAGCATGGAGTCAGGATTCCTAACCACTGGACTGCCAGGGAATTCCCATGAGGTGATCTTGGGACCTCCTGAATTTGCAGTTAGTACCAGAAGTGAGGGTGATCTTGGCAACTCCAGAACTTTGCAGACATATTATTTAATCCTCACAGCAAACTAATGAGGTTTAAGATCACATGGCTGAGAAGAGAACATAAACAAAATATTTTCTGACATAAATCTTAACAGTATTTTCTTAGATCAGTTTCCAAAGGCAAAAGACATACCAGCGAAAATAAACAAATGAGACTTAATCAAACTTACGAGCTTTTGCACAGCAAAGAAAACTGTAACAAAATCAAAAGATGACCTATGGACTGGGAGAATATATTAGCAAATGATGTGACCGAGAAGTGCTTAATTTCCAAAATATACAAACAGCTCATACAACTCAATATCAAAAAAGCAATCAAAAAATGGGCAGAAGACCTAAATAGACATTTCTCCAAAGAAGACATCCAGATGGTTATCAGGCACATGAAAGATGCTCAATGTCACTAATTATTAGAGAAATGCAAATCGAAACTACAATGAGGTACCTCCTCACACCAGTCAGAATGGCTATCATCAAAAAGTCTACAAATAATAAATGCTGGAGACGGTATGGAGAAAAAGGAACCCTCCTAAGCTGTTGGTGTGAATGTAAACTGGTGCAGCCACTATGAAAAACAGTATGGGGATTCTTTTAAAAAAGTAAAAATATTGTTACCATATGACCCAGGAATCCCACTCCTGAGCGTATATCCGGAAAAAATAAAAACTCTAACTCGAAAGTATAAGTGCACCCTTGGGCTTTCCTGGTGGAGCAGTGGTTAAGAATCTGCCTGCCAATGCAGGGGTAACTGGTTCAATCCCTGGTCCGGGAAGATCCCACGTGCCGTGGAGCAACAAAGCCCATGTGCCACAACTACTAAGCCTGTGCTCTAGACCCCACAAGCCACAGCTACTGAGCCCATGTGCCACAACTACTGAAGCCCACATGCCTAGGGCCCATGCTCTGCAACAGGAGAAGCCACTGCAATGAGAAGCCCACACACTGCAATGAAGAGTAGCCCCTGCTCACCACAACTGGAGAAAGCTCATGTGCGTCAACGAAGACCCAACTCAGCCAAAAATAAAATAAATAAATAAATTTATATTAAAAAAACCAAAAGGATACATGCACCCTAATGTTCGTTGCAGCACTGTTTACAATAGCCAAGACATGGAAGCAACCTAAGTGTCCATGCACAGATGAATGGATAAAGAAGATGTGCTATATTTATATAAAATGGAATATAACTCAGGCATAAAAAAGAATGAAATATTGCCATTTGCAGCAATATGGATGGACCTAGAGATTATCATACTAAGTGAAGTACATCAGACAAAGACAAATATTATGTAACACTTATATGTGGAATCTAAAAAATAATACAAACAAAGCTATATACAAAATAGAACCAGACTTACAGACTTAGAAAACAATATTATGATTATCAAAGGGGAAAGGTGGGGGGAGGGATAAATCAGCAGTATGGGACTTGCAGGTATATACTACTATATATAAAATAGATAAACAATAAGGATTTACTGTATAGCATAAGGAACTATATTCAATATCTTATAATAAGCTATAATGGAAAATAATCTGAAAAAGAATGTATATACATATATATGTGTATATATGTGAAACACTTTGCTGTATACCTGAAGTTAACACAACATTGTAAATCAACTACACTTCAATTTAAAAAGAAAAAGAGAAAAAGATTACATAGCTAAGAAGTGGCCAATTTAAGGCTTGAAACCCAAAAGCCTGACTGCTAAAGTCATACATTAATCACTTTTCAGTTCTCACAGTAGTGTAGAAATCAGTAAGGATGGTACTCTGTAAGGGACAGGGAGGATTTATAAGACTTCACCATAACTCTAACACATAGTCTCAAGACTATCCATTTTTTATGCTGGCCAACCAACTTCTTGATATCTAATTGTTTTAAAATGTAGGTTTTATTATTATTCAGGTATAGTAAGGACAACAGATTTAGGAGATGACTGCCATTAAAAAGATAGTTCAGTATTTGTTTTTCTCCTTCTGAATTACTTCACCCTGTATGACAGACTCTAGGTCCATCTACCGCAATACCGTATGCTAACACATATATATGGACTCTAAAAACAAAAATGGTTCTGAAGAACCTAGGGGCAGGACAGGAATAAAGACACAGATGTAGAGAATGGACTTGAGGACACGGGGAGTGGGAAGGGTAAGCTGGGACGAAGTGAGAGAGTGGCATGGACATATATACACTACCAAATGTACAATAGGTAGTGGGAAGCAGCCACATAGCACAGGGAGATCAGCTCGGTGCTTTGTGACCACCTAGAGGGGTGGGATAGGGAGGGTGGGAGGGAGGGAGATGCAAGAGGGAAGAGATAGGGGGACATATGTATATGTATAACTGATTCACTTTGTTATACAGCAGCAACTAACACACCATTGTAAAGCAATTATACTCCAATAAAGATGTTAAAAAAAAAAAAAAGTTCGTTACAGTTCCCAAAAGCAGGGGAGATTCCATGCCATGCAAGGCTACGCAGGGAAGCACCAGTGTCAGTCAGGAGGCAGAGGAAGTGGAGGCGAGAGCTTGTATTGTGATTTCCATAGGAAGAAACAGGGAAGGCAGGCTAAGAAGGTTTAGGATTGACTAGTTTGAATACTTTCAGCAGCCTCTGGGGTCTAGGGTCTGTCTCTAGTTGTCTGATAACTGCCCCTGAGGTGATTAGGGCTGGGGAATAGTGGCCCAGAGTGTAAGATCCCAATAAAGGAGGTGGTTTGGGTATGGACTCCAATAGGTTGGTTTGCATATGAAAGACAGCTCAATGGTGTCTCTAGAAACTGTCTAGCCCTGGGAGGGGCAGACCCTCCAGGGTCAGCAAGGCCCCAGATGGCAAAGTAACAGAAATACAGAAAATGAGATGACATGATTATTCAATCATCCATACTGCCAGGTAGCAGGAAACAAGAAATAGGGTATACACCCACAATGAGTCAATATCACCCCCAAGGAAGTGAAAATTAGTTCCAAGGAGTGGAGAGGATGGTGAAAAAAATGTTACTTTTTATGTATAAAGCACAGGACTACGTATGTGAATAAATATACAGAATATATATGGTATTAAAGCTTCATGGGTGGGGGACTGAGTGCACCCCTTTCTGGCAAAAGGAGAGTGAAAATAAAATAAAACTTGAGAAAAACTGGAATAAAGTATCCTAGATAATGAATGTAAATATTCTGTTAAGTGAAAAACAATCCATTATAATAATATATTATTAATGTACTAATATTAATTAATATAAATTTTTTCTGATTTATATATAAAATCATATAAATTTGCTCAGCAAGTGTTTGTCCATAAGACCTGATCAACTCTGTGCCAAGAAAACCTAGTCTCCAACACCACAGAACTGAGAATCAGACTCTGAAGGGTGATGAGTGGAGTGAAACTCCACTATTCTCTGCTTGGGCACCACCATTTCTCTAAAAGATTTCCTATCTTCTCCCTCTAAAATATCATTAATGTTATAAAGACATCTTGTAAAACAGAGATTTGTGCTTTTAAGTGTCTGGGGGTGGAGGAGCAGCTCTATACTCACCAAGAGTTTGCTGATCTTAGATTGGCTCGAGTATTTCTGGGTTAATTGTTCTTTCTCTTTTTTATAATTTCTGCTGCATCTGAGAGAATAAGGGAGGTAATCAGAAATGCAATGGGTAGTGCCCACTTTGGCAAAATGAAGTAAAATTGGCCTGATACAAAGAAGATTAGCATAGGACTTGCATAAGGATGACACAAATGTTTTTGAGACATTCCATTTTTTCTTCTTTTTTTATTGAAAAAAAGACATGAGAAACTACCTGGGATAATGGAAATGTTTTATATCTTGTTTTGAGTGGCTACAGCTATAAAAACTTATTAAACTGAACACAAGATCATTGTATTTTATTGAATATTAAACATGCTTTAATTTTTAAAATGAGTGCTGTGAGAAGACTGAAACAATGATTTAACTCTGGAGTTTGCAGGGTTGACTGCCTTATATATAACTAAGGTTGAACAAATAGAGCACTAAGCATAAGCTTATTGTACTTTATATAACAGATGAAACTGCATTGGAAAATCACATATTTATAAATTGAAGAGTTCATGAGAAAATGGAGGCCCACAGATAAAACTGACTTTACAAATATTGCAGCTGGAAGAAGAGCAGCACTAGAGGGAAAAGTATCCAAGAACATGCCCAGATTGCTTACCGCATGCTAGGTACTGTACTGACATTTCAAATTCCTTATTTCATTGATTGTTTATACCAACCCTATGAAGAAGTCACTGCTAAAAATCCATTTTTACCTTTTGAACAATGACAGGTTAAGTGACCTACCCAAGGTTACAAAGCTAAAAATGGTAAAGCTAAATCTTGAGGCTCTATTTCTGATGTCAAAGTCTGTACTCTTGACAACCAAGGCATATTACTTCCATTCAGTCATTGAAGGTTAGCTTAGGCTAGTTTAATTATGCATGATGAGCCATTAAATGGCAACTTGAATCACATTGGCCACTCTACTTTTAAATATGTAAAAGTATAAATATGTGCTATAACAATAGCACAGCCAAACCTGATTATTTTAATCTCTTTAATTCGGTTAAATGGCAGAATTTTAATGTCTCAATATGGTCAGCAGCATTCCATTAAGTCAATACAGCAACTTCAGGCAAATTAATGTACATATAAAATACAGAGCTGCAAAAAAGACGGGAGGAGCTGATTGAGTTTACTGAGTCATTCTTGTGATCTTGACCCTAGATTTTTATGCACTTGGCTTGTCGGGTATACATAATTTGTGAGTAGTTTGCATACCTGTGCTAATTTAATTGCATTATAGGTGAGCTAAGCAGAGGAAGCAATAATGAACACATTGAAAAGAGAAGATTCCAATGAACACATTGAAAAGAGAAGGTTCCAAGCTGTCTAAGTGAGGGTAGAGAGAGAGAAAAAAAAAAAAAATTATTATTTGAGGGAAGTTTTGAAGCTTCCTTTACACTGGTTGTGTGTGTGAATATTTGTTTGTGTGTGTGTGTGTGTGTATGTGTGTGTGTGTATATATATATATATATATATATATCTATATATATATATATAAAATCGATGTCATTGTTGTTACTGATGCACACATAAAACTCAACAGCATGTGTGGATCTGTGACAAAAAGGAATCCTTTTGGACTTAAGCCAAATCTTTCTACCTCCAGAAGAGTAAAACCTATTCTGAAACTAATATGCAGCAAACAAGGGACATTTGCCTCCAATGTTGCAAATGACATGTATTATGATCCATATAGGCAACAGTTTCCTACAACCAGAATGCTGGACAGAGAAAAGCTTCCTGGGCAAAAAATATTTATTTTAGGTTTTGAAAGATAGTAGTAGTTTTCCAAGAAGACAAGATAAGTATAAATATTTTCGGAAGAGGCACTAGCAACTAAAACAGGTATAGAGAAATCAAAAAACACAGTGTCTTCTTAAAGCATAAATAGTTTGGTAAAAGTGGGAATTTCTAGTACCCTAGGGGAATGAATCACGGAAGGCTTTTTGGCCATGCACGGATTTTGGATATTATCCTATAAGGATCTTTTAGATGAGTTTGTCCATTATGAAAATATGAGATTAAAAAAAAAGGGTAATGGGGGCCTAATCTGAACGTATCAAAAGGAGGTTGTAGATTGAAGAGTTATTTGGGACGCAACTAAGACTATTCTAGACAGATAAGCAATCACACATGTATAGAAGAAAAAAAAAAGAAAAAGCCCAAACCAAAAAACAGCCTCGCCCTAAGTACCAGGGAACTGGGTCAGTACAGGAAAACTGAACTGGAAGATGTTTTTTTTTTTTTTAATATAAATTTATTTATTTATTTATTTTTGGCTGTGTTGGATCTTCGTTGCTTCACGCAGGCTTTCTATAGTTGCGGTGAGCGGGGGTTACTCTTCGTTGCATTGTACCGGCTTCTCATTGCAGTGGCTTCTTTTGTTGTGAGGCACGGGCTCTAGGCATGTGGGCTTCAGTAGTTGTGGCACATGAGCTCAGTAGTTGTGGCTCACGGTCTCTAGAGCACAGGCTCAGTAGTTGTGGCGCACGGGCTTAGTTGCTCCGCGGCATGTGGGATCTTCCCACACTAGGGCTCGAACTCGTGTCCCCTGCATTGGCAGGAGGATTCTTAACCACTGTGCCACCACAGAAGTCCATTGGAAGATTTTTAATAGAAAAACAGTGGAAACAGTTTCACATCATATTTTTCAGTGGAGGCTTGGGAGGAAACCCACTGTTCTCCAGGAGGTAATTGAATGTTCCCATTTTCTATATTTCAACTGAGAATTTTTTCACTATATTTTGGGCTATTATTTATCTTGGTCCTTGACAATATTCATTTTTGAGGTTATAGTGTATAGTCATTTCTCATTTTGTATTTTTGTTTTTTGTTTTTTTGAAATAAAAAGCATTTTAAAAACTTCTAATAGTTTGTTTTTTTAACCAAAATCAAGTCCTTAGAGACTATAGAAAAATTAAGTGTACAATGGGATGGCAAATTCTGTATATCTAGTACCGGCCTATGGATGTGTATGTAAACACATTATGCTTTCTATAAAAGATCAGGTGAAAACTGTGCCCATGGAGAAGGACTTTTGTGCAGCAGACACACATTCTAATTATTTCATCCTCATTGGCTTCTATACAGCTCAAAGGAGTGTAAGGAAGGGGGTGAAGGTGTAGGAAAGAAAAAAAGTGGTATGTATAGATGGAACTGATGTTAGCAAAAAAGTGCTTTATTACACATCAGGCAGTTTTTTGAGCTTGCTTAGTTCCCGATGGAAGGTTTTCACTGTAGGGGGCAATTGACCATAGGAAATGATCAGTGGGAAGCCTATGAATTGTAAAAAAAAAAACAACAAAGGCTTTTGCAAGTCATTCTATGTGGATAAAATAGGTAAAAATCCTCACATTGGGGGCATTTATGAGGACCCACTGGCCTTACCTCTTTACCTCCCATTTCCCCTAATTGGCTTCACTCCTCAACAACTTCTCTTTTCCTCTTAGGCAATGTGAAATAGACCTTTATACATTACAAGATTTCTTTTATATTTCTATCTGGACAGGGAGAATGGGGAGAAATCATACTGAAAAGGGCAACTTATCATACCTCTTTTTTCCCCCTGTTTATTAAAAAAAATAAGAGTACAACTGAGGGACTTCTGCTGAGTGTGGCAGCCACTTCAGCACTGTAAAAGGGGCTCCAGCTGTAAAGGGTCTCCAGCCAACTAGATGGAGCAGCACTTCTCACCACAGCCACGTTCAGGTTGTCTTTTCCAAACAGACAGCTAAATTAGGAGTTAAGAGATGCCCACGTAGGCTTTTATGCTGCAAATAAAAGATGAAAGAGCCCTAACTTACAGGAAATATTAAAGAAAGAAAAACACCTAGGCGGAAAGCAGAGTAGCTAAATGACTTGCATTTGGGTTTTATTTTGCTGGTCAGGTCACAGGACTCAATATTTTGTTCATTTTAAATTCATTCTAAATTAAACATATTTTTGTGAAAATTTCCCAAAATGGTTAAAATGAAACAGGTCTTTTTCTCTCCTAGGTAATTTTGGGAGACTGGTTGGAATTTGTTAACCCATGTGTGAAAATCGCGTTTACATTCGCATGAATATCTGCAGGTATGTGATGTTCTCATATATAAACATAGATCTACAAATCTCTTTTCAAAGGATAGGTAACCCTTTAGTAACATCAGCCATCTCTGTGGTTCAATGCTGACACCCTTCTGGGTACGGCTCAAAATGACGTCTTTCAAAAATTCATGGAAATAACTCTTTTATTTTGAGATTTTACTATCTTGTACTAGCTTTCATTTTCTTCAATATACTACTAACATACATGCAAAATCTTATCTTTTACATTGCACAATTAACATTTCCATCACAAAAGTCACATCCTGTTTCCTTTTTTTTTTTTGCGGCACGTGGACCTTTCACTGTTGTGGCCTCTCGCGTTGCGGGGCACAGGCTCCGGACGCACAAGCCCAGTGGCCACGGCCCACGGGCCCAGCCGCTCCGTGGCACGTGGGATCCTCTCGGACCGGGGCACGAACCTGTGTCCTTCGCGCCGGCAGGCAGACTCTCAACCACTGCGCCACCAGGGAAGCCCCTGTTTCCTTTTTTAGTGATCTTATTATTTGGGCAGTGCCTTGAAGTTGGCACATGAATCAATGAATATTTATTAAATGAATGAAAGTAACAAAGCCCTAAAATTTATTGATAAGATTACATCTGTCTCTAGGAACTAAAAAATAGCAATAATTAAGAATAAACATTTCATAGTTCATAATCTGTACAAGACGCTGTTTTATTAATTTATATAATCCTCATAAAACTTCATGAGATGTCATTATTAATATCTCAGTGTCACAGATAAGAACAGTGAGATGCAGAGATGTAATGTATTCAAGTTGACAGTGGCAGAGCAAGGATTTGAACCAATGCAGCCTTCAGGCTGTGCTCTTAATTACTATGCTATATATAGCTTTCCTGACAGACTATATTTATTACGTCTGTTGCAAGTGCTTTACATGCACTAATTCATTTGTACCATGAATTCTATTTACAGAAGCTGGCTGTAAGCCATGATGGGTTATATTAGCACTTTCATTGGCCTTTAACAATACCAAACATAGGCTGAGGATTTCATACTTCTGTTGTTTTATTCTAATGCAGTGGTTATAAAAATGTGGATTGGAAAACCAGGGGTCCCCAGTATCCTTTTAGCTCATCCATTTGCATAGTCAAAGCTCTTCTAGATACCAAAGAAAGTGTTTCGTAATTTTTTTGTTCTTTTTCTCTTCACATATTTTATAAAATTTTTTAAAACACGCGGTATTCATTGTGGAAGAGATAAGAAACCCTGAGTGTAAAAACTACAGCAAATAAATGGAAAATTTTAAAAGAAATCATGGACTTGGGATTGGTTCACATTGGCAGGGTAGAAGGACGTGTGCTCACTCCCTCTTGTGAGAGCACCGGAATCACAACTAACTGTCATTGACAGGAAGACACTGGAACTCACCAAAAAATTACCCCACATCCAAAGACAAAGGAGAAGCCACAATTAGACGGTAGAGGGGCGCAATCACAATAAACTCAAATCCGATAATGGCTGGGTGGGCGACTCACAAGCTAGAGAACAATTATAACACAGAAGTACACCCACTGGAGTAAAGGTTCTGAGCCGCACGTCAGGTTTCCCAAACTGGGGGCCCAGCAATGGGAGGAGGAATTCCCAAAGAATCAGACTTTGAAGCCTAGTGGAATTTGGTTGCAGGATGTCTACAGGATTGGGGGAAACAGAGACTCCACTCTCGGAGGGCACACACAAAGTAGTGTGTGCAGCAGGAACCAGGAGGAAGCAGTGACCCCATAGGAGGCTGAACCAGACTTGCCTGCTAGTCTTGGAGGGTCTCCTGCAGAGGTGGGGCATGCCTGTGGCTCACTGCAGGGACAAGGACAGTGGCAGCAGAAGTTCTGGGAAGTACTCCTTGGCCTGAACCTCCCAGAGTCCACCTTAAGCCCCACCAAAGAGCCAGTAGTCTCCAGTTGTGGGTCGCCTCATGCCAAACAACCAACAGGGAGGGAACTCTGCCCCACCCATCAGCAGACAAGCAGATTAAAGTTTTACTGAGCTCTGCCCACCAGAGCAACACCCAGCTCTACCCACCACCAATCCCTCCCATCAGGAAGTTTGCACAAGGCTCTGAGATAGCCTCATCCACAAGAGGGCAGACAGCAGAAGAAAAAAGAACTACAGTTCTGCAGCCTGTGGAATGAAAACCACATTCACAGAAAGATAGACAAAATGCAAAGTCAGAGGACTATGTACCAGATGAGGGAAAGAAGATAAAACCCCAGAAACACAACTAAATGAAGTGGAGATAGGCAACATGCCAGGAACAGAATTCAGAATAATGATAGTGAAGACGATCCAGGACCTCAGAAAAAGAATGCATGCAAAGGTCGAGAAGATGCAAGAAATGTTTAACAAAGACCTAGAAGAATTAAAGAAGAAGCACCTAGAAGAATTAAAGAACAAACAAACAGGGTGAACAATACAATAACTGAAGTGAAAAATACACTAGAAGGAATCAATAGAATAACTGAGGCAGAAGAACGGATAAGTGACCTGGAAGACAGAATGGTGGAATTCACTGCCACAGAACAGAATAAAGCAAGAAAAGAAATGAAGACAGCCTTAAAGACCTCTGGGACAACATTAAACGCACCAACATCCGCATTATAGGGGTCCCAGAAAGAGAAGAGAGAGAGAAAGGACCTGAGAAAATATTTCAAGAGATTATATTTGAAAACTTCTCTAATATGGGAAAGGAAATGGCCACCCAAGTCCAGGAAGCACAGAGAGTCCCAGGCAGGGTAAACCCAAGGAGAAACACGCCAAGATACATAGTAATCAAACTGAGAAAAATTTAAGATAAAGAAAAATTATTAAAAGCAACAAGAGAAGAACAAATAACATACAAGGGAACTCCCATAAGGTTAACAGCTCATTTCTCAGCAGAAACTCTACAAGCCAGAAGGGAGTGGAACGATTATCATAAAGTGATGAGAGGGAAGAAACTACAACCAAGATTACTCTGCCAGCAAGGAACTCATTCAGATTCGATGGAGAAATCAAAAGCTTTACAGACAAGCAAAAGTTAAGAGAATTCAGTACCACCAAACCAGCTTTACAACAAATGCTAAAGGAACTTCTCTAAGTGGGAAACACAAGAGAAAAAAAGACATACAAAAACAAACCCAAAACAATTAAGAAATGGTAATAGGAGCATACATATTGATAATTACCTTAAATGTGAATGGATTAAATGCTCCAACCAAAAGACACAAGTTCGCAGAATGGATACAAAACAAGACCCATATATATGCTGTCTACAAGAGACCCACTTCAGACCTAGGGTAACATACAGACTGAAAGTGAGGGGATGGAAAATGATGTACCATGCAAGTGGAAATCAAAAGAAAGCTGGAGTAGCAATACTCAAATCAGATAAAATAGACTTTAAAATAAAGAATGTTATAAGAGACAAGGAAGGATACTACATAATGATCAAGGGATCAGTCCAAGAAAAAGATATAACAATTATAAATATATATGTACCCAACGTAGGAACACCTCAATATATAAGGCAAATGTTAACACCTATAAAAGAGGAAATCGACAGTAACACAATAATAGAGGGGGACTGACACCTCACTTACACCAATGGACAGATCATCCAGACAGCAAATTAATAAGGAAACACAAGCTTTAAATGACACAATAGACCAGATAGATTTGATTGATATTTATAGGACATTCCATCCAAAAACAGCAGATTACACTTTCTTCTCAAATGCAAACAGAACATTCTCCAGGATAGATCATATCTTGAGTCACAAATCAAGCCTCGGTAAATTGAAGAAAATTGAAATATCAAGCATCTTCTGACCACAACGCTATAACATTAGAAATCAATTACAGGGAAGAAAATATAAAAAAACACCAACACATGGAGGCTAACAAAGAGATCACTGAAGAAATCGAAGAGGAAATAAAAAAATACCTAGAGACAAATGACAATGAAAACATGATGATCCAAAACCTATGGGATGCAGCAAAAGCAGTTCTAAGAGGGAAGTTTATAGCTATACAAGCCTACCTCAAGAAACAGGAAAAATCTCAAATAAACACTCTAACCTTAAACCTAAAGGAACTAGAGAAAGAAGAACAAGCAAAACCCAAAGTTAGTAGAAGGAAAGAAATCGTAAAGATCAGAGCAGAAACAAATGAAATAGAAACAAAGAAGACAATAGCAAAGATCAATAAAACTAGAAGCTGGTTCTTTGAGAATATAACAAAATTGATAAACCTTCAGCCAGACACATCAAGAAAAAGAGAGCGAACACTCAAATCAATAAAATTAGAAATGAAAAACGAGAAGTTACAACAGACACTGCAGAAATAGAAAGCATGATAAAAAACTACTACAAGAAACTCTATGCCAATAAAATAGACAACCTGGAAGAAAAGACAAATTCTTAGAATGGTATAAGCTTCCAAGACTGAACCAGGAAGAAATAGAAAATATGAACAAACCAATCACAAGTAATGAAATTCAAACTGTGATTAAAAATCTTCGAACAAACAAAACTCTAGGCCCACATGGCTTCACAGGTGAATGTTATCAACATTTAGAGAAGAGGTAACAACCAGCCTTCTCTAACTCTTCCAAAAAATTGCAGAGGAAGTCACGCTCACAAACTCATTCTACGAGACCCCCATCACCCTGATACCAAAACCAGACATAGATACTAGAAAAAAGAAAATTACATACCAATATCACTGATTAATATAGATGCAAAAATCCTCAACAAAATACTAGCAAACAGAATCCAACAACACATTAGAACGATCATACACTATGATCAAGTGGGATTTATCCCAGGGATGTAAGGATTCTTCAATATACACAAATCAATCAGTGTGATACACTATATGAACAAATATGATCATCTCAGTAGATGCAGAAAAAGCGTTTGACAAAATTCAACACCCATTTATGATTAAAAAAACTCTCCAGGAAATGGACATAGAGGGAAGCCACCTCAACATAAAAAAGGCCATATACAACATACCCACAGCAAACATCATTCTCAATGGTGAAAAACTGAAAGCATTTCCTCTAAGATGAACAAGACAAGGATGTGCCCTCTCACCACAGCGATCAGAGAATAAAAAGAAATAAAAGGAAAAGAAGAAGTAAAACTGCCACTGTTTGCAGATGACTTGATTCTATACATAGATAATCTTAAAGATGCCACCAGAAAACTACTAGAGCTAATCAATGAATTTGGTAAAGTAGCAGGATACAAAATTAATGCATAGAAATCTCTTGCATTCCTATACACTAACAATGAAAGATCAGAAAGAGAAATTAAGGCAAGAGTCCCAATCACCATTGTAACAAAAAGAATAAAATACCTAGGAATAAACCTGCCTAAGGAGATAAAAGACCTGTACTCAGAAAACTAAAAGATACTGATGAAACACATCAATGATGACACAAACCGATGGAGAGATATACAAGTTCTTGGATGGGAGGAATCAATATTGTGAAAATGACTCTGCTACCCAAAGCAATCTACAGATTCAATGCAATCCCTATCAAATTACCAATGGCATTTTTTTACAGAACTAGAACAAAAAAATCTTAAAATTTGTATGGAGACACAAGAGATCCCGCATAGCCAAAGCAATCTTGAGGGAAAAGAATGGAGCTGGAGGAATCCGACTCCCTGACTTTAGACTATACTACAAAGCTACAGTAATCAAGACAATATGGTACTGGTACAAAAACAGAAATATAGATCAATGGAACAGGTTAGAAAGCCCAGAGATAAACCCATGCACCTATGGTCAAGTAATCTATGACAAAGGAGGCACGATATGGAATGGAGAAAAGACATCTCTGCAGTAAGTGGTGCTGGGCAAACTGGACAGCTACATGTTAAAGAATAAAATTAGAACACTCCCTAACACCATACAGAAAAATAAACTCAAAATGGATTAAAGACCTAAATGTAAGAACAGCCACTATAAAACTCTTAGAGGAAAACATAGGAAGAACATTCTTTGAAATAAATCACAGTAAGATCCTTTTGATCCACCTCCTAGAATAATGGAAATAAAAACAAAAATAAAGAAATGGAGCCTAATAAAACGAAAAAGCTTTTGCACAGCAAAGGAAACTGTAAACAAGATGAAAAGACAACCCTCAGAATGGGAGAAAATATTTGCAAATGAAGCAACTGACAAAGGATTAATCTCCAAAATGTCTAAACAGCTCATGCAGGTCAATATTAAAAAAACCAGTCAACCCAATCCAAAAATGGGCAGAAGACCTAAATAGACATTTCTCCAAAGAAGACATGCAGACAGCCAAGAGGCACATGAAAAGCTGCTCAACATCACTAATTATTAGAGAAATGCAAGTCAAAACTACATTGAGTTATCACCTCGCACCAGTTAGAATGGGCATCATCAGAAAATCTACAAACAACAAATGCCGGAGAGGATGTGGAGAAAAGGGAACCCTCTTGCACTGTTGGTGGGAATGTAAATTGATACAGCCACTATGGAGAACAGTATGGAGGTTCCTTAAAAAACTAAAAATAGGATTATCATATGATCCAGCAATCCCACTACTGGACATATACCCAGAGAAAACCATAATTCAAAAAGACACATGCACCTCTATGTTCATTGCAGGACTATTTACAATAGCCAGGTCATGGAGGCAACCTAAATGCCCATTGATAGAGGAATGGATAAAGAAGAAGTGGTACATATACACAATGGAATATTACTCAGCCATAAAAAGGAACAAAATTGGGTCATTTGTAGAGATATGGATGGACTTAGGAACTGTCATACAGAGTGAAGTAAGTCAGAAAGAGAAAAAGAAATATCGTATACTAACACATATATGTGGAGTCTAGAAAAATGGTACAGATAAAGTGGTTTGCAAGGCAGAAATAGAGACACAGATGTAGAGAACAAACATATGGATACCAAAGGGGGAAAGCGGTGGGTGGGGAGTGGTGGGATGAATTGCGAGATTGGGATTGACATCTATACACTAACATGTATATGTATCTATTTTACTAATATGTAAACTAGATAGCTAATTAAGAAAATAAATCATGCATCTGCTCCTTAAATCCATTAATTTTAAGGAGAAGGGGTTTTGAGGTCACCCATATCCCACCGAACTGGATCTATTAACTACTGAACCATCTTAAATTCCTTATTAAAGATGTAACAAGTGATGATTATTCCACAAATTTTAAGAATGATTCTTTACTCTCTAACTTCTGTTAATGGGATGCCAATACTTTAGTGTATGTACATTTTACCATTTCCAGTAAAGCTGCTCTTTCCTCTAATCCATACCAAAGTTATGTTAAGGTAATACTAAAATAAGCACTAGTTATTCCTAATTCTATAAAGACAACCAACAAATTCTTATATATTAATTTTACATCCCCATGTGATTCCCTAATTGAACTTCTAGGGAGAAATACCAGGAATGAAAATGTTCTAATTAAAAATACATAATTCCATAAGCTTTGCCGTTCACACAAATGCTTAATTCCTAGGCTATGTAAGTTTTTTTCAGTCTGCAGTTAGCTGTTTAATCGTTTCCTAGGACCAGTATAAAAGTCATTACTTATTTTAAGATATTCATACAGAGAGGCATCATTATAGTCCATTGCAATCAGTATATTAGTTATCTTATAACTAGTTCCAAATTTGGGCTCTGGTTTTTTATTTTTAACATGAATAAGTTTGTGTCCTTCAGATATGGTATTACTATTACATGTACTATATGTAACTATCCTACACATAAACATCAGACTTTGTAGACATCTATCCACCATTAAGTTAAAGGGTGGCATCTTTATGATATATACTAATCTCAAAGCATATTCTTCTCAATTAAACATAATTAGAATTTTTGATAACAAAGAAAATAATTAATAATAAAACTTTTTAATCTACTGTATAAGCATCACCTTCCTTGAAATTTCTGGGTTAGACCTAGATTCATTGACATAGACTGTCTCTTCTATTACACTTCTATAATATTCCTTAGGCAAAATTATCTGCCAATTACAGAATAGAAAAAGTGTGGTGGGAAGACTCTAAAAATGACCCCCAGTGACCCTGCCTCCTGGTATTGGGCATCTTTGTGTAATCCCCTGCCCTTGAGTGTAGGTTTGACCTGTGACTTGCTTCTAACCAGTAGAACACAGCAGAGGGGATGAAATGTCATTTCCATGATTAGGTACATAAGATTATAACTTCCCTTTTGCTAGAAAATTGTCTCACTTGCATAGTCAATTTGCACAGTTTAACAAAGTAAGCAGCTGTGTGTAGATACCCATGTGATAATGAATTGAGGGCATCCTTTGGCCAATAGCCAGCAAGTGGCTGAAGCTCTCAATCTAACAATATTCAATAAACTGAATTCTGTCAACAAGCATATGACTATGAAAGCAGATCCTTTCCCAGTTGTGTTTTCAGATAAAAACCCAGTCATGGCCGGCACCTTGTTTGCCACTTTCAGATGAGACCTCAAAGCAAAGAACCCAGATGAGCTGTAGCCAGACTACTGACCCACAGAAACTGTGACATAATAGATGGGTGCTGTTTTAAGCCTCTAATTTAATGGTATTATTGTACCATAATATTATTATACCAGTGTTATAATGCAGCATCAGAAAATTAATATAGTAACTCAGGCACCTGTTCTCTTTGAAGCCAGAAACAGAATTAGGGCTTTGATTCCTAGAGATGCTCCTCTTCTTAAAAGTAAAAAAAATAACTAAATTATATGAAAATATGGGAATGAACCTAGAATGCTGAGAAAATAAGTGGCACTGAGGATTACAAAAATATGAAATCCAGTTGTATACTGTACAATGAGTAGAATACTGGCCCTTGCAAAACAGTTTCATACTTAACTAATGTGGAAAAAATATTTATGATCATGACCAAGAGCCTGGTTATATCAGCCTCTTATGAACCCATTTCTTTTTTAATTTAAATCTTCACTTATATATTTTTCATACATTTAAAGTTTCCAATTGACCAATAAAAAATATTAATCCATGGTTCCTCTTTGAATAAGTGAAATTGTCTTAATAGAAGAATTTGTCACATTTTATCTTCAGATTCACAGCTACCTTTACTTTGTCTATGCTGATTTTTATTTCACTTTTGCTTTTTTTCTGATGATAATCTTGATGTTAGAATGGTTATATTTTTCTGAGAACTATAAGTTTCAGTGTGAAGTTAGCAGCATTATATGTTGCCTTTTAAATTCTATGCCTATGTATATAGAGGATTTCATCTTGGCCTTTTAAAAAATCACTACTTTAGCTCACACATGAAGGAAAAAGAGAGACCATGCCCATGAAAATTATACCAATGCTTTTCAGCACAATAAGTCAACAATAGAATTAAAATAAAATAAAATAAAATAATTATTTGAGACAATACATTTTATGCATTAAACTTGGACTTCTACAGAGCTGATCTTTAGGTGTATCTTGTGAAAAGCTATAGAATGAATTCCTCCAGGATTACTTTTAAAGGAAGAAATTAAATTTTCCATGCAACACCATTATGTATATAAGAAAAAATATTCATAGATGCATGATAAACATTTTAATTGGATTACACTTTTATAGCTAGAACTGAAATATAATTTTATGTCACAAGCATTCAGGCACATTTTATCAATTTTATGTTCTTTTACCCATATGAAATGTGTGATATATGATATAAATATACACACACTTTGTATAGGAGTTACATTTTTGAAGGCTAAAAACAAAAAAAGCCAGAGAAAATGTCAATAGAAGATGCTTGCCTTTATCTTAATGCTGTGTTTTAAACTAAGAGAATATTCACTATAACTACATATTTGCCATCCTTGCTCAGGCTGATGATACTATTTTGAATTCGAAAAACATTATCAAGACTTGCTCAAAATGAACTACCAAGTAACTGTGGTTCTATAGTGACTTCAGAAAACAGAACACCCTGTCTTCCATGACTGACTGATCTAGGACTGTGGAAACAAACTATAGGGAAAGTCCATTAACTGAAGTACCTCTTTGAAAACTGGAGAAGGAAGATGGTCATTGTCAGACTCTAACCCTGATAGGTGAAATATAATTACTAAAATTTCATACATAGGAATGCTAAGTTAGTTTTGTCTCTCTGGGATATTGGGATAAAACAATGAGTTAATTCTTCTACCATTCCTGAACAAAGGTCTTAGAAGAGTAGCTGGAAATGGTTGATGAGATATTAGTAGAAAGGATGAATATTAAAATGTCTTGAAATAATACACTGTATACTGAGTGTGTCAAAAGTTTAAAGCTTTGAAAAGCAGAAGGAAAAGATCTTCTGGAGAGACAGCCATGGTGATAGGAGTGATATTGGTAGGATTGTCAGGGTGACGGCTGATGGTGAGCAGAAGGGGTGTTTTGCTCTGGAGTGTTTGGAAGGGCACAAATATGTGGAATACATACACATCAAATATTCTATTCAGTAGTCTTTTGTAAATGTTATTACTGTTTGGATTCTTTATACAGTATAAGCCTGACTGAGCAGAATAAAATGCTCTCAAATATCAATTTTCCACACCCATGAATAGCCTAGCTGTTTAAGTCATGAGGCATTAACATTGACACAAACAAATCACAAGGATAGAGCACCCTATGTGCAAGGCACACACCTAGCAAGAAATGTCATCTTGTAAACTCAAAACTGCATAAACATAATACCTGGAGACACACATATACACAAATGCTTAAAACTGCATGTATAACTTTGTGTCTCAAAAAGATGTAGCCCAAAAGTTTAGATGTTTGTATTAACAGAGAACTTAAAAAAAAACACAAAACAAAAATAAACTCTATATTGCTTGTCGTAAAACTTTTTTGTTTACATTGATTTTTTTTTTTTTTTTGTAAAACAAGATGAAATCTCAAGAAAACAAAGATTTGGAATGATTAATAAAGCACCTTGCATGATTTGATGATGCACATATAATCACGGTATTTGAGAAGTCAGTTCCTCTTAATATGACCTCCATATAGAAATAGCAACTCCAAGTTTTTCTCCCCTTTTGTAGGATATGGGTAAGTGAGTGCGTGTGTTTTATTCATTGTGCATCTCTGGAGAAAATCAGGTCACCTTCAATGATCTTATCAGTCAAAGAAAATAGGACTGCTTCACAGAGCTATTAAAATGGAAGAGAATTAAAATGTATAAAAAGCTTTCAGATGCCAGGATCAAAGGGAAAAATGTCACAGACTAGTCAGGGATTTCTGCCTTTGCTGAAATTCATGATTTTGATTAACATGAAGTTGTATATGGCTATAACATTGTAAGCAGTTGTAATAAAATAAAGTAGGAAACAAAGACCAAGGACATTACAGAAACATGGAGGAAAGCATCAAAAAAATACTTCTAACAAGTGGAAAAAATAAACAACTAGACGAGAATTATAATAATATGCTTTTTGGTAATTTATGTCTGATTCACAAAATGCTTTAGCATATACCAGGGAATTTAACCCTCACAAGTGAGGAAAGAATTGTTACCAATACTTCACTGAGATGGAGATGAAGTTGAAGAGAGTTATAAATTTGTGCAAGTTCAAAGAACTAGTAGGCAACAGGCAACTGTTTTCTTCCATGTCTCTAAAAACGACCAATAGAACACTGTAAAATCTCCATAAATATTTGTTAAATGAATAAGCTTGCATTTAAGCCTATTTTTCCTAATTCCAAATCTAATGTTCTTTCCAGTCAGCTGACTTCCTTAATAAGTGATGAATTTATGCAAAACCATTTCTATTTTATTTGAAACATTACTGAGAGAGAAGTAAATGAAATATTTATGAGGAGTCTGTTTTTAAAATAGAATAAACAGGAGTAGTATCTTAGGATGACAGTGTCAAACCAGGATGGAAAAAAATCGATTCACTTATTTCTTTTGGTTTGTTTTTCTTTTTGTTTTGGCTGTGTTGGGTCTTTGTTGCTGCTCGCGGGCTTTCTCTAGTTGTGGCGAGCGGGGCTACTCTTCGTTGCGGTGCACAGGCTTCTTATTGCGGATTCACCTATTTTGACTGGGACTAATAAGAATACCATAATACTATCACTCAACAGATTATGTCTTAATTACATGTAAAAGATTTGAGCACTTCTTATGAGTTAACACAGAGAAATGGAAAGATAAGTATTATACATATCCATAGTCACTTCTCCTAGTTGTACCAACTATTAATGTTTTGTCACATTTGTGCTTTCTTGCTCTCTTTTTTGCATGTTCTCTCTGTGTCTTTCTTTCCTTTTTTTTTTTTTTTTTTTTTTTTTGCTAAACCATTTGAAATCATGTTTGGGACCTCCAGTTTGTGCCCAGCATGTACAAAGCTGGAAAGTATGCCAACTCAATGAAAAATAACTAGACAAATTACAAATTCACAACTTTTCTTGAACCAGGAAGCTGAGATTGCAGGAATACCACCTAGCCTAAAATCTAAAGAAAGATGTGCCTATAAGGAGATAGGATAAGCTAGCATTTGTTTGCTTGGTAACAGATTGGTAAGGAAGAGCGTGGGCCTGGCAGCTGCAGATAGAATAGAAATTCTCTCACTTTCAGGCCCTTGTTGTAGAAACTTGAGGCCAGAGATACAAGGGAACAGCAGCCACCATAGCAAAGGCAAGAAATCTCACTCACACACTCACATTCCCTTCCCCTATCTCTCCTATAGAAGCAAAGCTTTAAACTGTAGGGAGAAGTGCCTTCAGGAAGGGATGAAAACCCATTGCAGCTGGGGATAGGAAACAAACAAAACCAAACCTCTATACCTTTCCCAGAGTTATAGCTTGTAGGAGGGCAGGAAGACTGAGACAGCCACACCCCTGAAATCCAGGGACATAGTGTTTGCCTAAAACAGAGACTTAATCAGAACAGGAATGACCCTCCAACCACTGTATCCCAAAGCTGCAAGGAGTTCAGTGAAGTCTAACAGTGGGATTCAACTTTGGGAGTTTCAAAAAACATGTGGGTAGAGACTCTCTGAGGTACAGTGCAAAGAGAAGACCCCAAAGATGAGGATGGAACAGACATTGAGAAAAACCCACTGACAAACCAATCCTCACCCTAAACACAGTTATCCCCAAAAGGATTTGAAGCCAGTGGTACACTGATGGTCATCACAGCAAATCTAAACCAGCACTACTCCTAACTAGATTGACTCAAATTCCCACACTAATGGCCTACCAGAAGTAAAAACATGCCGCTTCCAGATATAGATACTATATAGTTTCTGTTTTTCTACCTGAGATGTCCAGCTTTCAACAAAAAAAATTATAAAGTATGTGAGAAAACACACAAAAAAACATAGGCTTCCCCCTCGATGCAGAAGAAGAGTGTTCTTATGAAACCTTTCATAAGCTAAAATGGTATAAAGTGAAGAAGCAATTACCTTAGAACACATCTTGCTAACACATGCATGAAATAAATTGATATAGAGCACAGATGTTCACCAACACAGTTCAACTCTGTGGTGGCTTGATGCTGAGATTCTGAGTGTAGTCCCCAGGAGAGGAGGTTGATGGTGCCACTCTCACTGCTTGGGGTGCACCCTGCCTCTATAAAGCCGAACTCTGTTTTTGCTTTTCACTTTTTTTTTTTTTTTGATAAAAGCAAAAATCCGGTTCTGATTTCTTTCAGTTAGTGAAAACAGGCACTAATGTAGGTTTTTTGTAAAATTCAAGCGGCATAAAGTGAACTTCCTAGAAGTGGGGGTTACCTGTACAACCAAGGGACAAGGCAGTCAACAGAACCAGGATCAGATATGATACAGATATTGAAACTATCACAAAGAGAACTTAAAATAACTATGATTAATATATTAAAGCTCTAATGGAAAACATTATATGCAACATCAGCAGGGTGCTTTCTACAGATGGATGGAGAAAATCAATTGGATATGTTAGCCATGGAAAATACAGCAGCAGTGATGAAGAAAGCCTTCAACAGTCTCTGGCAGACTCGACACACCTGAAGAAAGAAAGCTGAAAGAGCTGGGAACTACCATGGATGGGTTCCATCGTTCTTTTGAATACATTCAGGACTATGTCACCATTTACGGTCTGAAGATTTGGCAGGAAGAAGTATCTCGTATTATAAATTACAATGTGGAACAAGAGCGTAAAAACTTCTTAAGAACAAAGATTCAAGACTGGCAAAGTATGTACCAGTCCATATGTACCAGTCCACTCATATTCCAATACCAAAGTTTACCCCTGTGGACGAGTCCATAACATTTATTGGTTGACTCTGCAGAGAAATCTTGCGGATCACGCACCCAAAGTAGGTGTATCTGAATTCCACTGAAGAGCTTATTTTTCTTTTTTTTTTGGATTTAAAAAGTTTTAATAAACCAGAGAGTCCACAGACCCAAGTGAGTAAAATGTTAGCTGGAAAGCAAGAGAAGCATAGACTAAAATAAGAGGTGGCTGAATAGACCTTATAATTGTTTTCATCTATATGTGTTTGGACTGGGGTCTCCTCAGTCACACTGAGGAAAGCATGCAGCC
Organism: Tursiops truncatus; assembly: GCF_011762595.2. Lineage (NCBI taxonomy): Eukaryota > Metazoa > Chordata > Mammalia > Artiodactyla > Delphinidae > Tursiops > Tursiops truncatus. Next base: position 88,304,793 of record NC_047043.1, on the reverse strand, counting down.
TCAGAGAAACTGAAGTTAATAAACCCATTAGAAAGGCTCCAATTGTGGCAGGAACAAGGGTGTGAGCTAAGTAGATGTGATATATGTTTAGAGACACTGTCCATGGCATTCAAAGTCCAGTGGAATTGAAGATAAGTCAATAGGAATATTTAAACTAAAATACAAAGAGAAAAATGAGTGAACAAAGCAGAACAGAGGCTCCAGGAGCTGTCATACAATATCAAACTGTCTAACACATGTGTAATTGGAATTCCAGAAGAAGAACATGAGACCAGGGAAGAAGGAACATCAATCAAGATTAAAAATATGCAGGTAAGTTATAATCAAACAGAAAATCAAGACAAACAGAAAATCTGAAAGACAAACAAAGAGAAAGGACACAGGAAAACAAATACAAAAATTACAGAAACGTCCCTTCAGAAGTCATGCAGGTGAGAAGAAAATGGAGTGATATCTTTAAAGCACTGAAAAAAAAATCTGTCTGCCCATAATTGTATACCCAGTGAAAATATCTTTCACAAATGAAGGAGATGTTAAGATTTTCTTTAGACAAACAAAATACAGAGTATATTGTCAGCAGACCTGCAGTAAAAGATATATTAAAGAAAGCTCTTCAGGCAGAAGGAATGTGATGCTAGACAGAATCTAGACAGGAAAATTGTGTGCTAAAAATAGAATAAACAAAGGTAAATGTACAATTCAGTTTTTTAAAATTGCTTTGACAGTAAGTTGCAAAATATCACATTTCATCTCTAAATACCTCAGCATTTATTTCCAAAGAAAAGGATATTATCCTTCAATAATCATGATAATATTAGCACAATTGAGAAATTTAATATAGATACAACATTTCATTATAGCCTATATTAAAATTTATCCAACTGGCCAAAAACATATATCCTTTGTATCTGCTTTTGTTTCCCAGGATCAAAGCAAGACTGTGTTTTCAATATAATCTCTTTAGTTTTTTAATCTGGAACAGTTCTCCAAAGTTTACTTTTATCACATTGATGTTTTTGAAGATCCTGGGCTGTGGAGACAGTTGCCCAATCTAAACTGTATGGTGGTTTCCACAAGATTAGATTCAGGTAAAATATTGTTGGCAAGACTATCACATGTGTGATGTTCTCTACTTCCTATTGTATGAGGGAGCCTGTTATGTCAGTTAGTCTCTTTATTAGTGACGCTGTTTGATCACTTGGCTAGAGTGGATTGTGCACATCTTGCCACTGTGGAAGTCTCTTTCTCTGTAATGAAGAAGTAATCTGTGTACTGATAATTTGAGATCATGCATAGTACATTTTATTCTCTAATAAATTATAAACATTCTAACTCCCATCGAAGCTAAACATCTATAAATTTGCTTCTATACTCATTGCTTCTATTTCCACACTCCTCGTTCACTGAATTCAGTTTTACTCTTTATCTCATAAATAAACAGGTTAGCTCAATTAATGTATCACATGACATACTTGTCATCACATCTATAGATTTATATATTTTTTAATTATCCATTTACTTGACCACTCAATGGTCATATGTGGTTGTCTCCCCTGAAAACACTCTTTTTCTTTGCTTTTTGTGATAAAACACTCTCTAGTTTGCTTCATATCTTTGTGGTTACTACTTCTTCACCTTTGCATGGTAAATATTCTCTATCAGCCACTCTTTTGATAACCAGCTTGAATAAAGTTGTCTCTAGTTTGGTCATAGTGCCTCTGCTCTCATCTATGCTTACCATATTTTATTCATACTTATGGCATGATGATTGCCAAATTCACCCTGGCTGTAACTTATCCTTATTCTTTTTGTTCCATGGATATTTATTTTTGTACTGAACACTTCTACAGGAATAATAAACTTACAAAGAAGAAGGAACTCATGGTCAAAACCCAGATCTGGTTATCTTCCCTCTTTCCTTCAGAAATGGCATCATGATTGTTCATTAGACACCTGGGAATCCTCCTTAACATCATCTGGTCAAAACCCAGATCTGGTTATCTTCCCTCTTTCCTTCAGAAATGGCATCATGATTGTTCATTAGACACCTGGGAGTCCTCCTTAACATCTTCCTCTCACCTCTCTACATAACACAATGCCAAGTCCAATTGTTAGCCCTTCAATTCAGTCCTAATTCTACTTAAATAGTTCTACTGCTACACCCAGATCCTTACACCAAACCATTGTGTTTTTTAGCCTTGATTACGGTGATTGCCTTTTAACTGCCTTTTAACTCTCACTCTTTTTATTCTTTCAATATATTCACCATTGAGGAGACAATGTAATCTTTTCAGTTTACAAATTTGTTCATTTCTTTCTTGTTCCTCTTCCCTATCCTACGTCTTCCTTCCAGCTAGAAAATCTTAAATGACTACATTCTTTTGGGACAAAGAGAAAACCCTTAATAATTTATAAAAAGACCTACAAATTCCTATTTGGTTTGGTCCTGCCTCTCCCTGTTGCTTCATCTGCTCTTCCCGTTTTTACTATCTGCTCTACCCTTCTATTGGCCTTGAACTACTTGTGTTTCCTCCCACCTAGTTTTCCTTGGAGTTTATTTTTGCTTATGTCACAACAAATGCCTCTTCTCCACTGTATATAACTAATGGTCAATTACTATTCATATTTTAGACAGTCAGTTCCTCAAGGTAGTCTTCTTTGGAGTCAGATGTGCTACCATTACACCATGAGGTCCTGTGGGGGCCCCTGAAGGTAGTCTTTTTCGAATTCCCCAAACCAAGAGAGATTTCCTGTTACAGGCTCTTAAAGTCATTTGTCTTTTAGGGCACTAATCACAGATGTGTTTGTGTGTGTGTGTGTGTAAGAATAAACAATCATTGGACTACAAGCTTTATAAGGATTGGTCCATGTCAGTTTTGCTCAGTACTTTACCTACAGCACGGAGCTTGGTATCTTAACTCAGTTTTATTCATTGGGTTCCTCCTATATGTTTCTCACTGATTGAGGCTTTGGGGATATAGAAGTGAAGAGTAGAAGACATGTTACTAATAGTTGTTAAATGGTTGACTGTGATTTTATGAGATTACTGTTGACTCCAAAATCAACACAGATAGTTTCTAATTATACTTCCTACCACAATTACAATCTGGAAAGAAAAAAGAGAGAAGGATTTAGTGGCTGTCATTACCATTGCTCAAACCACAGGTCACATTTATGACAGAAAACCTGACAGAAAAACGTTTGTGATGGGAAATCTGGAAAGTTCACAGGATACAGCTAAATAATTTAGTTTGGGGTACAGTCCATTCTACTGCATATAAAAAGATTCAGTCTGAAAAATGTGTCCTCTATATCTTTGTATTTAAAGAAATAAAAAGTTGCAGGGTACAAAATTAATGCACAGAAATCTCTTGCATTCCTATACACTAAGGATGAAAGAACAGAAAGAGAAATTAAGGAAACAATCCCATTCAACATTGCAACAAAAAGAATAAAATACCTAGGAATAAACCTACCTAAAGAGGTAAAACACCTGTACTCAGAAAACTATAAGACAAAGTGAGGTTTACCCCAGGAATGCAAGGACTCTTCAATATACGCAAATCAATCAGTGTGACAAACCTTATTAAACTAAAGGAGAAAAACCATATGATCATCTCAGTAGATGCAGACAAAGCTTTTGACAAAATTCAACACCTAGTTATGATAAAAATCCTCCAGAAAGTAGGCATAGAGGGACCTTACCTCAACATAATAAAGGCCATATATGACAAAACCACAGCCAACATCATTCCCAATGGTGAAAAACTGAAACCATTTCCTCTAAGATCAGGAACAAGACAAGGTTGTCCACTCTCACCACTATTATTCAACATAGTCTTAGAATGTGTAGCCACAGCAATCAGAGAAGAAAAAGAAATAAAAGGAATCCAAATCAGAAAAGAACAAGTAAAACTGTCACTGTTTGCAGAAGACATGATACTATACATAGAGAATCCTAAAGATGCAACCAGAAAACTACTAGAGCTAATCAATGAATTTGGTAAAGTACCAGGATACAAAATTAATGCACAGAAATCTCTTGCATACCTATATACTTATGATGAAAAATCTGAAAGAGAAATTAAGGAAACACTCCCATTTACCACTGCAACAAAAAGAATAAAATACCTAGGAATAAACCTACCTAAGGAGACAAAAGACCTGTATGCAGAAAACTATAAGACATGGATGAAAGAAATTAAAGATGATACAAACAGATGGAGAGATATACCATGTTCTTGGATTGGAAGAATCAACATTGTGAAAATGACTCTACTACCCAAAGCAACCTACAGATTCAATACAATGCCTATCAAACCACCAATGGCATTTTTCACAGAATTAAAACAAAAAATTGCACAATTTATATGGAAACACAAAAGACCCCGAATAGCAAAGGAAATCTTGAGAAAGAAAAATGGAGCTGGAGGAATCAGGCTCCCAGACTTCATACTATACTACAAGCTACAGTAATCAAGACAATATGGTACTGGCCCAAAAACAGAAATATAGATCAGTGGAACAGGATAGAAATCCACAGATAAACCCACACACCTATGGTCAGCTAATGTATGACAAAGACAGTCTCTTCAATAAATGGTGCTGGGAAAACTGGACAGCTACTTGTAAAAGAATGAAATTAGAACACTCCATAACACCATATATAAAAATAAATTCAAAATGGATTAAAGACCTAAATGTAAGACCAGACACTATAAAACTCTTAGAGGAAAACATAGAACACTCTTTGACATAATAACAGCAAGATCTTTCTTGACCCACCTCCTAGAGTAATGGAAATAAAAACAAAAATAAACAAATGGGACCTAATGAAACTTAAAAGCTTTTTCACAGCAAAGGAAACTATAAAGGAGACAAAAAGATAACCCTCAGAACGGGAGAAAAAACTGCAAATGAATCAACGGACAAAGGATTAATATCCAAAATATTTAAACAGCTCATGCAGCTTAATATAAAAAAACAAACAACCCAATCCAAAGATGGGCAGAAGACCTAAATAGACATTTCTCCAAAGAGGACATACAGAAGCATATGAAAAGCTGCTCAGCATCACTAATCATTGGAGAAATGCAAATCAAAACTACAATGAGGTGTCACCTCACACGAGTTAGAATGGGCATCATCAGAAAATCTATAAACAACAAATGCTGGAGAGGGTGTGGAGAAAAGGGAACACTCTTGCACTGTTGGTGGGAATGTAAATTGATACAGCCACTATGGAGAACAGTATGGAGTTTCCTTAAAAAACTAAAAATAGAGCTACCATATGACCCAGCAATCCCACTGCTGGTCATATACCCAGAGAAAACCATAATTCAAAAAGACACGTGCACCCCAATGTTCATTGCAGCACTATTTACAATAGCCAGGTCATGGAAGCAACCTAAATGCCCATCGACAGAGGAATGGATAAAGAAGAAGTGGTACATATATACAATGGAATATTACTCAGCCATAAAAAGGAGCAAAATTGGGTCATTTGTAGAGACGTGGATGGACCTAGAGACTGTCATACAGGGTGAAGTAAGTAAGACAGAGAAAAACAAATATTGTATATTAACGCATATATGTGGAATCTAGAAAAATGTTAGAGATGAACCGGTTTGCAAGGCAGAAATAGAGACCCAAATGTAGAGAACAAAAGTACGGACACCAAGGGAGGAAAGTGACAGGGGTGGTGGTGGTGGTAGTGGGATGAATTGGGAGATTGGGAATGACATATATACACTAGTATGTATAAAATGGATAACTAATAAGAACCAGCTGAATAACAAATAAATAGGAAAAAAAATAAAGAAATAATTCTTCTCATTGCCTCTCAGAGGGTATTCTGCAGGCTCCCATGCCAATTAAGAGACATTTAGTAAATTGGGTGCTTCTGAAGAGATGTACAGATTTGTTAGTTTTACCTCTGGCTGTAGCTAAATGAACAGGAAATTCTTAGAGGAAAAATAAAGCCTTTGCAAAAATGGATGTATTGTGTGGGTAACAGAGAAATGCCTCAAGGTGAGATTTGCAGAGAAGACCCATTTTATACAGGGCTATATTAAATTAAATAAGTATTTGGAATCTCTAGGGAGAGGCACTATGGAGATATTTGAATGAGCACAAAGTTAAGTAGCAGTGAATGTAGAATTTCCTATTACTGGTGTTTTCTCCAGTGAACTTTGTAAGCCCTTTGTGAGGCAGAAATATCCTATGCATCAGAAAATCATAGAATATCATAGATAGAAAGGAATTAATAATTCATCAGTCCAATTCCATCAATTTATAAATAAAGAAACTGAAGTCTATAATAGTAACATGATTCTTCTGGTGTTGGCCATTAGTGGCATATCTGAGATTAGAATACTGATCGAATCTGTTATTCTAGGTTCCTTCTACAAGAAAAATACTAGGAAATTGGCACTTCTGGAGAGTTTTTTGCTTGTAATCCAATTTCCATGTCTTTTCAGATTCTACAAATGCATTATTTTTGTCAACTACAAAGTAAAATGAAGGTGAAAATAACATTATAGGTCAAGCAATAAAAGATAATCTCAACAGAAACTCACATGAAGACAGTGTGATAAAATGAACAACCTTGGGTTTGGGGATTGGATAGATCTGTGTTCAAATCCCAACTCTGTCATATACTAGCTATGTGAAATTGGACAGTTATTTACCTTCTCTTCATTAGTTTCCTTTATCTAAAATGGGGATAATAATACCTATTTCCCTTTAGAGTTTTCTGAGAATTAAATGAAATCATTCATGTAAAGCTCTTAGCACAATATTGGGCACATGTTGGCAAGCTTAATAAAGGGAGTTATTTTTACTGGAGCATTCACACTAAAGTCTATGCAAACTGCCAGATGATTTAAGAGCATTTAGCATAAGGGATGGATTTCCAAAAGAAGAAGCCAGAAATGAGACAGTAATAAACAGAACTGGACTGATTAACTCCTACTGAAAAGAAGTAAGATGATAATATATATAACCACAGTCTGTAAGTATAGTTAGGATGTTAAACATCCTCTGTTTCCAGAATGAAAGAGAGTAATCCTTAAAAATGTCCTCTCTTTAAGGTTTGCCTGGGAGATGTCACAGCTGGCAGGAAGGCCAGAAGGAAAACAACATCTCCAGATAGGAAGACAAGTAGGTTAAATGAGCAATGGCACTGAGTCAGCTCAAGTGTGATATAAATAGTGCTGAGTTCTGTCTCAGTTTTGTAAGCAGAGACCTTGGCCTGAACCCATCCGCTTCTGGAGAAAGATCTTCCAGTAGGAAGACATGTACCTTATGTGAAATGGGCAGAGATTCCTGCCTCTGATGGTGAACAGCCAAGTAAGACACTAAGGGACTAGCAGACTGGAGGCCAGATGCCTCTAAATCATTTTATAAAAGAGACAGCTTGCCTCATGAGAGATCTGTAGATAGAAACTTGCCTTCTCTCCAACGTGTAAAGGTTGCTTTTCGAGAAATCTGACTGTTCTCTTCGATCCTCTGGGACATAGTTGATTCCGGGTTTTAGTGAGATGCTTAATATTTCAAAAGTATGGGTTAAGTTGTGAGATACACATAGCACACACACACATATACACACATAAATATGAGCATCACAGGCTGTCCCCGCTTTTCACAAGAATTCCTGGACACTGTTAGAAATGGTACACTAAAGTGGGCACAGGGTACTGAGTAAGGCAGAACAATCTGGAATGGCCATTTACTTACAGTACAATGTTGGAAACAACCTACCTAAGTCTCAGTTTCTTCATCTAAAACTTTTACTGTAAGCATTAAATGAGATACTAAGTAATCTAGAAGCTGACACATGGTGGCTTAATCATTGTTAGTTCCCTTCTTTCTTATCTTCTTCCTTCCTAACACATTGCTTTTATGTTAAAAGCCTCTTTTGGTTTTTAATTTTTTATAACCAGTAATATCTGCAGAAGCCAATATACTCCTGCTGTTTTTGGAGACCCTCAGAAACTGATGGAAGAGTGAATGTGGGTTCAGAATAGTGAAAAATACTATCTTTTTAGGCACCTCTGAGAAAGTAGGTACATAGTTGGAAGAGAGAGAAGTATGAAGTTTGTGTAGTTACTCTTCACAGAGCACATGAGGGGAGTGGGTTTCATGAGAGGAATCCTGAAGCAGCTGTCAACCTCCATGGAGAGATGGTCCAGTAGGAGATGGTAAGAGTCTCCATGTCAGCAGACTCAACAGCTGTAGTAGGTTTGGTGTGAAATCAGAGGTTGACGCTTTGTTGGAAGGCAGAGTATAACTAATTGTTGCTTAACTTTAGGAGCATTCTTAAGAGTATACAGAAGTCATTCCCAATTGGGGGCACTTTTCCTCCCCAGTGGACTTTTTGAGTCTGGAGACATTTCTCGATTGTCATGACTTGGGTGGGTGTTGTTGCTGACATCTAGCGGGTAGAGGACAGGGATGCCAGTAAACATTCTACATTGCACAGGACAGTTCTGTACAGCAAAGAATTATCTGTCCCCAAATCTGTAGGTTGAAGGTCAGTAGGTTGAAGATGAGAAACACTGGTTGCAAAGTTCCCAAATAGGAAATTAAGTGATTTTGTAGGTCAGTAGGTTGAAGATGAGAAACACTGGTTTGCAAAGTTCCCAAATAGGAAATTAAGTGATTTTGTAGCCAGAATTTTGAAGAAAATTTTAGGTTATTTTATCTGTATTTTCACAGTTCCTCCCATGTCTTTCTGGCACCTGTAACTGTTCCTTCATTTAAATTTAGGGTTTAATCTGTGGCCATAATAACCCAGTTATTCACTTAGGGTAATTGAGATGGAGCATGACCCCCTGTTCATTTTCACTTTGAATATTTGATTCAGAGCAGTAGGAAGTAGCCATCCAAAGCCCAGGGATCAAAGAAAGACAAAGTACATTTCCCAGGTGACTGAGTTTTAAAATCTGATCCTTAGAGTTACAAATACAATCTAGCAGCGAGTGGTGTTGGCTATTGATGCTACTTCAGCTGTTAGTATTAACCCAAATCTTAGCACTGTTCTTAGCATGATCCCACTAGCTATCATTTGTTGAACACTGTGCTAGTCACTTTGCATTTCTGCATATCTATACAAATGAATAGTGAAATGTAAAACTCACTGTAAAGTGAAGAGAGCGCTGAGAAAAGTATGATACTTGCCAGGAGTAACTCATCTACTTAAAGGGCAGAGATAGGGTTGGTACACAGGTATGTCCTTCTCCAAAGCCCATGTTGTTAGATGTTAAGAACAGGGCAGTGTACCTGAGGAAGGACTAAGGTAAGGAGAAAAGCATTGGAAAAGTCCTAGGGTATGTAAGTTTTGACACTGTTTGATTCTCTGTGTTCCTTGAGCTAAGACTTGGATAACACAAGTAATACAGAAAGGAAATATTTTGAGTTTTATAAAAATGTTTTAAGTTTCACTTTGGTTATTATGATCTGTGCTAAGATCTCAATTTGTATCTTCCTGGGGTATCAAATTCTTGAAATCAAAGGGCTCTAGAGATCAAGTGCTTCCACTCCCAAAGAAGTTTGCGATTTAAATAGACATTCTGGGTTTTAGAGGCAGTTTTGCTACTTTTGGTATTTCTGGTGTTAAGACTGCTTTACCCTTTTTTTGTCTATATAATGGAGAGAATATCCATTCCTTTCTACCTCATAATTTTTTAATGATTAATTGTGATAGTAAAATTAAAGAACTTCGAACAGTATATGTGAATATTACAAGTACTTTTTCTACTAAAACTTACAATGACTATAACCTATGTCATATATGTAACCCAAGAGTTCTAAGAAAATACACCAAAGAGTTAAGTATTTGATTATTTATCAAAGTCAAAATCCTTGGTGGTGTTTGGAAATTTAGAATGGTCAAGGTTTATCAAATAAAGTGGAAAGGTTGGGTCAATTGTCTGATTAGTTCAGTGGGGAAAATGCCTCAGCTTCTCAAGTCATCTATTTAACTAGCAAAACTTCTTAAATCTATTAATATTTTATTTCAAAAATAATGTAAACCCACTTAAAAATTTAGAAAATTACAGAGGAAATAAAATTCACTGAAATCCTACTACTCAGACTTACTTTTCCAATTCAGCTCTGAAACTTGACCATACAGTTTCTATATATTATTTTTAGCCTCTTGTTAAATATGGTCTATGCTAAAGAAATATGAATAATTCTCATCATTATCTGCAGCATCCCTGAAGAGCTAAATATCCAGTCAAAATCTGGATCATCACATAAGCACTGAGGATTAATGCTGGACGTGGACAGAATACAGTGAGTTGAGAGTGTGATTTCTAAATTCAATCTATGCTAAAATATAACTTCTTTTATTTATCTGCCATGTTTCCTTGAGCAAGTCATTTAGCTTCTACAGTTTTGATTTCCTCATCTCCAGAATGGGAATAATAATACATACCTTATTGTATGGGTAATAGGTAAAGAACTAGTAGGATATTTGGCATCTTACAAATGCTCAATACAAATACCGTTTACAAATATTATTATTAGTGTGTCCTTGCAGACGTGAGTGTTTGTGAGACTTGAGCTCAATTTGACCAACACAAAGCATCCTTAAAGAAGAAACGTAGGGAAAAAAGTTCTAAGAGGTTTACTGGGGTCTTGAAGAGGCTTCAATATGAAGTTAAGAAGAACCTACTTGGTTCTGCAGCAAAGGGACAGCACGTGAGGTCTGATCAGAGCAGATGGACTATTGGAACTCTATTTCAAAATGGAAAACATGAAACTATTGTGAAACATCTCTTATTGACATACGAGGAGCAGGGTGTGGTTGACAGTGAAGACAGGGTGATTGCAGAGACCCCTGCAGCAGCCAAGGTGAGAGGTAAAGAGAATGGAAAATAGAGTAATAAGAGTGGAAACAGGGGAACCAATGACCTCATCTCATTAGAGTAGCAGCATGTTTCAGTGCAACACTAGAGTATGAGTACCTGTTTGTGTTCAGTTCCTTCATGCCACAGATAATCATGGGCGAGCATGTACCTCTGCCCTTCCAATAACCTTAGGAGGAATCATGAGCAGTAAAGAAGATGATGTGTGAAAATATCCTATATTCTGCATAGCACTGTTCATGTTGCCATTAAAAAGTGACATCCCTGTAACCCAATTACAGCTTGATACCCTCCCACACTATTTTGCATTTTTCTTTCTTTGGGTGAAAGCACTAAAAATCATGGTCAAATCAACAGTAAGGCAACCCAGAGGCACAGTGATTTAAAATACTCTCAGCCCTTTGTTCCTGAGTGTGAAACAGCATGCTCTCTCATTCTAAAGCATGGAACTTGGGGAAATAGGGCCAAGGCTGGCTTCTGCGATAGAGAAAGGTTTAAAAGAGGTTAGGGCAGTTAAGTAGGGACTGCTACCTGAGAACTAAATGGTATGGGAGCTTCTATACAAAGAAGCTGAGATAAAAATATCAATACTCTGAGTATTATGCTTTCATACTATTTGCAAAGGATTTATTCACTATACCAGTCACACTGTACATGGAAAATTTAAGTTCCCTGAGAACCTCAACACTCATCAGACATCACAGGGGAAACCACATTATAGTGATTTGGATATTGTTCCCCCATCAAGCATGACAAATTTGAACTGTATTAGTCCGGGGTTCAGTCAGGAAAGCAAACTCACTATGAATAATAGAGTATAGCAGATTTATTTCAGGATGAAGATCTTGTACAATTATAAGAGAAACTGGAGTACTAAGGGGCCAAAAGTGGAAGCTGAAGGATCGCAGTAATGTTATAAACAAGCCCTCTTGGGCACTGGAGCAGGTGGATAAGTCAGATCTTACAAGTGGATCTGGAAGGGTTGCAAGTCCAGCTGCCAGAGTGGACATGAGGAGACCTTGGTATAGACTGTCATCTCTGAAACTGGGAGTGGGTCTGGGGTCGCTGTTGGTCATCAGTGCCAGCAGTTGGGACAAAAGCTGGTTATGAGGAGGGAGACAGGGACACACTCTTCAGCTTATCAACATCTCTCTCTCACCACAGTTACTTACATGTGGCTTTCAGAGAAACTTGTCGTTTCCACCTTCCGAATTTCACTCAATTTCCTTTTTAATCAACTCCAACCCAGAACCATACAGGGAAAGGAAATTTGGGAAATTTAGTTTTAGCTAAGCCAAGTTTGTTGGTCCTTCTTATCTCTGGATTCAGATTTCCCCTGATCATCACTCAGTTTTCTAATGAAAATAAGCAAGAATTCAACGACTATATATTGGCAAAATGTTTACCTTCTTAACACATCAGCTGCTAAACGTGTTTCACGCTATCTCTTTTACATTAATAGTTTGTCTGGAGTGTCTGAGTGTCTCACTGAATTAACCAATTTGACCACACTGACAGACAGGCAGGCTAATCAATGAGCTTTCAAAGCTGGAACTTGGGTATAGCACAAACTTAGCCATGCAATTGTAGCATTCAACAACTTGACAACAACAGTAGAGTTTAAAAACCATTACCCATCTGTGACTAAATTCCATCAGTGATGCTCTTGAAAATAATTTCAAAATAACAATCAGAAAATGTCTGATGAAAGAACAGCACAGAGCTATTCACTCTATAGCATAAAATGGATAAATACAATTCAGAGATGTGTTCCCAAGTGCCTTTTAGCTAAAAGAAGTGATGCTGTCGTTGTTTGATATGTCAAAAAATAGTAAAATTGTGTAATACTTTTCATCTTAAAATCATTGAATATCAGGGCTGGAAAGGTCTGCTGGTACAGAGATTATAAACTCTAATATTTTCAAGGGCCAAATCAGAAATAAGCTGAGAGGCTAGTCCCCAGGCATAGATTATTGTCCCTGGTCTCATTTTTCTTCAGCATCTCATTTCTTTTCTATTCCTACACCCTCATTTGGAGTGATTTTGATGTAGTAAAAATATAGGCAATGGGCAGGTGCAAAGGGGCAGAATGTCCAGCCAGGAAGTAAACAGAAAAACCTGGCAGTTGAATAGAAGATGATTTTTCTGGAACCAGTTCTCTGAACAGCCAGCCCATCGGCATCATCAATCCTCACATGCTTTGGACTCTGGAAATGTGTTCTCAAACACAAAGCATGATCCAGCTTCCACAAATATTTTATCACACAACAACAAATCATTTGGCAAATTGTCAACTTCTACTTAAGAGAGACTCTGAGTCTGGGTAAGCAAGATAAGTGTATCGCCATGAATTTAGGTATACTAAATTATACCCGTGGCCTTCGATTCAGTTTAGCATTGCTACATAAAGAGTACAAAGTAAAAGGACAATTGACAGTTATTAAGAGATGCTGTGACCACCCAGTAGATTTTGATAATTTGCTCCCAGAAAACACTCTTCCTTCAATTATTGGTGATTTTGAATAAGACTTCTGTGTAGAGGATGAGCGGTTGCACCTCTCCCCTTTCCAGCTGTACTATTGTGGCTCTGTAAAGCTCTTATCACAAATGTAGCACTTCTGTGTTCTTTGATATAAGTGCTTTCTATTAATTTCCATGCATACAAATACAGGTAAACCACACAAACTAAAATAAACAAAGCTTCCTGCTTTTTTTTGAAATAAATTGACATTGTTTCCGGGCTCAGGGTTGAAAACTGATTATAAAGGTGGTCAGAGCATTCAGGGAGAGTTTGTTCTTTATTCAAATGTTGATTGAATTCTGTATATACCAGATTTCTTCGTTGTGAGTTTCTGGCAAAGTGAGCAGACAACACCTATTGTTAGCTGCAAGTTTTAGGAAATGCAAGTTTGATTTTTTTTTTTTAATTACAGGGAGGGAAGGAAACTCTCTTCATCTGTTTTTCTGGTAACCTAATAGGTATATTTTCAGATTGAGTTTTTTTTTAACAGAGTCAAAATCTATTATCTTTGTTCCTGAAATTAGCACTAATTCTGTAGAGTAAACAAAATATCAAAATCTAAATTAATGCTAAAAGAAACAAAAACAATTATAATATCAACTCTCTCCCTCTCTGTAGAAAGTTGATATTTAATATATTAATATATATATATATATATATATATATATATATATTCTGGATATATTATATATATTCCTAAGGTCACCATGATCTGGGTCTCTAATAAATCTATAAACATGATATACTTCCACTAATAAAAAGGCTAAAAATTTTTATAATGGTTAAGTGAAGCAGCACACTAGCAGATGTTTAACAACCACCTCTCTGAAAAAAAGTTTGTGTACACATATATATGTGTTTGTATACCTATATATGTGTGCGCATGTATGTATATATATGTTTATTATCAATAATATTAATACAATGAATGTTAGCAATTTAAATATAATAATAAAATGTACAATACTCTTTGTTATAAATTCCATAAAGTCAATTTATTCTCACAGAAGGCTTCTGTTAAGTTTTACTGAATGTATATACTCCTAGCTAATCACTTGTTTCAGTTCAACAATGATTTGACAGTTGGAGTTGCATTCCAATCCACTAAGTCTATTCCAGGTTATTGTCATTAAATCTGATATGTTATATAATCTTAAACAATTTCTCACCCTTTTACAAATTATTTAATTACTGAAAACTCTTTCAGCATCAGCACTCAATCAAGCCCTGATTTGTAGCATTTGCCACTTTCTATGTTATAAATACTCCTGTGGCTGATTTCAAGCTAACATGACATCACCATGAATGAGGATTTGGGAAGAGAGATACAGTAGTTCTTCATGATACAGTATTTCCACCATACAGGTACTATACATATAAACCACTTCAAGACCATAAATAATAATAAAATGTAGTAAAGCAATTAGGAAGTAGTGAGTTTTGAATATTTATTACTTTTTAATATAATTATTTTACTTTTAAGATGACATAATTTAACTTTGAATAATGGCTGTGTTTAAAAACTTGCTTACAAAATTCCTGAAAGTAGCACTCAGCTCTCAAGAGCTGCCACAAGTCACTTCCTGCACATCCCTGGCTAAATAAATTATTAATATACATATATGATATAGATGTTTTGTATTACATATAATTTATATATAAAATGTAAACCTAATCTATGTGATTAGAAGTCAGATAGTGGTTATCCTTTTCTCAGCTGTGATTGGTGGGTCTTCTAGGATGACAGCCTAGGTCTGCATCCTGACTTGAGTACTGGTTACATTAGGTGGGTTCAATTTGTGAAAATTCATTGAGCTGATATTCATACTCAATCTCAATAACCAAACTGAGCATGATTAAATCTGAATTGCTAAGGGTGGGACTTTGGCATAGTATTCTGAAAGGTCCTCACGTGATTCCAGTGTGAAGTTTGAGAACCAGAATTTTTCCACATAGTTTAAGTGATCTGTCAACTCACAGTAGTTTAAAATATACTAATGTGTTCACTTAAAAAAAAGAAAAAGGTTATATTAAAGATAATAGAGTTGCAAAAAAATCATATAATTAGGAGGTATTTTGAACAAAATGTAGCTCCCTATCATGACTTAGGAGGCCCTGGGCAGTTTAGCCTCTCTCTCTCTCTCTCTCTCTCTCTCTCTCTCTCTCTGTCCAGCCTTCTAGTTTTCTCTGATTCGAATTTAGTGAAGCCACATAAGCCAAACAAAGTGAAACCAGCAGAGAAAATATCCAGACAACCTGCAGAATCACAACAAAAAAAATAGTGAATTGTTGTTTTAAAGCACTAATTTTGGGGTAGGGATATAGACAGCTATAGGCAACTGATACATATACCTACAGTTTTAAACAATATATGTAGGATTGCAAAGGTGTTCTTAAGGTTTGCATATATTTTAATGAAAGGAGGTACATTAAATCTATTTTTTTCCCAATTTTACCTGCTTTTGCATTAACAATGGTTTTAAAAATGTGACTGCATTTCTACCTCCAATTCCTCTTTTATTCTGGTGAGTTGAGGAGAATTTCTGTAAATACAGATAGTTTTCTCTTTCCCTGTCAACCTCTCCACTTAGGACACATCCTTTCATATATTTAAAATACATAGTCTCCAAAGTGAGGTGGTTTGCACCTATAGAGTGTACAAAATGAACCATTGATGGTGAGGGAAGAAAATGTTAGGCATTCTATACCTGTCTATTTTATCTAATACTTTCCTTAACTTTGATTTTTGTGTGTTTTATAATATAAATTTAGATTTGTTGGGTTTATATGTTTATAACTACTACTTTATTTTCTGGTCATAGAATTTTGGTGACTATCTCTTTAAATCATATTACAGTTTGAACAGAAGCTAGCTTCTTTACACAATGAACACCAACCTGAAAAAGCCAACTGTTACATAAATTTGAATTTATGTTGAGAAGCAAAGTCTTGAATAAATACTGAACAAAATTTTCATCTGAGTATTGGATTATTTTCATAAACTCGGCTATTTTCTAGTCCTATGGCCTTGATGAGTCTTGTACCTCTGAATTTCAATTTCTCCAGCTATAGAAGAAAGAATAATACTTCCTCTGCCTACTTTTAAGCACAGATGAAACACTGCATGTAAAACACTTTATAAACTATAAAACACTAGGTAAAAGATATAACTAATCAAATATCAAAGGTTAGTCTTTCTTTTCCCTTTAGAACTGGACATTCCATGATTATTAACTTATTTTCAACAAGAGCAAAATTATATATATATATATATATATATATATATATATATATATATATATATCTCAGAATGAGTATATATTTGAGAAAAATGACATCTTTTAAGCAAAGTGTGTAGAAATGATAAAATTCCTCTTAAGAGTTAAGGAGAAAGGGAAATTATTGGTTCCTTGGAGGATTATTCAGAGTGGAGGTCACATTTGAACTTGGCTGAGAAAGGTTGGATTTGCCTTCAGTTGGGGGGAAATCGATCTGAAGAAAGACAATGCAAGTGGAGACAATCATATGAGGAGAGACTTGGGAATAAAAAAAAACTGCAGAGATCGTACTAGTAGTACAGTCTGACTTAAATGAAGGATACATGAAGGAGAGTAAGGGAAGACATGGCTCATGACACAGGTGGAATTGAATTAACTGGAGAACTTTCAATATTTGTTGAAGGAAATTGCATTTAAATGCTTGATTAGACAGTTTGAACTTCATAGGAAATGGGATCTGTGAAGGTCTTGACACAGAGTAATGACAAAATCAGCTGTGCTTTATGATTTGTCTGCACAGGAGTCTGTGTCAATAAGCTATGTCTTGGAAAGGATGTAGAGGATGTCTTGAAATAGGGAGAAGTCTTAGGAGACCACTATAAAAGTCTTGGGCAGAGTAATGGGGGGTTGGCTTGACTGATGACCCTCAAACTGGAAAAGGAATGAACAAATGTATCCTGAGGTAAAATACAGCACAAAGGTTTTAAACGTTTATATTATTTATGACACAATATCAATGGGCATCTGCTACACAATAATATTAAAATAGCACTGGCTGTGTGTTCAATATGCTACTTCCTGAACAAACAACACTAACATTATGCCTGAGTAGGTCAAGTGTGTCTGAGCAAACTGTATTAGCTTTACAAATTAGGGGTAGCTTTATGTGTTCATTGTATATCATGATTTGTTTTAAAAGCAAAAAAGTACCTATCTGAGACCAAATTATGTGTTGTGATTAAAACACTTATGCCTAAGAGTGGATTCTAATAATATCCAATAAAATTCTATAACTGTTTGGGAATATTGGATTACACCTAAGTAGTCATAGGGGCTTACTTTGAGACGTCAGTCATTTATTCACTTATTTCAAAATATTTATTGATTGCTTACTATGCGTCAGGCAGTGTTCTAGGCATGAAAGATGCAGTCATATATACGACTGGAAATAGTTTTATCTATGCAGAGCTTATATTCCACAAGATGTAGAAAGAAAATGGACAAGTAATAAATAAGCTAATTTCAGACAGTAAAAACTGCACTGAAGACAGTAAAATAAGATTGATGAGAGTAGGGCCAGTGATGGGACTAGGTGCTGACTTCCTCCACAGTGTTCTAAGGGAAGGTCATTCTATGGAGGTGATTGATCTGAGGTGGGTGTAATGGAAAGAGAAGATTTGGAGAAAGATTTGGAGAACACTGTTTTGGGCAACTGAACAGCAACTGCAGGACCCTAAGGAACAATTTTGAAACTTCTGGGAGCCTAAGAAAGAATAATGGCTCTAATATAATGGAAAAAGGGGAGTTTAGTGTAAGTTGAGATGGAAGGGGTTTATGAAAGTCAGATTGTCTAGTGTCATGGTAAGAAGTTTGATTTTAAATCTCAGGAGAGATTTAAGTGGAAAAAAAAAAAACTATCAATCCCCCATGTTATTTTCAATTTGTGGAATAACTATTTATGGTACCCCTAAAATTAAAAAAATTACCTGATGTTATCACCTCCATAGAATCCTTGACCCTTTTCTTCAAAGACTTCAGGTTAAAAATGCAATTCCTCACATTCCTTTCTACTAAGGGGTCTACATTCCCTATACAATATCTTGTCTACATAACAGTCATTTCCTTCCAATGCTGACAAAACAATTTTTTTTCTACATTTTGTTATCATTCTTAAAAAGCAATTTCATTTAGGGTTTAAGAATCAATTATTTTTGCAGGACCTTCAAGATGGCTGAAGACTAAGAGGCACAGATCACATTCCTCCCCACAAATACATCAGAAATACATCTACATGTGGAACAACTCATACAGAACACCTACTGAATGCTGGCAGAAGACCTCAGACCTCCCAAAAGGCAAGAAACTCCCCATGTACCTCGGTAGGGCAAAAGAAAAAAGGAAAAACAGAGAGAGACAAAGAATAGGGACGGGACCTGCACCAGTGGGAGGGAGCTGTGAAGGAGGAAAGGTTTCCACACACTAGGAAGTCCCTTCACGGGCGGAGACTGCGGGTGGCAGAGTGGGGGAGCTTCAGAGCCACGGAGGAGAGCGCAGCAACAGGGGTGCAGAGGGCAAAGCGGAGAGATTCCTGAACGGAGGATTGGGGCCAACCAGCACTCACCAGCCCGAGTGGCTTGTCTGCTCACCCGCTGGGACGGGCAGGGGCTGGGAACTGAGGCTCTGGCTTTGGAGGTCAGATCCCAGGGAGAGGACTGGGGTTGGCTGCGTGAACACAGCCTGAAGGGGGCTGGTGCGCCACAGCTGGCTGGGAGGGAGTCCGGGAAAAAGTCTGGACCGGACACTTTTTCTTGCCTCTTTGTTTCCTGGTGCGCGAGGAGAGGTGATTCAGAGTGCTGCTTAAAGGAGCTCCAGAGACGGGCGCGAGCCAGGCTATCAGCGCAGACACCAGAGACGGGCATGAGACGCTAAGGCTGCTGCTGCCACCACCAAGAAGCCTGTGTGCAAACACAGGTCACTATCCACACCTCCCCTCCCGGGAGCCTGTGCAGCCCGCGAAGGCCAGGGTCCCGTGATCCAGGGACAACTTCCCTGGGAGAACGCACCGCGCGCCTGAGGCTGGTGCAACGTCACCCCGGCCTCTGCCGCCGCAGGCTTGCCCCACACTCTGTACCCCTCCCTCCCCCTGGCCTGAGTGAGCGAGAGCCCTCGAATCAGCTGCTCCTTTAACCCCGTCCTGTTTGAGCGAAGAACAGACGCCCTCAGGCAACCTACACGCAGAGGTGGGGCCAAATCCAAAGCTGAACCCCAGGAGCTGTGTGAACAAAGAATAAAAGGGAAATCTCTGCCAGCAGCCTCAGGAGCAGCGGGTTAAATCTCCACAATCAACTTGATGTACCCTGCATCTGTGGGATACCTGAATAGACACCAAATCATCCCAAATTGAGGACGTGGACTTTGGGAGCAACGATATATTTTTTTTTTCGTTTTTTTTGCTTTTTATGAGTGTGTATGTGTATGCTTCTGTGTGTGATTTTGTAGGTATAGCTTTGCTTTTACCATTTGTCCTAGGGTTCTCTCTGTCTGGTTTTGTTTTTTGTTTTTTTTGTATAGTTTTTAGCACTTGTTATCATTGGTGGATTTGCTTTTTGGTATGGTTGCTCTCTTCTTCTTTTCTTTTTATTAATTTTTTTTAAATTACTTTTTATTTTAATAACTTTATTTTATTTTACTTTATTTTATGTTATTTTATTTTCTTTTATCTTCTTTTATTTTTTTCTTTTTTTATTCCCTCCCTTTCATTCTAAGCCATGTGGATGACAGGCTCTTGATGCTCCAGCCAGGCGTCAGGGCTGTGCCTCTCAGGTGGGAGAGCCAAGTTCAGGAAACTGGTCCACAAGAGACCTCCCAGCTCCAGAAATATTAAATGGCAAAAATCTCCCAGAGATCTCCATCTCAAGGCCAAGACCCAGCTCCACTCAATGACCAGCAAGCTACACTCTTGGACACCCTATGCAAAACAACTAGCAAGACAGGAACACAAGCCCATCCATTAGCAGAGAGGCTGCCTAAAATCATAATAAGGCCACAGACACCCCAAAACACACCACCAGACGTGGACCTGCCCACCAGAAAGACAAGATCCAGCCTCATCCACCAGAACACAGGAACTAGTCCCCTCCACCAGGAAGCCTACACAACCCACTGAACCAACTTTAGCCACTGGGAACAGACACCAAAACCAACGGAAACTACGAACCTGCAGCCTGCGAAAAGGAGACCCCAAACACAGTAAGTTACGCAAAATGAGAAGACAGAGAAACAGCAGATGAAGAAGCAAGGAAAAACCCGCCAGACCTAACAAATGAAGAGGAAATAGGCAGTCTACCTGAAAAAGAATTCAGAATAGTGATATTAAAGATGATCCAAAATCTTGTAAATAGAATGTAGAAAATACAAGAAACGTTTAACAAGGACCTAGAAGAACTAAAGAGCAAACAAACAGTGATGAACAACAAACTAAATGAAATTTAAAATTCTCTAGAAGGAATCAATAGCAGAATAACTGAGTCAGAAGAACAGGCAAGTGACCCGGAAGATAAAATAGTGGAAATAACTACTGCAGAGCAGAATAAAGAAAGAAGAATGAAAAGAATTGAGGACAGTCTCAGAGACCTCTGGGACAACATTAAGTGCACCAACATTTGAATTATCGGGGTCCCAGAAGAAGAACAGAAAAAGAAAGGGACTGAGAAAATATGAAGAGATTATAGTTGAATATTTCCCTAATACGGGAAAGGAAATAGTTACTCAACTCCAGGAAGCACAAAGAGTCCCATACAGGATAAATCCAAGGAGAAACATGCCAAGACACATATTAATCAAACTATCAAAAATTGAATACAAAGAAAAAATATTAAAAGCAGCAAGGGAAAAACAACAAATAACACACAAGGGAATCCCCATAAGGTTAATAGCTGATCTCTTAGCAGAAACTCTGCAAGCCAGAAGGGAGTGGCAGGACATATTTAAAGTGATAAAGGAGAAAAACCTACAACCAAGATTACATTACCCAGCAAGGATCTCATTCAGATTAGACAGGAAAATTAAAATCTTTAAGAAAACCAAAAGCTAAGAGAATTCAGCACCACCAAACCAGCTTTACAACAAATGCTAAAGGAACTTCTCTAGGCAGGAAATACAAGAGAAGGAAAAGACCTACAATAACAAACCCAAAACAATTAAGAAAATGGTAATAGGAACATACATATCGATAATTACCATAAATGTAGATGGATTAAATGCTCCAACCAAAGACATAGACTGGCTGAATGGATACAGCAACAAGACCTGTATATATGCTGTCCACAAGAGACCCACTTCAGACCTAGGGACACATACAGACTGAAAGTGAGGGTATTGAAAAAGATATTCCATGCAAATGGAAATCAAAAGAAAGCTGGAGTAGCAATTCTCATATCAGACAAAATAGACTTTAAAACAAAGACTATTACAAGAGACAAAGAAGGACACTACATAATGATGAAGGGATCAATCCAAGAAGAAGATATAACAATTGTAAATATTTATGCACCCAACATAGGAGCTACTCAATAGATAAGACAAATACTAACAGCCATAAAAGGGGAAATCGACAGTAACACAATCATAGTAGGGGACTTTAACACCCCACTTTCATCAATGGACAGATCATCCAACATGAAAATAAATAAGGAAGCACAAGCTTTAAATGATACATTAAACAAGATGGATTTAATTGATATTTATAGGACATTCCATCCAAAAACAACAGAATACACTTTCTTCTAAAGTGCTCATGGAACATTCTCCAGGATAGACCATATCTTGGGTCACAAATCAAGTTTTGGTAATTTAAGAAAATTGAAATCATATAAAGTATCTTTTGCGACCACAAGGCTATGAGACTAGATATAAATTACAGGAAAAAAATCTGTAAAAAATACAAACACATGGAGGCTAAATAATACACTACTTAATAACCAAGAGATCACTGAAGAAATCAAAGAGGAAATCAAAAAATACCTAGAAACAAATGACAATAAAAACATGACCCAAAACCTACGGGACGCACCAAAAGCAGTTCTAAGAGGGAAGGCTTTAGCAATGCAATCCTACCTTAAGAAACAAGCAACATCTCAAATAAACAACCTAACCTTGCACCTGAAGCAATTAGAGAAAGAAGAACAAAAAACCCCCAAAGTTAGCATAAGGAAAGAAATCATAAAGATCAGATCAGAAATAAATGTAAAAGAAATGAAGGAAACGATAGCAAAGATCAATAAAACTAATAGCTGGTTCTTTGAGAAGATAAACAAAATTGATAAACCATTAGCCAGACTCATCAAGAATAAAAGGGAGGAGACTCAAATCAATAGAATTAGAAATGAAAAAGGAGAAGTAACAACTGACACTGCAGAGATACAAAGGATCATGAGAGATTACTACAAGCAACTATATGCCAATAAAATGGACCACCTGGAAGAAATGGACAAATTCTTAGAAATGCACAGCCTTCTGAGACCGAACCACAAAGAAATAGAAAATATGAACAGACAAATCAGAAGCACTGAAATTGAAACTGTGATTTAAAATCTTCCAACAAAGAAAAGCCCAGGACCAGATGGCTTCACAGGAAAACTAACATTTAGAGGAGGGCTAACACCCTTCTCAAACTCTTCCAAAATATAGCAGAGGGAGGAACACTCCCAAACTCATTCAACGAGGCCACCATCACCCTTATACCAAAACCAGACAAAGATGTAACAAAGAAAGAAAACTACAGGCCAATATACTGATGAACATAGATGCAAAAATCCTCAACAATATACTAGCAAACAGAATCCAACAGCACATTAAAAGGATCATACAGCATGATCAAGTGGGTTTCATCCCAGGAATGCAAGGATTCTTCAATATATGCAAATCAATCAATGTGATACACCATATTAACAAACTAAAGGATAAAAACCATATGATCATCTCAATAGATGCAGAGAAAGGTTTTCACAATATTCAACACCCATTTATGATAAAAACCCACCAGAAAGTACACATAGAGGGAACTTCCTCAACCTAATAAAGGCCATATATGACAAACCCACAGCCAACATCGTCCTTAATGGTGAAATACTGAAACCATTTCCACTAAGATCAGGAACAAGATAAGGTTATCCACTCTCACCACTATTATTCAACATAGTCTTAGAATGTTTAGCCACAGCAGTCAGAGAAGAAAAAGAAATATAAGGAATCCAAATCAGAAAAAAAGAAGTAAAGCTGTCACTGTTTGCAGATGACATGATACTATACATAGAGAATCCTAAAGATGCAACCAGAAAACTACTAGAGCTAATCAATGAATTTGGTAAAGTTGCAGAATACAAAAGTAATGCACAGAAGCCTCTTGCATTCCTGTACACTAATGATGAAAAATCTGAAAGTGAAATTAAGAAAACACTCCCATTTACCATTGCAACGAAAAGAATAAAATATATAGGAATAAACGCACCTAAGGAGACAAAAGACCTGTATGCAGAAAATTATAAGACACTGATGAAAGAAATTAAAGATGATACAAATAAATGGAGAGATATACCATGTTCTTGGATTGGAAGACTCAACATAGTGAAAATGACTCTACCACCCCAGGCAATCTACAGATTCAATGCAATCCCTATCAAGCTACCACTAACATTTTTCACAGAACTAGAACAAAAAATTTCATAATTTGTATGGAAACAGAAAAGACCCCGAATAGCCAAAGCATTCTTTTTTTTTTTTTTAAAGGGCTTCAAATGCTTGGCTTATTTATTTATTTATTTATTTATTTATGGCTATGTTGGGTCTTCATTTCTGTACAAGGGCTTTCTCTAGTTGTGGCAAGCGGGGGCCTCTCACTATCATGGCCTCTGTTGTTGCAGAGCACAGGCTCCAGACACGCAGGCTCAGTAGTTTGGCTCAAGGCCTAGTTGCTCCGCGGCACGTGGGATCTTCCCAGACCAGGGCTTGAACCCTTGTCCCCTTCATTAGCAGGCAGATTCTCAACAACTGTGCCACCAGGGAAGCCCCAAAGCATTCTTGAGAAAGAAAAACGGACCTGGAGGAATCAGGTTCCCTGACTTCAGAGTATACTCCAAAGCTACAGTAATCAAGGAAGTATGGTACTGGCAGAAAAACAGCAATATAGGTCAATGGAACAGGATAGAAAGCCCCGAGATAAACTCATGCACATATGGCCAGCTTATCTTTGATAAAGGAGGCAAGAATCTATAGTGGAGAAAAGACAGCCTCTTCAATAAGTGGTGCTGGGAAAACTGGACAGCTACATGTAAAAGAATGAAATTAGAACACTCCCTAACACCATACACAAAAATAAACTCAAAATGGATTAAAGACATAAATGTGAGGCCAGACACTATCAAACTCTTAGAGGAAAACATAGGCAGAACACTCTATGACATAAATCACAGCAAGATCCTTTTTGACCCACCTCCTAGAGAAATGGAAATAAAAACAAAAATAAACAAATGGGACCTAATGAAACTTAAAAGCTTTTGCACAGCAATGGAAACCATAAACAAGACAAAAAGACAACCCTCAGAGTGGGAGAAAATATTTGCAAATGAAGCAACCAACAAAGGATTAATCTCCAAAATATAGAAGCAGCTCATGCAGATCAATATCAAAAAGCAAACAACCCAATCCAAAAATGGGCAGAAGACCTAAATAGACATTTCTCCAAAGAAGATATACAGATTGCCAACAAACATATGAAATAATGTCAACATCATTAATCATTAGAGAAATGCAAATCAAAACTACAATGAGATATCCTCTCACACTGGTCACAATGGCCGTCATCAAAAAATCTACAACAATAAGTGCTGGAGAGGGTGTGGGGAAAAGGGAACCCTCTTGCACTGTTAGCGGAAATGGTATAGCCACTATAGAGAACAGTATGGAGGTTCCTTAAAAAACTAAAAATAGCTCTACCATACGACCCAGCAATCCCACTACTGGGCATGTACCCTGAGAAAACCGTAATTCTAAAAGAGTCATGTACCAAAATGTTCATTGCAGCTCTATTTACAATAGCCAGTACATGGAAGCAACCTAAGTGTCCATCAACAGATGAATGGATAAAGAAGCTGTGGCACATATATACAATGGAATATTACTCAGCCATAAAAAGAAACAAAATTGAGTTATTTGTAGTGAGGTGGATGGACCTAAAGTCTGTCATACAGAGTGAAGTAAGTCAGAAATAGAAAAACAAATACTGTACGCTAACACATATATATGGAACCAAAAAAAAATAAAGGAAAAAAAAGGTTGTGAAGAACCTAGCGGCAAGACGGGAATAAAGACGCAGACCTACTAGAGAATGGACTTGAGGATACGGGGAGGGTGAAGGATATACTGGGACAAAGTGAGAGAGTGGCGTGGACATATATACACTACCAAACGTAAAATAGACAGCTAGTGAGAAGCAGCCGCATAGCACAGGGAGATCAGCTCGGTGCTTTGAGACCACCTAGAGGGGTGGGATAGGGAGGGTGGGAGGGAGGGAGATGCAAGAGGGAAGAGATATGGGGACATCTGTATATGTATAACTGTTTCACTTTGTTATAAAGCAGAAACTAACACACCATTGCAAAGCAATTATACTGCAATAAAGATGTTTAAAAATATTTTTTTAAAGAATCAATTACTTTTGAAAAAGATTTGATTATCATATAGCTACCTTTATTAGTAGGCATTGCATAAAAATGGATTTTCAGCATTTGTTAATTGGACCATCTCCAGTAGAAATTGCAAAGACGTGACTTGACTTAAGAATATAGCCTGGTGTTCCATTCCTAAAGCCGCTATTATGCTAACAATAAATCTGAACAAGACTGTAGGCAGAGTGTGGGTTGTGATGTACTCAATATTTATCACACTCTGACCCAAAGGAATATCCATTATGTGCTTCTGGGATCCTTAAGTAAAGCAGGTTTATTACACCTGCCAATTTTCATGGATTTGCTGTGTGAAACATCGTCTTCTTTGAAGAAATCTTGGTCACAGTGCATATTTCCATTCTTGTGGCTTTCTTTGTCAGCTAGTTCAATTACTCTGGTTCTCAGTTCAATAGAAACTATGTTTGAAACAGAGTAAAATTCAAGCAGTCATACATACTTTTCAATGTCCCCTTATCACAGACCGCTGATTGTGAGTATTTAGAAGAAGGTACATTTTCTCCAGATTCACGTTAAGGCTACTCCATTTGTAAAATGGGATGCTGTGCAAAAACACTGACAAAACAGTTTTTTTTTTTTTTTTCTTCATTGGTATAATCCCTAGAAACAAATTGATTCAAGTTTTAAGAATCATTTACTCTGGAGTAGTTTTGAAAATAATATAACTACATTTATCAGTAGATATTACATAAAAATAGTGGCAGGAACAACATCTTATAATTTTAGTCTCAGTTTGTTCCTCAAGAGTAATTAATACAGTGAGAGAAAGTGGCTCATTAGGGCCTGATGACATAATACAATAGTTACATGCCTACAGGAGGCCTTTAATCCTGCTTTGCCAATAAATGTGACTAGCTTCCTGTTCACGTCCTTGAATTATTCAGTTTCTCTCTGGAAAAACTGAGTCTCATACTGCATAAGCAGTACTTCTTCAGGACTAACCAAAGAGATGTTCAGTCATAGTTTTACAAGATATGGACAAAAGTGTTTGGCCATAGGAAAAGAAATACAAATGGCACACAAATGAGCCACATATATTTATGAACCAAATGTGTTGTTTAAAAAACTACCATTTAAGCTTTAATATTTTCTTAAAGTAACAAAGTTAAAAGAGAATTTATTAGGCGGAAATTCTTAAGATGATATTATTAAATCCCTTATAACTAGTGATGTTTGCTATTTCCTATTAGGTTTCAGTCTAAAATACCAGCCATTTGACCTTCATTAACACTACTCTTAAGGACAGCAGAGTTTTTATGAGGTTCTGGGTTTAAACTTGTGCCATCTCTAAGCCTGGATAACTCATAACATATATAGCACAAGATTTAGCTGATTATTACTTTTACCTTGCTAATCAAGTATTTAGTATTTAAAAAAAATATCAAATTTTTAAAGATTTGGACTTAAATTGTGAAATCTGTCTATAATTTATCAAATATTATATGAAAATCATAGTGAGATGAAAGACTTAAATGAATAATAACATATAGTACATTCTGAGCCTTTTTTTCACCATTGGAAAATTTAACACTTAACCACATCGGTAAACCTTGGGTTTCCTACGCATGTGACATTCTAACATCAACAAAATCTGATCCTACATGATTTTTTTAGCTTCTGCTATACCCTACAGATTTGTTCCAGCCACTTCATTTACTATTTACTTAAGCATAAAATATTTTTTCATGAAAACTTCCCGTACTTCATGAAAACTTTCTTGGCTACAAGAAAAGAAAACAGAGTTGTCGGTTTTCCTCCATTGATCAATGTGGTCTCCAATTACCCCATTAATGTTATGTTTTTTCCAACCCTGAGACATAGATGGTTCAGTAATTTGGGGGCTGAAAATCAACCTTCTGAGTCTATATTAAGCCTCTTGATGCTTTTTATCCTTCCAGGCAATATTGTGCCTTTTCTCCATTCCTTTATTTTCTCTATTCCTCATTCCCAGCAGGGAGTAGATATCTATCTCAAGTGGAATTCTATTTCTAATCTAACTCCTTCACTAATGTTCACTAACATACGTTAAAAACAATTTTTAAACCTATATTAGACAAGATTCTTTCCATCACAAGGGACAGAATTTCAATGGAAATTGGCCTAAAATAGGAAAAGGGCACCTTATTGGTTTATATTGCTTAAAGTTCAAAAGATAAAGTTAAGAAATTGTGCCTTTCTTCCCTTGGATTGTTCTGCCTCTGTGTGAATTTCATTTCCAGGCCAACTCTTCCTTCATAGCAGTCCTTGGTACATCTTTATACTAACTAGAACAGCACAGATGCAATGTCTTTCTGTCATTTTAATTTAGCAAAAGCCCAGGGATTTGTTTGGATATAATATATCCTGAACCAAATAGTATGGTGAGGGAGGATGGAATATGCCAATTGGCTGATCATGAGGTTATACCAATCTCATTCAAACTACAGAGACTGATAGGAAAGATTGGTTTCCCAATAAAAATCAAATATTCTTTATCAGAGGAAGCAGAAATGGATTGAGGGTTGACAAAAACACCAGATGTCCTTTTAGAACATTTCCATGTTATATGCTCCCTACTATGTTTTTCAAATAGCAAGTTGTACTTTCTCTATTGCAATTGTTGACTTACTTGTTTGTTTCCATTTTTAGGCTGAAGAGGACAGGGACCATAGCCCTCTTATTGGTGAAGGTCAATATCTAGCTCAGTGCCCGGCACATCTAAGGTACTAAAACTATCTGTTGAATTGAATGGAATTGCTTTATTTAATTAATTTGATAAATATCTACAAACCATATACTAGGCAATGGAGAAACAGCAGAGAATAAAACAGATGGAAATCTCTGCTCTCCTGAAATTTACTTTCAAATAGGACATAGTTTGAAACTTTCAAATGTTACTAGAGTTTCATCTCTAAAATTCTATGATAATAACATAACATAGGGGCAGTCGTACAGGGATACACCGGAACAATTATTCCTCAGAGGAAATTATATGACTAAACCTTTTCTACTTGATGATAATCCAAATAGGACCAATGCATTGGATCTAATTCATTCATTCGTTCATTCCACAAGTATTTACGGAATCCCTACCAAGTGCCAGGAAGATAGAGGCCCAGCTCTCCTGGAACTTAAAGGTTAGTGAGGAAAAAACACGTTGCGTTAGTTTCCTATGGCTTCTCTAAAAATTACAACTTGGTGGCTTAGAACAACACGCATTTATTTTCTCACAGTTCTGGCAGTCCCAAGTCCAAAATGGGTTTCACAGGGTGGAAACCAATGTATCCACAGGGCCATACTCCCTCCAAAAGAGAAAACATCTGTTTCCTTGTCTTTTCCAGCTTCTAGAGCTTCATTTCTCTCATTTCTTGGCTTATGGTCCCTTCCTATATACTTAAGGCCAGCAGCATAGTATCTTCAAATCTCTCTCTCCTCTTTTATCACATTGCCTTCTGCTCTGTGACAAATCCCCCTTTGCCACCTTCTTACAAGGGCGTTTGTGATTTCCCACTCAGTTATTCCAGGATAAACTATCCACCTCAATATCTTTAACTTAGTCACATCTGCAAAATCCATTTTGCTACTTAATGTAAAAGTCACAAGATCCAGACATTAGGTCCTAGATCCTTGGGGGCAGTTATTTAGCCTACCACACACATTAATGAAATAATTAAAAAGTATTTAATTAGTGGGCTTCCCTGGTGGTGCAGTGGTTGAGAGTCTGCCTGCTGATGCAGAGGACACGGGTTCGTGCCCCGGTCCGGGAGGATCCCACATGCCGCGGAGCGGCTGGGCCCGTGAGCCATGGCTGCTGGGCCTGCGTGTCCGGAGCCTGTGCTCCGCAACGGGAGAGGCCACAGCAGTTAGAGGCCCGCGTACCACAAAAGAAAAAGAAAAAAAAAAAAAGAGTATATAATTAGCAATCATGTTTCTTAATTAAATGGTTTTCTCATAATATTTTAAAAATATTAAAATAGAACAATGGAACTTTTAAATACCCATAACTTCAAAAATGTTCCAGAACCATAAAGTGTGCCTGGGTAGATTATGGTTCATGGTAAAAGCCTAAAGGCCAATGTTCATAGTAAAGGAGTTAGATGAAGTAAAGTTAATTTTAAAAAAAAAAGAAGAAGAAGAAAAACAGAAGAGATTGGGGGCAAAATTTTAAATTTTAATTTAGAGCGTGGAGAGATTTAAAATGTTAACATTTTGAAAAGACTGTAACCGTAAAAATAGGAAGGAAAAAGCACATAATTGTGAAAGATTTGCTGGCCTTTCAGAATGAATCAAAGGCAAGTTTTAGAAAAACAAAGAAGATATTACATATACACATAGAAAGAGTAGTATATCATTAGAGAATCTAATTTTCTAAACTAGCATAGTATCTGCAAGTAGGGAGACATACCATGAAATCTCTAAAAAAACCAAGCAGATTTAAAGTAATACTCTCTTGTGTATATCATTATCAGCATCCTTACCTCTGGGGCAATGTTTAGCTCAGATTATCTTATTTAAATAGCTATGGCTTACAAAAAAAGATCCAATCTGTTCTTTCACAAGAAAATTGTACACCAAGGATATATGATTATTTTTCCCTTTAGGATAAAGCAAAAAGACATGTTGAATCACATACGGTTTCAATAAATAAAAGTTAACAGAAGAACTGGAGGATTTTTCAGATCTGATATGTGCTCTGAAAATGATAATTTATTTTTTTTACCATAAAAGTTCTTCTAGAGATACTGTGTTGATTCAATATAGATATTTAAAGGGCAAACTGTTAATGTTAAATTTTGACGGGAAGCTGAAACTTGAGGGTAGAAATATAATTTTTATTCACATATGTATAATTTGGGGGCACCTTGATGCAGCCTTTTTTTTTTCATCTATTACAAAAAAAAATATTGTTATTTAACTCTAATTCTTTGTTACAGGGAGTTAGAAGTGACATGAATCAAAATAATGTTATAACTTTGAATAAACATGATATGGCTGTAGCACTTCTAGCCACTAGATTCTCTAGTAGTAAAAATACTTTTATTTAAATGGTTTTCTGATTCTAATAGTTGTTTTCTGCATATTTTAGCCTTCTCATAGCTTTTAAGATTAGAAATCTTTCCACTTCTTAGAATTGTCATTAAATATTTGTCTCTTACAATTACTGTGTTTCTGGCTTGTAAGTTACTATGTTTGTTCCTGTGTTTCTCCCAATATATTAGGGCTTTGTCATGAACATTGGAAACTTCAGTAGTATCCACTACCACAGTTGACGGGAAGCAGTGTGTTGTAATAGAAGAGCTGCTCTGGCAATCAAGTGACCCGGACAATATCCATGCTCTGTGGCAACTCACATAGGTAAGCTTGAAAATTCAGAACAGAATTCTGTGTTCTTAATAGACTATGGTTGATTATGTACAAATACAGCTACTAGTATCCCCTTTACTGTTTCCATGCCCCTTTACAGTGTAACTTTGTGGCTTTTCTATCAAGAGATGCAGGATATTTTCATATCTCTTGAATCTGGACTGATTATGTGACTTGGAATTGTTAAAAGAATGCAGCAGAAATGACATTGTGTTAGTTAACAAGCCTTGACATTAAAAAAACTTGCATACTTCTGATTTCTCTTGGAACTCTGAGCAGGCACTATGTGAAGGAGGCCAGACTCACAAAGGATGAAAGAACCTTTGGCCCAGGGCAGAGACAGCCCAGTGGTCTCAGCTGAGAATATCCTAGACTAGCCAGATCCCAGATGTGACCCAGTAGCTAACCACAGATGTAAAGTACTCAGGCAAAATCAAAAGAATAGCTTAGTTGATCCCATTTAAAATTGCCAACCTACAGACTTAACTAAATACATGGTAATTTGTTATTTTAATCCATTCAGATGTGGGATGGTTTATTACATGGCAAAAGCTAACTGATACACAGACTTAATATATTTTAGTTGAGTGAAAGGATATATCATTGAAATGCAAAGAAAAATATTTCTAAAGTTATTCTACTTCTGATGTGAAATTCTATATTACTTTTTCTTCTATACCAATATAGCTTTTTTTTATCCATACCGAATTCTAAATTTGAGGGGAAATATACATTTCTATTTTAATTTTTAAAGACCACTCTAAAGGAAATAAAAAAGAAATATTCTTCATTGTTTATTGATAAGAAAATTACTTAATCACATTTTTTACTATAAAAATTTCATGTGACAATTTATAATTGAAATAATCTTAGTTCTGTTAAAAATGGCACTTGATTTATTTTTTAAGGATTAAACTCTCTATATTAGCCATAGAGATTACCTTCAAAGTTTTATCATTTTAGTCATTTAAATAACATAAGTATTTTGTATTTGAAAATTGCTTCCCCTGCAGAAAAAAATAAAATGCCAATAGATTATCGAACAAAACTCATAATAATAGAACACTTTACCTGCATAAGTATTTATGAGTGTCAGCAGAATTACCAATTTCCAAAGCAACCTCATTTCCACTTTCTGAGGTCAAAATTTCTCCCATACAATCAGCCGGAAAGAAAATGTCTATCTTCCAGTCTGAAAGGAAAAAAAAATGTCATGAAATGACAGATATACAAACATGCATATTGTAAAGTATGTATGAATTGTTGCATATTCATTCAAGTTGATATTAAAATATTAACCTAAATAAAGCAACCTAAAGGTCTACTTTATATATATATGTGTAGTTTGTAAATTTCCATAATTTCAGCTCATATTTCCATAATTTCAATTCATACCTCAGAAATACATGTCATTTGCTGTAGTAGTTTATGGGCTGGAGTACAATTCAATTGAATGTATTCTATGTGGATTAAAACTTTCATGAGTATAATTTTAAATTCAGTTCTTTTTGAAATGTTAGAGAGGTTTAAAAACATGTTAAATCAACTCCCACAATTCTGTTGGTGACTTTTCTTTTTGATTTTACACCATTAGGAAAAAGGTAAAATATTACTCTTATCTTATATATATTAACAGTGATTTTATACATTTCATGGATTTTTAAGTGTTTTTTTTAATCAGTATTATTCTCAATATCTTGAGAATATATTCATTGGGAAACATTATTTTCCTATTGTTACTAGAACTAAAATTAATATTGTGGTATAAAATTTCTGCTGGAACTCAATTTCTGGAAGTATTATCTTTCAAGTGTGAGACATACATTTCCTTTGTGATCACATCACAATTTTCTCTAATTTATTTTGACATTTAAGCTTTCCAGTGATAAATGAAATCAAGATAAAGTGTTTGTTCAGCCTTTACTCCAAAAGTGAAATCTAGTAAGCAGCTCATAAAGCTCATAATCTCAAAAAAGTATAGAATAAACTCACGTAGGTCACATTTGATAAAATTATTTTATATCAAATGATAGGACCCTTTGGAAACTTTTAACTTAGTGTAAATATATTGTCTTGCAACTTCAAATATCTCTTGGAAGCATGTGGATTTTAAGTGTAAGTCTAGTAAAAAAAAATTTTTTTTGATCATTTCCTGATATATTTTTAAATTGTAAAAATCTTTAATTTCTTTCTGTTACTAGTTACTTCAACTTAAACCCCAGGGACCATATTCAAATTTAAGTCTTTATAAAATCCAAGTTAAATGCTTTCAAATTTAATCTAGGAATAAAAATCAAAAAGAAAATAAACAATATTCAGGTCAATATGCTATGCTGATTTGACAGTGTCCTACCAGAAATTCTGTCATATCTTACCTCATCTTTGCATTCTCTTTGACACCACAGGTTCTAAGCTCTTAACCCCTTATATTTAAGTGAAATTATACACTATATCCATTCATTAATTTATATTTTTTCAAGAAATATTTATTTATTTATACTTATTCTCTGCCAGACATTAGGTACTTTGGTGTTAGTAGTGAATCTAAAACCCTTCATTTCTACCCTTGATGTCTTGCCATCTTTTAAGAGACACAGACTTTTAAGAAAAACAGCAAAATCAAACACACACACACACACACACACACACACACACACACACTGATAAATAGTTAGGTGTGGTAAATATGGTAATACTTTGAAGAAAACAAGTGCAAATGAGATCTATGAGGTGGGGTTCAAGTAGTATTTTTGAACGGAGGCTTGAAAAATGAGTATGCTTTAGCCAGGCAAAGAGTACATGTACATGAGGTAGGGAGCATAGGAGAGCAGGGATTAAGATAGGTAAGATGTAGAAGGAGACTACTAGCTGTCTAAGCAAAAGGGAGAGAGCGTGACAAGGTCCTGAAGCAGGCCTGAGTTTGCATTTTCAAAGACCTGACAAAGATCCAGTTTGCTATTCAGAAGGACAAGGTTGGAGAAGGACAAATAGGTTAAACTGTGGGCCATGTTGACGAGTATGGATGTTGTACTTCCACATTATAATGAGGATTTTTAAGCAGGACAGACTGAATTTAATATACATTGTACAGACATCACTAGCTGATGTGGAGAATGGAAGGGGTAGAGTAAAAAGTAAAAACTTATAATTACCCATTTATCTGATGGGCATTCATTATTTTTTCCGACCAAACAATTCTTCCCCCTTCTTCTGATAAAAGCTCTGTGTTTTTTTTTGTTTTTGTCTTTGTTTTTGTTTTTTTAGGAACCATCTCCCTACACACCCTCAGTCCATATAATGAGAGTGAGATTTCTTTCACCTCCTAGCTCCAGGGATGAGGATGTGACCAGGGCTATGTCAATCAGGAATTCATTCCCCTGGCTACAATGTTTTGTAAAAGGATGGGCATGTAGCCTAAGCCAAACCAGTGACAACAAAGCCAAGACATTTGTCAATAATACTAAGACAGTAAAGTTGTTAAGATATAATCTGTTGATCCAATGTAATACAAAATTTTGCAAGTCCTGTCTTGACCCAATTTTGAAAGCATGGCTAAAAACTCTCAACTCCCCTTAGCAGATAGTTTGCTGAGTCCCCACCCCAACTTCTTCCCTTATCAGGCCCTGACACTTCTGGGTTATAATGCACACAAAGCAATTTCCAGAGGCCTCCAGTTACCTAACAACCAGGAATGGCCCTTCTTCCTAGGGCTGACAGAATTATTCAAAATACTCAATCTCAAGGATGCCCTCGAAACTTAGCTAACACTACCTCACTTGCCATACATTAGCTGCTCTTATCCTGTCCATACATACTTGTCATACATAAGTCCCAGCTTGCTATTATCCTGTCCCTGGGTATACTTCTGTGAATACCCCTTCTCTCATTTGGATCTGTAGGAAACAAGAGTTTTGCTTCCTATATCCCAGTTTCACATATCTGAGTGTTATTATGTTGTGTTCCTCCATCTAAAGAACCTGTAGTCATAGCTGATATCATGACATTATGAAATGCCATGCTTAAGATCTGGAATTCCCAGATGTGAGTGAATAAGACAAACTCTTTGCCCGATCCAGTTTGGGTTGTAATTTTTTTTGTCTCTTGCAAACAAAATCATCTGACTAGTGTATTCATTTTTCAGCCTGAATTTATATAAAGTTTTTCTTAAAGACTCCAGTGCAAACTGACATGATATATACCCCTTGAGCCTTGTATTTATCAAAGACTCCATTATATTGCCAGCATTGTTGTACATTATCTTGAAGATAAAGCTGTATGTAATGCTTGCTCCTAATACATGGTATGGCATGTAATGTAGAGCTCATAGGTATTCAGTAAGTAAGTGTCTGGTTTGTATTTGACAACCAACCAATCTAGTATTATCAAGAAAAAGACTAAACTGGGAATCTAGAGACTTTGCTTCTACTACTGTCTTTCTCTTAACCAGCTTATTAATATTGGGTGTTTCATTTATAATCACAATGATTGTCAGCTTCCTCCTATGAAAAAGGAAGGGTTTGACCTAGAGATCACCCTTAGATTTCTTCCAGCTCTGATAATCGAAGATTGTTTGATTCAACCAGGTATCTAACTTCATAGCACATTTTTTCCTTTATCATCTGATTGCTTATCAACATCCTCTAATGAGGGCCAAGTCCAAGAGATATTTTAGTTTGCAGTGCTCTATAAAGATAGCCTAAATAGCTAATATTTATGCATCAGTTGCCATTTGTAAAAGTTCCATTTGTAAAAGTTTAAATTGCCTGAGGAAGGAGAATACACTGGCTCAATGAGAACAATCTAGATAAGAAGAGTCTGGTTATTTACTCACAGGAAAAAGGGATAGAAATATTCAGTAGCTAAAATTTATGCTGGGCACTGACACGCAAAATAGCCACAGGAATTATTTCTAGGTTCCTAGAATCCTAAAGATTGCTTGAGGCAAAATAAAGGAGGCCAGTATATAAACTTAACTTAAAAGAACTTCCCGAAGCTCTAAAAAAGTTTCAAAAATGCATCACCAGCACTTTGTTTTAGATGAGGTTTATAAACCATGCAATCTTTAAATATCATTTTGGCCTGAAGAAGTGGGTGTCTTGGTTCATAACCCAGCTGCTGAGGTTATTGTTCTATTATTACTGGACAAGCTTGTCCCCTCCAGACCATATGTGTTTCTTTTTCCTCTCATGGAATTTCTCAGTGCAAAAGTAACAGTTTCAAACACTTCAACACAAGAATATGTGTAGGTACACAATCTCTTTCTTGTAATCGCCCCCCCCAATTTTTTTTAAATCTCTGAAAGTTGAAATCCCTTGTAAGTTGAGTGGCAAAATTAATTTGGTGGTAAAATCTGTACCAAATTAATGTGAGGTTGTTTATTCTGTTTCATCTAACTTAGCATGAATATTTAGGTTTTGCTGTTGAACAGAAAGTGTTGGTTGATGATAGAGCTGTTCAGCCCACTGAAGGTATTGTCTAAATACATGTAAATTTGAACATTGCCTTTCTAAAGACCAAAGTAGGGATCAGCAAACTGAAGTCTTCTGACCAAATTCAGTCTCCTGCCTGTTTTTGTAAGTAAAGTTTCACTGGAACCCAGCATACCTATTTATTTATGTACTGTCTGTGGTTGCCTTTGTGCTACAAATGCAGAGTTGAGTAGTTGTGCCAGAGACCATATGGCCCTCAAAAGTGAAAATATTTACTATCTGGCCCGTTATAACCTTAGGGCTTCTGGAAGTTCTGTTGCTGATCTCTGGTCTAATATATTCTAAAGTCTAAAAACATTTGGCTGTGAAGATTTCAGGTAAAGGAATGTGGAACTCTATTTCTCTAACCCCATGTATACATACATACTCAGTAAGAATTGCACGTTTAACAGAAAAAATAAATGGGTCTTGATTTTGAAGTAGCTTCGGACTGTATCGTACCTTAATAGGATATCTTCTTACCACGTGTCCCCAATCAGCATCTGACCCCCCCCCCCCCAGATGGCACAGGAGAGAAGAGTTTAGAGATGATTGCTGGGACTGTGAGTTTGTACCTAAGACTGATTGTTCTTAACCCACACAACACAAACGTTTCCTTCATTTGGTTCAGAATAACCCATTTTGTTTTCAAATAGAAAGCCATCACTCAATCTGTTTCTTGGCCATAAAACCATTCGTCAGTCTATGAATGTGCTACAAATGCTTGTAAACCAGGAATGATTAGGAAGTTAAGTATTGGCTCGACTTTAGGTAATAGAGTAATTCTGGGAGGTTGTTGCCAGGTTAAATTGTGGTGTGCCCAGCAGACATGGGAGAAAATGGGTGCTACCAAAAGAGAGATGGAATGCATCTGTGCTGTTTAGCTTTGACAAAAGTACCTTCCAACTTCTCTTTGCACTGAGAACTAGCAACATTTGCTTAAACAAAACGGTGGGTGGATGTGCACGTACAGTTTTGTAACAAGCCTTTGAAAGGGGCTCATGAAGGATTCTACTTGGTACTCAATAACTACACTTACAAGCTACAGAGAATGCCTAAGATAACCTAACACATCACATTGAATGACAGAAGAAAAACATGGGGAGCTATTCTTGTCTAACTGTCTCAACTTGATGCTCTTTAATGTCTGTAGATACATCTATGTGATACCAATTTGGGTGACAGACAATTTTGTTAATCGGTACATACTGTGTATAAAAATCCTCAGGTCGGGCTTCCCTGGTGGCGCAGTGGTTTAGAGTCCGCCTGCCGATGTAGGGGACGTGGGTTCGTGCCCCGGTACGGGAGGATCCCGCATGCCGCGGAGCGGCTGGGCCCGTGAGCCATGGCCGCTGAGCCTGCGCGTCCAGAGCCTGTGCTCCGCAACGGGAGGGGCCCCAGCAGTGAGGCCCGCGTACAGCAAAAAAAAAAAAAAAAAAAAAAAAAATCCTCAGGTCTCTTACATATTGTACCTATTTCTTGCCCTTTTTGCATTATCTGAAATGATTTTCTCACTTTGGTAGTAGGAAAAAGAAGCAACTACTCATTGGCTTTAATGGTTACTATAAATACAGGGTAATATAATGACCAATGGAGGAATATTACTTAAAATATTGCCAGCTTCTCTCTATGTGTATTAACTGTGCTGCTTTAACATGAAAGGAAATCATTGTTGCAAGTGCATTACTCCTAATGGGCTTATTCTTCCTCTACTTATAGCAACATTGCTTTGACATTGAAGAATTTCATAGCAGAGATTAAGATCCATTTTCAGATGGCATGTTCATCATCAGAACAAATGTGCTCAGCACTAATTGCCCTTTTGTTTTTAATTGACCACTTAATTAACTGCACTAGATAAATTAAAAATCTCAAATCCATTTTCTTCAGGTAGCCCCACTGTTTTATTTCAGTATGATAAAAATCTGTGGCCAGATAGAAGGGAAGATGCTTAATAATTTTACAACAGATTTCCAACCTCAGCATTCATGGAGTTATTTACTATCAAACTAAATCAATAATAAATTAAAAAATGAAATATTTATGATCTGAAAAATCTGATTTAGACTAGGAAACCCCAACTGCCTTTAAGTCAGGCAAAGTAGCAAGATAAATTATGCCATCACAGTCTTTGTTTTCAGAATATAATGCAATCACTTATGATAATTGTTATGCCAGCTCTCAAAATAGGCAGTCATAATAGATGATAGATTAGCAGAAAGATATAACACAGCGTGTTTAATGCAATCATAGAAGAAACATTCCTTCTTTTCTTCGAGGAGACATGATTACATGTTAAGTTGTTAACAGCATGAAATAAATGCAAATATGTTTGTTATGAAAATAGTTAGAATCATTTCTACACATTTTCTTATTAGCGAAACCAAGCTGTACAACTTAACCTAGTCATCAATAGTCTATCTCATATGGCTTTTGCTTGAGGCAGTGGAGTCTTGCTGAAAGAGACCAATGTGAAGAAATTAGTTTTCTAAGTGATAAGAAATCATCCTTTCAATGAATTTCAGAATTGAAAGAAAGTACAGATCTTCCTCGATTTACAATGGGGTTATGCACCAATAACCCCAATATAAGTTGAAAATATCGTAATTCAACAATGCATTTAATACACCTAACCTACTGAGCAGCATAGCTTAATCTAGCCTACTTTAAACATGTTCAGAACATTTACATTAGCCTACAGCTGGGCAAAATCATCTAACCCAAATCCTCTTTTATAGTAAAGCATTGAATATCTCTTGTAATATGTTGAATATTGTATTGAAAGTGAAAAACAGAATTGTTGTAAGTGTATCAGTTGTTTACCTATGTGATTGGGGGACTGACTGGGAGCCGTAGCTGCCCAGCATCATGAGATAGAAGCCTACAGCATATTGCTAACCTGGGAGAAGATCAGGGTTCAAAATTCAAAGTAAAGTTGAATTTGAAACATCATACGTTGGGGTCCATCTGTGTAGAGATAATATTGCTTTTGTAGGGGAGGAAACTGAGGCCTCAAAGGAGTAAATAATTATCCCTATTCAGTTCGTGACCTAGAGTGAGACCTGAGGGCAGATCCCTGATAGAGAGTCCTCCCTACTGCCTGCCCTTTTTGATCTGTGACACTGGACCTGTCACCTAAGTATAGCTTCAGCCTCTGTGAGCCTATTTTCCCAACTGAAAAATGCAGGTAATTATATCTCATAGAAATGCTGTTGGTATCTCTGTTAATCAGACTAAGAGAATCAGGGTGGATGATAATGTAGTTTGGAGGATTTGTAATGTCAACTCTCATCTCTGAAAACGGTGACAAGAAATATTTGCTGTTCAGGCAAACCTAACTTTATTAGACTTACTACAGAAAGAGAGACTATAAGTTGAAATAGTCTTAGTACTACCTCAGAAGGGGAAGTTATGGATTATATTTATAGGATTTTATGGCCTGAGCTGAGTGATTTTAAGGTTGATCTTGCAAGATGAAGAACTGACTAGAAATAGACAGAGTTCATGGTGTAATAGCTTTAGATTGATGGGCGCCATGTGGTTAGACTCTTGATGTAGGTCTTGATGTTGTTCTTGAAATGAAAGTTTTATCCTATAGAAGTGAATACTTCCTAAAGCAAATAACTAAATTACTTTGCTTTCAGTATCATTTAACACAGGGATAGGGAATTATGCCAGTTTCAGTTCTCAGTAATGGGTTGAATAATAAGATGGACATACTGCAAACCAAGCACCAAAGCAGAAGGGAGTTGGGAAATTTTTCTGTAAGAATCAGATAGGAAATAACTTTCACTTTTACAAATCATTCGGCCTCTGTTGCCACTACTAAACAGGACTGTTGTAGCAAAAATGCAGCCATAGACAAGACATTAACAAATGGGAGTGGCTGTGTTCTAATAAAACTTTATTTACAAAAAAGTGATCAAGGGTAGCATTTAATCCAAGGCCACAATTTGCCAACCCCTATCTAAAGAATGGCATGGAGAGAAGTTTCTAGTGGGAAGTTATCAGCCCAAGCCTACTGAATATTTGAGTAACCTCTGGAATGACAAGAAGCTGGGAGGGAGAGTGAGTATATCAGATACAAGATATATTCAGAAATATAATTCAGAAATATCTTGATTAAAACAAATGGAGTATAGTCATTTGCCCCATTCTTTTTAATCTAAATATTTCTGAATTTTGCTACTGATATCTATGTTACCTATATGATATATATTATAATGTATATGATATACATATATCATACATAGATAAGTTTAACAGTAAGAAGTGGATTAGTTTTCTTTTCACTCTTTTTGCTTCTTCATGTATTCCAAATTTAAAAAAGGACTAAAGAAAACAAGAATATTTATAGCAAGATCCTACTGAAACAACTATGCATACGAAGCATTTTGTTCGTTTGTTTTCTTTGGGGGAATATAAATAAGCTTATTTGGGAGCAGTATTAGAGCATCAGAGGAAAAAAAAATTACTTCTTTATGTGCTTAAGAAAAAGCAGTCAGACTGGGGGAAAATTTTCTTTTTTTCTGCTTTACTAAATTTGTCAAATTAAAGAAAAACAAAGCAAAACAGATTGGTATAGGCCAAAACAATATCTAAATCTAATAAGATGGTATTTAATAAGAGTACATATTAAGTTTTAGGTTTAAAACATTGATCTATTTATTCAGCATAGGAGCAGCATGGGGAAAAGAGACTTTACATAATTTCAAGTTAGAAAAATAAACACAATATGGGGTGATTCTAGGCCAACATTCAATATTTGCTTATCTTTTGACATAGTTGCTGAAAATCAGATGTAACTGAGGTTGCATTAATAAAAGCATAGTGTCCAAAACAAGGAATGTGCTATTTCTACCTTAACGTGCACTTAAAAACCACATAGGGAGATTGTATTCTCTTCTCAACATCAAGGCTTAAGAGAAATTTTGACAAATTGAAAGCCTCTCCTAGGGAGCAGGGTGAGGATGATGAAGTGGCTGGGAGCTTATGAGGGTCACTGGAAAAAAATGAGTATGCTTAGCCTGGGGAAGAGAGGATTTAGCAGGCAGAGGAGAACCATCTTCAAATGTTTGAAGGGCTGTGTTGTGGAAGAAGGATTAGACTTATTATTTGTGTCTCAGGAGAGCGGAACTGGGACCAAAGAGTAGACATTTCAGGGCAGCAAATTTCAGCTTAATATCAGCCCAGAGCATTTTAACAAGTAGAATTGTCCAGCCAGTGGTTAAGTGCACTGGCTTTGAAACCTAGACTTTCTAGGTTTGTATCTCAAAACTTACAGTCACTTAATAGCTTTGTGACTTTAGAGGAAGTAAAATACCATCTCTGAGCCTTAGTTTTATGATAATGACAATGGAAAAAGTACTATCTACTGCATGGGTTTATATAAGGATTCAGTGAGATTGTGCATACAAAGAGAAAAGTGGTTTCTCCATGAGATACCAAGTTCTTCATGACTAGGCATATAGAAGGAGCAGCTAGATGACAACTTCTCTGGAATATTATAGAGGGCATTTCTGCACCAAGTAGAACGTTAAGCTAGATGACCTCTTAAGCCCTTCTAAACTTGTATCTTTTATTTCTATATAGGAGCAGGAAACTGAAAATCCTCTGTACCAGGGATCATTAGGTGGTGGTCCAAAAGCTGGATTCCCCTAGAAAAACACTTGAAAATTGGGAAACCAGAATAAAAAGGAACATTCTGGCTTCTTTTTAAGTATCTGAAGACTTGGTATCAATGGTTCACATTTCTACATGGTTGAGAAGCCGAATCCAGCCTCTGTACCCCAACACTGAATTAAATCTTGGAGACAGAGTTTTGGGTGAAGTAGAAAAGAATAGCTTTATTGCTTTGCCAGGCAAAAGGGGCCACAGCAGGCTAGTGCCAGCAAAGCTGTGTGTCCCCACTTGGAGAGGGTAGTGAGAAGTTCTATAGTAATGGTTCAAAGAGGGTGTGATCAGCTCATGGGCATTCTTCTGACTGGTTGGTGGTGAGGTAAGTGGGAGTCAGCATCATCAACCTCCTGGTTTCAACTGGTCTGGGGTCTACATGCTTGTGGGCAGCATACCTTCGTTAACTGTTAACTTCACTCACCTGATGGGGGTTTCAGTATCTACAAAACAGCTTAAAGATATTGTTGTGTGTATCCCTTGATGGGGAACAGGACCTTGCCCCAAGGTGACACTATTGTTTGTTTCTCCCCTGTCTCTGTCCCTTCCCTTCCCTAATAACAGCTGCTTGAACCTGCCCGTTGGAACTCAGGGAAGGTCATGGAGGCTGAATAAAGCCTATTTCTTATAATCAAAGAACTGGGGGACACAGAAAGCTTTTTGTGCATAGGAGCCTCACAGGGCCCTGCTTGGTATCAGTAACAACACCTTTAAAAGGCATTAACAACAAGCATCAGCAGTGCTTGGCCCTTTAATATCATTTGCCTCAGTTTAGACAATAGACCCAGTTCGTCTAAGATGCAGCCCAC
Source organism: Tursiops truncatus (assembly GCF_011762595.2). Lineage (NCBI taxonomy): Eukaryota > Metazoa > Chordata > Mammalia > Artiodactyla > Delphinidae > Tursiops > Tursiops truncatus. The sequence goes on along the minus strand of NC_047043.1, from coordinate 88,261,366 downwards.
CTTAGTCTCATATCACCTGCCTGATCTCTGAAGGCGGTGTATTGCCACTTCTGTCCTACATTAGCTAGGTGAGATAGCTGGAAGCAGTCCTTCTGGACTGCAGTCCTTTTGGACAGGATAGAAAAATAGGAGGAGGAAGAGAATGAATGGGATACCGGCAGACTGTCTGAAAGGGAAGATTAACAACAAAAGTATTAATAATATTAGTTTTTGAATACTGACCAGTTACCAGGCTCTATGTCAAGGACTGTATGTACATTGTCTCATTTAATCTTTACAGCAGTCCTATAAGGTGTGTAAAATGATTGCTTTCCTTTAATGGGTGAGGATACTAAAACTTGGAGGGGTAAATATTTGTGCAAAGGTGTGCCCAGCTAATAAATGGCAGAAAAGTTTCTCATCTGACCAGTATCTGTTCCGATCCTGAACCTTTGCTTTCCTCCACAATGGCCAATCTTACAAACTTTACAATTTTGCCTAAAGCCAGTCCTGGGAGATTCAGTTCTAATTTCTGAGCAAACATATTTCTGATAGGAAAGATCTCTTCCTATCAGAGTTGCAAAGGGAAGATTCCTCCTTCATTGTGAATAACCTGAACTGTTATGAATCTATATGGCACAATGCAAGGTTTCCCACAGTGTGCTTTTTGGACTTAAAAAAAAAGTAGCATGTAGTCAAATACTATGCAAAATGCAAGGTTAAATAAGGTGAACAAGTTCTTTCCTGCAGGATTTCTCAGTGTCTCTACTCTTCTAATGCACATTATAGAATCTGAGGAGAAGGGTACGTACTGTTTCTTAGACTTCCGTGATCCTGGGACTCTGTTTTCTTCAGTGTTTACCCTAGAGTGAAAGAATGCTCCACAGAACACAAACCTAATAGAGAGAAAAGAGCCCTGGACCAGAAATGCGATGGTATCGAAGTCCCAACTCTGCCAACAGCTAGCTATGTGATCTAAGTCTTGTAACCTCTGTTCTTATGTTGGGACAGTAATATCTGTCCTACTGACCGCTCCAAATTTTTATAAGGATCAACTAAAAGAGGATTTAAAAGAGCTCTCTAAATTGAAAAAAGCCCAAGATATGCATAAGGGATTATATGACTAATGTTTCTGTCTCCTACATAACTGATCAGGGAAATGGGCTAGATTTTAATCACTTTCATGCCAATCAGCGATTTTCTGACCACACATAATGTTGTATCTTTTTAAAATGCATGAATGTGTGAATTTTCTGATCTACCTGGAAAGAATTATCAAAATATTATCTATATATTCATATTGTCATGAATACATTAAAGCTATGCAATTGTAAGCTCTCTGCTGAGAAAGAACACACGTTCTTCCAAGGCTATCTATTAAGGAAGGAAAGAGGAAAGAAATAGTGAGTACTCATAGCAGGATGTACACTGATTCCATTCTCTTCCCTTTGGCTAAGGTTCATGGTCCCCAGCCCCTGGACAATTGGACCTTTTGCCTTCTCTTCCATCAACCTGTCCCCTGATATGTGCTCCTGTTGGCAGTCCTGACCTCACAGAAACAGGAGTCATCTCCGGAGGAAAATGCAGTTGCCTGTCAACACTGTCGCTGTAAAACTGGGAAATTCCTCTGCTATTGAGAAGCTAGAATTTCTAAAATAAGAAAAATAAAAAGGAGAGAGAGAAAAAAATAACTCATTTGGCAACAGGGAATGGCATTGAACCTTGGTCTCTTAAGTGCCCCATTCCTTGGCTTTTTGAAGTTGCAGAAATGCGGATCAGGCTTTCTGTTGAGTGTGTTACTCTTGCTAAATACATGGTCCCCGAGAGGAAAGATGCTGTGGCCTGGGGCACGGGGGACAGACCTCATTCCCCAGCCCTTTGCTCATTCTTTCACCTTTGGAGATGGCTATTGTAGGTAAGGAAAAAAAAAGTCATCTGCTGACCTGACGATACACTTCCCCAAAAGCAGGGTATTAAGATGTTATCTCAGATTTCCCCCAGTTCATGCCTGCTTCCTGCCTTCTTACTAATAGGACCTAAACTGCCTTCCAATACCTGGATCTCATGTTTATATAAATAGTACCCCACTTTTGTAAATTGATATATAGTGTGAAAAGTGCTTTCTCAAATAAAATGTCTCATTTTGATTTTTTTTTTTTAATTACCAAGAAAAACAAAACGTGAGGCTCCGAGAGCTTAATTAACTTTCCTGGAGTCAGCCAGGATAAAGTATGCCTACTCTTTTAAAAGTATTGTTTTATATTTTCCACCCTCTAAATTTTGGTGACTTGAGACAAAACTGTATTCTAATTTATATCCAGATATAGGTAAGGGTATTGTGACCTGTGAACAGTAGGGAGGGAATAACAGGAGGATGTGAAAAGCATTCTTAGAGGAAAGGAGCAGTACCTTCTGCAGAGGTTCCCCATGGGCAGACTGGCCCAGTGAAAACATCATTGGACCAGGAATCCAAAGGGCTCAGAGACAGTCCACCACTGCCAGTAACCAGTTACATAATCTTAGTAAATCCAGCAACATTTCTGGTCTCAGAATTCTATGCTGAGATGGGAGAGCAGGCAATTCAACAGAAACAAGTAGGAGGCAGGCTTCCAAATAATGTAACGCTACTTCAAGTATTGGGCCAAAAGCATATAGGTAGTATGTGGCCGAGCTGGACCTTGGACCTAGGTCTTTTGATTTTAAGACTAAGGCCCTTTCCATATTATATATAGGAAGCACAGGATTGATGTCAGTGATCTGGACATATGTACTTGGAATTATTCTGAAAAAAGACATTAATTGGTTTCCAGAACAGTAGGCAACTTGAATGTAAAGGTAGTTTTAGGAAAATATCTAAAGTGGGACAGGCTATAGTGAGACTAAGGGCAGAGTGGTGCTCTTAAAACTGCCTTTTTTTTAGTCCCTATGGCTGCCTACTAGACTAAGCAGATCTGTGGAAGGAAAGAGAACACCAGACAGTAGTTTCTTTTCTCTGCATAATGTAAACAAAAGGCCATGATTCTGGGGAATAGCTCCCAACCCAATCCAGCAGTCCAGTTTGCATATAGGTAGATGCCCACTACTGCCCTGAACTCCTATGTGCAAGAGGGCATTGGTTCTGTTAGGCCGCCATGTCTGAAGTGACATGGAAAGGATGACAGAGTCATTGACTCAGTGGCTTTGAGCTTTTCAAGAGGAGACAGTGGTAGCTGAAGGTCTGTGCTCTGTAGCCACGCTTCCTCCTTTCAATCCAGCCTCTGCCTCTCATTCAGTAAGGAATTTGGTAGGTTACCTAACTCTTCTGTGCCTTCGTTTCCTCATCAGTAAAATGGGAATAATAATAGTAGCTACTTCCCAAGTCTGAGGTGAGGATAAGTTAATTCATATAAACTGCTTTGAAGAGTATCTCATATGAAACCAGAGCACACTAAGTAATAGCTGCTATTATTATTGTCATCATTATTGTTATTATTATTAAGTACAAAACAACCAAATTTAAAAGATCAGGTCATTTTCAAGGATGCCTCTATCTTTGATTATGTTGGTCCATCTTCCTAGAATTCTCCAATTTTAGAATTCTGCCAAGATTCAATGACCTTTATCCCATGAAGATTTTATTATACCTTCATTTAGAAATGCTTTCACTTTCAACTTCTAATCAATTTATCTTTAATGAGGAATGAATAAAATATTTAAGGTATGACTACTTTTCCATAATATATTTTGCTGGTCTATTCTTCAGGGTTGTGTGTGTGAGTGTGTGTGTCCTTGTACACAGGAAGGATCAAGTTACACTACTTCATTGAGTGGGTGAATGGTTGCTACTTATGACTTAAATGTATTTCAGGGGTGTTATGGAAAAAGCATTCAGAAGCAATAATAATTTTGAGAGTTATCATTCTCTTTGTTACGTTATAGAATTCAGTACAGTCTCCTTGAAAGGTGATACACTAGACCTTTTAAATAAGGGTAATGAAGAGAAGTAAGTAGACTTACCCTTGCCTGTCTTCAAGTGACTATTACCCAAACAGTCTAGAATGAGGAAATAAGTGAAAGAAGAATTCTTTTTGCACTAAAGTGATTCCAGGCAAGGATGATATCACCTATGCTCCTCTTAACATCTTTTTCCAACCTATATGTCTGGTATGTCATCAATGGGACAGCCGGTCTTTAGGCTTCCAGAAGAGGTATATCTTCTGAAAGGGCAGTGACTTTGGATTCTGCATCTGAATCTCCAATGGCTTAAACTTGGCCTCCCAAGTGTAAAGTGGTACCTGGGTGCAACACATTTTTGGCTTATTGGTTGCAAACAGATTTTAAAACGATATGAGTTTGAAAACATATTGATCATGTTGCAAGATGTTATTTGGAGATTTTACAGTAAAAGAAATATAAGCACAGCTGCATATTTCAGAAATTTCAGTCCCAATTTGCTTGTCAGCTCCCAGAACATACTAGTTTTTCAGGGGATGTACATATATAAATAAACTAAATGCATATAGAAAAGCACATATATCTTTTCTTTCCAAATAGCTTTCCTTCACTCTACCTGACATAAACTCCCTCATGTCCCCAGCCAGAATGGTATTTTTGGCACAATATTGTTCCTGACTTCTCTATTGCCTCCTGGGGACCTGCCTTTCAAACATCTAATGTGAATTTTCTCATGAATGCCAATGATACACGGCTACATTTTTCCTTCGAACTTTTCATCCCCCAGGCACTCCAAGTACTCTGTAACTACTTCCAAGTTATCCATAATTAGATGGGTAGCAATTACTTGTAGTAGAGGGTGGAAAAGGCAAAGGGCATTTTTATTGGTTCTGGGAAGATTTAACTACATTGATACAGCATTTACTGAAAATCCCCGTCACCCCAGAGCATGATGAATGGCCACTTCCATCTCAGCTCTGTCTCAGGAGGTTTCTGGGTACAAAGTGCCCTGAGGTCTCCTTTGCCACACAGAGAAGCTGGTCTCCATTCATGCTCTCATGTTAACTTCACTTGAGTTAAGTGCGCAGACAACAATTTATTCACTCCCAATTCAAATCAAAATAAAAGTTTAATTTGCTTCCCTGTCTTCTGGGGCTAATCTCCCTCATTGAACACTCATACTCCCATTAATTCAAGGAGAACGACCCCCTGAGCAGCCTTTGATTAGACTCGAAGGATTAATTGTTCCTTTGGAAGCTTACACACAGCATCCACCAGTATCAACAAGAACCTCCCTTTGTGTACCCCATACCCCAGGGCAGAATTGGGTATGAGACATGACCATCAGCAGCAGCAGATAATTCACACTCTACCTACTTCTGAGCTCAAGTGCTAAATTTCTAGGATACATATTATAGTGTTCCGTCTTCCCTGCAAACCTACCATTTGGAGGTAGAATACAAAGATGTCAACTCCTGCTAAATGTCAGGAACTTTTATCATATAGTAGATGTCAGAACAGACTTTAGCAGAAGTTAGCTTTATGGAATATCTCCAGGGTCTGCCTCTAATGTTAATGGATCAACCTTCCAGTTGAAAAAAAATAGAGTTCTCAGTTCTTTTGCTATTCTTTATATTCTATGACTTCAACTTTATTATTTACATTCAAAGAATCTCTTGAGATAAAGTAAAATAGTATGTTTCAATAATTAGTTTAATAATAAGTTAATTAAGAAAGGATTCACTCCCCCCAACTATAAGCTGAGTTCCATTTACAACAGCTCTTATAAACCAGCTTAGAGAAAGATGAGATGATTTATATGTTGACACAGCGAGGCAGAAGTTTTTCTGTGTACGTGTGTATATTTTCATAAGGGTGAACTAATTTATTTATCAAACAGTATTTTCTTTTTCTGAGCTCCCCCAAAAGTAGACTGTGAGTCAAGGACTTTTTAATGCAAAAAGGTTGGTTGGGAAGTTATCCTAAGAAACATGGGAAGGGAAGTGGCTTACTCAGACACAGAATGGAGCCAGTAAAAGTTTATTATCTGGCCAGTTGTCAGTGTGGTCAACTGGATCTCAGTCTCTCTGGGGAGTACTGGATGCAGAACAATGTTCAGTTATCCCAAATGAGGGGCACAGAAGATGAGTATTTATCAATTTCTCATCCATAATTGATTGAGAGTTGGTTCTGGGAACATTAACTCTCAGGCAGTGCTAGTTTGGCCTGCATGGAGAAAAGCATGTTTCTCAGGCCAGAAACAGAGACAGTCAGGTTTTCACAGTCATCAGAGTTGTAGTTGTGACTCCTGATGATGGGTATGGGGGTGGGAGATTCATTGAGAGTATGGACAACATCTGCTATAATTAAAAAAATCTCTGCCATTTATTAGACATTGGGTTGTACATTAGCCTTGAAATAGAATCAGTGCCTTTTATAAAAATGGGACTTCAGCAAAGGTTTTTATTACTAGAACACCAGGATTATTGCTACACATCAATCTTCTTGCTTTGCAATTGGCTTTTTCATTAAGTAAAGAGGAGAGAAGACAGAACATTTTATAGGTAAGTCACACTAAAATTAAGGTTTGGCCTTTCAAACCAATTTCTAAACTCCATATTAAGGAAGCATGCTTTTTTTCAAAGGGATTTAATACTTAAAGTAACAATAAAAAAATTAAAGAAAGAAAACAAAATGTATTCTATGTAAATAAACACTGCCTGATGTAGATAGTTTTCAAAAGCATGACCTGGGAGTTTAAATCAGTAACTGTGGAAAATTACGTAGAAACTCATATCTAAAACCAATTCATGTACACTTAAATATTTAAGTTACAGTACATATACCTCAAACACTTGTCACTTAGAAAGTGTTTTGTGTTCCAGCATTGATCCTACAAACTTGCTGGAGTTAAGAAAAGCATCTTATATTTATATAGCATTTTGAATATTAAAATGCACCTCACATTCATATTTTTACTTAAACTTCATAAATATATGTGAGAAAAGTATTATTCACATTTTATAAAAATGGAAAGTGACAGTGCAAAAAGTCAGGTGATTTTCTATAGGTCACAAAACTAGGAAAAGTTGAACCCAAAAATCATCCCAAACCTTTTTACCAGCTAGTGCCTACATGCATGAAGACAATACAATTCCAGCTACTATTTCACTTGGAACTTTTGGTCAGACCAATAAGACCAAATTTCTTGAGTTGCCTGGGAATTGAAGGTTCCTGGGATGCAATATGTTGAGTTCTATTATCAGGGCCATCCCAGACAAACAGGGAAAATTGGACCTTCTGCCTGGCACTTAAAATATGCACATAGTTTTAGAAGCATATGCTGAAGTCTTTGGTGATTATACTGCTCTGTAGTTGTTCTCGAAAGTTACAGTTCTTTAATAACATACAGCTGATCTCTTAATATTGATAATATTCTATAACTCGCTTTTTTAAATGAATCCACTTTTTCCTAAGTGGCTCCCAAGAATAGCATTAGCTACATTAGTATTCTAATACCCTTCCTGGAATATAGTTTACTCTTTTTTCACTTATATTCATTTACATAAATCCTAAAAGGAAAACCATACAAATAAAAGAAGGCATATACCTAGTTGTTCCAATATTGAAATGAAGATTAGATGAGATAAGAAATGAAAAAATTGTCTACCTAAAATAGCTTTATGGAGCTTAATAGTACTCAGAAAGCTTGAATTATTAAAAGTCCAATATCTTTCAGCTTGTAAGTTGAATATATTTGGGCTGCTAAAGGGAAAATCAGAAGTTCTAATGTTGTCATTTGTTTGATCAAAAACTATAGAAACAAACAGCCCCCTCAAGCATGTTGTTCTGTAGAAATACATGTATCTGTAGGAGGCTGTTGAATTTTATAACTAAAACTAATTAGGTGAATAGCTAGTGACTTTATTTCCCTGAAACAAGCACAACTAAATTCCTCAATTCTCAACTCATTGATTCCATCCCTGCAGGGCAATCAATCATTAATCTATCTACATACCTGAGTTTTGGTATAGGCACTGTCTCTAATTTTCTGTGTGACGTTCGGAAAGTACTCTGCTTGTTTGAATGTCAGTTTTTTATCTGACAAATTGTGGAGTGGGGAGGCAGTTGGACCAGATGATTTCCAAATTATCCAGAGAATGAATTATAGAACTTGACCTGATGACAAGGAACATTACAGTTGATCCTAAATTAATGGAGATGCACAGGATTGGGGTGGTGCCCACTCTGTATCTTGGCCTCACATGTCATTCTGGTCACTTCAGGGTGTCATCATATGGGAATGAATGCAACAAAGTAATCATTATGTAACAAAATGTCAAAAACATTTATTATGTACCAGTAATGTTGAAAGTTGTGGTCTGAAAAATTATATTCTGAGATAAAAGAAACATAATTTCAAAAGAATAAGTTGATTGATTCAGATAGGTTGTCTCTATAATTCAACCAATAAATAGGTTAAACCAACTCAAGGTAGACTCTAAAAGTAGCTAAAGAGAAGCCAATTATGTAAATCTGGTTGGTACGCACTTAATTTAGAATATTTTTTGGAGACAGCCATTCGCTGCTACAAAAGTTTTGAACCTCTGGGCCCTGCAGTGGGTGCTCACTCAATTTCAGAGACATATACTTTGCTTTCTATTACTCAGAATTTTTTGTTTTTTTTTAACAATCTATGTTTTATATATACATATACATATACATATATATATATATATATATATATATATATACACCCACACAAAATTGAATGGCTGCATCAAATATTGAAGTTTTACATATTGAGAATATCACTTTAACGATTGCTTTAGCCTAGCAGAAGACCCTAAAAAATTCTGGAAACGTAGAAAAGACCCCCTAGTTATATGTTAGACTGCCTTTTCCTAGTGGACAAGAATTCAATCAACAAAATATATTTAATGCTGAGAATACTTGATATTAAAGTAACAGATTAAAAAGTGAAAATTCAATCAACTTATTGTTTTTCTATACAAGATATCAAAGTAGTTCATTGACTTTACAGATTTCCTCTGGTTGTGTCAGCCAAATCATATTATTGGTTAGTGTTACTTAGCCATAGCCCTAATTAAATCTCATGGTTATAGGGGAATAAAATATAGTCATTTAGAGAGGTTTATGTGCTTACATATATATCTGACAGTAGATATTAATATGGATAAACTTGATGCATAATCTGAACTTAAAGAATTTATGTAATCGAAAATGGATTTAGCTTACAAAACACAAAGTATCAGTCTTATGAAATTTTCCTTCTTGTGTTCATTATATAATAATGTTGTTAGAATATAATAGAAGCATTTATATAAAGTTGTAATATCAAGAGAAATTAATTTTCCTTTTTTCTGGTGGTTGTATAGTTATTTTAGAACTGTGCTAGGATTTGTCCTTTAAGCAAAAGTGTTTCCATATCACGTAGTAGACAAAAATAGGCATTTTTAACTTTTCCACTTTAATTGAAAACAAATAAATACTTTTACAAAAGTATGTGTAAACTATATATAATACATATAAAATACATGAAATGTATATACTTCTATAGAATTTATATATTATATATATATGTATGTATGTTTATATATATGTATAATTTAAGGTACTTAGGACACCAGTGATGTAGTGATGACATATCAGATAATTAATAGATAAGAGGATCCAGAACTAATGGGAAAGGTGCTGACTCTCCAGATGACTTTCACTCTATCCTTCTTCTGGTCATGTGGGGAGTTCCTAGTTGGTGATGGGAAGAAAGAGCCATGTGGAAGAGACACAAGAAGAAGCTCTAAATATAAAGATTATGCATTCATTTTGAAAGCCTTTCTCATCTCTTCTGGCTTGACCCAGGACATTACTTTCATTCCATAAAATGTGGTGTCTGCAACCAAAAAAATCTTATTTAACAAACATTGATTGATGACCTACTAAGAGCTCTTTGTGTCAGTGATAAAAAGTTGAACAAGGCAAAAATGGTCTGTGCCCTCCTGGAGCTTTTATTCTAAAGGTGATGGGCCAGAGACAATAGGAAAATAGGCAGAGCCATAATAAATAAAGATTGTGATAAGTATGAAGAAATAAATAAATAGAATAATTAGTGACCTGAGATATAATGAGATGGGGAGTCATTCTGCTACTTTAGGTAAACTGATTAGGGAAAGTCACATCACTGAAAATAGTTCCAATTAAATGAACTCTCACCTTACTACGTGATAAGCCAAAAGTGGGGAATGAGTCTTAACCAGCAGAATTAGATTTATCTAAAGGATCTATAATTAGCATACATTCATATGCACGTGCTTGTTTTTTTTTTTTTTTTTTAATATCAAGTACTGATTTTAACTTTCTCTGCAGTTCTCCATATTAAAGATGAGGAAATGGAGGCTCAGAAGGCTGGCAAGCAAAATAAACTCATGAAATCTGAAACTTTTCCAAACAATTATCAATGTAACTATTTAGGAAAACATAGGAGGAAGACAAATATAAACTGAGGAACATAACATTGGTTTGGAAGATTGTTAACTCTCAAGAACTGCTGTGATTCTAGAGGTTATGAAGAGTACCTAATGGTAAAAGGAGATATTAGAATTTAAAATGCTAATGAAATATAAAAGCAAAATGAAAACTACAATCCCCAACAGGCAGAACACATCTAGCTCATCGTAGCAATATGGTACTGGCTTTTGTCTTAAATCTTTTCTCTTAAGATGATATCATCTCAGTGTATTGGGGCTTGTCAAATAAACATTAGGATGTATGTAGTATCAGTACCTTGATTAGATTAAGTGGAAAAGTAGGCTTTGATTTACAGAAATTCACATCACAGCCAAGTCTTACTTGAAATACTTCTAGTCCATAAAGCAACACTGAAACTTGAGGCATCTTGCTGACACTATGACTTATTTTTTAATATTTGTAAAGGGCAATAAGTAAGAATGAGTTCTTATATCATTTTACAAGCTGGGTGACTGGTTAGTAGTCATTTTTATTCTGACCTGGTTTGAACTTGCACAATACTCGCATTGCCTCTGGCATTTGACTGTGTGCAGACTACATTTTATTTCTTTCTCCAGAAATTGAACTCTGCCTAGGAAAGCCAGAATTTCCTAGAAATTGTGCTCCAAGCCTATTGATTTAAAAGGCAGAAATAAACTGCTTTCTTTTGCCCCAGATTCTATTTTCAAATCTTGCTTATGTATCTCAGAATTTATTCAAAACCAATTCTGAAAATGAGTGCTCTAAAACTCTGGGTTTGTCTCTCAGTCTTTGCACAGATAGTGAATCAATAATTTGGTAATTTAAAACAATCAGATATATGAACTGTCATTTATGGGTAAGGCACAGTATTAAAGATTTAGATAACTAGATTAAAAATATTTTAATTGGTTATTTTTGTTTCACAGATATATCTTAAGTGTACACACACAAAACATTAACTTACATTTCCTAAGCGCTACATTTCCTGAATGTTACAGATAAAGAAAAAAAAATGTAGGCTGATTCATTCAGTTATTCTTTTGCTCATTCTATAACTTAAAAACAAACAAATAAACAAAAAACTACTGTATAAATTGCAAAGGCCCAGGTCTTGAAGATACTACATTGAGCAAACAGGATTGTGTATAAACCTTATAGAGATTAACTTGTTATTTTAAGAAACTGATAAATGCTATGATATAAGCAGTGTGGGTATTGGGGGGAAATATTACAAAAGTACCTCTCTTAGTCTAAGGAGGATCAGAAAACCTTCCTGGAGGAAATAACTGAGAACTAAGGAATAAGTAGAAGTAAAACTCCATGGTGTTGGGGAGTGAGGAAGGGGAAAGGATATTCTGATCAGAGGGAAGTAAATGTGTGGAAGATGAGCACAAAAGACAACTTGACTGACAGAAGAAACTAAGTGAGGTTCAATGTGGCTAGAGCATAGAAAGAAGAGGGTAGGGTGATTTGAGGAGGCTGAGGGGAAAGAGACTAAATGACACATTAACGAAAGAATAACGTTACTAGGGTTGATGAAATTTAGAGTTTCTCAACTTGGGCAATATTGACACTTTGGGATGGCTAATGGTTTGTTGTAAGAGGAAAGGCAGCTGTTTTGTCTATTGTGGACTGTTTAGCAATATCCTGGCCTCCATACACCAGATGCTGCTACCACCCTCCTCCAATGTGATAATCAATACTACCTTGATATTTTCAAATGTCTATTTAGGGTGCAAAATCACTGCTGGCCCAGAAGCACATTAAATGGATTATGTGTCACTATCAACTGAGAATTATCCCAGAGATGCAAGGATGGTTTGACATAAGAAAAATTAAGCAATGGAATACACCACACTAATAGAGTGAAGGGAGAAAAAAAGGAAGAAAAAATGCTTATCTTAATTGATGCACAAAAAAAGGATTTGACAAAATCCAGCACCCTTTCATAATAAAAACACTCAGAAAGCTAGGAATAGAATGAAACTTCCTCAAAATGATAAAGAACATTTCCTCCGAACCTGGTAATAAGACAACTCAGTTGAACTATTTCTCAGAACTTTTAGTAAATAGCATAAATATCTGGATATGTAAAAATAAATATTATGATCATGGACTTTTTTAAGTTGAAGCTGTTCTAAGAGTTGAGCTGGACCAAGGGAGCACTGTCCTTGGATTTTGCAATTTTTTTTTTATCACAGACACACACACACACACACACACACACACACATACACAGACACACACACACACACACACACACACACAGGTTTTCTAATGTTACTTTTTCTTTTTTCTCAAATGTGCCTAGACAGTAATGTTCTAAGGCCTAAAATCAGACCATCAACAAACAAATAAAATGATAGTCATATTATGATCTACATCTACTGACTTAAACAGGACTGAAATAATCACTTTACTAATAGTTCAGCTTCAAAATTCATATTACAGTTATTTGGAAGAGGGAATCTGAAAGAGTCTGTGACACACTTGCCAACAGTTCCCTCCTCCACTTATGCCACATTGACTTCTTTGCAGAATTCTTCCAAAAGTGGGTGGAAATATTTGAGATGGCTCAGTGAATTAGACCCCTTATGTATGATTATATGAAAAGCTAGCCACACACCATTTCCACCTTCTTAATTTATGGATCAGAGATCACATTTGTAAATAAAAGAAAAAGGAGAGCGGAAAATGATAACTGCTGTAGAGGAATTGGAAAGCAGTCATCTTAATAACACAAAGGTCATCAATCTGCAGAAAACATTAATGACACAAATGCTAAACTTAACTCTCAGATGTCTCTTGGAATTGCCAAAATCATTTCCATTAAATTATGAATTAGAGAGACATGACTGTATGAAAGGCCAAGTGACCAGTACTTGAATTGAGGAAAACAACATGAATTGGATTGGTGTGAGGAATAAATATTCATTCTTTCAGCAATTATGTTACCCATATTTACAACCTGTCCACAGACTATAACCTAAAGAAGAGAGGAGAATAATAAGTGAGAATTAGAGTTCAAAAAAATTATGGAAAACACACATTATTAAGGACCTGAGGACTTTTGGATCAGTGAATTGTGAACGTATGGGCAAGTCACTTACTCAGAAGGTCTTACTTTTTACTTTTGTGAAAGCAGGACTTTAAAGTCCCTACTCTCTTGGTTTTGGAGTCAGTGTTCACCCTGACATCCAATTTTTGGCCACTTTTCTCACTCTTCTTCATTGAAACCTCTATCAGATAAAATATTTTAATAGCTCAAGAATATTCTTCTCAGTACATTTCACACCTGGGATATTTTTGTGATAATATGTTTTATATTATTTTCCCCTTCTTTTTTCTTGTCTATGTTTTAGAAGTTCCCTAGGATATTATACTTTATAGATTAATTCTCTACCTTTCTTATTTTATTGCTACTACTATAAAATTATTTTTATTTCTTTCCTTTCTGGATAATTCCTTCAACTTCATCTTACAACTCTGTGCTGAATGTAATTTTTGTTATCAGTTTTGTTGTTTTGATTTTAGCTATCATAATGTAAGCTTCCAAAAACTATTTCTAATTCCTGTATTGTTTTCTTCCTTTTATTTCTTTAATGTCTTTTTTGTGGATGAAAAAGTTCTTATTTGTAATGTTTTGTAAAATCATTTTTTAAATTTTTTTTTTTATGTTGGAGTATAGTTGGTTAACAATCTTGTTTTAGTTTCACGTGTACAGCACAGTGATTCAGTTATACACATAAATACATCTATTGAATGGGAAAATTCTTTTCCCATTGAGATTATTACAGAGTACTGAGAAGAATTCCCTGTGCTATACAGTAGGTCCTTGTTGGTTATCTATTTTAAATGTAGCAGTGTGTACATGCCAATCCCAAACTCCCAAACTATCCTTCCCAAGTTTTTACAATCTTAATATGAAGAAATCAGTGATTTTTTTAAGTTTTCTTATTTGTTTCCCTATAATGCCATTTTAGTGGTTATTATTTAGTTGAAGGCCTTACTCTTGTATACTGAGGGCTTCCTCAAATGGTTCATAACCCTAGCTCTTCATTCATGTATCTGTATTCATGGATGTAGTGTGTTGGCTGATGCTCTTCATTTTTAGGTTATTAAGGCTGACATTTTTTTATTGGAAAATTCCTAAACATGGATATTTTTAAGTCTATGTTTTGGGTCTTTCAATTTCTGCACAGAAGGATCATCCAAAGTCGGTTTTCTGTCTCAGGCCTGATGCTATTTTCTTTTGTCTTAAGACTCAATGTCTGGAGATCCTGTAACTCAATTTCTCTGCACATATTCTCCAATCTCCCATAGGTTTTGTTTGTGTGTGAGTGAGAGGGAGAGAGAGAGGCAAACAGACAGACAGACAGAGAGGGACAGTCCACTGATTGGAGAAGGTGATGACCTGGGAGCCCAAGTGAAAGCCTTTCAAATAAGCCTTCTATTCCAGTTTTAGCATCCCTGCCACTACCTTCCAAGCTATAAGGTGACTCCAGTTTCTGGTCCTTTGAGGGGAATCCACAAGATATTTCACTTACTTCTTGCAGTCATCTTCCTTTGAGAGTATTTTGGTATGACACTTTCTCTTTCTGCATTTATCCTTCCACTTCGTGTTCTTGTAGTTTTTGAGATTATAACTTGTCTCTGTGTTTCATTGACAATGGAATTTTGATTTCTGTTTCTTGTTGTCCTCGTTATTTGTGAATCATTTTAGAGAGGGTACAGGTAAAGAAATGTCTTTTATCAACATCCTGAGACTAAAAACAGCACCTTTGTGAAGTCTTCTTCACAACATCATCAACAATTATCTTTTACCTCTTCTGAGCTACCAATTTACTTGGTCTATATTTATGTTCTTTTTTGTTTTACATTTATTGTGAGTCTTTACAGATCCCTGTGTTCCTATAGACCTGTGAGACAGGAACTTTGTCTTTTAGTAGATTACTATCTACATAATTTCAGATAGGACCTACCACATATGAGATGCTTAATAACCACTTGCTGAATTGCATTAATAAAGGAGGAAGGAAGAGGATGTTATTCTGTGTCATTACTTCTATTCATATCTCTCCTCCTTCCTGCCACACACAGGAATTCAGCTTTCAACATTTCCAAGGCTTGATTCATTGGATGAATAAAGCTGCAACTAAAAAAACCTAAATTGAAGTTATACAATGGCTAAAGAGAAAAGATGCTCACACTGGTGAGTGAACACAAATAAAGAGCTCTTCAATTAATGCTACCAGTCATCTTGCCTTTACAATCATTCCTCATTTCTCTCTCTCTGTCTCTCTCTGTCTCTCTCTGTCTCTCTCTCTCTCTCTCTCTCTCTCTCTCTCTCTCTCTCTTTACCTTCCTGTCTTGGAGAAGTCTGTGACTAGAATTGTAGATACTCATGGAACCATACATAACTGAAAAGTCTGCCACCACCTTCTTGAAGACATCCCTATTTTTCCAGCTGGAAATCATCTCTTTCTCTTTTGAATTCTGTAGTACTTTTGCTATCACAGTGACTAGCTGTAAACATGCAAATCTCTATCGAAATGACCAATAAATGAATAGTGACCATATGTGGGAACAGGATTGTTCTAGCTGTGTGCCCATACCAGAGTCATGGAGAGATATTTTAGAAAGATGATTCTCCTAACCCACTGGGTAGGTGAGGACTTTTAACTAATATGTTTTAGTAACATGATGCCATTCTGTGTAATTATACATGAATTTCTATGTGCAACCTGAGACAGTCTGCAGCTAAATAGAGGTCTCCAGTTAACACTAGAGTGGTATCTAGGATTAACTAGATGACACAGGAGAGTTATTACTTAGTTATTAACCACCTGAGTCAATCCCCTAGGAAAGACAGGGCTATACAGATTCAATAGTCTCACTGTGACAGTGTCACTGTATTTGTTTACTGAATTTGAATACTACATCCTACAAATGTTTTATTTATCTCTTAATTTAATTCTTAATATTTTCTCATGTTATTATGTTTCTTCAGAAATCATTCCTTTTCCTAGAATTTATAATGAAGTTGTTCACATATTGAGCAATATACTTTATTGCATTAATTACTCCCAGCCTCACATTTTTCATATGATAATTTGTTATTTATCTTCTGAATCAATAATTAGACCATAAACTGAATAAGTCATGATTCTGGAAAAGTATACACATGCCTCTCATTTATTCACCAGGAGGGTATAAAAATCCAGCATCTTTTTTCAGTAAAATGAAGCTGATTTGAATAATATCAATATTTGTGAACGCATTTGGCTACTAGTTAATCCAAAGTAATTAGACTGTGTATTTATTATTCTAAAAGTTCCTTGCCTCTTCAGGAGTTAAAGGCAATATAGTATTTCCACCCCTATCTTTCCCTTCTAATCTCATTTTCTACCACTCGCCTGAACTCAGTTTTCCTGTCAGGAACCCCATGAGATATCAGAGCGTGAGGAAAGGCACTCTGACTTTCATCTTCACAACTCAGTGCCTATTGTATTGCTTAGTACCTAACAAGTATTTAATAAGTAATAATGTGATTAGTGAATGCTCAATATTACCATGCCCATTATTCTATAAGTGCTATACATTTTAACTTCTTTTGTTCATTCATCTCTTCTTGGAAATTGCTTATGATTGCTTTTCCACCCAATAAAATTCCCTTGCATTTCTCAATGTCATGGACTTTCTGAATCTTTATGTAACCTTCCTAGGAGGATCTGGTCCCTCCAACACTTAACATTGCACTCTCCTATGAATCTTTGGGTCTGTTTTCCCTATTTTGCTGTGAGCTCTTTGAGAAAGGAATTTCTAAGTACCTGAGAAATTATAGGTGCATTAAGGTTTAATTAAACTGATAGAGTGTTCCCTGAGGGACTGAACAGTGAAGTGCAGAAAATCCACAACTTTTTCTGATCCTGTTGTTCTCGGTGTCTCAGTAATTTTCTCCTGGCATCCCTAGGCCAAAATAAACACCAAACAGTTGCATGTATAAAGCAGTTTGATTCAAACAACTTATGTTTTAACAACCTAGGGGCTGTTTGAAAGGTAATATGCATATCCAGGCATACCTTGTTTAATTGTGCTTTGCTTTATGGCACTTCAGATACTATGTCGTTTACAAACTGAAGTTTGTGGCAGCCCTGCCTCGAGCAAGTCTATCGGTGCCATTTTTCCAACAGCACTTGCTCATTTCATGTCTCTGTGTCATGTTTTGGTAGTAATCCTTGCAATATTTCAAACTTTTAAATTATTACTACATTTGTCATGGTGATCTGTGATCAGTAATCTTTGATGTTACTACTATAACTTGCTGAAGCCTCAGATGATGGTTAGCGCTTTTTAGCAACAAGATATTTTTAATTAAAGTATAGACATTTTTAGATATAATGCTATTGCACATTTAATAGACTACGGTATAGTATAAACATCACTTTTATATGCATTGGGAAACCAAAAAGTTTATGTGACTCGCTTTATTGCAATTTTTGCTTTATTGTGTTCTGGACTCAAACCTACAGTATCTCTGAGGTATGCCTGCAATGATAGAAAAGATAATATTTTTATTTTCTTCTTAAATAACGACTTTTACTTATGGCACATATGCTCCTGTTAGGCAGAGCACAACTTCTCAACCCTTGAAATAAGAGTGCCCAGCCTTGTTTCCTATTCAACACTGATTTTCACGCAGCATTTGGTTTTTGTAAAGCACAACCACTGGAAGCCCAGCTCCAACAATGACACGATATTGAAAGCAAGTAGTGTGATAAAATGTTGGAGCAAAACGACCTCAAAGTAGTAGGCCATGCAGTAGCTGACAGGTGTCGAGCATCACTGTGTTGCTCTGGAACATTTAATTACATCCCGTGATGCCTCTGTGAATTCACTGTGGTGCTCTGGGGTGCCTTGATTTTCAGTTTGGGAATGGAGAGTATGGTGGTAGAACACATTGATTTTGGCAAAAGACTGCTTGGTTTTGAATTCTGGCTCCTTTATTGAATGGCTCTTTGACTTTGAGCAACTTACCTTTCTGGATCTCAATTTACTTATCTGTAATATGTGGAATGATATCACTTCTTCTTAGGGTTTTTATGAGAATTAATTGTGTTAGTCTAAGAAAAGAACTTAGGAAAGTGCTTGGGACTATATAAAGTGGGTAGCTATTCCTGTTGTGATTAATACTAATTTGAACTAAATATCTTGCTTTTGTAGTAGAGATCAGCCAAACACCATACAGGGTCGCTATATGTCCTCGGGGGGCTACCACTATTCCTATACCATCTACGTTATTTCTTTACTCATAGTGAATCTAATGATACTATATTACTTGAAATTCACTGAGTAATTACATCAGGCATTGTGCTAAGACTTTTTGATTCATTCATATCAATTAATTCTCCAAACAATCATGAGAGATGTTATTTCCAAGTTATACAAGTGAGAAAACTGAAGCTAGAGATGTCAAAAAGTATATCTCAGTTCAACCAGCTAGTAAGTGTCTCAGCTGACCAGTATTGAAATCCAGATGTGCCTGACTCCCAACTTGAATTCTTCACTACTACCCCTTCTGATGGACCAAAAGGAAAGACAGTTTCTGTCACTAGACTAAGAATCTTAGATCTTCTTACAACTGAAGGACAAAGCAGAGGTTGTAAAACCAGGTACAGGTTGGGTCAGGACCCAGGAGGACTTGTATTTCACATCATTCACAATTGCAGCTTCATCTCAATCACAGTCCTGACAACACTGTCAATCTGCTCATCATTTTTTTCCTGAAGTACTGATTTAGAGTACAAGATAGAAATCTTCAGGGCTGCTGAATATTAAGTGAAAATCTTAACGGAGTCATTATAAAATATATCACCTTCCTGCAGGATTCATCTATAAAAGGAATTTATTTTTTCCAAATTTACCAACTTTGAGAGAGACTTTTAGAAATGTTTAGAGGCTAGAATATGTGTGGAGTCCACCATCTAAGGAATAATGGATAGTATTGATTTCTTTCAGCCACTCAAACCTCTACATGAGTCTATGGTGTCCTAAATCAAGAAGCAGTTTTTGGTTTTTGACAATGATATAGAAAGTATCTACTTTCCCCATGATGTTATACCTGCTTTATGTGGTTTCTTAAATTAAAAAAAAAAGTTTCTTCTATGGTTTTTCTATTGTTTAGCAAAATTGGATCTGTTTTAAAGTCAACCTTCTAATGAGTGAATATTTACATAATCTAAATCAAAAAGCAATTCTGTTTCTCTGACACCAATATTTTAAATGATGATTCTTCTGTCTCTTTCATAAGACTTGGTTCACTGCTTTTTGAATGTCTGTGGTGTAAATATCAGATGTAGAAAACATAAAGCACTTTTCCTTAAGAAGGACACAGGTCTAGCACAATTTTGGCCATGGGAAATATTCAAATGTAACACAACAGCTGACAAGTAAGTGCTCCAACACTAGACAACAATTTGAAAACACCATCCATAGATAGGTTAAAATTGACCTACCCAGTGAAAACAGCTATAGGAGACATTTATAGAGAAGAAATATATAAAAATAACTAAACATTTGAAAATTACAATTAAAGAACAGAACAAGAGAAGGCACTGAAAAAACTGGAATCTGTTTGTAATTCCTTTTTCAAAAAACTGTATACAAATACAAAGCCTATATGTGCATATAAATAGAAATATGGGTCTATTTGCTTTCCATTTAGATTTACCTCAGAGGATCAGCACCAAAACTGGTAAAGAGAGGAGAATGAAAAAAAAATATCAGTTTTTAAAGTTATTACTCAAATCTTTTCAAGTCTGTTCAGAGGCAATAAATAATGTAAAATGAATTATTATGTATTCTAAATAAGAATACAGTGTGAATACAGGCTCAAAGTAACTATACCATTTTAGAAAGTCAACAGCAGCAGAACAACTGCTGGCTATTTAGAGTTAAAAATCATAGCCACAAAGATGAACTTATTTCTTAAACTGGGAAGAGAAAAATGACGGTAGATAATATCTTATTTACACTATTTTGACTATTTAAAAATGTACTGGGCTTCCCTGGTGGCATAGTGGTTGAGAGTCCACCTGCCGATGCAGGGGACATGGGTTCGTGCCCTGCTCCGGGAAGATCCCACATGCCGCGGTGCGGCTGGGCTCGTGAGCCATGGCCGCTGAGCCTGCGCATCCAGAGCCTGTTATCTGCAATGGGAGAGGCCACAACAGTGAGAGGCCGGCGTACCGCAAAAAAAAAAAAAAAAAAAAAAAGTACTGTATGTTCTATTTTTTTGGCTTTGGTAGGTTTTAAACCAGAAAATTAGCAATAAAAGATTACAGAGTATTTCAGAGCATTAGATTATTTTACTCGAAAATTTTGCACAAACCTACAAAAAGCTAACTTTTTCCTTTGAGAATGAATATAGAAACCACAGCCACTGGAGTTGCATGTTAAAATCTGAGTCTCAGTGTTTACTCAACAGTCTTGGGCAAGTCCCCTTATCTCCGTAGAATTCAGTCTCAGTGCTCATTGCAGATCATAAATTAACATCCAATTTATTAGAGTTTCAAATGTAAATGCTGTTTCTCTCTTAAAATCATAGGCTTAATTTATATTCTTTATATAATCTTAGTAAAATAAGAAAAATCTCTTTACTTTTGCCATTATTAATGTTCAGTTATTTCAAGTTGAGTAGACTAAACTTACTTAAACAATAAGGGCCATTGATAACTAGTTTATTATAATGTCCTCAAATATTTTAAATGGTAGTTATAAAATTTAAGTATTTTGTTCTCTTAAGGGTCTCAAAGGTCTAACCAATCAACATAAGGACCTTAACAAGGAAAATCCAAGTATTTAAATGTTTTATATTACCCTCATAAAATAGTAAGTCTTAACTTTCTTTTCAACATTTCAAAATGTTTTAAATTAGTTACTTTTTATATATTGTTCAACTTAAACTGATATGTTTAAAATCAGTTATTTGATTACAAACTTAAAAGTGTAAACATAAGTCTTAGTTGTGCAGGGGATCCTCAGAGTTTTAATTATTACAGGCCCTTTATACATCAATGCACAGAAGTGGTACTAATGAGCAAAAACTTACCCTAAACTGAAATCAAGAGTATTAATACCATGGGTTTGATTTATGTCATTATCTCTATATTTCATTCTAAAACATTTTTGTGTTAAAAGACATTTATCCTCTAAGGTGTTTACCAACCTCAAATCAGTTAAAACTTTTGGGCGGCATAAAATTGAGAACAGGTGCTAGGAGCTAACTATGCCTCGGATAATTTTCTGCATAACACACATGAGACACACTGAAAATTGTAATTATATTTACTGTAATAACTGAAGACTCCAAGTTTAAACCCTTCAGATGGAGGTGGATTTTGCGGTTCTAGTTGCACTCTTAAATAGCCTTGTATGGCTCATTTTGCAACCCGTGACCCAGGTTACAGTTAACTTCTTTCAGTAAACTCCTTGCAGTTCATCTAATTCCTCGTGCATTTCATATTATTCTCATGTGGCTGGGCCACACCTCTTATAGATATTTATCTGTCTTTGGTGGGGGGGGTCCCAACTCCAGGTTTGAACCCTGCTAATTACACACATTAGCAGCTAACATAAAAAGCGAAAGGTGATAGAACAGAGAAGCAAATCATCTTCAGAAATTCTCAAACACACCGGGAAGTATGGTCAAACACTGCTAACTTACTTAGCATTTATCACCCTGGAAAATTTAAAATTCTGAACCATTTCATTTTGATCTTTTGGAGTCTAACGCATGATTAATGACACATTTAAAAAGCAATCTAATTTTATTTATTTATTTATTATCTGTGTGTGTGTGTGTGCTACGCAGGCCTCTTACTGTTGTGGTTCTCCCGTTGCGGAGCACAGGCTCCGGACGCGCAGGCTCAGCGGCCCTGGCTCACGGGCCCAGCCGCTCCGCGGCATGTGGGATCTTCCCAGACCGGGGCACGAACCCGTGTCCCCTGCATTGGCAGGCAGACTCTCAACCACTGCGCCACCAGGGAAGCCCAAGCAATCTAATTTTAAGCAGGAGAGGTTATTTATTTTGCCCTCTCACAATATACACAACAAAAAGTGGCATTTTTGAGATCTCCATGAATGGCAACTGCAAATGAATGTACTTGAATTTGCTATGAATAAATATGCAGTCATCTCATAATTATAGAGAGAATTGAATCAATTTAACATTTAGTCCTCAAATGAACAACGGAACTTTTAGGGAAATAGATATGCAAAAATTATCATTTTAAACCACGTAATACATTTGATGGTCATTTCTCTGGCTTTTACATGAAAAGTATTTGTTTCTCAACCAGGTCAACTGAGTTTCTTTTATCTACTAATATTACAACACTTGAGAATTTCAATGTTGTTTTATTATTATTATCATTAGTGACCAGAAGGATGTATGTTAACAAAACAAAATTATTATGCTACAAAAGAAAAATCCACATGGTGACACTCATTGTAACAATAAAGTTACGCTTAAAAAACATAAATATCTTTGGTTACATATTCATCTCTGAATTGTTCTGGTTAACCATGAGCCCAGAGAAATGTATGACATCTATTGGATAGACTTCTAGCCAAAAATAATTATAACTTGATATTAAAATAGCACTTAAGTCCACAGTATATTAAAAAAAAATCACTTAAGAAATTTACAAAGGTTTCCAACAATGAAGAGAAGTCATATATATTCTTGACTCTAAGTATATGGGTACCTGTGAACCTGCTTTACTCTTTATCTTTTTCTCGTCAAAGGCCAAATCCAGCACATAAGTCTTATATTTTGGTCTTGGTTCAAATTCTAACCAACTCTACGCATATAATACACATTGAAGTGAAAATGAATCTAACAGATTTTTTTTGTCTATTTTAAAAATTTTCTTAGTCTGATTTAGCAGTTTATAATTATAAGGACTTGGAAATCCAAAATTAAGCATACACAACTTTTAGAGACAGGCTTGTGCCGTGTGAGCCTTGGTATATTTTTCATAGGGATGCATAAACAAGGGGTCTGCAGTGTGAAAAATGCAACTTTTAGGGGTCTGCTGCTGAAAAATGCAGCATTTTATTTTTCTTCTAAAAATTGACCAAGTGATTGTGATTGTTTCATTTATTGAATGCTCCCTAACAAACCACCACAAAAATTGGTGGTTAAAACAACAATGTATTATTTCTCAACGTACTGTGGGTTCACTGGATAGTTCTTTGGATCTATGTAGTGTCTCCTGGGGTCACTCATATCAGAACTGGACTGGAAGATCCAAGAAACCCTCTTTCCTGCCTTGGCACAGACTCTTAGCTGAGGAGCCTGCGTTTCCCTCCAAGCAGCCTCTCTCTTTGTGCAGTGTGTCTATAGGGACTCTACGGACATCTTCCTTCAGCAGAAATGAGAACTTCCTTAATGCATGCTGTTTGGGTTCCAAGAAAATGAAAGTAGAAACAGCTTGGCCTCTTAGGGACCAAGAATTGCCATAGTTTCACTTCCACTTTTGGTCAAAACAAGTTATGAGTCCAGAACAGAATCAAGGGGAAAGAAACAGACATCACTTCTTGAAGAGAGGGTGGGTACATATATACGGGGAGTGGAGGGCTTATTGGTGACTATCTTTGGAGATTATCTACCACGGTGAGAATCTTACATCTCTGTATATTTTTAATAAAATTTTAGCTTAGAGTGGAAATATTATAAGTTTTGTTATCCTTAAAACATAAAAGTTTAGGGAAATATTTAGGAGTAATTTTTGGAAGAACATACTATTTGTGATTTTATTTTTCTATATTATTATTTTACATACTTTCCAAACTTTCCATTTTGGACCTATACTTTAAAAATTAGTAAACTGTTCTTTTACTATTTTTTTCAAATCTTTCAAATGACTATTGTGTGAAAAAGTCAACATAAGGAAAAAACAACAAAATTGCAGGATTTGTGAAATTCAAAACAGGTTTTGCTTTGTTATCAAATGAGAGGAAACTCTAAATAGGTGGTTATTTTCTCTGTTCCCTATGCCATTCCATCTTGATTTCCATATCATCCTGATGCTAAATATTTGAATAGTGAAAAATGAATTTTCCCACATTGTAGACAGGAGAATTACTTTAGTACCTAATTCTGGTGGTATTATTTCATTCCCAGTAGTCCTCAATAGCTCCTCTATTTTTGTAGGAGCTGTAAAACCCTTGGTCAAGTTCTCATCTATTTCTCTAGCTTCCTCTGGGCACCTGGACCTCTGGTCCACGTGGAACTGTCTTGCCTTCTTCAGTTTCTCATTCCTGCTGTGCCCCCTCTGCTCATCTGCTCTTCCTTCTGTATGAACATCTCCCCTCACATCCAACTAATCAGCACCTAGTCAACACTCCCCCATGGAAGTCTTCACTGGCTTTTCTTATGTCATATTGTCTTCTTATGGCACCGTGGAGCTGTTCTCCTGGGCACTTAGCACAGGTTCTACTTTATGTGGTAATTTAATTCAAATATATCTCCTCAAAATGCTGTAAGATTCATGAGTACAAGATATGTTTCTCTAAGCCCTAATACTCCAAACAGAGTCTTGGACATGTGGAATAGATAATAAATAGTTACTGAATGAATGAATCAATGAATGAAAATGCTATGAACGAGGTGAGTGCTTAATGTATAGCAGACAAAAATGTTGATATGTATTACTCCTTAATAGGTACAAAGAGTGAAAATGCATCTCAGTAAAACAAAAGAGAGTGAGACTGCTTGACACAAATGAAGTAAATCTATTCATCGGCAAAAGGTATAAGTAAAATATTTTTTGTTACCAAACTCAAAGTGGTAGATATTATTGTCACTCAGCAATATTTCTCATCCTCCTCTTAAAAGGTACACAAGCAATTTCACTTCTTCACTCTCTTGAGTGATTTCTTTAGCCAGTGAAGTGTGAATGCAAGTTTATGTATCACTTCTGAGTGGAAGCATTTAAACGCCACTGCAGTACACTAGAATTCTCTTTTCTGAAATTGTGGAAGCACATGTTCATATGAAATTGTAACATTGAGCTTTCTCATGGAGGATAGTTTCCTCAGAAATGCACCCAGAGAAATCTCCTGGTTCAAACTCCTAAGATTTAGAGGTTGTTTCCCTTGTGCACTGTTGGTGAGATTATATATTGTTACAATTACTATTGAGAGCAGTATGGAGGATTCTTAAAAAATTAAGAACTACTATATGATCCAGCCAGTTATTCCATTTCTGGGTGTATATCTGAAAGAAATGAAATCAATGTCTTGAAGATATAGCTGCACTTATGACAACCTAAGTGTCCATCGACAGATAAATGGATAAAGAGAATATAACTATATACATATATATATATATTAGAATATATATGTTAGAATATTTTTTATCCATAAAAAAGAAAGAAATCCTGCCATTTATGACAACATGGATGAACTTTGAGGACATTATGCTAAGTGAACTAAGCCAGAGATAGAAAGATAAATACTGTATAATCTTACTTACATGGGGAATCTAAAAAAAACAAACTCATAGAAACAGAACACACTGGTGGTTGCCAGAGGTTGATGGATATGGGGGAAATGGGTGGATATGGGGGAAGTGGGTAAAGATGGTCCAAGAGTACAAACCTTCAGATATAAGATGAATAAGTGCTGGGGATGTAATGCATGCATAGTGACTATAATTAACAATATTGCATAGTATATTTGAAAGTTTCTAAGAGAGTAGATCTCAAAAGTTCTCACCATAAAAAAAAAAAAGATAACTGTGTGAGGTGATGGATGTGTTAACTAACCTTACTGTGGTAATCATTTCACAATGTACAGACCTTCATCAACTTCCAATGGGGTTACATCCTGATAAACCCATTATAAGTTGAAAATATTGTAAGTCAAAATACATTTAATACACCTAATTTATCAAACATCATAGCTTAGCTTAGCCTTAAACATGCTCAGAACACTTAGATTAGGCTATAGTTGGGCACAATCATCCAACACAAAGCCTCTTTTTATAATAAAGTATTGACTCATGTAATTTATTGAATACTGTACTGAAAGTGAAAAAATGGAATGGATGTAAATGTATCACTTGTTCACTCTTGTGATTATCTGGCAGACAGGGAACTGCAGCTCATTGCTGTTGCCCAGCATCAAGAGAGATTATATCGCATATGTTAGCCCAGGAAAAGATCAAAATTCAAAATTCCAAATACAATTTCTACTGAATGTATATCACTTTTGCACCATTGTAAGGTCAGAAAATTGTAAGCTGAACCATTGTACATTGAGGATTGTCACTATACACATATCAAATCCTTATGTTGTCTACCTTAAACTTACATAATGTTATATGTAAATTATATCTTTTAAAAAGCTGAAAAAAAAAAAAACAAGTGAAGAGAGCATTTAGTAACATGCATACAATGATATTTGATATCTTGTTTGTGTCTGTGTTGTCTCTGTTTAAAGTAGACATCTACTGAATATACATCATTGAATAAAATGAGCAAGACCTCTTGTCAAAAAAAAAAAAGATTTAGGGATTGTTTGTTATTGTGGCATAACCTGATTTATGAATGTCGTGATTCTAAACTACAAGTAAAACATGTTTGTTTGATAGCGTTTATCTTTATCATTCAATATGCCAAACAAAGTGTGAATATATTTGGGTCTAAATCACACACAAAACTATTCCTAAAATGCTGTTTGGCCAAGCCAAATACTTCATTATTTTCCTCCAAATTAAGATAGGATCACATGTGAACATAACAACATTTCTTTCAAAAAAGAAATTCTTCTACTGAGCAGCTGGAGAAGAAATTTATGTATCTCATATAATTTTGAGATAAGAAATTATTACATACCTCATATGTACTCTCTCTGTAATTTATAAATTGCTTATGAATCTAGAGATGTCTACAAGTTTTACCCTCAAATCTATTTCCTATTACCTCTGTGCACTTCTGAGTCACCCTTTTATGCCAAATCCCTGTCAAGCTCACAATATACATCAGGTCCAAAGACAAGACAAATACAATTTGTAGTGATGTAATAAATAATGACTTATATTTCCTGATTGCTTCATCATGGAGAGGATTACTGAGGTTGCCAAGGACAGAGACATAAATTTAAGTTTAACATTAATTATCATTTTAATATGTGCTATTTTTTACACCATTAGATTTAGATGGCATTCTAATAGCATACTTGGAATGAACACAGATGTATTTGAATTTATGTTTCTCTAGTATATTTAGAATCTATGTTCATTAAGCAAGCATTTATTGAGCACCCACCACATGCCAGACACTGTGCTAGGTACTAGACCTAAAAACTTGGAAATATAGTTCCTATCCTTAGTAGACTTCAAACTTATTAATTTAGACTTGTTTGTGATCTGATGAACAAGCTAGGTCAAACAGTGATTTAATTTTAATAAGACTGATAACAATAGTTATAAAAGTACATTTGGGAATACTAACTCATTTCAATTTCTCTAAATGTGTGGAATCCAGGCCAGGTATTATTGGCTCCACTGTGAACATATGGAAACGGAGGTTCAGATAGTATTTCATACATTTTACAAGGTTTTACACTTAAAATGCAATAAGGTAAATATATTATAAAATTTGAAAAAAGTTTGAGGTATGTATGTATGAAAATTAAGGGTTATCTCCTTATATGATGAATTTCTTGAGCATAAGAAAAAAGTCCAAATGGAAAAAACAGACAAAGAATATGGGCTGACCTTAACAAAAGGCAGAGATACAACTGGTTCAAACAGCCATGGAATATTCAGCCTGTATTTTTGAAAAAATGTGAGTTAGAGAAATATTGAAATAGATTTTATTTGTGCATTTGTTTTTCCAATTCAATCAAAAGAGCATTTACACTAATAACATGTAGTGTTTACAAATATGTGGGCAATGGGAATTCATCTGCCTGGAAATACAAAGGGAATTATCTTCCTAAAGCACAATTTACTAATAAACACATTGACATCTTCAAAATAATGTACTATAGTGTGTCATATGACATTGAAATTGTAATACTAAAATTTATGTTTAAGGAATAATCAGAGACACGTGTAAAAGATCCAGGTACAAAGATATATATACATCATCATATTTTTATAAGTAGTAAATAGTTAGAAAAAGCTAAATATCTAATGATAGGTTATTGGTTTGAGTAAAATTATGGCATACACATCTGGTAGAATATCCTTCAAGTTTAGAAGAATATTTATGTTACGTAAAATGTTCACAATATGTTAATTAATGAAAACCAGTTACAAAACAGAACACATAGGATCGGTTCAAGATGGCAGAGTAGAAGGACGTGTGCTCACTCCCTCTTGCAAGAGCACCAGAATCACAACTAAATGCTGAACAAGCATCAACAGGAGGACACTGGAACTCACCAAAAAGCTTACCCCACATCCAAAGACAAAGGAGAAGCTACAATGAGATAGTACGAGGAGCGCAATCACAATAAAATCAAATCCCATAACCACTGGGTGGGCGACTCACAAACTGGAGAACAATTATACCACAGAAGTCCACCCACAGGAGTGAAGGTTCTGAGCCCCACATCAGGCTTCCCAACCTGGGGGTTCTGCAATGGGACAAGGAATTCCCAGATAATCAGACTTTGAAGGCTAGAAGGATTTGGTTGCAGGACTTTGACAGGTCTGGGGGAAACAGAGATTCCACTCTTGGAGCGCACACACAAAGTAATGTGTGCATCAGGACCCAGGGGGAAGGAGCAGGGACCCCATAGGAGACTGAACCAGACTTACCTGCTAGTGTTGGAGGGTCTCCTGCAGAGGAGGGGGGCAGCTGTGGCTCACCATGGGGACAAGGACACTGGCAATAGATGTTCAGGGAAGTACTCCTTGGTGTGAGCCCTCCTGGAGTGCACCATTAGCCCCACCAAAGAGCCTCTAGGCTTCAGTGCTGGGTCACCTCAGACCAAACAACCAACAAGGAGGGAACTTAGCCCCACCCATCATCAGACAAGCAGATTAAAGTTTTACTGAGCTCTGCCCACCAGAGCAACACCCAGCCCTGCCCATCACCAGCCCTTCCCACAAGCCTCTTAGATAGCCTCATCCACCACAGGGCAGACAGCAGCCTGTGGAACGAAAACCACATTCACAGAAAGATAGACAAAATGAAAAGGCAGAGGACTATGTACCAGATGAAGGAACAAGATAACCCCTCCCCAAAAAAACTAAATGAAGTGAAGATAGGCAACCTTCCAGAAAAAGAACTCAGAATAATGATAGTGAAGATGATCCAGGACCTTGGAAAAAGAATGGTGGCAAAGATCGAGAAGATGCAAGAAATGTTTAACAAAGACCTAGAAGAATTAAAAAACAAGCACCTAGAAGAATTAAAGAACAAACAAACAGAGATGAACAATACAATAACTGAAATGAAAAATACACTAGAAGGAATCTATAGCAGAATAACTGAGGCAGAGGAACGGATAAGTGACCTGGAAGACAGAACGGTGCAATTCACTGTCATGGAACAGAATAAAGAAAAAAGAATGAAAAGAAATGAAGACAGCCTAAAACACCTCTGGGACAACATTAAACGCACCAACATTCACATTATAGGGGTCCCAGAAGGAGAAGAAAGAGAGAAAGGACCCGAGAAAATATTTGAAGAGATTATAGTCGAAAACTTCCCTAACAAGGGAAAGGAAATAGCCACCCAAGTGCAGGAAGTGCAGAAGTCCCAGGCAGGATAAATCCAAGGAGAAACACACCAAGACACATAGTGGTCAAATTGACAAAAATTAAAGACGACGAAAAATTGTTAAAAGCAACAAGAGAAGAATGACAAATAACATATAAGGGAACTCCTATAAGGTTAACAGCTAATTTCTCAGCAGAAACTCTACAAACCAGAAGAGAGTGGCATGTTATATTTAAAGTGATGAAAGGGCAGAACCTACAGCCAAGATTACTCTGCAGGGCAAGGATCTTATTCAGATTCGACGGAGACATCAAAAGCTTTACAGACAAGCAAAAGCTAAGAGAATTCAGCACTACCAAACCAGCTCTACAACAAATGCTAAAGGAACTTCTCTAGGGAGGAAACACAAGAGAAGAAAAGGACCTACAAAAACAAACCCAAAACAATCAAGAAAATGGTAATAGGAACATACATATTGATAATTACCTTAAATGTGATTGGATTAAATGTGCCAATCAAAAGACACAGGCTCGCAGAATGGATACAAAAACAAGACCTGTATATATGCTATCTACAAGAGACCCACTTCGGACCTAGGGACACATACAGACTGAAAGTGAGGGGATGGAAAAAGATATTCCATGCAAATGGAAATCAAAAGAAAGCTGGAGTAGCAATACCCATATCAGATAAAATAGACTTTAAAGTAAAGAATGTTACAAGAGACAAGGAAGGACACTACATAATGATCAAGGGATCAATCCAAGAAGAAGATTTAGCAATTGTAAATATATATGTACCCAACGTAGGAACACCTCAATACATAAGGCAAATGCTAACACCTATAAAAGAGGAAATCGACAATAACACAATAGTAGTGAGGGACTTTAACATCTCACTTACACCAATGGACAGATCATCCAGACAGAAAATAAATAAGGAAACACAAGCTTTAAATGACACAATAGACCAGATAGATTTAATTGATATTTATAGGACATTCCATCCAAAAACAGCAGATTACACTTTCTTCTCAAGCGCACACAAAGCATTCTCCAGGATAGATCACATCTTGGGTTGCAAATCAATACTTGGTAAATGGAAGAAAATTGAAATCATATCAAGTATCTTTTCTGACCACCATGCTATGAGATTAGAAATCAATACAGGGAATAAAATGTAAAAAACACAAACACATGGAGGCTAAACAGTATGTTACTAAATAACCAAGAGATCACTGAAGAAATCAAAGAGGAAATCAAAAAATAACTAGAGACAAATGACAACAAAAACACGACAATCCAAAACCTATGGGATGCAGCAAAAGCAGTTCTAAGAGGGAAGTTTATAGCAATACAATCCTACCTCAAGAAACAAGAAAAATCTCAAATAAACAATCTAACCTTACACCTAAAGGAACTAGAGAAAGAAGAACAAACAAAACCCAAAGTTACTAGAAGGAAAAAAATTATAAAGATTAGAGCAGAATAAATAAAATAGAATCAAAGAAAACAATAGCAAAGATCATTAAAACTAAAAGCTGGTTCTCTGAGAAGATAAACAAAATTGATAAACCTTTAGCCAGACTGATCAAGAAAAAGAGGGCGAACACTCAAATCAATAAAATTAGAAATGAAAAGTGAGAAGTTACAGCGGACATGGCAGATATACAAAGCATCATAAGAGACTACTACAAACAACTCTATGCCAATAAAATGGACAACCTGGAAGAAATGGACAAATACTTAGAAAGGTATAACCTTCCAAGACTGAATCAGTAAGAAATAAAAACTATGAACAGACCAATCACAAGTCATGAAATTGAAATGTGATTAAAAATCTTCCAGCAAACAGAAGTCCAGGCCCAGATGGCTTCACAGGTGAATTCTGTCAAACCTTTAGAGAAGAGCCAACACCCATCCTTCTCAAACTCTTCCAAAAAATTTCAGAGGAAAGCACACTCCCAAACTCATTCTACAAGGCCACCATCACCCTGATACCAAAACCAGACAAAGATACTACAAATAAAATTAGAGACCAATATCACTGATAAATATAGATGCAAAAACCCTCAACAAATACTAGCAAACAGAATCCAACAACACATTAAAAGGATCATACACCATGATCAAGTGGGATTTATCCCAGGGATGCAAGGATTCTTCAATATACACAAATCAATCAATGTGATACACCATATTAACAAACTGAAAAATAAAAACCGTATGATCACTTCAATAGATGCAGAAAAAGCTTTTGACAAAATTCAACATCCATTTCTGATAAAAAGTCTCCAGAAAGTGGGCATAGAGGGAAGCTGCTCAACATAATAAAGGCTATCTACAAAAAACCCACAGCCAACATCATCCTCAATGGTGAAAAACTGAATGCATTTCCTCTAAGATCAGGAACAAGAAAAGGATGTCCACTCTCGCCACTATTATTGAACATAGTTTTGGAAGAGCTAGCCATGGCAGTCAGAGAAGAAAAAGAAATAAAAGGAATACAAATTGGAAAAGAAGAAGTAAAAGTGCCTCTGTTTGCAGATGACATGATACTATACATAGATAATCCTAAAGATGCCACCAGAAAACTACTAGTGCTAATCAAAGAATTTGGTAAATTTTCAGGATACAAAATCAATGCACAGAAATCTCTTACATTCCTATACACTAACAATGAAGGAGCAGAAAGAGAAATTAAGGCAACAATCCCATTCACCATTTCAAGAAAAAGAATAAAATACATAGGAATAAACCTACCTAAGGAGGTAAAAGACCTGTACTCAGAAAACTAAAAGACACTGATGAAAGAAATCAAAGAAGACACAAACAGATGGAGAGATATACCATGTTCTTGGATGGGAAGAATCAATATTGTGAAAATGACTCTAGTACCCAAAGCAATCTACAGATTCAATGCAATCCTTATCAAATAACCAATGGCAGTTTTTACTGAACTGGAACAAAAAATCTTAAAATTTGTATGGAGACACAAAAGATCCTGAATTGCCAAAGAAATCTTGAGGGAAAAGAATGGAGCTGGAGGAATCAGACTCCCTGAGTTCAGACTATACTACAAAGCTACAGTAATCAAGACAATATGGTACTGGCACAAAAACAGAAATATAGATAAATGGAACAGGATAGAAAGCTCAGAGACAAACCCACGCACCTATGGTCAACTAATCTATGACAAAGGAAGCAAGGATATACAATGGAGAAAAGACAGTCTCTTCAATAAATGGTGCTGGGCGAACTGGACAGCTACATGTAAAAGAATGAAATTAGAACACTCCCTAACACTATACACAAAAATAAACTCAAAATGGATTAAAACCCTAAATGTAAGAATGGACACTATAAAACTCTTAGAGGAAAAGATAGGAAGAACACTCTTAGACATAAATCACAGCAAGATCTTTCTTCACCCACCTCCTAGAGTAATGGAAATAAAAACAAAAATAAACAAATGAGACTTAATGAAACTTAAAAGTTTTGCACAGCAAAGGAAACTATAAACAAAATGAAAAGACATCCCTCAGAATTGGAGAAAATATCTGCAAAAAATTAACAGAGGATTAATTTTCAAACTATATAAACAGCTCATGCAGCTCAATATTAAAAAAAAACAACAACAACCCAATTAAAAACTGGGCAGAATACCTAAAGAGACATTTCTCCAAAGAAGACATACAGATGGCCAAGAGACACATGAAAAGCTGCTCAACATCATTAATTATTAAAGAAATGCAAATCAAAACTACAATGAGGTATCACCTCACACTGGTTAGAATGGGCATCTTCAGAAAATCTACAAACAACAAATTCTGGAGAGGGTGTGGAGAACCCTTTTGCACTGTTGGTGGGAATGTAAATTGATACAGCCCCTATGGAAAACAGTATGAAGGTTCCTTAAAAAACTAAAAATAGAGCTACCATATGACCCAGCAATCTCACTACTGGGCATATACCCAGAGAAAAACATAATTCAAAAAGACACATGCACCCCAATGTTCATTGCAGCACTATTTACAATAGCCAGGTCATGGAAGCAACCTAAATGCCCATCGACAGACGAATGGATAAAGAAGATGTGGTACATACATACAATGGAATATTACTCAGCCATTAAAAGAAACAAAATTGGGTCATTTATAGAGACGCGGTTGGACCTAGAGACTGTCATACAGAGTAAGTAAGTCAGAAAGAGAAAAGCAAATATCCTATATTAACACATGTATGTGGAATTTAGGTAAATGGTATGGATGAAGCAGTTTGCAACACAGAAATAGAGACACAGACGTAGAGAACAACCTTAATGACACCAAGGGGAGAAACCAGGGGCAAGGGATGGTGGTGGGATGAATTGCGAGGTTGGGATTGACAAATATACACTAATATGTATAAAATAGATAACTGATAAGAACCTGCTATATAAAAAATAATAATAAAATTAAAAAATCAACTATCAGAAAAAAAACAAAAAATTTAAAAAAGATAAACAAAGAGAGAAGCCAATATGTGGTCTTAATTGGATCTTGATCTGAGACATAATCAGGGAGATTTGAATGTTGTCTGAATTCTACATTATAATCCCTATATTAAGGGATGGTTGTTAATATTCTTTGGTTGTGATGTGGTTTTCTGGTTAGGTGTTTTTCAATGTCTTTATCTTTTATAGATATATATGAAAATATTTATGGATGATAAGATATAATGTCTGAACTTGTTTCAAAATATGATCAGAGGACTAGAGGGATGGGTGGAAGAATTGAGAATTGCCAGTAGTTGTTTTTTGGAGCTCAGTGAGGGTTCCATAGGAATTCACTATGCTAGTCTCTGCTTTTTTGTATATATTTGGAAGTTTTCATAACAAAGAAAAGTGTTTTTAATGAATGGAAAGGACCCAAAGATGAAGAAGAGTCTAAGCTCTTTGCCAAAGTCTTACTGTCATTTCCAAGAAAGCCTGTTTACTGAAAGTAACACTTTCTATATAAATTTCCCCAAGTAATTATCTTGACAGAATACTTCCGGTTGACACATCTTCTTTCCAAATGTTGTTGAGAATTTCTGAAACACAGGACAAGTGCTCCTTCCACAGGGTTACAATAAGAAGTTTAATTCACAGAAAATACTGTATAAACTCATATGAAACATTAAATCGATGTTTGACCTGTGTATTGTATTTGTTGCTGCTTGTGCAGTCTGAGCCTTTATAAACTTATTCACCTTAATTTCTATAATCTTAGCAGGGAGAGACCTTTCTCATCCTGACACCAAAGACAGAAACCATAACGACAGATTAGTTACACAAAGATGTAAAATTTAGAAGACTGGAACCAGTGTCTTTTCATAATGAAAGGCATTTGCCAGCCATGACAGCAAAACAGATTAATATTCTTAGTATTGAAAAAAAAAAAAAAAAAAACAAAAAACCTCTTCCCAAGTCAGTCTGTGAGGTGAAAAATAAAACTACCACTTCTATTTTAAAAATCAGCAAAAATTTTGGACAGATGATTCCCGGAAGTAAAGGAACTAATGTACGACTGCCAGGTACAATATAGGATACCCAATTAAATTTGAATTTCAGATAAATAACAAATAATTTGGGCCATAATTATGCTAAAACATTATTTGTTGTTTATCTAAACTCCAATTTATGCAATTTACAATTTAGGCAATCCTACATTAGTATTTTCATTTGCCAACTCTGGCAACTCTAACTAATGGCCAATGAATTTGAGAAAATGATTAGCTTCAGCTCTAATTATCAAGGGAGAGCAAGTACAGCAAGAAGAGCAGAGGCCCCACCAGGCAGGAGTGGAAGAAAAACACTGTACCTGCACCCACCTGGCCCATCTGGAGCTCAGGGGAGGAGGCGTGACCTCAGGGCCTCACAAGGGCAGGAGGGAGGTGGCCAGCACAGAGGCAATGGGGGTCACAAGTTTAGTTGAACAGCCCTGAGCATGGTCTTCAGGGGAAAGGAAAAATATGATCAGCAGCTTGGAGCAGAGGACCCCGTGCAGAAGCAACACTTTTATTATTTGCTCTTAAAACTTTGTTGTGATCTATCCAAATGCATTTTTATCTTTTATGGAAAATTTTATGATATACTATGTAATACATACAAAAAGGAATTTAAATATCCATGTACTCACCTTCCACTTTAAAAACATAAAACATTACCAACCAATGTTTCTCTCCCTCCTGCCCTCACAGCCTAGGTAACTACTATAACCTGAGCTTAAGAATCATCATTGCCTTTAATTTTCACATCTTTTACATATGTTTGCACCCCTAAATAAAATACATAGTATAGTTTTCACATGCTTTCAACTTTCATGTAAATAACAGCATAACGTATGTATTCTACAATTTGCTTTTTTTCACCCCACATTTTGATTTTGAAATTGATCCATAATAATGAGTGATGCTTTATATTAGTCAGTTTCAGCACTGTGTAATATTCCATTATTTGGATATACCAAAATTTCCATTTCTAGTCCCTGTTGATGGACAGCTGGTTTACAGTTTTTGCTACTACCAAAAATTACTGCTGTGAACATCCTTAAACATGTCTCTTAGTATACATTTCAGCGCACTTCTCTAGGGTATATGCCAGAGTGGAATTACAAGCTCAAAGAGTGTGTACAGCTTCATCTGTAATTCTACAAAGTGATTGTACTAATTTATATTCCCGCCAGCATCAATAAATACATTTTTTACAGTTAAAAAAAAAAACATCACCACATAGATTCATCCTGATGTTGTATTTTACACACACACACACACACACACACACACACACACACACAGAGACACACACACACACAAAAGATGACTGAAAGGATGCCATTATCTTGAGTGTTAGGATAATGAGTAATATTTATTTTTCTGCATTTCCAAATTTTGTATAATAAATATATACAACTTGCATAATCAGTAAAAAGGGATTAAAATAAGTGATATTCTGTTTGTTTTCAATTTTCTTCACTGCTATGTGGAGTAATTTGCTGAAGTTACTTAAGAATTTGGTGTAGTTTGCAAATTTTGAACATATTTCATCATCTTAGTGAGTCCACAAGTACCATTTACTTGATGAAAATGAGTAACATTCAGGTAAAGAAGTTGGGACATGTGATTAGAAAATTATGTGAACATGTATATAATATGAGATGTTATTTTTTTCAGATAGTTTATGAATCCACTGGATAACCTAGACTATATCAACAACAATAGAGGGATAATTATTCCAAACAAATATGCATTCCTTTTTATGTAGTCCTTTCTGTGTTTCTCACTATATACAGTTTTTTCATTAAAAATTATTTTCGAATTAAATATTTTATTAAATTCTAATGCTCATTTCTCAAGTAAGATCTAAAATTTTAGCCCCCCACATTGGTAGAGATGGGTATTTAATTGAATTCAAGAACACATATTAGAATTTTGATTTCACAGTAGCAGAACTCTTCTCTGTCTTGTTTATAGTTGTACTCCAGTACCTGAAGTAGCATCAATCACATAGTAAGTATTCAGTGAATATTTGTGGAATTAATGTATTAGTGAAAATCACTGTCTACAATGAACCAGGCACTGAACACACAAAGAGGAACAAGTCAGGGCCCAAGCCTTCAGGAACTCACTCTGGGGAAGAACAAAACTGGAATACATAATTAAACAAATTAAAATATGGTCCAAACTTCCATGAAAACAAAGTGTTAAAAAAAATTTTAAACTGTGTTTATAAGGCAATAATTATAAATGTATGCATCACATTTTTTCAATCATTTATAAAGATAATACTGAAAAATTTTAGTGTACTGAAATGTTATTTAATTAAACTTGAAAATTCCTTTTACTACTGCTATCAGTACATTTTATTGAATTATATTATTAGTATTGTAATTAAGTATGTTAAATTATTGATCTGGATTAAACAGAATTTGTGAATAAATTCGGATAATTTCATATACAGATAAAAGCATGAAAGAAAATGTTACCCAGGGGCTAAAACTCTGAGAATTAAAAAAAAAAAAAAACAAAACTTTAGGACATCCAAAGATACATTTATAAGTCTTGAAACTTCAATGGTATAAAATGATTTTTTTGTTCTTCCAAATTTCTTTGTGGAAAATGACTTTTACCTTTTTATTTATTTATTTATTTATTTATTTATTTATTTATTTATTATTGGAGTATAGTTGATTGACAATGTTTTGTTAGTTTCTGCAGTACAGCAAAGTGAATCAGTTATACATATACATATATCCACTCTTTTTTAGATTCTTTTCCCATATAGGTCACTGCAGAGTATTGAGAAGAGTTCCCTGTGCTATACAGTAGGTCCTTATTAGTTATCTATTTTATATATAGTAGTGTGTATCTGGCAATTCCAGTCTCCCCATTTACCCCCCGCCCCTTTCACCTCATGTAACCATAAATTTGTTTTCTACATCTGTGACTCTGTCTAAAGATGTTTTTATTTTATTTTATTTTATTTTATTTTTTTAACATCTTTATTGGGGTATAATTGCTTTACAATGGTGTGTTAGCTTCTGCTTTATAACAAAGTGAATCAGCCATACATATACATATATCCCCATATCTCCTCCCTCTTGTGTCCCCTTCCCACCCTCCGTATCCCACCCCTCTAGGTGGTCACAAAGCACTGAACTGATCTCCCCATGCTATGTGGCTGCTTCCCACTAGCTATCTATTTTACATTTGGTAGTGTATATATACCAATGCCACTCTCTCACTTCGTCCCAGCTTACCCTTCCCCCTCCCCATGTCATACAGAGTGAAGTAAGTCAGAAAGAGAAAAACAAATACTGTATGCTAACACATATATATGGAATCTAAAAAAACAACAAAAAACAAAATCAAATGGTTCTGAAGAATCTAGGAGTGGGACAGGAATAAAGACACAGATGTAGAGAATGGACTTGAGGACTTTTACCTTTTAAGTGAAGAAGTCACTAATGGTAAAAGAAATTGGCTCAAGTATTGTGCAGATGATGGACGTGTGTGTGTAAATGTATGAAAACTTCTATTTGGGCTTCTATGTTGAACCACACAGGGCAAATAGGTTATTTTTCTTTTAAATTCCATTCTCTCTTTTTCTATAAGAAAGCTGTTTCTGTCATTGCATAATCACTCTGACCATCTTACAACAATAGATGAAACTAGAGTGAAGTCAGCTAAGACAGTTTTCCCCACGAAAGTGCCCTATAGCTTGAAAGGAAGAAGCAGATAGAGGCCTCATTCTCTTGTCTACAAACCATATAGACACAGTTGGCACAAAATAACAATAATGTCGGCATCTCTGAAAAACACGTATATTATTTTAAGAAAACTTAATTTTAAGAGAACTCTTGAATACACACTTTTGTGTTAATTTAGATGTAGGATGTAAGAATTAGCATACCTGTCAGCACCACAGATTCACAATTAAGCATGTTTAAGAATTTGCTGACTAACAATATTAAATGCCTAGAAAACATCTTAACGTTACATATTTGAAAAAACTTTCCTTCTATCAAACCTTGAGTAACTATAAGCTTTTCATCTCAATAAAACTTTAAGGAATTTCTTTAATTTACTCATATCAGCCGATAGAAAATTAGCAGCATATCTGGTTTCTGACCTCTTTCATTTGCTGCTCTTTACTATTGGAGAAATTTGATGGATGTCAGAGAGGAAAATTAGGTTCTTTGGCTAAGAGCTCTATTCCAACAAGTGTAATGCACTCCTGACATTTACAAAGACACCACAGAATTCTCTCTATACAGCTCCTTACACAGCCCTGTCAGTCATGCAAATGTAATAGAAGCCAAATAGATTAAACTTTGAAATAATAAAATAAAAGTATTGAAAGTAAAGTGTCCATATTGGCTTTTTTACACACAAGAGTGAGAAATTACTAGAAACTTTGCAAAATATCATATTTGAGTCTTTCCTTCCAGCCTTAAAAGGAGACTTTTAAAGAGCTTTTAAAACACATCCACCCCAATATTCTCACTTTAATCAGCAGAAGCCACCTAAAGGAAGAATGGTCTGTTTAGCAGTCAGCTTTACTGTGTCATTAGGAATTGCTGTGCTAAAAAACATTTTCAATAATTGCTGCTACATTTTAAGAATTTGCACATCGTTAAATTTAAAGAATTAATATAGCTACCACTCCCAAAGAATATATAAATGTTCAGCTTTTCTAACTAAATTCTAGAGTATTACCTAGCATAGTTTCTTATTGAATGAACTGTCCTTTTGGACTGAATCAGACACTTTAGTAAGCTAATGTTTGTGGAACCAATGGAAACACAGATACAGCTGGCTTTAACCATTTCTTGTTAGATAATGTGAGGATCTAGAAAATTACTTAAAAATTAAGGAAAGTAACCATCTCTAATTTCTGTGAAAAATCTATTTTTAAAGCTCAGAATTGGGGCTTCCCTGGTGGCACAGTGGTTAAGAGTCCGCCTGCCAATGCAGGAGACACGGGTTCGAACCCTGGTCCAGGAGGATCCGACATGCCGTGGAGCAGCTAAGCCCGTGTGCCACAACTACTGAGCCTATACTCTAGAGCCTATGAGCCACAACTGCTGAAGTCCGCGCCTGGAGCCCATGCTACGAGACGGGAGAGGCCACCACAGTGAGAGGCTCGCACATCACAGCAAAGAGTTGCCCCCACTCACCGCAACTGGAGAAAGCAACCCCGCACACAGCAATGAAGACTCAATGCAGCTAAAAATAAATAAAATTAAATTAAAAAAAAAACCCTCAGAATTAACTTTCAGCTTAATATTTTGGAATGAGTGTATGCCTCCACCCCTAACGTACCACTGAATTGATCCAAAACATACCAAAAGAAATATATGAAATCATAGAGGGCCAGGAAGAAAAAAAACAGTAAGCCAGAAAGTTGATGACTTTCTAAAAGATAGAAAGCAGATGGGGAAAATTCGAGTCAACGTGGAAGTATATGATATTATGCAGTATAATGAGAAAGTTATCATTTCCACCACAGATGCATAAAATACTATCTAGGTACAATATACTTTAAAACAAATATAAAAATGTATATAACCAAGGGTGTAAATGAAAACAAAAAATCCTCAGGGAACCAAAAATGAAGAGGACACTCAAATGTAGACTGGTGAGTAGGTGGTAAAGCTAAAATAATCCAAGGAGAAAAGGACCCTGCATGAAACAGGGGATCTTGAAGGATTCTGCTTATCTGGTGGAAAAAGAGTCTGTCATAGGTAGCCAGAACACCAAGTTTATCCCAGGCTTGGTTGTAGGGCTCAAATTTATTCCATCTGCATGGTGAGGTAATTTTAGGCCAAAAAGTTAACATAGAAAGTAGTCCAAAACGGGGAAATTATAGAGCCACCCTAGAGGCAAAAGTGGAGCAATGCTATAGAGAAGCATCTTCTACTCACATGATGCTGGTCTCTTATGGAAAGCGACATCTGCTGAAGATGAATTTGCCATAAAAGGAAATCATAAACACCAGAAAGAATGAGCCACCATGAGGGAAATCCAGCAGACACAAGTAATGGAATAATTTGTCTCTAAAAATGAAAACTAGTTGAACAATCAAAATTCAACTTTAAAATAAGCTTAGTTAAAAATATTGGAAGCAGTTTAAAAATAAAGTGAAAATAAAATGGTAGAAAGGCAGACACTGGGTAAAATATCTTGGAGAAAATTTAAACAAGTCATGGTCCTGTTTGTGAAGAGGATTTATATATTATCTCTAGCTTTTTTAGAAAATATAAAGTTATATTTTATGTTAGAATATTTATGTTCACTAAAATGTGATAGAGTATCCAATTTTTAAGCTAGTAAAAAATATATAAATAATATATTTATCAATCCAATAAAAGGTAGTAAACAATAAATACAATAAAATAAACTGTTGAAATTATCTCTGGGAAGTGGGACTAGAAATGTGTAGGAAGGTATTTTTATTTTACTACCTTTGCCGTAGTTTCAAACTTCATTACTGTTGTTTCGAGCTGCATGTATTACTTTTTTAGGA
Source organism: Tursiops truncatus (assembly GCF_011762595.2). Classification (NCBI taxonomy): domain Eukaryota; kingdom Metazoa; phylum Chordata; class Mammalia; order Artiodactyla; family Delphinidae; genus Tursiops; species Tursiops truncatus. The sequence goes on along the minus strand of NC_047043.1, from coordinate 88,219,151 downwards.
CATTAAAATTTTAATTAAAAAAAAAAGCCCTTAGTAACAACAGGAAAGAAATGCATAAGCATTTTGTCATGGCTTTTCTTGGTGAAAGGAATTATGGCTTTTTAAAAAATGTTTTTCTGTGCATTGAATTTATAATCAGAAAATTAAATAAATCCTTTTTCTTGATCAGGCCTGATTGGTCTATGCAGAAATATCACTTCTATTTTTAAGCTATATGGATCTTAGGGCCAGCATCTCTAAATCTCTCATAATGCTCCCTGAGCTGCATTTTCATATCTTATTGTGATTTACACCTCCAAATTTAATTGTCTACTAAATACCCAATATAATTGAATAGATGATTGTAATATTCATTCTTTTCATTGTTTTCTATTATTTTTCCCACTTGATCCCAAAGCTTATAGACAAATGTTATAGTAGTGATACTAACATAAAAACAATTAAACAACTAATACAAAGAGTACTTATTAATTTCAAGGCTTTCTTCCAAGGTGTTTTCACATATTAACCTATTTAATCCTCTTGCTAGTACTTTGAAGTCAGTACTATTATTCTCTCCATTAGGGATGGGGAAACTGAGCTAAAGAGAGGCTAAGTAACTCACTTAAGGCAACAAAGCTATTCTGTACTGGATGTAGAGAAGAGCAGGTATATAACTGATGGGTGGCACTTCAGCTCAAGTGGCCTGCCTTCAGAATCCTGCTTATCACTTTATAGCCATGCAGAGAATGGAACTTAATGGAACATGTTTTACCAGTAAGATCATTCATTTTTTACTTCATAGGATACATGATTCTTTTATTGCTTCTTTCAAAAATATCAATACCTAAGTAATTTCATTCGTTTATTCATTTAATTGGAAACCAATTATGTGTAAGTTTTATACCCGCTCTACCACCATAAAATATTTGAGAGTGCTATTTTTGATTCATGCTACTAGGACTCAAATTCACTGTAATTACCTTAGGATTCATTGCAGGATAGTTAAGTAAGCCATAGACTTCATCATGAAAGACTAATAGGAGATCAAAAGAATGCCCAATGACTCTGGTTTTTTTTTTCTTTTTTTCTTTTTTTCTCTAGTATGCCCTGTGTTATGCCTTTACTATAACAAGTATTTAATACTAGAATACATAGTGCACATGAAATCAATTTTAACTAAAATAGCTCTTGTCAATATGAATGAGAATAATTTAGTTTCTAATTTTCTAATGAAATTTCCACTTAAAAGAATTTTCCCCAACTGAAAGATTTTTACTTAAAGTTCCTTAAAGAGATTTCTATTCCTCATTTATTCTGCAGCAACAAGGAAGAAAGAAAAACATGATGGTGGTGGGATACAAAAACAAAGCAAAAAACCCTCTGTTTTCAATGAAAAATGTGAGTAGGGGTTACCCCAAAACACAAACTCTGACGCACATTTCCATCACTGCCAAAGTCCAAAGAAACATCTACCTAAGGGGGGATGCATCAGGGAAAAGTGACATTTACTTTCTCCTTCTCTTACTTTTAGGAGAATGCAGTTTGCCCCCAAACCTGCTAGCTTATACACCCTGCCCACACACGTGAACAGCGCCCCCCCACTGTCAGCATCCCCACCACAGTGATACATGGTTCTACAATTTGTTACAATTGGTGAACCTATATTGTTACATTACCATCACCCCAAACCCACAGTTCATATTAGGGTTCATTCTTGGTGTTGTACATTCTGTGGGTTATGACAAATATATAATGACATGTATCTACTATTATAGTATCATAGAAAATTGTTTCAGTGCCCTAAAAATCATCTGTGTTCTGCTTATTCATATTTCATGCATATATTTTGAAAGGAAAAGCAGATCGTGGGGTGGGGGGAACAAAGGGAAATGCAGTTAAAAAACATAAATCTCAAGAAGAATCAGCCCCAGCTTGGGGAAAGTGCTTAGACAGTTACTCTTACATAGATTTAATATCTTCTGCATATATTTTTAAAAAGAAAATCAAAGTGAACTGAAAAAGTATAAAATTAAAAATAATTTGGATAATATGATAGATATTGGAGACAGACAAATGAGATCCAACATGCCCATAATTGGTGATCCTGAAGAAAAGAAGCAGTATAAAAACAATCTCCCCATTCTCTGGGAAAAAATTAAATACATAGTGTAACAACAAATAATTTGGAAATAAAAGAACCTCAAATCAATGGAGTTCACCATATTCAAGCAAAGTTGATGAAGACCGACCAACTTCAGAACATATTCTGGCAAACACAAACAGACAAACAAGAATCATGTGGACATCCATCACAATAAAAAGCAAGTTATATACAAGGATGAAAATTTCAAACATATCTAAAAACCACTGGGCAGCACCATTTAATATGGGAAGTGTTCTCAGCTTTGTTTATAAATATTTACAAATTTCTGAAGGAAAAAATAAGTTTGATTCAACAAAGATAACTTATCTTTCATGTATAAGGCAAATGGAAGAAACAGTCTATCTAAGCACAGAGAAAATACAGCATCTATGACAGTTTCTTTGGTGGAGGGGTACTACTTAACAGTGACCTCCAACAACCTGAGAAATAATTCAAAATAAAGAATACAGAAATGGTGAATTGAGCAATTGGTAAGGACTGAATCCGTTCAAATTTGAAATAAGTCCAAACCAAGACTGTAGGAATTAAGCCAGGATGTAAATACTGTAAATCTCAGTAATGTAAAACTGATAATATAATTAAAATTCAGGTGGTATGTGTATGGGAGATAATCATAAAGTACATGTGCTAATTTCTTTATCACAACAAGGACTTATAAGAGATTGTTTAATAAACATGCATTTTAAAAATGAGTTGAAACTATTAACATTTTCATAATTGTTGTTCTTAACTCTAAGATAATTTTTCTGGAACTAATCTCTGTTGCAAAGAAATGAATACCCAAAATTTAGTCATTTCTTCAGTTTCATACCAACTCCTTTTTTTTCTGCTTAATCCAAATCTAAAATTAAATTCAGTACCTTTTTTAAAGAGTAGGGTAAAATCATATCCTTTTAAAAATATCTATCTATGGATCTATCTATCAATCATCGATCATGTTATTTAAATACTTCTTATTTGTAAAAACAAAATTAAATATGTACGGTAAGAAATTGTTCTTACCAAAGTCTTTCTCTTTCTCATTTAGGCATCGGCATTGGATCTCTCCAATGACAGTCTTTAAATTTCATGGTTGTTATTTATGAGTGTTGAGATTTCTTTTTCAAACTTTTATGTTTGAGTTATTTTTAATGAGTATAGCTACTGCATATAATAATGAGTATATGCTACTGCATTCTAAATAACATGATGTTAAATACATAAATGAATAATTTCATAACCTTCCTCCACTAAAATAATTTAAGAGGTACAAATTTACTTTTGTACTACTGAGTAATTTATTTGTCAGAAAAAATGAAGTATGCAAGCAATATACCTAACATGCTTTTTACAAGATAATTAATTTGTTTTGTCTAAGTTTGGACCAAATATGTAATAATTTTCTAAATGGCAATGTAAATTCTTTTTCATTAAGGAAAGTTACATGGAGAATTAAAAAAAAAAACTATTCTGGTACTTCACTAGAAATGTTCAAAGAATTAATGCACAGTAGTTGATGGGCTTTTTTTTTTGCTAAGACGTGATAAGTTATGCATTTATATAACCTCATATAAGGCCTTATATAAAAGTTTGCAGATTTATATATTTGAAATCTTTGGACTGCATAGCCATGTTGTTGCTTTAAAAAAAATCACTGAAGCATCAAAGATAAAATGACTCTGTATTTCTGTTTGTTATACAAATCTCGTCAGTATTTTTGTATGTATCTGTTTGTTTTGTGAATTTGTGTAGGTTTACACATGTGTAAAAGAAGGGAGGTTCAAGGGAGAGTGTGCTTAAATGTCTCTTTTTTTTAATAAAATACGATGCACATAAATTGGTAGTCTTTAAAAACAATAATCAAAAAAAAGATGATAAACCCATGAGGCAAACGAAAATTGTTCAAAACAAGCAATTCAGTATTCAACATATGGCTTATTTTTTTTATAAGACCTTTGAAAAACATTGCCACTTTAGATAAGATTATGAATACCTCATTTTCCGAATTGATTCTGTGTAATTCTACTGTTCTCCCTACTTTTTCCTCTTCTATTTAGTCATTCTGTGAATGTTTCTCAGAGGACATAGTCAGGATGCTGATTATTTAAACATAAGTAGTTTACAATTGGAGAAGCAAGACTATGAATTCCAATTTCCCCCCAAACCCCCAATGTTGACAATATTCCATTAACATAATGGGTTATATGTGGCTAATCTCAGAGCTTTTAAAAGTTTTATTCCCAAGTCATCAACTTTTGAAACTTTCCATAAAGTATTATACGTACCTTAATACTGACAAGCTTAACTATTATGAATGGAAACTCCAGAAGCTATTATCTAGAAGCTACATAAGAGGCAAAATACCAGATAAATTTGGTGAGCTCATGTGACCTCCAGTCTTGCTTTGCTCCCCTAACTAAAACCCTCCCCCAGGAAACTTTTTATAAACATTCCTTTAAATCATCCGTTGGACACTGTAAACCCCACCCCTTTACCCTTTGATGAAAAAAATTTAGCAATAACATTTTCCCATTTGCCATTACAGAAAGGGCGTGAAGCCATCTGAAAGTACCAGAATTAGCACTGTCATCCCATCTTGCCCATTAGTTTTACTGCAGCAAAGACTAGTGAAATGCTGAAAAATATACCTGTAGTCTCTTTCCCTGGTTTGATCCTAAGCTCCTCCGAATACAGATTCAATACATTTTCTTCCACAGAAATAAATGTATTTTAAGCATCAGCATCATAGAAACACAGCATAAATAAAGCAGAGACTTCTCCCCCAACCCCAGATTTTACCTGTTATGCTAATACAAAGACATTGAAAGGAAGAAAAGCTGCAGCTTGCCCAGCAATATTCTCATTGCAGCAGACATCAGAATTTTGTACTTACAGATCTTACCAGGGAAATGTCTCGGGATCTGTACAATTTTTCTGCAGAACTCTGTTTCAAGCTCTCAGCCAGGCATGCTGTGCATCCAGGCAGAACCAAGCCGTATGGAATGTCTATGCAGCTGGGAGATAATGGGACTCTTTTTCCCAGCTGGGACCGCAAGCCTTTTATCCACTGAGTACTGCGTGGCTCTTCTCTGGTCTTAAGCATAAAACACGCTCCTCTCCTGCTGCATTACTGACGGAACCTAGACAATTAGTTCTTGAGGCACATGTGCAAATCTCCCGTTTGGAATATTCAAAAGGAAAATTCTCCGTACATTGAAAAGCCAGTTCTATCTTCATCGTCCTTCACAGAATCAGAGAATGCTGAGAGCAGCTGCCATTCCAGTGGCATGAAAGATTAAATTCACCCTCCCCTTTTTTCGACTAGAGATAGTCACTCCTGTTGGGTCATCAGAAAATCTCTCTTATTGAAAACTGGGTCAGGCTAACTACTTATTAGGTTTCCAACAGGAAAAGAAGTAAATTTTTTTCTTCCTCTTGTTTCACTGCATTGTCATTTGCAAGCAAAGATTAAGCTGGTCAAGTGTCTGCCCTAATTTAGCCTATATTCAAACGTAAGCTTTCTTATAGCTTTCATGCCTATAGCTCCTGCGACTCGTTAGGGTGAAGAGAAAAGGGAAATAAAACCCAAGGATCTTATGCACTGTCACTGAATCCTTTCTAAACCATATTTTTAAAATATGTGCATGAGGCTTCTAAAAGACAGGTAAACACATAAAGAAACTGAAGGCTAAAAGAGTATAGCTGCTCTCTCAGGTTACATATGTATAGTCTCCTGAGGCCGAGAGCCACTGTATATGTGTTTGCAAAACAACTCTGTAAGGAAAAGAATGCTGTTTGTGTTTCACATCCAGCCCTTCAACTAAACTTTTTAATATGTTTGAGTTTTGGTATTGCTTTTGAAGGGAGTAACAGCTTGTTGAATAAAAGCTAAGAAATAAGAAGACCACCTGCATGCAGAGGTGCCAACAGATACACACATGGCTACAACATGAGAGCAGAAAAACTGCTTGAACTTATTTTCATGTTGTAATAAAAAGAAATTGCACTTTTTACATCTTAGAGTAAATAGATACTGGGAAGATGAAATCCACAAATCAAATATGGTATCTTTCAGACTCAGTTTTCTTTTATCTGATGAGCCAGAAGGTTTCTATGACTGCGTGTTATGACTACATTCTATGGATTTCTATGATTACATTCTTCTGTAAATATGTCAGTCACATACCTCATTTCTACACAGGGTCTAACAAACATTATAGGAGGGTTTAGAGAGGAGTTAATGCTTCATAATACTAGGTAAACTCAAAATGGTCTGTACTATTCTTTTAATTCATGGGGAGGCAAATTGGAAGAATTATTTTATAGGGATATTTGTCTTAGTTGAACTGCAAAACTTTTTAAGTTAAAGGCATCTCTCTTTTTTGAAATCAAAATGTTGTTTATTTATAAAAATTCCAACATGCTGAATTTTTCTGAGGATGTATGAGAAAAAAAGTCATAATGTAGTAAGTTTTTCCATGAAGAGGAATTCATTTAGTTTAAAGGACACCCCTTGACTCAAATCTCTAATGCTTCTGCCCCACATTCAAAGACCATGCTCCTTCCTCAGGCCAGGTCCTCCACTGTGCTCTAGTTACTGTGCTGTCTTACATATTCAAACAATGTTCCAGCTACTTGTCCCCCTTTTCAGAATCACCAGTTCTGTCTTTTTTAAAGCACCTTGAATGAATTGTCTATACTCATGGTCTTCAAATCATCCTTTTCCTTTCTCCCTTGAATCCAATTTAATTGGCTTTTTCTCCCCACTGTTCCCTGTCTCACTAGCTGTTCCTGCTCAAAAACTTTTGCTGGTATCTTCTCATCTTCCAAATCTTTAATCACTGGCAGCCTCAAAGTTTTAAATTAAAGTCTGTACACTAAAAACTATAAAGGAGTACTGAGAGAAATCAAATAAGACCTAAATAAGTAAAGAAATAATACCATGTTCATGGACTAGAAAACAATATTTTTAAGAGGTCAATTGTCTACAAATAGATCTTTAGATTTGAAATAATTCTAATCAAAATCTCAGCTAGTTTTCTTGTGGCAGTTGTCAAGTGATGATAAAATTTTTATAGAATGAAAATAGCTAAGAAAAGTAAAATCAAAATGATAAAGAACAAAATTGGGGAAATTATACTCTGATTTTACCACTTACTACTACCCTAAAGTGATCAAAGCAGTGTAGTATTGGCAGGATAGTTCAACAGAACATAATAGAGTGTCTAAAAATAGAACCACACTTATATGATCAATTGATTTTAGACAAAGGTGCCAAGATAATTCAATGATGAAAGCATCATATTTCAATAAATGGTGTTTAAACAAATGGATATTTATTTGGGATAAATTAACTTTGACCCACCATACATACACATGCAAAAAAAGGATCACAAACCTAAAAGTAAAATTTGAAATGGATCACAGACCTAAAAGTAAAACTTTAAAACTTCTAAAAGAAAATATACAAGTTATTGGGCTAGGCAAAGATTTCTTAAGACATACATACATATGTATACACAATAACACAAAGCATAGCGAAAAATAGAAATATTGGGCTTTGTCAAAGTGGAAAATGATCTTTTAAATATATCATTAAGGAATTTTTACAACTCAATAACAAGAAGACAACCAACTAAAAAAAAAATTTTAAATATATAAATGGACAATTCACCAAAGATATGTGAATAACATTTAAGCACATAAAAAAAGGTGCTCAATATCATTATTCATCAGGAAAATGAAAATTAAAACTGCAGTGAAATACCACTGCACACCTATTAGAAAGACTAAAATTAAGAACACTGAAAATTTTTGAGCATGTGAGACAACTGGAATTCTTACTCCTGGCTGCTTAGAGTGTAAAGTGTTAAAACTACTTTGAAAAACAATTTGGTAGTTTCTTAAAATACTATTACCAGGAAACTCCACTCCTGTGTATTTTCCCAAAAGAAAAGAAAGCGTATGTCTACACAAAGTTTTGCAGTGAAGATTCAGAGCAGTTTTTTCCTAATAGCCAAAAGTTGGAAACTACACAAATGTCCATCAGAAGATTAAGGGATTAAACAATTGTGCTACTCTTTCATAAACATAATATTAGTTAGCACTAAAAAGACAAAAATTACTGATACTCATTACTTAGATTAATCTAGAAAATAATATGCTAACAGAAAGATATTTTTTAAAAAGGCATGGCAGTTTTATACTGACAGAAAACAAAAAATGGTTGCTTAAGGCTGAGGTGGGAGAAGATTAATTGCAGCTGGGCATCGGGATATTTTAAAGTGCTGAAAATATTGGTTTTGATTGTGATAGTGGTTACCTGGTATGTACATTTGACAAATGTTTTCATACTCTACAAGTGGGTATATTTTATTTCATGTAAAGTATATCTTATAAAGTTGGGTTTTAATAAATTAAATGATGATGATGGTAGTAGTAGTTTTTCTTACAGGTTTTGGAAAGATAATTATTGACAAGCCTATCATTCTGACCAAATATTATTGTTTTTGCTATTATTGTTATTACTGATTTTAGTGGACAATGAAAATTGTCCTCTACAATCTCTATGATTGTTAGTACTTTCAATCCATTTTGATCTACCTGTGTCAATTTGGTTCATTTTTATTTTTCTAGGGGACAATGATGATGACGGTGATGATGGTGATATTGAGAGGTAAACTTTTATAGCTCAAAATATGTGCCAGGTAGTGTTTTAAGTATTTTATATTATTTATTTAATCCTCACAATAACCTGATTAGTGTTATTACTTTCCATGTGTAACAAACAAGGAAACTGAAGCACATAGAGGTTAACTAAATTGTCTAAGAGCATCTAGGCAGTAAATAGTGTAAAGGAGGGATCAAACCCAGGCAGTCTGGCTCAAGAATTCAATATTAATATTGATTTTATTATTCAAATCTTTATATTCCTTTTTACATTTTGTCTACTTGACATGTCAAAATCTGTGAAAAGCATATTAAATTTCTCCCACAAAGATTTTTTAAATCAAATAATCCTTAGTTTTTAAGAAGCTTTTGCACTACATATTCTCCTGCTAGATTGCTTAATAGATAAATGTTATGTGTGTGTGTGTGTGCGTGTGTGTGTGTGTACATATATATCACTATGTATCTCACTATAGTGAGATATATATACTATATATAGTATCTATCTATCTATTCTCTACCTACCTATACAGTGAATTGCAGCTTTATGAGCGTATATGTATGTATATATACATATGATTGCATCTTTATGATATTATAACATCTTTAGGAATCCTTTTAAACTTGTTTACATCTCTTGGACTTGAATTCTATTTGGCATCCCTACTTTCTGGTTTGCATTTTCCTATATACACTTGCACATTAACAAAATTTTTTGCCACTTGGTTTTAGCTGTCTTTCTCATAATCATCATAAGGTTGGGCTTTCTTTTTTTTAATTGGAGTATAGTTGCTTTACAATATTGTGTTAGTTTCTGCTGTACAACGAAGCGAATCAGCTATATGTATACATATATCCCCTCCCTCTTGGACCTCCCTCCCGCACCCCACCCAACTAGTTCACCACAGAGCACCGAGCTGAGCTCCCTGTGCTACACAGCATGTTCCCACTAGCTATCTATTTTACACATGGTAGTGTATATATGTCAATCCCAATCTCCCAATTCATCCCAGCCCCCCTTCCCCTCCCCATGTCCACATGTCCATTCTCTACATCTGTGTCCTTATTCCTGCCCTGCAAATAGGTTTATCTGTACCATTTTTCTAGATTCCACATATGTTCATTGCAGCAGTACTCACAATAGCGAGGACATGGAAGCAACCTAAATATCCACTGACAGATGAATGCATAAAGAAGATGTGACACATATATACAATGGAATATTACTCAGTCATAAAAAGGAATGAAATTGGGTCATTTGTAGAGACGTGGATGGACCTAGAGTCTGTCATACAGAGTGAAGTAAGTCAGAGAAAAACAAATATCATATATTAACACACATATGTGGAATGTAGTTGGGCTTTTTTAACCCAATGTGGCTCTGCTTTGTGATAGGGTAGCTTAGTGCATTTGCATTTAGTGTGGTATCTGGCATTCGTATTGGAATCTCTTTCTTTCTTCTCAGTCTGGCTGAGGCATGGAGTTGGGAGTCTTTCTGTGTGCAGATATTTGCCACGCGCCCACATGGTCTGGGAGACATTGAGACCTACATTTCACGTTCTACCCAGCTCAGTAGGACAGCCTCATTCGACAGGACCCCCGACATTAGGCACAGGCTGATGGGTGTAATGCATGTCTCAATTCTGCCACAGAATTCCTTCAGCAGTTAAGTCAACTTCAGGGAACTATGAGACGGGGCTGTTTTTCCCCTCACAGCCTCAGGGAGCATTTCCCTTCATGCTGCTATTTCCTCTTCTCTCTTGGTACCAAAGGAAAACAAACAAACAAACAAAAACAACAAAAAACACAGTGTTCGTCTTCATCCCAACACTTCCCAGCAGAATACATAGGCTCCTCTCACCTGCCGACTCTTGAAGTGGGTCCCCCAAATTTTATAAGCTTCAAGCCCCACAAAATCTTGATCTATTTCTTCCTCTTGAAAACATGCCTATTAACTATAAATGATATATAGTTGCCTTATTGTGAAGAAACCTCTAATGACATTCTTTCTCTAAAGGAATTAAAAGGAAGTTTACTTTATTGAACTAATGCAATTATTTAAAGATATATGATATGCCAACATAGAGGTGTTGTTTTCTTGATGTTATTGTTTTGTTTCCTTTATTTTCTATTCAGATACTTTGGTATGCACAACTGTTCTAAATAACCCTTGTTGGGGCTTCCCTGGTGGCGCAGTGGTTGGGAGTCCGCCTGCCAATGCAGGGGACGCGGGTTCGTGCCCCGGTCCGGGAGGATCCCGCGTGTCGCGGAGCGGCTGGGCCCGTGGGCCATGGCTGCTGAGCCTGCGCGTCCGGATCCTGTGCTCCGCGGCGGGAGGGGCCACAGCAGTGAGAGGCCCGCGTGCCACAAAAAAAAAAAAAAAAAAATTAAATAACCCTTGTTTACAAATGTGTATATTTAATGAGATATTTTCCCCTGCCCATGATAGCCATTTCTCCTAATATTACCAAAATGTAAACAATTTTTTATAATTTCCTGAGGGCTTCCCATGGGCCAGACGCTAACTCTAAAATCTTGCTTAACCCTTACGACGACCCTATGATGTAGTTTCTATCACCTTTGCTATACTGGCACCTGAGATTTGGAAAGATTAAACAGCATGCCAAGATCATACAAATTGTAAAAGGCCAAACAGGAATTTGAACACAGGTCCATTACCCTCAACATCTGTCTCCTGAACCTCTCTGCTAGGAGCTCTTTGCTGTATACAATGGCATATCTAATGGAAGGCAAAAATAACTGCTATAATTTTTATGCTTATTTCACTCTTAAAGACATAAAATAAAAGGTTTCTCTTGAACACAATTGTTTAAGCTATGACTGCACAGACTTTGACAATTAACTAGATAATTAAGCCCTATATTATTTATAGAACAGCTGATTTCTCATGAAAATAGTATGAATCTAAATATTTGGCTCAACTCTCCACAGTGGTTTGAAAAGGATAGAAGTATTAAATGGTCCCAAGAAATGTAAACTATAATTTTTCCCTTACCATTTTCTTTTCCTTTTTGGTGAGAGAGAGGTAGGGATTAGAGTGCTATGAAGGGAAGTTCAGTACACATATTACATTTACTTTCCCTCAGAAAAGAGCACATTGAAGGAAGGATGATAACAGTTTTCTTAGTCTTTTGCCCCAACACAAAATTGTTTTTTCACTTTATACCATGTATGTATAATTTTACAGATATTCAAAAATTCACTTCCCTTTGGGGAAAAAAAAGGAACACTTTTTTGCCTGGAAATGTATCGCTTTTCAAAGGGAAGATAGTCAGGGAAATGAATATATTCTTCTACCACATATTAAGAAAAGGTATATTTTAGAAGAAGTATGTTTCAATAATTCAGTTCAAACACCTTGCATATGTTCATATAAATATAGAAGAATTTTTACACAATGGTAACTTACAACAGGGAGTAGGTAAGACCTGGTATCTTGTGACATGAATTATTTTGCTTCAACCAGAGAAGGACACTGAGAAATTGTTCCATGGAACTGCCTGCCACCTGCTGCTTCCAACACTGAATTTTAATGAGCACCAATTGCTCTGCAAGGCTCACTATTTTAGGAGTATTATTTACCATGAGGCCCACTATGATTTTTCTAAATTATAGAGTAAATTGCTTGGGCCCCAGTGAAAATAAATGTATTTCATTAATGCAGCTCCTCTTCTAGTCTAATCTTTTTAACCCTGAAGATTGAGACATTTTCCATGCATAATAATTATGAATGTGTCCTATTTCATAGACACAGTGAAGAGGTCACAGCACATAAACTCTAAAATCTGGAGCTTAGCTGCTTAAACAACTGTTCTGGCTTCCCCATTCTTGTCCTTCATTTATGCAATATACAAACTACTACACTGAGTTTTAATGGTGATTAGACATAGAAAACATGAGTTTCATCAGAGTTTCCATCAAGTGGAATTTACTTATTGGCCCACTGGCATCGTTACCAGAAATACTGCACAGGTTTTTCTTTCACTGACAATGCAATGGTATTTCTTTCATAATCATGTGGTAGATTGGTTTATTACCTTGAAGTCTTTATCCTTCCCTGTGTATACACAATTGCTATTGCTTCATTGTAGGTGGAGTATACTTCCCTGTCCCTCGATTTTTGGACTTGACATGTGGCTTGCTTTGACCAATAGCATATGAATATAAGTCACAGTGTGCTGGCTATAGGCCTACGTTTTAAGTAAATCCATGTGTTTCTGTTCACCTTCTTGTTCCTTTGGTGTTACTATAGAAAAACATGTTGGCTAGCCTGCAGTCCAAGGAGAATGAAAGATACGTGGAGCAGAGCTACTTCAGCTGATTCACAGACTTGGGTTAGTGCAGCCCAGATGGGCTGAACCTCAGCTATCTTGTAGACACAAGCAATAAAATCAATTTTTATTATTTGAAGACACTAAATTTTGGGGTGAATTGTCATGCAACAATAACTAGCCAACATAGATATTATCACTCCTTGAGCCTAAGTCAACATAGTCTGGATTCCTTTTAGAGCAGAGCCTGAGATAAGGACTTTTTGTCTTTTGTCATAGATGAGTGATTTATTTGAAAATGTGATCTCAGAGAAGTGAGGGACAAAGAGAATTAAAAAGTGAGCAAAAAAATCCAATACAGGATGTATTGTTGAGTTTTCCATCGCTCAGTATGAATGGTTGTTCAATAATATGGGAACATCTAAGAAGTTTATCATATCCAGTGCCTCTCTGGGCTATCCACCTAGATTGAGCATTAGAGAAGCATATATCTATTGGCTGCCATCCCCAGTGGTAACATGATCATATACTTCATTATGTAAAACAGGACAATTATAACAGTAAAAAGAGAAAGTATTAATAGTAATGCTGGCACAACTGGTATAACTCAAATCTATCCTGGGCCATTGAGGACATGTGATCACCCTACATATTGGTCCAAGATTGTCCTAGGAGACATTAACTTTTCTACACATCCATGGTACAAATACATGAGTGCCAATCAGGTTTGTATGCTCACTCAATACCATGGAATCAGAAAAACTGCTGAATGGGAAACAAGAGTTATGAGAGATAAAATTTGTCAGGTAACATCTGTGTTAGATGAAACATTGCCTTGAATATTTGGTCAGACTGAGAAGATTTGAAATTGTGCAGAAAAAGGCATTGAATTTAGTTCCCACTTTGCCATACTCAGATCTATTCAAAACCTTCATTAAGTCCAATCAGTAACAGAGTCAACTTCTGGATTGAGCCAGAAAATTGCAGAAATTCTCTGCAATGACTTAAAAACAAGAGGCTTAGAGAAAAATAGCTATAGCCCCACTGAAACTAGACTTGGGATGGTAACTGATAACTATCATCTCATTTCTTTACTACGAAATCTAGATTTTCTTACCCTCAGCTAGGAATTTGGCTGTCCTTGACTCTCTGTTTAGGTAACCCAGACGTACTTCCCTGGGGAGATTATACCCTTAGACCTCTTGCCCTAGTGAGACTACATTGGCACACTTCCCAACTATTATTTTACAATAAAACTCAAGAGATAATCCAGTGTATAGTCAGCATTACAGATGTTCTCCTCCAAGACCCCACTCTGTAGCAGAAACTGTTGCTCCTAATGGTATTAAGGGTTAGCTAGTCCCAGCAATATAATGATTTCTTTCTTTTTCTTTGGGTCACTAGAATAAGATAATTAAAGAGATCAAGTGGATGTTATAGAATATTTATTGTCTCCTAGTAAAAGTTTTCTTCCATTAGGATTCAGAACCTCTAAATTAAGGCATCTGAAATTGCAGAGATAGGAGTACAAATTCTGCAAATGGGCAATTGGGAATGATGGTAAGAAAGACTAATTGTACTACTGCTCTTCATTTCATGGATCTACATATCCCACTCACGGTGGACATCACCATATATCAAATGCAGGTTTAGTGTATATATCACATCCCAGATGACTGGGCTCTAACTCTGCAAGGTATGTTCCTGGAACTGTCAACTTAGCTAAGTTTTGAACAGTTCACTCCATCATTACATTTGACTGGCTGCCCCTGAGTAAGAAGGGCATATAGAATGAATGTTGAAAATCCCATTTTCGTTCACCCATTGCCACTCATACTTTGACATAAAATGAATCCCTTCAGCTTAGGCAGTGATATATAGGATACCATAATGATAGATTAAGCATTCTGTAAGTTCTCAGATGGTGGTGGTAGCAGAGGAATTGCAGGCAGGGAAGGAAAATCTATATCCTGAGTAGCTTTCAATTCTGATAAGAATAAGTCACTGTTTCCTTCAGGTTGGATAATGTCCATTATAATCAACTTCCCATCAAGTGGGTGCCTGGATTCCTGAGGAATGGCGCCGTATTGAGGGGTCATGACTGGTCTCTACTGTCAGCAGACTAGGCAAGCAGCAGTGGCAGTAGCTAGTCATCTACACATTGAAGAAGGGCATGCTGTTGAATTTATGCCTATCTACATCCATGAGGCCGTGGCCACTCAGTTCTTGGGCTTACTGCACCAGAACTTGTGTGGCCAAGAAGAGAGAATGACTGGCATTCAAGATTATTCTCTCCAGTTCACTGGTTGAGGGCCTCTTTGCAGTGGATGCCTTCTGGTGGACATGAATATAAAACACAAAGAAATACACAGATCATGCTTGCTACTATGTGTCTATCTCCAATGACTGTCCCTTGTTTCTGATTTACTATTCTTGTTCTTTCCAGACTCTCTACTAACTAGGCAAACCATTCATTATTGCTTAAGGGTCCATGTATATTCATAACTCAGGTCCCTTCTCCCTCCCTACAAAGAGAACAATAATTGGACTGTTCACTTCTCAGTCCTCCAGAAAGATTTCCGTTTACCACTTTGTTTAGAGCCACCTTTGAAATAGGATATAATGAGATAGTAGTCCATTTTGGCTCACACCAATATCTCACAACAACTGAACTGTTATATAGGCTTGATATATGTTTTCTCTCTTCTTTTAGTTGGTCAGTATTTCCAGGTGCAAAATATTGTCGGCTGAAAAACTCAGAAGGCCCACCAAGTGACGTGCCTCTTTATTAGGTGAAATAAATTGTCCTATCTTAGAAAGGATGTCTCAGGATGCCACAGATATTTGGACACCTAAAAATGTTAAAACAGCAGTCCCAGAGCCTTTGTGAGTTTACCTACCATCATATGGGATTTAGCATTTCTTATAATATGGCATGTCTAATGGTAACAAACTTCCTTAGCTTTGTTTGTTTAGTCAAGTCTTTATCCCTCCTTTGTTTCTGAAGGACAGCCTACTGGCTAAAAAATTCTTCCTTGGCAGTTACTTTCTTTCAATATTCTGAATATGTCATTCCATTCTCTTCTGGCCTGGAAAGTTTCTGTTGAGAAATCTGCCTATGGTCTTACAGTGGTACCCTTACATACAACTTCTCTCTTATCTCTTGCTGCTCTTAAAATTCATTTTTTTGCCTTTGACTTTTTTTTTTTTTTTTTTTTTTGCGGTACGCGGGCCTCTCACTGTTGTGGCCTCTCCCGTTGTGGAGCACAGGCTCCGGACGCGCAGGCCCAGCGGCCATGGCTCACAGGCCCAGCCGCTCCGCGGCATGTGGGATCTTCCCGGTTCGGGGCACGAACCCGCGTCCCCTGCATTGGCAGGCAGACTCTCAACCACTGCGCCACCAGGGAAGCCCTGCCTTCGACTTTTGAAAATTTAATTTTAATGTGTCTATGTGTAGTCCCTTCCAGGTTAAAACTATTTGGGATCTTTGGGATTCATGGATCAAGAAATCTATTTCTATCCCCAGGTTTGGAAAGTTTTCAGCCATTATTGCTTAAACATTCTTTCTGTCCCTTACTCTTTCTCTTTTCCTTCTGGAATTTCTGTAAGACGAATATTGTTTCTTTACATTGTGTCACCTAATTCCAGTAGGTTTCTTCACTCTGTCATTCTTTTTTTCTTTTTGCTCCTCTGACTGGGTGATTTCCAATGTCTTATCCTCTACGTCACTGATTCTTTCTTCTGCGTGGTCAGATCTACTTCTGAAAATTTCTATTGAATTCTTCAATTCAGTTATTGTATTTTCCAACTCTAGGATTTCTGTTTGTTTGTTTGATATTTGCTATTTCCTTGTCAAACTTCTTGTTTTGTTCATGCATTGTTTTCCTAATGGTTTTATCATCTGCTTGTGTTTGCTTGTAGTTCATTAAATGTCCTTAAGAGGATTATTCTGAATCTTAAATCACTCATCATTTTGTCAAATCTAGAAAGTACTTCTACACATTATGACATATAAAGGAGTACTAGCATTCTCTGTTCTCTCCAGATTTCTCCAACTGCTTTCTTCAGATGTGTTTTTCCTTTTAATTTGCCAATTGTGATAACCTTGTTTTTTGGTCCAGTAAATTTAATTAAGACCTGTGAGTTTTCTGTCAATTGATTTGAAATTCTAAAAGCCATTAATCACATTTTAACTACAGATCTTCCTCAGCTTACAATGAGGTTACATCCTGAAAAATCTATCATTAATTTAAAAATATCATAAGTTGGGGACTTACCTGGCAGTCCAGTGGTTAAGACTTTGCCTTCCAATGCAGGGGTTGCAGGTTCAGTCCCTGGTTGGGGAGCTAGGATCCCACATGCCTGGTGGCCAAAAAACCAAATCATAAAACAGAAGCAATATTGTAACAAATTCAATAAGGACTTTAGAAAAATACATTTAAGAAAATAAAAAATAAAATTAAAAAAATTTTAAATAAAAAAAATCATAAGTTGAAAATGCATTTAATTCACCTAATCTACTGAACGTCAGAGCTTAGTGTAGCCTACCTTAAATGTGCTCAGAACACTTATATTAACCTTCAGTTGGGCAAATTTATCTAACATAAAGACTATTTTATAACAAAGTACTGAATACCTCATATAATTTATTGAATACTGTACTGTAAGTGAAAACCAGGATACTGTAGTTGTATGGGGACACAATGGTTGTGTGTATATTGGTTGTTTACCCTCGTGATTGTGTGGCTGAGTGGAAGATGCAGCTGCCACTGCCCAGCATCACGAGAGAGTATCATACCACGTTTTGCAGGGAAAAGATCAAAATTTGAAATTTGAACTATGGACTCTACTGAATGCATATTGCCTCTGCACCAGCGTAAATCTGAAAAATTGTAAGTCAAACAATCATAAGTCAAGGACCATCTGTATTTTGGATTTCCTTTTCTTCCTTGTGGCTCCAATGTCCACTGCTTTTCAGCCACTCAATAAAAACTATTTCTGGGTTCATATTCAGATAAACTCCTTTATTTTCTGAACTCATCAATTGCTTAGGGTCATGCTACATTTTATTTTACTTTCTATTTGAAACTTGGATGCGCTTAAGTGTTTTTGTGATTTTATCTTTGCTTTTATTTGTTGGGAGAAAAAAAAGATTCTTTTTTCAAGTACAACATAGGACTATCATTTTCTAGCTTCTTATTAATTTTTTTCTTTTAACAGACTCCATTCCATTTTTTCTTTTTCTTTTTTTGGAAGAAATTCAACTTAGATCTTAGAATTTCCTTCACCTAGTTAGACCCTTTCTGACCATCCTGCAGCTAATTTTATAGCACTTTAAAGTTATTTTAATTTTTTCTTATGTTTCAAATCTTTCTCTCTCTTGGTTTTCAGCTTCCATTTTTCTGGCACATATCCATATGTATCCTGTGAGTCTTTTTGTCTGAGAAATATTTATTTGGGTGCTGGTTCTTTGGTATAGGATTTATACTCAAAATAGTTTTCTCACAAACTTTGAAAGCATTATCTTCTAGAAACTGGTTTTACTGATGCCAGTCGGATTCTTATTCTTAATATATTGCAGATTATCTTTTTTTCTGAAAATTTTAGCACTTTCTTTTGTTTCTTACAGATCTTATAAAGGTATGTTTAGGTATATCATTTTTTAAAAGTTCCTTCCTTTGTCAGTTTTGATACTTTTAATCTCAAAATGTGTGTCTCTAATATGCTGGGGAATTTAATTTTATTATTTCTTGATAATTCCTTCCCCTCCCTTTATTCTGCTCTTTATTTCCAAAAAGTAAAATAGGTTGGTGTTGCATTTCTTTGATCTTATATTTATCATATCTTTTCTGTCTTAGTATCTATCTTCTTGATTCTTTTATCTTAATTATGTTTTTAATCTTCAAGTTTTTGCACTCAGTGTTTTTATTTGTGTGTATTTAATTGTATTTTTAATATTCTAAATTTTAATAACTTTTATTTCATAATTTGACTTGATTGAGAAACCCTACCTCCTCTCTGAAAGCATTATTCCTTTTCTACATGGTTCTAAATGTAGCATTTAATTCCTAATTCTAGAAAAATATCACTGTGGAGTGAATTGTGCCCCCTTGTCCCCAAAATTTATAAGCTGAAGCCCTAACCCCAAAAGTGAAAGTGATAGTGACTGGAGATAGGGTCAAGAGGAGG
Source organism: Tursiops truncatus (assembly GCF_011762595.2). NCBI lineage: Eukaryota > Metazoa > Chordata > Mammalia > Artiodactyla > Delphinidae > Tursiops > Tursiops truncatus. The sequence goes on along the minus strand of NC_047043.1, from coordinate 88,199,876 downwards.
TAATTAAAGTTAGGTGAGGTCATATGGGTAGGCCCTAATCTAATAGGACTGTGGCCCTAGAAGGAAAGGAAGACATCTCCCTCCGTCTCTCTCTCTCTCTCTCTCTCTCTCTCTCTCTCTCTGCCAAAGCAGTGTCTGCAAGCCAAGAATAGAGGCTTCCCCAGAATCCAACCATGCTGGCACCCTGATCTTGCCCTTTCAGCCTCCAGAAGCGTGAGAAAATATATCTCTGTTGTTTAAGTCCCCTAGTCTATGGTGTTTTGTTGTGGTATCCTGAGCTACCTAACACAAATACTTATCTTATTATTATTATTTTTTAAATCATGATAACCTCATATACCATTTGTTTATTGATTCATAAAGCTAGGCTTCTCCTTATGAGTTTTTGGTTCTAGAGAGAAGGGGTACTATTTCTGTCTATATTTCCAACATGCAGTATACTACTTAGTGCTCACTAAAAAGAATTTTGTTGGATTGATTTTATTGCTCGAGCATGATGTGATAGTTTGTTTAGGTAAATCTCAGGCAGTGCTATAGTCAGGCAAGGCAAGTCTATGCCATGGTAATAAGTAAACCCGGAATTTCTCTGGCATAACATAACCCAAGCCCAGTGCAGGTTACATGGCTTTTGGCTGTCTTCCAGAGAGTAATTCAGAGACTAGGCTTCTTCTATCTCTCAACTTTGTCACCTCACCCTCCTTTGTTTATACCTGTGCTAAGGAGAGAAAAAGCTAGGGAAAATACATCCACGTATGTATGTCAAGACCAGAGGGACATACCAGCTCTGCTCATTCTCCACTGGAAGAATGAATCACTTGATTCCTTCTAGTTTCACGAGGCACAGGAAATAGATATTAGATAAACAGTAACAGTTTATGCCAGATGCCTTCTATAATATGTTGAGAATTCTGTTTAATACCTAAAATCATCTTGTCTACTTTCTGAATAACCTGCCAACAAATCTCCTGGATCAGTGGTTCACCAGCAGTAAGAAGAGCTTCTGATTTTATTTCCCTTTAAGTTAATTCTTACATAAGTTTTAGTATAATATATATCCTATAAAATTCTGTAAAATTATTTTCCTTCTTTAATTAATCTAATGTATTAGTAAATTAAATCTAAAAATGGAAGAAATAGAGCAGTAACCATAAATGTCTATGTAATTGTGTAGTAAGAACAAGATAACTTTCAAACCTCCCATGTAATTAATACCTTTCTTATCTGGTAGAGACATTATTATTAGAAAAATTCTATGATATTTGATTGCTTAATATAGCCAATACTATTCTTATTAACTTAGATAGTTTGAGTAGAGTTATTTGGAGAAATTAAACATAAGTTAAAAAAATTTACTGTAAAGGAAAAATACAAATTACTTCAAGGTAGTTATCTAAATTAGTAGTTCACACTAATGGCATTTATTAGACAATTATTCCAAGTTCACTTTCAGTTATAATACTATTTAATTAATGATAAAAATCAATCTCTTATCAAATAAAAAAAAATCCCTAAATTCAAGTTAAAATGATTGGTAGAAAGTAAACAAACTGATTATGAAAACTGGAGTTCAGGGAAAACTCCCCTAAAACTAAAATGTTTAAGCCAAGGTCTAAAGAATGGATAAGAGTTAATTGCATTGAAGGGAAACAAAAAACATGAGCAACACTGGAAACAGTAGGGACAAAGGTCTTGAATCGGAAAGGAAGCAATGAGTATTCAAAACATCAAAAGAAGGCAGGAGTGACTGAGAAGCAGTAAGAAGGGTGAGAGTGGGGCCGGCAAGGCTGGAATGGCTTCCCAATATTTGTCACTCTCATTCGTTGCCAGATTAATACAGAGTAATTATTCTAAATTTATCATTCACTCACTCATTAAATTCATTCAATGAGCATCTTCTAGTGTTTCATTATGATATAGATTTCTGAGGGTAAAGAGACAAAGACCAGTTTTTGCTCATATGTTTGTTTGTTTTACCCCAAGGAGCTCACACTAACTCTTTTATACAACAGGCTCATTAATTTGCATGACTATAAAGTAGGTATGTGAATTCTTGTCTACCACAATATTTCCTTCCTGCTGACTGCCATGATGTCAGAGTGGCTCTCAGATTGCTGCTTTGCAGAAACCTTGCCTTATAACCACCTTCCATGTGTACTTATTGAACACTTACTGTGTCCCAGAGCTGCCTTTATTGCTCACACTTTTGTACTTCCGTCTTCTTTGGACAAACATAGGCCAAGCCTGCACGATATCCAGTGAAATAGAAATGTGGCCAGCGATTTTGTGCATGTATCTGAGATCTGCCTTTCTCTGGAGCCATTTCTTTTCTGCTATGGAGCAACAGATTTGAACATTTTTTAGCCTTACCATGATATCTCAGACCAAGGAAATAAAAGGTTCAAATCAATATTTGAAGCTTATCTGTAATGGAATTGCAAGCTCTTTAACAAGACAACTCACTGTCAAGACTGATGAGAGATAATTGGGTGTTTGGAGAAAATATGTGGGAAGGGTTAAACTCTGAAGTTATTTCAGAGCCTATATTTTTCTGACTAGTTTCAAATGAATGATCATGTGTAAATTATAAACCATAATGCAATTGTACCATCTTAAGCTGTCCTCAATATCTTTATAGAAGCTTTGTAGCCAGTCAGTCTCCAATTTTTTCACAGCAGGTATTTTGCAACTTTTTCTTTTAACAATCTGTAGATTAGAATAGGTTGGTTTGTAAAGTCCAGATTTTTTTTTTCTTTTTTAGTGGTTGCTCTTGTTACTGCAACTTGACTGAATCCTCTTACATTGATTTCTCAAGTGGAGAAAAACCTGAAAAAAAAGAAAACAAAAATGACATTTTCGATGTTGTACTTCCTGAGTTTGCTAAATGGTCACTTAAATTACTTTCTTTCTGAACATTGTAGTGTAGAGAAGTCTGTCATGTTATATATTCACCAATAAACCAGTTGTCCTGGGTGCCACGGAATGGCTAATACCATGAATGTAAATCCCATTCCATATTTATTCAATTATCATTAGTTATCATTTTCCTGGAAGAAAGTCTGAGGTGGGAATTTTTATTCAGGTAATTTATAGGCTAAGTGCTCTCTGGGTAAAGCGAGTGAGGAAAGCAGGATAGGGCAGAGGAAAAAAGCTAAGTAGCTGTAAACAAATGCCAGGGTGTCTCAGTGAAAGCTCTGGAGCATAGATTGCACCACAGAGTTGATTCCACTTTGTGGCAAGAAAAACAGCCTCTATACCCTCACGGAAATAAGTCTTGGCTGTGGGCTTTGAAAGAGCGTGGGAGAGCCGTACACTCCCCCAGTCACCACAGATCCAATTAACTGAGGGTACTTCTCTGGAAAAAAAAAGGTATCATAAAACTTCAGCAGCCCATTCTCACAGCAGCTGATGGCCTCATGCCCAGGTCTGGAGAAGTGGCCGGGGCCAGGCAGCAACAGCATCCACTACAGAAGCCTGTCCTTGGGTCACCACATGACAGCAGATTTTTAACCTAACCACACAAAATGATTACTCTGTCTTATAAGATCATCAGAGGATGAAAAGAAACCCTTAATAAGTATCCCTTACAAACGTAAGTAAACAAGTATACATTTACAAGGAAACAAAAAGTTACCACTAGTATTTTTCAGAAATTCTGAAAGAAACTCCTTTGAACTCTCACTAACAATATCAAGTTTTGGCACTTAGAATTGGTATGATTGTTTCACTATCTGTTGATAAATTGTTTATTCTTTGGCCATAAAATAATTTTGAAAACGCATTTCCTCTCTACACTACTAGAAAAGCAAAGTAAAACACAAGAGTACACGTAAAAATATGCATTTCTTTTCCTTAAAATATGCTTGTAAATTTTACCAATCTGTCCTCTAATTTGCATAATCTGACTTCTATTAATAATTTAGCAAACTCAGTGGAACTCTAAAACTCCAGTATATTTTAATGGAGAAATCAAATAGTTTTTCTTCTCACACTATTTTCCAACTTTTTTGATGTTTTGTTAGCACACTGTGAATTCCAGTATTAAATCATATCATTTTTTTTATTTTAATATTGCAGTACAATTGAGACAGGCAGTTCCTAGAAGGAGCAGTGTCTGATTCTTCATGTTTCTCCATGGAGGGAGCCTTGCAAATAGGAGGTGCTCAATGAACATGTGTTGAGTTGGTAAATAGAAAGTGAAGTTACATTTTATGAGAAAGTCACATTTTGAAGACAGCAAGGAAAGCAACAATTCCATAAAATTGAAATTATCTTTAGAAAGCATATAAAACTCCCATTAAGTAACATATATGGTTTTGTGTGTATATCCCTGTGTCCGCTCCTCTAATTTCATGTTGGTCAATGTTCCTTTATGCTTCTCAATTTTTCATCAGTTTCTTCTTTGCTGATAGTGATAATTCATCACTACCTGCTTGAAGATCACTTAAACAATGAATTTAGTGTTTTCCAATGGCCAGGAAATCTTGAAACAACTTTTATATGTACTTCTCATACGTTTTGATAGTTTGCATTTGTTGTTTTTGGTGTGATTACATCCATTGCCCATTTAATATGAAAAAAGAGATGGGCATATCCTGTGTATGAAATTAAATTTGTGTAAGTTAAATACATTAATTATACAATTTTATTGTATTGCTTCTTAAGTGAATATAATTAGCACACCAACTTTAAAAAAAATGACATTTCCCATTGATTTTATTAAAACTTCTAAATTCCCTCCCATCTTCTTGTCTTCACATATATTCATTATCTTGAAAAGTATTAAGTGGTTTCTTTTGGACTTTTACATTATGGTCATAACCAAGAGCCACTGAATAGTACCCAAATCCATCCCTTAACAGTGACTTGCTTTTCTATATGCAGACTGTCACATTGTTGTGTTTACAGAATTGCTTCCAACAGCTAATTATTGTAAACAGCATAATGCTATATGGTACTGACAAGAGTAAATATGATAATGACCATGCATACTCATCATAGCTTTATCTTTGGAAAACTATTTCTGAAAGTAAGCAATTGATGCTCATTGGAATACAAAGTGAAGGAAAGGGGGAAATTTTGATTACTAGGTTTTAGAGGTTTCAATTTGCTGATAAAGTATATCTCTAGCATAATGACATGCAAGAATGTGGAAGAAAAGGCTCCATCACCACTTGGACAGCTGTTTACATTTTCTTCCATCTGGAACACAAGTGAAAAGAGTAAAATTTTGTTTGATTGGAGCGACCCAGGTCAGGGAATTAAAAATGCAACAAAATTCCCCTAAAGCAGTATGGTCCACAAACTGATTTCCCAGAAGCCAACACAAATTTATTTCTTCCCCAAAGTAATCAGCATTCTGGACATTAAAAAAGATGGAGATTTTCCAGCAATTGTTTTCCCCTTCTTCCAACCTCTATCGTCATTCATTGTTTTCTTCTGAAGTACCATTTCAACCAGGAGTCCCACTTCCATGTAGTAGAATCAAACAAGAGGACATTCTCAACCATAGGGAGAAGATGATACAAGTTTTGGGAAATTTTAACAGACCTGCTTTGTCTAATCATACACAATAACATAGACACAGGTTTCTGGTGAGCAACTTAAAACAAAATTACATTAGTTGAGAAATATAACCACACAAAGAGAAATTGGTCTATAGCGAAATCAATTTTAGTATGATATGGAAAACAAATTGAGGCTTTTCTAAAGCTTACTTATAATACTAACCATAAATACATTAACATCTACAATTAATTCCAAAATAACAAACATACAGAATAGCGTTAACTTCTAGTTGAGGTGAAGTTTTGACCAGGAAGAAAGACTTTACTGATAAACAAAGTGACAAATAAGCTCCTGAGAAATAAAGTATCTCTATGATGTTTCCTTATTGTATTACAACTGTCTCATAGTATTTGTATTACACATTATGCTAGTCTTATTTCATACTACTGTAAAATGAATTCAATACAATCTGAAAATTGTATAGTAATTCTGTATATATAAAAAGTAATTATATTACTTTTACAATGAAAAATATAAATATATAATACATTTTGGCTTTTAACATCCTTTGACTGTTTAATTATTGTGTCATTTTCAGTCTTCTTCCTTTATGTAATATTTTTCAAAACCTGGGTATATTTAGACCTATGTAAGTTTTCTATTGCTGCTATAACAAATGATCAGAAACTCAAATATGAATTCAAAAAAGATCTTGCTGCGATTTATGTCAAAGAGTGTCCTGCCTATGTTTTCCTTTAACAGTTTTATAGTGTCTGTCCTTACATTTAGGTCCTTAATCCATTTTGAGTTTATTTTTGTGTATACTGTTAGGGAGTGTTTTAATTTCATTCTTGTACATGCAGCTATCAAGTTTTCCCGTGCGTTAGAAGCTAACACAACATTGTAAAGCAACTATACTCCAATAAAAATTAATTAAAATAAAATACAATAATATGAATTCATTATCTTACATTTCTGGAAGTTATAAGGCCAAAATCAAGGTGTTGGGAGGCTGTATTCCTCCTAGAAGCTTTTGGGGAGAATCTACTTTCTTGCCTTTTTCAGATTCCTACACTCCTTGGCTCTTGGCTCTTACCTTGCTAATATTATTCCCACCTCTTGTTTACATTGTCACACCTCCTACTACAAATTCGATCTTCCTGCCTCCCTTTAAAAGGAAATTTGTGATTGATTACATTGGATTCACCCAGATAATCCGTGATAATCTTCCCATCTCAAGGTTCTTTACTTAATCACATCTGCAACCCATACTGCTGGGTTCTGAGGATTAGCACATGGATTTTGAGGGAGCCCATTATTTAGCCCATCACTGAAACCTATAATTTAATTATGAACTGATTCTTTTCCATATCATATAATACCATGTAAGTATCACATTAATCTTTGCCCAATACTCATCTTCCATTTTTGGAATGTTTAAAAATTTTATATTAAAGTATTTTTTTCTATACTACAATAATAAAAATCTCATTTAGTTCAGTCCATCTTATCAAGCTGACATTTAGAATTCTTATCTTTTCACAAAAATAATGTCATTTTATAATGCTTTCTATAAAGAATGTATGTTACGTATGTGAATATCATTTATCTTAAAATTTTCTCTAATAACTTTTTCAAGTATGATGACCAATTTCTCATAGTTAAGAGAAAAATTAAACTACCGCTTAGTGTTCACCTACTATGTGCTAGAAATTATAGATACATAATTTTAAATTTCAGAACAAAATTCTAAAGATAGGTATTATTATGTACATTTTAAGAGTGACGAAACACAGACTCAGAGTGGTACGATGAATTTTCCAAGGCTGTGCAGTTGATAGATTATGGATCTATTATTTGAACCTAGATCTTAGTCAAAAGAAGACTCCATCGGTACAAAATGGCTAAATTACCCTATGCAGATTATATCATTGATATAGTTTTGGGCAACATTTATCTTTTAAAATGTTCTGTATATATGTATTCTAGTCTGGCATCTGGGTTCTATTATGAATGAATGCTTCCCCCACAAGTCTATAGATGAGTTTATTAAAATAAGGGCATAATAAATGAAAAGCATCATAACATGAAGTGGCCTTCAAGTTTTCATGGACACTTGAGGGGAATTTATCTGCTCCTTAGCATTCTTTTTTTATTTTTCTCGAGGCACTTCAAAGCTGTATTTTTTTTTAATATGTCTTTTTTTTAATATGTTGTTTCCTCTAGGAGGCTGTCCTAGTTTAAAAACTGCATCACCATAACCTAGGGCTTTGGGGCTAGAAGACGTCTCATAGGCATTAAATTCTGGTAAGTATTGTGTATATAATTGATGATAGAATGGATGATTGAATCAATTAATGCAATGGGAGTTTTACAGAAATAATTGTTGGGCTTTATGTTGGATAAATAGTTAATGGTGTCTTTCTAATTTTTCTTTTGACTTTCAATATATGTTCAACATACCTCTGACATGATGCTGCATTCTGTGTAAACCTGTCCAGTTGGGTTAACACTCTTAAAGACTTATACTGATAAGGAAACAAAAAGTCTTAGCTTTGGCCATATTTCATATAAAAATGACAGTGGTGTAGGGAAAAAAAAAACACACACAACACATCTTTGGGACCTGTTTAATAAGTACAAAAATTATGTAGAACGTGTGCTTTAACAATGTTATTTATTCAGAGGAAGGTAACTAACCATTTTTGTTAGAAAATTAGCAGATTGTTTTATTAAAATGGTCAGTTGATTAACTGATTTTAATTTTTAAAACATTTAAGTTAATATATATGTGTTTCCCAAAGTGGAAACTGAGTCACACTATGTAAAATACCACAGTTTGGATTTCTACATGAATCATTCCTACATTGTCTTTATAAAGCTACAAATTCTTATTCTAAAGCAAACATTTGGCCCAGATTAATCTTTTTTATAAATCAATGTTTTCATATACAGAACTTGCTTAAGGCAAAGCACACCTGCATAGGCAAACGCCATTTTAATTTTACAACACTTTCTTAAAGAAGAAAAATAGCCAAAAGGTATTTTTCAAGGGTTGTAAATTTACAGATTATTCATAATTGAGCTACTGCAATGCAAACAACTAAGTTGCTTTTTTCTCCCCAGAGAAGATCTGTTAGATTCTTCTTTCAATTGGAAAAATCCATTTGGCAGAAGAGAACTAAAACTAAATCTAGTGAAAACTCTGTACCTACATGCGTTTATATGGCAAAATCTCAATCTCAGTGTCCTCAGAATAAATGTTCAGTATTATTCATTGGTACTTTTCCTTTATCAAGTTTTCATTTCAAGGAGCTGGGTTGAATTTTTATCTGAATTTTTGATCAACCCAAAGGCTGGCTCAGGATTTCTCAACCTTAGACTTTTGACATTTGGGTGGTGAGAGAGGATCCTTGGCCTTCACTCATTTGATGTTGGGTGACAATCAAATTGTCTCCAGACATTGCCAGATGTCCGTTGGTGATGAGGGAGGCAGCAAATTCACCCCAGGTTGAGAACTAGTGGCCTAGCCAAATGGAAGATCCAAACGGAATCAGTGCTATGTCTGTTAAGCAAAGAGACATACTCTGATATTTCTGGACAGTACCAAAAGAAGTACTTCATTCAGTAATGATCAGGGTCACTGCTTGTGTTCTAAACTGTAGATTTTGTGCCTGACTTCAAAAACCCAAGAGGTACATTATACTTGGAAACTGGGCAGAGGGCATGTACGGACATGCCCTGGAAATAGAACTAACCCATTTGATGATTTCTACTGCTGAGATTTATGACTTTAGAGTCAAAACTTCCACCTCACGTTCCAACCTTTAGTTAGGACAGCTAAGCTAGTTATCCAAGCGAAAGCATGAAGTGAATTCAGGCATTCCGACTCTATAGCATCCTTTCTGGCTTTTCGCAATGAATTCCAAAGGTTGCTGAACTGAAACTGCTGGAAGTATTAGTCAGAAACTTAGAGAGCAAAGGAACAACAACCACCACAATACACACACACACACACACTTACATTTTGAAAAAGTGTATAATACATGGCCCTCTCCTGTAGTATATTGCACACCTATCCACACAAACTGTTTTTAACTTTCTTTCTCTCCATGGTTGTATCAAATTGAGTTGTTTATGTTTTGGTCAAGGGTCCTCTCTGAATTGAAGAAATGGCTTTCTCTTTGCAGGTCCACTTCTTCTACCTGTGTTGTTCCTGAAATGCTGACAAACATGTTGGCCTTTTCAAATTCTGTCTCCTAGGTAAGGAGCTTTCTATTCTTCACTGGCCTTCTAATGATTTCCACCAGAAGAGAGAGTTCTGAAAGGACTGAAACTCAAAGCTTCTGGGTTTTGTTTTCTTTTGTTTGTTAGTAAACGGAGCTGGGAGGCAATATTTACCTAAGGGATTTCAAATAGAATTTCAGGAAATATTATTCCGTGAATCTTACTACCTTTTTTTAGGTAAGGCAGTGAGCATGTGCACAGAGCATTACTGAAAGCGATCAGAAATAAAGAGCCTGCACTTTTAAACTAATTTCATAAAATGCAGAGATAGTAATTGGATTATGGATTAATTGTCCATACACACAAAATTATGGGGTTTTGGTCTGATTCTTAAGTTTAGCTGGTTCCCTTGTTTGAATAAAGCAAGACATGCCTATTCTTCTTTTTGCAGTAGACTGGTAAGTGCATTTATTGGGGTAGAGTGAGAAAGAGGCCAAAATTCTGCCAAAACACTTCAGAGGATTAATTAAATGCTAACTAAAAATTTTTAAAAAAAGCTGGATTCTAGTCATCTCCTTAAATCACAGATACTTTGCCTTTAGAAGGTGTGTAGTACCAATTTCTCTTCTTAGGACTGCCCCAAATTCTTGATATTCAATTGGGGATTGTCCATGGCATCTGTTTTTGAGTAGGTGTTGCTTCACAGCTTAGTTCAAACTCTGAAATGGCTTCACCTTCAATGTGTGGGTAATATTGATCCCCTAAACTTCATGCATGGCTCTATTATCTGGCACTATGAGGTCATCTTGTGAATCAAAGTGTATATCCAATGTTAAAAAGGAGTTTCAGTCTACCTGATGATGCAAGTTAGAATATCATTTCAATTTAAAAAAAATATGGCTTGCTTACATCACCTCATTTATTCCTCACAGAAACTAAATGGGGTAAATCCTATTAACCCCAAACTGAGTCTTAGAGATATTTTTATTAACTCCACATTACATAGAAGTTGGCCTTGGCTCTTATAGCTTCAATAGGTAAAACCAAGACTCAGAACAATGTTTGTCTGAATTCAAAACCATACCCTTATCTGAAAATCCCTTCTTCTCTTTTCAAACTATCCACCCATTTCTTCCACTTGAAAGTAGGTCAGGGTGCCTATCTTTCACAGTCCTTAATAGAAAAACAGTTTTATACTCAAGTATCAATATTTGCTTAAAAAAGATTGTATAGTCCGTTAAATAAATATGCACCAGAGAACCTCTTACTTGCATTAGACACATTCCTGTAGAGATTTAAAAAGAACAGTGCTTGCAATTTATTTCCAATGAACAAATGTTTGTTGAGAGATAGTTAGGGACAAGGTAACAAGCACCGTGAGGCTACAAACATGCAGAAGTCTATAATCTTTCAGGGGAGCAGAGACAAAGGAGAATGAGATAATTCTAACAGGAGATTAAAAGCATTACTATGGATTTTCATAAAATTATTAGACACAGAAGTTTTTGTCTCATTTTTTTCCTTAATAGTGTTAGATTGTGAAAGACCTTTATCAACTTCAAAAACCATAAAAGAAAAATTTATACATTCATGTACATCAAGTAAATTCTGCATAACCAAGAAAAATCAAAAGCAAATTATATACTTGAATAAAAATATTTAGAATTTGTAGAGGAGTCTAATTTCCTTTATATATAAAGGAAATTCCTTTATATATATATAAAACTCAATAAGAAAGAAGACACATGATATATGTACAATGTTATTCATTGAAACATTGCTGACAATAGCAAAAATGTTGGAAATATGTGCTCATCAGAGAGGACTGGCTACAGGCATTATGTGCATGGATACTATATCATATTGTGCATCCATTTAAAAAATGAAGTTATTTCTTTTAAACTGACCAACTATTCTATATATTAAAGAAGATATATTGCAAACTATTAAAGATAGGACCCAAAACAAACCTTACCTTAGGCTAAAATAAGTATGCACATTTGTGTATACATACATATCTTAATAAGGTTAATCTACAAGAAATTCATAGCAATGTTTGACTACACTGAGATCTAGGGAACTAGAAGTTATGAATGGGAGGGAAACATTTCACTGTTATAAGTGAATTCATTACGTAGTGAAATTTTAAATTAAACAAAAAAAAGCATTGTAAAAGACATTATAGGGAGGCTTCTAAGGGAGGAATTATAAAGAGTTAAATAGAAAGTTAGAAGATAACTGACCACAGAAAAGAGAAGCAATTCAGCCTAGAACTCAGTGAATGAGTTTAGTCTTAGAATAATTGAATTTATCATGCTAGGGATCATGTATTTAAAGTTGTCTGGTGGACAGGTGGCAATGTGGGTCTAGAATTTTGATATGTTTAGGTTAGCTTCTCTTTTCTCCAAACTGACAGCACCAAGCTACCTCCATTCCATACCCATGCCAAGCCTTGTCTCAGCCTAAGCCATAAGCCCGGACTCCTCTTGGTTGTCTGAGAGGAGAATTCTGATGAATGGAGGATGCTGGAGTTTAGTGACCAGGAAAGAATTGTGTGAGGATCATAGACATGAAAGTTGAAGTTAACGGAAAATAAGGAAGACCATAAAACAGGTATTGATATTATATTCTATAATTCCCCCTTATATATATATTTTTCCACTGCTGTATTTCTTGCTGGCTATGGACACTGGCTGTGTTTGCTTACAGTTTTACACCCTTTCTCTGAAATCAGCACACTGATGTCTCCTGTAACGAGCCCTCGCTCTCTATTTTCATTCCCTGTGGTTTGGAAGGGACTGATTTACATCCCTGGAGCCAGAGACATGCCCATGATGTCAGCCATCCCAGTTCATCCCCGTAGGCCACAGTTAGGGAAAGCAAGTGAGTTAAAAAAAATTATCTCAATACTGGGACCATTCTGTAACTATTCAAAGCAGAGATGATTTCTCTTCCACTAGGGATACTTGCTAAGATATAAATGTGTAAGCCTAGAATTGGGGGAGTCAACTACATAGAGTTAGTGAGCTACTGGAGAATGAAGTTAACACCAAAGAAGGAAGGCAGAAGTGTGTGTGTGTGTGTGTGTGTGTGTGTGTGTGTGTGCACCCCTGGTCATGTATGTGTGTGAGAAAGAGAATAAATCCAGATCACATCTATTGAATTCCTGAATCAAAGCCAAATTCCTTCTGAAACTTTATTTCCTGAGCCAAAAATATCTATCTGTCTCCCTCCCTCTCTCTCTCTCATCCTCATTATCACCATGAGGCTGTCTCAGAAGTCTTCACAACTGAGGTTTTATTATTTAAAAGAAGTGTACAAAATTTACACAATGTAATACTTGCCAATTTGGTAAGTAGTATTATAAAACGCCATGATTCAAATTGTTTTTCTATTTAAGGTAAGACCCAATTTTATAAAATTTTTGAACATGAGTATAAAGTTTCTTAACAAGCAGTTCTAAGGGGCTCAGTGAACACTTGGTGACTGATTGTTCTCACATCTCTTTACTTCAACACACTGCAACAAATGTGTTGAGCAACTACGGTAGTCAAGGCTTTGCTTCACTAAAACAAGCATTCATACTTGTGCAAAGCACAGTCAGTTAACTGACTTTATAAGGTTGGGTCCAAGACTGTAGTGCATGAGTTTTGATATGGGACAGGAAATCTAGTGAAAAGAAGCCAGATTTCTTGTGGGCAACCTTATTTCACTATTAATGTATGGTTTCATCTTTCCATAATGTGTGTCTCTGAGTTTCTCTTTAGCTTTAAAAGAGGAGAAAATTCTGTAATCTTTTGTGAACAATGTAAAAGTAACATTTAGATTTAAGACAAAATAACAATATATTTTAGGACACACAACTCAGATCTACGTAGCTCATACGTTCACTTTTTACAGTGTACATGAATATATTACAAATAACACATTGTTTGGCTCTGCCCAGAAAGCAATAAATAAAATCTAGGTTTAATGTCATTTACATATTAGTAGTAGCTGAAATTTTATAGATGCAGCTTTACTGAAAAAAAAAAAAAGCAGTTATTTTGGGATCTCTACAGCTATAAACCTGTACGTAGATTTTTACAGTGCTGAGTAAGCTTGTATAAAATTAAAGCATAAAATTTCCCCACATGGCTACTTCGGTTATCTTTGGGAATATTATTCATTTGAAGATTTTTATTTCAAATAGCAAACGTATGGAAGTACTTTTTTTTCTTTTGCTTGATGTGGACCAAATTAATGAAACTAATATAACCAACAGACAGAAATCGTCTGTCACAGACACTTGCAAGACATTTTGCATAGAAATGTCCTTGTGTTCTGACATTCTGATTTCTTGTTTTCTGACAGTGCTATAATTTGCTTTAAGAATTGTTTTAATCAACTGCCAAATGATTCTTATGCTGGATAGAAATAATTGAATTTTGTAAAGATAGAGTAGCTGCGGTATGATTAAACATTTATTTTTCATTGACCCTTCTTGATTTCAAACCCAGGGTCTAGTTAAAGGCAATGCTTCTTAAAAGAGACGATCACCAAAAATAGTTTTAATAAAGCTTCACAGGTTAGTTTTGATAACATTGTTGTTTTCTTTAACTAGAGGACTAACGTCGTTCCTGCGATGACCAAAGTCGGTAATTAAACGTCTCTCAGCTAGCCCATGTTGAAACTGCAGTTTCTGAGAGCTTATATATCCATGAAAATAAATCTCTGTGGGGCCATCTCAACTCAAGAAGCATATCTTTTAAATGAGCTATAGAATCGAACCTTGCTCTTTCCCTAAAGGGTGTAGCAGATTGCAGAATGCTTATTTATAGAACTACTTTAAATACAATCACAGCCTCTTCTTTTGAAAGAAATACGTTTGCACTGATTTTTTTTCATTTCACTTTGAGATGAAAGTCGTCTTCCTTTATTTATGAGATTCTATTCACATAAGGTAGGGTTGTATATTAAAGAAAGTACACCAAAAAATGGGAAACACCAAATCATGATCTTATATTTATTCCTAGAATTTTTAAAATTCATAAAAGCCTTAGAAATCACCTAAGGATTAAGAGGTGCTTTGGGGACAAACATTTTCTTTTGCCTATCCAGTGTCCATTTTCTTTTCTCTTAGTGATTACTCAATTCTCCTTTGCAAAATCACTCCTCCCCTGATGACCACGGCACACAGTCCATTTTCTCCCAGTTCTTGCTACCTAGTTTTCAGGAACTCCTTGGTCTCTGGTCTTTCTGAAACCTGGATTTCCAGCTTCCCCTTCAAATCTGTCAGCTACCCTGGTTCCTTCTAATTAAGTCATTTTGGCTGGTGAGAGCTCCAGCTGGTTTTTGTTGCTTGCTCTCAAAGAAACATTGCTGACTTTAGCCCATTAAATGAAAGCACAAGAATTGTGTCTATCATTGCTTCATGCCCTAATGTCTGAAACACAGTAAAGGATCAAGCAATATTTATAGAATTAATGAATAAAACCTAGAGGAAAGGAGTGGCATGTCAGTTCTCACAGCTAGATTGTGCCAGAGCCTGAGTTAGACATTAAGTTCTCCTTAACTTTTCCTTCCATTTTTTTCTTCCCAAAACGCAGCCTTCTCTTAAGCTATACATTCCCTGCTCCAAGTTTTCTGAAGACAGAGCTTACATTGCTGGCTCTTGACATGTGTGCCACTTCTTTGATACGGTCACTTTACACTATTCTGATACTTCCAGTGTTTTATCTGAGTGTAAAAGTATTCCAGGAGTGCCACTGGATGACAAATTTATTAAAGTCATCATCTTTCACATCCTCTTAAGGTCATAAATCTAAAATTATGACATAATATAGAATATAGAATAAGACCAATTATTTTCTCATTTACATTCATTCAGCACACAGTGAACTGTACACTGTTTGGGTAGAAAAAAGTACAAGATCATGCAGTTCCGGTAAGAACACAGATCGAACATACATAACTCCTTGGTTTAAAAGATAATTTTACAAAGGGTAAAGTCAAACTCTTGAATATGTCCTACAAAGCTGTGTGCTATCTGGCCTCACGTTTTATTTTTCACCTCAAGTCCTACCTGCTCTGAACATCCAGAGCCTTCTAACCCCACTCACGTTTTCCCTCATTTCCTCCATATACACTGGTGTCTCAGAGAAATGTCTTGGACCCTTACTATACCCTTACACATACTGCTTGCTCCACCTCTAATGCCATTTCCTGGGCTTTTTATTATCATCCCATGAGACCCAGAAAAAACATTAACTCATTCATTACCTCTTTTTCAGTTGGCTCAGACTCCCTCTCTCATCTCTTACAACACATTCTATAAACATCCATTCTAATGTTAAATACATTCGACCATAATTATTTTTACATGTTTCTCTCTCCTAATATTCTACACTCTCTTCAATAGTAAGAAATTAATCCTGTTAATTTAGTTATTTCCCCCACTTCTCTCCATGCTAACTGGCATATTATAGGGTCAACATATATCTGACAAATAGAAGCATAATTGAGCAGAAACGAGATAATAAGTGAGAACTTTCAACTCCCAGGCTGGGAGTCTTTCCATCGCATCAAGCTGAGTTTATCCATAACAGACAGAACGACAGCTATTATGTTATAATCTAACTATAAATCCAAATGATTTTCTTTAAGTTCAAATATATTTACAAGTATATTATGTAAGACTGGGAAAGGGAATATAGACAATGTGATGGTTTAGGCTACACATTCTCTAATTCAAATATCTTTAGGTTTTAGAATATATTCTTTTGGTTAGAAACACCCATTTAATTATTTCACTTAACTTTGTAATGGGTATGTGTAACCCTTAACCTCATCTTAATGTTGTGGTTTACATTCACTCAATACCAATTATAAATGTGATTCAAACCAAATAAATAAATAAACACATCTCAACCCTCTAGCTTTGCTTTGATTGAATAGTAGGACATAAGCACAGTTTGTAACCCTGGCTGACTGGGTAATTGGTAATGTGTAGACTTGGTCTGTGTTTGCTTCATAGTGTATCTTCATTCTGAAACCATTGTTTCTATTAGACTTAATTATGCTCCCCTGCTACTTTAAATCGAGGGTATCCTCAAAATGAGGATTGCATCTATTAAATTTAATTACTTCCCTCTGTGGATCAAGTGCCTAAGATGCCACTACTAAAACGAGGCTGTTATTAAGAGAGCCTGTTCCTAAACTGGAACATACATCTATAAAACAGCTCCCAGTTTCTTAGCGTCATGGTTCCAACCAGCTGTGTGCAGTTCTTACATGAGTTCATTCTTTTTCAGTAAACATGCCTTATGGAGTTAATATCCCAAGTGACTATGCATACATCTTTTTCCCCCGCACCTGACTCCATCCCCAGCCTGTCTTCTGAACATTGATTATGTAGTTCTACTCGACTGGTATTTCAACAGGGAAACACCATATCTACTCTAGCATATTGTGGCTAATGGCTACCGGTAGATAAACCTTGAGGCTATATATGCTTTTGCAATAATTAATTTATTAGTAACATTCCTAAGAGTGTTGTAGTAGAAACTGGAGGGTGATGGAAAAAGGAAAAACACACAGAGAAATTTGCCAGCTGTGTACCAAGGTCTATTATTACAGTTTTAACTCAGATAATTGAACTCCAGGGGATATCATTCCTTGAATGTTCATTTTAGAATTGTCCCAACATAATTCCATTGATCTTCAGATGCATTTATGAGCAACCTAATACTGATGCTTTGTCTAAAGAATCTCAAACAACATTAGACAACGAGAAGGAACAAATTACACTATTTTCTATTAATAAGGACACTTACTTAGAATTGTGGTATTTGTTTGCAAGTCTCTGACTCTGAGCAAATTCTTTTGGTAAAACGAAGGTGGTAATTGTAATTCCTGCCTTACCTGTCTTCGGAGGTTATAAAGATAATGAAACACGAATTTCCATTTCAAATTTCTATGTTAAAATTAATTTAAAATATCACTATTCATACAAATATACACGTTCAAGACAGAAAATAAGAAAACAGCAGAGAGGAAACCAAGCTATTTTGGACAGACAGTAAAAAATGCCTATCCCATAAACAAACTGTCTACATGATTCTGAGCTGGTTTGACTCAGAATTTTTTACCCAACTGATGGGATGTTTTGGCATCCTGAAGACATCATTATAAAATAGCAATTATTTTCTCATCTTTTATTACCTTCTCTTGGACAAGAGCATATGCCAGGAAACTAATTATCAAAAGCATTTTCATCATGCAAAACAAGGTGATCAAATTACTTGGGTCAGTTCCTAAATAAGTACTTTTATGTAATCTAGATATTTAAGTGAACTGTCTGTGCTCAAGAACCTGCTCCTACAATCCCTCAACCCATGTTCTCCAGGTGCTTTCCGCCACCACTTTTAAAAATGTGTTATGTTGTGATACCTCTGGATTATAAATTATTCAAAACACAATTAGAATGACAGAGCAGTTAATCTCTGACCTTGGACAACTGAAAAGGAAAGGCATCTTCTATACCCTGTGTGGAAGTCTTGAAGAGCCTATTTACTAAAGAATAAAGAGCTATGGTAAAGGAGGAAGGGTGTGAGACAAAAAAAGATCTGGATCTGTAACATGAAAGATTCTTTAATTCTTAATGACTCTTGAGAGCAGGACTAACATCAGTTGTTGCAAATTTAAAAAAATGAAAACAGTAATAATAATTACAACAATGACTAATATTTATTCAGTGCTTATATGTACTAGGCACTTTGCCAAATACTTTATATACATTTTAAAAAATTTATTTATTTATTTATTTATTTTTGGTTGCGTTCGGTTTTCATTGCTGTGTGTGGGCTTTCTCTAGTTGCAACGAGTGAGGGCTGCTCTTCATTGTGGTGCGGAGGCTTCTCGCTGCGGTGGCTTCTCTTGTTGCGGAGCACGGGCTCTAGGTGTGCGGGCTTCAATATTTGTGGCTCACGGACTCTAGAGCAGAGACTCAGTAGTTGTGGCCCACGGGCTTAGGTGCTCCACAGCATGTGGGATCTTCCTGGACCAGGACTTGAACCCATGTCCCCTGCATTGGCAGGCGGATTCTTAACCACTGTACCGCCAGGGAAGCCCTATATTTTCTAGTTAAATCCTTTGAACAACCTTACCAGGTAGTACAATTATTACCCTGACTTTACAAATGAGGAAACAGAGACAGAAAGAGATTGAGTAAATTGCTCAGTGTCACATTCCAGGATTCAAACTTAGGGCTATTTGATATCAGAGTCCACTCTGAATCTCTATACTACATTATAAGAGAGGCAAAATCCAGCTCAATATAACTTTGAATTCTCCAACAGCAGAATATGCTTATCAGTAGTAGTCATTTCTATTCATAGAAATTAAACTTGATAGAATAGCAAGCTTGAAGCTACCCTACAGGTGAGGAAAATGAAGTCTGGGATCTGCAAAGTGGCTTTTCAACATCATAAAACTGTTTAGAAGCAGAGATGAGATGGATCTAAGTCTCGCTTCCCCAATCTAGTGATTTCTTCATTATACCCACTGTTTTTACAATTCGATCCTGGAGGAACACCTATAATGACGTTGTAGAATTGTTTCAGCAAGGAATAGTGCCTTGGGCTCTGTTAGTTATTTTTCTGTCTGTCCAGCTAGCTTTTCTATCCTTATTCCTATAATTGAGACTAGTCCCCTAGTTATAGGAATCAGCAATAGAAGTCGGCAGCTGTTATAACTTATATCCCAAACAATTGTGATTGGCCCAAACAATGGACAAATCAGAGTTTGGTATTAATCCGTGGATACTTGGTATTAATCCATGGATTTTTAGAGGCACCATGTGCTTTTGCATTAGAGTTGCTGATATGTGGTTATTGTTAACTTACGTTTGGTAGAAGGAAATTGGACCAGCACACAAAAATTAATAGGAATTAGAGAAGGTCAAAGAGAACCCTGAAGCCATCAAACCCAGAGTTCTAGGTTTTGAATCCATTAGTCTTTTGGTTCTTTGATTCTATGAACTACCCCATATCCCTCCTTGACTATACTAGTCAATTAATTTCGCTTTCAGTTAGAGTTCGGTTTAAGTTTCTTGCAACTAAAACACAGAGGCCTGACTACTCAAGATGGAAAAGGGGAAGTCTGTTTCCCCTAAAGTTTCTTTCTGAATCAATGTCACTGTGAGTCACTGATCCTTATGTCTTCCGTGTTCAGTCATTCGACACCACTGCCTATTTACCACCAATTCATGAAAGCATCCAGGAAGTCAAGCCGAGCCACTTACTGTGAAGTTAAGTGAAAATCTCTCCAATACTAATCCTCTTTTCAAATGGCAGAATGTAGAGAGATAGTCTAAAAATGAGTCCCAATCTTCATTAAAATGCTCGGCTTTCTTCAGTGGAATCAAAAACACTGTAGCTAGAAACTTTTCTTCAGCACCACTAAAAAGAGGCATTGGAGTGAAGCATTTTCTTTAAAAAATTTTGTTTTCTTGCAGATAAACTCCTTAGTGGCCTTATGCACTAGGTTATTTCCTCCCAAGCACTTGTTTATTATCATGTAGACATGGGAGATGACATGGCTATTTGTTGTGCATAAAATGTACTTATAATTCTCTTGCTGCCTCTCAGGAACAAGTTTTTGTAATTCAAAAGCCAATGGTCAATAGACTGAAAAGGGACAAGCCTTTTAAAATCACTGCAAAATTTCTTGCTCAGGACACTTAGGTCCTTTGGAGAATAATTTATGAACATATTGATGACCAGCAACTTACATAAAAACAACGAACAATAATAACTAGGATTCACAGACAAGGAAGATACACCTAAAAATATATTTGTGATGTTCTCATTAACCATAAAATTATTTAGCTTTGAACCGCTGACTTTGTATCAAGACTTATCAACAATGGAGTGACTTTATGAGGTTAAGACATAGAGGGAATTATCGAATAGATTGATTACGCCTCAGGCTTAGTGTGGGATTATGTCTAATTTTCTTAAGTGCTGCTTAGACAATAAATAGGCCCAGAAGAAGCTCACAACATGCTAAATATCTGATATATCTCTAATCAGCCTTCAAAATATGGATTGATTGCCATTTCGAAAGCACTACTTTATTTCAAACCATGACTAGGGTATAAAATTCTATTTTCAGGTGGTTTACTACACAAATGTGACTTTCTTCTCTGTAAATGATTAAAACTTAATTTTTAAAAATCCGTAAACTGGAAAGAAAATTAAAAATCACTCTGTTTCTGATACCTCTCTTGGTATTTACTAATTAAAAACAAGAGTCAGCACCAAAATGTTAGCAGCAATTTTCCTGTGAATTCACAGCCTTAGAACAGTGGTATCCCTTCAAGAAAGCATTATTCAAAATGACAAGGACAGGATATCACTAGGCAAAGAACCATTAACGTTTAACCTTTCCCCTCTTCTCTGATGTTTTGTGGAAAATATGTTAGTAACAGATAATTTATCTGACTCATTTTGAGTCACTCTTGACCAAGCAATCTACCCTTTGGGGACATCTTTCCTTCCCCCACCTTCACAATTTTGTACATCTTTCATGCATTGAGTCTCCTTTGAGTTTAGATAGAGATTCATATTTTAAAAGATGGAACAGTCAAAGCAAATGAATAATATGGACTTGCATGGGAACAGAATCCAACAAAAAATGGAATCAAAATTAAGAAAAATAATGAAAATGTACACACCTGAAGAACTTCAATTTCAATTATGAGGATGATCCAAATGTTTCTTTCTTTATAAGATTGGTTGCCAAGTTATAATTCATTTTGATGTCAACACACATGATATTATTAGTTACAACTTTATGAAAAAATTAGGGTTAAAGAAGATTATTATATAGGTTGGGAAGTTTGTTCATTTTTCAAGAGGCTTGAGGAATAATGAATATTTACCTTGGTGCACAGTTGTATTATCACCACCACCCCTTTCATCATTGTCATCCTTCTCCTCCTCATCATCATTCATTAGTTACTCTAAAACAAGTCCCATGCTCAGCACTTTTACGTACATGATCTTCTTAACCATCAAAGAAGTAGGAAAAAGAAAGGGCAGCAAATCCACAAGGTAAGCAGTAAAATCATTTGAAAACTGCATATGAAGTAGAGAGAAGTTAATAAATGCTCAAACACATGGAGAAATCTGGTATAGAATCCAGAATTTGAATCCAAGCAATTTGAAAGTCTTGCTTTCCGTTCAGTTTCTTAATTCATGAAGATTTATGTGCAAATGTCTTTATGCAAAAATTCTGCGATATTATTTGAATTGTATGCTACTCAAAGAGCATACAAAGAGTGAAGATTACTGAAATTTGAAAGATTCTCAACACTTCTGGAAAAGTCTCTGAAGACAAGGCTTTATTCTTGGTTACTATCACAGTAACCAAGTACATGTAATGATGCTAAATCATTTTAACTAATTAATATTTTATCAAAGTAAAACAAACATTGTGTTTACAGAATTAAATAGTGTCACCACATGCTTAGGATGAATGTCATAATCTCCTTCAACCCTCATCCCAAACTTGGAAGAAGAAACTGTCTTCTGGATCTTGCGTCTATATTTCCAGATAAGTTTATATTGACGTCTCTAAATGGATAGACTGTAGACTGATATTTAAATTTTTTTAAATTTTGTATTGTGGCAGGTGAAGATTTTAGCTCTCCTACTGTCTACTTTCCCTACCTCTATTCTCCAAACATGGTTATATCATAATCTTTAGGTAATGCCATATTCAGTATTTTAATAATCATGACCACGT
This sequence comes from Tursiops truncatus, assembly GCF_011762595.2. Taxonomy (NCBI): domain Eukaryota; kingdom Metazoa; phylum Chordata; class Mammalia; order Artiodactyla; family Delphinidae; genus Tursiops; species Tursiops truncatus. The sequence continues at coordinate 88,177,355 of NC_047043.1, read as the reverse complement.
AAATATTGTTCACTTTTGAGTCACAGTACACTATGATTATACTTGCTTTCTTGTTACTCCTTCTTTTGTTTATCCTGGAGGTAAGTGTTCCTCATTTTTATCACTTATTAGTCTTTGAATCTTTTGCCAAGACTTCCTACACCCTCCAAAAGATCCCCAAATCCTCTCAATACAATATTCACAGATTCAGAAAATCTGTCAATTTCATTTTTTTTCACCCTTTATAGATATCTCTTCTGGAGTCATTTCCTTACTGCTCCAAATTATACTAGTTGCTTTTATCAGGGCCTATTGTCCACATATTATCACAGGTTTTCCTTTGATCTCATCTAGGGAATTCCCTTGATCTCACTCCTGGAATAGATCTCTCTTCTCTGGATCCAATGCCTCCATTTTTTTTTTTTTTTCTTTTTCATTATCTTTGTAGTGCATCCTGCATTTGAGTCCAGAACAGGGCATGGAAGGAAAATTTTTGAAACATTGGTTATGTCAACACATCATTATTCTTACTCAATTTATAAATCTATATTCAGTCATACTATTTATTAGAATGAATGAATGAATGAACAAGTAAATAAACAAATTCACTCTGATTTTTGAAGATATTTGATTCAATTATCTTCTGGCTTTCTGTGTGGATGTTGAGTCTCCTGCCAAGATGATGTCTAGTTCTTTGTATGAAACTTCCTTATTATTAAGATTTGAAAGATATTGGATCTTCTTTTTATAGGCAGTATTTTAGGGAAAATACCATGAGCACATACCACAGAGTGGATCTTTTTTGAGTCTTTTTTTTTTTTTTACCTCTTTACTGTAGTATAATTGCTTTACAATGTTATGTTAGTTTCTGCTGTACAACAAAGTGAATCAGCTATACATATACATATATCCCCATATCCTCTCCCTCTTGAGCCTCCCTCCCACCCTCCCTTATCCCACCCCTCTAGGTCATCACAAAGCATTGAGCTGATCTCCCTGTGCTATGTATCAGCTTCCCACTAGCTATCTGTTTTATGTTTGGTAGTGTATATATGTCAATGCCACTCTCTCACTTTGTCCCAGCTTCCCCTTCACCCTCTGTGTCCTCAAGTCCATTCTCTATATCTGTGTCTTTATTCCTGTCCTGCCACTAGGTTCATCAGTACCATTTTTTTAGATGCCATATATATGCATTAGCATACGGTATTTGTTTTTCTCTTTCTGACTTACTTCACACAGAGGGGATCTTTTTAAATTCATTTTCTTGGATGCTTCATGGACTCTTCTAATGTGGAGACTTATTTTATTCAGTTCTGGGATTTCTTTACCAGTATCATTTCTTTACTAATTTCCTATTCTATTCTCTGTTGTGTTTTCTGGAATATCTCTTACAGGATATTGGACTGTCTGACTCATTCACACATATCTTCTTATATGTTCACCACTATTATCTAGATCTGTATCCATGTAATTTCCAAAAAATATTACAGACATATCTTTTAAAAATTAGATGCTTTTAATTTTATCTAATCATTTACTTAATTTATAAGATCCTTATTTTGTTTTCTAATTATAATTTGTATAGCTATTGTAAAGCTTCCTCTGTTCTTATTTTGGAATTTATCTGAGAATATTGATTATACTTTTTTTTTTTTGAAGTATTCTACTTTCTGTAAAGTCTTGTTCATCCTAAGTTATTTGTGTTTTTGTTTTAAGTTTATTCACTTAGTCATCTTCCACCTTGGAAAGTTTCCTAAAATGTGCTCCTCAACTTTGGCTATTTGTTTATATTTCACTTGGTACTCCCCAATATCAATATTTGGATGTCTCTTCTCTGGAGTGGTTCAGTTTAGCCAGAGAAGGATGCTCTTACATCCTTCATTGAAGGTCATAAACCTCTCTGTTAGTTTTATAGAAACCAGGAAGAAAAAGACAGCTCAAATGTCACAGTTCTGTAAGCAGCATCCTACCTTCTTGGGATCCTGGAGTTGGAAGTAACTGATTCAGTTACTTCAAAGATTAGATCCCCTATCTCTTGGGATGTAGATGGTTTATCCACGTGACTATTAGTAATGGAAGTGGTAATCTTGGGTTTGTCTTTCTCTATATGCAAACTTTTAAAAAATCTCTCTTAGAAGCATATCCACCATCAACCTAACTGCACCTTTTTCAATAATATGTGCCTTCAAATTTCAGCTTTCCAGGAGTTGTCTGGAGTAAATCAGCTGCCACCTTGTTACTATTTCCTTCATCTACTATGGGGATTTGACATTTTTTTCTGCCCTGGTTATCCTATTACCATGTCTTCAACTTTCCATCTTTTTATATTGTGATTTGGAGATATTTATTTATCTTTAGATTCATTAAGGCCAGAGTTTGCGTTTCTGTTTCTTATACTTCTTACAGCATAAGAGATGATAGGGCCTAAGAACATTTCTCTACTATCTTAAAACTAAAAGCCTGCTACCTATAAGATGGGGTCTATAAATTAATAAATTGATTAATAAACAACTACAAATATCAGTGGAAGTATTGGTTTAGTGATCATTGTAAATATGCCTCAAATCCTTGTTGAAAATTGAACCACAATTTTCAACAATTTTAAATAGTAAAAACAGACTGATTACATTTTTCTTTGCAACACAGCTTCTCTCCTTATACAGGAGATGCTGAAATTGACCAGTGGGTGTGGAAAACTCCACTGAGAAATATTAAACAAAGAAAATTGATAGCTAAGGAAATATAGTGCTTAAATTTAAATATATCTAGGATCTCAGCTATTATTCTTAAGTACCTTAACCATCTCCCCCAAGTCTATCCATCCAGTTATGCAGAATGCAAAGAGATACCACTACTTACTCCACTATCTTCAATGGATAGATGATTACATCTATAAATACAAAAATGCTGCTTTAAAATCCACATCACACTCCCTAGGAATTTACATGACACATTTCAGTGACTCAAGCAATGATACTTGCTAATTGGTCACAGTTGCTGATTGGCTGATCCTTCATAACAAAATCTTGTGTTAAGTTTCTCAACGATTGAGAATGATAGGGTACCTATGATAATTTTATGTAGACAAAGATATTATGAAAAGATAAGAGACATGATTTTAGAATTGATTTTATAAAACAATATAATTAGCCTATGAAAACTGTAATATGCACACTGTAGTTTAGGAAGTGCTCAGGTATAGAGAGTCCAAATAAAGCAGTTGCTAAAACTTACCAGCATATGTAGAGCACAAACATGTTCTTTGATGTTTCAGAGCGTCACTAAATTTTACCATAACTATTTAACATTGTAGTATACATGGTTGGTTACTTAATGTTGAATTCTCTAAAATTTCATCATACAACCTGTTAATAAGTCCAACCTAACTTTTTAAGAATACCTAATAAATAAGAATACTATCTTAACAGAATCCTACCAGCTTCTTAGAAGGGGAAAGTCATAAGTTGTGTATTTACAGGAATTGTTCTGAATTCAGATGTTTTAAGGGAAATCTCTCAGGTCAGGAAAACTATTAGGATAGGGAAAATTTTAAGATAACAATTCAGACTTGATGGATATAGTTAGGCAATGGTCTTTAAATGATTCTTGTTAAGTAAACTTGTTTGATAAGCAAGCAGTTTGCTCAGGTAAATAAACTCTTATCTCAGATAAAAACGATTTTCAAGAATTCCCTGAAGAAAATAGGATTTGTATGTAGTTTTCTCTTTCTTGGGCAAAGGTTTTTCAGAAAACTCAACAAAGACAACTTAGGTGATCTAAACTCATTTCTTTCCTGGGCAAAATTTCCTGAACACAAAACTAAATCATGGTGATACAGGTAGTCTCAGTTATACTTCTCTTTAAATCAGTGTGCTTTTGGATCAGATGGCCTTATCCCAAACTCTAACAAATACATTCTGTTTTTTCTCAACCACTCTTTAGGTCAAAGAATAGAGAGGGAGGAGGTTCATCAGCAAAATGGCAGCTCCAAATCTCTCTCCTCCAATTGAAACATTGAAATACAAGAAAAACTATGAGTTCCAACTTTGTCAGAATGCTGGAAAAGAGTCAAAGATTTACAACAACAAAGCAAACACTAAATCAAGAAAGAAAACTTCAAAACGGTAAGAAAATTTTGTGGCATTTTTACTCGCACTTGTCCCATCCCCATCCCTGGAGTGGCACCACTACTGATGATGGAAGTGTATGTTCCCAGTGTGGAACTCTGAGCCCTCATTCTGGCAGGAATAGAGAAGCCCTTCATCACGAATCATCATGTATGTCTGTTCTAACATGTATATTGTCTATCTGCACAATTGATACAAGGCACCCAACTTTCTTTCACCTGGCTCAGAATTCAAGCTGGAAAAGTGGTGGGCATTCCTCAGAAACACGGCAAGATGAACTAACAAACCACAGATATCTGGGGTAAGAAACATACAGTAGACTGCTTAAGGCCCAGAAGAAAAAGTTGGAGAGAACTTCTTTGGGAAATTAGGAAGTTCAAAAGGATTTTATGTGAATGGGGGATTTAGAAAGCCAATTTTGAAAGCTTGCTCAAAGCAAGATGCACACTCAGAAAAGTTTGGAGAAGACCTTAAACGTTTACCTTAGGCTGAACCTAGGCTCAGTGCAAGACTGGCTAAGTTGTAAGGAAGTGCCCTGACACAGAGCCAAGATGCAAAGACTGAGACAGGTTGTTTTCATTTTTTTTTTCCTTTTGCATATTAGCTTCTTTTTAATCTCCACACACTTGAGAACATTGGTGTCCAGACAGTACCTGAACACAAGCTGAGAAACAGAGACAATGATCTTATATAATAAGGAATACAGTCTTTTCAAAAATATAGTTTGGAAAATCACTAAACAAATGGACTACTATAACCATCACCAATTTAAAAAAAAAGCAAAATAAAAACAGCAAATTGGAGAATGAGGAGAATTTACATCTAGACTTACTACATTATAGTATTCAGATGTCTAGTTTTCAGAAATAAACTCATAAACCTATGGCCAATTGATCTCAACCAAGGATGCCAAGATCATTCAGTGAAGTAAGAATAATCTTTTCAGGAAACTGTGCTGGAACAACTGGATATTTTCTTGCAAGAGTGAAGTTGAGGCTAACACCATATACAAGAATGAACACAAAATGGACCTAAATGTAGGCATCATAAAGCTCTTTGAAAAAATAATAGGATTAAATCTTCATGACCCTGTATTTGGTAAAGAATTCTTAGATATAACACCTAAAACATGAGCAACCAAAGGAAAAAAAAATAGATTAGTAGGACTTTATCAAAATTTAAAAAAAAAAAAACTTTTATGGTTAAATGACAGTATAAAGAAAGTGAAAATAGAATCCCTGTAAGGGAGAAAATATTTTCATATCAAATATCTATTAAGTGTCTAGTATATATAATATACAAAGAAAACTTGCCACTCAACAATAAAAAGATATTCCAATTAAAGTATGGGCAAAGAATTTATAGATATTTCATCAAAGAAGATATACAAATGGCCAATAAATACATAAAAAGATGTTCAACATTATCAGGGAAATGCAAATCAAAACCACAGTGTTATACCACTTCATACCCACTAGATATAAAATTAAAAATTAAAAAACAGACAACAAACATTGGCAACGATGTGAATAAAATGGAACAGCCATACATTGTCAGTGGGAATATATAAAAGTACAGCCACCAGGGAAAATATTTTGGCAGTTCCTTGAAAAGTTAAGTATAGAGTTACCATATGACCAAAAAATTCCAATTCTAGATAGATACCTAAGGGAATTAAAAACTTGTGTTCATGCATAAACTTTTATACAAATGCTTACAGCAGCATTATCCATAATAGCCAAGGCATGGAAACAACCCAAATATTCACCAGTAGATGAATGGCTAAACATTCATCTGTTGAATGTATTCAATGCTACTGCTGGTGATCTTCCTCCTCCTAACAGAGCCTTAAAAAATATCAAAGTACTGTTGCAACATGAATTAACCTTGAATACATTATACTAAGTGAAAGAAGCCAGAAGCAAAAGACCACATATTTTATGATTCCATCTAATGAAAATCCAGAATAGGCAAACCCATAGAGATATAAAGTGAATTAATTGTTAGTAGGGGATGGGGTTGGAAAGTCTGAAAGTGAATACTAATGCATACAGGGTTTCTTTGTGAGTGAGGTGATGAAAATATTCTGGAATTAGAAGGTCACACAATCTTGTGAATATACTAAAAATCTTTACACTTTAAAATGGTGAATGGACATTGTACCGCGTGCTTTTGAACAAGACCTTCATTTTTAAAAGGAGGTACGTATAAAGCGACAAACCTTTCTTTTACTGAGCATGGTTTCAGTTATGAGTTAAGACTCAGCTTGTAATCATGGCTGTGTCTGACTTGAAGGCAAACTCCATCTGCTAAAGAAGCAATAAACATAAATTTGTGATGTTATTAGCTGTTGAATCAACCATTCCTTTATCTAGCATGTGTCTGGACCGCTTGTTATATAAGATAGTGAATCTCCTTATTGTTTAAGCCCTTTTTGGGGAGGGTTTGGTTCCTTGGAGCCCCAAAGCTCCTTATATGAATTAAGAAGTATAGATAGTAGAGACAAGATAAGTTGCTATTTTAGATTGTAATATATAGAATTTCAATATACACCACAGCATTCTTCCTAATACTACACCATTAAGGTATTACTGATCAGCAAAATATATATAAATCAAAAAATAATTGTGAATTGATTTCATATCTGTCTATATTTTCTTTGGAGTTTGCTATAGATCAGTCATTAAAATTCATTACTTACCTAAGTCATTTGTCAGTTGTAGCAGATGTTGTCAGTGCCTCACTCATATTCCTCAGACCTACTATTTTGGTGTGCATACAGCAATTTCCAACTGCCAGTAAATGTATCTCAGAGCCTAAGGCATTTTGCAGAACCACAGAAAACTGTTCAGCCATGCTTGTGTTATAGAACAGAGTGTCAGAGAATCAAAACTCTGAGAGCAGTTCTCAACCAATGAGTCTCAGAAGTTCACGTATAAATATCCAGCTCCCTTTTCTTTCTGGTGAAATAATTCAAAGGATTGTGTTTTGCACCATGTTTCAGAGCTTTGTTATAAAACTGAACTCCAGAGACTCATTGTGGTTACTGGCTTGATATACTCTTTGTTTCCTCTCTTCCCTTTAATACTTCCCTATCAGCCTACCAGTGTTCCCTGCACCTGCCACGTTAAATATTTGCTTTCAAATTCTCGTCTCTTCCAAAGAGACTCAAACTTAAGTATCAGAGTGCTACAAAAAAATAAAGGCAAAATTATCAATCTGGAGATATATGTCTTATTACTACTTATTACTTATTATTAATTATTACTTATTATTACTTGTTACTACTTGTACTAAATTTTTCTTCACACTCTTCACTTTTTTGTCATCTGGGAAGCCCTAGAAATGAACGAAGATTCAAGAGTAGTACTCAGTGAAGTCATTAACGTTATTAAGAGTGAGGAACTGAATCCATGGCCTTTCCCCACTTCTGCTTTGTTAACAGTGTGATTACCAATAACTCCTATTTCTTACTGAAGCTAATTGGACTTCTTATAGAAAAGTTCTCATTAATAGTTTTTGCTTGTTTGGAGAAAAAGTATTTAATATATTATGTTCACTTGAAGAACTGCATTATGTATTAAAATAACATGTATTGCTAGTATATTTGGTCATCTGAAAAACTAAAATTAATCTGTAGAAAGCAAGCTTCATCAGTATTTAATGTATAAGAAAGTGAATGGAAAAACTAGAGCCATGCTTTTCATGCTTAGGTTACGATGAATGGTGTTGATTTGGTCATCTGAAAACATAGTTACTAATTCCTTCAGTCAGCTTTGCATCTTTTAAAGTCTTGTATAATCCTTTTGGTAGTTCCTTCCCAGTCTGCATGACAGCAATGAATAGATAAAATATACTTTTTTCCTATCTCTACAAAAATATTCTCCACAAACTTGACAAGTTCAGAGAGAAATCACACTCAGCATTGCTTCAAATGGCATTTGTAGAAAAGTGCTGTTGAATAGAATCATATCATTTTGGTTAGGGACTAAATCTTAGTAGTCAGTCCCCTAATAATAATAATAACAACAACAACAACAATAATATATATACAAATGAAGGGTTGGCATTAAGACCAAACTAGAAAATGAAATCACCTTGTCAGCTTGCTATTTCACCATTTTAAAACTAAGAGCAGTATGCCAAATGTATTGATCCGACACTGCTATATCCTTCTCACTGGGGACTTGATTTTTAGATCCACCTTTTGTAAATTAATTAGATTTATTGTCATTTATCTTTACTTGTTTATGTTACGCCATTGCCATTAAAATAATAGTGTTATGTTTTCATTGTATATATATTTACAATTAGCTTTTATTTATGGCAAACACATAGATTTTTAAAATTTGTTCTAGTGATATAAAATCTCCATTTGAAATAAATCTAAGAATACTAATTGAGTCAATTTAGACATTATTAAATGTATATTAGTGCATAGAAATGACAAAAATAGATGGAATATGACTACAGCAGAAGAAAATCTGTCTTAAAATTGGAATTGGATCCTGTCAAACCTGAAAGAACATAGTTTTGGGACTATCCTGTGCTACCTGTGTGAACTTAATCACTTCCCTTTATTCTTCTGGGCTTCAGTTTCCTTCCAAAAATACTGCACCTTATAACCTAATATTTTATGATTTTTTAACTACTATTCATAAAACTTTCTATTGTTCCATAACCTTTTACACGTATAATTAAAGTAATTTTTTTCTACATTTTGATCTCTAAATCTCCTACTTCTTGATTCTGCTACATATGCCTCAGAGTAGATTGTACTTTTGGTTGTGATTTTCACTGTAAACTCATCTTTAGGGGGTTCTTTTTTCTTAGAATGGACGACCCAGAGCATCAGCAAATTTTTACCACTTGGAATAATTTCTTTGTTGCTGGCATCTTGAGATTTTTGTTATTTTTTTCCTTCCTTCCTTCCTTCCTCCCTCCCCTCCCCTCCCCTCTTTCCTTCCTTCCTTCCTTCCTTCCTTCCTTCCTTCCTTCCTTCCTTCCTTCCTTCCTTCCTTCCTTCTCCTTCTCAAACAGACAATGCCACTACTTACTTGCTTTTGTTATATTTTACTATCTGGGACTGAAGGGTATCATTCCACATCAGCTCATTTGTCATACTACTAAAGGTTATTTCATATTTATAGAATATAATGGGAGCTTAGGTTTGTATTGGTATTAGGGAATAAATATGTTTTTAGCTGGATCAACTTGTTCTTTTTAATCATAACTAGATTCCATTACAAAATCTAATCTATCCGTTCACATTAGAAAATGTTAAAATACGTAGAGAAAGCTATTTTTCATGGCATTCTACCTTTAGTTTCTTATACTTCAGCATATAATTTTTTGATTAAAATACAAATGTTTCCAAAATTCTAAATATTGTTAAGAAAATCCACTGTCCTATTTAAGGGTCCATAATTCTTTACATTTAGTCATGTAATGTGTTTTCTTGTCAAATGTGATTTACTATGTAATTGAATAGATTTTCATTTAAACATGAAGCACTTTCTGAAAATCATTGACATGTGGAAATGGCAACATTTCCCCTTAAGCCTTGAAAACAATTATGTTAAAGGACCAATTCTGATTGACTTTAAGAAGTTCAAGAGTTCAATAAATAAAATAGGTCAAGTGTTAGTCATATTTTTATAGTGTAGCAAATGTGTGTGGCACTTGGACACAATATTTCACTGAGTTCACTGTCCTCAATCACACTCGTTCATTACTTTTTTGTTTCTAATTAATGAATATTTGTCCTTCAGAACTTAGCTTAAACATTACTTTTTACATAAAAACTTCTATGACCATCTGAATTGGGTTATAACATATGCTTATATAATACCTGGTAATTGTGTATGTCACACTTTATCAGCATTATGTGTTTAATGTCTATCTTTTTCCCATTGCCCTATAACCTCTCTGAGGGCAACAACTCTGTAATCTGGTTCCCCTTTATATCTCCAATCCTTACACTCTTTGAGGATGGAAGATGCTGAAGAAATGTGTTGAACGCAGAAGTGAATATATAAACAAATACATGTTCCAAACTATTTCTACACATAATTTCAAAACACATGTTGAAAAAAAGAATGTGATATAATGAAATCAGAATAACTGCTACTTTCAGGTGTTGGTCAAATATGTTCTCTGTAACCATGAGCTTGACTGATAGTAAAGACCATAACTGTCCTTGGCTGCTCTTCCCAAGGTTGAAAAATAGGGGTCTTCACTAAGCCAGATTCATTTCCTCAACATCTTTTGTATTATCCCTGCTGCTTGGGTCTCAATTCCCTTTTATATAAAATGAGGATCATGTACTGGAATGACCTCTAGGGAAAAGTTTTCAATTAATACACTAACCAGACTTTTCATATTTGATTTTTATGTTTTCTACAGTATACCTTGTTATTTTCTTTCTGATATTCCAGGAGGAACTTAATACTTCTTTAGGAATTCCTTCATTCCGAATAAATACTAAAACCAAAAAAGATGTAAAAAGAAATAGCTATAGGTCTTGATTTTATTTAGTTGTTCCTCTTTTGGCATTTTTATTCCATGAAAATAATTTGCTTGGTCCACGATTGTTGTACATCTTGACCATCCAGCCTATTTGAGTACCTCTAAAGTAGCTGCTTATTTAATCAATAGAAAAGGAGACCTGAAAACAAGTTAACTGAATGCTTCCATAATCATACTTATTTTAAAAGCTACATCCCCAAATCTCAGTTTTGCTAACAAATATCACTACTCTCGAGGGGTTTCTCAGAAAGATATTAAATTCTGTTCATTTTGTAGACTTTATTTCCCCCCAGCTTGCAGTATTTAGATGGTCTCTGACTTGTTCTCCGTTACTTGCATTGTTGCAAGTTGGCAGCAGACAATTTTCTAGTCTATTTATTTAAAGACCACCTTCAAATACAACTAAAAAAAATATGATGTGTAACCTGTAAATTAGAATTTAGATAGAAAATATAGCATTTTTGCCGCAGGATTTTTTTCTTTCTTTTTTTTTTTAACATCTTTATTGGAGTTATAATTGCTTTACAATGGTGTCTTAGTTTCTGCTTTATAACAAAGTGAACAGTTATACATATACACATATCCCCACATCGCCTCCCTCTTGCTCCCACCCTCCCTATCCCACCCCTCTAGGTGGTCACAAAGCACCCAGCTGATCTCGCTTTGCTATGTGGCTGCTTCCCACTAGCTACCTATTTTACATTTGGTAGTGTATATATGTCCATGCCACTCTCTCACTTTGTCACAGCTTACTCTTCCCCCTCTCCGTGTCCTGAAGTCCATTCTCTATGTCTGCATCTTTATTCCTGTCCTGCCCCTATGTTCTTCAGAACCGTTTTTTTTTTAGATTCCATATATATGTGTTAGCATACAGCATTTGTTTTTCTCTTTCTTACTTACTTCACTCTGTATGACAGACTCTAGGTCTGTCCACCTTGCTACAAATAACTCAATTTCATTTCTTTATATGGCTGAGTAATATTCCATTGTATATATGTGCCACATCTTCTTTATATGTTCATCTGTCACTGGACACTTAGGTTGCTTCCATGTCCTGGCTATTGTCAATAGAGCTGCAATGAACATTGTGGTACATGACTCTTTTCGAATTATGGTTTTCTCAGGGTATATGCCCAGTAGTGGGATTACTGGGTCGTATGGTAGTGCTATTTTTAGTTTTTTAAGGAACCTCCATACTGTTCTCCATAGTGGCTGTATCAATTTACATTCCCACCAACAGTGCAAGAGGGTTCCCATTTCTCCATACCCTCTCCAGCATTTATTGTTTGTAGATTTTTTGATGATGGCTATTCTGACTGGTGTGAGGTGATACCTCATTGTAGTTTTGATTTGCATTTCTCTAATGATCAGTGATGTTCAGCATCCTTTCATATGTTTGTTGGCAAGCTGTATATCTTCTTTGGAGAAATGTCTATTTAGGTCTTCTGCACATTTTTGAATTGAGTTGTTTGTTTTTTTTTGATATTGAGTTGCATGAGCTGCTTGTAAATTTTGGAGATGAATCCTTTGTCAGTTGCTTCATTTGCAAATATTTTCTCCCATTCTGAGGATTGCCCTTCTGTCTTTTTTAAGGTTTCCTTTGCTGTGCAAAAGCTTTGAAGTTTCATTAGGTCCCATTTGTTTATTTTTGTTGTTATTTCCATTTCTCTAGGAGGTGGGTCAAAAAGGATCTTGCTGTGATTTATGTAATAGAGTGTCCTGCCTATGTTTTGCTGTAAGAGTTTTATAATGTCTGGCCTTACATTTAGGTCTTTAATCCATTTTGAGTTTATTTTTGTGTATAGTGTTAGGGAGTGTTCTAATTTCATTCTTTTACATGTAGCTGTACAGTTTTCCCAGCACCACTTATTGAAGAGGCTGTCTTTTCTCCATTGTATGTCTTGCCTCCTTTATCAAAGATAAGGTGGCCATATGTGTATGGGTTTATCTCTGAGCTTTCTATCCTGTTCCATTGATCTATATTTCTTTTTTTGTGCCAGTACCATACTGTCTTGATTACTGTAGCTTTGTAGTATAGTCTGAAGTCCAGGAGCCTGATTCCTCCAGCTCCATATTTCTTTCTCAAGGTTGCTTTGGCTATTCGGGGTCTTTTGTGTTTCCATACAAATTGTGAATTTTTTTGTTCTAGTTCTGTGAAAAATGTCCCGGCTGGATTCTACTGGTATATTAATTCCTGTTGTAGCCTCAGATATTTGGCTTATAAATAAGGACATGTCATAAACAATTCAACTCCTCCCAAGTCTAGTAATAGTTTAAACAGCTTTTTCAAAGGCTGGTTCATTCATTTGACTAAGTAAATCTGTAAGGTACAGCTGCAAACTACCAATGAATCTGTGATACCACATTAAAAGAGCAAGAGCTGAAACATTTCTGTTTATGCTCTTGTGAGAACCAGTGTGTTATTTGTGTAATATTCTTTGTAGTTAAAATTAATACCTAGATACTTTAGAGTTAGTTGTGCTATATAAATCAGCATTTGAATCTTATTAGTAATCCCCCCCCCATTTTTTTTTTAATTACAGTTGTTTCAGTCTGGTACAAAATACTTCAAGCTAAATTTGAATGTTAAAGAGTTTTATGGCAGCATTTTGGCTGCTTCTTGTAGTGAGTTCCCTTTGGAATTGCAGTCTTAAGTTTCATCTGGCTTTTTAAGGAAATGATTAATTATTTTACTGTGGTTGTTTATAATGTGTAACTCTGATTACTTCAGTGTTACATGGGCTCTAGTGTTAAATTATTTCTTTTTTATTTAGTTTAAAGGATTTCTCGGCTATACTGTTTCTTAAACCTAAAACAAAAACAAAAACAATAAAACAGTCAGCCCTTGGGATCATATATGAAATTTGAGACCACGTATAAATCCAAGATTTGGAAGTGAGAATTTTTAACTCTAAAATCTATAGAGGTAACCCAGAGCTATAAAGAATCTTCACATTTTAAACTTCAGAGGGACTTTAAAAATCACCTTGTTTAATCACAGTACAATTCCATTATGGATTCAATCCTTTGATATATCTTGTCTACCATATAAACTATAATTTATGAACTAATTATTAATACATTTCCTATGTTTTTTCACCAAAGTAATATGTACTTAACATTCAGAAATTCTGATCAGTATATAATAATTATTGGGACATCAAAAATTAATTTCACGCCAGAGTGCAGAAACTACATTTTTTGGGTATAGTTTGTGCTTTACTATTAGACAGTAGTTTTTTAAAATAATAAAATGATCCTGCACTCACCTCATTGCCAACTATCAAGAATTTCATTTTATAAGGAACAAAGGGCCATAGTAAGCAGTCTGCATTACCATGGGTTGGTAATCAGATAATTAATTGATACCTTAGAAAACTGAGCCCAGGAGTCCGCATAAAACAATGAATGCTATAGAAATTCAGAGCTTGGGACATTGTTGTTTTTAAGTTTCTTAATACTGTGGACTATTGCTTTATCTGCAGAATTTTTCACTGTGCCTGGCATGTAATTAGTGTGCAATGCAAGTTCCTTGAATAACTGAACTAAATGAACAAAATAAAACACTGAGTAACTTTAGTATTGTGAGTAGAAATTTGAGATATCTGTGTTCCTACAGTGAGCGTGGAGAAGGACAATCTTAGAAACATAGATGAAGAGAATTTAAAAATAACTTGGTCTAATTCCTCCTTTTGCAGTCTCAAGACATAGCATGTGATGAAGATCATACAACTGACTTACCAAGGGCATAGTTAGGTCTTGAACTCAAGGCTTCTAGGTGTGATGAAAATAATTTTGCTTACTTCATTCTTCATGTACAGCCAAGGAGGATTGCTGTATTTATACAAGAAGGTGATATTCCCTAAGTAGGAATTAATACCTAAAGACCCCTGTTTTATACACTCTGCTTCTGTTCACTTTGGCTTAAATCTATGATAAAGGTTGTTAGCAATCCTGATAGAGGTTGCTGTTGAATTTCTTGATCATGGTGTTTATAATGCTTCAAGCAATGTCATTCAGCAGGCAGCTTAGTTGGTATTGATTTTACTAAAAAGAAAAATGTATCCATATAGCATTCCTGAATCATTTGTTAGTAGACTGGCTGTTAGTTATGGTCTGTATCTGTTAGATTTAACTCTGGTCAAGTGGCAATGTAGGTGCAGCAGTTGGATCCTATCTATCAAGGAATGATGTGTGATGTATTTTTTTAATGTGACAGAACTCCTCTAGTCTGAGCCACAAAATTGAAAACTGGCAATCTGTACACCACATTCAAATCTTCTGGTCGTGGGAAGGTATCTTTGGGGGGAATTTGAAGCTGATAACATAAAATGGCAGATTGTTCTGTCAACTGCTACTAGGTACCACTTACGTCGTTGTAGCTATAAGACTATTTAGCTATTTTTAACAGCTAGCAGGGAAGGTCCTATTCAATCGGATTGGATCAGTCAGAAATGGAAAACTTTGTGTGTCTCATATCTTCATGGCTTATTGCCCCGTGTGCCTGGAAACATCTTTTACATCCCATGTTTACTACAAGAAATGTTTCTCTATAACTGTAATATTTTCCCCCAATATCCTTGGTAAGAAAGAATAGTAAAACCCACTTTTAGTCTCGATAATTCCACAAGTGTGATTCTGGATAAGTCATGTATTGCTGTATTTGTACTCAGAGAGTTTTGAAATATATGATGGTACGTACCATAATATTAACACCTAAATATCAGATTCCATAGCAAGTCTTTAACCTATGTGATCTCAATTATTATAAAATTTTAAATATAATCTTCATTTTATTGATGTGGAAAGTGAGGCTCAGATAGAATTTGTTGCTGATCTAAATTATGACAGAGCTAATTATGAATGCTGGTGTTTGTAGTTCCAAAGACCACACTATTTTTACTATATCATACTGACATCTTGCTCATTATGGAGGCTTGTCTTTTATTAAATTTCTGAATGTATACTGTAGAGTGGTGTCCTTGGATATCTATAGCAAAGAAAGTTAACTGACAGTGATTCTGTCTAATTTACAAACATAAATGGAATTCAAATGCATATGGCATTTGCAAGGTTAAAAGTCTCATAGGGGCTTCCCTGGTGGCGCAGTGGTTGAGAGTCCGTTTGCCGATGCACGGGACACGGCTTTGTGCCCCGGTCTGGGAGGATCCCACGTGCCGCGGGGCGGCTGGGCCCGTGGGCCATGGCCGCTGAGCCTGCGCGTCCAGAGCCTGTGCTCCGCAGTGGGAGAGGCCACAACAGTGAGAGGCCCGCGTACCGCAAAAAAAAAAAAAGTCTCACAGAAGATGATGTCTATACATGCTTCGTAATCTTAGAGTTCTTTCTGAATTGATTATGGGTGTGTGTGTGTGTGTGTGTGTGTGTGTGTGTGTGTGTGTGTGTGTTTAGGGAACCTGGGGGCTTCTGTGGAATAATCCTTGTTTCAAGCAAGATTTTTCTGATTCTAATTGCAAAATTATCTTGCTTTGGCAGGGCTCCTCAAATTTTCCTATGATCTCCCGTTCACATTGTTCCCCCAAAGAGATTTCATTTTAAAAAACTGGCTCAAAATAAATAGATGGCATTTGTTAACACTCATAGATTCATTTTCTTCTTTAATCAACATCAATTTTCTTTTTATTTAGAGTTAAAAGAAAACAATATTTAAGTAGTGGAAGTAGTGAATAAAGCTTCCAAATCCTTTAATTATTAATGTCCCAATGGTCTTTTCTTTTGACTTGAAGTTGTACAATTATACAAAATCTATTTATGTATAATTAAAATGGTCGATTTTTAGTTTATTTTGTAGTTAGATGACTTTTGATGTCACATATATATGCATACAGAGACACGAACATGCACTCATTACTGTGGAATCCAAATTAGGCAGATCTGTAGCTTTAATAGGGTAATTTTAAGCTATATTTATTGGTCTGAACTTTAGCAGACCCGATCTAAAAAATAGTTTTAAGATTAAGGAGATTCTCAATCATAAAAAGAGTCTCAGAACTAATCAGATTCTTACTGATATACCAAGAGAAATACGGTATATGACCCAAGAGAAATATTGGATTCACTGATTATGTTGCAATATGATCACTTTTTTGATTGTTTCAGCTGAAAGTTACACCGGGAAAATATTTTCAGAATCATTCAAAATGCTGGTATATCTGGAACTATATTCCTTTGAACATGTCTATTTTGTTTAGACATACAAGTAAGAACAGACAAAGTGTGATTCCACTCCCATGCTATCGTCCTTGGAAAGTTTCCTTTTAAATTCAACTGTCTATGAATGTGCAAAGAGGGTGAAAGTTTTTCTGTCATATTATGCTTAGAAACTTGTAAGACTTTCAGAACATAGCAAATTGAAAGAAAAGAGATTGAATTTAAGACAACATTAAAAATGAACTAGACACATTGGTACTTTCAACAAGGTTACTAGAAACCTCTCTAATAATAACCACAGAAATAAAGGAAAAGAAAAAATCTCTTAAGTGATACAGCTTTAATCTAAATGGAAAGACTGCAAAGCATGCAATTATAGGTGTGTAAAAAGTCAGGAAGTGAAAAAGCCAAAATAATGAGAGATTCTTTTAATATCTAGTGTCACAAAGTTGCAGTCCTGTCAGAAGTTTTGGTCTCAAGAGGAATCTTGGAAAGGAAAAAAAAAGCCTCAGAAAATAATAACTAGAACTTGGCAAAGAAAGCTCCTTTATGAGAAATGCCTGCAGGGCAGAAATAATTGGAAGCAGAGGCTTCCTTTGCCTTGACAGGTGCCCCTTGGTTCCACCAGGAGTGGATCCCCTAAAACACCCAAAAACAGAGCAAAATAAAAAATTATCTGGGGATGATCTCAACATTGTATTTGGACAAACAGAGGAAAAAGTGAAGAGAGATATTAACTTAAGTGGACATTCAAACCATGTCCACCATGGGGCTAGAAGGCAATTATTGGGGTAGTGCAGGGCAAAAGATGCTTTAGCCTGAAGTATCCAGTGAATATTTCCTCGGATGACTGGGATAACTGTTTTCATATCCCCATCCATTTTTTTGAGTGTTGAGCTGGTCTGAGAAACATTAGTGCTTAGCAGAAGGAAACTTCCCTCTTGGTGGCAGTGCAAACAGTGCCTTTGAGAGTTCATTTCATCTACCAGAAGGTTCAACTCTCACAAGAGCATACTGGTGGAGAAAGAAGTATATCAACAACTACTCTTTCAGCACCAATGCCAGTTTAGCTGCCAAGATAGAACCAAAAATATGAGTCAAGTAAAACAAAAGGTTGAAAGCATTTAAAATTTATTTTAAAAATCTAGTATCAGAACTTAAATCCCTTATTATGTAGTGAAGTAGTTTAAGATTATCTATTTATCTATCTATCATCTGTCTATCCAAATGGCTGTTTTATGAACTTCTTCCCAGTAAGAAGCATTGCATATTTCTAAACGATTTGGTTGATGGGAAATGTTGAAGAAAGGAACTGAGGTTCATAATATTATAACATGGAAATATAAAAGTATTTTGAAAACTAATATTTCCCTCTATTCACCTTAGAACTTTGCTATTATAAAAATACTTTAGTAGAGTGATGACTGAAGAATTTTATGTTTAGAATGGGTCAAAGGATAACATTTAAGATGGTTTGACTGTGACAGCATGGTTGAGCTTGAACCTATATTTCCCAGAATCCCCTTCATTGTATAGTTGCAGGTTGAATTTGGCGAAAAAATGAACTTGCATGAGATTTGGACAGTGTAAGTGAAGTAGTGACTAATACTTTCTGCAAGTTACCTTAGCCAGATGCAGTCCTTAGGTATCCTCTTTCTCGTCTACTCTGTGTCGACTCTTCTTCCTGGTCTGTCACCAGAGGCTTGGCTGCATAACCACAGAGGAATCCCAACTTTCCATTGATCTCCTTCCCTTCCTTTCATCATGCTGTAGAGAAAAAGTACTAGATTAGGAAGTCGGAAGCCTTCCATTCTTATCCAGGTTTTCCCATAGCTTCAAGACCTTGAACAATCACTTACTCTGTGCCTCAGTTTCCTCAATTATATAATAAAGGTATTGGACTAGAGAAGCTCTCAGATCCTTTACAGGTCTAAACATTGATCTATGTCTCTGCTAGGCTTTTATTACCAGCTGCCTTGTACAGGAGGTGAATCGAGTGAATGATTTCATCACTTCCTCAGGTGTGCACGCATGCTTGACCCCACAAAGCCTGCTGCCTCTTGAAATCAATTTTGTGCTCCGTGTTTTATTTCTGCTCTGATAGACAAAACTCTAGAAGCTCTACTTTGAAAAAACTTATTTTAGTGTCCTGAACTTTTTAAAAAATATATGAGAAAAACAAGTGTAAGTGACTTGTTACCACTGGGGATGAAATAATTACATTATGGGCATAGGGAAGCATTGATGCAGCAGTTTTCTATATTTTTAGTTATTTTGAAACAAATATAAATTATGCCACAGTTAAGAGTATATATTTAAAGTTGAAATAGTAAAAGAGAGTTGCAAGGCGAGATTTAAATGAGGACAGATTGGACTGGGTTATTGTTTGGAGTAAAATTGAGGTGTAAAAGTAAAAAGATTCCAGAATGTTCTTTTTTTAAACTTTATTTATTTATTTACCTTAGACTGTGTTGGGTCTTCGTTGCTGCGCACAGGCTTTATCTAGTTACGGCGAGCGGGGGCTATTCTTTTCTGCGGTGCACAGGCTTCTGTTTGCGGTGGCTTCTCTTATTGCAGAGCAGGGGCTCTAGAGCACAGGCTCAGTAGCTGTGGCGCACGGGCTTAATTGCTCCGCAGCATGTGGGATCTTCACAGACCAGGGCTCAAACCCATGTCTCCTGCATTGGCAGGTGGATTCTTAACCACTGAGCCACCAGGGAAGTCCTTCCAGAATGTTCTTAATAGTCAGGAAAAAAAATTTTCAATTAGAAAGTCATTAGTAAGAATGATTTAATTATTATAATAAAATGCTAACATAATCAAAAATACTTCTAAAGAGATCTTATATGTTTTAGTATGTAATGATTGAATAAGATCAAGTTCAGCGTACACCTATTTTGATTTGCAGGCTAATAGCAAGTTCAGGTGACTGATCCTCAGTTCAGCTCAGAGCTTAGTACCATACTCTTTCATCTTCCTTTAATCATAATATTCAGCTTATCAATTACTTCAAATCACTCAGGGAATACTGAGTTATCGGATCATTCCTTTGTCCTATCATTTGATGGTTAATGTGGAAGTACTTACCACATGCTGGAAATGTGCAAGAGACTCAATGCATTTTCCCATTTAATCTTTATAGGAACTATGGTAGATTATATTATTACCTATTTTCTCCATATGAAGAAACTGAGGCTTAGAAACCTCAGGAATTGGCCAGAGAACACTTAGAAAGTCCCAAACAAGGGTTTGAAGGCCAATGTGCCTGATTGCAAAATCCACATCACATTTACAATATACTGGCTCTTAAGTATAATCCCATATGGTATCCAGCTGTAACTCTATATATAAGTCTCCTGCTCATGGAAGTAGAAAATGAGTCCAGTGAAGTTAAGTGACTTGTCCGTGGCTTACATAGTCAGGGGTACAACATGCTCAAAAGATCGGAGATGCTTGTGTCTAGATACAGACAGAATTCACTTCGGAGGGAGAATAGCAGTTGTATTCACTCAAGGTCTCTTCTTTTAACCTGTATTATTTCAAGTCACTAGTCTCTTGCTGTTTTGTGTACACAGTCTAAAAAAGTTGCTAAATATAGAACTCTGATGTGAAGAATATTCCATCTGAAGTCAGAAAGATGAACCAGATAACCCTTCCTATTTTTTTCAAGACAGCCAAATAATCTTTATATTTTCCTAAGGTTATTGAATAATTCTAAGTAAAAGTTCATGATCATTTGTTTTTATTTCTATTTTATTTTATATTGATGCAAGCAGTCATTTTTTGTTATTTTCTTATGAATTAGGATGCTAAAACTTCTATTATATCTAAATATTTTTAGTGAGAAAGCTTGAACAAATGGTTACATTGACAATTACCATTTTCTTTTTAAAAAGTGCAATAAACTACAGTATGATGATATATGCCTATGAAATTCCTAATTTTGTCTGTTTGACACAAAAAACTTCTCAGGTTCAATCTACATTTGAACCCTTTGTGTTCAGTCGTAGCAAAGTATGGAAATCTAACAAACAAGATTAACTATATATTAAAATTACATTTTAAATTTAATCAGTTCATTTAATAAATGCAATTTCTTCTTTACCTCACTTTTCAACTATTAACACTAAATCGAATTTAAAATCAGAAAATTTTCTTTATAGTATTAATATCAGAAAGCATCAATTGTTTACATTATTAGTACTCTACCTCTTTATCTCCACACATGCCAAACCATTCACTTTTTTATTGTTGCATAATAACCTTCATGTAACTCTTAAGCTCAGTTCAACTGTGAGCTCTTTTGAGAAATTGTCTCTGATGCCTCCAAAATATTCTGCTGTGGTAGGCTGGTTAAAAAGCATGTCCCGAGCTCATCACCTCTTTCTATATCCAAGCCCTCTGCCATGTGACTTGATAGTGCTTTCCATCATGAGTAGAGTAGGTTTGTCTACCCTGTGAATCTAGGCTGGTTATGTGAATTGCTCTGTCAAATAGAATGCAGTGTACATGAAACTCTGCCGGTTCCAAGGCCCCATACACTACTGCATGCGCTCTTGATATGTTGCTATTACCATGAAAACAAGCTCTGGATAATCTGCTGGATAATGAAAGACACAAGGTTAGTCATTATGTCAGATGACTGCCAGTTGAGTACCAGGCAAGAATGAGGTCTATCCTAGGACATCTAGCCCCCAGCTCACACACCAGCTGAGTACAGATGTGTGAGTGAGCCCTGCCAAGATGGGACAAGCCTGACCCAGATCATCAGAACCAACCAGTCTACTCATAAGTGTAAGAGCAATGATAAATGCATGTTTGTTTACTACTCTGTTTGGGGGGTGATTTCTTATCAATATTTTGATAGATCTTGTTGATGCCAAGCACTTATTCCTCTTCCGTCACAATTAACACTTCTTACATATGCCTTTAATCTCTAATCATTTCAGCTATACATATCTTGAATCCTTAAGTATTTTAAAGACCATAGAAGAGCTGTGCGTGGTTCTTGTTACCCATTTTTAAAATATAATTTTTAATACTCAACAAAGTACCTATATTAGTGGGAGGTTTTATAGAGTAAAGGAAAGAACTGTGGAATAAGCATCTGCTAAGCTAACTGCATGTACTACTTCTTTCCCATAAGTGACCTTTGGCAAGTCTCTTAACCTTTCTGTACTTTCTAATTTTAAGCCGAGTGTTAGCCACCACATCACAGTTTAGAGAGAACAGCATCTTGATACTATCCTCCTACTTTGATAATGAAGCCAGAAAACGTGCACTTTTAGTTTCCATTTTACAGCAGGGCCCAGATTTGAAAGCCTTACTCGCTCCAAATTCTATTGGACATCTCTATCACTTTGTACCACATTAGCATTTCAAATGGTCTCTCCTTCCAGTAGCTTTTGCCTTTGCCAATATATTGAACAGGATAAAATGTAAATTAACTGATTTTTTTGGTAAGGAATGTAAATAATATTAATATATTTCTTACAGAACTGGTCAAATGATATACTGAATTCTGTCTCCTCTCATGTTAAACATGTGCTTATATATCTGGGTAATTTCATTCACCAGTTCCATCCAAAGGCTTAAAACCATTGTGGAGGTTAACTGAAAGAAACATAACATTTTGAGGATGTTTGAAATATGTATATATGACTATTAAAAGTACTGATATAAAGCAAGCAGAAAAATAAATCACCTGATAACTAGCTAATCAGTAACGATTATACTGGGTTTTGAGAGAAATTTGCAGGTGTCACAAATCTCATTATGCTTTTGCTTGGCTACGTTTAATTATAACTATTTGCAGATTGCAAATAATTATATACATATAGATGGATCTAAATAGCAGATTGCCGATACAAATGATGTATTTCATAAATAGTGAGCTATCAGTAGAACTACATTTTAAATATCTTGGTAAGAGAAGTACTTCTGTGCCCTAATATGAGCTATACAATTTTTTTAAAGCAAATGTTTGGCTCTCATAATCCTGGAGCACTTGTTTTCTGGAACACTGCACTTGGTTTGAAACCGGGGTAATTAGTCAGGATTGGCAAGGTTTCTGTGAATAAAGTACACGTTTGTGGTCATTTGGAATGCATAAGAATCTACCATTCAGTGGTAGCTCTTGTGTTTGTTCTTCAGGAAATTTGGAACTATAGATATACAAATGAGCTTATGAGAATCTTAGAAATCTGCGACTGATATCCCACCTTAACAGTTATTAGGTTAGCTTGACGTCATCAGATTCAATTTGTAGAGCCCAGATACTTATAAAAATTGTATTTATTTCCTCACACTAAATAGATAGCTTTTCAAAGCTGTGTTGATCTGAAGAACACTGGCACAGTATAAATTTTCATTCATATTACTGGTACTTAGGGCTTAGGCAACAGAAGTAACTAACCAACTAGTTTGCTTAGTGATTCTCATTGAACTTATCACTCTTGGTAGGCTGTGTCTAAGTCTTCAATTTAGTAAGGCTCTAATATGACTTTAAGATTACTTTCAGGTAGGGAATAAAGTCTAATTCATTTATATCCTACTGGATGTCACCCTTGGATCCATCAAGAAACCAAAGTGTGCTTATTAAATTATTCTGGGTCTAGAAAAATATATACTAATTGAGATACAGGAATACCATATTTTACTGATATTAGGGTGTATAAATTTGACAATTTAACATCTCTAAAATAGAGCTGTATCACAATCAGAAGCATCTTAAAAGTAGAGTTGGCCAGATAACATTAATGAGGTAGTTGCTTGTGTACGTGCAAATTTTTATAATTTCTTTTTGGGTGACATCGCTGGATACGAGCAACCTTTTGACATGTAAATTATTAAACCACTTGAGAATCATTGGAGAAGTCTACCAATTCTAGATACTGTCTGAAAAACCTTCAATTGTCATCATCTGGTAAAGTCAGGAAAGCAATAAAACTTGCATCAGTGGTGTCAGACCTTATAAGAGAATCCTGGAGAGAACAGTGAAGTCATCTTTTAAAATATGTTCCTGCCCTCTCCTCTCCCCCAGGCCTTGGATGGTACAGAAGACATCATGGTGTGGAAAAACACTGACACCAACAATTGTGAGTTGAAAAGTGATATAAAAGTTTTGGATTTTAATGTTAAGACATTTGAGAAACCTTAACTGTTTTTAAAGTTCTTTTCCTTTTCACATACACATAGAAGTTAACTTTTTTAAATGACCGAAAAGAAACCTCGAAATGATCTTATTTAATAAGTATAAGCACAGATTTTAGTAAGAAGAAGACATAACGAAACAATAAGAGAGCCTTGTGTCATAGTTGATTTGGCAGGAATTTTTCTTCTTTAGTTTTACAAAAAATAAGATGTCTAATGAGGGCAGCTTAGATTTAATAAGTAAGGTACTATTTATTTGAGAAATCACATTACTATTTACAGTTTAGGAGTATGAGTTTGGTTTTAACCTGGTCATAAAATGGAGACTGAGGACCCAACCATGCTGTGATAAACCAAATGTGATATTCTATGTAGAGAAAATTATTATTGGACATTGTAAAAATATTGCTTATGAGAGTAAAAGTCATCCCTATGTTTTATAAACTTTGAATTTGGAACTTTTTAAATAAAATATAACATGGCTTTTAAAATCAATAAAGATATTTTTGTCTCCCTGGCCAATTCTCTCAAGGTATCACCTTATATATATATTTGGGGACCTTTATGAAGAATGTATGACTTTACTCTGAAACACTTTCTTAATTTGAGAGTCCTGCAGATGCTGGGAAGAAAGACAGTTTTATTTGTGAATCCAGGACATCTTGGGTCTGTTTTATTTAATGTCTTCCTTTAGTTTATCCTCTTCTCTAGCATTTTATTATAAGCAGCAAGAACCCAGGAGGCATCTTCCATATTCTGCCTAGAAATCTCCATAGATAAAATTTCCATTTCATTAGATACATTTTCTACTT
Source organism: Tursiops truncatus (assembly GCF_011762595.2). Taxonomy (NCBI): domain Eukaryota; kingdom Metazoa; phylum Chordata; class Mammalia; order Artiodactyla; family Delphinidae; genus Tursiops; species Tursiops truncatus. The sequence continues at coordinate 88,152,589 of NC_047043.1, read as the reverse complement.
GCTACTTTATCACAAGTAGTTTTGCAAAACTTTCTGCTAGTACATAGCAATAATTCCCTTTCTTTCAGTTTCAAATTTTCTTCCTTTTTCTGTAAGATCTCACTGACAGCCTCCTCAGAGGCCATCAGACTTCCACTAACTATTCAAAGCCTTTCCAACGTCCGTCTGTCTACCATCCATAGCCACTGGCAGTTTCTAAAGTTTTTGTTACCAAGGACCCTATTTATGGTACCAAAATCTGCTTCAGTTATTATAATTATTACAAAAATTCTCAAAACGTAGTGGCTTAAAAAAACAATATCATATAGTATCTCTCACAGTTTCTGTGGGTGAGGAATTTGGACAGGGTATAGTGGGAACAATTGGTATTAGTGCACAAGGTTTGGGGTCTCAGGTGGAAGAAGGGAAGACTGGGGACTGGAAAACTTTGAAAGTTTTTTTCTCACTTGACTGGAAGTGGATGCTGCCTGTTCACTGTGGACTTCAGTTTCTCCTCCTGTTATATTCTCCATGTGTCTGGTTTGGGAATTCCAGTAGCATGGTTGGGATCCAAAGGCAAAGTTCCAGAGAGAGATGGGTGGTAGGGGGGAGAGTGTCAGGCCGAAGAGGATCATCTTTATGACCTTACCATGAAAGTTTCATATTATCATGTCTGTCATGCTTATTTATCACAAGAGTTACAAAGCCCAGCCTCTTTATGAGAAGAGAACATAGACCCTACCCCTACATGGGAGTGATGCTTGTACTATACGATGAGCACATTTGGAAAATGCAAACTGACTCCGTGGGGTTCTGTGGGTAAATTCTCAATTTTTGTTTTGTGAAACACATCTTTATTTCACCTTTATAATTGAACAGTATTTTTACTGAGTATTATCTAATTCTAGGTTGGGAGTTATTTTTTTGATAATATCATTCCAGTGTATTTTGTTTTTCATTGTTGCTTTGTAGAAGTCTGCTGTCATTCCAGCTTTGCTGCTTTGAAGGCATCCTGTTATTTTTTTCCCTTTTTTTTCCTCCTAGATTTATTTATAATTTTATATTTGTTTTGTCATTTTGCTATAATATGACTAGGTGTTAGTTTTTATTTATATTGCTTGGTATTTGTTAGGCCTATTGATTCTGTGGATTCATGTCTTTTATTGTTTGGGGGCAACTATCAGTGATTGTCTCAGCAAATTTTACTTCTGCTGCATTCTCTTCCTTCTTTGATTCTACAACTCTTACATTAGAACTCCTCATTATATATATATTTTTAATTTTTACAATTCTTTAAAAATATTTTGCCCCTTTGTTTTTATTCCAGACAATTTCTTTTTACATTTCTCTCAGCCTATTACTTCTTTTAACTGAGTTCCCTTCAGCCAAATCTAGTTTGTTGCTGAAACATCCATTAAGTTCTTAGTTTAGGTTATTTTGTCTTCCTTTGTAGAATTTTATTCAATTAATTTTAAAATATGCTATATTGCATTTTATGGTTTCCTGATCACTGGAAATTTGCAAAATTTCCTGTTATTATTTTTTAAATAGACTACTTTTTAGAGAAGTTTTAGGTTCACAGCAAAATTGAAAAGAAAGTACAGAGATTTTCCAGATACTACCTCCCCAGGGCCCTGTTCCCGTACTCACATAGCCTCCCCATTATCATTCGCTGACCAGAGTGTTACATTTGTTACAATTGAATGTACATTGACACATAATTATCACCTAAAATCCATAATTTACATTCGAATTCTTTCTTGGTGTTGTACATTCCATGAGTTGGACAAATGTATAATGACATGTATCCACCATTATTGTATCATATTGAGTAGTTTTACTACTAAGTAAACTAAGTAGACAGAGTCCTTGTCCTCATGGAAATTATATTCTACTTTGAATTTGTCAGATTTTGAATATAGGAAAAAATTGTTACTTTTGCTATTTATATCAATTTCACACTCTTTTGGCATAAAAAAAATTCATTTTCCTTTAAGTGACTATTTTTATCCATTAAAAATATTTCTATTGGAACTATAAATTACGTGGCTCTTCTGTACCACTGCCCCATAGTGAAAGTGTTCTGTGCGCATGGGAAGGGAAAATTAGAATAAATCAAAATATTAGTTATTTCAGAAGTAACTTTAATCCCTGAGGAAAATATAGTGACCAACTATTTTTAAAATAATCAATACCTTGAATTTATCCCTTTAGATTGAATATTAAATTACATAATTTGTATATTCATAGAAAGACTATATTGTTCTTTCTTTGAAATGTGAATTTGATTTTTTATAGTAACTTTTTATAGAGATAAAAAATTAAATGGCTCAGATACATTTAATATACCTACTCAATCTTTCTTTTTGTTATTTTGACAAATATATAGAATTTGCTAATTTTTCAATTAATTTCTCCATAGGAAAAATAAGTTTACAATAAAAGAAATAAACATCCAAATTCTCTGCTACTAGAAGCAATTGAAAAATGCCTATTATAATTGCAAGTTCTTTGAATCAAACTGTGGTTTAACATCTGAGACTACATAATTAACTAAAAATAATACTATTTTTGTTCTGAAAAGGATGGTTGCAGCTATGCTCTTTGTGTCTCTATTCAAATTTATCCACTGAAGTTAAGATTACAAACTTACAGTACAAAAAGCATAATTTACATTTAAATAATGCTTAACTTTTTGAAAAGCATTTTACAGTCATAATCCTATTGGTACTTAACTAACTCTCACATAGGCAATGCTGGTGTTATATATGCCATTTTATGGATGGAGAAACTGAGGTTCAGGTAAGTTACTTCCCAAAGCTTACATAGTAGGTGAGTATTTGAGTTAGAATCACCAAGCTTCTGACTTCTAGTCTTGCCCTTTCTTACACTTTACTGAATATATTCTGCAGATCACCATGCTGAGGGATGCAATATTAAACATTTTTTAAAGGCTCTATGGCAAATAAATTTCAAAAATCCCAATTATTGCAGATTCACAATGTATGTTAGCATATTAAAAAGCTCTGAGAAGACCATTGGCACTGTTTAACTTAGTGTAATCCAGCCTCTCTCACATTTATTTGTGCATGGAATTCCTTTTTCATGAGACACATATCCATAATCTGTGTAAATGTTTTCTGTAAAATATATTACACAAAGAGCAGTACTGTATTATATTCTATGGCTGGTCTTATCTTTTATCCATTGTTTGTTTTTTGTAGACCAAAAGCACTTTATGGGATTATAAGAGGTGTGCTATATAGTTTCTACCCTCAAATGGTTTTCAATTCTCCTAGGAAGCAGAATACTTCACTGATCTGAAACGTTTCACAAATTACATTATGTCATAATGAACAATAAATGATGTGGTTGCTGAGAAGATGGAGTGCAAGGGCAGAAAAAAGATGGATTAACAAGGGCAAAATTTTCTCAGGTATGTTTTCATGGATAAGTCTGTTATAAAAGATTACTGAACTGATATCTATTCTAATATACTGAACTGATATCTATATCTAATTCTAATTTCTCTGTGTGATACTGGATAATTCAGTTCAATTAACATTTCCAGATTTTTTTTTTTTAATTCTTCTAGAAACTTGTATTTATTTGACTAGATCATTACTTTTCAAACTGTACCTGACAAAATTCTTGAGAGAGCATGGCAGGGAAGAAGTTGGGAGAAATTTTGTGGCACCCAGTTCCCTTCTGATCTATCCCGAGAAGCTCCCCTTCTTCCATATTGGTATTCTTCACGAGATTTCAGGTGAACAGTGGATTCTCAGGATGAAATTAACTTTGAAACCAGTTCCTTTGGAAGACTAGCTCCTTCCTATTTTAACATTCTAAGAATCTCAATCTATGGAAAATTGAGAATGAAAAATCTAAACTATTTTAATTTTTACAATAAACTATTTTAATTTTTATAATATCTAATCAATCTGTACACAGTATTTACTTACTCGACTTTAAAAAATGTTTTTAAGAATAGTGTCATTAATTGATAACCAAAATTTCTTAAATGATCTGTTTAGAAAATATTGGGCACTCAGAATTTAAATCTTGATATCCATCATTATTTTGCAGTAATATGCAGTGATAACACAAAGCAAAATTGCAGAATATTCACTTATTGTTCAATATAATATCATATGCTAATTTAGAATGCAGTTTTTATATATTTTGATTTCTGGAATTACTGATCAATCACTTGCAGAAAGTTTGAACACTAAGGGGAAATTACTTCGACTATTCATAAAGATTAATTTAAAGTGTAGGATGAATTCTTATGAACATGGATTTATAACAGTTTCAGAAACAAAGGTACACTTGAGCTTTGGAAGAAGAGGGAAGGATCTCATTTTTCAAAAACTATTTAGATATCCAATAGTCCTTCTCTTGGGGTGACTTAAATTTCCCAGAAGGCAACATTTTGAGATGAAGCAAAATGTGTTCATTTCTTTCTACCTCAACAATGACACTGACTAAAAATATATCTAAATTGTGTTTCCTGAAATAAATGGACCTCCACCATCATCTTCTGTGGGATTTATCAGACAGGTCAATAAAGTTAAGTGGAAATAGATTGCCTTTTGAAGACATATTAGTGGGCTTTTACCACATAATGGTTTCCTAGTTACTTGCCTTAATGTACTTTCAAAAATTAAGCAATTTATTCCCTACCTCCTGAGTGAAAAATATTGGGAATTTTTCATTCCTATGTCCAAGTTGTTTAGGATGAACCTTCAGTGAAGTGATGGAGTAGGGAAAATATACAAATTTACTGCTTAAAAATCCCTTTGTTAGAAAAAGTTGTTGAGTTTGTGAAGTACTATGCAGAATTTATATAGTCTGTAGATGTATAAAGCAACAACAATAATAATGGCAACTTTTAATTAGAAGGTCTCTTCTATATACATGGGGAAAAATTATTCTACCGCGAAATAGCACATGCACCTTCTCCTTTTGATTTCACTGCTGTACAGATTTATCAATAGTTAATTGAAACCCATATTGGAACGGGTTTCATAGGTATACAGTTAAACACAGCCTGACTTTATGCATGTCACCAGGTTTAAAATGATCTATTCCCATTTTACTCAGAGAGCAAACTACATAACAATCCATGAAATGGTACCCAGCAATGAAACCTACTATTTGATCTGGGCATTTTGATGCAATTCACTTAACTTGGCTGAGCTTCAGATGCTTAATCTACAGGAAAGCTTATGTCAGAAATCCCAAGTAAGTGAAAGCACTGCGGATAGATATGACTGATATGTAAGTAAAAGAATTCTTACCCTTGTGAGACTTTACTCCTTGATTATGGCACTCTTATGGTAAAGCAACAACATCTTTTTAAAAATGTAAGTACAGCATACTAAAAGGGACATAAATGGGGAAATGCGAGGGAGAAAGAATGAGAGAGAAAGTATGTGTGTGGGGGGAGGGCAGGGTAAGGAGTATTTCAATGAAGAGCTTGGTATCCCCAAGTAATTTAAATTCAAAATTGCATGTGTTACCATTTTAAAGCAATTATACTCCAATAAAGATGTTAAAGAAAAGATAAATCTACATGGCGAAAGAAAACTTAAAAAAAAATTGAATGTGTTTATACCTGTGGCCCTATCATTACCTTACTTCTGTAAAATAGCATGAAACTCTCTAAAACACTAGTCTCTCCTATTGCTCTTTTCTAAGTTTCAATCTGATACAATTTTTAAAGAAAGTGAATACTCAATCAGACCCCCTCGGTAGATGAAACAAAATGCAAACCTTTATCTTTTGTGTTTCCCTTCATAGTTTAGCAGTTCTCAAGCTTAAAGCCTTCAGTGGCCATTACAGCAAAGAATACCTCAATCAAGTGCTACAGTGTGTTAAGGCATCTTAATAATAATAATGAAATAGACTCCCTTAAAGTGGGTATTTGTTATTCATTTAAGAGCTTAAATCTACAGTTAAAAAAGAACACAATTTTCTCTGACTGTCAGCCCACTGACGAGTGTGGAGCAGTAAGTACAATGTGCCTGGTGAGAGTATCTGTTGCTCAAAACCATTTTCATTCTTCATTCTCCAGTTAAACAAATATTTATTGAATGTCCAAGAAGTGCTGGGCTATGCTAAGTGCTAAGATAAAAGAGTGATTGACAAGGTCTTGAACCATGGAGGAGACAGACATGTATCTTTACAATTACAAGGCCTTTAATAAATGTGTATAGAAGATAACCTCAAATAAGTGATAGACACTTTGATTTAGGGTGTTAAGATGGTGGGGAGATCCAGGGACAATTTTATACTGAAGGACGGACTTGTTTTTCTATTCTATTTCTCTCTCTCCAGTGGCACCGAGATCCAACATTAGTTAAAGAGCACACTATATTACACATCATGCTTTTTCAAACATTGTGCTCCAAATAAATAATACTATCTTCAAGTGATTCCCCCACTCTTTTACATTGTATAAGGGAAGAGTACATCTCTTTTTTTCTCCTCTCAAGCTCTGCATGATTTTGTGAGGTAGACTGTTGTGTCAAGTGGTCAGATTTTAGGAAATGAATTTGCTACACAGTTTTTGTTGTTTCTTTGTTTTTTCTCTCACAATGATGATCAATTGTTAAAACACGTTTTTTTTGTTTTTTTTGTTTTTTGTCTGTAAAATAAAAACAGATATTAGCAAAGTCGCTGGTCAGAAGCAAAAGTTTTAGAGCCAGGGTTTGAGATTAAATTTGAGAATTAGCTCTGATATTTATTGGTTATATGACCTAAGGAGAATGACTTAGTTCTTTGTGCCCCAGTTTACATCTTTAAAATGGGCTAATAACACCCTCCTCTTCGGATTGGGGTGAGGAGTAAATGAGCTAACACAGGCAAAGTACTAAGAATAGTACTTAGCACATACTAAATGCAACATAAATGTAAGCTATTATAATCCATACACATAAATCAGTGTGGGTGGGGCTGAGGTCAGAAAGATTATTAATCAAAAAATGAAATAACTAAAATCTATGTTGTTAAAAAATAATATTTATTTGACTGAAGTAATTTTTCCGATTCATGTAACATTCAATAAATATTTGAGTTCTTTACTATTGGCAGTGGGGATATACAAATATATACAAAGTTAAAAATGGGCAAAAATCGTGCCCTCCTAGAACCTAAATTCAAGACACTGAAGTTGCATAAGAAGGAGATTAGATTAACTGACTTTTCAAATCCCATCATAACCCATGATTTTAAGAAAATGTTCCAGGAATTTGTTTTTCAATGAAATGAGCCTTTACTGTATGGCATGCTTTGTCCTCAGCACTTTTCCTACGTACTTTTTTTCTTTGTGATGGAGCTGTAAGGGAAGTATTGTTATCAGCATTTTACCAATGAGAAAACCATGACTGGGAAAGTTAGGAAAGTTAACCAGGATGGAACAGTACTCAGTAGTAAAACTAAAATGCAAATTTAGGAGATCTGATTCCAAGGGCACATGCTCTTTACCAATAACTAGTATTGTCTCATTTTAAAATTCAGTGTGTCAGGATTACAGAAAAAAAATGAAAAAAACACCCTTTCAATATTTCACTCCGTACAAAAAATGTATTGAACTATTTTGTTTTGTTAGAAAGATAAAACTTGTGAGCACTTGTTTCTTTTTGGTACTGAGCATATAGATGCTTCTTGTATGAATCTTTATAATTTTATCTATTTTTTGAAAGGTACACATAGAGGATCAAGTCAATTTTTATGCATTTACTATGTGCCAGGCACTGTTCTATGCTCTTTATGTGTATTACTCATTTTTTTTTTTTTGCGGTACGTGGGCCTCTCACTGTTGTGGCCTCTCCCGTTGTGGAGCACAGGCTCCGGACGCGCAGGCTCAGCGGCCATGGCTCACGGGCCCAGCCGCTCCGCGGCATGTGGGATCTTCCCGGACCGGGCACGAACCCGTGTCCCCTGCGTCGGCAGGCGGACTCTCAACCACTGCGCCACCAGGGAAGCCCCGTGTATTACTCATTTAATCCACACAACTATCTTGTGTGAGAGATGCTATTATTAAATCACAAATTTTAAAGATGAGGAAACAGTAACACAGAGAGATTGAATAAGTGATAGAGTTAATATTCAGATCCTGGCAGTAAGCTTCCAGAGCATGTGTTTTTCCTAAAGCTATCTGCTACTCTCATTTCAAATAACAAAATGTAACACTTATGAAACATTTATAACGTGAAAGCACTGTTGCCTTTATTTTACATGAATTAACTGGTTTAATTCTATCTACAACCTTATAAGGTTGTAGTATAATAGAAACTTGTATATTTTCCTTTAAAGTTAGAAAATGTGAACTACACAGAGATTTAGTAATTTGCTTAAGTCCACACATCTAAAATGATATCATCATCAACAATAATAATTACCTTTGAGTATTCAAATGTGTCGAGCGTAGTGATACCATTTCTTTTTAATTGTTTTACTAGTTCATCCAATTAACTCTGCCAGGCAAGTACTAGTCGTATTTTACCTATAAGATAATTGAGGCTCAGAAAACTTAGGTAAATCACCCAAGCCACAAAGAAAGTAAACGTCTAAGCCAATATTTGGACCAGTGTCTTTCTGACTTCAGAGGGCAGGGTCTCATCTAAAGGTGCAGATAGAGATATTTCAAGCAGTTTCATACTTACTCTGTGAAAAAGATAAGAACCCTTAAGGAGTGTCTTAGGAATAAAATATGATTTTTTTGACATGTTTTGCATTCAGTACTTCACCAAACCCATCCCCCTAATTTTTCAGAGAAGGTGAAAAAATTGGGTCAAGGTTGAATACCATTCTTAGTTTTGCCTTTTGAATATACTATGTAGTTCATCTCCTGAGTGTATAACTCTCTCCATAATTTACTTACAGACTGAGATAAAAGTTCCATTACATTCTGACTGATTACTCAGGTTTTTTCATTAGGTGAAGTTAAAAGCCCAGAATCTTTATCTAAAGACCATCTGACGGGAATTGTGCTGACATGATACTTTCATTTCTGGTTGGCACTATAGGGTGAATTTTCATTACTTAGCAATTCCTTACAAATATTGCTCAGGTTATGTTAGTGTGAACCGTAAGTCCCCTGAAAGGATCTGATAAGATAAAATGGCTGTTTTCTGACTATTTCCATTTCAATCTCACACGTAAGCGATAGAGTTCTGTATAATACCTATCTGGGGCCATAAAGACCTCTGATGTCAGCTCTTTCCATTTCCCACTAGACCAATGTGATAGGTAAGAATGTGTACTGTCTCCTTTGTTGTCCTTTTTGAGTTAAGTTTTAACTTGTCACTACTTGTATTGCTAAGTACAACAATGAATTATTCACCTAGAAATGAAATCTGAAAGTAGAACTTCATTATCTGCAGATGATGTGTGTGTGTATATATATATATATATATATATATATATATATATATATATATATTTTAATGGGCAGGTCCAGCTAACAATTCTCTTACACTTCAGAGAGAACTGTTTCAAAAACAGATCAGCTGGGGAAAAAAGAAAAGTACTTCAATAACCCAATCTTCATTTAACTGATTGTAGGACAAAGTCAGACTTCAACATGGTGCTAAAAGAGACCTTAAGAATTAGCTAAAAGTATCATAACCAAATAATGGCTCACATTTACACTGTTCTCTTAAAATATAATACATTTGAGTAATGTTGGTATGTGGGTGAAAGCTATCATGAGAATATAAATGTCCAGTTCTGTGGGAAAATAGAGTTGGATTTCAGGGCATATGAACTGTTTTATGTTGTATCTAACATGTATATTGACTCACTGCACTATATAACTTAGTTCTTCTACATGGATTTACTTCAAAGCTTATAAAAGTATATTTGTAGATTACTAACTATCTAATCATAATAAAGTACATAAGAATATCTGAATGATAAAGGAATAATAACACTGTTCCTGATGCTAATGGTGGTAACTTATATTTACTGAGTTCTTAGTATATTCAGTCTTCAACTGAGCAAAATACCTCATTTAACACTCAAGACAATGAGTTTTGTATGTACACATAGGATATGTATTATTTTTTATTATCTCAATTATATAGCTAGAGTAATTGGTATTTAAAGAGAGAAATTTTCATGCAACTCATATGAGGCAGAGGTGTGATTCAAATCCAGCTATGTCTAACTCAAGAGACAATGATTTTAACTCAACTTAAATTACAGACAGCTATTAAAAATAAGACAGAAGCACATTGCTATTCATAAATCATGTTACTTTTTGTGGTATCTCCTCTCATGGAAAAAGATTTCCTACAATTGTTTACCTTTATGAACGCATGGTAGTTTCTCTCCATTCCCCAAGTTTGCTCTCACTGTACTTGTTAGTTTTCTTTTTTCTTCTCATAGGAAGTACATTCACATTATACTCTATTTCCACTTCTGGTCATAATTTAATAACTGTTAAGAAACTAGCCCTTCCAACAGATAAAACTTTATAATTTGACAAATATATGAAGCCGATGCTTTCAGGAGTGGACAGCAGGCAGCACAAGACTGTGATGACTGAGAGAAGGAAAACTCGCAATGTGGGCATTACATTAATCCAGTTCTATGCCTGAGTGTAATTTCATGACCACATTTCAGAGAGCTGTAATCCGAGCATAGCTTGGGTGTCCAGCTGAGCTGAAGAAGCAGTCAAGAGAGTTTAGGCAGCTAATGTGGTGAAAATCTAAAGGACAGAACAACAGAGAGGAGGGCTCTGAGCAGAATGGGGGCTTCACAGTTCCTATGAGGCGTCTCCAGGTTAGGACTGGGCTACGCAAATACAGGACCAGACCTCCCAAAATGTACCAGATAATGTGAAGAGTGAAGGGGTACTCTAAGTAGACTTTGACAAGTTAAAAATATATATTGCTCCCCGTAGAGAACCAATTAAAAAATAAAAGGAGAAATAGCTACAAAGTCAATAAGGAAAATAAAATGGTATGCTAAGTTAAATAATAATTTTTAAAAAGCAAGAAAAGTACAAAAGAGAAACAAAACACTGAAAGGACAAATGGCAAGCAAATATATTGATCTCTTAAACCAAAGAAATCAATAATTATATTAAATGTAAATATACTAAACAGTTCCAATTAATAAGCAGAAATTTGGTAGACAATGAAAATAAAGCAGATCCAATTAAGTCTTTTTTACAAGACATGATTTTAACATATAAAATATAGACAGATTGGGAATAAAAGAAGGAAAAAAGATAGCATACGAAGAGTAAGTAAAAAAGTTGAGATAGCTATAGTAATATCAGAAAATGTACATTTCATGACCAAAAGTATTACAAGAGATAATGAGGAGCAATACCTTGAAAGAGAAGCAATTTACCAGGAAGACATAACAATTGTAACTATGTATATATCTAATAATAGAGTATTAATATGTATGACTCAAAAACTGTCAGAGAAGAAAAATAGTCAAATACACAATTATGGTCTGATTGTTAACATCCCTTTCTCAGTAACTGACTGGACAAGCAGACAAATATGTATATAGAAGATTTCAACACAAGCAACTCACTTGACTTAATTGGCATGTAACTGTGACATATAGCATTTAACTCTAGAGTATAACCATGACAGATCACACACTGGGCTATAACATGTCTCAATAAATGTTAAAAGTTTGAAATCTCACAGAGTACATGATCTGAACAAAGCAGAATTAAATTTCAAATCAATAATAATAACATGAAAAATCCCTTATATATTTGGAAATTAAATTGCACATTTCTAAATAATCCAAGCTCAATAAAGAGATTACAAGGGAAATAAAATATTTTGAGGAATAAAAATCAAAACTATTTGTCAAAATACACAAATACCAAAATGTCAAAAATATCACTAATAAATACAGTCACATTCTGAGGTACTGGGGGTTAAAACATGAATTTTTTGGGTGGGGGGCACAATTCAGCCAATACTACAGACTTTATGTTATATGAATGAAGCTGGACACAGAGAGGTCTATACTGCATGATTTCATTTATATTGAATTCTTAATAAGCATAAATAATCTATAAAGATAGCAATTGGATTAGTATTTTTTGGTGTGTGAGGTGGTGATAGTCATGTGTATTGACTGCAGTGGAACCCAAGAGAACTTTGGGAAGATGGGAATGTCTCATATCTTAATGTTTGTTCCATAAATGTACATATCTATCAAAAATGATGGACCTGTGTGATTTTATTTTATATAAATTGTACTTCAGTATATTTGACCTCAAAAAAAGATACTCAAATTTTAGTTCAGTAAACATTTAGCACTGTGCTAATCTTTAGGGATAAGACTATTCTCCAAAATTTATTGTCACCCTTTGTTAGACCTGTGCTAACTTTAAGCTGATTTGATAGTTATTTTTATCATTCCCATATTACAAATAAAGAAATAGAGGCTTAGACAGTGCACAATGCACAGTGAGGAAAGTGTTGATAACACCATGGAAGTGTAATTCAGTCTCTGTGCTTATAACCTACAGTTGTTTCAAGGAATTCTAAATTGAGTGGGTAATTCCCTTACCACTTGCTCCCTAAATGGATTTGGGAAGATCGCCTTGAATTTGCATTTGTTTTTTTATTTATAAATTGGAAATAATAGCTATGGATTCTCTTTCAGAGCATGTTAAAAGCCTAAAGTATTTTCTCAAAAATATGCAGTTTTGCTATAGTTAAATATGGCATTTTTAAACTATGAACTTCAAATTGGATGCAAGTAATTCAATTAAATATTCTTGAATTCACTCTTTTCAAATCGGGAGTAATGAGGAAAGTTTTGGCACCCGAAACTTGGAAATTATTTTATATTTTCATGATTATTTGTATGAAAATGCTGTTAATTTTGCCTACTTCCTCAGATTATTTTTGTAATAAAGGGCAGAATAAAATGTATAATTGGTGCTTGTTTTAAAGGCAAAAATCACACCTAGCAAAATTTCAAGAAGCTAGCATATGTGCATAGAAAATAGAAAATACATAAAACCACAAAATCTAGGGAATGAATAGTGCTCTAAAGACAACTTAAAAATAATACCGAATACAGGGCATATTTTGGGATTGAAAACAATTCTTATGCTGACTGCCAAACACCAAACATAGAAATTTTTTCTCTTATTGTTCATATATATAAATCATGTTTGTGTGTGGGATGAGAAGCTCTACTCAAATAAAAGGAGGAAAAAAATATATATATATATATTTTTGCGGTACGCGGGCCTCTCACCGCTGTGGCCTCTCCCATCGCAGAGCACAGGCTGGCTCACGGGCCCAGCCGCTCCGCGGCACGTGGGATCCTCCCAGACAGGGGCATGAACCCGCGTCCCCCGCATCGGCAGGCGGACTCCCAAGCACTGCACCACCAGGGAAGCCCGAAAAATATAATTTTTGATAATAAAATATCTACTACAATTATTTAACATAGTAGATATTCTAAAGAGTTTTTACCGATAAATCCTTTCAATTTTATCCAAGACTTCTTTTTTTAACTTATTTATTTTATTTATTTTTTTTTGGCTGTGTTGGGTTTTTGTTGCTGCGCTGTGGCTTTCTCTAGCTGCAGCAAGTGGGGGCTACTCTTCGTTGCGGTGCACAGGCCTCTCATTGCGGTGGCTTCTCTTGTTGTGGAGCACGGGCTCTAGGCACGTGGGCTCAGTAGTTGTGGCTCGTGGACTCTAGAGCGCAGGCTTAGTAGTTGTGGTGCGCAGGCTTAGTGGTTGTGGCGCACAGGCTTAGTTGCTCCATGGCATGTGGGATCCTCCTGGATCAGGGATCAAACCCGTGTCCCCTGCATTGGCAGGTGGATTCTTAACCACTGCGCCACCAGGGAAGCCCCTATCCAAGACTTTAATGTGTAGCTTTTGTTAAGTAAGGTAGTAGTGTGTTTATTTTATGAACACATTTCATAATTTACATATATTTTATGCATGTGTTTATATGTAAATATATATGAATACATAGCTGAATATATATAAATATTATTTCCATGTAACAAATATTTCTTAGTGAAAAATTCAGATTCTTAAAACAGGAGCAGAACCAAGATCTACAAAATTAACAATTTTTTTTCCTGCAATAATATGATTGAGCATCTTGCCTTGCTGTTCTTCCAAGCCACATATTATGTACATGTACATTGACATTACAAATGATCTCAAGAAAAAATATTTTATCTTAAAAATGTAGAAAAATATTATCCTGTATGTATCCATGCAAATTAATTACTGAAGGTAGTTCTGCCCCAACACATAAAATCATTTAAAACAACCACCACACAAATAATCTTTTTTAAAAACTCAGATGTAATTTTTTCCTGTCTCTTAAGTTAGTACATGTGGCTACTGACAGTGATGGTGAAAACCAAATATATTATGAGTTTTCTTTATTATTATTTTGTAGTGGATTTTAAAAGGATTAGCAAAGAGTTTAACCTGTTGCTAGAAAGAAAACTATGGAAATTTTTATTCAAAAAAAGACAGTAAAAAGGGAATGCTATTTTTTTATTGCAGTTAAGCTTCTCATTAGCCACTCACTTTTACTCATTTTTGAAAGAATGAAAAATGACTAGCATTACTCAATATTCTTCTTTTTCATCAGGAATGATAATGCTTTGTATAATTTCTGCTTCATGCCTGAGTAGTGATAATCATGCATTACATGTTTTTTTAATAATCAAAAGAAAGCTATGTCTCTATAACATTCTTCGACATCTGTTTAAGATGGAATATTTTCCTTTGACAGGTAACCTTATATTAGATTTTTCTGAATGCACCCTTTGGAAAGCATGTCCTGCTGGTGCTCACAACTCCCTTTGGATCTTTCTTTTAATGCACATCACAGCAAGTAATACCACACACCTGTTGCTTTTTTGTGTCTCCTTTTTGTAAATTTAATTCCACAAACCAATTAATGTCTGTGTCCAACATGCAGTTACTGGGGGAAGGGAGGAGCTCCATAAAGCATCTGGCCCGTTGCCAATTTACAGTTATGACAAGAATCATCAGTTTGTGTGAGTGTAAGAATAACCAAAAAGGCAGGTGTGCCATATACCCAGTAATGCACAGGTTTCAAGTGTTCAGAACTAAATATCTCCAGTCCCAGAATGGTATCAAGAGTGTGAATCACTCTTAGACCAGTCAAAGAAAAGAGCCATTCACATTAACATCGTTTTACAGGTTACAAACATCTAGAAGGCATGACAACCTTCAGAAACTCCCATGCCACTGCTGAGGCACTTTGGCCCCAGTGATTACATAACTAGTTTTATTAGATGACTTGATTTGACCATTCTTTTAGGTAGTGTCCTCTCTTGCTATGCCGCATTCTTGCTACTCTGTTCAATGCCTTTAATAAAGACTGGAAAGACACCTGAGAATATATTCAGACTATTGTACTTTATAGATGAAAGAACAGACATCCAGTTTTTACAATACGAAATATATATCTCTATATCTCTTTCATGAAAATACCTCAGCCATTCTTTTATTTCAGAATTATTGCTATAACTATGGGTTGATGAACAAAATTGAGATGTTCAGTCATTTGCCACAGGAACAATCTTTGATTATGCTTTTGCAAATTGTATGAAAATAACAACAAAAAACAATAAAACTCTATGAAAGAGTAATTTTAATACGTTAACATTTCAGAGTTAATAGTTTATTTAGCTTGTACTTTTATTCTCAAAACTGCAGCCTTGAAGAATTTTCTTGACATGCTATTTAAAAAAAAAAAGAAAAAAAATTACAGAAATCACTAGTGTCACCTGTTGGTGAAACTGAAAATTACAAGATATCTTAGAAATAGATTTCTTTAAAAAAAACTGTCTATCATCCTTATAAGATCCACTGAGGAAGCATCTGTGGGATTTTGAGGCTAATAAAACTCTTTTGTGCTTCATTTTATCATTTCTCATTAAAAAAAATTGTGCTATTTTAGATCATAGCTGAACAATAGCAAAACTGTTTTTGCAAAATGAGTTAGAAATGTGAGGCTGTTTTAGATAAATGGATACATATTTATGTAGCAAACATGGATGCTATTGTAGAATAAAATAACAGTAACTCCTATCTCCCTTTCTATTACTAGCTGTACTGATACAGTGGGGCTGCTTTGAACTTGGGTAAAGTATTGCCCAATAACATTAAGAATCATAAGTTTGGAGTGTGGGAGGAGGAAAGAAGCTTATTCAGTAATTTCTTTCAAATAAGTCTTAATTCCTATTACCCCAAACCATCTACATCTTATCACTTCCTTTTTTCCAGAAGTTTATAAATGAGTGAAATGGCAGTGATTTAAAAATACAAAAAACAATCAAGCCCCCAAGGAAACAAAGCCAATTCTTCTTACAGTTTCAAAAAGAGAACAAGAAGGGAAGAGAAGAGAAGGGGAAGGGAGGAGTGGGGAAGGAGGTACACCCAGAACTGGCTCCTTCTGATGTGCCAGCAGAATTACATCCTTGCCATCACTCGAAGTGGTCCAACCAGTATCATTGGTAATTAGTAGAGATTTTGTTAAAAATGTAGAATCTCAAGCACCATTGAAATCTAATGAATAAGAGTTGACATTTTAATAATATCCTCAAGTAATTTATGAGAATGTTAATGTTTGGAAATCATGGATCACACCACTTGGCTTGTTTAAGTCTCACAATGCCATTAGGTACATACTTTTATCCCCATTTTACTGGTCAAGAAATAGATCCTCAGAGAATTTCTCTTTACTTTCCCATGTGTTTCAAATACAGCAAGAATCTCACAGCCAGGCAAAGTTTAATTTGTGTGCTTATCAGAAATGACATTTTCTAGAAATTTGTGTTTCCTAAACCAATCACATTATCATTTACGTGTGAACATTTTTTTCTCCTATTAGAAAAAATAGAATTGCTTATGCATCTGTAGTCCTAGTCCCATATTTGTCATGCCAAAAAAAGTTTAACAATTTGAGAGTATGTGTGTGTAATTGTATCAATATTCTCTGTACCTTTGGGCAAATTTGTCAACTTCTATTAGTTTCAGTGTCATTATCCATAAATAATCTGGTGGTAGAACAGTGGTGCTCAATTCTAAAGGAACTTCACCCCTTTTAGAGAACAAATATTTTATAATGCCTCTTTTATTATCCTGAAATTAAGTTCACAGACATTATTGTCTATCTCTCCACATAATCTAGGAAAATGGAAAAGTTATATAATGCTCTAAATTGACATAATGGAGAAACAGAAGGAAACCAATTGATGAAATATTTTTCACTGTGTAATTGTTTTAGTATGACTACTCTAGAAGATAAAACACAATAGTTACCTGTTTGCACCTATTTCCCCAGAATTACCATGAATTTTGTGGCCACAAATACAGATTGATATAAATAATTGTATTGGCAGTTTATATAGCACAAGTGGTGTGACTGCTAGTGATGTGACTTCCCCAAATGGCAAACAACCCTTAACTTTGAGGAAGGAAAATAGATTTGATTTATTGATTTATTTATTTGATCAATCTGGACAAAACACTTGCTGACTTAACTGGACCAAACTTTAGTCAGGCTTCTCCCCAACTCCCACATCCAGTTCCTTCAGCTTTGTCCACTTATAAAAGAAGAGCCATTCTGCCTGACCTTACAATCAAAGTGTTCTCTCTACTGCAATATTTTCCCTTTTCCTATTGCAATAGTCTTTTTGAATAAAATCTCTCTTTATCTAACTCTGGATTTTTTTTTTTTTGACATACTTTAGAAATTCCCAAAGGTATTTGGCTAAGGAAGATAACGGTCTTTGGAAGGACCTCACATTGTGGTCATCTTTCGTAGGTCCCTTTTGATATGTTTAAAGGCAGCCTTCATAACTGAGTTTTAATAACTTTTCAGAAAAAAAAGGGGTACAATATAATAGGCCCTATTCCATATATTAGCACTTGGGGCTAGTTGGTATTTTTGAATGCAAAATATTTTGTCTTTAAAAGTAAAGCAGAATTATATACAAAGCTCAGGTGATTCTGAACAGAGTTTTGAAAGTAGTGTGAGATATGAAAAGCTCTCTTCATTGTGTAAGACTTTTCCATGCCTTGTGATTTGTAGCAGTGCTGGCTACCAAATACCATTAGTATTCCCAATTATAATAGCCATCACATCCCATCAAATTCCAAAATACTACCTAGAAAACCATACTGCCCTGGTAAAATTCCCTGCACTAGAAGACATCAACCTCCTTTTTACTTGGAAAAATTCCACCTTTCTAAATAATTATAGAGCAAAAAATGTATACTAAAAATGGTCTATTTGCAAGAGAATATAACTTTCATTAGTCTGAACTAATAAATTCCTGAAATATAGGGATATGGGGGGGCGGGGGAGGCATGTGTGTTTATACCTTACCTCATTCCGAAAAGATTTAAGAAAGTGACACTAATGTATTTTTTTATCCTTTTATATATTTCCAAGGCTGGTGGATTAAACAGGTCAGCATAATCATTTTCTTTAAATAGGAGATTTAATCTTTTTAAAGGCTGTGTATGTCTAAATCGTGTAATTAACATTATTCTAAATGTATTATAGGAGTGTATTATACACAGAAGTTCTAGTAATTAAAATTATGGAAAATCGTTTGATTTTATTCCCATTCATCCATTTAGTCAGCCAGTCAAAATGTGGTTAGATACTTATGCACAGGATATAGTCCTAAATGATCTAGGAAATACTCATGAAACTTAGATTTTATTGGGAGGAGAAAGGGAAATAAAGGCACATACACAAAATAAAACCATCAAATAAACACATAAAAGTACAATAAATGCTAAGAAGATCATTGAAGTAGAGCTATGACGGAGAACAACCTTGTTGCTACTTCAGACTGGGTGGTTAGAAGAATTATTTCTAATGGTATAACATATAAGGTGACGCCTGCATATTAGGAAACTACTAGATGTGTGAATATTATGAAGAAAAGCCTGTCAGGCAAAGAGAATAGT
Organism: Tursiops truncatus; assembly: GCF_011762595.2. Classification (NCBI taxonomy): domain Eukaryota; kingdom Metazoa; phylum Chordata; class Mammalia; order Artiodactyla; family Delphinidae; genus Tursiops; species Tursiops truncatus. The sequence goes on along the minus strand of NC_047043.1, from coordinate 88,133,616 downwards.
TTGTGCAGTGGTCCTGACAGGAAGAAGCCCAGGATAGCTAGAATTCAGTGGGCAAGGAAGAGAGGTTATAAGAAGTCAAAGAGGTAGGCAGGGCCCACGCTGGAAGTTACTTACAAGTCATGCATTCTTAAAAACCTAGCACAGCATATTATTCAGAAGGCTTTGAAAGTAAGTAGTCTAGCTCATCCACCCATGATTCCACGTATCAGTGTATTCATCTATGCAACCAGGCATGCATATATCCATCCATGCATCTATTCATCCATCCATCTATCCATCTATTTATCCATGCATTATTTGCTCATAAACATTTATCACATACTGTGTTCTGTTTGTTTGTTTTTTTTTTAAATCGAGTACAATGATAAATAAATTCCCAATTGCTGACCTCAAAGAACTCATGGCCTGATGGAAAACAGTCTATTTTACGATAAATAGAGAACCAGGACCCCTCCTTCTGTCACTTTCATTGCTCTGAGTTCTGATGCAGAACCTGCTGAGAGTTTTACCCAGTTGAGTTGTCAGCCTCCTTGCAATCACACAGTAATGACTCTCTGTGTTGTCTGACAACAATCAAGCCCCTTATCTTCAGATAACTTGCAAGATAAAGCCTGTGACTGTGGCATCAAGCCAGACTAATGTGCCTCTCTCACTATATGAGAACACATGCCTTTGGATATAGCTTTAGATGGATACACAGGTGCTGATGATAAATAGATATATTACATTGTTTGCCTAAGTGCACAGATACACAAATAGATAAATTCAATGGGGAGAAAAGCTGGCCTTGGGATATCATCACCTAATCCCTGGGAAAGCTGATTGCTAGAGCCTTGACAGAAGGAACCTATTTACTTGTAACAAGCACCATGACAGGCTGATTTGACAACTCCTGAAGTAAGTGTTTTAAAACTATAACGGAAGAAGAAATTACTTAACTTCAAGTCCTTGTAAACCAAGGAAAGCTTGTCATATGATGTTTTTCCTTCTGTGACTTTATGTTGTTGTTCTCCTAAAGGCACACTATTAACTGGATTTGGTGGCTTTATTATTCAGATTTTATTTTGAGGAAGAAAAGGGTGGCGGGGAACAGAGAACTACACAGCATGCTCATTAAGGGGTAGATTTTCTCTAACTGTTTCCTAAATGGAATTTCTGGCTCATCTGACCTGTATTTTGTTACCTCCCATATTTGCTAGAAAAAGGTTGAGGGCTTAGCATGATATCTTAACTGTGATGATTCTGCTGTAGAGAAAAAGTTAAAATGTCTTTAGCTGAGGAATAGAGAAGAGATTCACTAAAGATATCTTGCTGTGTGAATATAGAATTGTCTCACACTATTCTCCCCCATCTTGTAGAAAAAAGAACAATCTCCTCAAATGTCACCTCTAAAAATTGCCACTGTATTTTAAAGTCCCACTGAAATGATGGAGTTGACTCTTGCCCAAGGTCAGTTCGGAAAGCCTGGTATCTAAATAATAATACAGTTCAGGCTCCCTGTACTTAGAAATGAAACAGTTAGGATTTACCCCTTTCCCCCTGCAGCGATCCTGAGATAAATCTTTCCCAGAGAAGTCAAACTGTTGTTAAAAGCATGTCACCATTTTGGCCAGCTTGAAAGTTTCACAGCCTAGGGTCAGAGTTAAATATTAAGTAGTTTGTAGTTAAACATAGAGAAGACAAGATGCAAGGGAAACTAGTTCCTGAAGCCCATCGAAGTGGACACCTTAGGTGCTGCAGAAACATTTGGGGGTTGACCAGGTATGTTCATCTTTCTCAGGGAATAGCTACCTCTACCCAGCTGCCCTAGCAGCCATGAATCAACTTTGAGAGCCAGAGCTGTGCAGCCTCAGATGTAAATTCGTAACCAAGGGTGGACCAATCAGATTCTTTTTCCTAGGAGTTTGGAAATGGAGCAAGTTAGCCTTAAGTCTATGCAGATGACTTTGAATGGGGTACGTGTAAAATCAAGCATAATAATGGCCATTGACACAGAAAAAATTAAAGTCCTATAGAGAGAAAATAATAAAGTTCACATTGAGAAAAGTGAAGACCTCTCTGTTGTCTTTGCCCTTTATTCCATGCAATTTCCTTTATTAACTGAGTTTGAAAGGGTTTTATCATTGGAAACTAAAAGATTTTACCTAAAAAACACTACTCAAATAATTAGGCCACAAAACTTATTTTCTCAATTGCTAATACTGCAGTTTACCTGAAGTATATGTGCATTGAAATATTAAATAACTAGTCTTAGTGTTTTTCAAAGTCAATAAACCATGCTATCAATTTCATTTAATCACCTAGAATGTATAATGCTCTGATAGTTTGGTGGGAATAGAGAGATTAATAAGATGTCCCTGACCTTGTAAATGAGTAGGTGGGGCTCCTTGTCACTACGTTTCTGTAATATTTTTATGTACAACATACAAATACTTACATGGAATGAGAAAGTAATCTATAGTCAATGTATAGATCACAGTAGTCATGATTTTAACTGGTACATGCAGACACATTCAGCGTCAGAGAAACATCCCAAGAGTTTTCAAGACTGTAATAAACTAAGTTCCCTGAGAAGATAGTGAAGTGAAATGATGTGATAAGCTCCTCTACTTATATAGACCTGTCCTTGGAGAAATACAATTTCAAATGCTTGGGAAATCTATACAAAGAAAACAGTCCAATAACATACCAGGAAATCTATAAATCCAAGATGTTAAATGTCAACCTACTGTTAGTTGGATAGAAAAGCTTGGCAATTAACCTCTAGAGGTAACAGTTGAATGTGTTGGAAAATAATTGTGGAGTGAGGTTGTTAATCAGAATTATTTGGCAGGTGATGCCTTAGATAAACTAAGGAGATGATGATGAAAATTATCAGAACACTGGGCTACACTAGGGTTTATTAGCTTTCTTATTTGGGGCACAGGGAGTCCAGTCCAAAAGAAAAAAAAAAAAAAAAAGGATTTAAAATGTGTGGATATCTAGCATGCCATGGTAGTAATAGAGATTTGATTAGAAAAATGACTAAGGAAAACTAAATTGTAACTTCATTACTTCTGGAGGTGCTTTAATTTGGTGCCGTACTACATCACAGACTGCTCCCAGACCTCTTCAAACATAATTATTCTTGGTTCACAAGACACACTCTTCAGGCCAGCATTCAAATTCCATCTCCACCACTCACAAACTGTGTAGCTTTGGACAAACCACTTAGCTTCTTTGAGCTTGTTTTTTTAATCCATAAAACAAGAAAAAAAATCACAGTAACAGCACCAAGAAAGATAATTGTATTTCTCCAGGATATTTTGGATATCTAGCCAAATGAAATAAATTAAAATGTTAACTAAATTACATAGTGCTGTGAAGGAGTTAGCTAACATGTTTAACCTTCTGTCTCCCTCATTTCTTCATCTTTGATCATCACCATAAACACATGCCCATTTATTCATCACTAGTCCAGCCTGTTCTCCATCCTCATAGCCATCCCTCCCTGCTCCCCTGCCACACCAAATCATTCCATGTTCTGAACCAAATACCAATTCCTTTGATATAACACTTCTCTACAGTTTCCTCAATAGCTTTACATAATGCCCTCTCCCCTCTTCCTTCATTTAAAGAAAGCTTTGGTTTGAGAACAAAATGATTATTTTCTTTTCTCTTCCTTTGTTAGACCCAGAAGAAAGTTGGAATTTTCCTTCCTCTCCACTCTTACTTGCTCATGAAAAACTGGGCATGTTTTAAACTCTTCTGAGCTTTTTCTAAATTAGTAAACTGTATCTGGACGGTGGGGATGATTAAATTAGGTAATGCATACTAAATAATCTGATTATTGCCGCTGACCCTCCCATTCATTGTTTACCTCTTGTCTGGGATTGGGTCCTGCAGAAGGCATCTGCTGGGCTCCCTGGCCCTCAGGCTTCTGGGTGGGCTTGGCAGGTCAAAGGAGGGCCTGAACAGACAGCAGCCATTGTTTTACCGCTTCTCTGTCAGTGACACTATTTTTCTCTGGCTAGAGTCTCTGTCAGGCACCCCTTTTCCGCAATCCTCATGAGACCTCTGATGATACCTCCCCACCCCTTGAGGCCTAGGGTAGTAACAGCTTCTCAGTTTTGGTAGATTTTGGGCACCTCACCAATCACCAATGATTCTTTTCACCCTGTCTATACTCTGTAAACTGTCCCTTCATTAAATTCTGTTCAGTTAAACCCTTTTAATTAAGCCATCTTTTTTTCTGCCAGAGTGCTAATTGATGCAAAAACGATTTAGCACAGTGCCTGTCAGTAGTCAGCATTCAAGAAATATTGGCTTTTTATAACAAAATAATATTTAGAATGATGAAATAATTATTCATTTATTATTATTTTAATCAGTGTCAGTATATCACGCCTGAAAACAACCCCTAAATTAGTCTATGTTGGTCTCTTCCAAGATTTCCGTAGACAAAGAGCTCTGTAAGACACAACATAAAGACCTGCTATTTTTAGTTTGTCAGTAAACAGAATAGTCAAAAGCAAACATCAATTTTTTTTTTTCAAAACTGAATTTGTTGTTTTAAATCCTTTTTTGATTGATGGATTTTCTGGTTTTTTTGTTAAGCTGAATAATCAGTTGTGAGATTTTTTATTTTATTTTTGTTTCTGATGGAACCAGTTTTAGTTGAAAGGATCCCTCAAGTTTCATGTGGTGGATTAAAGGCAGTTTAAGATTCAACAGAAATAAATTGGGATTTTGAATACTGGATTATGACAGTTGAAAAGCATTGCCTAGAGTCCTGTTACTCTCCTTTATAACACTTTGTACCCTTGGACGAGAAAGCCATTATCTTCTTGGAGATTCATTTGTTAAATAAGAATAATAATATATACTCCACCCAAATCACTGAGTTGTTGTGAATATCAGTTGAGTTAATATACGTACAAGAACTCCATTGTATGCAAGGTGATTAATTTACAAGCATTAACTGAGTAGCCATGATAGGCCAGATATGGTGCAAGATTCTCAGTATAAAGATGAATTAGCGCAACGCCCACTGGTGGTGAGCAGGGTGGCAGTGAGGGTTGGCATGGGGGAAAATTAAGTAAATAACGTGCATTGGTTTTGTATAGCTGCCTTAACAAAGCACCACAAACTGGGCAGCTTAGACACAGTTCTGGAGGATAGAAGTCTGAGGTCAAGTTTGGTTCCCTCCAAGACTGTGAGGGAAGGACCTGTTCCAGGTCCTTCTCCTTAGCTTCTGATGGCCATTTTCTCCGTCTCTTCACATTGTCTTCCCTCTCTGTGGATCTGTGTCCAAATTTCCCCTTTTGATAAGGACACCAGTGTCCAATGACACAGTGACCTCTCATTAACTTGTTTACCTCTGTAAAGACAAACAAGGTCAATTCTGAGATACTGGGGTTTAGGACATCAACATATAAAGGGGGTAAAGGGAACAATTCAATCTATAACATAAAGAAAACAGAGTGACAATACACTGTGGTAGAGGAGAGCATAGGGCACTTTGAGAACATGAAGATGAGATGTCTACCTGAAATTATTAAAAATTCTGTCTTAAGGCTCATTTTCTAATTTCTCTCTGTATTTAATTAGCTTTAAATCATTTTGTGTTTTCTCAATATCCAGAGCTTTGCTGCATTAACCTAATGAAAATACTCCTATTCATTAACCTATAAGTCATTAGATTCCTCTCTTTTCAAGTGTTTCAGTGGGACAGAGCCCAGGACTCCAGTCTCAGTTAAGGCACTAACTAGCTACGTGACCTTGGGCAGATGAGTTAACTGCTCTGAACCTCTATTTTTCTAATGGTAAATCAAGCGATCAGGTGGTGAGCTTACTAAAATATCTTTTAGCCCCTATATTCTAAGGTTCTAATTAATGTATGGATGCTGCCACACACTAACAGAAGGCCCTTCCTTTTTAAAGAGTTCAGCTCTGCTAAATTGGATAATAAATTTACCTACTTCTATATAAAAAAGCACAGGCTGTACTGAACAGTTAATTGATTCATTTTGAAATAAAAAGTTAATATGAAATTCTTAATCTTCTGGGAGGAGACATTCAGTTAGAGTGTGCTTGGTTTCAACTTCCAATGTAATGGCTCTGCTTAAGTGAAAAAGTGAATACTTAGTCACATTAACTTAGGGCCTTCAAAGACACACCTACCATGGTATTTGGATACTTTACTCAGAAATTGTAACTCCCAGGACTATATGGTTCTTTGCTTTGATTTTCCACTTTATGGTGTGTAGTTTTTCTTCAAGGGGTCCAGAATATGCCACTGTGGCATAAAAGTTATATTGAGCTGAAGGCATTAGAGATTCAATTGATGCAGGAAGATGCTTTCTCTGTACCCCCCTTCTCTGCCTAATAGCAGAGCCTTCCAGAAGAATTCAGCTGCCATAAATAAACCCTACTTTAAGGAAGGATTCCTGTACCGGAGGAAAGAGTGACTACCGTCACTGGGGGTGAAAAATTGCACAAATAGACCTTATTAAAATAAACCTTGTCTTCCATTAGTTTTCCCCATATATTTCTCAGTCATTTTCTGCCATTTATTTTCCCTTAAAATTCTAGCTGTTTCCCCTTGTTAAGCTGGTATATAAACCCCAAATTCTAACTGCTTCTTTGAGTTATATTTTCTTTCTTACTCACAGGTCTATATAAGTGGATAAACTTTGTCTCTTCTCTTGCTAATCTGCCTTTTGTTAATTTAATTTGCAGACACCTGTCGACTGAAAAAAAAAAGTACAACCTAAAAGTTGAGAATTATGTTTGGCGGACACAGCTGCAGACTTAAGCCTGGGACACAGCATCTTGGATAGCTCTGAGTCTGAACGACTGCTCCAGAGAGGTAAGGGAGGAGCCAGGATATATAGGAGTTTTTGCAGCAAAGACCAGGTAGGCAGAACTTCAGAAGATTACTGTTAATTTAACAAAACCAGATATCTCAGGTTAAGGAATTTAGCACTTTATTATGTATGGGAAGATGCAAGTGTCTGGTCTCTCTGAAAGCATTCCTTTGATATGCATCTCAACTATCTGGGCCCAGTATCTTGTGCTTTCTCATCCTGAGTCTCCTCAGGGAGGTGGGTGGCTACAGGGATTGACTGCTAGATGGCAGGCATCCTGTTTCTATCTTGAGTCCCCTTAGGGCTCACCATCAGGATGGCTATACTGTGATGGCTTGATGGCTGCAACATCCTTTGTTTACTGATATGGCCAGCAACATTTTTTTTTTTTTTCCTCATTGACACCCCCAATGAATTGCGTAAGAGAGTAGAAGTAAAGTTTTTCCCCTTGACATTCTGCACATCAAGCTGACAATTTAGAAAGTATTTGACTAGTAAACATATGTAATTATTAATATAATAGCTAGAATGGAGACAGTTCAGAAGTCATGCTTTTAAAGGTAGAAGGAAGCACAGTCCTTTATATAGGTTGTTTGAAGGACAATTACAGAAAAAGAAATATTGCCTGTCTTAGTGAAAGTGTGGGTCATGAACATCATAACATGTTCTTTTTTGGCCACAACTTGGAGATGTTCCCTGAAGAGATGCTGCTGGTGTGGAGAGACACTGATAAAAAATCAGCATTTTCAGTGTAGAAGGGCAATGCTATCTTGGGGAGCACTCCCTTCTGGTGATAATTCCACACATTACACTGAAATATATATTAGCATTCCTGGTGGGTTCAGGGATCTAGGTGTCAAAATGTTCCCCTACTGAGAGTCAGCATGATGTCCTTAGGAACACAAGTTACAATTCCAGATTGTGCCAACTGACACCAAGCTGTACATTTGGAGAATCCAATTCCTTTAAGAAGTTGAAGAAGCAGAGGGAAATAAGACTGCCTGATGAAAACTCTGCGGAGTAATAAAATAGCAACTTTCTTATAGAAAGTTTGTGAAATACTTTTGTAAATTTAGCAGTATGGATGGGGCCCCCGACTAGTCAAGAGTTAATACAAAGATCGTTACCATGGAGCCCACTGATGAAGTGGAGCCCAGATGAAGAAGGGGTGTTTCTTCATCCTTGGTTCTTCCATTTGCCATGTACACTTGGTGAGACTTTGGAGACTTCAGTGGGGACCAAGAAGGAGGTATTCTGTCAAATTTGTCCCAAGGCTTTTTTCAGTTGCCAGCTCTTCATTTGTCCATTCACTCCACAACTATTTCTTCAGAATCTACTGTGTATCAAGCACTGTTCTAGGCACAGGAGATACAGAAGTGAACAAAACAGACCCAGTTCCTGTCATCATGCAGCTTTTCATATGTTGGGGGACTAGTGAAGAAGGCCTGGAAGATGGGGCAGAATGTGGAATAGGTGCAGACATGCAGAAACCTCGTGAATGCAGATCCTAAATGCTGGACCCCAAAGTTAAATTTCACATGGAAGTCAGTAGGGATCTGTTGAAGGAATTTAAACACAAAGAAGGCATATCTTGTTTTACATTTCAGAAAGAATATTCCAGCAAACCTTAAGAAGGGTAGATTCATGAACAAAGCAAAATAAAAATCTGTAAGCAAACAAAGGTATTTCTTCCCATGAAATTCAGTTAATAATGGCATTTAAATATTCTATGCCTCAATTTTTTCACATATGAAATAGGTCAGTTGCAGTAGATGAGAGGTTGGCCAACTATATAGTTCTAAGGCCACATTCAGTGGGCTGCTTGTTTGTGTAAACAAAGTTTTATTGGAAGATGTCATACTCATTCTTTTTGTGTGGTCTAGGGCTGTTTCTGCCCTACAATGGAAGAGCTGAGTAGTGGCAACAGAGGCTCTGTGGCCCATCACACCAAAAATATTTACTGTGTGGCCTTTATAGGAAAAAAAAAAAAAGCCAACTGTGCACTAAACAGTCAGGTTTCTTCCAGTCATAATATTATTTGAGTCTAACCAAATAATTGACTAAACACCTATAGCCTCTTCCCCCTTTCCTTCTCACATGTGTGCTATTTATCAATTAATACATACACACATATAATGATTTGGGATGTTTCAGATAATTGAATATATTGGTTAACTGAGAGTTACCCATGCTCAAAATATGTAAAATTTTAAATACTTAGCTAAAAAAATACATTAAATCTAGAGTTAAGTTAATTTGATACCTGAGGATACAGATTATTTTGAGAGGAAGTAGAATAATGAATACTCAGTATAAAGTATTAGAAAGTAAAGTATGTAAGCTAAGGGACTAAACATAACATCATGAGATTGATGTATCTCAGATGTGATTTACTGAATCAGTCCCTGACATTGTCTTTTCCAATTATCATTTGTTTAACTTCTAAACATATTTATCTTTTAATTGTTTGTATTATATCAAATGTGATGACCTGTACAGAGCCATGAAAGGACAGCAGAATTGCTCAGAGGTCTCATCTGCTCAAGTATTCACAGCTTATTGCTATTAATAATGGAAATACATCATATTTATGTAGCACCTTTCCTTGGAAGAATTCATTAGATCATTTATTTTCCCAGATTTTTATTTAAAATTCCATGGTTCATACTTATATCAAACTTTTCTTAGAAATATGTAGGGGTAGATAATGTGTAGCTATCTTTTATCTATGGTGAAATTAAAGTACAAAAATCACCATTTATTTTCTTTTTCTTTTTTTTTTTTTTTTCCTTATTTTTGTATTTAAGTGACAGAACTAGTTAAGTGTAGTACATCAGAAATCAGATCATTTAGACTGGGGTCTACCTCTCAAGCTAGAATTGTTATGATATCTCTTTGTTATTTCTTTAGTCAGATGGATACGGCACCAAATGCTGAGATTAGAAAGTTAGTTTCTGAAAATTCAAAAAAGGAAACCTCAACTAAAACTAGAGTTGGGAATGGTCTGTAAAGGGAGCTCTCCAGCACTATCCTTTACTATCATTTGTAGGCACTGACCTTCATTTGCATGCTCCACAGGAAGAAGTATACCTTGCACTACCAAAAAGGAAGTGCAACTACTGTACTATCTGGAAGGTAGAATTTCTTCTTGCCCAGAAACAGCCCAACCAATTAGAAATCTTGCTACTCAGCCAATGAGAAACCCCCAAACTCCTACTTTCTGCAAATGAACTTTCATTTAGAACAGCCAATCCCAACTCCCCTTTTTTTCCCAATTAAAGCAGTTCCCTTTCTTTGTTCTCTGGACTTGCCTGTGGTTTGCTATAGTTTGTACATCTAGATTGTAATTCTTTGCTACCCTGAAAAAAAAAAAGGGCAAAACAGACAAACAAAACTGTTGCTTATAAAATAACTGGCTGTTTTACTATTTTAGGTCAAAATTCCTTTCTGACTTCAAGAATTTCTCAAGTTCTCTGAGTCTACTTTCTATTAAGAAGACAGATACAATGCCAGTGTAGGTAAATCTCAAATCTATTCCAAAAATGAATGAGAACCTAATAATTCTAAGTAAGAAAATTTCAAAGTTTTATTGATTGCTAGCTCCAACACTGTCCTTGTTTGGACTAAATTTCTTCCTTTATTTCATCATAAAGGAAGAAATTTATTCCTACAGACTATTCTGAGCTTAGTTCAAATATTTCTTCTTCCCTGAACCTCTATCAAGCTCTTCAGTCCTGGGTAGTTTCTCACTGATCCGAATGATGTTAGCAGGTATTGAGTGTTTACTCTGCTCTAGGCACTATGCTATCTAATACTTACAGCATTCCTAGGGCAGGAGTTATTAATTTTATTATTCCCATTTTATAGATGAGAAAGTTGAGTTTGTCCAGTGTAGGGAAGACAATTTTTCCTCTACCCTTCTGAGTTCTTGGCTTACACATTCCCTGGTAATAAAAGACAGGTTAAAAGGAGAAAGACAAACAGAACTTTAATAATATATATACCTCCTGTATACATAAGAGATACTCAGAAAGGCTGAGTAACTCTCCAAAATGGCCCAATCCATCCCTTAAATAACATCTCCAGCTACAGACAAAAGAAGATGTTGGTGGAGAGGGAAGCCAGTTCTGGAAGTTTACTGGGTAAAACAAACTAGAGTATGGTTGCTAAGCAGATTTAAGTCATTGCCTTCTCTAAGAAGAGTGTCTAGAGATTTAGTCATCCTCCTCTTGCTGTTACAGAGAGGGAGACCCCCCTTTCAAGTAGAGATTTCCCTTATAATTGTACATGTCTCTTATAAAAAGGTAACTTCTATTCAGTTCCCAGACTTTTCCAATGTCTGCCTTTTCTTAAAAATAATCAGTCTAAAATAATCCCTATGCCAAAGAGACATGTTTTGTGCAGGCAAATTCTGCTCCCCTTGGCTAGTAAGTGGTAGATACTGGATTCAAACCCAGGAATCCTGACTTCCAGTTCCCCACTCTTAATAAAATTCTGCTTTCTAACTCATCAATCCCTATATACTCTGCTCATTTGACGTTTTGCCTTTATATTTTGTAAATAAGCTTTACACTTTTAATTAAAATAAAGTATCTGTACCTTTTCTCTCTAATCAGATAGTATGCCACCTGATGGTAGTGACTGTCTTATCAGTATCTGGAAGATAGTCAGGTGTTTTTGACCGAAACAGAAGTGCACAATGTAAGAGTTTCAGTTTTATTTACTGAGAACTATATCCCAGGAAACAGCCTCTCCGTAGCTCTGAGAGAGCTGCTCCTTGGAGGTAGGAGAGAAGGCAGTATATACATATACATGGTTTTAGCTAGGGAATATATGTGGTCAATCATACATCTCAGTAAAAGGTCACTGCTAGTCTCAAGGAACAGATATCTCAATTAATGATTTTGGGATTTTTTTCTTTGAGCATTATTTTTTTTAAATTTTTATTGGGATTTAGTTGATTTACAATGTTGTGTTAGTTTCAGGTATATAGCAAAGTGAATCTATTATACATATACATATGTCCACTCCTTTTTAGATTCTTTTCCCATATAGGCCATTGCAGAGTATTGAGTAGAGTTCCCTGTGCTATACAGTAGGTCGTTATTATTGGGTTGGCCAAAATGTTCATTTGTATTTAGGTAAAAATAAAAGACATTTTTCATTTTCATGAAGAACTTTATTGAACAACGTATTCACTAACTGAACGAACTTTTTGGCCAGTATATATTTTATATATCGTAGTGTGTATGTGTCAATACCAATCTTCCAATTTATCCCTCTCCAACCCCCCCTTACCCTCTGGTAACCATACATTTATTTTCTACATCTTTAACTCTGTCTCTGTTTTGTAGATAGGTTCCTTTGTACCCTTTTTTAGACAACACATATAAGTGCTATCATATGATATTTTTCTTTCTCCATCTGACTTGCTTTACTCAGTATGACAATCTCTAGTTCCATCCATGTTGCTGGAAGTGGCATTATTTTGTTCTTTTTTATGGCTGAGTAATATTGCATTGTATATATGTACCCCATCTTCTTCATCCATTCCTCTGTTGATGGACATTTAGGTCCATGGTCCATTTCCTGGGTATTGTAAATAGTGCTGCAATGAACATTGGGGTGCATGTATGTTTTCGAATTTTGGTTTTCTATGGATATATACCCAGGAGTGGGATTGCTGGATCATATGGTAACTCTATTTTTAGTTTTTTTAAGGAACCTCCATACTGTTCTCCATAGTGGCTATACCAGTTTACATTCCCACCAACAGTGTAGGAGGATTCCCTTTTCTCCACACCCTCTCCAGTATTTATTGTTCATAGATTTTTTGATGATGGCCATTCTGACCAGTGTGAGGTGATACCTTATTGTAGTTTTGATCTGCATTTCTCTAATAATTAGTGACGTTGAGCATCTTTTCATGTGCTTTTAAACCATCTGTATGTCTTCTTTGGAGAAATGTCTATTTAGATCTTCCACCCATTTTTTGATTGTGTTGTTTGTTTTTTTGAAATTGAGCTGCATGAGCTGTTTGTATATTTTGGAGATTAATCCCTTGTTGGTTGCTTCATTTGCAAATATTTTCTCCCATTCTGAGGGTTGTTTTTTCATTTTGTTCATGGTTTCCTTTGCTATGCAAAAGCTTTTAAGTTTAATTAGGTCCCATTTGTTTATTTCTGTATTTATGGTATATTTTTACATTTGGGAAGATGCAAGAATTTGAGTTCATTAAAATTCTTCCTGAGTTGTACATCTAACTATCTAAAGGGACTGTTTTTCCAAAGCACCGAGTACCTCATCCGGGTTTTTGTCCTGAATTCCTTTCAGGTGCAACATTGGTCAGCAACTGCAGCCACTAATCCTTATGAACTGAATGGTGGGCAGCATTCTTAGTTTTATAGTGTGCACAAAAATCTCTGGAGTGACTGAAATAAATAAATGTATGTGTACCAGTGTGTCTGTATAGAGTGCGTATATTCAGTCTAAGGCAAATGTCAGATGTTTTATAAAAGTTCTTAAGAGCATTACCATCCCTAAAAGGAGGAGGAGTTTTTCCTCACTTAAACAGCTGTCTCATGTTATGTGCATCACTCTTCCAGAATTTTTTTTACATTCTACCTATAACCATTGATATCTGGATATGTTTTAGCTCCCTTTCAAAATTATTAGCTTCTTGAGTTTAAAATTAAAGTCATTTTTTCCCCTTTATCTCCACAGTTCTTCACAGACTGACTTGTATGTGATCTGCAAAACTACAAATCTCTGCTTAATAAATGAATAAACAATTGATTTTATTTGTTGATTTTTTATTTTGTTAATGTGCTGATGCAAGGGAAGATTTTTAGCTTTCATGTTTAGACTCTTTTCTGAAACTAGAAAGTGTTCCAGATTGTATGATATCTCAAAGTCCTAATAACATTTTAATTGAAGTTCTGCCTTTGATGCTTAACCTTGGGGCCTATAAGGAGTTTCTCTGATTTTGTGGTTAACTTTTTACATCTGAGTTGTAAATTTGACTAGTTTGAGGTGGCATAGCAATATCAGACTGGGCTCACCTTGAGGTCAGGAACTTTATCATTTGGAAATCATATTATTTTGAAGTAAGCAACTCTGGATACAAAGAGTAATTGTGTCAGGGTTCACCATATAACAAGTTGTATCTATAAGAAGAAATGAATTTTGTGAGTCTGTGAGAGAGTGCAGAGCCATATGTCTTTTTACTTTTTTTTTTTTTTTCATGCTGCTATGAATATGGTTGTACAAGTATCTCTTCAAGACCCTTCTTTCACCTCTTTTGGGTAAATACCCAGAAGTAGAATTGCTGGATCACTGGTAATTCTATTCTTTTTTTAGTTATCTATTTTAACATCTTTATTGGAGTATAATTGCTTTACAATGGTGTGTTAGTTTCTGCTGTATAACAAAGTGAATCAGTTATACATATACATATGTCCCCATATCTCTTCCCTCTTGCGTCTCCTTCCCTCCCACCCTCCCTATCCCACCCCTCTAGATGGTCACAAAGCGCCGAGTTGATCTCCCTGTGCTATGCAGCTGCTTCCCACTAGCTATCTATTTTACATTTGGTACTGTATATATGTCCATGTCACTCTCTCACTTCGTCCCAGCTTACCCTTCCCCCTCCCTGTGTCCTCAGGTCCGTTCTCTATGTCTGCGTCTATTTTGTGTCCTGCCCCTAGGTTTTTCAGCACCATTTATTTATTGATTTTTTTAGATTCCATATATATGTATTAGCATCTGGTATTTGTTTGTCTCTTTTTGACTTACTTCACTCTGTATGACAGAATCTAAGTCCATCCACCTCACTACAAATAACTCAATTTCATTTTTTATGGCTGAGTAATATTCCACTGTATATATGTGCCACATCTTCTTTATCCATTCATCTGCTGATGGACAGTAAGGTTGTTTCCATATCCTGGCTATTGTAAATAGAGCTGCAATGAACATTGTGGTACCTGACTCTTTTTGAATTATGGGTTTCTCAGGGTATATGCCCAGTAGTGGGATTGCTGGGTCGTATGGTAGTTCTATTTTTAGATTTTTGAGGAACCTTCATACTGTTCTCCATAGTGGCTGTATCATTTATATTCCCACCAACAGTGTAGGAGGATTCCCTTTTCTCCACACCCTCTCCAGCATTTATTGTTTGTAGATTTTTTAATGGTGGCCATTCTGACCGGTGTGAGGTGATACCTCACTGTGGTTTTGATTTGCACTTCTCTAATGATTAGTGATGTTGAACATCCTTTCATGTGTTTGTTGTCAATCTGTATATCTTCTTTGGAGAAATGTATGTTTAGGTGTTCCGCCTATTTTTGGATTGGGCTGTTTGTTTTTTTGGTATTGACTGCATGAACTGCTTGTATAGTTTGGAGATTAATCCTTTGTCAGTTGCTTCCTTTGCAAATATTTTCTCCCATTCTGAGGCCTGTCTTTTCGTCCTGTTTATGGCTTCCTTTGCTGTGCAAAAGCTTTTAAATTTCATTAGGTCCCATTTGTTTATTTTTGTTTTTATTTCCATTATTCTAGGAGATGGGTCAAAAAGAATCTTGCTGTGATTTATCTCATAGAGTGTTCTGCCTATGTTTTCCTCTAAGAGTTTTATAGTGTCTGGCCTTTCATTTAGGTCTTTAATCCATTTTGAGTTTATTTTTGTGGTTGGTGTGAGGGAGTGTTCTAATTTCATTCTTTTACATGTAGCTGTCCAGTTTTCCCAGCACCGCCTATTGAAGAGGCTCTCTTTTCTCCATTGTATATTCTTGCCTCCTTTATCAAAGATAAGGTGACCATATGTGTGTGGGTTTATCTCTGGGCTTTCTATCCTGTTCCATTGATCTATATTTCTGTTTTTGTGTCAGTAGCATACTGTAGCTTTGTAGTATAGTCTGAAGTCAGGGAGCCTGATTCCTCCAGCTGTTTTTCTTTCTCAGGATTGCTTTGGCTATTCAGGGTCTTTTGTGTTTCCATACAAATTGTGAATTTTTTTGTTCTAGTTCTGTGAAAAATGCCAGTGGTACTTTGATAGGGATTGCATTGAATCTGTAGATTGCTTTGGGTAGTAGAGTCATTTTCACAATGTTGATTCTTCCAATCCAAGAACATGGTATATCTCTCCATCTATTTGTATCATCTTTAATTTCTTTCATCAGTGTCTTATAGTTTTCTGCATACAGGTCTTTTGTCTCCTTAGGTAGATTTATTCCTAGGTATTTTATTCTTTTTGTTGCAGTGGTAAATGGGAGTGTTTCCTTTATTTCTCTTTCAGATGTTTCATCATTAGTGTATAGGAATGCAAGAGATTTCTGTGCATTAATTTTGTATCCTGCTATTTTACCAGATTCATTGACTAGCTCTAGTAGTTTTCTGGTAGCATCTTTAAGATTCTCTATGTATAGTATCATGTCATCTGCAAACAGTGACAGTTGTACTTCTTCTTTTCCAATTTGGATTCCTTTTATTTCTTTTTCTTCTCTGACTGCTGTGGCTAAAACTTCCAGAACTTTGTTGAATAATAGTGGTGAGAGTGGGCAGCCTTGCATTGTTCCTGATCTTAGTGGAAATGGTTTCATTTTTTCACTGTTGAGAACAATGTTGGCTGTAGGTCTGTAATATATGGCATTCATTATGTTGAGGTAAGTTCACTCTATGCCTACTTTCTGGAGGGTTTTTATCATAAATGGGTGTTGAATTTTGTTCATAGCTTTTTCTGCATCTATTGAGATGATCATGTGGTTTTTCTCCTTCAATTTGTTAATATGGTATATCACATTGATTGATTTGCATAAATTGAAGAATCCTTGCATTCCTGGGATAAACCCCACTTGATCATGCTGTATGATCCTTTTAATGTGCTGTTGGATTCTGTTTTCTAGTATTTTGTTGAGGATTTTTGCATGTATGTTCATCCATGATATTGGCCTGTAGTTTTCTTTTTGTGGCATCTTTGTCCGGTTTTGATACCAGCGTGGTGGTGGCCTTGTAGAATGAGTTTGGGAGTGTTCCTCCCTCTGCTATATTTTGGAAGAGTTTGAGAAGGATAGGTGTTAGCTCTTCTCTAAATGTTTGATAAGATTTGCCTGTGAAGCCATTTGGTCCTGGGCTTTTGTTTGTTGGAAGATTTTTAATCACAATTTCAATTTCAGTGCTTGTAATTGGTCTGTTCATATTTTCTATTTCTTCCTGGTTCAGGCTTGGAAGGTTGTGCCTTTCTAAGAATTTGTCCATTTCATCCAGGTTGTCCATTTTATTGGCATATAGTTGCTTGTAGTAATCTCTCAAGGTCCTTTGTATTTCTGCAATGTCAGTTATTACTTCTCCTTTTTCATTTCTAATTCTATTGATTTGAGTCTTCCTTTTTTTTCTTGATGAGTCTGGCTAATGGTTTATCAATTTTGTGTATCTTCTCAAAGAACAAACTTTTAGTTTTATTGATCTTTGCTATCATTTCCTTCATTTCTTTTTCGTTTATTTCTGCTTTGATATTTATGATTTCTTTCCTTCTGCTAACTTTGGGGTTTTTTTGTTCTTCTTTCTCTAATTGCTTTGGGTATAAGGTTAGGTATTTTATTTGAGATGTTTCTTGTTTCTTGAGGTAGGATTGTAATACTATAAACTTCCCTCTTAGAACTGCTTTTGCTGTATCCGATAGGTCTTGGGTCATTGTGTTTTCATTGTTATTTGTTTCTAGGTAGTTTTTGATTTTCTCTTTTATTTCTTCGTAATCTCTTGGTTATTTAGTAATGTAGTGTTTACCTTCCATGTGTTTGATTTTTTTACAATTTTTTTTCCTGTAATTGATATCTAGTCTCATAGTGTTGTGGTTGGAAAAGATACTTGATATGATTTCAATTTTCTTAAATTTACCAAGGCTTGATTTGTCACCCAAGATATGATCTATCCTGGAGAATGTTCCATGAGCACTTGAGAAGAATGTGTATTCTGTTGTTTTTGAATGGAACGTCCTATAAATATCAATTAAGTCCATCTTTTTTAATGTATCATTTAAAGCTTGTGTTTCCTTATTTATTTTCATTTTGGATGATCTGTCCATTGGTGAAAGTGGGGTGTTACTATGATTGTGTTACTGTCGATTTCCCCCTTTATGGCTATTAGCATTTGCCTTATGTATTGAGGTGCTCCTATGTTGGGTGCATAAATATTTACTATTGTTATATCTTCTTGGATTGAGCTCTTGATCATTAGGTAGTGTCCTTCCTTGTCTCTTATAATAGTCTTTATTTTAAAGTCAATCTTCTCTGATATGAGAATTGCTACTCCAGCTTTCTTTTGTTTTCCATTTCATGGAATATCTTTTTCCATCCCCTCACTTTCAGTCTGTATGTGTCCCTAGGTCTGAAGTGGTCTCTTGCAGAGAACATATGTACGGGTCTTGTTTTTGTATCCATTCAGCCTTCTATGTCTTTTGGTTGGAGCATTTAATCCATTTACATTTAAGGTAGTTATCAATATGTATGTTCCTATTACCATTTTCTTATTTGTTTTGGGTTTGTTATTGTAAGTCTTTTCCTCCTCTTGTGTTTGTCCTTTAACTTTTTTGTTCAGTTTATTTCCAGACATGCTTTTCTTTCTTATTTTGGGTTATTTATTTATTTAACTCTGTTTTTTTCATTTTTGTCTTCTTTCTTCTGGATAGTTCTAAATTTTTTTTGTAACAATACTAACAATACCAAACACAGTTTTTATTAACATGCTTTCAGGCAGAGTTTAAGTTTAATTACTCATGATATTCTGCTCTGATTTTCCAGTAAAGATAATTTTTAAAGGAATAGAGATGTGATGCTTCTGTACATTACTTTTTATTGATTTTTGCAGAGAAGTGTGAAGATTATTAATTTTCAGGTTTTTAAGGTTGGAAACACAGAGCTTTTACCAAGTTCAAAAACATCTACACAAATTATCTTTAAAACTCATAAACTGCACTTTCTCTTCCACTGTTGGTGAAGGTTAGAGTGAATAACTCTGGGATTAGGCTCTAGGTTCTCCTGATTTTTCCATTAATAATAAAAGGTAACATTGCTGGTGTACTTATTATGTTCCAGAATCACGTTTAACACTTTTTATCTCCTTTAATCTAGTTTTTGTTCTAGATTATCTTTAATTAAAGCAGAAATGCCAGTAAGCGAGGACAAGATTCACAAAGTAAATAATGGAGGTGCCAAGATTTTTTAACTCATGTTCTCACCTCTATCAGTAAGAATACTTGCATATGTAAAAATCATGGATGGCCAGAATTTTGCAGGGAGTGGTCTTTGAAATTAGTTACCTCAGTTGTCTCATTTTATAAATTAGGATGGATCAGTGAGTTGAGGTGAGTTGCCTAAACACATTAGAAGCTGTGTGTGTTACGAAATGCTGTGCAAAAATTTACCACAAACCTTCATGAATCGAATCAACAATATTATATCTCATAATTGGGCAATTAGTGCTGCCTCATTGGGACAGTCTTTCTGCTCCACATTATGTCTTCTGAGCCTGGAATGTCTGACATACTGCTACATTCACATATGTGGTGCCTTAGCTAAGTGGCTGGAACCACTGGGGGGGGGTGACAAGTCATCACTTATTTTCACTTAGCCTTTGCATGTGGTAACTTGGGCTTCCTCGCCACATGGCATCTGCCTGCCAAGAGGGAAAATACTGTTAAAAAACAAAATTCAACTGAGTATATTTTCAAGATTGTGTTGGCTTTATTCAGTGATTCAGGCAGCATCCCATCAAGCAGATAAAAAGGAGATCCAGGGAGCTGTACACAGAGAAAGACTTTTATAGGTAGAAGATAGTGGGAGCAAGGAATTTATGCCAGCAAAAAGTGGATTCGTTGTGGTAAGGTCACCTTCCTTTAGGGGTGGCGGGGGACTATCAGGCAGATTAACTCACTAATGCTGGCCAAGTGATTCCTGTTTGGTTTAAGATTCTTCTCTAGAAGAGGCTGAAACTGTAATTCAGTCTGAGATTGGTGACATGGGATTTAGCGTGACTCCATTTGGGGCCTATTGTCTTGTTTTCAGCAATCCCCTCCTTTTCATCAGACTCTCAGCCTGAGAGATGTGATCAAAGTTTAAGGCATTAGCATTGCTCCCAGTTATCACCTTGAAGTTCCTGCAGTTTTCTGCTGATCCTTTCTGTGGTATTCATGGGTCACAACTTTGGGCTCGCATTTAAGCCAGTCATTCTTGTCATTTCTTTTCGGATGTCCTGTTCTTAGTGAGATTATTTTCTTGGTGGCTACCAGCTTGGAACATGCATTTAAAGCTTTTGAGAGAATGCATCCCATAAGGGACACTACTATGATTATTATAAACAGGATAATTCTCAATGTCTGGAGTGCATTTTGGAGCATGGCCCCCAAGACCCAAACCAATCAGAATCAAATATATCAGAGAAAGTGCTCTGTTGAAGGAGTCACTTTCTTAAGCCAAGTGGCTTGTTCAGTGACCTTATGTAGCTAAGAATCAACTTCCCCAGAAGTGTCTATCCAAGAGCAGCATGTGGTGTTGGCCACAGCACTAGCACCTCTTTGCTCAGCTAAAAGATAATCAAGCCTATCCTAGTATCAAAAACAACTTTGGCCAGACAGTCTAGGGATTTTGTTGGGCAGCTATTGCTTTAGCAGCACATTCTGCAATATCTTCAAGAGCTAAGGCAAGATTCCTGATCATAGTCTCATTTGTACTTACTCCTAACCAGGGCAGTAGGGATCTGCCAAAGGAGGCAAATTTTGAATCACGAATGACTCCTGGTAACTCCAGTTTGAGTGAGTGGCTCA
Source organism: Tursiops truncatus (assembly GCF_011762595.2). NCBI lineage: Eukaryota > Metazoa > Chordata > Mammalia > Artiodactyla > Delphinidae > Tursiops > Tursiops truncatus. The sequence goes on along the minus strand of NC_047043.1, from coordinate 88,112,952 downwards.
GAACTGGAAAGGTGACAGCCATGGGGGACAGTAAAATGTAAAGATCTGTAGACCACACAGGAGGTTTTATTCTGGTTACCCTTGCCTTGTGTCCCTTTCTTTGTATAGAGCCTGGATGTAAGTTTCTGCAGATTTGGAGTTGTTAACCAGAGACAGGAAAATGGACCCCCAGGGTTGGGGAGTCTGACACAATATAGAGAGGATGTGTTTCTCCAGAGAAATTGAGGCATCGGAAATCAGGAAAAAGTTTGTGATGAGCAGAACTTTATGATCACTGGCATTGTGGTAAATCCAACAGTTGTTTGGCGGTTGTATTACCCAACAATGAGTAATATGAGATATATGAGCATTGGCATTATCTTTCCAAGCCAGAACAAGGCAAAAGGTGGACAAAAGAATTGTAAATGCCTTCGTGATATAAGAATTAGCAAAAGAATGGTCAGTGAAGGAAGGAGGAAAGGAAAGAAACATTCTTGATCCTCTTGATCTGACAAATTTAGAGGAAGCAGTTTACCTCGATGTCGGCTACCTCTTTTCGTAGTTAGTTTGATCTTATGGTCTCCAGCTGGTGAGCAGTTCCTAGGGCCTGAGGGAGCCCTTTTTAATTGGGCTATATGGACCCAAGATTCAGGTTCCTGCAGTTTGGCTGCCATCTGGTAGTGTAGAGGATCTGGTATAGTCCCTTCCAGAAAGATTCAAGGATAGTCTTTGTTCTTAGTGATCCCAAATCAGAAAGTTGGGAGAAAATTGGAAATGTTAGTTTGGAGATTCGTAGCCAGATATTTGAGGAAGCTAGAAGAATTCAGTATGCAGTCCAGTTTATAGATATATAACAAACCCTCAAAGACAATTAATAGGATTTAAATCTAATATCTATAAAGATGCAAACATAATCTTCTCTTCAGACACAGAGGTAATAGAAGAGGATGAAGAAAAGCTTTAAGACTTTTTATGCAAAGAGGAGGAAAGTTGAGAGATTTGATTGATTAGAAATATCACTGAACACTATTTTGGGGAAAATATTCAAATTTGGATTAAAAAAACAAATGTTGTTACCAAAAGCAAAGAAAAGTTAAACTAAAGATGATACTTCTGTATTGCTCTTTAAGGAACATTGCCATCTTTCAGAGAGAGGAGGAAAGAATAACCACAGCACAAGACAGTTGTCTTTCTCTTTTTAAAAATTCTAATCTTTAATTTTGATATAACCCTTAATATCAGAAAGGGATGAGTAGTTAAATTAGAGCTTAAAATTGTTGAGTACCAAATTCTCCAATTATTTTCCGCCTTTGGAGATTTTGTAAGTAGAAGATTAACAGTCTTCTCAATATTTGAAGCAATAAAATATATTTTGGAGATGATATTAACATCCTTACTTAGAGTGTTCTGGAGAGGAAGAGGTCAAGTTCAAGAAGAAAAAAACTTCCACAGATACTCAAGTGTTACCCAGACCTCTGCAGTCTTTCCAGTTTTTATGCAATGCCTCAGCCTATCTTAAAGAAAAATCTATGTATTGGATTGAACGAGACTTTTCTTTTTCTTTTTTTCAAATAAATCTCTTTTTTAAAAAGAGAGGTTAATAGCTCATCAGGAAAGACCAAAAACTAAGCCTCAGGAAATTAACCATAAAGGCATTAATGAATTTCTGTGAGAATAGCCTGCAGTAAAGCTTCAGAGACATCATCCACCAATCTTAGCATTAGTCGACATTAATTTTGAAGTAGTTATTGCTAATATGAATACGTATAACAGATTCAACTATATTTATTTGCAATCTTTAAAATTCAACGTGATGTTTCCTCCCTTTGATATATACATTTAAATTCCCATTCATACTAATCATGCATGCTCTCCTAAGAAGCACCTCATCACCCATAACCCATTTTTAGTGGGAAGAGAGAGTCTCATGCCTTCTTTATTCCACATGCCTAACTCATTTCACCAACCACCAACATTTCTATTGGAAAGTTAAGAGTTGTCCTCCTCCCTCTCAACTGCCTTATGTAGTGCAAATTATTATTGAGACCAATGAGGAGCCATCAAGAAAAAGAGCAACATTTTCTTTGGTGTGAAAGAATTCAAGAGAATATGACTAGTGGTTTAGGTAATGGAATCTGGAATCAGACTACCTGGGTATCAATGCCAACCTCGCCACTTACTAGCTGTGTGCCAGAGCAAATTGATCATTGTTGGTCTAACTTTCCCCAAGGAGAGATAATAGTAGCACCTGTTGCATAGAGTTGTCATGAAGGTTAAATGAAATGACCTATACTAAGTCATTATCAGAGCACGCAATATTATATTTTTTATTTTATTATTTTATTATATCAAGCATGCCGAAGTGCTACAGAGTTTAATCTTTATATGAAATAATACAACTTATTAAAAAAAATAACTCCCAGTGTTGTTTATACAATACCATGTAGCTCAAATGTCACTTTCTCAATAAGGCTTATCTCATTTAAAATTCATATCCATACTCCCCTATCTTGACCCAGTACTTCCAGCCCTTTTTTTTTTCCATGACATTAATTCCCTAACCTGAGTATTTATTCCATTTAAATTATTTCTCTTTCCACTAGAATATCAGCTCCTCAAGGACAGAGATTTATGTCAGTATTTTCCTCTAGTATATCCCAAGTGCCAAGAATAGTGCCTGGAATACAGAAAACACTATATAAATATTTGTTAAATGAAAGGAGGAAGAAGAAAATAAAGAATGGAAGCAAATACAATTGTTCTTGCAAAAAAAAAAAGAAGATGGGAAGGGAAAGGAAAAATGGGTGCATCACTTGTAAGGTTTAAAATATTTTAAGGGAATAGTAACATTATGAAAATGATGAAAATGTTCTTGCTCCATGAATAGTTCATTAACCTTTTCTAGCTTAAACTATAACAACAAATTTAGAGCTTTTAATAGTAAACATTTCCTCAAAAGAAGAAAAAAATAGCTTTATTTATATATTTGAAATAAGCATAACATTGAGGACATGAATAGGCCAGGGGTGCTTGTTCTGACACATTTTGTTTTTGTATTCTTTTATTTTATAGAAGCAATTTTCTGTAAATAGGGGCCACAGATATCCAGTAATCACCTTCCTCAGAAGTGGAACCTACAGAGCAGAGAGAGTCAGCTCTCTCTAGTCCACTGACTAACTGGAAGAGCCTACCTAGAACCTATCACTCTTATACCTAGTTTAGGGCAAGATAACCATCTTGCTTCATCAACTCCATCACAGATTTGCTCTTGGAGGGACAAAGGAAGATATTAAAATTATTTAACTAGCATTTGAATTGGATCCAGAGGTAGAACCACTCATGGGGGTGAACACAAAACAAGCCTATGTCAAAAACAATACCAACAATCCTAATAATTGGGTGAGCCAAAGTCAGACCATATTTTTGCCTCATTTCATCATTTGAAATTTAGGAAGAAATTAAAAAGTATCCTGAGAAAATGGTGCACAGAACCAAAAACAATGGGGAGAGATGAATTCTCTATAAAGGGTGATTAAATTTATCCAGTTTTAGGAAAGTATTAATATGTTATCATCAAGGTGATAACATCTAGATGGCATCTTTATGCAAAGGATTTCTCATGCTACTTTCTTCACCTTCTCTTTTCTCCTGTCTCACCTCTCCTACTTTATGCTATGTATGCAAACATTCTTTCCAACAATTACATAATCTCTTCATAATTACATATTTATGAAGGGATATAAGAGGAATTTTCATACCACACCACCTAAGAGTCCAGAGTCCAGATGTTGAGGTTGACCATACATGTCAGTTTGTAGGACGACCCTGGTTTTTGTCAATATTCCTCATGTATCTATTAATAAACCCCCCTTTCATTCTCAGAAGCCTTTCAGTTTGGATGAAGAATGTTAAAATCACCGTAAAAACGTTGAAGTCCAGATGCCAAGAGAAGAGGAAAGAGTTTCAAAGAGGACACATCACGGTGAGTCCATCTTCCAAGGCCACTACCTATTAATGTTTACAATGGAGAATTCAGAGTACTAAACGCAGCATTCATTCCAGGTGACTCCAGTTACCCACACCCAGATTTACATCATTGCTACATCTTGAAAATGGCATTCACTTTTGGGTCCCAGGATTTTCCTAAAGTCTGTTTATATTAAATACCTGTCCTTGTCCCAAAACTCTGATGTTCTAAAACTGTAAAATCTTTCTTTCCAAACTTTCTTACAGATTATTAAATAGAAAAGGGGGTATCTTACCAGGCATGGCTCCAAACACTTAACTCAAGGGATAGTATCTATTTGCTCCATACTTCTAAAAGTTATTTATCTACATCAAAAGTGCAAAAATATATTCTTTACATCTATGTAGGTATTTAAAAGATTTTAGTCATTTAAATCTAGATGAAAAATAAAACCTGACTATAATAAGTAAAAGAAATCCATCAGTTGAGTTCAAAAGATTTTTTAAATGCAAATAGTCTATTTCTCATACAGATATTGTACTATGGTAGTGGAGGGGGGGCGGTTATAGATTTCTGTCCATTTTAATTGAACCTCTCCTCATTTGATGATCTCTTTCCTTTTGTTGGAAAATCATGATCACCTCTATGTTTGGTGGCATATTAAAACATAATTAACAAACTAAAAATTGGTTCAAACAAGGTGAACAGGCAGACATAATAAAATCAGTCTATTGATTGTCATTTAGTTACTGTTTCACTCTCAGGCGGTGGAGAAGTGACAAATTGTGGGCCATGAAATCCTCAGCCTGCAGGATCACGTCATTTAAATGGGAGGATTACACAAAGCTTGGATCTGCAGAAAATGACACTCCTCTCAAATTACAATTCTGGCTGCTCCAGTGGCAGAAATGACCATCATCAATATGAGAAAATGTACAGGATCACAGGAAATGCTGTCCTCCATTCCTCTTCCTTCCCGATACAGCTTTCTGCTCTCCAAAATGAGATAGCTGAGTACTTGCTGGATCGTTTCCTAATGATTAAAGATGCTGCCAGCGTTACACCATATGTTTTGTTGCTTGTACGTTGGGGCTCTAGTGAAAAGACAGATACCCCACTACAGGAGAAGCATGTTTAGGCAGTGCCCTTTTCCTAGAACCTGATTAAATCAGGATGCTTAAAAGAGTTTTGCTTTTATGATACAAGTAGTTTGAGCCCTATTGGCACTGAGTTTAAACACTGCAAGCAAAATATTAGTTTTGGGTCTGCAGTGTATTCATAGCCCTGAGTGTCTCCAACAAGCTTATCTGGAGGATTCTGTTTATGTGAAAGAAATTGCTGTGATCAATCACTGTGTAGTAAGGGATCAAACAAAATGCTGAATCGAGAAATATTTTCCATTGGCCCCGTTCAGCAAGAGACAGGAGCACCACAAGTGAGCTGTTATATATTCTGCAAGAAAACTACAATTTATGTTCTAGATTTTTTTTTCCTTTTTTAATATGAAACCTCATGTTTCAGGATCATTTTTTTCCTCCAGTTCGTATTATGCAGTCTCTATAGAGCAGAAGGCAATTTCAGTTGCCTAACCTTGGCTGTGATGAGTATTTTAAAAGCATATATTTTTCCTGAAATAAAAGAAAACCACTGAAATTCTCAATGTGCATTGCAGAAATGAATTCAATTTGTTTCTTCTCTAAATCTGTGAGACAGTGGCCAAAATCATCACCATTTCATAAATACATTGAAACACTGAGAGAACATTTGGGTTATGGGAAGCTCTTCAAAGAAATAGCAATGGTAAGGAAAAAAATCGAATCTGAGTCCTAATTTCCAAGTATGATGATAAATCATATGGTCATATGTCATTTTAAAATGTATTTCTGTGTGCCCCTTTATGATTTCACAGGGTAAAGTGGGCATTTGAAATTGTACAGGGTGATAACTCTTTTGTAGAGTTAGCAATAGGCAAATTTTAGTATTCTAATTTTATATTTAGAATACTTCCTTTTCTTTTTTCTCCTTTTCTCTTTTCAATTCCCAGCCCCCATCTAGTCATATACTTATAAATAAATTTGGGGCAATCTATTTCGCCCCCTCACTTTCATCCTGATGCTCCAATTAGATCTTGCCAGTGGTTTTCAATCTGGTACCTTTGTATCCAAACTTATTTCTTCATTGAAAAATCCACTGCTGGATTACTCATTTGAGAGTGATGCTCTGAATAGGTCATTCTGCTGCTCGAAAGTTTCATGAATCTTATCCTATAGAATAAATGTCAAATTTCTTATGTAAGCATTCAAGATCCTCCACCTTCTGGATGAAAATTTCCTTCCTCACTTTTTTTGGGTTGTTGTTCTTTAATCAAATTCTACTCTTCAGACAAATAGTCTTTATCCTGCAGCTTTACTCATTTGTTTCAGGATCCCAAGGACCCTTTCTTCCTCTTGAACTTGCCCACAGCTTAATTTTTTTAAGATATGAATGCTATCCTCCTTCAAGCCTCTCCTTCACCAGCACATACTCTATGACATCATTCCCCATCCTTTAAGTATAGAAGAGAACTTTCTGGTCTTTCATACTCCCACAGCCTATTGCTATTACCACACTTAGCACCTTTACATGATATCCTCGGGGTGGATATGCATGCTTTAGTGTCCGTGAACCTGCTAGGCTACCAATTCCTTGGGAAGAAAAGCCACAGCTTGTCCATTTTGCCCTCTCACTGATAAATAGTGATTTACACGTGTCAGGTGCTTGATAGGATTTTGCTAAGTGAAATAAGAGGAGTATTTCATTTTTCAATACTGTGGAAATCATCAAAACTTGTTTGTCACAAGTTTCATTCCCTTATTGAGCTCTTTTCTTTCTTAATAAATTAATAAACTGGTTTATGATCATAGAGGTAAATGAATTAATGAGTTATTCTCATTCTAGGAGTCTTCATTTAGAAAGAGACTTCTTGGTGACACTGCCTTGGGGCTTTGACAGCTTTATAAGATGGACAGCAATACCTTTTACTCTTGCTCTGCTGACTTTTGATAGCATTGAGCTTAGAGGATTTGTCTTAACTGCTTTTCCCATGAAATACGGGGACCCCTTTACCCTCAGGGGATTCATACCCCAAGCTCCGTTTACCCATATCTTTTCCTCTTAAAAAATTCTTTACAAAGGTCTTCGTCCTACAGTTTAGTTGATCTTGGTTAAACTCAGCCTGGGCCTCCTGTTCTGGAGGAGGAACTGAATATTCCAAATGGATAATAATTAGACCATCTATAAAAACAGACCTCTGGCCCACAATCTATTGCAACCAGCTCAATGTACTATTTATAGTAACCAGTCCAGGAAGCCAAACAAGAACTCCTATAACTGTTGGCTCAAATGGACCACAAATTTTTATCAATTCCCTAATTTTTATCCTCACCTCAACTTAGGACCAAAAGGAGATAGCCAATTATGTACCTTTAACCAATCACATAGATTGCCTGGATCCTAGTTACCTGTATACAGCTTCCCAATGTCAACAGCTTCCAATCAGCACATACCTTTCCACTATAGAGCTTCCCCGCTCCTCTGCCTGCCTTTGATTCTGCCGAACCGCAAGTGATGGTGGCTGACTCCCTTGCTATACAAAGTTCTGAATAAATAGCCTTTGCTTATTCTCATTTGGATTTGTTTGCACAACATACTAGTAACATCAGTAGCTAGAATATTTTAGAGACTATTCCTCAAGGCTCACCTGGGAAAGTTAGCTTGGTCTTATTCCACTTAAGTTCTCTATTGCTGTGTTAAAAACTACTCTGAAACTTAGTGGTCTGAAATAATAACCAGTGATCATTTCTCATGATTTTGTGAGTTAACTGAGTGGTTTTTCTGCTGGACTTACCTGTACTCACAAATGATGGAGCATTAGCAGGTGGGGTGCCTAAGGAATAGGCTCAACTGGGACTACTGGGACAGCTGAGTCTTTCTATGTGGTTCTTCCCTCCAAGGCATGGTAGTATCAGGGCAGCATCCTAGGTACTCAAAGACAGAATGTGCAAGCCCTCTGGAGGTCTAGGCTCTGGAACGCACACATTGCCACTTCTTGTACATTGTGTTGTTCAAAGCTAGTCACACTTTTAGCCCAGACTCAAAAGGGTAGAAATTTTTCTTAATGAAGGCTTAGTAAAGTCACACTATAAAGGGGCATGTGTGTAGGAATGGGAGACATATGTGGCCAGTAAACAATCTAGCACGTGCTTATATGGTGGTATTTAGACTGTTGTGTCTGCTTCTACCGCTGACTAATCTACCAGATTCTCAACCACTCCTGGGCTGGAAGTGGTAACAGCGAGGTGATCATAGGTATAGTCAAGGGTGGTGTCTGCACCAAGCCAAGCATCATCTTTTTCATCTTATCAAATAATTCTCTAGTGGCTTATTTATAATTCAGCCCAGCAAATACATATCAAGCACCCATAGTTCCAGGACTGTGAAAGATGCTAAAGACACAAAGATGAGGAGAATACTCAAGGAGTTGACAAAATAAGATTGGATAAGTACTCTAAGGCTAATAACATAAGGTAGGGTTACTTAAGAACCATGGGCAAAGTTAAATTACAATGGGAATTATAAGGTTCAATTTAGTGCCCTTGGAAGGGTATTATTCTGGGTATTTATTGCTTTTTTGTTTTCTCTTCCTATTGTTTTATAAATGCCCCTTCACTTCATTTGTTCCTGGCAGGGCTGTCAATCAAAAAGCCATACCACCCCCAGGGTTATTCAGACTAGCCAATCGATTTCCCAAATCCCTGGACAAAGTGATTGGTCCAGGTGATCATCTGACACAGGTAGGACCAACTGGAGTCTGTGTTCCTTCCTCCCTCCCATCCTCCTTCCCTCTTTCCTTCCCTCCCTCCTTCCTTGCTTCCTCCTTTCTCTCCCCCTCTTTCTTTCTCTCTCTCTCCCGCTTCCTCCCTTCTTCCCTTCTCCCCTCCCTCCCTTCCTCCCTCCCTCCTTTCCTTCCTTCCTTCCTTCCTTCATCTCCAGGTTCTTCAACTTTACCACCTCACTGTGCTATTGGAAGCCCATTGGTGAAGGTATTCTCTCTCCGCTGATCAGTGCTTATATGGACACTTCCAACCTTTTCTTTTAGAATCTATTCTTCCGACATTGATCAACACATCTTCTGATAAATATGTTCTTTAGTCTTCCGTTATGTCTTGTATCTATCGTACGAGGCTGCATACCTGTGCTAGTGTGTCTTAAGTTTTAGTTTTAAATCTCAGACAGGAACTTAGGAAGTTGAAGTTTTACGGAGGTGCCTCATGGTTGCCTATAGGATATGGCACCAACACGGTGTATTATAATTACATCTTTTATGTGTGTCTATCTTCCTACAAAAGTAAAATTTGTTTATTATTAGGATTTATTATTTGAACTCTAAAGAGTTCATCTTTGCACCCTTATCTCTAACAGAGTGCCTCTCCCATGGTAGATACTAAATAAATAATTGTTGAAGATATTAGTTGTGTGTGTGTGTTTGTCTGTTTTTGTAAGCAACAGAGACTGACTCTAGCTAGCATAAGAGGAAAGAGATGAATTAGAAAAATATGAGAGTTTGTAGACTCAGAGAGGAGACTGAAAAAGTAGGCTTAGAAAAGACAAGGACCAGTATAACTCTAGGGGTCTGGGTTATATGACTTGATGTGCTGTCTTTTTTAGGTTAAGTATTTGGAATGAATAAACTACTATTTCTAAACTTTGTGTTAATCAGATCAAGAGGGATTAAATGGCGTTCATGCACCATACATCTGGCCACTACAGGGCAGGCTACCTTGACTGACATCCCACCAGACTGTAGCCAGTGGAGGCAGGGTTAGTTTCCTCAAATCTGGAGCTATTGCCTAAAGGTGAAGGGATGCATGCTGACTACCATATGGAAAGAAGGCCACTATTTTCCTGATTTAATGATATGACACTTTTGGAAATCTGAGCTTGGCTGGCATTCTTAGAAGATATTAGGCATTTGGGAGATTAGAGACATTGATTCAGAAATCATTTGCCCATGGTTACTATGTAAGGTTTTGAGAATAGGTAAAATCACAGAAGAAGCAAGAACAAAAACAAAAAAAGAGAACAAAAGTAGAGAAACTGTGAAAACCACTCATTTTTATGGAAAAAAAGAACGAAAGTAATGAGAAGGTAACCTTCAGAAAACTGCCTAACGTCTGCAAACCCTTCCTGGTTTATGTTTTATTTTGTTTTGTCTTTTGTACAATGCAGATTATAATAGCATCTACTCCTGTGGTGAGTTATGAGGATGAAATGAGATAATCTGTGTAAAGCCCTTACTAACTGTGTGGCCCATCAATAAATGTTATCTGCCATAGTTATTAGGAAAAGGAGAAAAGAGAATTCCATGTTTTAGGAACTAAGGAGGTTGGGAAGGTCAATAGGTTTCATGCTTCAGGGTAACTGAGAAGATGAAGACTGAGGATCTGACTGTTAGATAGTTATTGGAAATATGTAGAAAATAATTTTCAATAAATGACAAAAGAAGAAAAATTGAATGCAGTGAGGCAAGCCATGGTTAGGGCAGCCTTTCTTTCAGAAGGCTGAAGTCAAAGGAAAGGAGCTGGGAATTCATGTAATTCTCCCTGCCAGTTGCCCATCTGAGATCTGTCCTGTTATTTGTGTTGGATTCTGGATTTAGACATACCCCTTTCTTCTGTGCTGGAGCCTTGGAGAGGACAATTCTGAAACCAAACCTAGACTTTTACATAATCTATAAATGTGTGTCTACCCTTGGGACTCAGAAAAGAGCTTTTAATGGAAAATTAATATCCAAGCCTAATTTAAAAAAATGAAACTGAATAAATACAGTAAGCAAAACAAAAAGCCAGCTGGCAGAAAATGAGGTTGCTCCCGTTACTTGCACTTCTGAAACACCTACTTCCAAGAGCTAGGAGAGCTTCATCAGTACTTTCTGGTTTTGAGTTGACATAGAACAAGTTCGTTGCTTGAATTTCCATCAGAACAGTTCAGCTAGGTTTCTTCACCATCCATAGTTTTTATCAAAGGAAAAAAATATTTTTATTGAACTTGAATAAAGACCAAGACTACTAATTGAAAAGAAACCTTTTCTATTCCTTTTAAATTTTTGGTGAGTTTTTAAGCATAAATGTACTCCTTGAACACTGAATTATTTACACTGAGCTCTATGTATACATTACTAAAAAGTGATGTTCTCTTTTGTGTGTATTAATCTCCTGTTGAAATCACATCCATCCTTCAATAGCCACTGAAAGACTCCTTTTTTCCTTAAATTCTGCTCATTTCTTACATTTGCAATTAATGTCTTCCACATAACATGTTTTTCTCACAATCTACATTATTTTGTATTTCTGTACCTTCCACTAGTTAAAAGTTCCTTGAGGTAAAGTACTTATTTCTGCGTTAGTCTTTTCAACAGAATCTAGCATAATCCCTTGCTGTTAGTAGGTACTGAATAAATGTGTATGAAATTGAATTTTATTGATGAATATATTTTTTTACATCAAGAAAATATTGCTGTGTTGAACTTGCTAAGTTAATTTTTCTGCATACTCAAAAATCTACTTACCCATCACCTGATGGTAAGACTCTTGGGGAAATAGTCTCATACAAACTTAAGAGATTGAAATCAATGAAGATGAAAATGCATGTCTCTCCCAGTTTCTTCTTCTTCTTCTTTTTTCTTCTCCAGGTCTTGTCCATCTAATTATAGTGATTGGGCAAGAAAGATCCCCAAAAGCTAACAGGGGCAAATTAACTTCAGTAGTAACCAACACAGTATAAAAAATGGCTATTGAAATTACATTACTTACAAGCTCAAACCTGGTTTCAAGGCAAGCTCTTTGTTTCTGTGTTGAGGGAGACCTACCATATCTCAAAATATTATTAAAACTCTTTATATTATCATTTTTCCATGGATTTCTAGACCAACAGACTTTGAGAACAGAAAAGAATCTTAATTCTCACCAGATCTTCTCTCTCAGCTCAATTTAGTGATTATGAAACTGATATACAATAAGATTATGTAACTCTCTACACACATAACCACTTATCATGGATTTATGACACAAAAGCTCCAGTAGCAGAGAACTTAAAAAGACATTCACAATGTCTTCCTTTAATTAAGGGCAACGGTCAAGTTTTCTCCTTTAACAGAAGTGGGATTACTTATGTTGCTAAATTTCTCCCTGGCCAGGTGTCTACTTCTTATTTGGAATAATTTCTGTAGCACTCACCCACACTAGACCAAAGAGACCATCTTCTCCTTGAACACTCTACAACCAGCAAAAGCCAACTTGTCCCATTCTTGGCCTAACTCCAGTGGTATACATCCCCCTACATCTTCTATCCATGTTAATGAGGAGGCTAATGAGTACCTTTTGCTAGGGGAGTTATGTCCCCAAGATACCTTGTAATTGTTATAAAGGTTTTAGAGTGTCATTCTGTGTTGTTGGAATTTCAGGTCATTTATTGTTGAATCTCACAATGTTCACACCCTATGAATGGTTTTTTGCTGAAGGTTTCTGTTGCCTCTGATCTTTGTTTTTTGTGATAGGTCAAAACAGTAGGATTGAGACTCAGCATATTAATGGTTGGTAGGCACAATTACCTGTAACACTATATATTTCCTGGAATTCCTAACTTATATTATTTTATGCCTCTCAACTCAGCTTGAAATAGTCATTAGATGGATAGTGGCAGTACGTAGTGTGATAACCTGTCACTGGGGCCATTTAAATTTTTCAAAGCCCAGAGGCAGGTTAAAATCAGAGGCAGCATCTACTTGCCTCATTAGACATTTGTTTAACCAGTTTCATCAGTTCTCTGTCTCCAAGTTAACATTGGAACCTCAGGCTTTAATAATGAACACAAAGTAGTTGAAGACTGGCCCAGTCTATACTGATCACTAATGAAATCCTGGTGCTTTCAAAAACTCTTCAATAATTAAACCTGGCAAGACACACACCAGGTGTAGTTTGCAGAGTGCTTAAGGCAATCGAATAGGATAATTGATGATTAACACAAAAAGGATCTGCAATTTGTTCCCTAGAATAGAAATTAGAAGGCTAAAGAGAATTCACAGGCTCATAAATGAATGATAGTACACACATGAAAATGGGTTGAAATGTTAAAAAAATTTAAAAAGCAGTTCAGTGTCAGCCTAGATATAATGTACTATATTTCAGCAAAATAAATTTTCGTTTTAATGTTTGCAAAAGAATCAGGATTCTCTGCGCATCTCTCTTTGGGAAGGGTACTAGAGCAGAGAAATACAAGTTATCCAAAAAAGCTCTGTAACATCACGAGAAAGATATTGAAAACTCCGTGAGTCTGAAGAGCAACCAGGGAATGTAGTTTCCAGTCATTTTTCATTCCCATGTGCTTTAGATTGTCTTAGTTTAACAGAGTATTATATTTCTGTGACATTACTGGAGCTGGCTTCCTGAGGTAATTATGTAAGTCTGCTTTTTGAGAAACTCTGCATGGGGCAGGAGGTAGCTGTGGGAGCAAAAGGATGAGAAAATGGCACCATATGGCATTGCCACAATGGAAGAAGCCATTAACTACTGCCAACATTAAAAGAAAACAAATTGCTTTTCACATACACGGAACATAAGTAGAGCAGCCTTGATATAAGACTGCAAACATATAGTGCTGAATCTATAATAGAGTACCAATGGAAGAAAACAGAACTTGTTTTACTTGGTAAAATGATACTACTAAGCCACCAACAGTCAGCCATATACTTGACATGTCCTTATCAGAAGTGGTGATAAGTCTGGACTCATCCATGCGAACAATGTGTCCTTTCGCCATTATGGTAAACAACTGTTTGCAAGCAAATAACCACCACTGAGTGAAATGCTAACTAGACTATTCAAAGATTAAACTCACAACTGTGTTCTCTTTAAAGTCAGCTGCCCAATAGACTAAGCTAATTTATAACTCCAGTATACATGTATAACTTACTTTAAGCAAACTTTCATGAAAAATAGTTCAAATTTTTCTCCTCTTTTACCACTCCTATTTTCTTTAGTTTATTGATTTCATACATATTTACTTGTTTTATTCTCTTTCTGACCCTCACTAGGTTATAAACTCTCTGGAGGTAGCGTCTACATCACTTTTGTTCATCACTCTCTAGTGCCTGGAACAGTGTCTGCTGTACGGTGAGTTAATAGATAATTGTTGAATCAATCAATCTGTAACCAAAATAAAAATAAATGGTGGATAGATTAATATTTTTAAACTCTTTCCCAGAGGATAGTGAAATATAAATAATTTGGTATTTTAGCAATAGATCTGAAACCGAAAAGAAAGAAAACGTAATCTGTAAACTCTACCAAAGAAAAAGAATCTTCTCACTGTAAGTCAGGAGAGCCTTGGTTAAGTTTCAAACTAGAAATCACCTTTATACTTTATCTGCAGCATTGGGCTGCATATCATGATGATCGGTAGCCTCCAAAGGCTTTTGAAATATGTACCAAGCTCCAAACTTCTCAGCACAACAAACTCCAAATTTATGTCCACTTCAGCCTTTGCCATTTCAGTGATAATTTACTACTTGGGTTAGAGATAATAAGTAAATACTATATATTTCTGCTCACTTACATGGACAAGAGCTTTCAATGACTAGCATATCATTTATTTTATTATACTGTAGCTCTAGCCAAACATTCTTATCCTCTCACACCACATTTGCATTCAGTGATTTAATATAAATCAATGCTTTTTCCTTGCCTCTTTCTTTTGGATCAGAGTGCTTACTGATCATTTTATTTTTCTGGAGGGAGGTTGAAGGTTGAAGAGCATACATGTACAAGTATGGGATGTATGTTTGAAAGAGGGGACATGAAGTAGAGAGGATATCTACAGGTATATAATGGAAAGCTTTTGACTTGGCCTTTTGGATTACAGAAAGAATGTCATTGATACACACTTCTTCCCTAACAGTTCATTCTGTTAAATGAATAATATTCTCTAAAAATGTCCCACTTACAAATCATTTGATGTATGCCTCTTTACAGATGAAATTGCTCCAATACAGAAAGTGAGGTAGAAAAACTTGTATAATAGCCAGAAAAAGTTGTCATCCAACCTAACTTGAAAATCTCCAGTAATGAAGAGTGAAGGAACAAACGGAGGAGGGATATAGAGAATGATCCATATTTACGTGATGGCTTTCTTTGTTGTTGTTGATTCATCACCAACACATTCCATCCACTAGCAAGTTCTACATATCCTAACACCAAACCATATCCTGGTCTATTTACTTCATCTCCATTGCTCATGGCCCCCTCTGTGCTCATCAGGCCACTGTCATACCTCACCTAGCATGCTATAATTGTCTCCTTGCTTCCATATTTGCAGTCTAGCAATTGGCTCTTCACATGGCAGTCAAACCAACATTTTCAGAACATAAACCATCTCATATCCCTTGCCTTCATAAAGCATCCCAGTATCCTCCCGTCTCCCCCAGAATCAAATCCAAATTCCCAAGGACCAATATGTTGCCTGACCTCTGTTTACCTTCCCCACCAGCATCCCTGTCACCTTTTCTGTTCCCCAAACGTACTTTTGACTGCCTCAAGGCTTTGATATTTAGTTTCTTCAGCCTACAAAACTCTCCCCCTTATCTTCTATTTGCTGAACCCCAGTCCACCACATAAGTGTTCATTTACTACCCTATAGAGAATTAACCTGTACAGTCACTCTCTGTCCTATTGCCCCGTTTAGCTTCAGGTAAACTTATGACATGAAATTTATTTATTCCCAGATTCATTCATTTTCTTGTGTATTTGTTGACTGTCTATTTTTGCCTCTAAAATCTAAACTTTATAACAGTAAGGCCAGGTCCAGTTTCGCTCACCGCTTCAACTCCAGTTGTCCAGAAAAGTTTCTGACTCACAGAAGCTATCCATTAATGCTTGCTGATTGAGTAAATGAATAAGAATTCTAGTTCAATATAGCAAATTTCTGAAAATCACCTAACTTTTTTATCATGGAATGCGCCATTTAGAAAGTAGTAAATCCCATCATATTTGGCCCTTTAACCTCTGAAAGCACAAATTAACTAGGATAACAATAGCACTTATCACATTGTGTTAAAACTCATAATTTACATGCCCTTCTCCCTAAACTCTGGGCCGTATGATGCCATAGACTGTGTATTATTCAATTCTAGATCTCCTGTGCCTATTATAGTAGAATATTTGTCTATAATGACACATGTTACCAAAAGACCTCATGTTCTGCATAGTAGCAGGGGATGACAAAGCCAATTTTAAGTAAATATTTTTTTTAACCAAAGCACAAACAGAAAAAAAATAACAATTGCCTGTGGAGTTAACTAGGCAGACAGCTTAGTGTAGCTGAATGGTGCCATAGAATATTTTAATAATGTCCAAAAACTTTAAGTAAGGAGTTGTGATAAGTACTGAAACAAAGCACGTGGAAACGGAGATCTCAGTCAGTGAGGCTGATAACGTGGACTTGGAAGGAAGCACAACTTATGCTGGTTGAATAAAGCTGACGGTAAGCCTGTCTAGGGAGGAAGCCCTGTCTGCTTGCATTCAGTTGGAATGATCTAGAAGGGTTCTCACTGCCAGGGCAGTAGCTGAGATGATGGCTTTTTTCTTTTCTGCTATAGGGTATGATCTGTTTACTTTTGTCTGGCTCATTTTGCTTGAGAAAAATCACATGTGAACCAATAAAATTTTGTATAACGCTGACATCATTCCCCTACTTATCAATCAAATATGAACCCTATATAATGGGTAAAATAGACATAGTGGTGGTTGAAAGAATGATTTAACACAAGAAGCATATTTTGGCTTGAAGGGGACCTTCAGAAGTTTTCTTTGGCAGTCAGTGCAACTTGGAAAATAAAAGAGAACATTTAATCGCTTCACCTCAAAATAATGGAGTGTCCCAAGGGACTTACAATCTGAGATATTTTATTTGGAGATCAATGACGCAATGTCTATCTTTTAGGGGGTTTTCTCCTATCATTTTGACATCCTCATAAAGAAGGATGGATTTCATACACACTTCCATTTGATTTTACATTTCTAATGACTAATCTTAGTGTTAATTTTTAAGGAGTTGTGGTACTCCTTTAGAAAATGGCATACTTCTGTATAATTAATATCAGAACACTATGGTTAGTGTTGGTTGTAGAATGCTAACTTAAATGTTATGAACTGATCCTTTTGCGGATATTCTCACCTGCTTTTGAGTAGCTCTTAATAAAATATGACTGATTAAATCAGGATGGATGATGGACTTTGTTGTCGACATTTCAAATTATGAATTGGCTTCACATTCAACATGTTGATTAAACAGAATTCTCCATTATTAAACAGCCCTATGTACAGACTATGCAATATTAAATCCACACATAAATTTTATGATCTAATAAGTGAATTATCTGTAAGCTAATTAAATGTATGAAAACCTAGGTAGGAAAATTAAAATCAAAGAGTAGGTATACATTTGTAAATAGCCACTACTCATTCTTCCAGGTTGAGTGATTAATGCTAACAAGTGAAAGGAATAGTACTTGAGCAAAACTTTTCAGTCATTGCTGTGTTTTAAATGAGAGATTACCGGGACTTCCCTGGCAGTCCAGTGGTTAAGACTCCATGCTTCTACTGCAGAGGGAGCAGACTCCGATCCCTGGTCAGGGAACTAAGATCCCACATGCCACTTGCCAAAAAAAAGAGAGAGAGAGAGATTACAAATTAATAGAAACCTAAATGAAGTTTATGGAGTTCTCCATCATCTTGAGTAAAATTATGTACAGTCAGGTGATTTTAGATATAAATGGTGAAGAAAGCAATGATTCAACACTGAATCATAGACTCTCTGAGTTAAAAGAAATATTATAACTTACTTATTGGAAGCTTCTATCTGATAAATTACTCCCATTTATAAAACCGTCCATATATTTGTGTTTCTTCCCCTTTTGTGTTTCTTCCCCTTTTGTGTTTCTTCCCCTTTTGTGTTTCTTCCCCTTTGTGTTTCTTCCTCTTGTGTCCGGCCTACAGCTAAACATAGTGCAGTCTACTCTCATTAAGCTAGAAAGCTTCAGTTCTTGAAATCACTCTGTATACAAAAGTGTATAAAATGGAGGTATAAAATATATTTCTCCACTTCTCACATTGGCAAAAACAGCAACATAACAAATTGTCAACAGTCACATTAGAACAGGGAGTTAGAAGCATAACTTAGAAGAGGGAACTCTATAAGCACATGATGAATGAGCAAATGCAATGGTGCCCAAACCCTCAAAATTGAGTTCCAGTGGTACACAAGTGAAGCTTAACTTATACAAAGCCATGGGAAATGAAAACAAGTATTACTGAAGGTGATTGCACTCCAGGTATGATCTCTCAAGTCTGGGCTGGAGAGGAGCTAGTATGAGCTTGCATTTGTACTTCTCAGAGGAAGGGAAGATTCAATATGCACACACACATGCTCTTTACAGTCTTGTTACAACATTGCCTCATGACGCGTTTGCAGCCAACTACAACCTTTTCTTGCACAGACTGCTATCGCTGTTTGAGTCTATCTTCTCCTTATTGGCTTTTTTTTCTTTTCTTTTGCTTTGATTTTTTTTCCTTCTTAATTCAAATATGTTGATCCTTACTATACTTCATTTTATTAGGATCAAATTATTATTTCAACATATTGGTGTGGAATTGGATCTCAACACTACTAGTCAAAGTGTTTTTTTTTATTATTTTGCTTTGAGCCACTCAGGATGTCAATGGCCTCAGCCAAAGCACTGGTAAAATTAGGATGAGATCGGAAAGAAACCAGAGATTTTTAGCTAGGGACTCTGTTCTAAAATGATCAATTTCTATTTATTACATCAAATCTGAGTATATACTGTTGATATTTCTACGAGGGAAGTGATCTGGGGAAAAACAAATTAAGGTAGAGTCAAATGTAATCTGTTAGTCATCTACTAGTAATAATGACATTATGAACCTCATTCAATTTTATGTGCTACTTTGCCCACGTTTTCTAGACATATTTGTTGCCTCATCCTTGGAGGATTAAAAATAATAAACACACATTGTAAATTAACTATAGTTCAATTAAAAAAATAATACCCTACCTCACATTGTTCACGAAAGACGTCATATGTGATTTCTTGTATGATACTCCTGATTCTCATGCCCTTATTCAGGGTACCACAGGGCACCAGTGGCAGCTGACCATCACTGGGTATCACATGAGTCATGCATTTCTAAACAGACTTCTCAGTAAAATTATTTCCTTTATTATTTTCACCAGGCATGCTGAAAATAGATGCTTTTGTAAGCTTTTCAATGAAGCAAAGAGAGAACTCCTGAAGGCTAAGATAGTTTTGACAGTGTGATTCATTTTTTCAAGCCATAGGCACTGAAAGAATAAAAAAAACAAATAAACAAAACCTGTCAGGTTAGCTGTCAAATATAATTAGACTATAATGGCTGCTATGAGACCTCAGTTTATTTCCAGCACTGGAGCTGGAGCAGCACTTCGCTGTAATTGTGCCAGTGGTGGGTTTAACAGGCTGGGCATGGAAATCTGATTGATGGGACAGTCCTTTCTTTTTACACCCGAATAATATGCTAACAGTTCTCCTGACAAAGATGGCCCAGAAATTAAGGTTTGGTGTAGAGCAGTGTAAAAGGTATGCCCTTTACGATCAGGAGGCTAAAGTTCTCATCTTTTCTCTGCCACCACCTAGCTTGGTAACTTTAGGCTGGACATTTGAACATGATGTGTCTCCATTTTCACATCTATAGAATGAGGGGCTTGAACTGAATTATCTCCTTTCAGGACAGCTTTAAATTCTTTTATACCATTCATTATCTGGGAGCCTTAAAATCAGTCAGGCATTAAATAGAGACTATTCAATTCACTGCAGTTTTATTTTACCTTTCATTGGACATTTTGTCTGTGATGGAAATCAATATTATTTTTGCTCTTGATATAGGAATATTAGAAGCTAGAGAGGGAAGTAAGGAAGAGGTGGCAAAAGTTGGTGAGAAAAACAAAAAAGATTCAAAGATGCCTTTTTCCTTCATGAATCCAGAAATACCATGGGGCCCATGTAATTAACAGATCTCTAATTATTATACACAATTGGGAGAGGAAAAAATTCTTGCTGTTGTATGTTACTGAATTAAAATATTTAAAGTCTATAAACCCAACAGCCGTCCCTTTTCTCCTTCCTTGCTGATATTATGCCTTGCTGGTGGACCTGATCCAAAGAGGTCTGTGAGAGCCAATTGCTCAGTTTCCAGGAGTTTTGCAAACCATTTTTAAAACATAGACATTGTTAAAAACCAAGTTACATAAACTCACAATTGATTACTTTAAAAACAAGGGAATAAAAGGTCAAAACTCATCATTTCCAAGTATCTTACTACCTTGTCCTATTATCTTTGCTCCTGTGTTTTTCTACATTTATTGCATCCGTATAGTGGAAATTATATATAGTGGTATGCTACTTACTACTGCACATCGCTTCTTGGTCCCATATGGAGGATGTCATGTTGGTAGCATGAACTTAGCTAAGCTGGGAGTATTTACACCAAGGAAATAGGCAAATGCTATAAATCAAGAATTAATAAGTTTTTTGATTGTCTAGACCTAAGAGAGTGATGGAAAAATGTTAATAATGTAAATTAAATTTTAAAATGTCATGTCAATAGCAATTATACTGTGAAAACTGTAAAACATTGCGGAAATCTTGCTGGTATTCAAAGATTCAGCAAAGATGTCCTCACATCATTGATAAACAGGTGAACTTTTTTTTTTAATACATCTTTATTAGGGTATAATTGCTTCACAATGCTGTGTTAGTTTCTGTTGTACAACAAAGTGAATCAGCCATATGCATACATATATCCCCATATCCCCTCCCTCTTGAGCCTCCCTCCCACCCTCCCTATCCCACCCCTCTAGGTCGTTGCAAAGTACCGAGCTGATCTCCCTGTGCTATGCAGCAGCTTCCCACTAGCTAACTATTTTACATTTGGTAGTGTGTATATATGTCGATGCTACTCTCACTTCGCCCCAGCTTCCTCCCACCCACCGTCCTCAAGTCCATTCTCTATGTCTGTGTCTTTATCCCTGCCCTGCCACTACGTTCTGACGTACATCATCTGTGTGGTTTCACTTTCGCATCATTCTTTAACTCAAATGAAATTAGCAATTAACATTCAAGGTGAACTACTCTCAGGAGCTGCAACCACAGTTTGGCTACAGATATAATGTTTCGAAAAAGTCAGTGGACACATTTTGTGTG
Organism: Tursiops truncatus; assembly: GCF_011762595.2. Lineage (NCBI taxonomy): Eukaryota > Metazoa > Chordata > Mammalia > Artiodactyla > Delphinidae > Tursiops > Tursiops truncatus. The sequence continues at coordinate 88,091,659 of NC_047043.1, read as the reverse complement.
TATCAATTAGGTATATGGAATTTACAGTAAAGAATACTGTATAGATTATTATCAATTATTTGTAAATAGTGTACTATACATCCTTTATATCAATGAAATTTATGATACACTTATATATGTATAAACATGTGCCCTCCCTTCAGAAAGCCATTTGTTAAACATTTACCGCATTACCAGCCTTCAAAATTGAATGTAAAATCAACAGAAAGTTGTATTCCCAGTTCCCATTGCAACTAGGAATGGCCATTTATCCCAGTTCTGCCCAATTACAGTAAAGTGAACTTGTTTGAAGGCCTCTGAGAAGTATTTTATTAATGGGTAGAAAGGAAGAGTTGTATGAGAAGAAAGTCCCTGCCTCTTCTATCCTGCCTTAAATATTTTTTTAGAAGTTATATGCTATTAGCTGCAGCAGCCATTTTGTGACTATGAGGGGAAGATTAAGAGAGTCATATAGAAGTTATCTGGAGCTCTGATATGAAAAAGTCACTAAAACCATCCTTGGAATTACCTCTCTCTCTATTTCTTTTTGAGATTTATTAATTCCTATTAACTCATTTCTTGAGTGCATCTCAAGAAAGCTCCTCCTAAACATACATGATTCCGTACCTACGTTGCCACATTGATGTCTTGTGTGTGTGTATGTGTGTGCGCATGTGGGCTTCAAGCCACACCATTCTTTTTACTCGATTATACTCTTTTCTTGGGCCATTGCAAAGGTCAGCCACTCTGGCTGTAACACTTCCAAACCCTCCTCATTTCACCATCAGTGTTAAACTGTACAAATCTTTCATCTGAAGATCACTTCCTTAGAGAAGCATTCCCAACCCCATGTCTCCCGTATCCTTATTTGTTATTATTTATTGTTCGGAAAGAGTGTCTTTTCTTCTGTAGCATTTATCTCAGTTTTATATTTTACATTCATTTGTATAATTATTAATTAATAATATCTGACTTTATTATTTTTATTAATAATCTTTTATTCCTTTTATTAATAGTATGACTAACTGCATTTTTACTTAACTAATATCTTAACTTATTTATGACTCTCTCATCCCTGAAATAAATTTTAAACTTAGAAACTTCCAGGAAACACCACATAATTTCTTATTATTCACTGGCTCCTCCTTCTCAACCCCCTTTGATGAATCCATATCAGCTCCTTAATCTCTTAACATCAGTGTGTCCCACTGCACAGTCATTATATCTCTCCATTTCTTGATACATCACTCAGTCCCTTTGGGATCTCATGCAATCTAATTTGTTTAAATAATATCTATGATGACAACAGCCCAGACTTGTACTTCCAACTATAGCCTAATGGATATCTTCACTGGGAACTGAAAAGCAACATGTTCAAACAAAACTCCTGATCTGTTTCCACTCTCCTCTCTCCTCCAAAGCCTTCTCCATCCGTACTCTCTCCCATCTCAATTAAACGTACATCTATTTGTCCAGCTATTCAGGCCAAATCATTTTGAGTTAACCCTGATTTATCTCTTGCTCTCTTATTCCAGGTCCTATTGATAAGTCAATCCCATCAGCTGTATCTTCAAACTATGTAGAATGCACCCACATCTCCCCAGCTCCATCATTGCTGTCCTGGTCCAGTCTTTATCACATCTCACTTGGATTATTGCAGTTGTCTTCTAACTGGTTTCCCTTCTTCCTCTTTACTCCATTTCAGGTTCTTCTCTATATAGCAGAATTTGGCTTTTACTCTGATTGAGAAAGGGAGGCTTTGGGGTATTAAGACAAAGCCTTTACAATGGCTTCTAAGAACCCAAAAACTCTGGTTCCCTATCACTCTCTGGTCTCATCTGCTACCGGTATCTCTCTTGCTCAATTTACCATTGAACCACCAGGCATCCTCCAAACTGAGGCCTGTGCACTGGCTACTTCTTCTGCCAGAAATCTGTCAGAGAGCTACGTGGCTCACTCCCTCACCGCCTTCAAGTTGTTCCTCAAGTATAACCATCTCAGGAAAGCCTTTATTGGTCACGTTTCAAAAAATTGAATACCTCCAGGTCCTGACACTCCCTTCTCTGCTTTATTTCCTTTCTAGCACATTTTGTCTTTTTATATAATGTACAGATTACTTATTTATTTTTTCTTATGATTCTCCATAACAAGAATGTAAGTTCCATACAAATAGGGATCTTTGCGTGTTTTTTACAACTTAGAGCTTAAAACAACTTTGTACACAGTAGCTGTCCAATAAATACTAGTTCAGTTAAAAAAAAAAGCCAGAATTATGTTGTAGTTGTTGTTGTTATTGACACAGAGACACAAAGTGAGCAAATGTTGTTGGAAAAATGATGCCAATAGACTTGCTGTATGCAGGGTTGCCACAAAGCTTCAATTTGTAAAACATGCAGCATCTGTGAAGTGCAATAAGATGGGGTATAACTTTGTTGTGTGTTGGCCTGTACTGATGAGCCTTTTCATTTTGTAATTTTCACATATCTAGTTGTGGCCTTTTCTTTTTGCTTAGAGAATCCTTTAACATTTCTTTTAAAGCTGGTTTGGTAGTTCTGAATTCTTTTAGCTTTTGCTTGTCTGTAAAACTTTGATCTCTCCACCAAATATGAGCAAAGCCTTGCTGGGTAGAGTATTCTTGGTTGTAGGTTTTTCCCTTTCATCACTTTAAACATATTGTGCCACTTCCTTCTGGCCTGCAGAATTTCTCCTGAAAAGCCAGAGGTGACCTTATGGGAGTTTCTTTGTATGTTATTTGTTGCCTTTCCCTTGCTGCTTTTAATATTCTCTCCTTATCTATAATTTTTTCCATTTTAATTACAGTGTGTCTTGGTGTGTTCCTCTTTGGCTGTATCCTATATGGGACTCTCTGGGATAGCTGGACTTGGATGACTGTTTCCTTTCTCAGGTTAGGGAAGTTTTTAACTATTAAATCTTCAAATATGTTCTCAGCCCCTTTCTCTCTCTCTTCTCCTTCTGGGACCCTTATAATGCAAATATTAGTGTGCTTGATGTTGTCCCAGAGGTCTCTTAAACTGTCCTGTTTTCTTTTCATTCTTTTATCTTTTTTTTTTTCTGTTCACCATCAGTGATTTCCACTACTCTGTCTTCCATTCCTCTGTACCATTTAGTCTACTGTTGATTCCCTCTAGTATTTTTCATTTCATTTAGTATATTCTTCATCTCCGGTTGTTCTTTATACTTTCTCTTTGTTAAAACCTTCTAACTTCTTGCTCTATGCATCTCATTTTCCCTAAGTTGCTGTTTTTATTTTTATGTATGTGGTAGGTTGGTTACGTTTCCCAAAGCTGGAGAAGTGACCTTCTGTAGGAGACATCCTACGCGTCCCAGCAGTGCACTCCCCTCTCGTCACGTCACCCGAGCTCTATGCTCTAGGGGTTCCCCCATGAGGGCTTTGCGAGTCCTCTTTCTGTGGAAGGCTGACTATGTGGGTGTCTGGTAGGCTTCGTCCAGCTGGTTGCCAGGCCCTGCCTTGTGCAGAGGCTGCCACCTGCTGGTTGGTGGGACTGGGTCATGAAACCACTGACTTGGGGAACCACAGGCCCCGACCAACCCATCCAGGCTAGTTCTGGCTCATTGGTGGGTAGACTCAGGGTCCAGAAAAGTCTGGGGCTGTTGCCCGCCCACCTGTGGGTGAAGCCAGGTCTTAGGGTTAGTGTCAGACTACTAGCAGGCAAAGCTGGATCCTGGAGTCTGGTTGCAGGGCCCCGGGATCCCAGAGCTGGTGTCAAGTTTCTGGGTGGGCGGGGCAGGGGGGTTGCGCAGGGTCCAGTGTGTCCCGAAGCTTGTGTTGGCCTGCTCGTGGGCAGGGCCCCAGTCCAGCTGGTCTCAGGACAGTATCTGGCCTGCTGTGAGCCCGAGTCAGGACTGTGGTTTTCCTGAACGTGATGTCTGCCCCCTGGTGGTTGAGCCTGATCCAGAGGCTAGAGTAGGCTCCCTGGAAGGCAGTGACAGGGCCTAGGGGATTCTGGGACTGTTGCCTGCCCATTGGTGGGTAGAGCTGGGTCCTGGGCCCTCTGGTGGGCAGGGCTGTGTCTAGAGGAGGCTGTGTGCACAGGAGGACTTAAGGCAGCCTGTCTGCTGATGGGTGGGGCTGTGTCCCCATCCAGTTAGTTGCTTGGCGTGAGGCGTCCCAGCACTGGCACCTGCAGGCTGTTGGGTGGGGCCAGGTCTCGGTGCTAAGGAGGTAGAGGGAGGAATCCATAGCACCTGCACCAAGTAAAAGGAAATTCCAAGAACGTCTGCTGCCGGGGTCCACATCTGCAAGAGGAGCCCTGGCACCGACCCCTGTTCCTTCAGGAAATTCTAAGACCAGCAGGTAGGTCTAGCCAAGCCTCCTATCAAATTACTCCTTTTGCCCTGGGCTCCGGAGGGTGTGAAATTTTGTGTGTGCCCTTTAAGAGTGAAGTCTATTTCTCCCATCCTTTGGGACTCACAAAATTAAGTCCAGCTGTCCTTCAGAGCTGAATGCTCTGGGGGCTTGTCTTCTGGTTCAGGACCCCCAGGCGGGGGAGTCCGGCGTGTGGCTCAGACCTCTCACTCCTGTAGGAGAATGTCTACAATGTAATTACTCTCAGTTTGTGGGTTGCCTACTCGGGGATATGGGACTTGACTATATCACGAGTCCGCGCATCCTACATGTTTTGTTGTGGTTTCTTATTTATAACTTTAGTTGTAGAAGATCTCTTCTGTTAGGTTCTGGTCTTTTCCATCAGTGGTTATTCTGCAAACAGTTGTGATTTGGGTGTGCCTGTGAAAGGAGGTGAACACACTGTCTTTCTACTTGCCATGTTTTTTACATCCAAAACTATGTTTTACTCCACAATTATCTATCCCAAGTGCTGAACTTAGCATACGACCCATAATAGACTCTTTTTTTCTTTAACATGTTTATTGGATATAATTGCTTTACAATGTTGTGTTAGTTTCTGCTGTATCACAAAGTGAATCAGCTATACGTATACCCATATCCCCTCCCTCTCTCATCTACCTCCCCCGCTCCCCTCACACCCCTCTAGGTGATCACAAAACACTGAGCTGATCTCCCCTTGTGATACAGCTGCTTCCCACTAGCTATCTATTTTACATTTGGTAGTGTATATATGTCAATGCTACTCTCTCACTTCGTCCCAGCTTACCCTTCCCCCTCCCCGTGTCCTCAGGTCCATTCTCTAGTTCTGCATCGTTATTCCTGTACTGCCCCTAGATTCATAAGAACATTTTTTCTATTTTTTTTTTAGATTCCATATATACGTGTTAGCATATGGTATTTGTTCTCTTTCTGACTTACTTCACTCTGTATGACAGACTCTAGGTCCATCTACTTCACTACAAATAACTCAATTTCGTTTGCTTTTATGGCTGAATAATATTCCATTGTATATATGTGCCATATCTTCTTTATCCATTCATCTGTCGATGGACACTTAGGGTGTTCCCATGTCCTGACTATTATAAATAGAGCTGCAATGAACATTGTGATACATGACTCTTTTTGCATTATGGTTTTCTCAGGGTATATGCCCAGTAGTGGGAATGCTGGGTCGTATAGTAGTTCTATTTTTAGTTTTTTAAGGAATGTCCATATTGTTTTCCATAGTGGCTGTATCAGTTTACATTCCCACCAACAGTGCAAGAGTGTTCCCTTTTCTCCACACCCTCTCAAGCATTTATTGTTTGTACATTTTTTGATGATGGCCATTCTGACTGGTGTGAAGTGATACCTCATTGTAGTTTTGATTTTCATTTCTCTAATGATTAGCAATGTTGAGCATCCTTTCGTGTGTTTGTTGGCAATCTGTATATCTTTGTTGAAGAAATGTCTATTTAGATCTTCTGCCCATTTTTGGATTGGGTTGTTTGTTTTTTTGATATTCAGCTGCATGAGCTGCTTGTATATTTTGGAGATAAATCCTTGGTCAGTTACTTCATTTGCAAATATTTTCTCCCATTCTGCAGGTTGTCTTTTCGTCTTCTTTCTTTAATCCATTTTGAGGTCTTTAATCCATTTTGAGGATATTTTTGTGTACAGTGCTAGGGAGTGTTTTAATTTCATTCTTTTACATATAGCTGCCCAGTTTTCCCAGCACCACTTATTGAAGAGGGTATCTTTTCTCCATTTTATATTCTTGCCTCCTTTGTTAAAGATAAGGTGACCATATGTGCATGGGTCTATCTCTGGGCTTTTTGTCCTGTTCCATTGATCTATATTTCTGTTTTTGTGCCAGTGCCAGACTGTCTTGATTACTGTAGGTTTGTAGTATAGTCTGAAGTCAGGGAGCCTGTTTCCTCCAGCTCCATTTTTCTTTCTCAAGACTGCTTTGACAGAAGATATACAGATTGCCAACAAACTCATGAGAGAATGCTCAACATCATTAATCATTAGAGAAATGCAAATCAAAACTACAATGAGATATCATCTCACACCAGTCAGAATGGCTATCATCAAAAAATCTACAAACAATAAATGCTGCAGAGGGTGTGGAGAAAAAGGAACCCTCTTGCACTGTTGGTGGGAATGTAAACTGATACAGCCACTATGGAGAACAGTATGGAGGTTCCTTAAAAAACTAAAAACAGAACTACCATACGACCCCGCAATCCCACTCCTGGGCATATACCCTGAGAAAACCATAATTCAAAAAGAGTCATGTAACACAATGTTCATTGCAGCTCTATTTACAATAGTCAAGACATGGAAACAACCTAAGTGTCCATCAACAGATGAATGGATAAAGAAGATGTGGCACATATATATTATGGAATATTATTCAGCCATTAGAACAAAGGAAATTGAGTTATATGTAGTAAAGTAGATAGACCTAGAGTCTGTCATACAGAGTGAAGTAAGTCAGAAAGAGAAAAACAAATACCATATGCTAACACGTATATATGGAATCTAAAAAAAAAAATAGAAAAAATGTTCTTATGAATCTAGGGGCAGGACAGGAATAACGATGCAGAACTAGAGAATGGACCTGAGGACACGGGGAGAGGAAGGGTAAGCTGGGACAAAGTGAGAGAGTAGCATTGACATATATACACTACCAAATGTAAAATAGATAGCTAGTGGGAAGCAGCTGCACAGCGCAGGGAGATCAGCTCGGTGCTTTGTGACCCACTAGAGGAGTGGGATAGGGAGTGTGGGAGGGAGGGAGACGCAAGAGGGAAGAGATATCGCATATATGTATATGTATAGCTGATTCACTTTGTTATAATGCAGAAACTAACACACCATTATAATCCAATTATACTCCAATAAAGGTGGTAAAAAAATAAATGAAAAATTTTTAAAAGTAAATAAATTACTTAATTAAAAAGAGAAACAGTTTGCTTTGGCTATTGGGGGTCTTTTGTGTTTCCATACAAATTGTGAAACTTTCTGTTCTAGTTCTGTGAAAAATGCCTGTGGTACTTTGATAGGGATTGCATGGAATCTGTAGATTGCTTTGGGTAGTAGAGTCATTATCACAATCTTGATTCTTCCAATTCAAGAACATGGTATATCTCTCCATCTGTTTGTATCATCTTTAATTTCTTTCATCAGTGTCTTATAGTTTTCTGAATATAGGTCTTTTGTCTCCTTAGGTAGGTTTATTCCTAGGCATTTTATTCTTTTTGTTGCAGTGGTAAATGGGAGTGTTTTCTTAACTTCACCTCCAGATGTTTCATCTTTAGTGTGTAGGAATGCAAGAGATTTCTGTGCATTAGTTTTGTATCCTGCTACTTTACCAAATTTATTGATTAGCTCTAGTAGTTTTCTGGTAGCATATTTAGGATTCTCTATGTATAGTATCATGTCATCTGCAAACAGTGACAGTTGTACTTCTTTTCCAATTTGGATTCCTTTTATTTTTTTTCTTCTCTGATTGCCATGGGTAAAACTTCCAAAACTGTGTTGAATAATAGTGGTAAGATTGGACATCCTTGTCTTGTTCCTGATCTTATAGAAAATGGTTTCAGTGTTTCACCATTAAGAATGATGTTGGCTGTGGGTTTGTCATATATGGCCTTTATTATGTTGAGGTAAGTTCCCTCTATGCCTGCTTTCTGGAGATTTTTTTTTATCATAAATGGGTGTTGAATTTTGTCAAAAGCTTTTTCTGCATCTATGGAGATGATCGTATGGTTTTTCTCCTTCAGTTTGTTAATATGGTGTATCACATTGATTTGCTTATATTGAAGAATCCTTGCATTCCTGGGATAAACCCCACGTGATCATGGTGTAGGATCCTTTTAATGTGCTGTTGAATTCTGTTTGCTAGCATTTTGTTGAGGATTTTTGCATCTATGTTCATCAGTGATATTGGCCTGTACTTTTCTTTTTTTGTGACATGTTTGTCTGGTTTTGGTATCAGAGTGATGGTGGCCTCACAGAATGAGTTTGGGAGTGTTCCTCTCTCTGGTATATTTCGGAAGAGTTTGTGAAGGATAGGTGTTAGCTCTTCTCTGAAAGTTTGATAGAACTTGCCTGTGAAGCCATCTGGTCCTGAGCTTTTGTTTGTTGGAAGATTTTTAATCACAGTTTCTCAGTGCTTGTGATTGGTCTCTTTATATTTTCTATTTCTTCCTGGTTCAGTCTCAGAGGTTGTGCTTTTCTAAGAATTTGTCCATTTCTTCCAGGTTGTCTATTTTATTGGCATAGAGTTACTTGTAGTAATCCGTCATGATTCTTTTATTTCTGTAGTGTCAGTTGTGACTTCTCCTTTTTCATTTCTAATTCTGTTGATTTGAGTATTCTCCCTTTTTTTCTTGATGAGTCTGGCTAGTGTTTTATCAATTTTGTTTATCTTCTGAAAGAACCAACTTTTTGTTTTATTGATCTTTGCTATTGTTTGCTTCATTTCTTTTTCATTTATTTCTGATCTGATCTTTATGATTTCTTTCCTTCTGCTAACTTTGGTGTTCTTTTGTTCTTCTTTCTCTAATTGCTTTAGGTGTAAGGTTAGGTAGTTTATTTGAGATATTTCTTGTTTCTGGAGGTAGGATTGTATTGCTATAAACTTCCCTCTTAGAACTGCTTTTGCTGCATCCCATAGATTTTGGGTCGTTGTGTTTTTATTGTCATTTGTTTCTAGGTATTTTTTTCTTTCCTCCTTGATTTCTTCAGTGATCTCTTGGTTATTTAGTAGTGTACTGTTTAGCCGCCACGTGTTCTTATTTTTACAGTTTTTTTTCCTGTAACTGATATCTAGTCACATAGCATTGTGGTCAGAAAAGATACTTGATACGATTTCAATTGTCTTAAATTTACCAAGGCTTGATTTGTGACCCAAGTTGTGACCTATCCTGGAGAATATTCCTTGAGCACTTGAGAAGAAAATGTATTCTGTTGTTTTTGGATGGAATGGCCTGTAAATATCAATTAAGTCCATCTTGTTTAATGTATAATTAAAGCTTGTGTTTCCTTATTTATTTTCCTTTTGGATGATCTGTCCATTGGTGAAAGTGGGGTGTTAAAGTCCCCTACTATGATTGTGTTACTGTTGATTTCCCCTTTTATGGTTTTAGCATTTGCCTTATGTATTGAGGTGCTCCTATGTTGGGTGCAAGAATATTTACAATTGTTGTTATCTTCTTCTTGGATTGATCCCTTGGTCATTATGTATATTGTCCTTCTTTGTCTCTTGTAATAGTCTTTATTTTAAAGTCTATGTTGTCTGATATGAGAATTGCTACTCCAGCTTTCGTTTGATTTGCATTTGCATGGAATATGTTTTTCCATCCCCTCACTTTCAGTTTGTATGTGTCCCTTGGTCTGAAGTGGGTCTCCGGTAGAGAGCATATATATGGGTCTTGTTTTTGTATCCATTCAGCCATTCTATGTCTTTTGGTTGGAGCATTTAATCCATTTACATTTAAGGTAATTATCAATATGTATGTTCCTATTACCATTTTCTTAAAGGTTTTGTATTTGTTTTTGTGGGTCTTTTTCTACTCTTGGGTTTCCCACTTACAGAAGGTTCTTTAGCATTTGTTGTAAAACTGGTTTGGTGGTGCTGAATTCTCTTAGCTTTTACTTGTCTGTAAAGCATTTAATTTCTCCGTCAAATGTGAATGAGCTCCTTGCTGATAGAGTAGTCTCGGTTGTAAGTTCTTCCCTTTCATCACTTTAAATATATCGTGCCACTCCCTCTGGCTTGTAGAGTTTCTGCTGAGAAATCAGCTGATAACCTTATGGGAGTTCCTTTGTATGTTATTTGTTATTTTTCCCTTTAAGAAATGAGTTTAAGTCATTTCTGCCTTGAGTCACGTGTACTGTATCCAGATGGTGTGAACACCACAGTGCTCTCTCAGGGCTGCCTCCTTGAAGTAGCTCCCACTGTGGAAACTCCCATAATTGACTCAATAAATATTTTTTTTTAATGAATGAAAGAACGGGCTACTCTTTAGAGATTGCCTGATAGACCTTTGATGGCTGATTAATTATTTATGTCGTGTGTCTCTTGGACTGCTCAAGGTGATTCTGATGCAGGGTACTTGAAGATGGTACTTGCTGAAACAGTGAGATAAGGATAGGGAAGAAAGATAGAAAGAGGGGAAAATCCCTTTTGTGACTTCTTTGGTCATTTCACTTTATCCTAGGGTTTCTGCTTGAGTTTCGATAGAAACACATGATGCCAGTAAACATCAGCAACATGTGTTTTGCATCTTGGCTGTTATTGCTTAGTAATGAATGTGAGACACCTCCCACAAATCCACAGGGTGTCTTTGCCAGAAAAGAACAGACGACCACCTGCAGCTTTTCATCTACCATCATCCGCTTCCACGCCTGTTTAATACAGCATCAGTTCTCACGTCAGATCAAGAATGAATCTGTGTTCGACTTCATGTGCCTGTATTTAAGGGACACATTTTTATATTTGAGGGTGAAGTTTTAATTTTCTTAAACTTACCAAATTAATGGTTGGCTATCATAAAATATCTATACTTTTCTTACTGAATTATAATCTTTTCTTCCTCACATCGTTGCTCATTTCCTTTTCTTCCTTTTCTTCTCTCCTGTCACCCCGGCCCCCTCCTCAGCTCTCTTTTTGCTTCCCTTCTTTCTTTCCTTCCTCTCTTGTCCTCTAGTGAAACTGTGGACATGTGAGTGTATGGATGACAGCAGGCACCAGCATCTTCCATGTTATACCCAGGGTTCTGAGCACAGCATGCCTTTGGCCCAGGCAGGTGGAGGAGCTGAGAGAAGCAGGCTAGCCATCTGGAGATGAACATATGGGTGGTGTGGCATACATTCTCACACTTGGCGGCTGGGAAGATCGGAAATAGAAAGTGGAGGTTTGACTCCTCTTAATCAAATAAACAACAAAAAAGGAATTTGAAAGGGGTACCAATGTGGAAGGATCCTAATTTTAAAAGGAAGCATGGGTTTCCTAAATTTTCAATTAAGGCAGAATTTTTAAGCTTTAGAGATATTTCCACTTTTATATAACTAATGAATGACTTTCTTCTTTTTAATCTTATCATCATTATTTTAATAGCTACTATATTAGCAGCATAATCAAATACTAGTTGTTTAGTACAGTAGTTCCATAAATTGTAAGATTAAAAGAATCACTTAGGGAATTTTTATTCCTTCCTGCTGATAGCCAGATTCCAACTCAGACAAACTGAAACAGAATCTTCGACAGTGAGTACAGAAGAGGTACAAAATAGGGTGAAAAATGGAGTAGTTTTTTTTTTTTTTTTTTTTTTTTTTTTTGTGGTACGCAGGCCTTTCACTGCTGTGGCCTCTCCTGCCATGGAGCACAGGTTCTGGATGCGCAGGCCCAGCGGCCATGGCCCACGGGCCCTGCCGCTCGGCGGCACGTGGGATCCTCCTGGACCGGGGCACAAACCCGCGCTCCCCGCATCGGCAGGCGGACTCCGAACCACTGCACCACCAGGGAAACCCTGGAGTAGGTTTTTTTTTAAAAAAAAAAAACCCTCCCTAGATTTAGTCTAACCATTAACCAAATTTGGTATATTTATAAAAAATTCTGGGGCTTCCCTGGTGGCGCAGTGGTTGAGAGTCCCCCTGCCAATGCAGGGGACGCGGGTTCGTGCCCCGGTCCAGGAGGATCCCACGTGCCGCGGAGCGGCTGGGCCCGTGGGCCATGGCCGCTGGGACTGCGAGTCCGGAGCCTGTGCTCTGCAACGGGAGAGGCCACGGCAGTGAGAGGCCCGCGTTCCGCAAAAGAAAAAAAAAAAAAAAAAAAAAATTCTGGCGTTGGACTCAGGAGTGCTGTTTTACTTCTAACTTTGATCTTTGCCAGAGATTTAGGCAAATAACTTTGGTTTCTTGGGACTCCATTTCCTCACCTCAAAAACAAAAAGATCAAAATAAAAGACCTCTATATTCAGATATTCTGTGATGAGATTTATAATTCTATTTTTACTATAGTTGAAATCGAGTCAAATGGATAAAATAGAAGTGTTGTATTATACACTAAAACATATTGAGAATTATGTCAAATAATGTAATAAGTTGCCTGGTAAAACAGATTAGAGTAGTGGTCTTATAATTATTAGCAATGTTTCCATGATGGCTATTTTATTAGCTAATCTACTCTCTACAAAATTGAATGAACAGGGGAGTTAAGTGATATGTATAGAGAAAAATAAATTTTTTTACTTAGAGTATTGGGTTTATTTCTGGTCACATCATTTTCAGAGTTTTTTGTATTTACCTAGAGAATGAAATCCCTGTTCAAGGAGGAGTGATTAGGGTTTTCTGGGGTCAGAAAACATTTAACGTAAAGGTTGATTGAATAAATGAAGGTCATTATTCTTGAAATGAGGACCTCCAAGTCAGAGTAAGGAGCATGATGCTTTTCCTCAAATATCCAAAGAAACATTAGGTAGAAATTCAGTTACAATTCTTTTATGTAGACTAAAGGAAGTCTACTCATTTCTTCTGTAAATATTTACTGAGTAGATGTTATATGTCAGACCATAATTTAGATGCCATAGATCAGATATTGAGCATAAAGAAATATAGCACCCACCTTTATAGAAATTTTTGGCCAGAACCTAATAAATCCTAGAAATAAATGTATGATAAGTTCTTTGTAGGAGAGAAATTAATCTAGTTAGAGAGGTCAGAAATTGTTTCCTGGGGAAGAAACCATTGAACTGGAATCTGGAATATGAATCAATAAGAAGGAATTAACTTAGCAAAATAATCATTTAGTGCATGTGTATATGTGTGTGTTCTTGAAAGTATGGCTGAATGGAAGAGTGTTGTTTAGGTAGAAGGAACAGCATATGCTAAGGTCTTATAATAGGAGGGACATGGTCTAATTGAGAAACCAAACAGGTGGGAGAGTGTGGGGTGAGTTGAGCCTGTATAAAGAAGCTAAAACATTTAGGATTTCATAGGTCATATGAAATGTGATCAGAATCCACTGAAGTGTTTCATGGGGTGAAGCATGTGACATCATTACATATTTATTTAGATAAGTGCAGCATGAGAATAATTGAAAGAGTTGGAAAAGTGTTGTGGATTAATCAGTTAGAGAGCTTCCACCTCCAGACAAGAAATAGTGAACACTTAGTCTTAAGAAGTGGTAATGGCCACGGAGATGAAGTGAAGTGAGTATATATATATAGGAATTTAAGAATAAAGAGCAACAGAATTTTTTGTTGAACTTTACAGTGAGAGAGAGAAAAGGAAGGGTGTCAAGGATGATTCTGGGGTTTCTGGCTTGTATTGTACAAGCTATGGATAGTGGTGGTTTCCTTGTTCCCTGGCAAGATTACTCTGGAGGAGACCAGGTTTGAAGGCTTGTGTATAGATATTATAGGTTGAATCGAGGCTTGCTGAGCTCATGTGTCATGTTCAAAATTTTTATATCACCAAGTCCTTACACACATACAAAGACTGGGAGAGAAAGGGCAAATGAAGAAAGACCTTTGCAAAAGCAACTTGGCTCTACTTGGTCCTGATCTTGTTTTAAACCAATGCTGAGACAAGCATAAAAGGAGACCTCAGCAAATATTCAGCAAGAATCCAGTGTGACATTACCCAGAGGTCTGCATTCAAGGTTGAAAGTGGTACTCGAAAAAATTTGCTTGTCTGTGGCTTCCTTGCTTGGCCCTAAGCCTCAGTGTCTGCTGGTAATTCAAGCTGTTAATAAAAAGAGTGCAACATTTTCCCCCATATCAACAATGAACTATATAAATAAAACACCATGTGAAGAAATACATAAGGCAAAACAAGTAAAGAAATAGCTGAGAAAGGAGAAAACAAAGTCAGTAAAAGCTATCAATCAGGAATGTTTTAAGAATGTAAACATTCAATATTGAAAAGAAAACAGAAACATATTTGTAGATGTTGTTTAGTATTTGGACAGCCTTCATTAGAATGCTCAGCACAATAAATTTTTTTAGAAAAAACCTTCCTGCATAAATATAGTGTGCCTATGATTTAAACAATTCTCTCTTTGTTATCTGAACTACTAAATAAAATAGCTCCAAATTCCCATTGACTGCCAGGACCTCTCCAAGTTATTTTATCTAAAATAGAAATTGTAGGACACTGTGAAGTTTTACTGTTGATACACAATTCTACCATATCTTCAAGTTTTTAAAATTTTGGTATTGGGCAGTACACTATGCTGTGGGAAAATTATAGCATGTCCTTCTCAAATATCTTGGGTTTATGACAGAAAGACATCACTAAGAAATCAGTCATTCTCCAGGTTGAATCTTTTCCACTTTTGCCTCAGAAATAGTCAGCAACTTCAAGCTTTTAAAATGATGATTTCTTTGGTGGCCTATGGGCTGTTAAATCATGTGAATAATTAATTGATGTAATTAAACACATAAAGCACCACTTGCAAAATTTTGTACTGTGAAAATTAGCTAGGGTTTTACAGTAAATAGGCAATTCATGCCAAAGAATAGAGAAGTAAAGAATACATATTGAAAAAAATTTAAAAAGAATACATATTGAGATTCTGTTTTTTGTGTGATATTACCACAACCAGAGGAAAACTTTTTTTTCTTTGGCCGCGCGTGTGGCTTGTGGGATCTTAGTTCCCAGACCAGGGATCAAACCCTCACCCCCTGCCTTGGATGCGCAGAGTCCTAACCACTGGGCTGCCAGGAAAGTCCCCCATTTTTAAAAAAAAAAAAACTCCTAATTTTATTTTCTTTTATTGATTTGTTTATTTTTGGCTGTGCTGTGCGGCGTGTGGGATCTTAGTTCCCCAATCAAGGATCGAACCCGTGCCCCCTGCATTCGAAGTGCGGAGTCTTAACCGCTGGATCATCAGGGAAGTCCCTGGAAAATTTTTTAATTGTCCCTTTTGGTGGACAAAATAACATAAACATTTATAATACTAATTAATCAGTTGGTATACTTAATACTGAATCAAAAGATTAAGTCCAGTTTTCTGACATACCTTCAGTTGAGAAGGAAGACTTACTACAATGGATTGCAGAGGGAAAAGGTTTTTTTTTAAGAAAAAGGGAAGAGTCATGCTAAGGCCCCTGGCTTCAAGCAAGCTTCTTTTAGATCCCTGCACCCCAAGAGATAAGCTACTCGTTCCCTCAACCAAATCTTCCCTTTCTCCTTCACAACCCCTCAACCACTGCCCCACCATCAAAAGTACCTCAGCCCTGCCATGTTTCCACCGCTTTCTTTCCTCTTATCCTTCATTCTTAAGAGTAGCCATCCTGGTTGATATTAAATTATGCACTTTTTATTTCTTAAACATCCCTTTCCTTCATTAGAAATAAATCTTGTCATGTTTCTGATTATGTTCCTGTTTCTATGAAAAATGACTAGCAGTTTGTAGGGCTCAAACAATATTTTTTGAAAAAATAAGCACTTACGTGCCAGGCACAATCCAAGGTGCTTTATATGTATTTTTCTTATAATTCTTCAATAGGTTTAGCTTATAATAAACACTCAATAAAACTAATTTTGTTAAAATAAAACAAAATATGCTTCCAGTGTAAGGGTGTGCTTGAATTCCAGTTAAATCCACCCAACTCTACTGGTTGAAATATTTCCAAGGACTGATTTATCAATAAATGGCTATTCGGCCAAATTTACTACATTTCCTGCTAAATCTGATCAAACATACTGTTAGTAATAGCAAATATATTTTAAAAGCAAATATATTTCATTTATGGAAGTATCCTTGATTTCTGAAATTCAGTAGGTATGTAATAAATGTCTGTTTAATGAGTGAAATAGTAGCTATATTAGTTTATGTTTGCAGCTACAGTTATAGTTAACTAGGTCCTATGAGAAATATAATACCAAATTGCATTTGTGCCTACTGCCTATGTCTGGGATCAGAGCTCTGCATAGACACTTATATATGGACGCAAATATTCATTAAATATGTTAGTGAAAATACAGTTCAGAGAAAATAGAAGGGATGCAAATAAGTAAATTCTGTGAATGACAACCATCTATAGTAGGTGCTATTGACTAAATTGTGCCCCCCCCATTCAAATGTTAAATCCTGAACTTCCAAACGGATTGTGTTTGGAGATAGGGCTTGTAGGAAGTAATTAAGATTAAATGAGATAGTAAGAGTAGGTGTGTAATCCCATAGGATT
The DNA here is from genome assembly GCF_011762595.2 of Tursiops truncatus. Classification (NCBI taxonomy): domain Eukaryota; kingdom Metazoa; phylum Chordata; class Mammalia; order Artiodactyla; family Delphinidae; genus Tursiops; species Tursiops truncatus. Next base: position 88,075,102 of record NC_047043.1, on the reverse strand, counting down.
TTTGACCTTATAAGAAGAAGAGAGAGCCATCTCTTCCTCTCTTTCCACACATCAACCCACGAAAGACCACGTGAGAACCCAGCAAGAAGGTGGTTGTCTGCAAGCCAGCAAGAGATGTCTCTCCAGGAACCAAAACAATGGACAGACTCCATAACTGTGAGAAAGAAATGTCTGTTGTTTAAGGCCCCCAGTCTATGATATTTTGTTATGTCAGCCTACACGACTAGTATGTTTGGTACTCTTAATTGTCTCCGTTATACTGATGAGGAAATCGAGGCACAGAGATGTTAGGTGTTCTGCCTGAGGTCATACAACTAGGAGGTAAAAGGGCCAGGATCTGAATTTAGCATATATGATTCCAGAGCCCATCCTATTAATCATTTACAGAGCTTCTAGGCATCAAATAAGTAAAAGGGTGCAGATACAAAGAAAACATGCCATGTGGAGAAATCAAAGAGAAATGAACATGAGCCTGGAGAGGCAAGTAAATTCCAAACCAGGCAAGGGCTTTTTAAAAAATGTCCTATTTTCCTCAGGGCAAAAGCAAGTCATTGAAAGGGTTTAAGCAAGGGGGACAGACGATGGGATGATGGATGAGATGTGGATTCTGAAGAGGCCACTCCAGCTATAGCCTATTTGTTAAAAATATTGAAAAGACTTGATCTCAAGAGTGAAATAAAAATGGTCATTTGGAATCTACTTGGAATCCTTATCTTTTCCACAAGTCAGCTTACTGCCTGATATATCACTATAAAGGCAGAACTGTGTTAGTAAGGCAAAGAGGTTTAACTTCTCCAAAGAGGTTAGAAATGTGAGGTTTGCCTGCTTAAGCATCTCAGTTGTGGTAAACAGTGCATTATTTTCCCATTGCTATCATAACAAATTACCACGCAGTTAGCAGCTTAAAACAACTGAAATTTATTATCTTATGGTTTTGTAGGTCTGAAGTCCATGAAAATTGTGGCTAGTCTGGTTCCATTAGTGCTACACAATTGTAGAACAGGGTTGCCATTTCATTGCTGGCTGTCTGATGGGTCATTCATTCTCATCTGCTAGAGCCCATATTTCCAGGTTTTTGGCCCCTTTCAAAGCTGATAATGGTGTCTTCATATCTCTCACATGTTTCTCTTTCTGCCTTATCTCTCCAATGCATCTCTTCTGCCTCAATATTCTGCCTTGATCTTCTGCTTTCAAGGACCCATGTGATTCGAACGGACCCAGATAATCTAAAATAGTCTCCTTAAATTAACATGAGCTGATCAGTAATCTTAATTCTAACTATAAAAGCCCTCCCACAGCGGTAAGTAGATTAATGTTTGTTTAAATAAGCAAAGGATGGGAGTCTTGGGGGGAATGTGCCTACCACACGTGGTCTCCATTTTCTATGTACATATCATTTAGAATTAATTATATAGCATGGACGATGTTTTTGAACTATTTTTTGGTTTAGTTTCAGTCTCTATCAATACACACTTTTTCATTCTTCCTGTAGTCATAAAACAAGAGTTAGATAAACATGTATTCTTTTCAAAGAAATCATAATTTCTAATGCTAAGGGTGGATATGTCATGACTTGTGGAGCCAGTATATAGGGAGAGAGACTGAAAGCCTAGAAGTAAATTTCTTAATATGATAAATTAAGGTATTCCACTCATTCCAATTATCTTTCCAGCAACTCATCATTCTTCTGGGATTTCATTTTTCTATTTCAGATATAAATGACATATTTTATTCAGTCAAAGCCACATTAATAATTTCATAGCAAAATATGACAAAAAACAAGTGCACTTGAGATGATAGATGATAGAAATTGGAAGTAGGGACAAATTCTGATTTCACTTATTTTACTCTCTGTGCCAATACCTCCAGCAATGAAGGGAGCAAGGGTATGTCATGGTAAATATCCGCATCCTAAAGCAAGGAATAATTAGTCAATATTGGTATTTTGTATGAGTCTTCATGCTTCATCTAAATCAATCCTTATAAATGCATTAGGTACTTCAGAGATGCCCTTAAGGCAGCTACCAAATAATATCAGTGATTTTGAAGGAGTTAATAAGTACCCCTTAGGAAGGAGCTTATCTGAAGGTAACTAAGGTATTTGAGAAAATGCTCTAAGATATGATAAATATGGCTAAAAACTAAAAGTGACATTTAATTCTACACACAGATAAAAGAATAAATTAAGTATTACTTAATGGATTCCAAATTTATACTACTTTCCCTCCAGTAAAAAAATAATCAGGTAAGATTTAGTGAACAGCGAAATACCTTTCTAATTTCAAAGAGCTTTGAAAAATAAGTGAACATTCCAACAACTAATAGGGAATTAAGTCTATCTTTCCTTAAACAGAAACAGTAAATCTAGGAGCCAGTATGAACAGTTACTTTTCAGTTTGCCCTACAGTGTTCCTGCAGTCCTATGTCTTATGTTCAGTGTGATCAGCATCTCTATGCTTTCTGTAGGGAATCAGAAAAAATGCAGAGGGAATGCTAATTACATGGTCATTATAGAATTTACAACATGTTGATTGATTACTAGGCACTAACATCTATGCAGATGAGGAACTGAAGGCCAGAAGTTATGAAACACAAGAATGAAAATGAGCTCAAGAATCCCACACGAGTCTTCTCAACTCTGACTCTTTAACCAGTAAGTGGAAAGATCATGAAGTTTAGTTTTGTTTTTTATTTTGGAGTTCATGTTAAACGCGCAGTGCAACTAAAAGGGCATCAAATTACTTCTCACATATTGTATGAATACTGTATATAAGTAGAATAAGTATTTAGAAAGCAGTTGGTGGTGGTGTAGGAAGATGTCCTTTTCCTCAGCCAAATTGGAGTTACATCTACGTTGCCTTAGAAAACATCTACAATGTTTTACCATCAACTAACTTCAAAGGGTGTTCTATTTCCAAAGAGACAGGGAGTTTCTGAGTATGCATTACCTATAATTCTTTTAGAAAGTCCAAATGTAGTCACGTTTATCTTGTGTTTATAGAGAATCACTCATCTTTCATAATACAACTACTTAGCACTGAGAAATGCATAGGTAACTGACAGTATATGTCTTCCAATATAAAATAAAGTTTATATTTTGGGCTTAAAATATGTAGGTCAATTTACCAATATTTTGATAAACAGAGTAGATCCAGCTTACGTCAGACTATGTCTGTGAGGTTTCGTGGAAGTTGCTTGCTTCGAGTCTTACTCATGAAGTTGAAATGATACATAAATATATATCCTTACACCATTTAAATGAAACTCAAGCCCAAGAGTATCTAATGAGCAACGTTTGCAGCCTATAAGGAATTTACTAACACCACTGGAGCCAACCACTTTATAATATACTTGGGCCTCAGTTGTGTCAGAGCTCAGAATAAATCAGGGAGCAAACTGCTGTTTATGCCTTCTGCAATCATCAGCCAAGCTCAGGAGAACAGCCATGTTTACTCATACCATTTTTTGAGTTGTTAATGCCCTTACAAAATAGAACTCTGAAAAAATGATACAGAATCTGAATGAGTACAACTTTAAAACAACCATTTTCTAAAAGAGGATCACATTTAAGAAAAAAAACAAAATTTACAATGCATAAGTTCCATGATTTCCAAATTTGTTATCATTGCTTATTAGTGGATTGAATAAAATCATGGCAACATTTCTAATGGGGTTGAATTCTGTGGAAAATCATACAAAGGGGAAGTGAGGTGTATATGTTAGAAGAAAAAGAGAAGAGATATGTTCTCCTACTTTCAGTGTGGAATAATTTACAGACTCCTAAACATTCTTGCCCAAAGTTCTGCGATGTATTCTGTATAAGCTATCAATTAACAGACAGTTTGATGATATATTAAGCATGTACTCTGAAGGAAATTGTTTTGTTTTGAATCCTGGCTCCACCAATTACTAGGACTGTCATCTAAAGCTGTAAATATGGATAATAAAACATTTGTTTGTGGAACTTGCAAGAGGGCAAAATGTCCCACCCCAAAATGTGTCTCTTTGGCCTGAGGATTATTTTAGGCAGGTTGTTTTTAAGGAAAAAATGCTCATGTAGAGCTTTCGTCTCTCCATTCTCACTGCCTAAAAGAATTTGGACGGAGGACCTATTCCACGGAGGGAGCCATCACTGAAGATGACTATAGTATAATATGAACTAGGTGTGATAGACCAGGAGGAACCTAGAAAAGTCTGTTTCTTAAAATTCCTCTTTGTGTGTACCAAATATTTGCTCTTTTTCACCTTCCTGTGAATTCCCTCCCTTCCCTTTTATTTTTTTTTTTCATTTTTGCATGTTTAATTTTCAGGTTAACAGGATGAACACCATGAATGTAATTAAAAATAGGTTATGTTGTTTTCTTCTATTGACCGATGCTAATGTAAATATGGGGCTTTAGCTCACATTAGTTGCCTTCTTTACTGCAGGGCTGAATTGTTCAGATGAATGAAATCATCTTAAGTTGAAATTTTGGGGGGTGAGGAACTTATAAATTTTATGATGGATTAGCCATTTTGCTGTCCTATTTTTTTTTTTAAACATCTTTATTGGAGAATAATTGCTTTACCATGGTGTGATAGTTTCTGCTTTGTAACAAAGTGAATCAGTTATACATATACATATGTACCCATATTCTTCCCTCTTTTGTCTCCCTCCCTCCCACCCTCCCTACCCCACCCCTCTAGGTGGTCAAAAAGCACCGAGCTGATTGCCCTGTGCTATGCGGCTGCTTCCCACTATCTATCTGTTTTACATTTGGTAGTGTATATATGTCCATACCACTCTCTCACTTTGTCCCAGCTTATCCTTCCTCCTCCCCGTATCCTCAGATCCATTCTCTAGTATGTCTGTGTCTTTATTCCCATCTTGCCCCTAGGTTCTTCATGACCTTTCTTTTTGTGTTTTAGATTCCACATATATGTGTTAGCATACGGTATTGTGTTTCTCTTTCTGACTTCACTCTGTATGACAGATTCTGGGTCCATCCACCTCACTTCAAATAACTAAATTTTGTTTCTTTTTATGGCTGAGTAATATTCCATTGTATATACGTGCCACATCTTCTTTATCCATTCATCTGTTGATGGACACTTAGGTTGCTTCCATGTCCTGGCTATTGTAGAAAGAGATGCAATGAATATTGTGGTACATGACTCTTTTTGCATTATGGTTTTCTCAGGGTATATGCCCAGGAGTGGGAGTGCTGGGTCATATGGTAGTTCTATTTTTAGTTTTTTAAGGAACCTCCATACTGTTCTCCATAGAGGCTGTACCATACATTCCCAGCAGCAGTGCAAGATTCTTCCCTTTTCTCCACACCCTCTCCAGCATTTATTGTTTCTAGATTTTTTGATGATGGCCATTCTGACCAGTGTGAGATGATATCTCATTGTAGTTTTGATTTGCATTCCTCTAATAATTAATGATGTTGAGCATTCTTTCATGTGTTTGTTGGCAATCTGTATATCTTCTTTGGAGAAATATCTATTTAGGTCATCTGCCTATTTTTGGATTGGGTTTTTTTTTGGATATTGAGCTGCGTGAGCTGCTTGTAAACTTTGGAGATTAATCCTTTGTCAGTTGCTTCATTTGTAAATCTTTTCTCCCGTTCTGAGGGTATTCTTTTCATCTTGTTTATGATTTCCTTTGCTGTGCAAAAGGTTTTAAGTTTCATTAGGTCCCATTTGTTTATTTTTAGTTTTATTTCCATTTCTCTAGGAGGTGGGTCAAAAAGGATCTTGCTGTGATTTATGTCATAGAGTGTTCTGCCTATGTTTTCCTCTAAGAGTTTGATAGTGTCTGGCCTTACATTTAGGTCTTTAATCCATTTGGAGTTTATTTTTGTGTATGGTGTTAGGGAGTGTTCTGATTTCATTCTTTTACATGTAGCTGTCCAGTTTTCCCAGCACCACTTATTGAAGAGGCTGTCTTTTCTCCACTGTATATTCTTGCCTCCTTTATCAAAGATAAAGCCATGCACATATTGTCACCTTATCTCTGGGCTTTCTATCCTGTTCCATTGACCTATATTTCTGTTTTTGTGCCAGTACCATACTGTCTTGAATACTGTAGCTTTGTAGTATAGTCTGAAGTCAGGGAGCCTGATTCCTCCAGCTCTGTTTTTCTTTCTCAAGATTGCTTAGGCTATTCAGGGTCTTTTGTGTTTCCATACAAATTGTGAAATTTTTTTGTTCTATTTCTGTGAAAAATGCCAGTGGTACTTTGATAGGGCTTGCATGGAATCTGTAGATTGCTTTGGGTAGTAGAGTCATTTTCACTATGTTGATTCTTCCAATCCAAGAACATGGTATATCTCTCCATCTATTTGTATCATCTTTAATTTCTTTCATCAGTGTCTTATAATTTTCTGCATACAGGTCTTTTGTCTCCTTAGGTAGGTTTATTCCTAGGCATTTTATTCTTTTTGTTGCAATGGTAAATGGGAGTGTTTTCTTAACTTCACCTCCAGATGTTTCATCTTTAGTGTGTAGGGATGCAAGAGATTTCTGTGCATTAGCTTTGTATCCTGCTACTTTACCAAATTTATTGATTAGCTCTAGCAGTTTTCTGGTAGCATCTTTAGGATTCTCTGTGTACAGTATCATGTCATCTGCAAACAGTGACAGCTTTACTTCTTCTTTTCCGATTTGGAATCCTTTTATTTCTTTTTCTTCTCTGATTGCTCTGGCTAAAACTTCCAAAACTATGTTGAATAATAGTGGTGAGAGTGGGCAACCTTGCCTTTTTCCTGATCTTAGTGGAAATGGTTTCAGTTTTTCACCATGGAGGACAATGTTGGCTGTGGGTTTGTCATATATGGCCTTTATTATGTTGAAGTAAGTTCCCTGCATGCCTACTTTCTGTAGGGTTTTTATCATAAATGGGTGTTGAATTTTGTCAAAAGCTTTCTCTGCATCTATTGAGATGATCATATGGTTTTTCTCCTTCAATTTGTTAATATGGTGTATCACATTGATTGATTTGCTTATATTGAAGAATCCTTGCATTCCTGGGATAAACCCCACTTGATCATGCTGTATGATCCTTTTAATGTGCGGTTGGATTCTGTTTGCTAGTATTTTGTTGAGGATTTTTGCATCTATGTTCATCAGTGATATTGGCCTGTAGTTTTCTTTTTTGTGACATCTTTGGTTTTGGTATCAGGGTGATGGTGGCCTCATACAATGAGTTTGGGAATGTTCCTCCCACTGCTACATTTTGGAAGAGTTTGAGAAGGATAGGTATTAGCTCTTCTCTAAATGTTTGATAGAATTCACCTGTGAAGCCATCTGGTCCTGGGCTTTTGTTTGTTGGAAGATTTTTAATCACAGTTTCAATTTCAGTGCTTGTGATTGGTCTGTTCATATTTTCTAGTTCTTCCTGGTTCAGTCTCGGAAGGTTGTGCATTTCTAAGAATTTGTCCATTTCTTCCAGGTTGTCCATTTTATTGGCATATAGTGGCTTGTAATAATCTCTCATGATCCTTTGTATTTCTGCAGTGTCAGTTGTTACTTCTCCTTTTTCATTTCTAGTTCTATTGATTTGAGTCTTCTCCCTTTTTTTCTTGATGAGTCTGGCTAATGGCTTATCAACTTTGTTTATCTTCTCAAGGAAACTGCTTTTAGTTTTATTGACCTTTGCTATCGTTTCCTTCATTTCTTTTTCATTTATTCTGATCTGATCTTTATGATTCTTTCCTTCTGCTAACTTTGTGGTTGTTTTGTTTTGTTTCTCTAATTACTTAAGCTGTAAGGTTAGGTTGTTTATCTGAGATGTTTCTTGTTTCTTAAGGTACGATTGTATTGCTATAACCTTCCCTCTTAGAACTGCTTTTTCTGCATCCCGTAGTTTTTGGCTTGTCGTGTTTTCATTGTCGTTTGTTTCTAGGTATTTTTTGATTTCCTCTTTGATTTCTTCAGTGATTTCTTGGTTATTAAGTAGTGTATTGTTTAGCTTCCATGTGTCTGTATTTTTTACAGATTTTTTCCTGTAATTGATATCTAGTCTCATAGTGTTGTGGTCGGTAAAGATACTTGATACGATTTCAATTTTCTTAAATTTACCAGGGCTTGATTTGTGACCCAAGATATGATCTTTCCTGCAGAATGTTCCATGAGCACTTGAGAAGAATGTGTACGCTGTTACTTTGGATGGAATGTCTATAAATATCAATTAAGTCCATCTTGTTTAATGTATCATTTAAAGCTTGTGTTTCCTTATTTATTTTCATTTAGGATGGTCTGTCCATTGGTGAAAGTGGGGTGTTAAAGTCCACTACTATTATTGTGTTACTGTCGATTTCCCCTTTTATGGCTGTTAGTATTTGCCTTATGTATTGAGGTGCTCCTATGTTGGGTGAATAAATATTTACAATTGTTATATGTTCTTATTTGATTGATCCCTTCATCATTATGTAGTGTCCTTCCTTGTCTCTTGTAATAGTCTTTATTTGAAAGTCAATCTTCTCTGATATGAGAATTGCTACTCCAGCTTTCTTTTGATTTCCATTTGCATGGAATATCTTTTTCCATCCCCTCACTTTCAGTCTGTATGTGTCCCTAGGTCTGAAGTGGGTCTCTTGTAGACAGCACATATAGAGGTCTTGTTTTTGTATCCATTCAGGCAGTCTATGTCTTTTGGTTGGAGCATTTAATCCATTTAAATTTAAGTTAATTAAGTTAATTATCGATCGGTATGTTCCTATTACCATTTTCTTAATTGTTTTGGGTTTATTATTGTAGGTCTTTTCCTTCTCTTGTGTTTCCTGCCTAGAGAAGTTCCTTTAGCATTTGTTGTAAAGCTGGTTTGGTGGTGATGAATTCTCCTAGCTTTTGCTTGTCTGTAAAGCTTTCAATTTCTCTGTCAAATCTGAATGAGATCCTTGCTGCGAGAGTAATCTTGGCTGTAGATTTTTCCCTTTCATGACTTTAAATATGTCCTGCCACTCCCTTCTGGCTTGCAGACGTTCTGCTGAAAGATCAGCTGTTAACCTTATGGGGATTCCCTTTTGTGTTACTTGTTTTTCCCTTGCTCCTTTTAATATTTGTTCTTTGTATTTAATTTTTGATAGTTTGATTAATATGTGTCTTGGCATGTTTCTCCTTGGATTTATCCTGTATGGGACTCTCTGTGCTTCCTGGACTTGATTAACTATTTCCTTTCCCATATTAGAGAAGTTTTCACTATAATCCCTTCAAATATTTTCTCAGTCCCTTTCTTTTTCTCTTCTTCTTCTGGGACCCCTATAATTCAAACGTTGGTGCGTTTAATGTTGTCCCAGAGGTCTCTGAGACTGTCCTCAATTGTTTTCGTTCTTTTTTCTTTATTCTGCTTTGCAGTAGTTATTTCCACTATTTTATCTTCCGGGTCATTTATCCATTCTTCTGACTCAGTTATTCTGCTATTGATTCCTTCTAGAGAATTTTTAATTTCATTTATTATGTTGTTCATCACTGTTTGTTTGCTCTGTAGTTCTTCTAGGTCCTTGTTAAGCATTTCTTGTATTTTCTCTATTCTATTTCCAAGATTTTGGATCATCTTTACTATCATTATTCTGAATTATTTTTCAAGTAGACTGCCTATTTCCTCTTCATTTGTTAGGTATGGTGGGCTTTTGCCTTGCTCCTTCGTCTGCTGTGTGTTTCTCTGTCTTCTCATTTTGCTTAACTTACTGTGTTTGGGGTCTCCTTTTCGCAGGCTGCAGTTTCCTAGTTTCCATTGTTTTTGGTGTCTGTCCCCAGTGGCTAAGGTTGGTTCAGTGGGTTGTGTAGGCTTCCTGGTGGAGGGGACTAGTGCCTGTGTTCTGGTGGATGAGGCTGGATCTTGTCTTTCTGGTGGCCAGGCCCACATCTGGTGGTGTGTTTTGGGGTGTCTGTGAGCGTATTATGATTTTAGGCAGCCTCTCTGCTAATGGATGGGGTTGTGTTCCTGTCTTGCTAGTAGTTTGGCATGGGATGTCCAGCACTGTAGCTTGCTGGTCGTTGAGTGGAGCTGGGTCTTGGCGTTGAGATGGAGATCTCACGTTTGATATTACATAGAGCTGGGCGGTCTCTTGTGGACCAGTGTCCTGAACTTGGCTCTCCCGCCTCAGAGGCACAGCCCTGACACCTGGCTGGAGAACCAAGAGCCTGTCATGCACACGACTTGGAATAAAAGGGAGAAGAAAAAGAAAGAAAGGAAGGAAGGAAGGAAGGAAGGAAGAAAGAAAGAAAGAAAGAAGATAAGATAAAGTAAAATAAAATAAAGTTTTTAAAAGAAAAAATAATTATTATTTTTTTTAATAATTAAAAAAAAGAGAAAGAAGGAAGAGAGCAACCAAACCAAAACACAAATCCACCAATGATACCAAGTGCTAAAAAGTATACTTAAAAACAAAAAACAAAAAACAGATAGACAGAACCCTAGGACAAATGGTAAAAGCAAAGCTATACAGACAAAATCATACATACACACTCAGAAAAAGATTACAAGGGATATGTGTGTATATATATATATATATATATATATCATTGCTCCCAAAGTCAACCTCCTCAATTTGGGATGATTCGTTGTTTATTCAGGTAGTCCACAGATGCAGGGTGCATCAAGTTGATTGTGGAGATTTAATCCGCTGCGCCTGAGGCTGCTGGGAGAGATTTCCCTTCTCTTTGTTCGCACAGCTCCCGGGGCTCAGCTTTGGATTTGGACCCGCCTCTGCGTGTAGGTCCCCTGAGGGCGTCTGTTCTTTGCTCAGACAGGATGGGGTTAAAGGAGCATGTGTTTCGTGGGCTCCGGCTCCCTCAGGCCGAGGGGAGGGAAGGGCACGGAGTGCGGGTGAGCCTGCGGCGGCAGAGGCCGGCGTGACGTTTCACCAGCCTCAGGCGAGCCGTGCATTCTCCCGGAGAAGTTGTCCCTGGATCACAGGACCTTGGCAGTGGCGGGCTGCACAGGCTCCTGGGAGGGGAGGAGCCTGCTCACACACAGGCTTCTTGGTGGCGGCAGCAGAGGCCTTAGCGTCTCATGCCCGTCTCTGGGGTCCGCGCTGATAGCCGCGAGTCGCGCCCGTCTCTGGAGCTCCTTTAAACTGCGCTTTTAATCCCCCCTCCTCACGCACCAGGAAACAAAGAGGGAAGAAAAAGTCTCTTGCCTCTTCGATAGCTCCAGACCTTTTCCCTAACTCCCCCCGGCCAGCTGTGGCGCACTAGCCCCTTTCAGGCTGTGTTCACGCTGCCAGTCCTCTCTCTGCGCTCGGACCGAAGCCCGAGCCTCAGCTCCCGGCCCCCGCCTGTCCCGGCAGGTGAGCAGACAAGCCTCTCGGGCTGGTGAGTGCTAGTCGGCACCAATCCTCTGTGCGGGAATCTCTCCGCTTTCCCCTGCGCACCCCTGTGGCTGCACTCTCCTCCGCGGCTTCGAAGCTCCCCCCGTCCGCCACCCGAAGTCTCCGCCCGCGAAGGGGCTTCCTAGTGTGTGGAAACCGTTCCTCCTTCACAGCTCCCTCCCATTGGTGCAGGTACCGTCCTTATTCTTTGGTCTGTGTTTTTTCTTTTGCCCTACCCAGGTAGGTGGGGAGTTTCTTGCCTTTTGGAAGGTCTGAGGTCTTCTGCCAGCGTTCAGTAGGTGTTCTGTAGGAGTTGTTCCACATGTAGATGTATTTCTAATGTATCTGTGGGGAGGAAGGTGATCTCCACGTCTTACTCTTCCGCCATCTTGAAGCTAACTCCCCTTCCCTTTTAAGTCCTCGACCCCTATCCACTTTTCCGTAATCCAGGATGACATGTATACCTCCTTTTACTTCACTGTCTTTGGAATCTCTCATTTTATGTGGATTCCTTGTAACCTGAAAATTAAATTTTATTTTCTCCTGTTAATCTGTATCATGTCAGTTTAATTATTAGGCCAGCCAGAAGAACTGGGAAGGGTAGAGGAAAATTTTCCCTCCCTGATAAACTGTTGAGGGGATTAAATTAGGTAATATATTTGAAGCATTTAATAGAATGCTTGGCGTGTATTAGGCATGCAATAAAATTAGCTAGTAATATTGATAGAAGTAAAAACAAAGCAAATTTAAGACAAGAATTGCTAGGTGTTACAAGCAGCAGCATATTGCCATATTGATGTTATAAGATTTTGCTTGTGAGTGCTTTATATTCATTTCATTTAGGAATTACAGCCTGTCTTCCTTTGAAAGGACCTTAGACAAATTACAAAAACAAAAAAAACAAAAAAAAAAACTTAAGGGAGCATAGAGTCAATATGAATAAAGTCACATTTAATTAACATTTCCCCCTTACCTAGTCCAGTGCTTTGCACATAGTTCACATACAAGTAATCCTTAGTGAATAAATAAATAATGGAATGGAAAGATGACTGGAAGTATGCGTGCATAAATGAAAAGCATCCTGGATCATCTGAAAGATGCAGAAAGATTATATTTTCAACATCAGACTTAAGCAGGTTGCCACATTTCAGCAATAGTTCTAACGGGAAGGAAAAGTAGGACAAAAAAGAGAAATATTTAGGTATCTGCTTTTACTTCTTTCCTAAGGGAAAGAAAACATTTTTCCTCCCTGACATTAAGTGTGAGCAGAATTTCCTCTGTAGCTTGTGCTACAAAGGAAAAAGATTCTAGTTTCTCCTGGTTTTGCCACTATCTGGCCATATGAGCTTAATCTCCCTAGAACTTTGTATTCCTCAGTTGTAAAATGAAGGAGTAGAACAAGAGTACTGACAAAGTTCCTTTTACTTTCAAATTTTTGTAATTTAGATAAAGGAGATTATTTAAAGCCACTGCATCAAGGAGCAGGCGGGGATTAGTTTATGAAAATGCAAGCTTAATAAGTCAAATCTGTTCTACTGTAGTGGGATATAACTTCTGATTCTGAGATCCTGGCCACTGTTAATCACAAAGGATCATTCACTCCTTGATCAGCTGGAGGCAATGGAACTCAGACTAGATACGAACAGACTGACTTTAAATCTCAGCGCTTGCTACTTACTAGCTGTGGCCAGATGATCTCTCTGTTCCTCTTTATCCTCATTTTGTATTAAGTAGTAATAAATAGTATATACTTTCTAAGCTTGATTGAGGGGTTGCATGAGTTACTGTAATATGTGTAGTAGGAGTGTGGCACAGTAAGCACCAACAAATGTCAACTATTAATATTGAAGCTCGGAGTTGGTTAGAGGAGTTTTCTAGAAGATGAATGGACAGCTGATTTGTCTCTGTAAGTCTACCCCACTAGACACAGGTCCTTTGATGGCAAAAGCAATGCTTTTATTTATTCTTCAGCACTAGTTGACAACCAGTATTTGTTGAGCTACATCTATGTCTCAGGCACTGTATAAGCATAGACAGTGCATTAAAGAGCAAAATTTATACATGGACCATACCCTCAAAGAGCTTGACTGGGACAGAAATTAACAAAACCATCCAAGTAAATGCTTAATTTCATTAATTTACTTAATTTGTTTTTGTTGTACAGTTACATGACTAATTATAACCAATTTTATGCTTATAAATATTTAAGAAAAACATAATAAAACAAATTTTTTAACAGGGATAGATATATTACTTGATACAGTTTATTGTTTTCCCTTCTGCCTTCATATTTAGTCTAAGAAAGCCAACTTGGTCTGCATTCTTTAAGACAGCCTTGTGAACCTCTCTGACATACTAAAGCTGAGGTTTTTATTCATTCAAACACCACTATTCAGCACTGTTCCTAATACTGGGGATGCTTCAATGAACATAAAAGATCCCTATTCTCAAGAAATTTATACTCTACTTTGGAGAGACAATTACCTAGAAAATAAATGAATACATAAATAAGTAGAACTGTCTTATAGTGAAAAGTGCTTTGCAGGAAATTAAAAACTGGGTAAGTGATAATATGATAGTATATGCCTTGGTGATATTATTAGGTTGAGTGATTAAGAAGAAGCCTCTTGAAGGAAGTGACATTTGAACTGAAAGCTGATTGATGAGAAGGAGCTTTTCATGGCAGGCACTCATGGAGGAAGAGAATCCCAGGCAGAGGCAGTGATTAATGCAAAGGTCCAGAAATGGGAACTTCGCATGTGGGAGGAACAGAAAACTCAGTGAGGCTGGAATGCAGTGAGTAAGCAGGAGAAAAGAGCTTACAGCAGAAAGAGGAAGAATTCAAATCATCTAGGACTTTGTAAGATAAAATAGGGAGTTGAATTTTATTCTAGGTGAAATGGATAGCGATTGGAAGTTTTTAAGCAGGGGAACGGCTTTCTGATATGTAATTTAGGAAGAACATTCTAAAATTTAAGATGACTGTAAAGATTATAAAAGGGCAAAAAAAAAAAAAAAAAGAACGGAAAGCATTAAGAAGTTGTGTCAGTGCTTCATACACCAGACAATGGTGGTTACCATGGAGATTTTAAAAATAGAAGGAGTTAGGGTTTATTTTAAAGGTAAGGTCCAGAGGAACTCCTGATACATTGGATGTAGTAGGTAAGGAAAAGAAGACAAACTTTCTCTAAAGCACCAGATAGTAAGCATTTTAGTATTTGAAGACTGTACAGCCTCTGTTGTAACTACTCAGATCTACCACTGCAGTGTGAAATAAGCTATAGACAAAATGTAAAAAAAAAAAAAAATATGATGTGGTTGTGCTCCAATCAAATTTTACTTAACAAAATTATGTGGAGGGTTAGATTTTACTTGTAGTTTGCCAACAGATGGTGTAGACAAAAAATTTTGTCCAGGTCCTGTTAAGTTTAAAATGTGTCTCAGACATCCAAATGAAAGTACCAAGTTGGATATTTACTACTGGAGTTCTGAGGAGAGGTCAAGACTTCAGGTTGAGATTTGGGATTTTTCAGCATTTAGAATGTGTTGAATTTGAGCCATATTGTTGAGTGTACAGACAAAGAAAAAAAGGAGACTCAAGGATAATGTATTGAAACACTCCAATATTTGGCCTTTTGAGCTAAAAAAGGAGCAGTCAGAGAGACAGGAGGAAAAATCATCATAATTTAGTGTCAATGAAGCAAAGAGAAGAAGTGATTTCCAGAAGTCATGTTGAAAGCTGCTAGAAGATTAAGTTAAGGCTAAAAGTGAGGCTATTTGATTTAGCAATGCGGAGGATATTTTGATGACTAATAGTTGAATTTCTGTGAAATGTGAGAAGTGGACATAGCAATAAAAGACAGTTGTTTTACAAAGTTTGTCTGGGTAGGGAGGAGGAGATTTGGGTCACAGTGAAATATGAGCTAAAGTGATGGCTTTTCATTTAAGAATGAATGATGATAGAACATGTTTATTAGTTTTTGGGAATGAGTCATTGGAGAGGGAAGAACCGAGGTAGGCAGAAGAAAAAGAATACATGTAAGAATTCAATGCTGCAACAAGGAAAGATGGGCTCAAATCCAGAACACAAGGGGGTGAGGACTGACTTTGTCTCAGAATCTGGAGATTTTAGATAAGTCACTTCTCTTTCTGCTTTTGGAAGCCTTATTTAATAGTTAGTGGTGTGCTAGAGCCCATTTGAATCAGCTAGAGAGCACCAGTGTAAGATATCCAGGAATTTTAACTTTTGATAACTTGAAATTGGCCATGCTGTGAGTACTTACTACAAAGTAATAAGCAAATCCTACAAATCAAGACCTTTTTTTTTTTTTTTAAAGAATGTGAGAGCGTTGGACTGTTAGTCTCCTGACCTTCGTATCTGGAGACCATTACAGGGATTCCTTTGAGATGTCTTAATACTGAAGTTTCCATGTTAAAATCTCGCTGTTCCAACCATTGTGGGCTATTGCTAGAAACTGGTACAGAAAGAAACTTTGAAACCAGCATATGAACTAGGACTCAAAGCACTGACTCTTCATAGTTAACTGGAGTGTTTTCAATATAAAGGGGACCTTGAACCTTAAAAAAAAATCTGAACTATGAAAATCTGTCTGGAATGAGGTTTGATCAGATGCCTACTCTCACGACAGTTTTATTCTTACTCAGTGCCTGGATTTTTGACTTACAATTGGCCCATGGAATCAAGGTTCCCTTCTTGTGTTGTCCATATATGCCACTTCCCATTGGCTACTGATGCAGACCTTTTCCCTGACCCTAACTCCATTTGGCTTCCCAAGCAGGGTTGGGGCAGTCGGCTCATCTTTTCTCAGTAGTGATCCCTGTTTTCATCTCTATTTGGGCTTTGCAACTCCCATCAGGATCCTGATAACTTACTATGAATTAAATGTGTTTCCCCAAAATGCATATGTTTGTTTCCTGACCTCTAGTATGATGGCATTAGGAAGTGGGAGCTAAATAGGTCATGAAGGTAGAGCTCTTAATGAATGGGATTAGTGCCCTTAGAAGAGACTGGCAAGAGTTTGCTAGGAGAATGGAAAGAGAACATGGTTGTCTGCCAAACAGGAAGTGACTTTATCAGATACCACATCTGCCCAAGCCTTCATTTTGGACTTTCCAGGTTTGAGAAATGTTAGAAATAGATGTTTGTTGTTTAAGCCACCCAGTCTACGGTATCTTTGTTATAGCAGCCCCAAAATGATTAAGACTCAACCTATACAAACAGTGTATGAGACCTAATTACCCCATAGAGCTTCTGTATTATAAATGGGAATAATCGTTATGTGTGTGAGGCACATAGAAATTCAAGCTTATTTTCATTTTTAATTACTGTAAAACAAACCAGAAACTAATTGCTACCAAGTCTTCAAACTTCATAAGTGAAACTCATGCCAGAATAAACAGATGGCCTCCAAGCCTCCTTCAAGAAGCACATCCCACCACAGTCAGGACTCGGTGGCATCCAAGTATGTGCCATAAGGGAGCTTAAAAGGCGACATTTAGATCTGCAGTCCTGCACATTATAGGCTCGCACATTTAATAGGATTGGCATGTCCTGTGCCTCTAAGTCAATTATCCTTCTAAAAGGATAGCGGGGAGAAGTAAATTAATTTTCCTGAAAGAGCCTCATTCCTCTAATTTTTAATAGTTTTCCCCAAGACTTCTCCCTGACTCAATACCTGGTTGATATAGAGAATAGTGCAATTTGGGAAGGCAGATATTTCATCTCTTTTCTCTTCTTCAAAATATCATTAGATTGCAGATTCCAAAAACTGTGATGCAAATATATGTAATTACTTATAATAGTAATTACATATTAGTGATCCCATTGGTTAGACATTGTGATTGGACAGTGAATAAAATGTCCCTGCCCTAGGGACAACTCCATCTTTCTACTAACTAACAATCTTCAGAAGTGGTGAAAGAAATGAGAAAAATTTTTTTCTTCATCACTTTTATTTTCACTCTTTTCATAAGTTTTCTCATTAACCAAGTTTACCAAGTTTATATAGCAATTTTTTTTTTTTTTGCGGTACGTGAGCCTCTCACTGCTGTGGCCTCTCACGTTGCGGAGCCCAGGCTCCGGACGTGCAGGCTCAGCGCCCATGGCTCACAGGCCCAGCCGCTCCGCGGCACATGGGATCTTCCCAGACTGGGGCACGAACCTGTGTCCCCTGCATCGGCAGGCGGACTCTCAACCACTGTGCCACCAGGGAAGCCCTACATTGCAATTTTATATTACTTACACTGTTGGAGAAATGTGAAAATTAGAAGTAATGGCAAGAAAGACATCACCAGGCCAGGAGGCAAAAGAGAATTGGAACTGGAAAATCAAAACAGCTCACAAAGATTGAATTTACTTTCATTGATTCTGTCTTGAACTTTCTTGGTGAAGGACTAGAAGTCTGTAAAGAAATGTAAGTATCTATGGAATTTTCTTCTTTTTTAAAATGTTATTGATCTTATACATAATGGCACCTTATATTTGTACATGGCTAGCATTATACAGTATATGTCCACATGTATTACATGCATGGCGTGCATTACATTTCCGTTATTTTTATTTTGCAAATGAGGAATGAAATCCAGAGATGAGGAACAACTTGGCTTAAGTTAAAGAGACAATGGAAAACCAAGAATGAAGTCAAGTCTTGTCAACTTGATTTCATTCCTCTTTCCTTTAACTAACAAACTCTAATCGCTTACATCGATATTCATTTATTAATTCAGTTAATAGTAAAGAATGAGACACATCCTGTATCCACTCAATGCTAGTACTGGGTGTATAGTGGTGAATAAAACACAAATTGTCCTTCCCTTATTGGGACTTAGAGCCTAGCTGGCTATAGAGAAAACAGTAACCAAAAAACGTCTAAAAAAATAACAAAACATGTAAGACACGTGTCATAAAAAATGAGCAGGATGCTCTTAGACAAAGAATATGGGTATGCCTTATCTGAGGTGACAAATAGTAAGTGTAGGTCTCTCTACTGATGTGAAATTTAAGCAGAAACCTAGAAAATGGAAAGGGCCAAGTATATGAAAAGTGGGAGAAAAAATATTGCAGGCCAAAGGAACTTGTGGCAAGGAAAGGGTTTGATATGCTTGAAAAACTGAAAGTTTGCCACTGCAATGAAAATGGAAATAATGAGCGAGAGGATGTCAGAAGTTGGAAATGTGGTCAGGGGCTAGAAGAAGGAAAGCATTGCCGGTCATGAAAGGAGTTTACATTTTATTCTAGGTTCAGTAGGAAGTCAGTGTATTGTTTCCAGGAAAGAGTGGCATCATTATTTTATGTGATACTCTTAACAGTGCTGGTAGATAAGTAAGACAAGTATTATGATGGTTGGTGGACTAGAGCATGAAAAGATGCAGAGAGCTTAGGTAACTTGCCAAAGTTATACAGCCCTTTAGTCACAAACTTCTCATCCAGGTTTCCCTGCCTAGCCTGGTGGAAATATCCATGATAAACTTTAAGATGAGAATGAGTACCTCATGGTTTAAAAATAGCTAAACAGTTTCTGAAACTCTACTGTCAAAATGCATAAGTCCTGAGCAACAGAGAAAAAGTCAGCTTTCAGCAGTGGATTGCAGTTCTCTTAGCTTCAGAGCATTTAAAACCAGAATGCTTGTGTGGATTTTTGGCAATGGACACACTGTTTATAAGAATTGTCATATCTTAAAAAAAAGAATGTGTAATGTTTAATACAGAAGCTTTATCCACTAGTTAGTATCATGAGGATTAATTAGTTAAAGCTGCACAAATACTTTCAGGATAAAGACTGCTAACATGTTAATATATTATGTTCTTGCTGCTATAAATCAGACATGCTGATATTGGAATTTGTTTAGAAACCTTTCACATACGTAAAGTAAAATTTTAGATTTTCTGCTTTTGTTTGTTGTTGTATCCTATAACTGTCTGGCTTAAAATAAGTGCTCAATAAAATTGTGTGCCATGAAATAAATTAAAATATGACTGCATAAATCCTTTGAAAAGTGTGATTATGAAGATACTGATTATTTTGAATTTAATTGCATTTTATGTCAATGGTTACGTTATTTACACTGTTAGTTCTTTGCATATAAAGCGGTGAAAATTAACCGAATATAGTGTATACATGTGTGTACGTGTGTGTGTAATTTATTCATCATATTGTGAAACAGTGGCAGCATAGGGGGTCAAAATGTCAGTGTTCTATTCATTGCCCTGTCTCACCACACATTAATTTGTAAGGTCAAGAAGATAATCTCTTTAGAGCAGTCTTTAGAATGTTAGGATATACATTTCAAATGTTTTTAAACACAGAGATCATATAGCATAAGGACTTTATTCTTGTCTTAGCAAAAGGTTTGAAATCCTGGTCACTCTATCCATGATAACTCCCCAGTTATTCTCCATATAATTCCTGTGCTTGTTTCTTTCTTGGCAATGATGCAAGCTATAATTGAATTACTTATTTGTCTACTTCCTGTCTGTCCCAGCAAAGTATACGTTCATGAGGACAGGAACCTTGTCCTTCGTATCTTTCACTTCAGAGATTTGCACAGTGCCAAGGCTCAAGGTGCTCCATAAATATTTGGAAAATGAGTCAACGGGTTAATGAGTAGACTAGGTTCAGATATGTAACTAAGGCTTCTGTTCTGTAAATCCTCATACCCTTTCCCTTTATTCTTTACATTATTTATTCTTCAACAAGTATCTTTAAAAAGGCTTTATGTATCAGGTGCTGTATTAGGCTTTGTGTAGCAAAATGGAAATAAACATAGTCTTTGGGGAAAACAGCCTTTTAAGGGAGGCAGGACGAAAATAAGAAACACACATAAATAAAAGTCATAAATTATAATAATAGCGTATGGTAGCCAAATTGGGTACTGATGTATAGGATAAAGAAGGACATGGGAGTCAAGAAAGATTTGGATGGAGAACGTGAATGATTTATGAGAGCCTGGGAATGAGGTCAGGGGTCAGTAAGAGACTCCAAGAAGGGACAGTCTTGGGATTTCAGAGGAGCATAAAGGAAGAAATGAGGCTGGAATACAGTGATCAATAAAGAAAGTGAAGCATGGTAAATTTGGAGAGGTAGAAAACTATCAGATAAGATTGCCTGATAAAATATAGGGCAACCAGTTGAATTTAAGATAAATAGTAATTTTTTTTGTATAAGTATGTCCCAAATATTTTGTGAGATATACTAAAAACTTAATTGGTGTTTATCTGAAATTCAAATATAACTGGGCATTTTATATATACAGTTGACTCTCATTATTTATAGATTCCATATTTATGAACTTATGAATTTGCCTCCTCGTTAACATTTATTTGTAACCCCCAAATCAATATGCATGATGTTGTCACAGTCATTCGTGGACATGTGCAGAGAATCAGAAAGTTTAACTCACCCAACATGTACTGTCCTAGCTGAAGTCAAGGCAGTGCTCTACCTTCTTATTTAAGTTCTTATACTATACATGTGTCCTTTTCATAGGCTGTTTAGCACCACATATTTCTTGTATATTTGTGCTTTTGCTGGTGATTTTTCTGTTCAAAGTGGTCCCCAAGCTGAAGTGCTGTCTATTGTTCCTAAGCCCAAGAAGATCATATGTGCCTTAGGAGGAAAATATGTGTGCTAGATAAACTTCTTTCAGGCATGAGTTACATTGCTGTTGATCATGAGTTCAAATATTAAATGAATCAAATATATTTATGTATATTTAAACAGAAACACACATAATACAAGATTATGTATTAATTGGTTGATGAAAATGTTCCAACTGGAGGCTCTCAGAAACCTAACCCTCCATTTCCCCAGGAACAATGGTTCTGTATTTGCTAATTCAGTGTTGTTGGCAATTTTATAGAACATAAGTACTGTGAATAATGAGAATAAACTATATATCCAGCATATATATGTAAATAGATATACACACGCACAAGTGGACTGACTATATATCTATGTGTGTGTTATATTTATTTATACTTATATATTTTATATAATTTATAAATGTCTAAAACATAAAATTTTGTAACATATAAATATATATATATATATTTGTTACATATATAATTCTTTTCTTAATCTGGCAACCTGAGATACCATGCAGAGCTTTTTAGACCATGGTAGGTAGTTCAGATGTCATTCTAGGTTTCTATGTTCAAAAAGTCTCTGCAGTTTTATCAGCGAGAGCTTAAAAATGGAGAATAAGTTGAGAGGGGGTGAAATTTGGAAGCAGGGAGAACAATCAAGTGTCTATTGTGGTAGCCAAAGGAAGGACAGAAGATAAACTGATTTAAAGATAAATTGCTGTTTGTAAAGATAAGAAATAATAGACATTTCTGAGCTTAAATTTGAAGGTAGAATAAGACTATGGGCAAGCCACACCAGCCCCCTCGATAAACATGAACAGCCATATGAGTACACATGAGTGGCTAGATTGCAGTGAAGGTTAAAGATGGAGGTAGTATTAGCTATCACTCTAGTGGGTCATTAGAAGAACAAAATGGGATAACACATGTAAAGAGGCTGGTGTAATTTATACTTATGGGGACTGTGCAGGAAATCTAAATGCATTCTGCCACTGTGCTCACCACTCCACAGACAAATCTTATATTTTGCCATAAATATTAGTTGAAAGGATTTTTTTTTCAGAAAAATGAGTTTCCAGGATAGTTATCTTTAAACAGTTTATATGACATTGTTTTAGCGTCAACATGGTTTTCATATCCATGAAAAGCTGCCTGCAAGTGAATTGGATGCTCCCTTAGGTTTAGTGGTATAGGCATATATTTGTCAACTGTCCAAAGCTTTCTTAGTATTCCACAGGAATAAACATATAAATATTCAGATGCTCCTGTTCTTGGCCAGCATTACCAGCATAAGGCACCAAAGCCTGCCATGTGGTCCAAACCTTGTAGTCTTTAATTCAACACTAATGGCTGAGACATAAGAGCAAACACTTGTTCATGTTCCAGGGTCATCTGCTATGAAATCCGCTTGGCAGGTCAAGTTGGAAAAATGTTGACACATAAAATGTTAAATAAAGGTTTGCTTTAAACTTCCATAGGGCTTAAGTTGTTTCTGGTTTATGAGTGATAAATACTGCAAGATAAGATGTTAAATAGACCCTCCCATTTCTAGCAGGCAAATGTTGGAAGAGTCCAAGGAATGTACTGGAATGCTTTCCAGTCTCAACTATAGGGGATAAAATGTTAGAAACCAGATTGTATTGGTTTGAGATTAGCTCTCATGTTAAATGAAATGGTTTTCCTAAATTAATTAATTAAACAATAGAATGCATACACATTATTTATTCAAATCGTTTGTATGTATAAAATGCATAGTTTAGTGTAATGCAGTTTTGAAACATTAAGATAGAATGACACAAAGAAAAAGACAGGAGGAAAAAAACCCTGTAGTTTCTAAATGTCTGCTCAAAGTTCTCTCAATAAGAAATCTGTAACTACTCAAGGAAAAAAGAAAACATCAGTCATGTCTACTAATTTAATCATATACCCAATCAGTAGAGTCAGAAAGAAAAATAGTCAAATTCAGTTTGTGGTATGTGCATGGGCACACGCACCTGCACATCGTACATAGGGATTGAGAAAGTATGGTTGGGGAAGGGGGTGGCAGGTTACATTTCTACCTGAGACATGGAATGCTGCTTTTGTTGGCACCCCGTCTCATAATCTAGTATTCAAGTCCAGATCAAATTTCATGCAAAGTGATTCCATCTTCATAAATAAAAATATGTCACCAGACTTAGAAGGGCAACACTATTCTCTTCAAGCTTTTGGCAAGGATGTTCAACATTTTATTTGAGCCAGATGGACCTGATCAGCAGATATAGTTTCACTCAGAGTAAGTTTGTGTGTATTCAAGGAAAAGGGAGGAAAGAGGCAAGACATAACCATTGTTAGGCACAGATATTTGTACACGCAAGAGTCTAGGAATGCAAGCTTTTTAGCTTCTTCTGACCCTCTGTTCCAAAATGTTCATACACACACAAAAACCCCTATTTTTTTCTTATCAAGCCTTGTTGTTTTTGTTATTATTACATTTGAATAAAATTTTGAGGTTTCAAAAGAATTATAGGCTGGCTTATTGCATTTTTATGTTCTAAATCCATACCACTAAGCGTGACTGTAAGGTGCTTTATAATCTGACTTCTGTTTCACCTCTCTCTTGTGTGACTTTACTATACTAATAGTGTTTAATCTTCCACTCAACCCTTCTTCTTGCCCTGTGTTTGGAACTTTGTTCTTTTCCACCTAACTCTGGTTGGTAATGAGGTCTGACAGTATCACCACCACCTGGGAGCTTATTAGAAATGCAAATTCTATGGCTCCAGCCTAGACCTCAGAATCAGAATTTCTGAGGTTGGGATCCAGCATTTAGCAGTTTAACAAGCCCTCCAGCCAATTCTAATGCATGATCAAGTCTTAGAATTACCAACGTAACTTTTGGTTTAGAGGCTCAGCTCATGGTCATCTCCTACAGGAACTTACTAACAAATCCTTCTTATTGACCAAATTCCCTCCTCCTTGTTCCCTTAGTAACCCAAATACATCAATGCTTATAATTTTTTATTGAAATCACTTGCTTATATTTTTGCAGTAGGGATCAAGATTCTTTTGCTACAGTTCCTATGAGTAAAAACAAAACAACAGTGGCCAAAAATTTATTTTTAACACTGGTTTCCTCATGATTTAGATAAGCAGTATAGCATAGTGATTAAGAGAATGAATTAATGTCTGGCTCTACCACTTACTACCTGGGTGACTTCGTGGGATTTGCTTTATCTCCATTTGTAAAATGGACACAATAATGTTGCTGGACTGTTGTAAGGATTAAATGGGTTAATACATGTAAAGCACTTAGCATGGTCCCTGGTATGTAGAAAACAGTGCCTAAGTATTCCTCCCCATTCTCTCTCTGTTATTCATCTGGGACCACAATAATAAATATTTTAGACTTTTATTCCCATGCCCTGTGTTTCTTATGTTCTTTTCTGGATTTTTCCTTATTTTTATTTTCTTCTTAATGCTTCAGTATATGTCTCTTCTGACCTACTTACCAGTTCATTAATCCTGTTGTCAATTGTATCTAACATGTTGTTCTTTGAATCTGAGTCCTTAATTATATTTTTTATATTTTACATTTCAAATTTTTAATTTATTTTATAGTTTAAATTTAGTGTTGCCAAATAAAAGAAAGTGTTCCCAGTTAAATATAAATTTCAGATAAGCAAGAAATAATTTTTAGTATGAGTATGTCCTAAATATTTTATGAGACATACTTTTACTAAAAAAGTATTTGCTGTTTATCTGAAGTTGAAATTTGACTTGAAATTCTATATTTTTATTTGCTAGATCTGGCAATCCTATTTCCAGTTCTCTACTAAACATTTTTATGACTACACAATTTTTTAGTATATAAAACACTGGTATTTAAAAATCTGTGTATCCAAATATCTGGAAGTTATCCAGGGAATCTGTTTTATTTTATTTTTCTTTCTCTTTGTTTTGATTATATGGACTTGTCTACTGGTGCCGTGGGCAGAATTCTAAGACAGCTCCCAAGATTCCTGACCCCTGGTGTATATGCCCTGTGTAATCTTCTCCCTTGAATGAGAGAGGGAACTGTGACTACGATGGGGTATTATTCCCCTGATTATATTATTTTCTATGACAAAGGGATTTTACAAATGTAATTAAGGTCCTTAATCAGTTGATTTTAAATTAATCAAAAGAGGTTTTATTCTTATTCATTCTAAATCAGATGAGTAGGTCAGGGTTGTTTGACCTAATTATACAAACTCTTTAAAATTGGATTTAGAGCTCAAGGACAAGGGAAGTCAGAGAGATTTAAAGCAAGGGAGATGCTCTTTGCTGGCCTTGAAGACAAAGCAAATTTCCATGTTGTGAGAGGGACCATGAGGGGGGGCACATGGGAAGAAACTGTGGACATATGTTAAGGACCTGTAGTATCTCCCAGACAATAGCCAGTAAGAAAACAGCAACGTCAGTCCTGTAGCCACACAGAACCAAAACCTGAACATTCTTAAGAGAGGACCCCCAGCCTCAGATGGGATCACAGCCATGGCTGACACTTTGATTTCAACATTGGAGACCCTGAACAAGGGGCCCATATAATCTGTGCTGATAGTGGAAACTGTGAGAGAGTAAGTTTGCGTTTCTTTTCTACTGATTTTTAGTGTGAGAACTGGCCTGTGTCAAACTAGCTTACCATTTTAAGCTACACAGATTTCATATAAAATTTTAACAATTCTAACTTGAGAAATACAGTCAATCCAAATAGATCCATTCTAGATACATCATTGTTTATAAAGATAATCTTGACCCTACAAATATGAGTGTCTAAAAGTACTCGGTTAGGAAATAAGAGAAAATCAAACTTTTTGAGTAAATATGGAGGGTTATTAGGAGACGGATATTAGATTCTTAGATCTGTAAACAGTTGTCATACAGGATTTATTTTTAGAAGCATACTCCCAGTTTGAGTACAATATGGTAAACTAGACTTACATATTTACTTCACTACTGAGAGTCCACTGGAAAAAAAAGTAATAATGGAAATAACTTTAGAAATGCAAAGGAAAAGAAAGCATACCAAAAAAAGGAAACATTTCAACAAATTTCGAGGTGTTGTAAAATGGGTAGAATAGGTAGAAAAATTATTTTCCTTAGAAGTGGGAGAATCTGCCCAACAAAACCCCTTTCCAGCCTTTGACTTCAGAGTAATCAGGTACTGAAAGTTTGGGAACACAATGGGAGAGAAACCAGAAATTAATTGGAAGGTCCTATAAATTGTCACAGCTCGACAATATTTTCTCTCCCAAAGGAGCATAGAGGGTAAACAGCAAAGATGTTTACCATGAAGGAAACAATATCCCAAAAGCCAATGACTCTTCTCTAAAAGAACTGGATTATCTCCTTAGGAAAAGGTAAGGTCTTTAATGAGGACACTGGTTCTTTTCTTATCTGAGCATTTTAGGGAATCTGTGGCCAGTATCACTGTCCTTTTAAAGTATGAAGTGACAACCAAAGATCACTAAAAGCAGCAACTTGAAAGAGTAGAAACAAGAGAAATAAATAGATAAGCTTTTTTTAAAGGAAACAGACCTAATTTATAGGAAAAAATTTAAAGTTATAAACTATAAAGATTTTAAAACCTATTACAACCATAAAAAATGAATGGCATGCTATAAATTTTTTAAATCAAGAAAGTTCTCTTAGAGAGTAAGAACATAATTGTCAAAAATTAACAATAGAACTTCTAAATAAAGTTGAATAATTCTTACGATATATGAGGAAAGGAAAAAAATACAAAAATGGGACAAACTCAGAAGGTTCAATATTGCAGAGAGAACATTAGAAATAAAGAATAGGAAATAATAGAAGATAATTTTGCAGAGATGAAGAAAGACCTAAACCTTCAGAATTGAACCCAGAGCATGCAGCAAAAAAAAAAAAAAAAATGAAAGAACCCGGACATGTTATCTTGAAATTTCATAACATTAAAAATAAAAAGAAAGTCCCAAAAATGTCCTGAGAAAAGAAAAGCGAATTCACTACTAATGAGAAAAGCATCAAAGTCTCATCACCTATTGTGAATGCTAAAAGTTATGGACAGATAAATTTAAATTTGGGAGGATTGAGAAGGAAGTAAAGGAGGGAGGGAGGGAGAAAGGGAAGAAAGAAAAGACATTTTCAGACACCCAAGTAGAAAAAAAATAATCTCTTGTTGGCCCACCCTTTTATAGAGATAGCCCTCATAACAACCTAAAATCAGAAACAGAAAACTTTATTTCTGGAGAGGAAAAAGGTGGGAGAGAGACTATGGTTACCATTACTTTTATGTTATTTCAAACCCCTCTGTAGCCATTAGTTTTGTAACTAGTGTTTATCTTAAGCATGTCCTGATTTAAGGAATTGAAATTAATTATGTTAAATGTCAATTTGACCTGAAAAACTTCAGCCCAACCAACAGAAGCACCTTATTTTGATTTTTGTATATGCAATTAGACTAATTCTGATTGATCATTTAATTATACTACTCTCTTAGTTGTCTATAACCTCAGTCCTGATATAAATGAATCAGAATAGTCAGTACATTTCATAATTATTCATCGTAAATCCTTTCTTTGTGATACAGTCTGCCTTGTCAAACTCCCTTTAAAAAAAATCTAAAGATATTCTCTTCATCATGCCTGACATGTAACATCTGTGGCTAGTATAAGACAACAAAGGGAATATGCATAATAAACCTTGCTAGAAAGAAATTTAATTTGAAAAATATATTTTATTTTCACAGGTGGCTGGGTATTGCATCTTGTCATAAAATCAAAATGATGTGCTTGGTGTTGGCATGTATTTGAAACAATAAAGGACTTGTACAGCCATCAAATACCACGTTTTGCTTCTTCATTTAACTGAATTCCAGAGTCGCTGTAATATGCTGTTGTATGAAGGAATCTCTAATGGAGTACATTTATAGTTTTGTTATTTAATCTTTGAGAGATCACTGGGATTATCTAATTCAATTAATTTATGCATCTCTTGTCTGAACAATTGATTAGACCATTAGATTCAGACTTTCACAAAAAAGCATTAAATAGGGCTTCCCTGGTGGCGCAGTGGTTGAGAGTCTACCTGCCGATGCAAGGGACACGGGTTTGTGCCCCGGTACGGGAAGATCCCGCATGCCGCAGAGCGGCTGGGCCTGTGAGCCATGGCCGCTGAGCCTGCGCGTCCGGAGCCTGTGCTCCGCAACAGGAGAGGCCACAACAGCGGACCCGCATACCGCAAAAAAAAAAAAAAAGCATTAAATATAATACAGACTGAGCTAAAAACAGCCAGCTTAATTATCACTTGGCCTTGTGTGCAAGGTATATTTTTGGCCACAGGAATATAGTGGTTAACAAGGTAGATAAATAGATAATGCACCTTCCTTCATGGAGCTTCCATTCTAGTAATTTTGGTTTTGCAAAAGCATGACAATAAAAGAGAAAACGGGGGGCAAATGGAGCCCATGTTCAAATACTAAGCACATATCATTTGCATTTTTAAAACAGCATTAATCAGATGACAAAGGATCTCAATTTTTTATTTTACTTGATGAACATATTCAGGTTTTTCCTCCCAAGAGGAAAATAATTATACTTGGGACTATATAATTTCTCTGAAAGTTGTAGTTTGTCAGAAGTCTCCCCTCCATCTCTAGAGGGATAGGTAATTCATGAGAAATCCTTTCCTTGTGTTTCTTTCAACTGTACTAAGAGATGCAAAAATATGTCACTAAGTCTTGAGAAGATGGAGACTATGTCAGGAAGAAAGAGATATCCAGAGAGGCTTTGAAAAGATAAAGAAAAGTAGATCTAACAAGCCAGAGGCAGGACAAAGTACTTATTCCAGATCTCCAAGTTCATCTGAGACCAACAAGAACTGCTAGAAGTCCCTAAAGACCATTACAACCCCCTTGTCCTTGATGCTGTGCAGCCACATACATCCCACTGTAACTACTTAATGTTCTTTTAGATATTCACCCTGAACTGAAGCATTTAATTTCCTTCTCTGCTTCCACTGATGGTACCCAAACTCTCTGACTCATTGGGGTGATTTTGTGGAACTTCTTACGCCTGCCTTTTCTTCTGTGAGTGTCTTTGGCTAAAACATTCACTTGTTGAAATCCCAAATGTTCCTCAGTTTTAAATGAAATTTCACTTCAACTTTGACCATGCCCTTGATCCCTCTAGCTGGAGGGATATGTCCTTCAACTTCACCATCATGTCATGTCACTCATATAAGATATTTCACATATATCAATATCTTGTAGATACTACTGACAATTGTTTATCTCTTCAAACCACCATCAAATTTCCTTGAAGTGCAGGGGTATGTTTTGTTCGGATGGAAAGAAACCAGATAGAATTTAATGAGTTTTGAACTGGACTATGAATGCTGACTGTCACTACCAATCTCTATGATGATATTTAAAATCCTTAATGATTCTGAATGCAAATTTGTCATCTATAAAATGAAGGTGCTTCATCAAAATAGCTGTGTGATCCTACTTCTGCTCCACAGTGCCTAACATACTACTTTTAATATGGAAGGCCATTATAAGCATTTATGGAATTGTGAATAAATTTACTTCAAGAGTAAATGATTCAGGGTGATAAAAAGGTATTTGTCTTTCTCTTTCTGACTTACTTCACTTAGTATGATCATCTCTAGGCCCATCCATGTTGCTGCAAATGGCATTATTTCATTCTTTTTGTGGCTGTATAGTATTCCAGTATGTGTGTGTGTGTGTGTGTGTGTGTGTGTGTGTGTGTGTGTGTGTGTGTGTGTGTATCCCATCTTCTTTATCCATTCGTCTGTTGATGGACATTTAGGTTGCTTCCATGTCTTGGTTATTGTAAATAATGCTGCTATGAACATTGGGGTGCATGTGTCTTTTCAAATTAGAGTTTTGTCCGTATATATGCCGAGGAGTGGAATTGCTGGATCATATGGTAGTTCTATTTTTAGTTTTTTAAGGAACCTCCATATTGTTTTCCATAGTGACTGCACCAATTTACATTCCCACCAATAGTGTAGGAGGCTTCCTTTTTCTCCACACCCTCTCCAGCATTTATTATCTGTAGACTTTTTGATGATGGCCATTCCAACTGGTATGAGGTGTTTTGATTTGTATTTCTCTAATATTAGCAATGTTGAGCAATTTTTAGATATGTTTTGTTTTTCTCTCTCTGTATATTGCACTTTTCCACTCCTTGAGATTGTGCTTATTGGCTTAATGGTTGGATACATCAGGGAACAAGCTTGAAACAGCCGAAAGGGCTTCCTGGCTCTTTCTAGCCTCAGTAAAAGAAACAATGCAATGGACATAAAGAAAGTGCTTGCCTCAGAGATAGAACCATAGCAAAGATGATGGGAAATGGTGAAAGTAGAGAGGATAGTAGGTCCAGGGCTGAGCTTCTGAAGAGGCATCAAGACCTGAGAAAAAGGGTAGATGGTGCATAGAGATGAACAGAGGCAAAAGGCATAGACAACTCAGAGAACCATGAGCGTTGATGCTATTATTGTCTCATTACTGACTGGTGCCGATGACTCATTGACCTTTACTCCATCTTGGCACTACTTAAGATTCCATATGTACCCACAACACATTTTAAGTTTGGAGGAACCTTGAAAAGAACTGAGGTTAAATTTTACATATTCTTGGTGGGATTAAAATATGAATAGTCTTTAAAAATATATAACATGTTTTTGCACATCAGTGTACATAGGCTGAGATTCATATCTTCAAAACATAATGAAAGGGCTTTACAAACTGCAAATTGCTACCAAATAACTCTAGCTCTTTTGAGTGCAAAGCTTTGCTCTACGGACCTGACAGTGGGATATTCTGAAGTTTGCTAATCTGAACTGCCGCTCTCCAGGCCTAACGTGATTCTGAGATATCTGAAAGACTCCCTATCTATTGGCTCAGTTAACTCTTATTCTTTTTTGTTGTTTTTCTATCAGCAATCCTGTGGAAAAGCAATGCTGAGATTTACAGTCATTTCTGTGTCAGTTATGCTTACTAATTTTTGGATATCGTTATAAAATATCACATTTGCATGATGAATTCCCACTTAGTATGTTTCAACAGTGACTCATATTCTATTTTAACAGAAGGTTAAAGTATTTTTAATCTCATTTTTGAGTGAAACCCAAACATTAATATTATTCCTGGTGTACAGACCAGTAACTTGAGGCATGATCCTATTGCTAGTGGTTGACAAAGCCTAGTCAACCAGGAACTCCAAACTAAACTTCTGTCTAGATCTCAGGGTCTTTTTACTACACGTTGTGGCTTAAAAACTATTGTTGTCCTGGGAATTCCCTGGTGGTACAGTGGTTAAGACTCTGCTCTCCCAGTGCTGGGGGCCCAGGTTCCATCCCTGGTGGGGGAACTAGATCCCGCAAGCATGCCACAACTAGGGAGCCCACCTGCCACAACTAAGACCCGGCACAACCAAATAAATAAATATTAAAAAAAAAAAGCTTGCTTTAAAAATAACAACAACAACAACTATTGTTTTCCAGCCTTCTCATTTCTCATTTCTGTTCCATTCTCCTTTTAGGAATGGTGTATTCCAGCAGCCAACCAAAAGATCTCCAAATGGCCAAAGCCAGTACAATGTGAGTAACGAAGTGAAAGTATTGGATTATAAGTCAAATTCTAACGTAAACATTAATGAGTCCAAAATGAAATAAGTGATGATTTAATTATATTTAATAAATAGATAAATCAATGAATAAGGAGAGTAAACAAGTTTTCAGTGTAGAAGAATGTCAAATAAATCATATAGATACTCTCCCCTTTCACCTCAGGAAGGCAGAGCATAATGCCCTGCTTCATAAATGCAGGCTGTTTAGTAATTTCCTTCCAAACTGTGCAGTGCACAAAGGAGGAAAGAGAAACTTTACAGTGGACCTGACAAACGTTACTTCAGCCAATCGATCAAAGTCAACCTCAGCAGTGATAAGTCATGTGGATACTGTGCACCCTTGGACTGGTGTGATGGGAATGCATTTTACTTTTGTGGTCTTCCTCTCAAAAACCTGTATCTCAGTCTAATCATGTGGAAAACGGGAGACATACCTCAGATGACCAATGTTGCACAAAATGCTTAACCAGTGCTACTTAAAAATGTTAAGATCATCAAAAACAAGGAAAGCCTAAGAAATGGTCACAGTCAAGAGGAGCTTAAGGAGACATGACAAAGAAATGTAATGTGGTATCTGGAAACAGAAAAAGGACACCAGATAAAAACTAAAGAACTATGAATATAAATTATAGATTTAGCCACTCATAATGGCTTATTAATTGTACTATAGTAATGTAAGATATTAATAGTAAGGGAAATTGGGAGGGAAGAGGAACTCTGTACTATCTTTGCAATTTTTCTATAAATGAAAATATTCTAAATTTTTTTAAATGGCATATTTTTCTTTCTGTATAATCATCTGCACAGACTCCTTGCACTGTAATATCTACTTTTATTGTCCTATATAACATTTACCAAGTTTTCATTCTAACTATGCTGAAGAATCAATTAATTTTTCAAAACATGTTGATAATCTGAGGAAAATAGGATATAGATTTGAGGTCTAGCTTGCTCTTCTCCCAAGCAGAAAAACGCCAAATCTTGCCAACCACCAAATCCATGGTAATTCCCCACAGAAATAGCAAGTCCACTTTAAAGATTTATTTACAAAGCAGAAACCCCATCCTCTCCTTCTAACTGCCTCCAGCTGCAGGGAATTACTAGAAAGGGCTTAATACCCTAACAATCTAATCAATTCCAAACTGAAAACTTCATTTTGCTTTTAAAAGATTAGCACTGCCCATTTAGACTTTCTGCCTACACAGATTTAAAATAGATATTGCATGGCCATGCCATTCAATTGATTACAAAATTAATCCACGTAAAGGGGAGAGAAAAATGAGTTTGAATGGACTTTTTGCTTTGTAAAGTAAATTCTAGCCGTAGGATAGAGACAAAAGCCTGAGAGATTTGGAAACGTATTCAACAGGGCAGATAGAGGCACAATCTGAATATTCTGACCACAAGAAATAGGAACAGCCTCCTCCCAACACTACTTTCAGAACAGCGTTTTGCTTCTGGGAAGAAACTTCTTGGTATATCCAGTGCTGTCCTAGCCCTACCTCAGAAATAGCAATTTCGTGTGGAAGTGCAATAGTAAATTGACTTTCTGTAAGGATTTTATGGTCAGTGTCAAGTCACTGACTGTCTTCTGTGGTTCTGAGGCTTCTCTGCTGAAGGAGATGTGGGAACAAGCTCGTCAAGCAGGTTGGCTGGGATGGCAGGGAAATTGACCCGTCGCTGCCTGACACAGACCGCCCAGCTTAACTGTGCACGAGGGAGCCTTTGAGATCCTCTCACAAGTCGCACTACAGGGCTTCAACTGCCAGAGAGAAAATGCCTTTTAAAAGGACAGCTGTCTGAATTTTTAAGAATTCTGAAAAGAGGTGAAAGTTCAAGAGCTCCTGGTTTTCTTTTCTTCTGTACTCGTTTCCCTCTGTGTGCTGTTTATGTAAAGCTGCTGTAAACCAGGCTTTTGGGTTTGTCTTTTGTCCACAGTCAGTATCTTGAGAGGCTAAAATCATGAGGAGAGTCAGGAGTACTGTATCTTAGGCCAAGTTTTTGCATTTTATAGTCCAGCTCCAGTGCTTCTCAAATTTTAATGTGCCTGGGAACTTCTTAAAATGCAGATTCCAATTTAATACGTTTGGGTTGTGCCCTGAGAGTCTTCATTTTTAACGAATTCCCAGATGATGCTAATGTTGATGGTTTGCAAATCATGCTTCGAGTGGCAAGGGTCTAACTAATGTATTTTTAGGCACTATACAACTATACAGAGTTTCAATGCCCAAGTCTTGGGAATGTCAGAAAGGCATCCCTCATGCACAACGACAGAGGTTTCTTAATGTCAACCTCTTTTCTTCTCCTGGTTCATCGATTTCTTAAAAAAATCCTTCTCTTGTCCTTCCACTTACTTTATCCATAGCAATTAACATACACCCTAGCTTCTTTTATCATTTTTATTTCCTTTGAATGAATATATATGTTCAGACAGGTTACCATATGAATTTCACCTTTTTCCAACAGCCCTCTCCAGACTTATTCAAAAGCTAAATTTCTTTCCTCTCTCTCCACCATCATCCTTAGCATAAATTTAGTAGATTATTGTGTTAAAATTGCATTTATCTTCTACCTTATATTAGGTTTATATTAAAAGCCTTCTGCTATTAGCCTAACACTGGAAGGTGTCAGTCCTAAATTTTTCTTCTCCCAATTACTAATGATGGCTATGAGAGCAACACTGATGTGGTAAGTAACTGAGGACTAAACACAAACACACACATGCATTCTAGAAAGCACATAGGTGACTAGGTTAGTTTTTGTTTGTTTGTTTTGTTTTGTTTCAAATTAAAAAATTAAGTCAATGGGAGTTGTGAATGTATAGGAATACAAAGTGGGTATGATAAGAGACACTTAAATTTCACCCTGAAGATATGGGTAATTTCCATAAAATTATACCAAGAACTGTTTGAATTATATTTGCCATATTATTTTACTCTTGGAAATGAGAATAAGGAAGTAAAGTGAAGGATAAGTAAATATCCTAGTCTTCATGGCTTTATGGTGTGAAAGATTTGATGTAATGTAGAGAACATCTACTTCTATGTTCTGTATAACGACATAATCTTGCTCACAGGATAGGAAGACAGAATGAGAAAACCTCACTAGTTTGTGAATTCTGCTTTAATTCATCTCCTTCTTATGAACAAAAAAAGAAAATAGCCAAACATGGCAATTTTGATCTTATTTTCATTGTTACCAGTGATTTTTTCACTAGGGATGTTGTTCAATTAATGAAAAGATTCCACCTATAGCTTGGATTGCATAACACCTCCTTGTCCTGCGTTTGAATGAAAGCAGATGAATAAATCACTGTGCAGTGGTGCCTCTTTTTTCCATTGGAAAATTTGTCTGAAAACACAAGGTCAATACGTCACATTAACTTTATAACTAATGTTCACTATTTAGCCAGCTAACTGTAACTGAGAGTGTTTATTGTTGTCGTATTGTTTTGTTTCTGTAATTATATATTGCAACTGTTTAGTGTAGAGTTCTGAGGATGAGAGCTCAGACTGCTTGCTGATGGAATCTACATAGGACCTCAAAGTTGCTTTGATTGGCTAATACAATATTTTAGAGGTAAAAAGACAGTAATTTGGATGCCATGGGAAGGGGCTTGCACCTTAGTTCAAGGAGTTTTTTTCTCCTGTTTCACTTCCTCACATTCTCACCTCTCCTCTCCTCCATCCAATTCACTTGTGTATATTCCCTGACTTGCGTTTAAGGCATCTGAATTTACATCCCTGTTCTAGATTTGGTCTCAGTAAAGACTTGGAGTCAATACCAGTGTATCTGCTGGATGGCATTTGCTATCCTAGCACAATGCATACTAGTGCTTTTAGTTTTAATTACCTTTCAGCATTCATCTGTCTATTCTGTTATTTAAACAGTTCACTTACAGCCATGGTAGCTTTTCAGTGGTAAACAGAATACCTGATACAAAATCTGATCATTCAGTTGTTCTTTTCCTTGTTAATCTAAAGTGAAAACACACTCTTAGGTAAAAATCCTCTTTGTATACCTAAAAGATGGGGAAAAATAAACCTCTGAAATACTCTAAAATAGTAAGGATTTGTTTAGCTCATCTTTCCTTTTATCCACATATGTATAAATTAGCCAAGATACACTTTGGGCTAGCAGGTTCCACTTTATTTTGACAGTTAGTCAAATAATAGTATAATGTTTTTTCCAATGTATACTCATTGAAATGAGACTATTTCTTTCTAAAAAGAAGCTGCATCAGACTGATCTTCATAAATGTAGAGAGAAAGACAGTATAAAGGATTCCTCAAAGGTCTTCTGAATTTTTAGGATAATTATTACATGTATTGATCATATTTTAAATAGACAAATGAATTTTGGACGGTCATCAATCATTAGTAAATTATCTATATGGTGGTAATATCTGCATCAGATTTTACTTTCAAGTTAACCAACACATTCACTCAACAAATATCTATTATCTGCTCTGTAAAATGCAGGTACTAGATTCTATTCAGCAGTCATCTCCTTTGCTATGGAATCATTCTTGTTTTGTAGGTTTTTCTTGTATGTAATTTTGAAAGTTACATGGCATTCAGGCAATAGAAAACAGCACAACATATTGAAAGGCATATGAGAGAGAGAGGATGGATGGGAGGGAGAGAGGGAGGGACAGAGGGAGGACAGAAGACACTTATTTTAGGAAAGTACACTACCTGCGTTTTGGCCAATTTTTAAAAAAGTTTTAAAAGTTTTTAAACTTTATTTTGTATTACGTTGACCTTTTAAAATTAGACAAATACAATCTTCTCTTTTGTCTACATTTCTTATTCATTTCCCTAACAACCACAATTTTATGATTTATGATGATCCTTCATGGTATGATAAATTTATGGCTTGGTACATATTGCAAAAACTCAAATCTGGATAGTACCTTTTTTTTTCCTGTAAATCCTTGCACAATAAACAAATTGCTTAGGAGAGGAAGAATGAAAAATAACCACATTTTCTTGTGAAAGGTCAGGTAACGTATTGCAAATCTGGTGAAACAATAGCTTTTGAAATTTAGGAGTCAGGCTTATATACGTATGTTTTTTTGTTTTTGTTTTTTTTTTTTAAAGGAGGGCTCAGACTAGCCTCAGGCCTCACTCTGGCCTTTTAAAATATGGTTAACTCATATCAATCATATAATTTGAATTTGTATCTTTAACAGCTAACTTATCTAATCCTTATTAGAAAAAAAGCTACCTGTAAACTTTTCATTAACTGCCACCAGGACTGTCTCTATAGTTTGTGCATCCACTGCAAATGCAAATGTGGGCCCCTTGTTCAAATATTCTTAAGAATTTCAAGATGGCAGCAGCAGAGAATTAAGTCCAGGATAGAGACTTTCTAAGCGTGGGGTGCTCTGTCCGCATAGGTCACACACCCATAAAGCCTGTCACTAGTAAACGTTTAAGCGTAGGATAACAATGGAAAAGTGCTCTGGAAAAACTTGGTATTTTGGGTTGTGTGTGTGTGTGTGTGCGTGTGTTTAACATTTTCTTTTGAGATCATTCATATGCAGTTTCAGGAACTAATACAGAGAGCTCTTCTGTACCCTTTACCCAGATTCTCCCAATGAACACATTTTGAAAAACTAGAGTGCAGTATCACAACCAGGATATTGACATTGATACAGAGAACTCCGTCACCACAGGGATCGTTCATTTTGCTTTTTAGTAACCACACACACTTCTGTCCTGGCAACCACTTATCTGTTCTCCATTTCTATAACTTGGTCAACGTTTCAAGGATGATGTTTCAGTGGAATCATACAGTATGTAACCTTTTGGGATTGGCTGTTTTTATTAAGCATAATCCGCACTGTTGTGTAGCACTCCAAAGTATGGATGCACCACAGTTTGTTTAGCCAGTCACCAGATGAAGAACATCTAGGTTGTCTCCAGTTTCGGGTTATCATGAATAAAGCTGCTATGAATATTCCTGCGCACACTTCTGCCTGAAAATGTCTTTACTTCTCTGGAATAAAGACCTAGAAGAATAATTGCTGGGTTACACAATAGTTATATGTTTACCTAAGAAACCTACAAACTCATCCTAAGTGGCTCTCCTTTCTTAAATTCTCACTGACTGTATGAGTGATTCAGTTTCTCTGCATCTTTACCAGCACATTATGTTTATTTTATTTTATTATTTTTAATATTAGTCATTCACATAGTTGTATAGTGGCTTTACTTTGCACTTCTCTAATGGCTGATGTTATTGAACATATTTTCATGAGCTTATGTTATCATATGTATACATACTTCACTGAAGTTTTCTCTTTTTTTTTTTTTTTTTTTGCTCATTTTCCAGTTGGATTGGTTGCACTGTGAAAGTTGAGTTTCGAGCATTCTCTGTATTTTCTACATAGCGGCCCATTGTTGGATATGTGATTTGCAAATATTTTCTTCCTATCTGTAGCTCTTCTTTCAATACTTCTGACAGGGACCATTGCAAAGAAAAGAGTTTTAATTTATCATTTTTTCTTTTGTGGACCATGTTTTTGGTGTCACGTCTAAGAATTCTTTGCTTAGTTCTAGATTCTGAAGATTTTTTTCCTGTAAGTTTTCTAAAAGTTTTATAATTTTACATTTACGTCCATTATCTATTTTGAGTTAATTTTTTTAAAAGACATGAGACATAGGTAGAGATTTTATTTTCCCCTATGAATGTTCTATTTCTCTGGCACTGTTTGTTAAAAAGATTGTCTTTTCTCTTTTGAATTGCTTTTGCACCTATGTATGAGATCAGTTGCATGTGTTAGGATGAGTCAAACTCAGAGTTTTTTATTCTGTTCCATTGATCTATGTGTCTGTTTTTCTGTCAATACCAAGTCATCTTGATTACTTGAATATGTCTTGAAATTAGGTAGACTGATACCTCCCACTTTATTCTTCTTTTGAAAATTGTTTTGTTTATTTGCCTTTCCATATAAATTTTAAAATAATGTTTTAAATCTACAAAAATATTGCTGGGATTTTAATAGAAATTGTGTTAACTTATATATTATTTGGGGGAAAGTTGACTTCTTTACCATATTGAATCTTCAAATCCATTAAAACAGTATGTCCCTCCATTTATTTAGATTGTCTTTGATTACTTTCATCAGCATTATATAGTTTTAACATAGAAGTCCTATACATGTTTTCCTATATTTACACCTAAATATTTCATTTTTAACAACTGTAAATGGTATTGTACTTTTACGTTTGGTGTCCATGTGTTCCTTGCTTATGTACAGAGATAGAGTTGAGGGTATTTTTTTTTTAGATCTTCAACAAGTTGAGGAAAGTTCTATTTCTGTGTTTCTGAGGGTTTTTAAAAATTTTTATTTTATATTGGAGTATAGTTGATTTACAATGTTGTGTTAGTTTTAGGTGCATAGCAAAGTGATTCAGTTATACATATATATATATCTATTCCTTCAGCTTCTTTTCCCATTTAGTTTATTACAGAATATTTAATAGAGTTCCCTGTGCTATACAGTAGGTCCTTGTTGATTATCTATTTTATATATAGTAGTGTGTGTATGTTAGCGCCGAAGTCTTAATGTGAATGGTGTATTTTGTCAAATGTTTTTTCTACATTAATGCAATTATATGATTTTTCTTCTTTGGCTTATTGATATAGTAGCTTACATTGTTTCGTTTTTGAATATTAGACTGGCCATGTATCCCTGGAATAACCCCACTTGGTCAGAGTGTATAATTCTTTTTTATACATCACTGAACACTGTTTGCTAGTATTCTGTTTGAGGAATTTTGCATGGGGAATGGGGAGTGTTTCCTATTCTTATATCTACTTACATCATATTTGAAACAAATTTCTTATAAAGAGCATATAGTTAGATCATGTTTTAAAATCCACTCTGCTAATCTCTGTATTTTATTTGGTGTGTTGCCATTTACATTTGATGTAGTTATTGATATGTTAGGGCTTATGTCTGCCATTTAGTTTTTTATTGTCTATTTTTTTCTCCATGTTTTATTTCTCAATTGTATTTCATTTCTTCCTATTGGTTAATTGAAAAATTTTTAGACTTCCATTTTGATTTATCTATAGTGTTTTTGAATGTTTTTATAATATAGATATTTTAGTTATAGCTCTGGTTTATTATTCATATATAACTTATCACAGTCTACTGTTGTAATATTACCTGTTTGACTGAAGTACAGAAACCTCACCTGTTTTATGCCCCTTTACTTTCTCATATTTGTAAATACTTCTCTCAAATACTTTCTTTCATACATTTAAAACCATGTCAGACAAAGTTATAATATTTTTCTTCAATGATGAACATAGTTTAGAAAACTCAGAGGAGAAAGGAATCCTATTGTATTTATAATAATTTTGCTTACCATATTCATTTTTATTCACTGATGTCCCAAGTTTACTCATTTTATCCTTCTGTTTTTGTTTAGAGAGAAACTTCTTTTAGCCCTTCTTTTGATGTAGTTCTGCTGGTGACAAAATAATTTTCCTTTTGTTTAAGTATATCTTGATTTCCCATCCAGTCATGAAGGATATTTTCACTTGGTGTAGGATCCTTGATTGAAAGGACTTTTCTTTTAGTTCTCTAAATTGTGCCACTTCTTTCTGCCTCCCATGAATTCTAAATAAGAAATCTACTATCATTTGTATTTTTTTTTCCCCTAAAGGAAGATATTTTTCTCTGTATACTTTCAAGATTCTTTTTCCTTATGTTTAGTTTTCAGTAACTTAAGTATTATGTCTCATGGCACGGATTTTTGGGGGTTCACTCAGTGTTTATATGTATGTGTATAAAACATTATAAAGTGTATTATTAGAAAAGTTGGGGGAATATTTACATGTCCCTTTCTAAGAACTAATTACCTAGCCCACTGAGAATTGCCATATAGCATGTGTACAAAAAGCTTATACAAATCAATAAAAAAAAAGTCTAGATGCAGGTCTACTTAATGGGAAAAGGGATTATTTATGGCATAGGCCATAAATAAAAGAAAAACAAGTGGCAAAGTAACCATATATTAAATAGTTTATCATAGCTGGATTATGGATTTTTTTCCTATTAAATTGGGAAAATTCCAGAAGAAAGAGGACAGAAAGAAAATGATACTGCCTAGTTTAATGCAGGGTATACCTTCAAATTTGTAAATTCGAAAATAAAATCATTCTGAATAATATCACACTTTATTAACATATTGTGGAAAATAATACAAAATATCTACATTAAAATGTATTAAGTTCATCAGTACCATTTTTTTTAGATTCTATATATGTGTGTTAGCATACAGGATTTGTTTTTCTCTTTCTGATTTACTTCACTCTGTATGACAGACTCTAGGCCCACCCACCTCATTACAAATAACTCAGTTTCGTTCCTTTTTATGGCTGAGTAATATTCCATTGTATATATGTGCCACATCTTATTTATCCATTCATCTGTTGATGGACATTTAGGTTGCTTCCATCTCCTGGCTATTGTAAGTAGTGCTGCAATGAACATATGTGGAACCTAGAAAAATGGTACAGATGAACCTAGTGGCAGGGCAGGAATAAAGATGCAGATGTAGAGAATGGACTTGAGGACATGGAGGTGGGAAAAGGGGAAGCTGGGCTGAAATGAGAGAGTAGCATTGACATATATACACTACCGAATGTAAAATGGTTGGCTAGTGGGAAGCTGCTGCATAGCACAGGGAGATCAGCTCAATGTTTTGTGACCACCTAGAGGGGTGGGAGAGGGAGGGTGGGAGGGAGATGCAAGAGGGAGGAGATATGGGGATATATGTATGTGTATAGCTGATTCACTTTGTTATACAGCAGAAACTAACACACCATTGTAAAGCAATTATACTGCAATAAAGATGTTAAAATAAAAAATAAATTAAAAAAATAAAAGTAATAGGGAAGTTTTGTGATGAGAAGAGAGAGGTGCTAGAAAACTCACCTCAACTGAGTCAGTCTCCCTAAGAGCTAGAGGTGGGATAGGGAGGGTGGGAGGAGATATGGGGATATATGTATATGTATAGCTGATTCACTTTGTTGTACAGCAGAAAGTAACACAACATTGTAAAGCAATTATACTCCAATAAAGGTATTAAAAAATGTATTAAGGATCATAGAACTTCAAAGCTTCTGTGCTGAGTGGATTATAAATGGATTTAATGTAATTGCCACTTAGCTCTGGCTCTTTAGTGAGTAAAAAGTAATAGCTACCATTCTTTATCAGGATTAGTCTTGAATGATGCAAGTTTTGAATTAGGGGAGTCTTTTAGAAAGTCCTCTTTCACACACATAGCACATACACACATCAACTCTGTTATAATATGACAAAAGTGTTTCTAAAAATTACCACACTATGCAAGGTCATGAAATAAAAAATAAAGAGCCTATAGGATAAATGGAGTTGGAACATAATGCTTTAAAAACTTTGTCAGTGACATAACATACACACAAAAGAAATAGGAAAATATTAAAAATGTTAGCACATTTTTATGCATGTTAAATGGTTAAGAAATACATAATTACAAGAATAAATATATACTTTACCCTTAAAAAGACCTGAAGTTCCCTGTGGAAGTGGGTGTTGAAAGTGTTTCAGCTTTTGAGGGACTATGAAATGGTGGGAAACGGTTTATCTGAAATGAGACAAAAAGTCATAACACAGACTATAAATGGGTTAGCTATTGATAGTAACACGTGCTGAACTGAGGTATCTGCAAGTGTTTGGGTGTATGCATGTTTACATTGTGTATATGTGTATATTCCTACAGGGCTTAGTTCAACCAGGTGCTATTTTGTGCCTCCACCTAGTGTTTCTCAAAGACGAAGTAACACAAAAGCAAATGTGAAATTTGTGTAATGCTTAAACTGTCCTTTAATATATCAGTAGTATTGGAACAAATTCACTTCTTCCAAACAAGCATTTTAGCAGAACTGCCTACACCTTCTTTATAATCAGGATACATTTGTTTACAGGTGCTTAAGTTGGCTGAGACTTTGTGTAGTGTAGTTTAGTACAATTCCTTTTAATATCGTGTAAACCTTGTAAAATCTGTATGCCATTTGATCCAACATATCAACTTTTGGGACTTTAGTAAGGAAGTTAAAATCATTTCATTTCAAAAACATTTAGTGTGAGGATAAATTTAAATACACGTAAGTTAAACCCTACTTTAATGTATAAATATAGGTATTTGGTTTAATAAATTATGGTATATACATATAATCTACTTCCATGAAAATATTAAAATAGCTTTGCAAAACTTATCTTTTGATATGAAAAATATTTATGGCATACAAGAGAGAGGAAAGAGAAGATATTAAAGTAATACATATGGTGAAAGAGTGTCAAGGATAGTCATTTTTTTTTCAGGGTAATGCATTATCACCATGTCCCCTTTTGATAATGTATTATACTAATCAATCAATAAATTGTTGCCTCTGGGTGGATGGGATTATAATTTTCACTTAAGTATTTTTGTTCCTTTTGTTTCTAAATATTTACTGTTATTTTATTCTTGTAATACATATACAGTTAGCATTATAATAAAAACATACTTTTTGCAAATTATAGTGTGATTTTCAGAACAATCTGATGATATATTTTTATTAAGTGATTTACCCGTGGCCCAAAATTTTAATAGGTACACTGCCTTTATTAGACCCAGCCCTTATGTCTTGGGCCACTGGCAGACATTCTAATTGATCCCTGATTCACAATTTTTATCAACACACTCTTGGTGTAACTGCCCCTGAGCAATTAGAACTGGCACATGAGATGACATCTGTTGGCTTCCTCTCTAATTCACCACACTTGTCAAGATGACCAGTATGAGGTATTCCCACTTGAACACCCACTGTCACTATCAATCGTGAGAAATTTAGTATGGCTATTTTTAGAGCTGACCAAAATGAACTACACTCACTGTATTGTCATATGTGTATTTTTGAAACAGATATGTGTCCTACGGCAACATCAATAAATGATCTTTTTTTTTCCAGCATATAATGCTATCTTTCTTCTAATGTATCCTCAGAGGATTCATTTTTAGATCTCACTCTTGGACAGAATATTGCCACGCTCTCCTTCACTGGTGACATTGAAATAAAACTGCTGTGAGCCAAGGACTAGAGAAATAAATACAGTATTTTTTTAAAGAAGCTAATTTGATAGCAATTGAGGGGGAAACAATACTGTGCCAATGTCAAAAACAGCGCTTCCTCAAATCCTATCCTTTTTGCAGTGCAGAACAACCTTCCCGAGTTATACTTCTCTCAAGTCCTGAAGCCAAACTTAAAAAGTTTAATCCCACATGAATGAGGAATGAAATCCTTCATAAAGCTAGCTCCTGGACAAAAAGCTCTACTTAAAAAAAGAAAGAATAAAAAAAGCTGACAGCAAATAGGATGGTAAGTCAACAGAATTCTAGCACTGTAACCTTACCACCTAGCACACAAAGATTCTGGGCAGCCGAGCATCAAGCTATGTTGAGAAAAAACATGAGTCTCTGGTGCTTACAAATTCAATTCCATTAAACAGGTATTTATTGAGTGTCTTCCATGGGCTCAGCAATGTTTTAGACACCATGGAAAAAACAAAGGAAGTATAAGACAGTTACTACCCTGAAGGAGTTTGAAATCTTGTTGAAGAGCTTCCTCTGGAAAACAGTTTGCTGCTGAATGAGTCAGAAATACACGATTCAAAACACCCTGTGGACAGAAAACCTATTCACATGTCATCGAGATGTCATTTTAATGGAAGTTCAATCACCTCATTTTTAATTTACCAAAGGAATCAACCCAGAGCATACAAACGTCTTTAGCCTTGTCCACATTTCAAGTAGATCATTGTAAGCAAACAAACTCACTTCCAGACCCAGAATGCTGCTGATGAACTGTGTTGGAGCTGCCTGAATTTGCTCCTTGACCTTGTCTGGCAAGTAGGATAGTCATTTTTTTCCCAGTAATGTATTATCACCGTGTCCCATTTTGATGATGTATTATACTTACACATCATTGAAGAGGCAATTTGCTTTGATGATGTACCGACATGCAATAGATCACAATTCTGAAGGAGCGAGAGAAGGAGCGCCCTGGAGCTCTATAATTCAAGTAGCGATGGCATCTGTAGAAGAACAGGGAGACGATTAATTTAAATTATCTGGACAGGCACTGGGCTGACAGAAAGACTTTTGAACCTTTCCCAAATGTGAAATGTAAAAATAGTTGTGCTAAAAGTGCTATCACATGGTTATAAAAGCGCAGCATCAGAGATCCTGTGTTTATGGAACTTTTCAATATCTTGACTACATTCGTGGAGGCACAGACCCACACAGGTAACAAAAATGCATAGAACTTAATATGTACACACAC
This sequence comes from Tursiops truncatus, assembly GCF_011762595.2. Taxonomy (NCBI): domain Eukaryota; kingdom Metazoa; phylum Chordata; class Mammalia; order Artiodactyla; family Delphinidae; genus Tursiops; species Tursiops truncatus. The sequence continues at coordinate 88,030,157 of NC_047043.1, read as the reverse complement.
ACACACACACACACACACGTGAGTATAAGTCAAACTCAGGTAATCTGAATAAGATAAATGGATTGTATCTGTGTCAGTATCGTAGTGTGATATTACACTATAGTTTTACAAAATGTTAACATGGAGGGAACTGGGTAAAGTGTATACAGAATATGTTGTGCTATTTTTTACAAATGCACATTTGTACATTTGTACTTTTTTATAAATGCACACGATTGTACAATTCTCACTAACTTCAATGAAAATATTTCACATTAAGAATCTCAGTATTCTAAAATAACACTCAATATTGGAATTTGTTATATTTTAAGAAAGTTTGCAGAAGTTAGGAGAAAATCATAAATGCTAATGTTTATAAATCATGAGCAACTTTATGTGATATCTAAACTGATTGTACATAAACTTAAGAAGCCTATAGTTTATTACAATTGGGGACAAGCTACTTAAAGTAAGGCCATAATTTCTGAAACACAGTGAGTTTAGGTTAAGAGTCAATGATCATCACTTTTTAATGAAGTAATTAATAAAAAGCAAATCTGCCGTTTACAGTAGCAAATAAATTTAAAGATCTGGTGATGTTTAAAGTGGAATAAAGACAACTTGACAATGAGGTGAAGGGGAAATAATGAGGTGAATATTAAAGGATTATTATATAAATGACAGAGAAGACTTTGGTATCATCTCAAGTAAAAGAATTAGACCCAATGATGGAAATGCAAGGGAGGTAGTCAAATGAAGGTATATTTCAAAATGGAAAAGACTTCCTCAGAAGATTTGAGGAGATATTTCTAGAGGTGCTTCAAACATTCTGTAGGTCTTACACTTCCTTATAAATCTGAAATTCTGTGACTCAATCATAGGCAAAGTTACACTGAAGAAACAAATATTTGACAAGAATGTAGATAACACAATTTACAAAAACTGATGATGATTAGTAAAGAGTTGCCAGGGATAGCTGGAGCATATTCTTAACTGTTGAATTTGAAGTCAAATACCACAGCCAAGATCTTGGTATCTCTTTCAAGAAATCAAAATGCACCAGGATGAGTCTTCAGTTAGGTTCAGTTTTGCAAGTCTGATATTTCTGGGATAATGAATATATTAGCTTTTCTAAATAGAGAATTAGCATGAATTGTAGGAGAGATGGCTGAAGCAACATTCCTTTGTTCTAAAGAAAATAGTTGTAGAGCTTATTGGAACATACCAGCTAAAGTAGTCTTAATTTATTGCTACTTAATTCAATCCCCCCTTAAACTCTCCCTTTCTTTTAGTTTTTAAAATTTGGAAATGTATTCATCCCTAATTGTGATTTCCTACTCTCCTCTCTGACATGCATGATAAATGCCAAGCCCATGAGAGCTCATCCTGTTGAGAATGAAGTTAAAAGGCATGTTTGTCTTAGACCTGCGATATAATATACAACAGATTTCCAAGAGGGCCTATTCTCTTTTTTTATCTCAGTGTGATTTTCTTAAGAGAAAAATTTAAAGCCCTTTTATATACCATTAGTTTGTTTTCTGGAGATAAAGACATAGCAAATATAGAGATTTAAAAAAAGAAAACTTTCTTATTTTGCTAGCCAAAAGTGTTTTTTTTAAACAATATCACAATAAAAGTCCAGTGGCGGTAACATTTATTCCATTCTTAAGATGCTCATCAATTCAAAGAACAAATGTCCCTATTTGTTTGTTTCGGTAGTTTAGCATAACCAAATACAGCAGTATTTTAATAAAGCTGAAGGGGATTGAACATCCCTTTGCTATTACTTCAAAATTAATTAATACTAGCACTGACGCTCCTAATTTTTTTATGCACTGAGGATAATTTTTCAATTAAAAAGTGGTCTATGACTAATACAGAAAATAAGTCAAATAATAATTATATACTCCCCAAAAGAAGCAGAAATTAGGATACAAGTATACATTTGATTATAGATTTACCATTTTTTAATAATGTTCCCTACAGATAAAAATGCTAAGTTGCAAAAGACTTAAATTATGACATGAATTCACACATATGTTTTGTCATTGACATCTGGATTCATTTGCAAATTTATTTTGAAATTAATCATACCTCAGTAGTTCCAGGACATTGATAAATTTGGAATCTAAGAAAATCCTGAAGATTTTATCTCTTTGGAAAAATTAAAACTGGATAGCACTCAAAGATGCATATTATACAAATAAAGCAATAGACTTTTTAATACATGTTTTGGGTTGGAAATTAAGCCTGAGTTCATTAACAATAGGTTGGTACCTACTTGGATTTAGTTTATCTTGAGTAATCACTTAGGAGTCAGGCCAGTCAGGTCATTTTTTGTTTGTTTGTTTGTTTGTTTTTGGTAGCATTGCAAGCTAAGAGAACTAGATATTGAAATTCAAAGTCTCTTAAAAAATGGAATACTCTATGTAGAAATAATAGAATCACAAGTACATAGATTATTCACATCAGTTTTTTTTTAAGATTTTTCTCTTTTTAAAATTAATTAATTATTTTATTTTTGGCTGTGTTGGGTCTCCGTTGCTGCGCGTGGGCTTTCTCTAGTTGCGGGAGTGGGGGCTACTATTCATTGCGGTACACAGGCTTCTCACTGTGGTGGCTTCTCGTTGCAGAGCATGGGCTCTAGGTGCACAGGCTCAATAATTGTGGCACACGGGCTTAGTTGCTCCGTGGCATGTGGGAACTTCCTGGACCAGGGCTCGAACCCATGTCTCCTGCACTGGCAGGTGGATTCTTAACCACTGTGCCACCAGGGAAGTCCAATTCACATCAGTTTTAAGCATGACGATTTTAAAGGGATAAAGACAAAATGGAAAATATTTTGTAGTGATAAGCAATATGATGAGAGAGGATTCAGAGCCATGACATGTTACTGACCTCTGAACGAACTCAGTGTTTACCCTCTATACAGATGACTCTGGATTTAGGTCAGTATTGCATGTAGCAGTGAAGAATGTAACTGGGCCTAATGGTGGAAGTTTCCACAAGGAGCTTTCAGTTCTATATGAAAATGGGGACATTACACAGAGATGTTATGGACTTCCCTAAAACTTTTGTGAGTTTCTAAGTTTTTCTGTTTCTTTTAGTTAGAGGTGTTAAAAAATAACAATTCGCAGGGAAAGCGTAATTCTTAATATTCATGAATCTGAATAAGGATAAAATGGAATAATACCATTTTATTATTGTATATTAAGGACTAGTTATATATCAAGACAGTCTAGTATCAAAATACAACTTGGCCCTATGTAAACCTATTTCTTTTTTTTTTTTTTTAATTTATTTATTTATTTATTTTTGGCTGTGTTGGGTCTTCATTTCTGTGCAAGGGCTTTCTCTAGTTGCGGCGAGCGGGGGCCACTCTTCATCGCGGTGCGCAGGCCTCTCACTGTCGCGGCCTCTCCCGCTGCGGAGCACAGGCTCCAGATGCGCAGGCTCAGTAGTTGTGGCTCACAGGCCTAGTTGCTCCGCGGCATGTGGGACCTTCCCGGGCCAGGGATCGAACCCATGTCCCCTGCATTGGCAGGCGGATTCTCAACCACCGCGCCACCAGGGAAGCCCAAACCTATTTCTTTAGATACATATTTTCACAACTTTCAACTAGCATATCTGAACACATAAGTATCTAATGAAGTTTCATAATGGATTCAATGCAGTATATCACATATTCAAGCATAGTGATGGGTTGTACAAGGATTCTTTCTGTTATTAATATTAATAATAAATGCAATTTTTATTAACTAATGATAATGTACTATGTGCTATTCTAAACACTTTGAGTCAATAATTCATTGAATCATTAGAATCAAAGCATTAAAGGGTTAAGTATTTATTTAAGGTCACCCATAAATCGTAGAATGAGAAATGAAGCTTCAGTTTATCTGAAACACATAGGACACTTTTTCATAATTTAATCACTTTAATTAAGCTTATGGGATTATTTTTCATTTATACCAGTCCAATAATTACCTCAATATCTTCTTTGTTCTATAGAGATGAAATATGAAAAAATTAGCTCAGGGATATATATATTATAAATATAATATACATATTATATAACATTATAAGTTATATAATATTTTCTAGTATAGATATATAGTTTTGCTCAGGGATGGATATATATATGTCATATATATGGCATAATTAGTGTAAAAGATATCTAGAACAGAAAGACTATGAATAAAACTACTTGTTTTTATACTTCATATAATAAAGACAGTAATTGCTGGAGAATAATTTTAATCAAGTATTATTTTAAAGTTTGGGACATACGTATTTATTTTGTTGGCTACTGTATTCTTTCATGCTTCAATGAGGCATATTTGAGTCCCAGGTATTTTTGGCAAGGTCTGTGATGTTTCAACCAGCATGATGAATGAGGCCTTTGAAGACAGGAGGCAACAGCCTCTGACTTTGGCCCCAGGAAACTGTATGAGCCCTGACATTGTCTGTCTTCAGTAGGAAGCAAGTTTATCCTTGAGTCCTTTGACCCAGATAAGTTTATTTGCTTGCCTTTCTTGGCTCCCTAGTGGTTTATCTGGGCAGCAAACTCAGTCCCTTTCACTCAAAAAATAAAAGATCACACATGATTTGGCAAGTTTGTTATAGTTTCATAAATGCGCTGGGTGATCCAGGTAATGTCATTTCTTTTGCCTGTAGCTCTACACATAAAATGGAAGGAGATTATTGGGATCACTATCCAGGTAATTCAGGCGAAAGGTTTTATTTATAAAAATTAGGACTCTGTGTGAGTTAGCAGGATGTATTTAAATCAATGATTAACATTGGTCAGCTGATCATTTAACTGAGTTACACAATCATAATATTCATTTTGGAGGGGTTCCTCACTTTATAGATGAAACTAGCTAAAGTTTAACACAAAAAGCAGAGTAATGTACTGAAGGTGATGAAGAATTATTCACTAGCTAACAAAAATGTTGCAGAGGGTTATTAGAAAAATTACAGTTTTCTGCAATGAGAAATAGAGACAGCCAAGAAACTGAAATATGTACAGCTCAGGAGGCAGCTGATCAGTAGTAGGACAAAAGCCTGTCTATGTGATTTCCCCTGGATTGGAATTCCCTAGGAACAATAGCTTAGAGATGTGCAGTCCATGGAGACAAAATGCATATGTTTGTTCCACCCTTTCAAACTTCTTCTGCCTGAGGTTAATAATAAATACTATAATTAAAGCAGTTTGTGAAGTATGAACCTAAAGAGGTGAAAACAGGAATTGCACAGGTGGAGAAATGCCCATAAAGTTGTACTCCAAGTATGTGTGGCATGACAGCTCAATGTATTGAATCTTAGCATCTGAGTACCTTCACACTTGCTGAAACACTCCAGACAAACTAAATGAGGATGATTCCAGGTTTTGCTGAAAATGTATGACTTTTCATAAAGAATAAGTTTCAGGTTCTTATTCTATAATTTAAAAGTGGCTCAAAAACTGAGGTATCCCCCACTACCACAAATAAATTTTCATCAAGTTTTGATGTTTGCATCTTGTCTTTAACTCTTTATCAAGACCACCTAGAAAAAAACACCATCTGGTCAAAAACATAAAGTTTATTCTTTCTTAAGCTTTCCATGTCTGAATCTATGTTTTGAACCCTAAAACTTCCTATTTTATAAACAGTTATAATAGATATGCTGCATCTACTCTGATATGACCAGCATTATATCTGAGTAGCATATATATATTATAGCATAATATATAATGCTATAAAATGAAAGCATTATTTGTGTGTCTGCCTACTTTTAGACCAAGTATTTTCACCAAGAGTTAATATGCTTTGGTGCCAAGGAAATTCAATGAATAAAAGAAAGAAAATATTTAATAAATGATTTTGATACAACTGGATAGCTGTATTGGAAAAATGATGAACCTTGACTCTTAACTCACTTCATAGACATAAATGAATCTGGGATGAATCATAGATGTCAATATAAAAATTTGAGCCATAAACCTTCTAAAAGAAAACATAAGAGAATAGTTTAGTGACATTGAGGGAAGCAATCATTTTGTTTGACGCAAAAACAATAACCATAAAAGAAAATAATATATATTGAGTTTACTAAAATTCAAAATTATATGTCATCAAAAGACAATATTAAGAAAATGAATAGGTAAGTCGTAGATTGGAAGATATCTATAACACATCTATCTGACAGAGAACTTGCATCAAAAATATATGAAAACACCTGCTAATCAACAACAAAAGGGAAAACAATTCAATAGAATGATGAGCAAAAGCCTTGAAAAACTACTTCACAGAGAAAGATACACAAGTGACCAAAAAGCATATGAAAATGTGTTCAACATCATTGTATCATCAGGCAAATGCAAATTAAAATGACAGTTCTAAACCATTTCACACTCACTAGAATGACAAAAATTAAAAAGATTGGAAACCCCAGAAGTTGGCAAGGGTGCAGATTGTATTAGTTTCCTATTGCTGCTGTAACAAATTGCCACACGCTTAGTGGCTTAAAGCAACACAACCTTTTAAACTATAGGTTCTGGCAGTCAAAACTCCCAGAATCGAGGTGCTGGAAAGGTCATATTCCTTCTGGAAGTTCTACAAGGGAATGTATTACCTTGCCTTTTCCAGCTTCTGGACACCACTTGCTTTCCTTGGTTCATAGCCTCGTCCTCCATTTTCAGAGCCAGCACTGTGGCATCTGTTTTTTCTGCCTTCATCATCATATTTCCTTCTATGACTCTGACTCTCCTGCCTCCCTATAATAAGAACCCTATGATCACCCTTGATCCACTGAATAATCTAGGATAATCTTTCTCTTTCAAGATCCTTAAATTAATCACATTTTCGAAGTCCCTTTTGGTGTGTAAGGTAATATATTATCAGGTTTGGGGGAGTAGGACATTTGGGTGTCCTATTATCTTGCCTACCACACAGAGCAACATGAATTCTCAAAAATGCTGTTGGTGACATACAGTGGCACAACCTCACTGAAAAATATTTTGGCAATTTTTTATACATTTAAAGATAAGCATATATAGTTATACCTTATGACCTAGGAATTCCAGTCCAGGTTATTTACCCAAATAAAAATGAAATATATATACACAAAGAGGCTTACATAAGAATGCTTACAGCAGCCTAATAGCAGACAAAAACTGGAAATAACTCAAAATATTTATGAGAGATTATATAAATGCATTTTGGTATATTCCTACAATGGGATACTACTTAGCAATAAAAATGAGCAAACTAATGATACTTGCAACAACATGCATGGATTTTAAAAACATTATTTTGAGTGAAAGAAGACTACACACTGTGGATTTCATTTATAAGAATCCAAGAACAGGCAAAACAAATTGGTTCACTGGAAATCAGAAAGTGGTTGCCACTTTGAGGGTGGAAATTGAATAGAAAGACATATGAAGGCACTCTCTAGAGTGATGAAAATATTCTATGTCTTACTTAGGGTCTTGGTTACACTGGTATATACAATATCATAACTCATCAAAATGAACACGTAGGATTTGTGCATTTTATTGAATGTAAATTATACAACCATAAAAACATGTTTTAAATGTTTAAAAATTCTTGTCTTGAAAAAATTTTGAGACCTTATGTTACATTTTTCTTCTACAGGTCTTAATTCTGCCTAAAGGTAGTACAAATTTCATTATATTGAATCTATGTAAAAGAAAATAGCAACCACCAGCACAAAACTTTATTAATTGTTAACACACATGTATGAGTGGTCTTTTTCCCTCTCTTTATTTCTTCTCTCCCTTTTCCAGAACAATTGATTATCATCGCTAAAAGCAAGCAACTTTACCTATTAGTAAACTGGGAAATGTTCTTTTTTTTTCATTTTAATATACCACAGACAGCCCTATGGCAAAACATTTTTATTAAAATCATTCCTAAAAATATTTGGATTTTGAAATAAAATTTCTTTCATCCTTGATTGATGAGTTTATTTTATGTTAAATGAAGATATGCTATAGATGTAGAATCAATCCACCCTTATCTCTACTCTGTGTCTATATCTATCTATCTACGTGGAAAACATAGGTTATTATAAGCCCATATTTTTTGATTTTGCACTGAACTTTCTATTATTTCCTCTTAGAATGTCGCTTTGAATATTCTGTTTATTCATCAGAATTATTGATTCGGCCTAAACAAAGGAAAACATTATTAGGAATCACACTAACTGTTCCCTAGATCCTTGTTAAAAACACTCAGGCATACAAAGGGGTTTTGTTTCCCTTTAACCCACATGTGCTTTTTGCATTGAAATTCCACAGCATTTTGTTCACCAAGGCAGGCAGCTGACATATTCATGTTCATCACTTCAATAAAACCAAAACAAATACTGCATTTCTCCAAGAAATTCGTACTGTGAATACTGATAAAGTTAACAGGGATATGCAGGCTTTACCTGCAACCTCTATGTTAACTCAAATACTGTCAAAATAATAATGGCTTTTACTTGTTCTTCTCTACGCTATTCTAGCTAATGGCGCCTTCATTTTTTTTTCTGAAATTATCCTTCAAAGTTGATTTTTGTGACATCTGTATAAGTCCACAGAGCTGCATTGCCTTCTAAATTGTATCCACTTGTTCCCAAGGATTTAATTAAGAATCTCAAAAATTGAGTAGTAAGATCAAAATATGCTTTGAAAGTTTTCAGTAAGGGGAAAGGTTTGCTTGATGAAGCTGCTTTAATTGTGAGTACAAGAAAGACTACTTAATTGATAATAAGACTGATCCTAATTTCATAATGCAAGAAGAGGATGGAAAAGGGAAGGTAGATAGTAAAAGAAACATCAGATATTTTATAATATTATAGTAGTCCAGAGATATAAAAATATGATGCATATTATCATACTGAGACCAAAACATACAGGTGTTTAAGAATTTAATTTTAAGTTCAATCCAAGCATTTTATAGCAAAGTGTCAGTAATTGTTCCTAAAATTATTATATATCATAGAAAAAGTAATTAAAATGTGCTGTTGCAGAAAATAAGTGCAAGTATTTATCAACTTGTACGTGTCCCTTCAATTTCCTCTGATCAGATAACGCTACTTTGGCTAACTGTTTAAAATTAACTAACGATTATTCAAATTTACTTGCTATTGAAAAGATTTCAGCTTGCCCCCCCACCACAAAATACCTGTTTGGGTAATAACATATGTATTATTAATAACACGTGTATGACTGATCCAGCTCAAGAATTAATTACAATTCAAGGCTAGATTTCCCAGCTGGTACTAGTGAGGCCAAAGTCATGGTTTTCAATCTATTAAGTTTTGCTGTTTGCCTTTGGATTCTGTACTGTGAATTTAACCCCCCTCATTTTTAAGATCCCATTCATCAAAGACATTATCCATGCCATTATCATGATATTTCCCACTCTAGCCATCTTTTTAATGAGGGCCTTAACTGTCAGAGAAATAGGAAAGGAAAATCTGGGTAGATCAGTAAAACCCTACGCCACTGATGGAAAAAAGATAACAGAGACCATTTGTTAGGATGGGTCCAAAATAGCATGTTCATCTATAGAGGACACTGCATGTTTAACAGTATATAGTATCAGCCATCATTATCCCTCAACTGCGAAACTGAAATAGTCTTCTATCTAGCCTACATCACTATAACTTTTCACCCTTCAAAACTATCTTCTCTGCAATGCATGTGTCCTGTACTAAACAAATATAAGAAGGCAACTGCCTTTAATAAAATAAAAAAAAAAGTCCTCTGTATTACTGTACGTTAAAAGCATTATTCCTTGGCTTACACAATAGCCATTTTCATTTGATTTTGTCATTCCTCTCATCAGTTCTCTCCATGTGCTTTCATAACTAGGTACTTTATCGTATGACAGCTTTAAAACATCATTTCTTATGCAGATTGTATTTGTTTCCTGGGGCTGCCATAGCAAATTGCCACAAACTGGGTAGTTTAAAAGAACAGAAGTTTATTCTCTCAAAGTTTGGAGACCACATGTTTGAAATCCAGGTGTCAGCAGATTTGGTTCCTTCTTGGGGACAATGAGTGATACTCTGTTCCAGGCCTCTATCCTAGCTTCTGGTGGTTGCTGACGACTTTTGATGCTCCTTGGCTTGCAGGTAGAGCACTGCAATTCCTGCCTCTGTCGTCACATGACCATCCTCCCACTGTGTGTGTCTGTCTTTACATGGTGTTTCCACTGCGTGTATCTGTCTCTGTGTCTCTTCTCCTTTTCTTATACGGTCACCAGTCATAATGGTTTGAGGGCCGACCCTACTTCAGTAAGACCTCATTTTAACTTACACATAAATTACGTCTGCAAAGATTCTATTGTCAGATAAGTTCTTATTCATAGGTACCTGGAGGAAGGACATCAGCATATTTGAAGGGAGACACAATTCAACACACAAGTAGGATATGCATTTATGTCTTCCTCTTATTTTTCTTTTCTTTTCTCACTTTGCCATGTTTTGCCCTCATTCCTACTTGGAAAAGCTTCTACCTAATCTTAAAACACCAGCTCAAATGTCCATTCTTTTTGTAGATTTTCATACTCTTTTTGAAGTAGACTCATTCTTTTCTCATAATAATTTTCACACAAGTTCTTAGAACAAGGGTTACGGCATCATGTCTGATACATAGTATATTCTCAATAAATGAATTTCAAATGAATGCATGGTACTTATATTTTATAATATTTATAATAATGTATTAGACTAGACATCTTTGAGCATATGAAACTATGTATTATTCATATACTCATGCTAGTTCTTAATAATATTTATCTATCTGAATTGGAGAATTTTCTAAAAATGAATATTACATCATTTAGCTGGATATTAAATGCTTACAAATCACTTAGTCTATACCTATTTCTTTTTTAGAAATAGATGAAAATCATCCCTCACAAATAAAAACATACTGATTTTTAGGACCTTTTCTGTCCCTCATCTCTTTTTTTTTTTTTTTTTTTGATTTTATTTATTTTTTAATTTATTTTTGGCTGCATTGAGTCTTCGTTGCTACGTGGGAGCTTTCTCTAGTTACGGGGAGCGGAGGCTGCTCTTCATTGCAGTGCGTGGGCTTCTCATTGCGGTGGCTTCTCTTGTTGTGGAGCACGGGCTCTGGGTGTGTGGACTTCAGTAGTTGTGACTCGCAGGTTCCAGAGGTTAGGCTCAGTAGTTGTGGCGCACAGGCTTAGTTGCTCTGCGGTATGTGGGATCTTCCCGGACCAGGGCTCGAACCCGTGTTCCCTGCATTGGCAGGCAGATTCTCAACCACTGAGCCACCAGGGAAGTCCCCATTCCTCATCACTTTCACTTTCACAGGTTTGTCTAAAGATACAGGATCAATGAAATGTTTAATTTGCAATCGAATATAATATAGAAAAATGCAAAATATTTTCTAAATATCTATATACATGAAAACAATATGATTATTGTTATGTGTAGAAAAATATTAGATGGGCACTAACCACAAAATACTATGAGGAAGCTAATGTGATCATTCACTGGGTGTGTCATACACCAAATCCATTGTCTATAAGCCATTAGAAGTACACGTTTAGCAGTTTACTAGGGAAAATGAAAAAGTCTTAGAGACTTACTCTTTGAGTCAATGGTTCTGTGAAAAATTTAAATTCTACGAAACTGAAGCTTAGAGAAATATCTTTCTTGATTGGGCTAGATGTTAACATAAAATCAACTGGTTTCACCTACAATGTGTGGAAAGAGGCAGGCATTAAATAATTTATAACGTTTGTTCTTTCAAAAAAATCATTACATTTTATATAAAAACAACAGGTAGCAATACTTTTCACCTTAGTCTAGTTTGCATAAATTCCCTTTCTGGTACCTTAGCCAGTTTCTCAAAAATATAGGCACCAGTACTAGTCATACTTTCAGCCTATTAGTATACCAATACTAATAAATAGCGTTATGTTATTCTATAATAGCATGAACTTTGATATTATGTAATTATTCCACGTTCGTGTGAATGTTCCAAGTGTTATTTTGGTGGCTACACTTGCCATAAGTATAGTTTTATATTTATCTTACAACTAGCGATTCAAAGATTCTCAGGTGTCTCTAACCTTAACAACTACAACACAAGTAGTTTTCTCTCATTTAAATTAAGAGCACTCTGTATGTATGTAAATATATTTATATGTATGTGTTTTTTATATGTGTATGTACATGAGTGTATATGTGTGTGTGTGTGTGTGTATGCATTCTTTTCCCTGAAAATATCATATCCCAATTCTTTCTAAAATCTACTGTTGACAATTTTATTGTCTTAAGGGAGCACAAAACTCTACTTGGTATTTAAGATCTAGGCTCCACGATTTAGTTTTTCACCTTCTATTCCCACAGCTGCACTCCATGCTTCAGTTAAACAAAAGGACTCACTATTCCCATCTCCTTTACTTTGTATTCACATCCAGTAAAGTCTGACTCATCCTTAATGGACCATCTCCAATGTTACCTCCTCCTTGAAATCTTTATTAATCTCCCCAATTAAAATCGGTGTTTTTCTCCCTTAATTGTGTTCAGTGTTTTAATCTCATTTAGTGAATGTAAAACATCCTCTGTTTTGCATGGTATTAATTAGCATAATAGATGCATCTCGGTTTTAAAACTACAAAATCCTTCAAGATAGGAATTTTTCTAGTCATCTTTATGTTCCTGTATGATAGCATAATGCCTGGTCCAGAGAGGATATTAAAAAAAATATTTGTTAAATTGAACTGGATAGAAGTATTAATACAAATTCTAAGTTAGAACCTATTAGTAAGGAGTTGTGTCACAGAGAATCAGACATACTTTATACATACATCTAATATATTGAAAAAATTACAATTAGAAGTTAAAACAGAGTATTTAATAATGGGTGACAGTATATCTTATTTATCTTTCCCTAATGCACTTCACAGGACAAGTTCTGTATTTTGAATCGTTCTTATTGTCAGAACAGATAAATGTGGATTCTTAAAGGCTACATCCATGGTGTGTAGGTGCTGGGGAGATTCACAGAGAAAGGAGAAAGCACCACCAGGTCTCACATGTTAGATTTTCACAGAAATATGATGTCTTGGATTATATCTGTACTTACTCACATACTGCTCCCTGAGTGTTACCAAATCTTAAAACCAGAGACCTCAGAAAGGCATTTCTGACATATTTTTATTTTAGCAACAAAGAAAATAGACCAGAGATTTGGAAGTACATTCTCCCTGACTAGTCTTGGGATTTAACAAAGGCATAAAATCTGTGAAAACTCTACAGAAAATGGAATTAGCACCTTAGTTCTCCTTCAGAGCAGAGTTACCTCTCAGTTATCCAGATTATTTTTTTTAATCAAAGAAGATTATAATGTTAAGGAAGAATCCACAAAGAGCAACAATTCTGAAAAACAAAAGTACTTCCTCCTTATTTACCAGTAACAATAGATGTTTTACTAACCTCATGTTAATACATGTTAGAGATGCTTAGGTAATTAAGTATCTAAGGCCTCTGGAGGAACCAAAATCACCCAGGAACTTGGCCAATATTCAAGTAAAAAAACGTATGAATATCTATAATGACAATTCACTAGTAGTCACCCTTAAATAACGTAAGTATTAAATAAAGTACTCAATCTTAAATAATCTTTAAGACATGCTTTTCCTTGACTGCATACAAAGAAATTGACATTTATTTAAAGCTAAAAATTTTAATGATAGTGGCAATCATTCACTTCAGTGACCCTTGCTCAGAGTACAGCTGGTTATACAATTTTTCCTCCTAGAGGAACTAGAGCCTCTTTTCACTTTTTTTAAAAAAATATCTTTATTGGAGTATAATTGCTTTAAAATGGTGTGATAGTTTCTGCTGTATAACAAAGTGAATCCTATTAGTAAGGAGCTATACATATACGTATATCATCATATCCCCTCCTTCTTGGGTCTCCCTCCCACCCTCCATATCCCACCCCTCTATGTAGTCACAAAGCACCGATCTGATCTCCCTGTGCTATGCGGCTGCTTCCCACTAGCTAGCTCTTTTACATTTGGTGGTGTATATATGTCCATGCCACTCTCTCACTTAGTTCCAGCTTACCCTTACCCTTCCCCTTGTCCCCAAGTCCATTGTCTACGTCTGCGTCTTTATTCCTGTCCTGCCCCTAGGTTCTGCAGAACCACTTCTTTCTTTTAGATTCCATATATATGTGTTAGCATACTGTATATGTTTTTCTGACTTACTTTACTCTGTATGACAGTCTCTAGGTCCATCCACCTCACTACAGATAACTGAATTTCGTTTCTTTATATGGCTGAGTAATATTCCATTGTATATATGTGCCACATCTTCTTTATCCGTTCATCTGTCGATGGACACTTACGTTGCTTCCATGTCCTGGGTATTGTAAATAGTGCTGCAATGAACACTGTGGTACATGACTCTTTTTGAACTATGGTTTTCTCAGGGTATATGCCCAGTAGTGGGGTTGCTGGGTCGTATGGTAGTTCTATTTTTAGTTTTTTAAGGAACTTCCATACTGTTTTCCATAGTGGCTGTATCAGTTTACATTCTCACCAACAGTGCAAGAGGGTTCCCTTTTCTCCACACCCTCTCCAGCATTTATTGTTTGTAGATTTTTTGATGATGGCCATTCTAACTGGTGTGACGTGATACCTCATTGTAGTTTTGATTTGCATTTCTCTAATGATCAGTGATCTTGAGCATCCTTTCATGTGTTTGTTGGCAATCTGTGTATCATCTTTGGAAAAATGTCAATTTAGGTCTTCTGCCCATTTTTCGATTGGGTTGTTTGTTTTTTTGATATTGAGCTTCATGAGCTGCTTGTATATTTTGGAGATTAATCCTTTGTCAGTTGCTTCATTTGCAAATATTTTCTCCCATTCTGTGGGTTGTCTTTTCGTCTTGTTTATGGTTTCCTTTGCTGTGCAAAAGCTTTTAAGTTCCATTAGGGCCCATTTGTTTATTTTTGTTTTTATTTCCATTTATCAAGGAGGTGGTTCTAAAAGGATCTTGCTGTGATTTATGTCATAGAGTGTTCTGCCTATGTTTTCCTCTAACAGTTTTATAGTGTCTGGCCTTAACGTTTAGGTCTTTGATCCATTTTCAATTTATTTTTGTGTATGGTGTTTGGGAGTGATCTAATATCACTCTCTTACATGTAGCTGTCCAGTTTTCCCAGCACCACTTATTGAAGAGGCTGTCTTTTCTCCATTGTATATTCTTGCCTCCTTTATCAAGGATAAGGTGACCATATGTGTGTGGGGTTATCTCTGGGCTTTCTATTCTGTTCCACTGATCTATATTTCTGTTTTTGTGCCAGTACCAAACCGTCTTGATTACTGTAGCTTTGTAGTATAGACTGAAGTCAGGGAGCCAGATTCCTCCAGGTCCTTTTTTCGTTATCAAGATTGCTTTGACTGTTCAGGGTCTTTTGTGTTAGCATACAAATTATGAAAATTTTTGTTCTAGCTCTGTGAAAAATGCCCATGGTACTTTGTTAGGGATTGCATTGAATCTGTAGATTGCTTTGCGTAGTAGAGTCATTTTCACAATGTTGATTCTTCCAATACAAGAACGTGGTTTATCTCTCCATCTGTTTGTATAATCTTTAATTTCTTCACCAGTGTCTTATAGTTTTCTGCATACAGGTCTTTTGTCTCCTTAGGTTGGTTTATTCCTAGGTATTTTATTCTTTTTGTTGCATTGGTAAATGGGAGTGTTTCCTTAATTTCTCTTTCAGATTTTTCATCATTAGTGTATAGGAATGCAAGAGATTTCTGTGCATTGGTTTTGAATCCTGCTACTTTACCAAATTCATTGATTAGCTCTAGAAGTTTTCGGGTAGCGTCTTTAGGATTCTCTATGTACAGTATAATGTCATTTGCAAACAGTGACAGTTTTACTTCTTCATTTCCGATTTGTATTCCTTCTATTTTTTAGTTTTCTCTGATTGCTGTGGCTAAAAATTCCAAAACTACATTAAGTAATAGTGGTGAGAGTGGGCAGCCTTGTCTTGTTCCTGATCTTAGTGGAAATGTTTTCAGTTTCACCCTTGAGAACGATGCTGTCTGTGTGTTTGTCATACATGGCCTTTATAATGTTGAAGTAAGTTCCCTCTATGCCTACTTTCTGGAGGGTTTTTATCATAAATGGGTGTTGAATTTTGTTGAAAGCTTTTTCTACAGCTATTGAGATGATCATATGGTTTTTCTCCTTCAATTTTTTAATATGGTGTATCACATTGATTGATTTGTGTATATTGAAGAATCCTTGCTTTTCTGGGATAAATCCCACTTGATCATGGTGTATGATCCTTTTAATGTGGTGCTGATTTCTGTTTGCTAGTATTTTGTTGAGGATTTTTGCATCTATGTCCATCAGTGATATTGGCCTTAGTTTTCTTTTTTTGTGGCATCTTTGTCTGGTTTTGGTATCAGGGTGATGGTGACCTCATAGAATGAGTTTGGGAGTGTTTCTCCCTCTGCTATATTTTGGAAGAGTTTGTGAAGGATAAGTGTTAGCTCTTCTCTAAATGTTTGATAGAATTTGTGTATGAATCCATCTGGTTCTGGGCTTTTGTTTGCTGGAAGATATTTAATCACAGTTTCAATTTCAGTGCTTGTGATTGGTCTGTTTACATTTTCTATTTCTTCCTGGTTCAGTCTTGGAATGTTGTGCTTTTCTAAGAATTTGTCCATTTCTTCCAGGTTGTCCACTTTATTGGCATATAGTTGCTTGTGGTAATCTCTCATGATCCATTGTATTTCTGCAGTGTCAATGGTTACTTCTCCTTTTTCATTTCTAATTCTATTGATTTGAGTCTTCTCCTTTTTTTTTTCTTGGTGATTCTGACTAATGGTTTCTCAATTTTGTTTATCTTCTCAAAGAACCAGCTTTTAGTTTTATTGATCTTTGCTATCATTTCCTTCATTTCTTTTTCATTTATTTCTGCTTTGATCTTTATGATTTCTTTCCTTCTGCTAACTTTGTGGTTTTTTTGTTCTTCTTTCTCTGATTGATTTAGGTGTAAGATTAGGTTGTTTAGTTGAGATGTTTCTTGTTTCTTAAGGTAGGCTTGTATAGCTATAAACTTCCCTCTTAGAACTGCTTTTCCTGCATCCCATAGGTTTTGGATCATTATGTTTTCATTATCATTTTTTTCCTAGCTATTATTTGATTTCCTCTTTGATTTCTTCAGTGATCTCTTGGTTATTCAGTACTGTATTGTTTAGCTTCCATGTGTTTGTATTTTTTACAGATTTTTTTCCTGTAATTAATATCTAGTCTCATAGTGTTGTGGTTGGAAACGATACTTGATATGATTTCAATTTTCTTAAATTTACCAAGTCTTGATTTGTGACCCAAGATATGGTCTATCCTGGAGAATGTTCCATGAGCACTTAAGAAGAAAGCGTATTCTGAAGAAAGTGTATTCTGTTGTTTTGGAATGGAATGTCCTATAAATGCCACTTAAGCCCATCTTGTTTAATATACCATTTAAAGCTTATGTTTCCGTATTAATTTTCATTTTGGATGATCTGTCCATTGGTGAAATTGGGGTATTTAAGTCCCCTACTATGATTGTGTTACTGTCGATTTCCCCTTTTATGGCTGTTAGCATTTGCCTTATATATTGAGGTGCTCCTGTGTTGGGTCCATAAATATTTACAATTGTTATATCTTCTTGGATCGACCCCTTGGTCATTATGTATATTGTCCTTCTTTGTCTCTTGTAATAGTCTTTATTTTAAAGTCTATTTTGTCTGATGTGAGAATGCTACTCCAGCTTTCTTTTGATTTCCATTTGCATGGAATATCTTTTTCCATCCCCTTACTTTCAGTCTGTGTGTGTCCTTAGGTCTGAAGTGGGTCTCTTGTAGACAGCGTATGTATGGGTCTTGTTTTTGTATCCATTCAACCAGTCTGTGTATTTTGGTTGAAGCATTTAATTCATTTACATTTAAGGTAATTATCGATATGTATGGTCTTATTCACCATTTTCTTAATTGTTTTGGGTTTGTTATTGTAGGTCTTTTCCTTCTCTTTTCACTTTTAAAAGGTAGGTTATACTATTAATGTGCTCTTTTGGGGAACTTATTTATGCTGAAGAGAGTGGAATTATTAAGCATTTCAGGCTTATAACATTATTAACATTTGGCTTTTAGACATTGATTATTTTTGTTAAATGACCTCAGGGTCACAAGTTCTTCTTTATCATTTATTGTATATAATTATTATATATTAAAACAGTATTATTTTAAGTTAAATAAAGTAAAACTCACTTTATAATGGTATCCAGACCTATGAGCTTTAACACATACATAGATTTTTGTAAACACCACCAATAACACGAGAAAGAACAATTCCAACACCCAAGGGATTCACAGACACTGCCCTCAAACCTAACCAGGGGCAACAGGCAGTCTGTTCTCTGTTCCTAATAGTTTTACGTTTGTTTATATTGTCTGTATCTACAAAGAATCCTGCTAGGCATTTAATTGGAATTGCATGAAATCTGATAATAGATTTAGAAAATTTGTGTATTAATTATAGTGAGTCAATCCATGAGCATGGTATTTCCCTTCATTAATTTATATTGTCTTTGATTTCCTTCATCAGCATTTTGTGGTTTTTATCATATAGCTCCTACATGTTATTTGTTATAATTAGAGTTAGGACATCTCATTTTGGAGGGACCATGGTAAATGGTATTTTTAAAATTTTAGTTTTCAGTTTTTTATTGTAAGTATATAGAAAAATGATTGTATTTCTATGTCAATTTTGTATCCTGCAAACTTGCTGAACTCACTTATTAGCTCTAAGAAAATTTTGGAGATTTCTTGAGATTTTTCTACATAGACAATCATGTTGTCTATCATCATTTCTTCCTTTTCAAATTACATGCTACTTATATATTTTTCTTGCCTTGCTGCACTTGCTAGGACTGAGAGCACTATAGTGTTGAATAATAGTAGTGAGAGGGTACATCTTTGACCTGTTCTCACTAATAGTGGAAAAGCATTCAGTATTTCCCCACTAAGTATGATGTTAGCTGTAGTTTTGGTTAATTTTTTAGAGATATTCTTTTTTCAGACTGAGAATGTCACCTTCTCTTCCTAGTTTGCTGAGCATATTTTTTTTTAACATGAATGGACATTGATTTTGTCAAATGCATTTTCTTCCTTTATTGATATGATTATATGTTCTTTTATATTATTTAGTCTGCTGATAGGATGGATTACATTGATTGATTTTTGAAAGTTGAACCAGCCTCCATTGCCCCAGAATGTGACCCACTTGGTGAACATTCCATGTGCCATTGAAAAGCACATGTATTGTTGGGTTGAGTGTTCCATAAATGTCCATTAAGTCAAGTGTTAAGTCTTCTATATCTTTGCTGATTTTTCTGTCTGTCTGCTGTAACAATTACTGAGAAGAGAGTGCTACTGTTCCCAAGAATTTGCATTATAGTTCCTCATTTAGTTCTATCAGTTTTTGCATGATTTTGTTGCAATTTTTTAATTTTGTTGTTAGATGCATACACACTTCATTTTGAAAACGAAGAACCAAGTTGAAGGACTCACACTAAATGATTTCAAGATTTACTAAAAGGCTATGGTAATTGAGACAGTGTGGTTTTAGCAAAAGTTCAGAGAGAGATATTAGTGGTACTGAATAAAGAGTCCAGAAATAGATCCACCTTTTTATGATAAATTTGACAAAGATACAAAGAAAATCAGTGGAGAAAGAATGGTTATCAAAAATTGTGCTAAAAGAACTGTTCATCCACATGCCAAAAAAAAAACAAAAGTAAGAAAGAAAAGAAAAAAGAAGAGAAAAACCTTCTCCATTCTTTACATCATATACAAAAATTAAGTCAAATAAATTGTATACTTAAATATAAAACCCAAAATTATATAACTTCTAGAAGAAATCATAGGGAAAAATATGTTTGTGACCTTGTATTTGGCAAATAATTCTTAAATATTACAAGAGTTTGATGTATAAGTTTGTCTTTATTAAGTTTTAAAATTCATTTTGGGTACAAGAGGCATAGGGTGTATTTTCAGGTGATGGAAATATCTTGATTGTGATGTGGTTACATAACTTGTACGTTTGTCTAATTTATGCAATTATACACCAATTAATTAAATAATTAATTTTCCTTTATGTAAATTATGCCTGCAATAACCTGTCTTTAAAAATAAAGTTTGACTAGGAGGTGAGTTGTTAAGGCATTTGAGAGATGGGAAAACCTGTTTTGATTTTTATTTTGGGAGTGCTGGAGAGCTACTTGAGGATTTTGAGGAGTTAAATGAATAAATATATGGGGCATAATAATTTCTCTGTTTGAAGCATGTAGGATGGGTTATTCTATAGATGGGTATATGATTAGAAGGAATGTGTGATATAGTTTTCCTTTGGTTGCTGTTGCTAAGGAAACATCATTCCTGGTAAACCTATCTACTTTTCACTTCTGAAAGACAATAAGGCATCTCACCAAGGAACCTACTGTCTGTCTATCTATCTATCTAAACATCCATCCATCCATCCATCAACTATCTATCATCTATTTTAGCTTATACTATTCTCCATACAAGGAAGAAGTGTTGTTTTATTTTTATTATGTATACTTTAAATTACTCTGTAAAATTTAATATTTAATGCTACAGTGCATTATTATTATTGTAATTACCCCTACCTATCTAAAAGTACAACCTTCTAATAGACATTTTAAGAACTCAGGTCTTTGTGGTGGTAGCATGACTTATTGGAGAAGCTCTGGGCATTGGAGTAACATAACAGGCTAAATAAGAGCTCTGTTATACACCTTGATTGCTCTCATGTAATTGTATTTAGCTTATTTGCATCATCCTGTAAATAAATAAATAATGATCATAATGTTAATAAATTTCCATCACATAGGTTTGTCTCATTTTAGCCACAAAACAAACCTATGTGGTGAGAATTACTGTTATATGCTACTAATGTATATGTATATAGATAGATACATGGAAAGAGTACTCAGTATACTACCTATCATATATTATTCATTGTATGTCAGTTCTTCCTCCATCCCCTGACCCTTTGCTAACCAGGACAACTTACATGGTTTAAACCTGTTATGTACTCTCTAAAACCACTTATTTGGCTCAATTAAATGCTAAGTACAAAAACCAAGTTATTGAAGTCCATATTTTTAGGAATTATATCTTATGATCCTGTTTATAATACATTAACTTACAGGATAACTTATATTCATAGACCTGAGGTCTTGAAGTCTCTAATATTTTTAGTATGTTATATCTTAATATATTTATGATAGTCTATGTATCTTCTTTATTCAGAAATGCTATGGAAGAGGAAAATCAATATATTAGATAAATGGGGAAAGTTGCCTAAACTCTACGTAGCCATGTGTTAGATGTTTCTTCTTAAAGAAATGAAACAGACTAGGTGGATGTTTCCTTGAAGTGGAAACTACACAAAATCTGTAGCTGCTGGGGTACAGGAAAATTACTAAAAATCAGGAGACTTTGGTGCTGATATCAATTCTTCCATATCCAATTACTGGTCTTAAGTAATGACTGGTCTTTAACTACTCTCTTTGTTATCTCATCTGTGCAATGAGAATGCTAGACTAGTTGCGGCATTGCTGGAATTAGCCATTCAGCATAAAATGCTCCTTCTTTTACTACTGTAAAATTTTCCTTCGGGAAAACACTCACCTTCTAATCTTCATATGTTTCTACTGTACATGGGGCTCCACCCCTGACTCTAGGGTTTTACTTAAAACTTTGGCCCAGGCAATCTGAGCATGACAGCAACTTGTCCCTAGTGATTAGTTCAAGGATGAGCACAGGGCCCTCATAGCCCACAAGATAGACTGTAGAAACTTTTTCTTAGACTCTTGAAAGTGAGATGTTATATTTTTTCTACTAACTTGATAGGTTGTGGGTAGCCATTTCTCATCACTTAGAATGTTGAAATTAAGCCAGCATGGGGGAAAACTGAAGTGAGATATAATGAAAGCTGAGTCCTGGTGACGTTTTAAGCCACTAAAACCAGCTATGCCTGAAGTTATATTTACCTGTGAATCAAGTTACATGAGGCCATTTAATACCCACATTACAGATACATATTAATAATCACATGCTTGTATGTATTACATGAAAAGATGGAATATGTGTTTTAAATGATCAAGCTGGCTAATATATTAAAAAAACTTGTGCAAAGAGTGACTTCCCTTTGCAAACTGGATTATTAAAAAAAAAAAAAAAAATAAGCCAGACATCTCACCAAACAAGATATACAGATGGCATATAAGCATATGAAAATATGTCCCACATCATGTGTCATTAGGGAAATGCAAATTAAAACAACGAAATACCACTACACACCTACTAGAATGGCCAAAATCCAGAACACTGGCAACTCCAACTTCTGGTGAAGATTTGGAGCAGCAGAAACTCTTAGTGCTAGTGGGAATATGAAATGATACAGCCACTTTTGAAAACACATTGGCCGTCTCTTATAAAACTAAATATATTCTTAGTATACATACGACCCAGCAGTTACGCTCCTTGGTATTTACCCAAAGTTGTTGAAAATGTATGTCCGCATAAAAACCTGAACATCATGGTTCATAGTAGTAGTTTTTTTCATAATTGCCAAAACTTGGAAGCAATTAAGATATCCTTCAGTTTGTGAATGGATAAACTGTGATACATACAGATAATGGAATATTATTCAACTCTAAAAAGAAATGAGCTATCAAGCCATGAAGAGACATGGAAAATACTGCTGCGGTGAACATTGATGTGCATGTATCTTTTTGAATTATGGTTTTCTCCAGCACTGTTTACAATAGGCAAGACATGGAAACAACTTAAATGTCCATCAATAGATGAATGGATAAAGAAGATGTGGTACATATATACAATGGAATATTACTCAGCCATTAAAAACAATGGAATAATGCCATTTGCAGCAACATGGATGGACTTAGAGGTTGTCATAGTGAGTGAAGTAAGTCAGACAGAGAAAGACAAATATCACATGATATCACTTATATCTGGAATCTAAAAAAATGATACAAATGAACTTATTTACAAAACAGAAACAGACTCACAGACTTAGAGAATGAACTTCTGGTTACCAGGGGTGAAGGGTTGGGGGCAGAAATAGGTTGGGAGTTTAGGATTGACATGTACACACTGCTATATTTAAAATAGACAACCAACAAGAACCTACTATATAGCACAAGGAACTCTGCTTACAGTACTCTGTAATAACCTAAATTATTACATAGAAAGGAATTTGAAAAAGAATAAATACATGTATAACTGGATCACTTTTCTGTACACCTGAAACTAACAACATTGTTAATCACCTGTACTCCAATATAAAATTTAAAAAAAGAAAAAATCACAGAGAGGATAGGCATGATATTAATATTAAAATGTCATTAAAAGCAAAAATCATTATGTGAGACTGAAGTGTTTGCCCTATATTTATAAAGGTACAATAAACAACACTGTTTTAGTTTTTAAAAAAAAAAGAATAGTTGAAGGAAAGGAAAAAAAATCTACCAACCAAAGATAACACTGTCCATTTTGATACATGTTTTTTCTTTTTTTTTTAAGTATTTTTATTACATCTTGTATACTGTGTCTTTCTTTTAGCATAAAACATGCCTTTCCCCATGCTATTAAAAATTTTCATGATTACTATTCTAATGGATAAAATCCCATTGTCTATGTCACATATCAACATTTACATAACTTAATATGGGACATTTAGGTTGTTTCCAAATATTATAATATTTAATGTTTATCTTATAAACAAAGCTGCATCTCAGTACAAAAAAAGAAAAAGAATAAATGGTCAATAAACAATTATAATTATTAAGAAAAGACATGGAGGAAGCTTAAATGCATATTGCTAAGTGAAAGATGCCAATTTTAAAAATCTACATACTGAAAAATTCCAACTAGGTGACATTCTGGAAAAGGCAACACTATGCAGACAGTACATAGATCAGTGGTTGCCATGGGTGGGTTGGGATGGGGAAGATGATTAGGCAGAGCAGAGAGGAATTTTAGGACAGTGAAAATACTCTGTATGATACTATAATGATGGATATATGTCATTATACATTTGTCTAAACCCAAAGAATGTACATCAAGAGAGAACCCTGTGGACTTTGGGTGATTATAATGTGTCAGTGTAGGTTCATCCTTGGTAAAAATGTAACACTCTTGTGAGTGATGTTGATAATGACTTTACGCACACATGGGGGCTGGGGTATGTGGGAAATCTGTTTCTTCTTCTCAATGTTGTTGTGAACCTAAAACTGCTTTCAAAAAATTGTCTTTAAAATTTGTTTTTAAATAGGCTAGAAACATTTTTTTCCTGAATTACAGTATTAGTCCTTTTTCAAACAAAATGTTAATGATATACAAAGATTGCAAAGCACAAATCTTCAATATTATCTGAATTTAATAAATCTTTCATAACTGCTGGGAAATAATCATTATGTGTGTCAAAGCTATGAACTAAACCACACATCTGCTAAGGCATAGTGATGGACTTTTTAAGGATCATGGAAAGTGTGTCTACTTTTAGATTGTGAGTCAACTTTTACTCTCCATCCCCCACTACTCCCAAGCCACACTTTGGAGACACGTTGGGAGATTTTTTATATTTTGGTCAAGCCAAGATCACTCACAGGAGACCATCTAGAAACTGCTACTATTATTTCTTCTGGAAAACTTAAGAATGAGGGAATGAAATAACTTGGCATGTCTTCTACTCTCACAAGAGCCATTTAAATATTTTATCTACATTTCCCTGGGGAGTGGGCTGGGGAGTGGAGGAACCAAGAACAGTGGTACATGTGTGAGTGTGTACACACTTGCATACACAGATGGTACCTCATACTCTGAAATAGATATTTTGTGCTGAATTACTTGATTTTGTTGCATACTCTTAAATCTGTTTTCTTAGACAATGTTTAAATTATAATCTTGTAAAGCCTTATTGATTACAATGCTAAACTCACATGATGGGCTCAATAAATACACACTCCATTGATTAATAGTGATCTTCATAGCCCCACTGTTGGGATAGCGATCTGCTTCATGCAGTTCATTACGATAGCAGCATGAGTAGTTCTGCAGTTATACAGGGACCAGCGAACAGTGGCTGCATCAGGCCAAATCCAGATCTTGCTTGATTTTATAAATAAAATTTTACTGAAACAGCTACATAGTTACACCCATTTATTTATATGTTGTGTGTGACTGCTTTTGTCCTAGAGTAGCTGAGTTGAATAGTTGCAATAGAGACCTATGGTCCTCAAATCCAAAAATATTTACTGCCTGGCCCTTTCCAGGAAAAGTTTGCTGTTCCCTACTCCAATATATTTATTTTCCATGTTGTCCAGCATGGTGAAAATGTAACTTTGGTCTTTATCCATATGAACTTAAAGCTTAAAAGATCAAGACATAAGGACTAGGATTCAAGTGATGGAGTAAATTAAAGTGTCAATAAACATACAATAATAGCTTGCATTGTTTTCATATTTTATTTTCTGTAATCAGATAAATTTTAAATAACACAGTTTAAGTAATTAAGATAGATATTGAATGTAAGGAAAGCAATCAACATGAAGAAACCAGGATTCTATGTGTTCAATTTCTTTGAGCTTAAAATTTTATTATAAAGTATTAAAATATTATCTATATTATCTAGTTTTAGATATAGATATAATTATCTATATTATCTAGTGGGTATGATAGGAATTTATCTAGTTTTAGATATAGATAATTATCTATATTATCTAGTAGGTATGATAGGAATTTTTAAAAATTTAAGCATGTATGTGTTTTGCCAAAGCATTAAAAAAGTTTTCAATGTTTAGAAGATATGTAGCAATAGAATAAGTCCCATATGTTAAGTGAATTCTTTGCAGCTGGAGATACTTAAGCCCAGAGAGATGCAGAAGCACTACTATGGAGGAGAGTCAGCACAGTAAGGAGGGTTCTCCAGATTACTTTCAGCTGAGATTTTGTGATTTGACTTGGTGATGATTAGGTCACATAAATAAGACTCAAGAGCCATCACTGAAAAAAAGAGATAAAAAAGTGTGTATGTGTGCCTGTGTGTGTGTGTTTGTGTGTATACGTACATATCTGAGTATTTTCTGGAGAATTCATTTTTAATTCTGTGGGGTTTTTACCAAACCACTTTCTGCTGCTATGGAAGCTACAAATTATAAGCTATGGATCCTGCCCTCAAGGAGCTTAGATTTGGTTTTAAGAGTTCTGTGGAGAGATTGTTCACATTAGCTCATCCATTCAGGAAGCTGCGGTATGAAGGCAACAAAATCTGAACAGTTGTTCAAAAGACTTAAGATGTAGAAAGAGAGAAAAGGCACAGGTAAAAAGAAAGGTATACTTTCAGAAAAGAACAATTCAGCTACACTTGCTGAGATCACAAGTAGTGAAAAATCAACCATATGAGACACCTGACAATCCATCATGTAGAAGTAATCACTATTCATATTTTGTTATATGACTGTCTGGTCTTTTTATGTATCTGCACACTTCTGCAAAATTAAGGTGTATTGAATATAAAATTATGTAACTTGCTTTTTCCACTTAGCAAAATAAAATGACTATTTTCCCATAGCACTAGATATTCTTTCTAGCTGAATGCTTTGTCTTGAATAGTTGAATCATAGTTTAATTAATCCCCAGTATTTGATATTTCCACTAAGATGGTTAAAGACAAGCATGATTTATATAAAATTGTAGTGCCCATAGACAAATCTGATATTTGAACTTATAGTATCCTAAACAAATTTTTCAATGACTAAAGACAAGTGGCAATGCTATTTTTGAGTCGTTATTAACTTATACATTTATTTGATGGATTTTGTTAAAGAGAGAGACTAAGGAAAGGGAGGCATGGACAGACTTTAGCTTATTATGTGTTTGAATACCAAGTGTGGCATATTATGGTAAATATTACCTTAAATGTAGAAGTTATCTTAAATAAGAACCCTTTATTTTAAGGCTATAGCTGGATTCAGTTGTTTCTTACTGATGGGTATTACAAGAGATGGAAGATTTCATCATTATCCACACTTCCTTGGATTGTTTGTGGATTCTGAGGGGTTTGTTCACTTTCACATTTCCTTTTGCCATTAGTATTATTTTTATCTGAGGAGAATGAAGATGAATTGTATGCTTGTACACTTGTCCAAGCTTTTCTCCTATGTCCCATTACCAGCCTACTAGCTTTCTTTTCCCTTTGTACTTTTCTGTGAAGATTTCATATCCTGTGTACTGGGAGAATAATATCTTTGGAAGGAGTGTTTTATCTATATTTTGTAGAAAGAAGTAAAACAGGGAATGTGTGTTGTTTAAAATATATATCAATAACTTAATGAAGAATTGATAAAAATAGGAAAAAAAAATTCCAGATAAATGCACTTTGAAGAGAACATGGTTGTCCTCAAAAGAAGAAAATTCAGAGTAAAAAAAAAAAAAACTCTATACATTTTTTATTGAGTCTATCTCTGTAGCACTTTCATGTTCTTTAATCTCTTTTTCTTCCTTTTTTATCAGTTGGTTTTTGAAAACTTAATTCTCTGTGCTGTACCTTGAGGAGTAAAAAGTATAGCCAGAGTGAGAAAACTTTTTAAATTTTGCTTTTTATTAGAGCAAAGATTCGTAAATAGAGCAAGAGAGAAACAAAGCTTGTAAGATTGATGTGGGAAGAGAGAGAAAGAGAAGCTGACGAAACAGAGGTGCTAATAATGGCATTTGTTTGGTCCCAAAAGCTGCAAAACATTCTACCAGGCTAAGTACAAATATCTTATCCTTTTGTTCTAGGTCAAAGAGTCTTCTCGTAATCATACTGTTGGTTCTTGGCAGGTCTAAATATAATTGTTATCAATAAATGGGGAAGCAATATTAAATTACAAGTGAAATTTCTGATCAGGTTTTTCTGAATTCAAAAATGTGCTCTTGACACATGGCTTTTCTTAGTAAATTAATAACATACAATCCTATTTTTTCCTGGTTTTAACTCACCATATATGGGATGATTCGATTTAAAGTCAATTTACAAAAAAATTATCCATAGAAATAGATAATTTATATATTAAATTATCAATATAAATCTTGGCAATTATCTATATAAATCTTACAGCATATTGAGCTGCCAAATCAATATTAACTTACAATCACTATGTGTGCACTTGGTGAACTATATCAGGTAGGAAAGTCATGGTTGAAGTCGCTGTCTTATAAGTATAACATTTTGGAATAGTAGTTTCGTTGTGAATTCTTCTACTTAGAAAAACATCAGATAGGCAGTATAAATTATTTAGCGAATCAGCCTATCTGCTTGCTAACAGTTTGTGATTTCTTTCCTAAGCACATGAGATTGATTCTGAAAAGTGCTCCTCCTTCTGTGGGTCTAGAATTTTCTGCTTCAGCCACTGTGCAAAACCAGAAGGATGTTTCAGACTAGATGTTTAGGATTTCTGCTTCAATTATGTGATTATTTAACACAGTGTTTTTGTAAATAGATCTGATTTCTTATTAATCACGAATATCACAGTTATTAGGCTAGCGCTAGAGGAGAGGGTGTAGCTTTGTGGTTTGGAGAGTTGGATTCAGAGCTTAAATCTGCCATTGCTGATTAAGAGTTATGTTATGCTGGTGAGTCATTAACCTCTTCAATACTTAGTGCCTCATCTATGCAATGGAAATCCTAATATCTAACGTACACAGTTGTTGTTAGGAGTAAATAAGATAATGCCATTAACCACTTAATCTACAGTAGCTCAATGCATGGTAGGTCTCTCAAAATCCCCTGTTGAAAGCTCCTTGAAGCTGGAGATCCTATCAAACTAATTTAATATCTCCCCTGTATGATACCATGTAGATTATGGACAGTAAAGCTGATTTCTCATTATGAACACCAAGAAAATTGGGAAGGTAAAGATTTATTCACCTCAGGTTCTACTCATCTTCAAATCCTTAGTTTTATTTTACATTCTTTTGGATTTTATTTATTCCAGGCCTCAAAGCTGTTATCTTAGGTGGGGCTGCAAAAAATTTTTAAAACATCATAAAATTAAATTTGCTAGTAGCTACAAATAGCATGTTGACAGAACTGCTTTCTTTCTCATAAAAAAGCATGCATACATATGGAGAGTATCTCATTTTTCTAAATCTTTTTCCAGTGTTAAATATCTGCAGCAAACAGAAAATGTATACATGATTTTCATTTATCACTTGTAAGTGTCTGAGAAGCTGCAGGATATGGCACTCACACTTAAGTCATAATTGATATTTTAACACAAAATATAAAACCATACATATCATTATAACTAATAAGTAATAAGTTGAAATCTGATCCTGTGAACAGTAATCCTGTGTCAAAATCTGATGTTTAAAAACTTTGTAGACTGATAAGAGGTGATCTCCATGTGCTTGTTAGTTTGTTTTTTCCTTGTATTACAGGATATTAAGGCAGCTTTTAAAACATATTCTTGTCTAATAGTCATATTCTATAATGTGACTAGCTAAGCATGTTTTTAGTATTCTTTTGTGAACCTCTGTTAGTAAATTACAATGATCCTCAGTTTATTCATATGTGAAAGGAAATGATAATAGATTAAACATTTTCCACAATAGTTTAAATGCATATATAATTTCTAGCAGAGTACATTGTAGATATTCAATAAGTGGCACATATTATTTTCATTATTTATGAATATTTGAGTTTTTCTCTTATTACTAAAAAATACATCTACTTTAAAGCAAATGTTTTAAATACAAAAAGTAAAATCAAGAAAATAAAATCAATAATCTCATAATAGAGCAATAAGATCAATATGATTCTTATGTATCCTACCCCATTTTTTTCTGTTTGAATATTTATTAGAGTAACACATGTCCCAGATAACTAATGAATTTGTACAGAAAAACTCACTATAGAAAACCCTCAGTCTATAGTCTCATTCCTCTTCAACCCTAGTTCCACTTTTTAAGAAAAACTCAGTTTTTAGATAATGTAATTATATGACTATTTCTCAATCTATCAGATGTAGAAAATATCTCTTGACTCCTCAATGTGAAAAATAACGTTTTAGTTTTAATATACTGTACTATAATTCCTCTAATGATTATATTTTCAACATTAAATAATATACTTAAAACTCAATTTCTGGTTCCATTAACATCCAGCAGTATTTCTTGACTTTTTAAGATTAGCATTTAATTTCCCTTACTCTCTCTTCCATTTTTCTTTTTCCACTTTCTCTCCCATGTTAATGTACTACACTCTGTAAGTTGTGCTTTAATTTGTACTTTGTTGATGTTTTAGTATTAATATTTTATATTGCAACTACCAACAAGTTTGTTATGTGTTGTCCTTAGGTTGACGCTAAAAAGTAGTTTCACATTTTTTGATTATATAAATTTTTGGTTGTTCAACAAAGTACTATAAGAAGATTGCATTTAGTTGTCCTCTGATCCAATATCTGCACTCTGTGTTATGTATAGGAGAATTTTCTTAGCATGAGGTTCAAATAAATCACCTCCTTTAATTGCCTAAAACCATTCTGTCGGTTCGTTTGCTCTATGACTGGACCATGACAGTCATATAAAACTTTGTTTTTCTTAGAGTTTATAACTGTTTTTTCCCTCTCTTCTTTTTTTAAAAATTCATCATTTTCCTTTATATATTCATGCTTGTCTAAATCTTTAATCCTACTATCCATTCCGTGGATTCCCCTTTTCTGGATGCCCCTTTCATCAAGTCTTCCTCCTGTTTTTAATCTGAAAGTGTTATATAATCCAGGTTGTCTGTCCTGCTGTTGTTCTGGTACTTCTCATCATAACTTGCCCACTGTGTTTTGATCTCATGTGTTCATTTTTCTTGGATTAGTCTTTGATGTGGATTGTTTACCCTGAAGCGACTTTTAAAGAATGCTTTGTGAGAGGAAAGGCACCAATGTCATTTCACATATTTTTTTTTATTAAGCTTTACATTTGATTTGTAATTTGACAAGTATAGAATTCTAAGTTAAAAATATTTTTTCTGCAAAAGATTGTGGTTCTAAGATTTCATAAGAATATAATTAGGTATTATATAATTGATTTTTTAGTATGTGTTTCTGGGGCCTTTACAAGCCATTTCGATCTACATTTTAGTGCCTATTTTCAGTTCTAGGAAATTTTCTTTCATTATTTATTTGATACTTTTCTTTGGTTTTTCATTCTATCTTGTTTTGGTTTGTTTTCTCATATAATTCTTATTTTTGAGGGACCTCCTTTATTGGTCCTTTGTATATCAAAGTTATTTGTATTTTTATCTCTTTTTTTATATTAAAAAAAAAATCTGCCCTTAGTATTTTAATCTTGACAGTGACCTTGTTCTCTGATTGCTCCTTTGACATGGCAAACTCTATTTTAGAAATTTCATACTTTCCCAAATTTTTAATTATAGACTGGATTATTTTAAGTTCTGTTCCCTGAGTTATCTCTCTTTGCTGTTAAAATAGATTTTATGTCTGAGTTTCTTGAGTTTCTTGATTCTGCTAGCTCTCCTCATAAGCAAGTTTTGAATTTAAAAGGTGAAGTTGCAAAGAATGTTCTCTTACGATTTTGCTTGATAAATAGTACGGTTTCCTTTTGATTCTCCTCACTGAGTTAGAACTTTGAACAGAATCTCTACATGGGGTCGAATGAAGGCTGACATGTTAGCTGTCTGACTATCAAGCTTCCTCTACCAAATGCCAAAATGACCATGATCTCATAATTAATACCAATAGCCACATTTGAAGCCTTAACTTTCCTCTAACTGTGGGTGCTTGGCAGAAGGACCCTGCTCGGGCTTTTGCCTGACTAGCAGATGCCAATGGTCTGAGATTGGCTGTAGGATTGCTACTTGGTTTAGTTGTTTTGCATAATGATGATTTGGGACCCCACTTGCCCCTTGCCCTTGACTGTGTTTCCTGTCACTGACTTCACAGCCTCTAGTGACCCAATTGGCTCCCAAGTCCCTCAGCCTTCCATACTGTGGGATGTGTGGCGTTCCTCATATTGTTCATCGATTAATCCACTTCCCTCTAGTTTTTACCTTTCATTCAGTTATAAATCACCTCCAGTTACCTCCCTTGTTAATATATAATCATTTTATGCTATCTTGAAACATAGAAAGTAGCTAATGTTTAACCATTTTTGACTTAACAGAAACGGCGATTTCAAATCGTTTAACTAATATGATACAGTCCGTAAACTGCTTTCCCTTCAATATTTTTATTTCAGTCAATTCTCAGGATGGAAGGTAATGATTGTACTAGTGATCCATCTCAAATTGGGAGCTTATATTATTTTAATGAGAATATTCACAGGGATGTAACTTGAGCCCTGCTGGATTATAAACCTGACAAAACCAGTTGCTTCTTGCCTGAGAAGGCTGAAGTTGTCATATGATAAAGAGGAATACTTTTTCTACACAGTATTTTATCTACTTAAGATCCTAACTGTTTTGCACATATTACTTAAAATGATACTGGTCAATTTTGGCCTGGTAATCCTTCCTTACTAAAAACAAAGAAACAAATCCACCAAATCACAATAAAGAAAAACCTTCTGTACTTCTAATGCATGATTTTTCCATGAGAAATTAAGTCCAAAAGTAAAAAATAAAGACTCTCTTCCTTGAAAGAGAAGCGTAAACTTAGCTGACGGTTCTCTCGAACAGACACACCTAGGAGAACACGCCAGGATGCAAACATGTGTTTAGAGGCCAGGAACACAGGACATTCACTCCCTGTTCTGCTTCCATAGCCATGTGATGGACAAGCTGAGAGTGCAGTGAGGCCAGCACGGACAGACCAGAGTGTCAGGTTTAGGACTCCCACATGAGGCTGCCCTGCCATCGTCTTCAAATTGTTGTGTAAGATTTGCAGCTCTGCTTGGCTTTCTGCTGTCCAGAAGAGAGAAAATGGGGAGGCAGCTTTGAAGAATGCAGAATATGTTTGCATGTTTTCGGTCTTACATACTGCAGTAACCTCTCCAGGGCCATAGCAATGAGGCCCGGATCCTCCTTATATCCTCAGTGCTTGTGTCCTGAGAGACTGAGAAGGTGTCTGGAGGTATGTGACCCACCCTACGTTCCAGGGAAGGACTGAGATACTGAGTACTGGTTAACACTTCATTCATGGACCAGTTTACTTGTCTGTGTTGAGCTGGTGTTTTCACTTAATCTTTCAAATGAATTCTGCAAGGGTCAATCGAACTCTAGTTGAAGATGCCTAAAATCTCAGATTAAGCTTTATTCTGCCACAATAAAGCTATTGTCTTCATCTGATTAACTTTCTCAAGTATGAATTGGTATCATTTTCTGGCTAAAAAAAAGGTAAGGGGCTCTGAAAACATCGGTCTTACTTAGGTCTCAGGTGTGTTATGAATTGAAAAAACTTTGTAATAAACTGTATTTAAATTCTTGACAATTATAATAGAATTATAATAGAAATTTGTTGCTTTTGCCCATCCACATCAGTTTTCCTATATTCTGGTAAGAGCTCCCAATTTTGCTTTGATGGATTGGCCATTTAGTAAAATTGTCCACCGTGGTATCCTGCAAGTAGGTAGGCGCATAATCCACATTTGTCCTATTCCATTCACTATAGAATCGCAACCTTGAGCAGAGCGATCAAAAACAGAAGAGATTTTTAGCCACTTCATCCATCCCAGGGGTAATGCCCTGAGTACTTTGATTATAATTTCCTGCTCCTTAGACCACTGGAACTATCTCTGTTTTTGTTCATCCCCAGCCTTGTTCTTCAAATATGTCTTCAGTTTTCTGAGGTATCTATTATATGTCAATATATTTATTTCCTGCTTAAGAAAACCAAAGTCCATTCCTGAAAAACTATTACAAGAATGTAATGACCTATTTAAATTGGGAATGCTCAAGTGTGCAGAAAATGTGGCGACAGATATGCTATACAAGTCTTCTTATAAACAGAATCTTCTTTGTCAGTTGTGACACTGTGTAAATGAACCATGTCATTCAACAGTGCTAATTCATGGTTAATTCTGCCCCTGAGCTCAGGCATCTTATTCTTTTTATTTCTTTTTTATTTTTATATTGAAGTATAGTTGGTTTACAATGTGTTAATTTCTGCCGTACAGCCAAGTGATTCAGTTACACATATACATATTCTTTCTCATATTCTTTTCCATTACGGTTTATTACAAGATATTGAATATACAGTAGAACCTTGTCGTTTTTCCATTCTATACATACTAGTTTGCATCTGCTAATACCAAACTCCACTCCATCCCTCCCCCACCCCACCCCTTGGCAACCACAAGTCTGTTCATCTGTTTCTGTTTCATAGATAATTTCATTTATGTCATATTTTAGATTTCATGTGTAAGTGATATCATATGGTATTTGTCTTTCTCTTTCTGACTTACTTCACTTAGTATGATAATTTCTAGTCCATCCATGTTGTTGCAAATGGCATTATTTTGTTCTTTTTCATGGCCAAATAGTATTCCATTGTATATACGTACCATATCTTCTTTATCCATTCATCTGTTGATGGACATCTAGGTTGTTTCCATGTCTTGGCTATTGTGAATAGTACTATGAATATATGGGTGCATGTATCTTTTTGAATTATAGTTTTGTCTGGATATATGCCCGGGAGTGGGATTGCTGGATCATATGGCAACTCTGTTTTTAGTTTTTTGAGGAACTTCCATACTGTTTTCCATAGTGGCTGCACCAACTTACATTCCCATTAACAGTGTAGGAGGGTTCCCTTTTCTCCACACCCTCTCCAGCATTTGTTATTTTTAGACTTTTTAGTAACGGCCATTCTGACCAGTGTGAGGTGGTATCTTATTGTAGTTTTGATTTGCATTGCTCTAATTATTAGTGATGTTGAGCATCTTTTCACGCAGACACAGTCTTATTCTTAATGAATTATGACTCACCCAACCCAAATGCGAAAGATTAATATAAAACTGCCACATGATTTCACGCCACATATATGGTCAGGTAGACACAAAGACAGGAGGAAAAGGACAAGAGAAAATGAGGCTCCAGAAAAATGCTACTCAACTTTTTTCTTCCTTATACTCTCTGTGTGAAAGCATTATAGTGGTATTGACAGCAAAAATGACATCATTATGCAAAAGAGGCCATTGGGGAAGCAACGATAATTTTAAAGATGGGCAGAGCTGAAGCAAGTGCATATGCCTTAAAGAAATGGGGGAGGAAAAGGACCTGTGCTTCTCCAGGGACTGATAAATTAAAACAGATCTTTAAAAAGAAAGCAACACTCTGTCCATCAGCTTTTGTTTCAGTGGAGTTGTCTTCTCTGTAGAATATTTTCTTTAGTAGAAAAATGTTTAGGATACCAGATGCTATACAGACAAGGGATAGTGTACTACTCATCAGTTGTTTGAGCTGGGCGACTGGGATGGGTTAAACATTGTGAAATACAAAATTCACTATGAACAACCTGAGGGTCTGTTGACATTAACAAAGTGGGGCAAGATTTGCATTTATAAATGTTTTAAATTAATATCTACTAATAATACTGCTTTGAACTCCATAAATCTTTTTCTTCAGTGACATGCATTATCTACTTAATATAGTAATACTTATATGAATATGTGTGTATATAACACATACATGAGTACCATGTAAGACATATATCTTAATACACATAAAATATATACTGCTTACAACTCTCTGACTTTGGGTAAATAGCTCATCTATCCTATTTCTTCATCTATGAAATTAATTATAACACCTAGCACATCAACTTGTTTTGAGGGTTAACTAAGGTAACATACAAAAAGTAATTAGAAAATATACATATTATATGAATTATAAATCTCATTTTTCTTTGGTTGAAAATGTCTCTAATCCCTTTATTATTCCTGCAATATTCTGTGATAAAATTATTAATGGGAAAATCATTACTATTTTACTGAAATTTTTCTGAGTTAAACTTGAAACTTGGTATTGCATAGCTTTTGACCAGCTTCATGCATTCAATTATTCAAGTAAGTAATTTTAGGCATGTATTTTGTGTCCAGTGCTGTGTTATGTAAAGCAGATGCAAAGATGAAAACAGGTGCATCTGCTCCAGAGTCTCATGATTGTGGCCCAGTAGTTGAAAAACAGGTTTAAAAGGTAGAATTTAGATGAAAAAACTTCTGTGTTCTGTGTGAACACGATTCATGTGTGCAACTTGTCTGCACTCACTTAAGTGTGGACTCTTAAAAAAACAAACTCATAGAAAAAGAGATCAGACTTGGGGTTATCAGAGGTGGAGCATGGGGGGAGAGAAACTAGAGGAAGGTGGTCAAAAGGTACAGACCTCCATTTATAAGATAAATGAGTACTGGGGATGTAATGTACAACATGATGACTTTAACTAACACTACTGTACGCTATGTAGGAAAGTTTTAAGACAGTATATCCTAAAAGTTCTCATCACCAGGAGAAAATTTATTTTCCTTTTTCTTTCCTTTTTATCGTATCCGTGTCAGAAGATGGATGTTAAACTAACCTATTTTGGTAATCATTTCACAATATAAGTAAATCAAGCCATCATGCTGTTTCTGTAAAACTTATACAGGGATGTATATCAATTATTTCTCAATAAAACTGGAAAAACTTTTTTTGAAGTTGACTATATAAGTTAAATGAAGAATTGTGGTATTAAGTTCCCAAAACATTTTAAGTAAGTTGTAGGGAAGTTAAAATGAAATGGGTTCTTGGATAGAACATTTCTATAAAATAATGACATTTCCACTGTGTTTCAAAAATATAGTCATTGATCTTGTTAATAACCCTCCCTTTTTACCATGTGGAGAATATTTCATTCTTCCTCTGATGTCAGTGACTTCCTTTTAGAATTGCTTCCCATTCCTAGAAAGGTGCTCATTACAAAAGAATGAATCTGCCAATAATCTGAAGTACTAAAGTTTCAGTAGACAAAGAGCTTACTGTTTTGATAAACAGGAGGTTTTAATTTGAATACCCCAGATAGTACGTTTATATTAACCAAATTAATTTTTAACTTGTCAAATTATATAAACCACATGATCACACCCTTTAGTATTTTACTGGATATATATTAGGTCTTGTTATTGCTCGATACCATTTCCATCATCATTTGTTTCCCTGTTTATTTGTTGCCGAAACAAAAAGTATATTCTCTCTTTCTGTGTTTGAGGATCTCCCAGGTCTTTCAATAAAGACTTGGTAAAAGGCAGAGTCCACCATAAAGCTGAAAATATGAAACATTTGTGTACTACTCATTTCCTGAGTCACATTATCTATACTTCCCAGTCATTCCAAGAAGCACTTAATACCCATTTAATAAATTCATTTTTCACTTAAATTACCTAGAGCATAATACATTTGGGCACAGATTAAATATACGACATATGGAAAGAAACAAATGCTTTAAAAGTTTCCACTATATGCTAGGAACTGTTGATGTTTTTTGAAACATATTAACAAGAGCAACAAATAATAATACTTTAGTCACTATTTTATTATTTATAAAAGTTTTTCATTTCCACTGCACACATACTGAAACAACATAAACTTACTCTAAACTATTATAAAATTATTATGCACTTCAAAAATCCTTTATCATAAGACACACCAAAAGCCTTTCTTCCTTTCCAAATGGCTGAGTGTAAAGCTTTGCCAAATTTGTGTTAATGAGGAAGTAAAAAACATTTTTCACACTCTGAAGCCTGAAGCACATCCTCTTGCTAACATTTTTACGAGCTTTTTTAGTCTTTACAGCAAATTTCTATTTGTGGTTCTTCTTCGAAAGAAGGCTGGGAAATTTTTGCAAGAGTTCATCATTTTTCATCTCTCTTATGAACTTTGAATAGATAAGTGTCTTGCTTTGCAGTTCAGTTATTCTGAAAAGTTAAAGTAGACCCTTGGGGTTACTGTACAAATATCCACCCACAAGATTCAATGTAGAACAATTCTGTGCTGCTTGTGTTTTACATTTGCTACTCACTTCCAGAGCCTGACCTCAGCTGATAAACATTTTTCACTTTTAGTTGCAAGTGAAGGGGCATGTTATAGTCACAGCTACTTAATGTTCCCAGTACCTTTCTTCACACCTAGAAATGTGCGAAGCTACGTTGATAGTGTGCAGGATAGTTTGTCACTTATTAGTATGCTTATCTATGAATCTTTCTGTCAATAAGAAAATGAAATTTTGCTTGGAAATAACTGATAAAATTTCTTCCTAATCACCTTTTAGGTAAAAGCAATTCAGAGCTATGATTACAGGTAGCTGCAGGTAGCTGGCTATTTCTTCTCCTTGTGATTCTTTTTTCTTTCTTTCTGTTTTCTTCTTCTTCTTTTTTTTTTTTTTTTTTTTTTTGGTGAGCAAATTATTCAGCTTCCTTTCAAAGGATTTCTGAATTAGGGTTTAGGTAACATTTTCAGATTCAAAATAGAATTTCAAGTACGGAGAAACCAAATCAAATTCCTGGAAGGAGAGAATAGAGTTTGCTTTTTAAGTACAGGCCACTAGCTCCCAGTCTCTCACACCATGTTTCCCTTAACCAGTTATTTTCTAATGATGGGGAGAAGTGCTCTGCCAGTAGACTGAGACAGTATGGAGAATATCAATATTTTTGCAACTGCAGTCCAGGAAGTACAAAAACCAATAGCTGTAGCAGAAAACCATAAATTATATTTGTGACAAGTTTAAACTGAGATCATTCAATTTGTGGTGCTATTTAAAATCTGCAATTAGCCCCAGTTTGCTTTGTAGTGAATCTGTGATTGTAGAAGGAAGAGAAAAGCCTCTCCAACAAGAAACAATAAAGACAGGAGATACTTACAGGAGGCAGCTTGGGGAGCTTATATCTTCTTTGTGATGTACAGAAATCATGTTTTAAAAGGCTATAAATCTCCAAATCACCTGTGACCGCAGTGTGAAGTCAATTCAGAGTTAGCAATCATTCTGGAGGTCATTTTTTAATCCAATATCAATTTGATGGGATAGGGAACACATAGCATTTAGGATTAATGTAATGCTTTATGACCACAAGACCACAGAGGTGGGCTGTGAAGAACAAACATAGCAAATTTCTCCACAGTGGAAAGTACCATTTTGCTGATCAGTTCTAGCGTTCTAAGCTAGGCAAGAAGCAGTCTTTCATTCTCATAATTCATGGATGATCAACACCAACAACAAATAAATACTTCAGTCCAAAATAAGTTGACTTAAATAATTTCAAAACATAATTGTGTATTATAGATTCCAAGTTACAGAGATGTTAGAAAGTATAGTGAGATACGGCTATGCTTCCACCACAATGGTGGGAATTCAGTTAACAAATTAAAAAGACTGACAACATCGAGTTTTAGAACAAATGGCAGCAGCCTCAGACTGGAGACAGTGTGAATTTATCTCATGATTTAGAATTATTTGCCTTTGTCTACTAAAGTAGGACACATGTTTCCTCTGTTACCCATTAATTCCACTCTTTCAATATCTAATTAATACAAATGTGATTTGCATCAAAAGACAAGGACAGAAACATCCATAGTAGCGTGATGTCTGATAGTCCCAAACTGAAAAAGTCCAAAGGTCCATCAATGGTTGAATAGATAAATAAAGCATGACAATTTATACAATGGAATACTATACAAAAATGAAAATGCCATTGTACAAAATAAGAGTATACATGTTCTCATTTATAAAATGTTCAATTGAAGCAAAAAGTAAGTGGCTTGTAATAACAGATATTTATTGACTCTCAATTCTGATGCTAGAAGTCTAAGATCAAAGTGTCTTCAGGGCCATACTCCCTCTCATGGCCCTGGGGAGCACCCTTCTTTACCTTTTCTGCTTCTGGAATGTGCCAGCAGTCTTTGGTGTTTGTTGGCTCCTAAATGCCTTGTTCCAGTCACATGGTCATCTTCTTCCTATGTGTCTTCACACCATTTTCCCTCTGCATTTCTTTCTTCATATCCAGATTTCTTCTTTTTATAAGGATTATAGTCATACTGGATTAGAGGTCTGTCCTACTCTAGTATCTCATCCTAACGAATTACATCTTCCACAAGCCTTTTTCCAAAGAAGGTTACATGATGAGGTACTGGGAGTTAGGATTGCAACATATCTTTTTGGAGGGAAACTGTTCAACTCGTAACATACCTGAAATTCTCAGTGTGAAACTACTGAGATGAATTGAAAAATACCTGGGGTTGCATACAAAGCTGCATGAACCCCCATGTAGGGTGTACCTACCGGCTTTATGATGCCATGTTTGTGCGTAGTAACTCAGGTACCAACATTTGAGGGTGATTTCTCTGAACACGACCATTGTCTGACTTTCCTACAGTCTACACTAGTGTATGTGTAGACAATACCTTTAAATGTAAAGGTCACGTCTTTAAATTTATATATATTTCTGGGTCGAATATCAAACATCTCAGAGTCAACCCATTTCTTTTCTGTTACAGGACTGATCAGTGATTCTAGGATATTAAGAGTCAAGCATCAAGCCATGAAAATATTAATGTAGTGCAGGGATAACACATATAGGAGGGGAAGTGTAGAGCATTATAGTCTACATCCAAGCTCATCACAGACCTTGAGAAGGGAGAGCAGAATACACTTCAGCAGAGACCAGACAAGACACTACACTCCATCTCAATACCACGTTCTAGGCAGCCATTCCCAATTACCCGGAGTTGGTATGTGAGGTGAAACCTATGCTTAGTGTATACTGAACATGGCAGGGCCAGCCCAGGGCTAAATGATCAGGTCAGGTAAATTTGACCTCTGCGACATCTTTATACCTTCCATTTGGGCTCCTTTCTCCTTTCTTCATATTCTTAGCAATATCCTGATGTCTCTGGCCACCCATGACTCAGTGGTTTATAATCTCAAGAGAGGTTGCTCTCATTGCTTACTCGCCATGTTAAGTTTGTACCGGCATCCACTCTCAGCCACCAACTTTTGCCAATTTCTAATTAAATGATAATATGTATATTATAACCATGACTGTTAATGGAGTATATTATTACTGCACCTATGGAAAATTACCTTGGCCTGAAGCATTGCTTGATTTTGATAACAGAGATGGTACATTGTGATAGTTATGGGCTTTGACTCTTGACTCAGAGTGTCTGGATTCAAATGTTGGCTGTTCCACTCATTCATTTTGGGCAAATTACCTTCCTGGTCCATGCCTTTGCTTCCATTCTATATAATACAGATTATAAAGTCCTGTCTTACAGAGTTGTTGAGATTAATGAATGAGTTAATACAGAAATGCTTTAAAACATTTTTGGCATATAGAAAGCATTTCACACCAGTTAGATATTTTAATTGTATAATTATGCAAATAGGAATCCTATATATGATGGTTAAAACTTAAAGGTTAAAAACAAAAAAAAAATTCTGTTTGATTTTTACCTATATGTTGGGCACAGTGTTAGAATTTGGATATATATGGCTGTGTCTTGAAGGAGAATTTAATGAAAGAGAAAGGCATAGAAATTAAAATGAAATATGGTAAGTGCTATGATGACTTTATTTAGTTCTTGTTATGAGAACATGCTGATATGATGCGGCAGATTTTTTTTTTTAGCTTTGAAACTATTTACTCTTACTGTATTCTTTTTTACTATACAGTAGAGAAATTTTCCAATTAAGGCAATGACGTGCTTTTTACAAAGATCTGGCTATCCTGTCTTGCTGTCTTTTCTCCCTACCCTATTCGTTCTCACTTCATGCTTTTCTAGCCTAAATTATTAGATATTCTTAGACTAATACACTTTATAGATGAGTGGGGTTCTTTAACATCTGACATTCAGTTTCTAAGAAATGTCCCTGTAATTTAAAGTTAGGTTTATTTATGAGAATTTATGATGTTGGTTAGCATTAATTAATTCACTTGTACTTTGAAAAGAAAATGTGTATATGCATATATATGTATGTATGTGTATATATATGTATAATTTAAATTTTGGCTGACAAAAAAGGACATCTTATTAGACATTGCAGGTAGTTTATTACAAACATGAAATATTTTCTCTCATGACTTAGCTCAGCAATTCTACTTTTCATAGTTCCTAAACAAAATAACATTTTGGTCAGTATTCAAAGATTTCTTTTTAATCTGAAATTTCTTTCTAGTGTATGATACAAACAGGAAGAAAAACATCATGAAGGTTGTTTTCATATTTAAACTTACCTTTTTAACATAACAATGAAGTACATAACTTTTAAAACATCACTTGTCACCAAATATACAGGGCCAGATAGCAGATCCTGGGCTCTAAAAGCTTACTATTTCATAAAAACCTCGTCATTCATAAACAAATGTTCAGAGCGCCCAGTTGTTTGCCCATTTTGAAATAGAAGTGTAATCTTTAAAGCTTAAAATCCACAGTTCCTTGCTTTAGGCATTTGACAGAATTCTATGTTGATAAAAATAAAAGTTGTTAAATACCAAGGCTATAGGCTAACATTCAGAAACTTTTTCAAAATGCTCTACCAGGCCAACTCTGTGTTAAAGATTTGACTCTTATTGCTTAACAGAAGATACATCTCTATGGTTAATATGAAAAGAATTCTAAATTGGCTGTTTACTCTCTCATGTCCCCTCCCTGGAAGCCTTGAGTGAAACCCTCCTCAGGATATTAGAAGAGAACATGTGTTGGAGCCATGAATATATATGTTACTCTAGTTTCTTCCTATTGACAAAGTTAGTTATGCAAGTAGAGAATGAGTTCACTACCTTTCTTCCAGATTCTCTTCTATTCTATTCTCTTTAGCATCTCCCCACGCTTTTCTTAAACCCTTAGCAATCTGTAAACTTAGCTCTCTATGAACTTTGTATGGATAGTTCAAACAACAGATGCTGCCCTTTGAAATCTGTTTTGAAATCTGTTGCAAGATGTAATCAAAAGTAAGTAGGTAGGAGAAGAAGGGCAGACCTACATTTGCAGTTTTCTCAATAGCGTGAGCCTGTCGTAAAAGTGTGGTTTCTTACCTCTCTTTTGTTTGAAACACTGACCTTTCTGCAGTAATTAAAGCAGAGTGTGTGGTTTCTGTTCTGTAGAGTTCCCTGGAGTTTTAAATTTACTGTTAATGTGTATGTTTGCTGGGTACTTTCAGACATGACCTGTGCTGTTTTCAATTTTAATTCAAGTTAATGTGGGAAGGTCTTGAGTCAACCTTTAGAAATGCTCATGGGTTGTCATTATAAACAATACAAGATGGCATTCAATAACTGTTAGGAAGGAAGAAATAACTTCGAGTACAAATACACTTTGTGAACAGAGGTTATCAATTATTTTTCTCCTGTGGAATGAAAGCAAGAACATTATTATGTTGAACATAATAGAGTTGTTTACTTAGACTGAAAATATTTGAATCCATCTTGGATTCACCTAAGCTTTAGATCACGTTTGTATTGTCGCCATCACTGAAGCAATGACGTAAAATCAACCACAGAGAAGGAGCTTCAAGATGGCGGAAGAGTAAGATGCGGGGATCACCTTCCTCCCCAACAAATACATCAGAGGTACATCTACATGTGGAACAGCTCCTACAGAACACCTACTGAACGCTGGCAGAAAACCTGAGACCTCCCAAAAGGCAAGAAACACCCCCACATACCTGGGTAGGGCAAAAGAAAAAAGAAAAAAACAGAGACAAAGAATAGGGACGGGACCTGCACCAGTGGGAGGGAGCTGTGAGCGAGGAAAGATTTCCACACACTAGGAAGCCCCTTCGCTGGCGGAGACTGCGGGTGGTGGAGGGGAGAAGCTTCGGAGCCACGGAGGAGAGCGCAACAACAGGGGTGCGGAGGGCAAAGCACAGAGATTCCCGCACAGAGGATCGGGGCCGACCGGCACTCACCCGCCGGGGCGGGCGGGGCTGGGAGCTGAGACTCGGGCTTCGGTTGGATCGCTGGGAGAGGACTGGGGTTGGCGGCATGAACACAGCCTGCAGGGGGTTAGTGCGCCACGGCTAGCCGGGAGGGAGTCCGGGTAAAGGTCTGGACCTGACGAAGAGGCAAGAGACCTTTTCTTCCCTCTTTGTTTCCTGGTGTGCGAGGAGAGGGGATTCAGAACGCTGCTTAAAGGAGCTCCAGAGAC
Source organism: Tursiops truncatus (assembly GCF_011762595.2). NCBI lineage: Eukaryota > Metazoa > Chordata > Mammalia > Artiodactyla > Delphinidae > Tursiops > Tursiops truncatus. The sequence continues at coordinate 87,985,913 of NC_047043.1, read as the reverse complement.
GGGCACGAGCCGCAGCTAAAAGTGTGGAACCCAGAGACGGGCATGAGATGCTAAGGCTGCTGCTGCCGCCACCAAGAAGCCTGTGTGCGAGCACAGGTCACTATCCACACCCCGCTTCCGGGGAGCCTGTGCAGCCCGCCACTGCCAGGGTCCCGGGATCCAGGGACAACTTCCCCGGGAGAACGCACAGCGCGCCTCGGGCTGGTGCAACGTCATGCCGGCCTGTGCCGCCGCAGGCTCACCCACCATCCGTACCCCTCCCTCCCCCCGGCCTGAGTGAGCCAGAGCCCCCGAAGCAGCTGCTCATTTAACCCCGTCCTGTCTGAGCGAAGAACAGACGCCCTCCAGCGACCTACACGCAGAGGCGGGTCCAAACCCAAAGCTGAACCCCAGGAGCTGGGCAAACAAAGAAGAGAAAGGGAAATCTCCCCCAGCAGCCTCAGGAGCAGCAGATTAAATCTCCACAATCAACTTGATGTACCCTGCATCTGTGGAACATCTGAATAGACAACGAGTCATCCCAAATTGAGGAGCTGAACTTTGGGAGCAACGAGATATATATAGACATAGATATAGATATATTTCCTGTTTAATATTTTTCTGAGTGTGTATGTGTATGCTTCTGTGTGTGTGATTTTGTCTGTATAGCTTTGCTTTTACCATTTGTCCTAGGGTTCTGCCTGTCCGTTTTTTGTTGTTGTTTTTCTTTTAGTAAAGTTTTTAGCATTTGTTATCATTGGTGGATTTATTTTTTGGTTTGGTTGCTCTCTTCTTTCCTTTTATTACTAAAAAAAAATTTTAATAATTATTTTTTATTTTAATGACTTTCTTTTATTTTACTTTATTTTATCTTCTTCTTTCTTTTTTTTTTCCCCTTTTATTCTGAGTCGTGTGCATGACAGGCTCTTGGTGCTCCAGCCAGGTGTCAGGGCTGTGCCTCTGAGGCGGGAGGGCCAAGTTCAGGACACTGGTCCACAAGAGACCTCCCAGCTCCACGTAATATCAAACGAGAGATCTCCATCTCAACGCCAAGACCCAGATCCACTCAACGACCAGCAAGCTACAGTGCTGGACACCTCATGCCAAACTACTAGCAAGACAGGAACACAACCCCATCCATTAGCAGAGAGGCTGTCTAAAGTCATAATAAGCTCACAGACACCCCAAAACACACCACCAGTTGTGGACCTGCCCACCAGAAAGACAAGATCCAGCCTCATCCACCAGAACATAGGCACTAGTCCCCTCCACCAGGAAGCCTACACAACCCACTGAACCAACCTTAGCCACTGGGGGCAGACACCAAAAACAACAGAAACTATGAACCTACAGCCTGCGAAAAGGAGACCCCAAACACAGTAAGTTAAGCAAAATGAGAAGACAGAGAAACACACAGCAGATGAAGGAACAAGGCAAAAACCCACCAGACCTAAAAAATGAAGAGGAAATAGGCAGTCTACCTGAAAAAGAATTCAGAATAAAGATGATCCAAAATCTTGGAAATACAATAGAGAAAGTACAAGAAACGTTTAACAAGGACCTAGAAGAACTACAGAGGAAACAAACAGTGATGAACAACACAATAAATGAAATTAAAAATTCTCTAGAAGGAATCAATAGCAGAATAACTGAGTCAGAAGAACGGATAAGTGACCTGGAAGATAAAATAGTGGAAATAACTACTGCAAAGCAGAATAAAGAAAAAAGAATGAAAACAATTGAGGACAGTCTCAGAGACCTCTGGGACAACATTAAATGCACCAACATTTGAATTATAGGTGTCCGAGAAGAAGAGGAGAAAAAGAAAGGGACTGAGAAAATATTTGAAGAGATTATAGTGAAAACTTCTCTAATATGGGAAAGGAAATAGTTAATCAAGTCCAGGAAGCACAGAGAGTCCCATACAGGATAAATCCAAGGAGAAACACGCCAAGACACATACTAATCAAACTATCAAAAATTAAATAGAAAGAACAAATATTAAAAGGATCAAGGGAAAAACAACAAGTAACACAAAGGGGAATCCCCATAAGGTTAACAGCTGATCTTTCAGCACAACCACTGCAAGCCAGAAGGGAGTGGCAGGACATATTTAAAGTGATGGAAGAGAAAAACCTACAACCAAGATTACTGAACCCAGCAAGGACCTCATTCAGATTTGACAGAGAAATTAAAAGTTTACAGACAAGCAAAAGCTAAGAGAATTCAGCACCACCAAACCAGCTTTACAACAAATGCTAAAGGAACTTCTCTAGGCAGGAAACACAAGAGAAGGGAAAGACCTACAATAATAAACCCAAAACAATTAAGAAAATGGTAATAGGAACATACATATCGATAATTACCTTAAATGTAAATAGATTAAATGCTGCAACCAAAAGACATAGACTGGCTGAATGCATACAAAAACAAGACCCATATATATGCTGCCTACAAGAGACCCACTTCAGACCTAGCGACACATACAGACTGTAAGTGAGGGGATGGAAAAAGATATTCCATGCAAATGGAAAACAAAAGAAAGCTGGAGTAGCAATTCTCATATCAGACAAAATAGACTTTAAAACAAAGACTATTACAAGAGACAAAGAAGGACACTACATAATGATGAAGGGATCAATCAAATAAGAACATATAACAATTGTAAACATTTATTCACCCTACATAGGAGCACCTCAATACATATGGCAAATGCTAACAGCCATAAAAGGGGATATCGACAGTGACACAATAATAGTAGGGGACTTTAACACCCCACTTTCACCAATGGACAGAGCATCGAAAATGAAAATAAATAAGGAAACACAAGCTTTAAATGATACATTTAACAAGATGGACTTAATTGATACTTATAGGACATTCCATCCAAAAACAACAGACTACTCTTTCTTCTCAAGTGCTCATGGACCATTCTCTAGGATAGATTGCATCTTGGGTCACATATCAAGCCTTGCTAAATTTAAGAAAATTGAAATTGTATCAACTATCTTTTCCAATAACAGTGCTATGAGACTGGATATCAATTACAGGAAAAAATCTGTAAGAAATACAAACACATGGAGGCTAAACAACACAGTACTTAATAACCAAGAGATCACTGAAGAAATCAAAGAGGAAATCAAAAAATACCTAGAAACAAATGACAATGAAAACACAACTACCCAAAACCTATGGGATACAGCAAAAGCAGTTCTAAGAGGGAAGTTTATAGCTATACAAGCCTACCTTAAGAAACAAGAAACATCTCAAATAAACAACCTAACGTTACACCTAAATCAATTAGAGAAAGAAGAACAAAAAAACCCCAAAGTTAGCAGAAGGAAAGAAATCATAAAGATCAAAGCAGAAGTAAATGAAAAAGAAATGAAGGAAGCAATAGGAAAGATCAATAAAACTAAAAGCTGGTTCTTTGAGAAGATAAACAAAATTGGGAAAGCATTAGTCAGACTCATCAAGAAAACAAAGGAGAAGACCCATATCAGTAGAATTAGAAATGAAAAAGGAGAAGTAACCAATGACACTGCAGAAATACAATGGATCATGAGAGATTGCTACAAGCAACTATATGCCAATAAAGTAGACAACCTGGAAGAAATGGACGAATTCTTAGAAAAGCACAACCTTCCAAGACTGAACCAGGAAGAAACAGAAAATGTAAACAGACCAATCACAAGCACTGAAATTGAAACTGTGATTAAATATCTTCCAGCAAAAAAAAGCCCAGGACCAGATGGATTCATACGTGAATTCTGTCAAGCATTTAGAGAAGCGCTAACACCTATCCTTCGCAAACGCTTCCAAATTATAGCAGAGGTAGAAACACTCCCAAACTCATTCTATGAGGTCAGCATCACTCTGATACCAAAATCAGACAAGGATGCCACAAAAAAAGAAAACTACAGGCCAATACCACTGATGGACATAGATGCAAAAATCCTCAACAAATTACTAGCAAACAGAATCCAGCAGCACATTAAAAGGATCATACGTTGGAGCTTCCCTGGTGGTGCAGTGGTTGAGAGCCCGCCTACCGATGCAGGAGACACGGGTTCGTGCCCTAGTCTGGGAAGATATCACATGCCGCGGAGCGGCTGGGCCCGTGAGCCATGGCCACCGAGCCTGCGCGTCTGGAGCCTGTGCTCTACAATGGAAGAGGCCCCAACAGTGAGAGGCCCGTGTACTGCAAAAAAAAAAAGATCATACATTACATTATGATCAGGTGGGGTGTATCCGAGGAATGCAAGGATTCTTCAATATACACAAATCAATCAACGTGATACACCATATTAACAAATTGAAGGAGAAAAACCATATGATCATCTCAATAGATGCAGAGAAAGCTTTCGACAAAATTCAATGCCCATTTATGATAAAAACCCTCCAGAAAGTAGGCATACAGGGAACTTTCCTCAACATAATAAAGGTCATATATAACAAACCCACAGCCAACATCGTCCTCAATGGTGAAAAACTGAAACCATTTCCACTAAGATCAGGAACAAGACACGGTTGCCTTGTCTTGTTCAACATAGTTATTCAACATAGTTTTGGAAGTTTTAGCCAGAGCAATCAGAGAAGAAAAAGAAATAAAAGGAATCCAAACTGGAAAGGAAGAAGTAAAGTTGTCCCTGTTTGCAGATGACATGATACCATACATAGAGAATCCTAATGATGCTACCAGAAAACTACTAGAGCTAATCAATAAATTTGGTAAAGTAGCAGGATACAAATTAATGCACAGAAATCTCTTGCATTCCTATACACTAATGATGAAAAATCTGAAAGCGAAATTAAGAAAACACTCCGATTTACCATTGCAACAAAAAGAATAAAATATCTAGGAATAAACCTACCTAAGGAGACAAAAGACCTGTATGCAGAAAATTATAAGACACTGATGAAAGAAATTGAAGATGATACAAATAGATGGAGAGATATAACATGTTCTTGGATTGGAAGAATCAATATTGTGAAAATGACTCTACTACCCAAAGCAATCTACAGCTTCCCTGCAAGCCCTATCAAAGTACCACTGGCATTTTTCACAGAACTAGCACAAAAAATTTCACAATTTGTATGGAAACACAAAAGAGTCCGAATAGCCAAAGCAATCTTGAGAAGGAAAAACGGAGCTGGAGGAATCAGGCTCCCTGACTTCAGAGTATACTAGAAAGCTATAGTAATCAAGACAGTATGGTACTGGCACAAAAACAGAAATAAAATTCAGTGGAACAGAATAGAAAGCCCAGAGATAAACCCATGTACATATGGTCACCTTATCTTTGATAAAGGAGGCAAGAATACACAGTGGAGAAAAGACAGCCTCTTCAATAATTGGTGCTGGGAAAACTGGACAGCTACATGTAAAAGAATGAAATTAGAACACTCCCTAACACCATACACAAAAATAAATGCAAAATGGATTAAAGACCTAAATGTAAGGCCAGACACTATCAAACTCTTAGAGGAAAACATAGGCAGAACATTCTATGACATAAATCACAGCAAGATCCTTTTTGACCCACCTCCTAGAGAAATGGAAATAAAACCAAAAATAAACAAATGGGACCTAATGAAACTTAAAACCTTTTGCACAGCAAAGGAAACCATAAAGAAGACCAAAAGACAACCCTCATAATGGGAGAAAATATTTGCAAATGAAGCAACTGACAAAGGATTAATCTCCAAAATTTACAAGCAGCTCATGCAGCTGAATATCAAAAAAACCACCCAATCCAAAAATGGGCAGAAGACCTAAATAGACATTTCTCCAAAGAAGATATACAGATTACCAACAAACACATGAAAGAATGCTCAACATCACTAATCATTAGAGAAATGCAAATCAAAACTACAATGAGATATCATCTCACAGTGGTCAGAATGGCCATCATCAAAAAATCTACAAACAGTAAATGCTGGAGAGGGTGTGGAGAAAAGCGAGACCTCTTGCACTGTTGGTGGGAATGTATGATACAGCCACTATGGAGGACAGTTTGGAGGGTCCTTAAAAAATCAAAAGTAGAACTACCATATACCCAGCAATCCCATTACTAGGTATATACCCTGAGAAAACCATAATTCAAAAAGAGTCATGTACCACAATGTTCACTGCAGCTCTATTTACAATAGCCAGGACATGGAAGCAACCTAAGTGTCTGTCAGCAGATGAATGGATAAAGATGTGGCACATATATACAATGGAATATTACTTAGCCATATAAAGGAACAAAACTGAGTTATTTGTAGTGAAGTGGATGGACCTAGAGACTGTCATACAGAGTTAAGTAGGTCAGAAAGAGAAAAACAAATACCATATGCTAACACATATATATCGGATCTAAAAAAGAAAAACGAAAGGTCAGAAAAATCTAGGGGCAAGACGGGAATAAAGATGCAGACCTACTAGAGAGTGGACTTGAGGATATGGGGAGGGGGTAGTGTAAGCTGTGACAGAGTAAGAGAGTGGCATGGGCATATATACACTACCAAACGTAAAATAGATAGCTAGTGGGAAGCAGCTGCATAGCACAGGGAGATCAGCTCGGTGCTTTGTGACCACCTAGAGGGGTGGGATAGGGAGGGTGGGAGGGAGGGAGACGCAAGAGGGAAGAGATATGGGAACGTATGTATATGTATAACTGATTCACTTTGTTATAAAGCAGAAACTGAGTCACCATTGTAAAGCAATTATACTCTAATGAAGATGTTAAAAATTAAAAAGTAAAATAAAGTAAAATAAACCACAAATCTCAGAGTGTCAAACGATGTTTAAACTTAAATGTTATTTTTCATCATATCACTTTAGATTAAACAAAATTTCTTTCAGATATTATAAAATTATCATGACAATAGTTTGGCAATGACCGCCTCGTGAAAGATTGTAAATATTTAACGTTTTCCCCAAAAATCTTACATAATAGTGTTTCCGAAAAAGAAATATTGTTTCTAACCTAGAAATTAGTGAAGCAAATGCCCAGTAAAACCATCAAAAGACAGTAATGCACCCCATAGAATGCATGATGAATAGAGTTGCTTTTGTCTCCTGACTTTTTAAAATGTCTTCCTGCTCTCTATCAGTGATTCTTGAAATCCACCACCTCTTCAGATCCTCTCAGAGATGTTTCATTAGGTAGAAAAGAAATAAATTATGAAACAGCAGGAATTGAGCTGAAAAAAGTTAGAACCAATGTAATCCAATATTTGCATATGTGTGTTCACTACATTTAATAATAATAATGATTAATCAACTTGTTTCACGGAATTCTTTTCATTCGAAGATAAATGACTGTCTAGGCAGGAGCTGGCATATTTGTTAACCAGTAATGTGCTTTATCGTGTTAGTGGTTTAAACATGGTGTTTGATATTTTTTTCAAATTATAACATTGTTTCAAGCATCATAGTTAAAAAGCCCTTCAAAATGCCACAAAGAAATCATTAGTCTAGTAGAGTATATTTTTGTATAATTGATGACAGCTGTGTAATGATGTGGTAAGCTGGCAATTAGGCATAATTTGCTTATGCAAGTTAGATGAAAAAAATGGGAATCAATATTCAATCTACACCTATGTGAAAAGCAATTAGTTTAATTGATGGGGAAAAACCCTCAACAATGGCTAATTATTCCAAAATGACCTGAAACACTCATGCAAATTAGTAGAATTAATTATACATGAATGGCTAGATTATATAAATCATTTTTAAAACCTTGAAGTTTCTATAGTTATTCATATAATGTAGTAGGAAGGGTGATTTGATAACATAATGGATGCACCTTAGAGAATAATCATCAGGTTTTGCTTACAATCTGTTGGCACGATGCCATCTCAAAATGGACAATATTGAATACAACAAAACACATGTCATAGCTTCTCACTCAGGTTTAATAGTTCAACAAAGAAACATTCATCCAATAAGACACTGCTTTGTATAATTATTATTTTCTCTCAGTTCCTACTTGGCATCTACGGAAATTACTGAGAAACTTGTAACATTTTATTTTCTCTTCTCAAGTAAAACTCAAATATCTTGATTTACTTATCACCAACACTGGTTTTCTTCATGAAATAGATGACGATTTACTCTGTACTTATTCTGCATTTTATTCATCACGTAACCATGCCATTCTCATCATTACTTCTTATGAAAGAAGCAGTTTCACGAGTGTCTGAAAACAACGTATTTGCTATACATCTGAGATTAATTTTAATTCAGGGCTGATTCGCATTATCAATATATCACTCTGTAATCTAAATATTACATATGGATTCACTGACTGCTTTTTTGAACTCCAAGCCCAAGCAACATAATGGATTTTAAATAAATTAGGAACAATGCCACAAACAAAAGCAAGTATTTGGGTCTGACTTCATTCTCTGATGTAAAATTATAAAACAGAAGTCCCGTTGTTACAAGAAATTTGCTTCAGCTGAAGTGGTTTCTGATATAAAGATAATATTTTTAGGAAGAAAAACATACACACACACACACTCAGAAGATGGGTGATGCCCTAACTCAGGTTGCCTATTTTGGTAGGTACCCCACATTTCAGAATATCTTTAAACTTATCTCAGTATCTTATTCTGCAGAAAATCAAAAACAGCTCACACAATGATTCCTTTTCTTATAAGCTTGCCTTCACAGTGCTGCTAGAGTTTCATTCTAAGATAAACCTAAGTATCTTCACTATTTTTAACGTTTGTCGGTTAGTCTATCCCTAGTTCATCAGTGGTCTCTATAAAACCTTGCTTTTTAACTTGCAATTCTAGTCTTCATCTTTCCCTTCAACATCATAGCTTTATCCTTGTGTAAGTCGGCCCTGTGGTGCTGGCCAGTGGCATAACACAGTGGCATTAACACTCTATAAGGACTCTGCACACATTCTCACAAATTATGGAAAGATATTAAGCATGAATCTTCAGAATGCCCAAGTGCATTTTACAGCAGCTCTGATAACACTCTGAGCTGTATTACATTTTTGTTCTGAATGGGAGCCCCTCAGGGAGGAGGTAAAAAGTTATCTGCTGTCGAAAAGCCTTGATGTGTTTCCAGTCATGGAAGTTTCACACTTGAGAACTGAACACAGTTTTGTATGGAATATTTTGACCTTCTCCAGAGAATGAACAAGTCTGAAAACAAATAATAGAAGTGTAGGGCTGTGAGCTCTGCCACTGGCTCCTGGTCGTTGCAGGTCTTTTCATAGCTGCTTATTGAACCCATAGAATTTGGAGTTATCAACCTTGTGATTCACCAGAGTCCTGTTATCTGGACCTTGTAGGGTGACCAGGGGCAAAAGTTTCTCACCCGAGCGTTGCAATAAGAATTTCAAATTCCTGATCACCTTTCTGAATTTAAATAGGAACTCAATAGGTTTGGAATATGTTGTTTTATATTTGTTTATGTACTTTTATTTTAATTATCTCACAGTCTTTACCACAACTGTATGACTTAAGCAAAGCATTGTACGTAGGGGGTGTTGAGTCATAGATGAAAAAAGAAAAGGAACCGTAGGATGAGAAAATGTTCACATAGAATGTTGGCCCCAGAACTAAGGTTAGTCTATGATACTTTTCTTCTAGGTGTGGAAGTTGTTGCTAGATTGGGCTGCTCATCTAAAGAGTTGGTATGATCTGTTCAACTCAGCAAGCAGTTCACAATCAATGTCCCTGCATCAATCCTAGGTCCCCAATTACAGCATACACAAAATATATTGAACCCCTCCAATCTTTAAGACCGTCTACTTCAAAATTACAGAAGTCTTAGCATTTAGGAAACAGGAGAAATCTTAGAGAATGTCTAAAGCAGCAGTTCTCAACCTGGCTGTACTTTGGAAACCCCCGGGAAGGTCTAAAAACTGACACCTGGGTTCCACCCACATCTGTTGGTCTGGAGTGCACCCTGGACAGTGGGATTTTTAAAAATTTCTCCAGAGGATTCATAAGTATAGCCAAGATTGGGAACAGTATTGTCACAGATCTGAGGCAGTATTGTAGGACTTAGAAACTTCTATGCCTATGGGAGCCAAAAAGGTTACATAAAAGAGGGAAGTAGGACAGGTATAAGAAAAATAACATTGCTATCTCTTATTGCTTATTTTTTCTACTCTTGATTGAAATATGCATAAGAGAAATATTGTTTCACCATATATAAGAAAAACACCTGTACAAGCTCAATGTCAAATGGTAATTGGGGGGTCGTAGGAAGTGTTGGGGATTGTGTTTAACTAGAAAATGCATGACCATCTAAAGTGGCAAATGCTAAGCTCCAGGTGAATTCGGGCTTAGAGTGTACAGATCTATTGATTTCGTCAAGAGAATATAACTTTTTTTTAAATTTCAAATTGCTTGTTGGTTTAAATGCTGGCTCATTCAATAACTAACTAATTTAAAAAAATTAAACAGGAGAGCTTTATAGTCAGAGTGGAGTAGAAGGAAATGAGTGTCTAAGGAGGAAGCCTTCCCAGCTCTTACCCAGTTTTGTTGTTGTTTTTTTTTAAACCACAGGGTTAGGGTGAAGTTCAGGCTGCATATGTGGTCTCCACCAACACTGCCCTGGGAGTTGGGAGCTTATCACTGCCTGACGTGGATGAGAGATCCATTTCCCTGCTCTGCTTTTTCTGACACCACCTGGTGGGATTTTGAACACCTCCGTGCTGCCTGGTAAGCACAGTCTAGACTCCGCACTTGGCTTTTGCTGATGGGGGTGGGACTATAATCTTTTCAGAGGTGCTTGACTAGAGTAATGCATTATTTTCTGAAAATTGTCTTTCTTCTGAGGCTATTTCATTTCTCCTCCTTGGGCTAGAGAGAGCAGGCTTTTCTTGAGCCACCTTTGTCTATATACATTGACCTTCCTGAGTTGCTGGCTCCTTTACCTTTACGTCTGTGCTATGAGTCAAAAAGAAAACACAAAGTATTCACCACCGTGTTGTCCTTGGGTCTCAGGACCTTTAGCCTGCCTGCCTTCTTTCCTCCACCTTCAGAGTCTTCTTTTGTTTGTTTTGTATAAATGTCCAGGGTTTTTAGCTTCACTTAGCAGGAAGAAAAGGGTAAATGTGTCTACTCCAGCTCTCTGGACATGGGAGTTGTTTAAAATATAATTTTTAGAAAAGAACTCTAAGAGATCAGTTAGCCATCACTTGCAATATCTAGTAACTCTGTTAATAAAAAGACATTTATTTCACTGTTTTCCTTTTAAAAATATATCATCTCCTACTGATGGATAGTACTTGGACTTCCTCTCAGTGATTTGCTTTCAATTCTACAGTGTAAACCTAAGAGACTCACCTCACTGCTTAGTCCCTGAGAAATCTAGCACACAGCAGTTTGTGTTTACAAAGCTCACTGACAGCATTAGCTCAACTATACTGAGCTGGAGTATGTGAAACGTTCAGCATTTCTATGGCATTCTCACCCATTTTCCTCCCACTGACACCTAAATTTCAGACAGAGCAAAGAACCTGGAGGAGGACAGATCAGAGCAAATAAAATATAAATTAGGGCCTCTTCATTAAATTCAAACCCTAGAAAAGCTGGTAAATGTAACTTCTTACTGGTATTTTTAAAGCTATAAAAATTGGACACAATAAAAGCAATCCCATAAAACTTTTATAATTGTCATTGTGAAGTGTATTTTCAAATCAGTAGTCCAGACACAAAGCTCTCTTAGAGCTTTAAAATCAGCATATTGTGCTTACTTATGAGCATTGTACTGTTCTAATAATGTAAGCTTGTGAGTATGCCACTGCCTAAAATTGTATACTCTGTACCCAAGACATCGCCTACCCCAGTGCAAGGCATCAATAAATGCCTGTTAATTGAATTTTGAATAATGAAATACATACTGCTACCCACCCCCCCCTTCCAAGTTCTCATCCTGGTCTTTAGGAAATGTCCCTAACATTCCAGAAGAGTACTACTTGGATACTCATAACTGTAGCATTGAGTAAATGCTTTGAGTGTTCAGTATACGTGTAGATAATATACTACTTCCTTGACTCTCAGAATCCCCCTCTTAATTTCCTACCTCTTGATTGGACATCACTCTAGGTGTGTCAGTTCCTTAAGAAGCTACATTCTTCATATTTCATTTGTCGCTCTTGATTTTAAATTTTATGAGCCTGAGGATCAATGCCTGTCCTCACTAGTTTTACCTTGGCATGCGGCCTGTCAAGGTGATTTTATTCAGCTACCCCATGTGTCACTGTGGGTCAAGAAGTGTACTATTGGGGAAGACTGCTGATATCTTTTGACTAAAGCCACCCCTTCCATGTCAGTGGGCAGCAGGACCAAATCTCTCATGATCCGGAAGTACGTAGCAATCAAGCACCTTCTTGATGTCGTAAGGGCACGCAGAATGAAAACACAAACACCAGCCCATCCTAGGAAAGTCAATGATACCTTGATGATAAGCAAGTCAAAACAGGCTGGTATCCTTTAGCTTCATGAAGATAGCAACCAACAAAAATGCAAAAGGGTCTGTCATACATCTGTAGAGGATTGTCCTGTGGAAAAGGAATGAGACTCATGCTAAATATTAACAAGGGTGGAGTTTGTCACCATGTAGAAACTTCAAGTGGATAAACTCGATCTCAATATGAGGAAGAACTTTCTAACTGAACAAACTGACTTGTTTTAGGACAGGCTCCCTCAGAAGACAGTGAGTCCTACCACTAAAATTATTCAAGTTTAGACTAGACATTAAACTCCACATGTAAAACTCAGTTGCTTCACAAGAAGGTAAGTTTTAAATGGAAATTAGCAGGGTTAGGTTAAACTTCCTCCTAATACCAGCATTCTGGGATCCTATCAAAGATGAGCTCAGTCTGCCGATGTTTGCCTGCAAACACTCAGAAAGAAAGAAACAAAGAAAAAAAGCCAAAGCATAAATAACTGGAAATAGATACCAACCCAGAAGTAACACCTACTCTACAACTAATTGCTGGTGTGATTATCCTCTAATTGCATAGCTGTGAATGTGTCTTTTCTTTTCAAATCTTCTGCCAAGATGGCTAAATCCAAGCATAGTTTACAGCAACTGTAATAGGGAAATATATTTTGGAGTAGAATTTGTTGAGTCCTTGTCAGTACCTGTCATTATTTTATTTGATATTATTGACTTCAATAGCATTCTCAGGTGATATTTCCTAGATTAACGAGTGGATTTTTGCATAGAGGAAAGTAAACACTTTTCTCTTAATGAAATGCATTAAAGAATTAACTTTATGTCAGTCCATTTTATAGAAGTGGTATTTCTAAGCCCTGTTAAAACTGTTTTATAGACTTCCTAACTGCTGAAACACATTAGGAGGTAATCACATTAGATGTTGCCTGCTGAGTCTGACAAGACTTGGTCTGTAGTTTAAAGTAACTGTTCCAATAGTACAGTCAGCTCACTAGTAGCTGAGTGACTCTAAGTGAAATAACCTGACTGCACCATTAGTCCAAATGAGCACTTCAGTCCCATTTATGCTTCATTTGAAACTAAGATTAGGAAGATGTCACTTATAAAAATGAGCTTCATTATAATATTATCCTCAAGGGTCAGGATAGTGGGCATATATTAAGGTGAAACCTCATACAAATTTTTAAATCATGTGTCTGTTAGTTTTTGATTACAAGCACCTATTACCTACATAGTCAAATCATAGCAATCCCTATGATATAATAAATCTTAATATAGCCATTTCAGTTTATCACTGTTAGATGAAGATCAAGCAGACTTTAATTTGTTACCCTTGACAAAGCCCAGTCCCCAAGGTGTTGATGGAAATTTTACCTTAATAACCACAGTAGGTAGCCTTAAAGATCCACCCCCGCCCCTGCCTCCCATGATCCCAGCTTCCTGCTATTCAGACCCTTATGCAGTCTTCTCCCATACTGTACCATGGTTGGTCTGTGTGACCATAGAATACAGCAGAGATGATGGTATGTCACTTGTAAGATTAGCTTGGGTTGCCTCTCTTGCATAGCTCTTCCTGAGGGAAGCCAGCTGCCATGTTGTGAGGATACTTGAGCAGCCTATAGAGAAGGCCATATGGCAAGGAAATGAGGTATCTGGTCTCAGGAACTATGCAAAATAATACGTGTTTGTTGTTTTAAGCTACTAAATTTAGGATTTTTTTAACGTCTTTATTGGAGTATAATTGCTTTACAATGGTGACTCAGTTTCTGCTTTATAACAAAGTGAATCAGTTATACATATACATACGTTCCTATATCTCTTCCCTCTTGCGTCTCCCTCCCTCCCACCCTCCCTATCCCACCCCTCTAGGTGGTCACAAAACACCGAGCTGATAAATTTACGATTATTTTTAATGCAGTTATAGATAACTAAATTCAGATGTTAGCACCTTAGAAATGGAATGCTGCAATAACAAAAATTCTAAAATATGAGAATGACTTTGGAACGGAGGGCTGGAAAGAAGCAAGAAAAGATGTAAAGATTTTGAGGAGTGTGCTAATGAAAACTTAAAGTGCCTTGAACACAAGGATTTAAAGGAAAATGAAGAAAATCTTATAGAAAACTGGAGTTTAGCAATACTGTTGCCTGTAGTAATGTACAAGGTAGAAAATGTGCCTAAAGAGCTGGGTGATCTTGCTGAAAACTTTTCTGAGCAAAGTATTTAAAGAATCCCTTGATTTCTCCTTGCTGCTTATAAGAAAATTTAAAAGGAGAGATAAACTAAAGGAAGGGTTGTTAAACAAGAAGAGATCATTTTCATGCTAGTTATATGATGTTAATAAATATGTAATGAAAAGAGATGACATGAAAAATTCATTAAAATATGCAAGAAGTAGGAAATTTGAACAGACTTATTAACATGAAGTAAATTGAATTGGTAGTTAAAGACATGTTTCCATTCCAGCAGCACTTACCCACCCTAATTTTTTTAAAAAAATGAATCCTAGGTGGATTCAGCTGACAATTACCAAACTATCCAGGATAACTTATTCTATGCTTATTAATTCCCTAGGGCCACTGTAATGAACTAGCACATAATATGTGGCTCAAAACAACAGAAATTTGTTTCCAGAGCTTTAGAGCTCGAACTCCCACATCAAGATGTTGGCAAGGTTATGCTTTCTCTCCTAGCTTTTGGTGAACTTCTTTTAAAAAAATAGACTTTATCTTTTAGAGTTGTATTAGATTCATGGCAAAATTGAGTGGAAGGTACAGAGATTCTCACACACCCCCTGCCCACATAGCTTTCCCCATTATCAACATCCGCCACCAGAGAGGTGCATTTATTATAATTGATGAATCTGCACTGACACATCATTATCAGCCAAAGTCCATAGTTTACATTAGGGTTCACTTTTGGTGTTGTGCATTCTGTGGGTTTAGACCAATGCACAATGACATGTATCCACTGTTACAGTATCACACAGAGCAGTCTTACTGAGTTTTTAATACTCTGTGTCTATTTATTCATCACTCCCTCTTCTCTAACCCCCAGCAACCACTGATTATTTTATGCTGTCCATATTTTTGCCTTTCCCAGAATGTTGTATAGTTGAAATCATACATTATGTAGTCTTTTCATATTGGTTTCTTCCACCTAGCCATATGCATTTAAGTTTCTTCCATATTTTTTGTGGCTTAATAGCTCTCATTTTTTTTTCTTTTTAGCCCTGAATAATATTCCATTGTCTAAATGTACCTAGTTTACCCATTCACCTACAGAGGGATGTCAGAGTTGATTCCAAGTTTTGACACTTGTGAATAGAGCTATTATGAACTTCCGTGTGTAGGAAGTAAGTTTTTAACTCCATTGGGTAAATGCCAAGAAGCCTGACTGCTGGACTGGATAGTAAGAGTGTGCTTAGTTTTATAAGAAGCTTCCAAGTTGTCTCCCATAGTTGCTGTACCATTTTGCATTCCCACTAGCAAGAATTACTCCATATCCTTGCCAGTATTTGGTGTTGTCAGTGTTTTGAATTTTGGCCAGTCTAATAGGTATGTAGTGATATCTCACTGGTGTTTTAACTTGCATTTCTTTGATGATATATGATGTGGAGCAACATTTTTATACGCTTATTTGTCACCTGTATATCTCTTTTGGTGAGGTAATTGTTAAGGTGTTTGGCACATTTTTTTAATCAGGTTGTTTGTTTTCTTATTTGTGAGTTTTAAGAGTTCTTTTTATATTTTGGATAACAATCCTTTATCAGATACGTGTTTTGCAAATATTTTGTTTCCCAGTCTGCGACTTGTCTTTTCATTCTCTTGACAATGTCTTTCGCAGAGCAGAAAATTTTAAATTTTATTCAAGTCCAGTTTATCAGTTATTTCTTTCACAGAGTGTGCTTTCGTCGTGGCATCTAAAAAGTCATCACCAAACTCAAAGTCATCTACATTTTCTCCTATGTTATCTTCTAGAAATTTTATAGTTTTATATTTTACATTTATTCTGGAGATGGTTCATGTGAGGGCCAAATTCCTCCCCATCCATGGATGTCAAAAACATGGGGAAAAAATGATCTTTTTCCAAAATTCAATGGTGAGCTAAGCATAGGACAAACATTCCCATTCCAAAAGAAAGACATTTGAAGGGGGACAAAAATCACAGGTACCAGTCAAGTCTGAAACCCAGCGTGGCAAATTCCATTAGATTTCAAGGCCTGAAAATACTCCTCGTGGCTCTGTCCATTGGGCCCCTCAGGGCAGTCCCACCCTTTCAGCCCTCCTCAGCAGCATCCCTGTCCTCTCCCCCCATGGCAGTGGCAACCCCAATCTCTCAGTCCTTGAAAATCCCCGTGGCCTCTGAGCTACTGTTTGAGTCTTTCTTTTCTTTTCTTTAAAGATAACACATGTTTGTTGCCGAGTAGCTCTAGCCACCCACGTCCTACCTGTAGCATCCCACAAATCCAGTACCTTTCGTCATGTATTCCCATCTCTGTCCTCTCCTGTCCGAGCAGCATTTCTGCTGAGATAGTTGACTGCATCCCTGTGTCATATACCTAATCTCTTTAACAAACGTTTATCCAGGCACACTCTTGGTGTTTTCTCTCCACAGCACATTGTGTAATTCTTTGAAATACGGATAAACCGAAAATTTTCCAAACTTTGATTACATCCACAAAGACCCTATTTCCAAATAAGATTATATTCACAGTTACTGGGGTTCGGACTTCAACATATCTTTTGGGGGGAAACGCTTCAATCCAGATCACATACATTTTACATTTTTTTTTCTGAGAAATTAAAAAAAGTAAAAGCTGTTTAGATTATTTTATGTCATATAATTTTATTCAAAAATCATGATCTATAGCAGATTATAGAAGAAAATACTACTGATTATATAAGAAAATAAAATTTTAGCCACATTTTGCTATTAATATAAATGCAAATATCAGTAATAAAGTATTAGCCAAACCAGTCTAACAGTACATCTACACAACTTACAGTACATTCTGATAAATGAGGGTTTACCACCAAACTTCAAGAATATTATTAGTTGGGATAAAGGTTTAACTGAAGTCATGAAGAAACCCCAAATTTCAGTGATTTAAATAAATGGGAAGTTCATTTTTGTCTTGTGGGAGATTCTGGTCAGTTCAGGGTTGTGTCATAGGTCTTCCTTGCTTGATCCATGGCTTCTGAAGTCATTCCAGTTATTGTCATTTGCAGTCAGCAAGAAGGAAGGAATGGTTATGGTCAATCCAGGGCAGGTGGTATAGATGTTGGAGATAATCTGTAAGTCACTCATAATAACTTTACTCTCATTCCATTTCCCATATTTAGTCACATAGCCCCAACTCTCTGCAAGGAAATCTTGCTTGAAATATAGGTACATGAACAAGTAAACCGGCATACAGTTTGAGAATAAGGCTTGCACTGTACAAAATGGCAGAGTGTGTTATGTCTAGAGTATATAATGAAAGCAACAGAAGATTCAAGATTCCAACTAGAAAAACAAAAAAGAATATGAATAGGTATTTTATAGAAGTAGAAACTCTAGGTTCTAAAATGTGTAGAGAAAAAGCTAAAACTAATTTTACACACATTAGAAGGTCAAATGTGGAAAGATGGCATGACAAATGCTGTGGATTGGTCCTTTCAAAGTCCTTTCCACCCTCCTTTTAATGTGCTTTTCTGTATTACAGAAGCAAGAAAGCTAAAATCACATTTCCCACTCTCCTTTGCGGCTAAGGTTTTGGAAACAAATTAAGTTCTACAAGTAAGGTAAACACTCATGCATTTGGAAGATGAAAATATGACAAAGGACCTCTCCTTGCCTTTTTATCTGCTTTCTGCTAGCAGAAATGAGTCAAGAGCTGTGAGTAGTTTCTGCAGCTATGTCCCATTCTCTGGCATTCTGAACATCCTTTGGGGATGCCAAGAAGTATTTGCATCTGTAGTAATGGTGGGACCTTCTTTCTAGTTGGAGTTTCCTGATACACAGATAGCAGGTACAACAGCTTCTTAATCTCAGTAGTTCAGGGTGGCCTCAGAGGTTGTAGCTACCCTATTAAAGGTACTTGAATATCGTTCTGGTGTCATTCCTAGCAATACAGCCTAGACTTGCTTCGGTATCCCATTCAATAATTTTTTGAAAGCATGGTAATTACCTTTGTTAAACCCCTTTCTCCTAAAGTGGAAAAATTAATTTCCATTTCTGCAATGTGACCTGTTTGAAACCACTGACTATTGCTGAGTTTGGTAGACGGTCTCATAGATTCCTAGTATAGACTGATGGAGTCATTCTGGAGAGCCACTCATGAGTCCCTAATCAAAGTCAGTATATGAATACCACATTACAAACAATTCCGGTCCTGGCTATATAAGTCAGATACATGCTTACACAAGTTTATAAGAAGACGTTGGCAGGAATTTATTGCAGTGATGTTAGTGATGGTGCAAAGCTAGAAGCAAAATGGGTTTCCATTACAGAGAAAGTGATTAAGTAAAATTCAACATATGCTCACCTTAGAGAATTGCACAACAGTAAGAAGCAATGAACTGGGTATACCTGTACAAGTATAGGTATATTATAGAAACATATTGTGAACTTCAAAAGTGAGAAATGGAATAAGATAAACACTACTATTTACGAAAATGCAAAACAACAGAACAAATTTTATGAAGCATACATCAACAGAGAGATACCTATCAAATGCATTCAAAGTGTTGCTTTGTTAGGGGAAAGGTAATGCAAAGTGAGGAGTAGGGATAAAACTGAATGAATGAAGAAAAGTGAGTTAATGGTTTTGTTTATCTGTAACATAAGATTAAGCTACGTGTACTTAGGATTACATTAATTCATCCCTCTATGCCTGCAGTCAAATAATTAGAATTCTCCATACCCAACACAGAGCAGTTACACACTGAAACTTAGTTGTAGTGTACATTGTGGTTGTCTCCATAGAATTGATGGTACCTCCCCCCTCCCCCTGCCATTGTGTAACATTCTTGTGGTTAATGGGACCAGTAAAAGGGATAGGACATAAACGGCCAGACAGGATATTCCTGTTCCCCCTTGCAACAAAGATCACTGTAGCTAACCTAAATCTAAGTGTCCTACCCTTGGCTATAAGGATGATTTCAAGTCTGATCCAACCTACAGGAAAGTCAGGATTTATGCTTGGGAACTCTAGGTCACAGATTTCTTGAAACTGCCATTGACCTTTGCAAACATAAGGGACGCCTACAAGTAAATCTGACACATTTGAGAACAAACCTAGGAGACTCATGAGAGCAGTGGCTCTGGACTTCATATTTACATCAATCAGTAAATCTCCTTAATGTTTATACGAGTTAGAGTTGAGTTGTCCAGGACAGAGAGCGCCCTAATTCATCCAGCAAATACACATTGCTTTCTCTCTGATTTTATTCTTTTTCTTGCTGTTTTCGTGTGTGTGCATGCTTGTACATGAGTATACTGGTGTATGCACACACGTATCCTTATGGCAGTCGTGTGACTGCGTAGTATGAAGAGGGTCAACCTTGATGTCCAAGGAACTGGGTCCAATATGCAGCTACATTTCCTACTGGCATTATAATTGTGAAGAAAATACTCATAGATTCTCCATGTATTCTTTAGGGGCAAAACAGACTAGTCCTAAACTATTCCATGTGTACCACAGGACTACTTTAAGTTTCAAATGAAATGACATATGTGAAAGAGTTTTTAAAATTCCCATATAACATGATAATTATGTTACCATATAAACAATTATTATTACCTTGTATATGATGCAGTCTATAGAAGCATTTAAAACATTGAAATCCCCAGTCTCTTCAAGTTTATCTTGTATTCGACTCAACTTCCTTCATTTTTAAAGCTGCACAAGCGAAGGACAAAATGTCGTTTTTTACTTTGAATTCCCTAGCTTTTGTCAGTGTGTTTCACAGCCTTCACTTCATTTAAGCATAGTTCCGTGGTAAATTTCTATATATAACTGCACTTTCAAGTTGCTTAAAGATATAACATAATTGGGTGTACCTTTAACCCAGTGGCTTAAAATCCTAAAGGAATGGTGTGCACACAACATCTTCTAGTATTAAAGAGGCTGAGATCAAATAAAATGCAATGAACAATGTCTGCTCCTGCTGACCTGGAAATGTTGTTAGTGAGATACTGGGCACAAATGACAGTGCTACCTCAAGAAACATAATGAGGGAGTTTTGTCAAGCCAAACCTTTTTAAATGTTTGAACTCCATAAAAACCTGCAGGCATGACAGATTAAATGTAATACTTACCTCTGATTCTGAGCTGCAACTTGTATCCTCTAATTCCTGTAAATAAGAACAGATGTGCTGTTAGAAGGTTTTGATTTGTGTGTATATGTTTCAAAACCCATCGAGCACAGTGAGGTTTTTCCATTTGGGGGATGGTGGAGGAGCTTTGTTTTCTCGTTCAAGCGTGTCAGAAACAGGAAAATAAGTCTCACTCGTCTCCATCCTATTAAAAGAGAGGCTCAACACAATTTACAGAGTTGGTTGTGTGCTTTAAAGATGGATGAAAAGAGACTGAGCTATTCAAATACATCTTCAAATATTTAGAGTAGCAGGAGAAAAACATTACTTTAGCAAATTTTGAAACTTAACAGTCATGAGTTTCAGCTTGTATTCGTGTTATACCAGCAGCAACTTGAGAAGTCAGTAAGCACCTAGAATAAATAAACAGGGTAAAGATACTTCAGGAATCCCATTTCTAGGCAAGCTTGCTACTCCTATAAGTCACACATCCTCTGCTTTAAGGATACATGTTGCTGTTTTTTAATAGGGCAATTTCTTTAGCAAAACATAGTAGTCTCAACTTTAACACATATAAAAAAATATAATTTACAAGTTTTGCAGTTTCATTTCTGCTGATGACAGTTTCATAAGAGCCTCACAAATCTAATTAAACAGTTCACAGACACACATTTGAACATGCTCACATGGCAGTGATATAAAAAGGATGATGATAATACTTTTCACTTACAGTGAACGTTTTACCCAAGAGACTCAGAATAATGCAGTAAAGCTTGCATAGTATCAAGAAATAACATGGAGTCTGTTAGACTTAATAGCTGCATGTAATAAAACAATACATAGAGGTCTTTTAAGTGATGTTTTTCTGAATAATCATATTTATATACCAACTATAACCCACATATTAAAATTATGAGGGAGAAAATATCCAGCTCTTTTCACATGCCACAATAATAAGTGAAAATCAAAAATAGTCAACTTAACTGGATTGTCTCCCTACTCTGAAACAAATGACTTTAAAAAAAATTGAAGTATAGTTGATTTATGGTATTATTTTAGTTTCAGGTGTACAGCATAGTGATTCAATGTTTTCATAGCTTATACTCCATTTAAAGTTATTACAAAATAGTGGTTTATACTCCTCTGTGCTGTCAACAGATCTTCGTAGCTTACCTATTTTATATATAGTAATCTATGCCTCTTAATCCCATACCCCTATCTTGCACCCCCTTCTCCTCCCCACTGTTAACCACTAGTTTGTTATCTACATCTCTGAGTCTGTTTCTGTTTTGTTATATATATTCATTTGTTTTATTTTTTAAGTTCCACATATAAGTGATAACATAGAATATTTGTCTTTGGCTTATTTCACTAAGCATAACAAAATGACTTTTTAACATTACATCTTTTTAAATCAACTCACCAGTTTCATTTGGTACTATGCAAATACCACTTTTGACTACATATATACATGCTACTGAAAATTTTAGATTTTTTAAATAGTAAGAAACCAAGACTATAGGTAAAATATATAAGCAGAAAGTAAAAATCCTTTTATTGTTATTGTTATTTACATTTGACCTCATCAGAGAGATGAGTTAAAATCTGTTTTGAATGATAGTGAGGAAAACAAGGAAGGTAAACAATTCAGATTACCAGTAAATATATTTGATTTTATTTTAATAGTTTCTATTATTTTGGGGTTGCAGTACTACCGAAAAGCATAAGATTGAACAGTCAGTTTCTCAGGACAGTGTTATCATTTGAGATGATTAATTAGATGTTTCATACCATCCATAATGATAAGAACTATAAACCATATTTCTGCCATCTTTGAAACCCTAGTTCCATGCAAAGTGAGCAATTACTAATTGCTTCAGAAATATTTGCTAAGTAAGTTTAAACACAAATGTAAATGAGAACTGCCAACACACAGCAGTGTGATGGTCAAGAGTGTGGCCTTTGGCATTAAAGGGACATGAGTCTGAGACTATTTAACAGCTGTGTGACTTTTGGCAAATTTTCTAAGTGCTTAAATATCAGTTTACCAATCTATTGGGCTCATACCGTCTACCACATAGTATTGCTAGGAATGTGAAATAAGGTAATACATTTAAAGTGCTTTGTACTGTACACTGCAATAAATGCTAGCCATAATTAAGAGTGATCACTGTTATTGGTAAGTCAGCCTTGAGTTGTCCTCCAATAATCCTATTAGATTGATTTTTGGATTCAATTATTAGTGATATCACCCATTTAAGTCTGGATTTCAACACAGAGGAGGTTTGTCTTGAAAAGAGGATGATTATGTGATAAAGTAAAAGAAAAACCTCATTACATACTTGCATAGTCATAGATTTTGGTTTAGATCCAGAAAACAGCAATTGTATGGGGTCAGTAAAATACCTTCCTTCGAAAGAACGTTGACTGATTTCTCTTTGATCTGCTACTTAAAAAGTGGCAGTCCCCATATCAAAGTCCAGAAGTGACATTATTTCACTTTTTCATACATATTTTTAACTTTTACTAAAATATATGTAGTAGTCCCATCTGCTTATGACACTTTTATACAAACAGGGTGCTGCTTCCTGACTATTCTCTGTGAGTTCATAATCTGAGTAACCCTAACACAACATACAAGCATATGCTCTTCAGAGAAACCGTGAGAGACACAGGCAATGGAAGAGATATTTTAGGATTAAAAGCAACAATATTAATGGAATCATCTTTAAAAATATGAAATAGATCAGTGCGTATAAGATGCATCTTTTAGAACCCCTTATAATATAAGACAAATCCATCAGTCAAAGCTTATTCTCCATATACCAGCTGATGTTAAAAAAAATGAACTAAGGGAAAAGACAAGAAAAATTTTAAGTGAGGATTTACCTTCTTTTCCTCTTCTAAATATGCTTCAGTAAGCATTTATCTCTTTTGTCCTTGTGTGGAATACTCAATGATTGGGAAAAGGAGACCTATTAATCAGAAGACGAAATAGAGATGGGGTAGGGAAGCCTGATCTCTGCTTCCACGTACATATTATGAGCAATGAGCAGTAAAATTAAATCTTATTCTATACAGGAGAAATGATAATCAGCAAACAGTAGTGTCTTTTGGGTGTGAGGTGAAAACGAAAATGAGTCCATTAGAATAGAATAGTTTGAGAATAGTTCCACAGATCCAAAAAAAAAAAAAAAAAATACCATCATGAAAACTACATTGTAGCAATTTGGAGAAACTTGTATTTTTAGTTGGGTTGCAAACATTTCACAAAAATCATAGTTAAAGTTTCATCTTGAGATTACACACATATATGCATTTTTTCCCACCCAAGGCAGGCAGAATTCTCCATCAAGATTAGTTTCCTCTGAGGCAAACTTGTGACGAGGAGGCTAAAAATTGCATGGAATGCTCTGATGTTGCTAGTTTGAGTCGACAGAATTGAAATTATCCAGAGTTGTGTACACTCCCATGCTTTCAGAATTAGCCACTTTTATTTATGGTGGCTAACTAACCATAAATAAAATGGCATTTGCAGAGGTAGCTGATGGTGAACTCAATGGCTTTCCTCTTTCTTCATCCTCTTTGTCAAATATCCCAGGCTCAGCATTTGAAGTAATCTTCCCTTTATCCTTCTCTATATCTGATGTGACCAATCAGTCTCAAATCATAATTTCCTTTGAAACTTGTGTCAGTATCATTCCTTTTTCTCAATTTTTATACCTCCCACTCTTTTGCAAAATAACAAAACCTCATGATTTTTTTGTTGTTCCCCCATCTCTCATCTTCCTTTCCAGTGTCCTCTGCTTATTGCTATAGGACCTCCCCAAACACAACTTTATTTTGTGTTGCTTGACCCACAAGTCTTTTGTGGATCTCAGTTGCTTCCTATATCAAAAAATTAGCTTCTTTTACCAATAATCTAGGAGCCATCCCACCTAGCAAATTACTTTCTCATTTTTCCCTAATTAATACCTCCCTTCTCCAACTGGCAGCCACCTTATCTCTGTACATTCTTTACTGTATTTGTTCAGACCATTTCACCTGCTCTGAAGATTGAGACTGCGGGGTCCAGAGTCAGGTTTACCAGGCTAGCATTCTGGCCCTACTAATTGCTGTTGATGTTGCTTTGGATGACACTGTCCTCTTTATATCCGCAAAGTAGGGTTGTGAAGATTAAGGAGATAATTTGTAAAAAGCTCAAGCATATATTAAGTGACCAACAAATGTTAGCTATTATGATTAGGTAAATCCTATTTGTTTTCACAGACTAGCTCAAATGTCAAAGAACAAATCGACTTAAACCTAATGGCAGTTTAGGGCAGTGTTTAAAAGTATTGGCTCCTGAGAGGGACTTACTGGATTAGAAATCTAGATTTACCATTCTCTATCCATGTGGCCAGGGAAAATTCTTCAGATGTCTGTGCCTCAGTTTCCTTATTCATCAAATGGAGATGATATTAGTATTCACATCATAGCGTTTTTCTTTCCTTTATTTTCCCCCTCAACACCATTTATTGAAGACTGTCTTTTCCCCATTGTATACTCTTGACTCCTTTGACATAAATTGACCATATATGCTTTTGTATACATGCATATATGGTTTATTTCTGGGCTCTCTATTCTGTTTCATTAATCTATGTGTCTGTTTTTATGCCAAAACCATACTGTTTCAATTGCTCTACCTTTGTAATATAGTTTGAAATCAGGAAGTTTGATGCTTTCACTTTTGTTCTGCGTTCTCAAGGTTGCTTTGGTTATTCAGGGCCATTTGTGCTTCCATACAAATTTTAGGATTGTTTGTTCTGTTTCTGCAAAAAATGCCGTAGAAATTTTGATAAGGATTGCCTTGAATCTGTAGATTGCTTTGGGTACTATGGACATTTTAACAATATTAATTGTTTCCAGAATATCTTTCTACTTATTTGTGTCTTCTTCAGTTTCTTGCACCAGTGTCTTACAGTATTCAGTGTATAGGTCTTTCACATTCTTGGTTAAATTTAGGGTTTTTCTGGAGAAAAAAATAAGATCACCCCTGGGAGGAATTGAGAAAAGTTCCTGGCACTATGCTCATTGCTTACTCCAAATTTTATTTCTTATGAGACTCAGGTTTATGGTAGTTTCTGGGCTTATGTTTCTGTGGGATATATTTATCATTAAACTGTATCTAATTTTTATGTAAATCGGATTGATTTTTCCCTTTGCCCTGCAACAGTGAAAGACATATAAAAATAGAATTTTTTCTAACTATGGATTCAGCCCTGAGTTAGATGTGTCTGTACCACAGTAAAGCCTATTCCCTGCATGGATTCCTGTTAGTGGTTCAGAGTAAACATCTGGTAAACATTCATTTTTATGTGATGGTATCTTAGTGTTGCATTAATTTTATTCAACTTTTTACATGCCTGATCCTGATAACCTTCTAGAACAGGCTCACCAAACTACAACCCACAGACCAAATCTGGCCCACTGCCTGATAAGTAAAGTTTAAATGGAAGACAGCCAAGCTCATTCATTTACATATTGTCTATGACTGCTTTCACTCTAGAAAAACAGAGAAGAGTAGTTGTGACAGAGACCATTTGGCCTGCAAAGCCTAAAATATTTACTACCTGGCCCGTACAGAAAACGTTTGCTAACCCTTGTTCTATAAAACATTAATTTCTTCCCTAGTGAGGAGGGATGTTCATTTAATAAAAATTGCCAGATGTAGATGTCAGTGGCTCAAATTTTCTTATTACTTCGATATCTGTCCCTACTGTGAATATATGCACTCGAACATGCTAACTGTTTAGCTTGCATTTATACCTGCCTCAAACAAGCCGATTAATATTTTAATTTATTTATTTTATTTTTGGCTGCATTGGGTCCTCGTTGCTGCGCCTGAGCTTTCTCTAGTTGCGGCGAGCGGGGACTACTCTTCGTTGCGGTGCGTGGACTTCTCATCGTGGTGGCTTCTCTTGTTGTGGAGCCCGGGCTCTAGGCACACGGCCTCAGTAGTTGTGGCACTCGGGCTCAGTAGTTGTGGCTCGTGGCTTCTAGATTGCCAGCTCAGTAGTTGTGGCGCACGGGCTTAGTTGCTCTGCGCATGTGGGATCATCCCGGACCAGGGCTCAAACCTGTGTTCCCTGCATTGGCAGGTGGATTCTTAACCATTGTGCCACCAGGGAAGCCCCCAAGAATTTTTTTAAAAACAGTCATTCTGTCAATTTTTAATATTTTTTAAAATTCAAGGAAACTGTTTCTCTGGCAACAGGTAGTAAAATAAATGGTTGAATGAAAATGTTTTACTGGTTGCTCTCAAGTGCAGAAACAACCTTAGAGTGAGCTATACTAGCTATTAACATTTATACTAAGTTATTTTTAATGATCCGTAAAGTCATATGGGTAGTAAAGCAAATCAGAATTATTAGGCATTCATGTCCCACCAAGATATTTTTAACCGTCTCTCTCAACTCTCATTTTCATATCTTCACTAAAGTCATTTCTCTGCTTGAAATTCCCTTTCAAGGGAATGGATGCCTAACACCATTTTTATCCCTAAAGCACACTATTGATAAAATCCCCATTCAAATGTCATTCACTCCATGATATTTTTTTATGATTTCAGCCAATATTATATTTATGCTACTTATTTCTATTTTGTGCCGAAGAAAGTAGTGTACATGGTTCTTTTCAATGATTACATTGTAGATTCCCTGAGGGCAAAAAACATATATTTTAGGCATCCGTGGAATTTAAACACCAGGAGCCTAATTCTAGAACTCGTGCTTATAATCCTCTGAATAACCCAGACGACTGGGAAAGAAATAAAGAGAGCCTAATTGTTTCCAGATTACGGGAGCTGAGAGATATAAGAAATAACTAAGAAGTAAAAATTCTGATGTAGGGAACAGTATTGGGAGGAAATCACTATGTAGCTTCCCAATTAGTAGAAATCTCCCTAAAACTATTTCGACATCATTGTAGAGAAGCTGATGAAGACATCTGCTCAGTGTTTAACAACTGACATATCAGTAAATATGATTGTTAGACTCCATTCAGTCTTATATTTCAACAACTTTATGTAAAATGTTGATAATTTTCTCTATGAATGTGGGTTTAGTATTAGCTGAGTAATTTAAAAAATACAGCTGGAGTAAAATAGAGGTATAAAGACTTGTTCCTGAGAAAACATTACACATTCAGAGCTCTTACCGTGTCTTCTGTCATCCAGGCCAATATTAT
Source organism: Tursiops truncatus (assembly GCF_011762595.2). NCBI lineage: Eukaryota > Metazoa > Chordata > Mammalia > Artiodactyla > Delphinidae > Tursiops > Tursiops truncatus. The sequence continues at coordinate 87,957,984 of NC_047043.1, read as the reverse complement.
TTTCAACTTAAGTTAAAAATTGAGAATATATATGCATATACATACACACATATATTAATATTATGGGATATACATATATCATGGAATCCCACGTATGTAATATATGTATGTATAACCCATAAAATGCATTCTTTAGAAGTAATTACTTAAAAATTCTAAGTGAAATAACACAAGTATCATGCATGATGCCACCATGTTGTTAACCACTGTTAATACTTTGGTAGAGATATGCACACCGTTCCCTGTTTCAGTAGCACTGTCCCCTCCCAAAGTTTCCACAGAGATCTGAACAGGAGTGAGAGAGAGCCCAGATCATCATGCTTTCCTAGTAACACCATCCTTCCTTCTCCTCCAACTCACATTTGCTGTTCCACCACCATCTGCCTCTCAGACCAGACCTCATGTGATCATGTCCCACACATCCGTTTGTTAGTGACTGCAAGACGCCTTTGCCAGCAGGGCTCTTTGCCCTGTATAGTACTGAAGATCTCAGTCTGACCCACCTCCTACTTTCCTTGACTCCTAAAGCTGTTCTGATCTTGCCCAGCCGTCTGGACTTCATGGCTCCAGCAAACTAAGTCATGTTTTCAGTCTTTTTCCTGAGCATCCCCTTAACCATTTAGCTGGAATTGAATCCTAGCTCTTTCTTAAGGACATGGCTTCCCCATGACCTTCTTTAAGCTGTGACAGTTTTCTCTCCCATAATCCTTGTAATTCTGAGTCTTAATGTATGATAGACCACCTTTGCTCTTCAAAGCTTCTTTCAGATTATGATTTATCTCTGTTCCCTAAAATACCCAGCTTTGTAGCTCATGTCATCATATTCTACCATCTGCCTCCCTTCCATATTCTAGACAATGATACCCCCTTGAATCCTCTATTCCACATTCCTGAAGATTTTAGCATATGAACCACTGCTACTGTTTCCATTCCAACTTTTGTGATAATTCTTGGTGACTTTAATAATAATCTGAGCAGTTCTTCCAGGACTCCGGCTTCTCATACCCTTCATTCTTCAATAATCTTGTCATTCACACTATCTCAGCCACCTACTCTCATGGTCATAGTCTAGATATTTTCGTTTTTAATAACTATAGCTCCTCTATAATCTTAGTTTCAATTATTGCATTTTCCACTTATTAACTCATTATCTCTCCAGCTGCAATAATCTGTCAATCTCTCAGGACTTCTCTATTGATCCTAGTGCTTTTTAATCTTACAAGATGAAACAATACAATCTCTCATTTGCATGAACCCTGAACGCCTTTATCAATCCCTGTTTCTCCTTTCTGTTCCAATCCCTTTCCTCATCTTCAGCTGGCAACCTTGCTTCCTTCTTTCTTTTTTTTTTTTTTTTTAACATCTTTATTGGAGTATAATTGCTTTACAATGGTATGTTAGTTTCAGCTTCACAACAAAATTAATCAGTTATATATATACATATATTCCCATATCTCTTCCCGCTTGCGTCTCCCTCCCTCCCACCCTCCCTATCCCACCCCTCCAGGCGGTCACAAAGCACCGAGCTGATCTCCCTGTGCTATGCGGCTGCTTCCCACTAGCTATCTACCTTACGTTTCGTAGTGTATATATGTCCATGCCTCTTTATCGCTTTGTCACCGTTTACCCTTCCCCCTCCCCATAGCCTCAAGTCCATTCTCTACTAAGTCTGTGTCTTTATTCCTGTTTCACCCCTAGGTTTTTCATGACGTTTTTTTTTTTTTTAATTTCATATATATGTGTTAGCATACGGTATTTGTCTCTCTCTTTCTGACTTACTTCACTCTGTATGACAGACTCTAGGTCTATCCACCTCATTACAAATAGCTCAATTTCGTCTCTTTTTATGGCTGAGTAATATTCCATTGTATATATGTGCCACATCTTCTTTATCCATTCATCCGATGATGGACACTTAGGTTGTTTCCATCTCTGGGCTATTGTAAATAGAGCTTCAATGAACATTTTGGTACATGACTCTTTTTGAATTATGGTTTTCTCAGGGTATATGCCCAGTAGTGGGATTGCTGGGTCATATGGTAGTTCTATTTGTAGCTTTTTAAGGAACCTCCATACTGTTCTCCACAGTGGCTGTATCAATTTACATTCCCACCAACAGTGTAAGAGGGTTCCCTTTTCTCCACACCCTCTCCAGCATTTATTGTTTCTAGATTTTTTGATGATGGCCATTCTGACTGGTGTGAGATGATATCTCATTGTAGTTTTGATTTGCATTTCTCTCATGATTAGTGATGTTGAGCATTCTTTCATGTGTTTGTTGGCACTCTGTATATCTTCTTTGGAGAAATGTCTATTTAGGTCTTCTGCCCATTTTTGGATTGGGTTGTTTGTTTTTTTGTTATTAAGCTGCATGAGCTGCTTATAAATTTTGGAGATTAATCCTTTGTCAGTTGCTTCATTTGCAAATATTTTCTCCCATTCTGAGGGTTGTCTTTTGGTCTTCTTTATGGTTTCCTTTGCTGCGCAAAAGCTTTTAAGTTTCATTAGGTCCCATTTGTTTCCTTTTGTTTTTATTTCCATTTCTCTAGGAGGTGGGTCAAAAAGGACCTTGCTGTGATTTATGTCATAGACTGTTCTGCCTATGTTTTCCTCTAAGAGTTTGATAGTTTCTGGCCTTACATTTAGGTCTTTAATCCATTTTGAGCTTATTTTTGTGTATGGTGTTAGGGAGTGATCTAATTTCATACTTTTACATGTAGCTGTCCAGTTTTCCCAGCACCACTTATTGAATAGGCTGTCCTTTCTCCACTGTACATTTCTGCCTCCTTTGTCAAAGATAAGGTGACCATATGTGCGTGGGTTTATCTCTGGGCTTTCTATCGTGTTCCATTGATCTATCTTTCTGTTTTTGTGCCAGTACCATACCGTCTTGATAACTGTAGCTTTGTAGTATAGTCTGAAGTCTGGGAGCCTGATTCCTCCAGTTCCTTCTTTCGTTCTCAAGATTGCTTTGGCTATTCGGGGTCTTTTGTGTTTCCATACAAATTGCAAAATTTTTTGTTCTAGTTCTGTGAAAAATGCCAGTGGTAGTTTGATAGGGATTGCATTGAATCTATAGATTGCTTTGGGTAGTAGAGTCATTTTCACAATGTTGATTCTTCCAATCCAAGAACATGGTATATGTCTCCATCTATTTGTATCATCTTTAATTTCTTTCATCAGTGTCTTATAGTTTTCTGCATACAGGTCTTTTGTCTCCTTAGGTAGGTTTATTCCTAGATATTTTATTCTTTTTGTTGCAATGGTAAATGGGAGTGTTTTCTTGATTTCACTTTCAGATTTTTCATCATTAGTATATAGGAATGCCAGAGATTTCTGTGCATTAATTTTGTATCCTGCCACTTTACCAAATTCATTGATTAGCTCTAGTAGTTTTCTGGTAGCATCTTTAGGGTTCTCTATGTATAGGATCATGTCATCTGCAAACAGTGACAGCTTTACTTCTTCTTTTCCGATTTGGATTCCTTTTATTTCCTTTTCTTCTCTGATTGCTGTGGCTAAAACTTCCAAAACTATGTTGAATAAGAGTGCTGAGAGTGGGCAACCTTGTCTTGTTCCTGATCTTAGTGGAAATGCTTTCAGTTTTTCACCATTGAGGATGATGTTTGCTGTGGGCTTGTCATATATGGCCTTTATTATGTTGAGGAAAGTTCCCTCTATGCCTACTTTCTGCAGGGTTTTTATCATAAATGGGTGTTGAATTTTGTCAAAAGCTTTCTCTGCATCTATTGAGATGATCATATGGTTTTTCTCCTTCAGTTTGTTAATATGGTTTATCACATTGATAGATTTGCGCATATTGAAGAATCCTTGCATTCCTGGAATAAACCCCACTTGATTGTGGTGTATGATCCTTTTAATGTGCTGTTGGATTCTGTTTGCTAGTATTTTGTTGAGGATTTTTGCATCTATGTTCATCAGTGATATTGGCCTGTAGTTTTCTTTCTTTGTGACATCCTTGTCTGGTTTTGGTATCAAGGTGATGGTGGCCTCGTAGAAGGAGTTTGGGAGTGTTCCTCCCTCTGCTATATTTTGGAAGAGTTTGAGAAGGATAGGTGTTAGCTCTTCTCTAAATGTTTGATAGAATTCGCCTGTGAAGCCATCTGGTCCTGGGCTTTTCTTTGTTGGAAGATTTTTAATCACAGTTTCAATTTCAGTGCTTGTGATTGGTCTGTTCATATTTTCTATTTCTTTCTGATTCAGTCTTGGCAGGTTGTGCATTTCTAAGAATTTGTCCATTTCTTCCAGATTGTCCATTTTATTGGCATAGAGTTGCTTGTAGTAATCTCTCGTGATCTCTTTTATTTCTGCAGTGTCAGTTGTTACCTCTCCTTTTTCATTTCTAATTCTATTGATTTGAGTCTTCTCCCTTTTTTTCTTGATGAGTCTGGCTAGTGGTTTATCTATTTTGTTTATCTTCTCAAAGAACGAGCTTTTAGTTTTATTGATCTTTGCTATTGTTTCCTTCATTTCTTTTTCATTTATTTCTGATCTGATTTTTATGATTTCTTTCCTTCTGCTAGCTTTGGGGTTTTTTTGTTCTTCTTTCTCTAATTGCTTGAGGTGCAAGGTTAGGTAGTTTATTCGAGATGTTTCCTGCTTCTTAAGGTGGGCTTGTATTGCTATAAACTTCCCCCTTAGAACTGCTTTTGCTGCATCCCACAGGTTTTGGGTCGTTGTGTCTCCATTGTCATTTTTTTCTAGGTATTTTTTTATTTCCTCTTTGATTTCTTCAGTGATCACTTCATTATTAAGTAGTGTATTGTTTAGCCTCCATGTGTTTGTATCTTTTACAGATCTTTTCCTGTAATTGATATCTAGTCTCATAGTGTTGTGGTCAGAAAAGATACTTGATACAATTTCAATTTTCTTAAATTTACCAAGGCTTGATTTGTGACCCAAGATATGATCTATCCTGGAGAATGTTCCATGAGCACTTGAGAAAAATGTGTATTCTGTTGTTTTTGGATGGAATGTCCTATAAATATCAATTAACTCCATCTCGTTTAATGTATCATTTAAAGCTTGTGTTTCCTTATTTATTTTCATTTTGGATGATCTGTCCATTGGTGAAAGTGGGGTGTTAAAGTCCCCCACTATGAATGTGTTACTGTCGATTTCCCCTTTTATGGTTGTCAGTATTTGCCTTATGTATTGAGGTGCACCTATGTTGGGTGCATAAATATTTACAATTGTTATATCTTCCGCTTGGATCGATCCCTTGATCATTATGTAGTGTCCTTCTTTGTCTCTTCTAATAGTCTTTGTTTTAAAGTCTATTTTGTCTGATATGAGAATTGCTACTCCAGCTTTCTTTTGGTTTCCATTTGCATGAAATACCTTTTTCCATCCCCTTACTTTCAGTCTGTATGTGTCTCTAGGTCTGAAGTGGGTCTCTTGTAGACAGCAAATATATGGGTCTTGTTTTTGTATCCATTCAGCCAATCTGTGTCTTTTGGTGGGAGCATTTAGTCCATTTACATTTAAGGTAATTATCGATATGTGTGTTCCTATTCCCATTTTCTTAATTGTTTTGGGTTCGTTATTGTAGGTCCTTTCCTTCTTTTGTGTTTCTTGCCTAGAGAAGTTCCTTTAGCAGTTGTTGTAGAGCTGGTTTGGTGGTGCTGAACTCTCTCAGCTTTTGCTTGTCTGTAAAGGTTTTAATTTCTCCATCAAATCTGAATGAGATCCTTGCTGGGTAGAGTAATCTTGGTTGCAGGTTTTTCTCCTCCAACACTTTAAATATGTCCTGCCACTCCCTTCTGGCTTGCAGAGTTTCTGCTGAAAGATCAGCTGTTAACCTTATGGGGATTCCCTTGTGTGTTATTTGTTGTTTTTCCCTTGCTGCTTTTAATATGTTTTCTTTGTATTTAATTTTTGACAGTTTGATTAATATGTGTCTTGGCATGTTTCTCCTTGGATTTATCCTGTATGGGACTCTCTGTGCTTCCTGGACTTGATTAACTATTTCCTTTCCCATATTAGGGAAGTTTTCAACTATAATCTCTTCAAATATTTTCTCAGTCCCTTTCTTTTTCTCTTCTTCTTCTGGAACCCCTATAATTCGAATGTTGGTGCGTTTAATGTTGTCCCAGAGGTCTCTGAGACTGTCCTCAGTTCTTTTCATTCTTTTTTCTTTATTCTGCTCTGCAGTAGTTATTTCCACTATTTTATCTTCCAGATCACTTATCCGTTCTTCTGCCTCAGTTATTCTGCTATTGATCCCATCTAGAGTACTTTTAATTTCATTTATTGTGTTGTTCATCATTGCTTGTTTCATCTTTAGTTCTTCTAGGTCCTTGTTAACTGATTCTTGCAATTTGTCCATTCTATTGTCCATTCTATCTCCAAGATTTCGGATCAACCTTACTATCATTATTCTGAATTCTTTTTCAGGTAGACTGCCTATTTCCTCTTCATTTGTTAGGTCTGGTGGGTTTTTATCTTGCTCCTTCATCTGCTGTGTGTTTTTCTGTCTTTTCATTTTGCTTATCTTACTGTGTTTGGGGTCTCCTTTTTTGCAGGCTGAAGGTTTGTAGTTCCTATTGTTTTTTGTGTCTGTCCCCAGTGGCTAAGGTTGGTTCAGTGGGTTGTGTAGGCTTCCTGGTGGAGGGGACTAGTGCCTGTGTTCTGGTGGATGAGGCTGGATCTTGTCTTTCTGGTGGGCAGGTCCACGTCTGGTGGTGTGTTTTGGGGTGTCTGTAGACTTACTATGATGTTGGGCAGCCTCTCTGCTAATGGGTGGGGTTGTGTTCCTGTCTTGCTAGTTGTTTGGCATAGGATGTCCAGCACTGTAGCTTGCTGGTCGTTGAGTGAAGCTGGGTGCTGGCGTTGAGATGGAGATCTCTCGGAGATTTTTGCTGTTTGATATTATGTGCAGCTGGGAGGCCTCTTGTGGACCAGTGTCCTGAAGTTGGCTCTCCCACCTCAGAGGCACAGCACTGACTCCTGGCTGCAGCACCAAGAGCCTTTCATCCACAGGGCTCCTTAATTTGGGATGATTCGTTGTCTATTCAGGTATTCCACAGATGCAGGGTATATCAAGTTGATTGTGGAGCTTTAATCCGCTGCTTCTGAGGCTGCTGGGAGAGATTTCCCTTTCTCTTCTTTGTTCTTACAGCTCCCAGGGGCTCAGCTTTGGATTTGGCCCCGCCTGTGCGTGTAGGTCGCTGGAGGGCGTCTGTTCTTTGCTCAGACAGGACGGGGTTAAAGGAGCCGCTGATTCGGAGGCTCTGGCTCACCCAGGCCGGGGGGGGGGGGGGGGGGGGGGCGGGGGGGGGTAGGGAGGGTCACGGAGTGCGGGGCGGGCCTGCAGCGGCAGAGGCCGGCGTGACGCTGCAGCCTGAGGCGCGCCGTGCGCTCTCCCGGGGGAGCCGTCCCTGGATCCCGGGACCCTGGCAGTGGCGGGCTGCACAGGCTTCCCGGAAGGGCGTGTGGCTAGTGACCTGTGCTCGCACACAGGCCTCCTGGCGGCGGCAGCAGCGGCCTCAGCGTCCCATGTCCGTCTCTGGGCTCCGCCCTCCCAGCCGTGGCTCGCGCCCGTCCCCGGAGCCCTCCCAAGCAGTGTTCTTAATCCCCCTCCTCGCGCACCAGGAAACAAAGAGGGACGTAAAAGTCTCTTGCCTCTTCGGCAGGTCCAGACCCCTCCCCGGACTCTCTCCCGGCCAGCCGCGGCGCACCAACGCCCTGCAGGCTGTGTTCACGCCGCCAACCTCAGTCCTCTCCCGGCGCTCCGACAAAAGCCGGAGCCTCAGCTCCCAGTCCCGCCCGCCCCGGCGGGCGAGCAGACAAGCCTCTCGGCTGGTGAGTGCCGCGTCGGCCCGATCCTCTGCGCCGGAATCTTTCCGCTTTGCCTCCGCACCCCTGTTGCTGTGCTCTCCTCCGCGGCTCCCAAGCTCCCCCCTTGCTTCCTTCTTTTACTGAGAAAATAGAACTACATAGAAGAGTACTCCAGTTGCACCAATAACCAAAACCACCAGTCTGCCTCTATCTATAGCCTGCATCCTCTATATTTAGTACTACTGTTATTATGTATCTTCCATCTGTAGTGCCAGTAAAGACCAACTGCTTCACTTCTGCAAAGGATCCCAGGTCCTCTCACCCTCACCCAGCCATTGTTTCTTCTACCCTAAGTAATCCTTGATTTTTCTCTCTATTGCATTATTGCCATTAGCATATAAGCATGCTATAATATCTCTCATGTAAAAACAAGGACAAAAACCTTCCCTCACCCCCATATGCTGCTATCTATTGTTCCCAGTCTATGCTCCCTTATAGGAAATCTTTTCCTACTCTTTCATGTCCTCTTGTTTCATTGTTTTAAACCCACTGCAATTAGATTTTTATTTTCACCACATTCCCAAATGCTTATACGGATGCCACCAATGTTCTCCATGTTGCAAAATCACATGGACAATTTTCATCTATCTTCCATGACTATAAGATGTATTTGAGGGAGTTCATCACAAACTCCTACTGAAATAGCCGCATTTGGTTTTGTTTTCAACTCTCTGGGTTCTCTTCCAATCTAACAGCAAGCTCTACATGCAGGAATACTCCAGGATTTAATCCAGAGATGCCTTCTTTTTCTGTCTATATACTCTCTACGTGATCAACCCGAGTCATTCCTTTAAAAATCCTTCAGTACTCTTGCACTGATGACTCCAAAATTTCTGTCTTCAGTCAGACTTACATATCCAACTGCCTAATCTCCATTTGATGCAAAATTGGCAGCCCAGTCTGAACATGCCCCAAACTAAATTTCCACTTTTCTCTTAAATCTATTCCTTCCTCAGTCGTTTCCATGCACCCTTTCACTTGGTCAGGTTAGAGACTTGGAATCATCTTTAAGTCCTTTCTTTCTCTCATTCACTATGTCTGTCCATCTGCAAATACTAATTGTTCTGTCTTTTAGTTATTTCATATCTCTCACCACTATCATCCTGTTCTAAGTCACCAACACTTCTTATTTTGCTTTATGAAATAGCCACCTAACTGATCTCTTTGCTTCCATTCTTGTCACTCACATACACACACACATGCATATACCCCTACAGTGGAATATTATTCACCCATAAAGAAGATGGAAATCTTGCCATTTGCAACAACATGGAGGAAACCTGAGGAAGTTGTGCTAACTGAAATAAGTCAGACAGAGAAAGACAAATACTATGTGATTTCATTTATGTGTCGAATCTAAAAATAAAATCAGACTCATAGAAATAGGGAGTAGATTGGTAGTTGCCAGGGGTGAGAGGGTGGGGGAAGAAGTTGAAGGTGATTAAAGAGTACAAACTTCCAGTTATAAGATGAATAAATTCTGAGGATCCAATGTACAGCATGGTGACTATAGTTAACAGTACTGTATTATATACTTAAAAGTTGTTAAGAGAATAGATCTTAGAAATTCTTAAGACAAACAACAACAACAACAACAAAATGGTGATTCTGTGAGGTGATAGATGTGGTAACTAACTGTATTGTGGTAATCATTTCACAATGTATACATATTTCAGATCATCATGTTGTATACCTTAAAATTACACAATGTCATATGTCAATTTTATCAATAAAGCTAGGAAAAAAGAAACTCTGAATCCATAGGTCAGTAGTTTAAAAAAAAATCTACTTTTTAAAGACATTTTCCAATTCATTATACAGGTAGTCTAAGGATAACACTTTAAGGATCACTGATAAAGACAGTGTGTCAGATGCATCTGATCATTAAAATTATTTTAACAAGTGTTGATTTTTCAAACAACGAGTCTGCTTCTACAGGGAAGTCACTAAATTTTTTCCTTTCAATATTAGGTCACAAATGATTTTTTAGTTTGCAAAAATTATAAACTGTTTACTATCAATTTTTCCAAGGGCAGAGTGTTATAATGAATTGCAAAGATAAACATGCTATGGTGTTCCAACTCACAAACACCTCTGTTAAAGTCACACAGCCAAAGGCTAAAATTGAACAGCTTTGGTAAGCAATAAAATAATTTTTTTTGTTAAAAATGAAACGTCCTAATCTCCCAATTCATCCCACCCTCCCCTTTCCCCCTCTGTGTCTACACGTCCATTCTCTACGTGTACGTCTCTATTCCCACCTTGGAATGGTTCATCTGTACCATTTTTCTAGATTCCACATACATAAGTTAACAGAAGATATTTGTTTTTCTCTTTCTGTCTTACTTCACTCTGTATAACAGACTGCGGGTTCATCCACATCTCTACACATGACTCAATTTCATTCCTTTTTATGGCTGAGTAATATTCCATTGTATTGACATAAATACACTACCATGTGTAAAATAGATAGCTAGTAGGAACCTGTGTTGTAGCACAGGGAGCTCAGCTTGGTGTTCTGTGATGCCCTAGATGGGTGGGATGGAGGGGGGTGGGAGGGAGGTACAAGATGGAGGGGCGATAGGTATACATATAGCTGATTCACTTCGTTGTACAGAAGAAACTAACACAACGTTGGAAAGCAATTATACTCCAAAAAAAAAAAAAATCAAATGTCCAATTATCCTGCTGACCATAAGACTGATTGTGAAGGGAAGGAGGAAAGTCTTGAGCGGGTAGTAATATATTCCAAATGCTTAAAAATACATAATATCAAAAGGAAAAAAATGACCACTGAAATAAGTCAGATTGTTAAATTCTTCACTTTTACATAATTATAAATCCCTTTGCTCACAAAACAACCTTCTGGTCTGTAATTTGATAAACTGAATGGATTTTCTTACCAGAAAGTTATGCCCCGTGAAGACAAATAGTTCTGGGTTGTAGGCCACATAAATCTCCAATTTTAAATCAACTGCCATGCTGGTTTTTGAGATATTCTCTGGTGAATCTAGTTCATTTCAGTTCTTCAGATGATTGCTGAACAAATGGATCATAAAGAACTTCTCCATGTACAGTCACTTCATGAAATCATGGAGTGATTTACTACCATGTTGGGCAGGGAAACAGTAAATGGATTTTATTATGCTAGACAAGTTCGCAGAAACATTGAAGGACCATCTCCCAGCAATATTGCACAAAATTGTCCTCCAATGGTGAGAGTGTTGGGTTTGGAACATTTTTCTACACTTCTTCAAATTCTGAGGTCTCATGAAAGGACAGGAAACTTATCACAGTTAAGTATTAGAACTGTCTATCGATGTCACATTATATAATGAATATAGTCAAAGGAATTTGAATTGAGGCAACAATTCAAATTCTGCCCAACAGAATTGGGGCACTTCTGTTGGATTTTATAAGACTTTCTACTTGATTTAACTCTCTTGGTGATTCTGAGGTGGATAAAGATGGTTTTCAGTTACAATCTTAATTCCTGGTAGCACTATTTATCAGATAGGAAACAGAGACACAAAATAATGGTTTAATCAAACAATACAGTTCAGTCTGCAACTTTTTCTATATAGTTTAATATGTGTTCTGAATGGAATGTTCTCTTGGCACTTGAGGAAATTTCAGCAGAGATTACATTTGTTCCAATACTTTTTTGAGAGTAGTGCCAGTCTTTTGACTATAATAGACTTTTAATATGGGGCAAGGTTGCCCCACTTTTATTCTCCTTGGATAATCACAACTTTTGATAAATATACATTTATAAATTGATTATTGTCAATCAATAATCAGATTGATTAATGTCTTTTTCTTCTCCTAAACCATCAGCCCATGAAGCCAGACCTCATATCCGTTTTATTTGGTATTGTATAGCCAGTATATGACCTATTACATAATAGAACTTAATAAATAGTTATCAGTGAATGAAGAATATCTTAATATGTGAATTATAAAAACCAGGCAGGAAGAATGCCCTATGCATTTCTTTTGTTACAGAATTCCTTTCAGTGCATTTAATTGAGAAACCATTCCATTTACCCTCTACGAGGCAAAGAATCTTGCCCAAATTAAGAAATAAAAAGTGTCATTAAAAACAATAATAGCAACAATTTGCATCTATCCTGTTTAAATGATAATCTAAACAATATTCATTTAAGACAAGCACAAAGACAGAACAATAAAACCCTTTAAAAGCTTTCAGTGCTTTGCTATTTTATACATTTAAGAAGGATCAGGGTAAAAATTTAAGCCTTTCTTTATCTTTTATGTGATAATAAACATTAGTTTTCTGATAGTCTTATTCTCCTCATTTGTTTAGTAAGAGTCACAAATAGATTTACACCTTTATTTAATACACTTTATATGAATTGTAACATACATTATCTAACTTTATAGTATTACCATGATAACCATTTCTTCTCATTTACCATGTGGATATTGAAGATAAGACAACTTAAATAGTTTGTGTAGTGTCATACAACTAATATACTGGGGCCAGCATGTGAAGTCAGGTGTTCATATGCCAAACTCACATTCTTTCCACTGCCTCGGGGAGCCCAAGATTCCATAGCTGGTCAAGATACTGGTAGTTCTTGTTTCCAGATTTATGATTCTCATTTCAAGTGTAATTCCACTACTCTCTACTATCTCATATCTGGGTTCCTAACATTCAGAAACAATATCTCCAGTCTTTTAGCTGTTTGATTGTTAAAAATTCATAGTAAGCAAATACATTATGTTCAAGTTCTTTCTCCTTCTCTGTTCAAAAATGGCAAAGGATCTGAGATTTTCTTAATTATGAAAACTAATTTTATTTGTAAATATAATACAGGTTTGAAGCTACAAAAAATATATATATATAAAAGAAAATGTAGAAGATATGCAAGAAGGGAGGGAGGGAGGGAGGGAGGGAAGACAGAAGGAAGGAAAAAAGCAGGAAAAAAAAAATGATATCAAGATAGACAAAATGACTTAACATTCCCCTAAAGCCTGCTACTCTTTTCTCTGTTTATATATTAGTCAATTATAGATATTGTAGTTAGCTATATATTATCAGTTTATTTAATAAAAATGAGAATGCACATGCCCTAAGGCCACCAGTGTATGTAATAAAGTGTTTGCTATAGTAATTTTGTTGAAGAAAACAAATTGCTAATAATTTGAATGTTTTTGAGTAAGAAATGGTTGAGCAAATTACAGCATATATTTCTCATGGAACATAAACCAGTTATGCTTTTCATAAGTTAGATTCATATCGACTGGCCTGGAAAATTGACTGTTAGAAAGTGATACGTTAAAAAATAAAAGCAAGTTTCAGAGTAATAATTTTAGTATATTAACATTTATGTGTAAAAAAAATTTTAAAAGATAGAAAAATGCATTTGTGCTACTAGAAGCATAGAAGAAAAACTGGCATTATGTGTGCCAATCTGTTACTTTAAGTTATTTTAAGAGATTTAGGTCTGGAGCAAAGAAGGAAAGTATATTCTGTTTTATTCTCCTTAAATTCCTCTGCATTATTTGAATTGTTTGAAGCCTATATTACTTTAAAATTGAAAAGAAAATCTTATTTTATGTTTTAAAATTTCTACTGAAATCAAATCTAGATTGCCATAGTATTATGGTGTATATTTACTATATAGTAATTGAAGTGAAATGGGCTCAAACTATCTTTCAAAAAAAGTTCTAGGAAACCTCCAAATAATTAGATAATGACACACACATACAAAACCATAATTGTGCCCCTTGGTCATTTTTTTAAAGTTTTTATTTTTAATTAAATTATAGTTGATTTACAACATTGTGTTAGTTTCAGGTATACAGCACAGTGATTCAGTCATACATATATACTTTTTCAGATGCTTTTCCCTTATAGGTTATTACAAAATACTGAGTATAGTTCCCTGTGCTATACAGTAGGTCCTTGTTGGTTATGTATTTTATATATAGTAGTATGTATATGTTAATTCCAAACTCCTAACTTATTCCTCCCCCGCTTTCCCCTTTGGTAACCATAAGTTTATTTTCTGTGTCTGTGAGTCTATTTTTGTTTAGTATATAAACATTTAGTATCATTTTGTTTTAGATTCCACATATAAGCGATATCATATTGTATTTGTCTTTCTCTGGCTCACTTCACTCTGTAAAATAATCTCTAGGTCCATCCATGTTGTTGCAAATGGCATTATTTCAGTCTTTTTTATGGCTGAGTGATATTCCATTTTATATATGTACCACATCTTCTTTATCCATTGATCTGTCGATGGACCTTTAGGTTGCTTCCATGTCTTGTCTATTATAAATAGTGCTGCAATGAACAAAGCTTTCAGAATACAATCAAATATTTTATTAGGATTCTCATAACTGTCACTCAGTAGATAGTCAGAATTTAAATCCAGACTTCATTTAATGTAGCTATACTATACATTAGTAGAGAAGTTTGGGGGACAATGTGTTGAAACAAAAGAAGATTTCATATATACATACCAAACAGCAGAGAAACATCTGTGATTGAGTGTCACCCCATCTCAGAGGCTTGGAAAGATATAGGGTTGTGTTTTTTTCATTTCCTTTAGAAAATTTTGTTAATTTGGTTTGGTTAGGTTTTTCACTTTAAAATTAGCTAACAATCACAAAACCCTCAAAACCTAATTAAGGAGGTCAGAATCAAGTCTAACATTGCTGTTGTGAGGTCCTCTGTCATTTTAATTAAAAATAATATAATGCTTACGCCATTGGGAACATAAGAAAAATATCCATATTTAGACATGTTCAACTACTTCTCCCTGATTATTTGCCTCATCCCATATACATTGCAAGTCCTCACATGACAATGCTATTAATGTGAGAGAGAGTGAGGGAGAGACACAGAGACAGAGAAACAATGACAGAAAGATAGAGAAAGAGAGAGAGAGGGAGATGGGGTGGGAAGTAGGGAGATGAAGGAAAAGAAGGAGAAGAGAAGGAGGCCGAGAAAGATATTTTAACTCTGAGACTCAAGCTTCAGAGCTACAGGATATATACAAGAATGTATACATAGTAGGTGAGCAATAAATGTATGTTGGCTGAATTACCTTACTTGAGATGTTTCACTGCATCTCCATTCACAACATTATTTTACAATACCAAGAAATTGGAAAGGAAGCCAATAACCAACAAAAGTTCCTTAAAAAAAAAAAAAAAATCTATGGTGCACCCATCCATTAAAAACAATGTTACAGAAGTACATGGACAGACATTAAGAAATATTCAATATATTAAAGATTAAAAGTACGTCAAAAATATAGGCAATAAAATCACATTTTTGTTTAAATCTGTGTTTTGAAGGAAATGAATAAAAATATCAATAGTAGTTATTTCTAGGTGATACGAGTATAATGTTTTTGCTTATGGCACATCGACATTTCTGAATAACTTATTAAAACAAAGCAAAAGTATAATGTTACTTTAAAAATAAGAAAATAAAATACCATTCAGTTGGGATATTTGTGTAGCCTCATAAGAAATTCAGTCAGAGGCGTGTGTGTTTTGCACATGGATAGATGGGGGTTGGTGTTGGATATCTAGGAGCATTTCCACTTTTAGATCATCATGTGCACCTAGGTTGAATTTTGGAATGATTGAGAAAGACTTTAAGGGTATCAAAACCTGCGTCCCAATCTTCAGAGATTCTGACTTATTTCATCTTGAGCTGAGGCCTGAGTATGAACCTTTTTAAAAGCTCTGCCAGTGATTCTAATTTGCATCCAAGGTTGAAAGATACCACCTTAATCTTTTCTTTTCTTTTCAAAATAAATCTCATCCCAAATCAGGCCTCTTTCTGCATTAAAATATAGATGCACAACTAGGAATGACCCTTCATTTATTCTAGGGCATGTCATCGTCCACTTCCTTAATCTACCTGCATCTTGTGTATTCTCTATCTCCTGATTCACATCCTGCATTTGTTTGAAAACAAAATATAAATTCCTTTCGAACCACTTCATAATAGCACAAAAAGTTTCAAAAGTACTTCCCACAATGTTACTTTGCCAATAGGTATTCTCATTTTATATTAATACATTCAATTGCTCTGCTCTCCCCCATTATATAATAGCTTCTATAGCCCAAGCCCCCCCACTCCACCCCCAATACCCAGAAACACACAGTTCCACTCCTGTGTGAGCACATATTCAGTTCATTAATCAGTTTTGTAACTCTAAAATGTACATATATGTTAATCTTCTATAAATGCATGATTTTAGACAGAACTGCATCTACACGAGATAAAAACCTTTGTTAAATTCTGATTACTTTTTTACTACCCTCAAATCACCTTGGTCAACATTTCTTAGCCATGAAGTCCAGTCTGCTGAAATAGTCTGTAGTATACCAAGTGGTGGAGCTAACCTGAGACTACCATCTCACTTTCTCTTCTAATGTTTTGAACTCTGGAAGATGAAAAATGACTGCAGTTAATCCACCATGTCACCTCATAGGCAGTAAAAATACCTAGCACTAAAGTAGCACTTTTCATCAAAAGGACTCCAAGCATCTTATACACGATTTTCTCAGGAAGCCTCACAACAGCCATGAACACTACGTAGGCAGTTCTCATTATCCCCATGTTCCCTACTGAGAAACCATAGCATGGAGAGGTAAATTTGCTCAAGTTCACACAGGATGTAACTGAAATTTTTGCTTTTCAAGGATGTAACTAAATATTTTGGTATCCATCCAACGCGTGTTAAGTTAAAATCTTACTTTCACTTTTTAAGGTAAAAAGATTTTATCATCTGGAATATTGTTCAAAAGTCTAAGAAAATCATTTATGTTCTCTAGAGCCCCTTATTACTTAACTGATTTTTGATAGTATTTGCTAATGACTTTTTCATTATTTATATCTAAATTAAAATACACCATCTTACTAGCTACTGTTACCTAATGCTGAATGTATTGGTCTCTTGCCCCATTTGCACATAAGTGAAACCTTACCAAACACAACAGGTTTTTAAAAAATAATTTGTAGCATTACTGTATTGCCTTACAGCCTCCAAAATAATTATATTTTTTCAATAAGAATTGTCACTAAATTGTACCATGATATAAACTCTGTCCTTTCTACAGAGGCAAAGGTTAATAACTACCAAAAATAGCATTCCCCGTCCTTTGTGGAATAGTGCTAGTGAAAAAGGAAAACGTTGGTGTTCATTTGTCCAAATAGTATTACACTAAGAAACTATATCATCATAAGTTCAAGGACTTCAGCAGCCTAGCACATACTCCTTTCTAACTCACTCAATAGAAGCATTGCCTATTCATTGAAGATGACTACGTGATTTTAAGTTTATCTAGCAGAGAGTTTTGATTATGTTTCAAAACTTCCCCAGGTCATTTAAAGTTAAAATTGTTAGTATTTTATTCATACTCATACGCTAACTATATAAAATGTCCATATAGCATAAGGTTCAGAGGAAAAAGTGGTGCTATAATAAAGAAAAATATATATATTTAATCATATCCCATAAACTGGATAATTAAAAACTGTTATTTTAGTATCAAGTGTGATCTTTATTATATGTTTGATTACCTAATTATAACTAAGAGTTTGTAAGTTCCATAAATCAAGAAATTATCTAATTTATACTTAGAACCTTGGCAATGTCTGGTACAATGTCATATACAACATTTTTTGTGCTTTGCAATGTTCGTTAAATAAATGAAAGAATGAGTGAGTGAATGGTTAAGTGAAGAAAAGCATTTGAAAAATAAGTAAAGTTCTTTGAATACTAGGAAAATGTGAGTCTTGAAGCTTTAAGGAAGAAAGAGGGTGAGTGGAGATGAAAACCCTGATATTCAGTAACGTTAAAGGAAGATATACACTACAGAATGTACCATTAGGTTGATGTTAAATGTTTCACAGGATTTTATAAAATTTAAATTTTAATACCCATTTTATGTTAAAAAAAAAAAAGAAAGTTAACTTGTTTGAAATAGCAAAATGCAGAGAAAATAATGGTTGGGTTTCAGAAAGTTTCCAGAGCTGTTAATATGTAAAACAGTACTAAAACACTACAATGTATGAGCTAATCTCCTGGAACAAGTAGAAAAGATAATTTAAGAAATTGAATCACTTGCAAATATTTTGATTGATTTTACATTTCACACACACACACATATGCATGAGGATATTTTCACTCATTTATTATTCATTCATTTACTCATTTATCCAAATATTTTTTGTGTGCCTAATATATGCTTTTTACTCATTTCCTGTCCTTGAGGAAACTATAAACTTCTTGAGGGATCTAAATCTTAATAACCATGTAAATGAATGGAAATTTTTGATTTTAATATGTATCAAGAGAGAGAAGTAAGTGATGCTCTAAGAGAATAAAGGGAATAAAAGAATAAAGCTGATAGATTAGTTTAATAAGACCCTAATACATCATCCTTCTTGTATCTTCCTAGCTACTGATAAACCTGAAGAGGGTGGAGAAGACCATATGATTTGGTAGCATTTCACAAACAAGGCACAATAAGTGTGCTGCTTCTACCCTCCCTCTTTTCTCCCTTCACAAAAATAAATCAATTCCCCAATATACAGATTTAAATATACAGAATAAAAATTGGATGTATTTGGTGAGTACATGAGGAAAAGCAGAAGATATGCAGCCCTTTAACAGCAATTTATATATTAACATAAAAAATCTATTTCCACTAGTTTTAGACATGAATCAAAACTCAAAAGACATAATAATTTTAAATCGAACATCATACACTCATTGACTTTGTTTAATCAGGAGAAGTTGGTTCAAGTTTAAAAGTCACAGGAGAGGAGTTTTTAATTGTGTATCTGTACAAACCCAAGAAAAAAATCTACTGGGAATTCTTTTGCATTACTTTAAAAATGTTCTAAAAGTAATAAGCAAGAGCTTATTATTTGGACTCTGTAATTCACAAACATTTAAATGAGAAGAAATCTTAGTGATCATAAATATGTTGCATTCCTTCATCCCCCAAACCCTATATCTTAAATGAGGGACGTCAAGGCCAGAGAAACTGAGGAAAACTATTAGAAACCCAAGTCTTCTGAAAAGGATAGGGAAGAGCATAGCATTGATGGGAAAAATATGTGCCTAGAAGTCAGACAGATATAGGCTTTAGTCTTCCCTCTGTCAGTTATATTATTTATCACCTTTATTTAGAATGCCCTTCCACACCACTGACTTTGTCTTTTCATCTTTCAAGCTTCATCTCAAGTTTAACTTACAACTTTGTCTTTACTGCACCCACTCTACTCTTAGAGCCGATAATATTTGTTTTTGCAGTTAATGTCACAAGATTAGTTTTCCCTATCAAGCACTCAAGGGCAAGGTGCTTGTGCTACCTATCTGATTATGCATTATTTGTCTTTGTACCAATTTTTAAGTCTTTTGCAAATATGAAATGTCTCAAAGGTTTTATTCAACCCATTAATTAATGAGGAAACAAGTAAGATGTTAAAAATGGCTCTGAGAGGGCTTCCCTGGTGGCGCAGTTGTGGGCTTCAATGGTGGCTCAGTGGTTGAGAGTCCGCCTGCCGATGCAGGGGACACGGGTTCATGCCCCCGTCCGGGAAGATCCCACATGCCGCGGAGCGGGAGAGGCCGCAACAGTGAGAGGCCCGCGTACTGCAAAAAAATAATAATAATAATAATAACAAATAAAAATGGCTCTGAGAACATTTGAAGAGATAGGTATTTGTAAACAATTTAATAAAGGAATCTTAAGATGAAAATTCTAAGTAAAATACAGACCTGATTGATTACCAATATGGCAATGAACCATAACCTTCTATATTTTGTTAAAAATCTTTATTGGAGTATAATTGCTTTATGATGATATGTTAATTTCTGCTTTAAAACAAAGTGAATCAGCTACACATACACATATACCCCATATCCCCTCCCTCTTGTGTCATCCTCCCACCTTCCCTATCCCACCCCTCTAGGTGGTCACAAAGCACCCAGCTGATCTCCCTGTGCCATGAAGCTACTTCCCACTAGCTATCTATTTTACATTTGGTAGTGTATATATGTCCATGCCACTCTCTCGCTTCGTCCCAGCTCACCCTTCCCCCTCCCCGTGTCCTCAAGTCCATTCTCTACATCTGTATCTTTATTCCTGTCCTGCCCCTAGGTTCTTCAAAACCACTTTTTTTTTTTTTTTTTTAGATTCCATATATATGTGTTAGCATACAGTATTTGTTTTTCTCTTTCCGACTTACTTCACTCTGTATGACAGACTCTAGGTCCATCCACCTCACTACAAATAACTCAATTTTGTTTCTTTTTATGGCTGAGTAATATTCCTTGTATATATGTGCCACATCTTTATCCATTCATCTGTTGATGAACACTTAGTTTGCTTCTATGTCCTGGCTATTGTAAATATAGCTGCAATGAGCATTATGCTACATGACTCTTTCTACATTATGGTTTTCTCAGGATATATGCCCAGGAGTGGGATTGCTGGGTCGTATGGTAGTTCTATTTTTAGTTTTTTAAGGAACCTCCATACTGTTCTCCATAGTGGCTGTATCAATTTACATTCCCACCAACAGTGCAAGTGCTTTTCTCTACACCCTCTCCAGCATTTATTGTTTGTAGAGTTTTTGATGATGGCCATTCTCACCAGTGTGAGGTGATACCTCACTGTAGTTTTGATTTGCATTTCTCTCATGATTAGTGATGTTGAGCATCCTTTCATATGTTTGTTGGCAATCTGTATATCTTCTTTGGAGAAATGTCTTTTTAGGTCTTCTGCCCATTTTTGGATTGGGTTGTTTGTTTCTTTTTGTATTGAGTTGCATGAGCTGCTTGTAAATTTTGGAGATTAATCCTTTGTCAGTTTCTTCATGTGCAAATATTTTCTCCCATTCTGAGGGTTGTCTTTTCATCTTGTTTATGGTTTCCTTTGCTGAGCAAAAGCTTTTAAGTTTCATTATGTCCCGTTTGTTTATTTTTGTTTTTATTTCCATTTCTCTAGGAGGTGGGTCAAAAAGGATCTTGCTGTGATTTATGTCAAAGAGTGTTCTGCCTATGTTTTGCTGTAAGAGTTTTATGGTATCTGGCCTTACATTTAGCTCTTTAATCCATTTTGAGTTTATTTTTGTGTTTGGTGTTAGGGAGTGTTCTAATTTCATTCTTTTACATGTAGCTGTCCAGTTTTCCCAGCACCACTTATTGAAGAGGCTGTCTTTTCTCCACTGTATATTCTTGCCTCCTTTATGAAAGAAAAGGTGACCATATGTGCATGGGTTTATCTCTGGTCTTTCTATCCTGTTCCATTGATCCATATTTCTGTTTTTGTGCCAGTACCAAACTTTCTTGATTACTGTAGCTTTGTAGTATAATTTGAAGTCTGGGAGCCTGATTCCTGCAGCTCTGTTTATTTTGTTTGTTTTTTTGTTTTTAACATCTTTATTGGAGTATAACTGCTTTACAATGGTGTGTTAGTTTCTGCTTTATAACAAAGTGAATCAGCTATACATATACATATATCCCCATATCTCTTCCCTCTTTCCTCTCCCTCCCTCCGACCCTCCATATCCCACCCCTCTAGGTGGTCACAAGGCACCGAGCTGATCTCCCTGCGCTATGCGGCTGCTTCCCACTAGCTAGCTATATTACATTTGGTAATGTATATATGTATATGCCACACTCTCACTTTGTCCCAGCTTACCCTTGAAGCTCCGTTTTTCTCAAGATTTTTTTGGCTATTCAGTCTTTTGTGTATCCATACAAATTGTGAAATTTTTTGTTCTAGTTCTGTGAGAAATGCCATTGGTAGTTTGATAGGCATTGCATGGAATCTGTAGATTGCTTTGGGTAGTAGAGTCATTTTCACAATATTGATTCTTCCAATCCAAGAGCATGGTATATCTCTCCATCTTTGTATCATCTTTAATTTCTTTCATCAGTGTCTTATAGTTTTCTGCATACAGGTTTTTTATCTCCTTGATAGGTTTATTCCTAGGTATTTTATTCTTTTTGTTGCAATGGTAAATGGGAGTGTTTCCTTAATTTCTCTTTCAGATTTTTCATCATTAGTGTATAGGAATGCAAGAGATTTCTGTGCATTAATTTTGTATCCTGCTACTTTACCAAACTCATTGATTAGCTCTAGTAGTTTTCTGGTAGCATCTTTAGGATTCTCTATGTATAGTATCATGTCATCTGCAAACAGTGACAGCTTTACTTGTTCTTTCTGATTTTGATTCCTTTTATGTCTTTTTCTTCTCTGATTGCTGTGGCTAAAACTTCGAAAACAATGTTAAATAATAATGGTGAGAGTGGACAACCTTGTTTTGTTCCTGATCTTAGTGGAAATGGTTTCAGATTCACCATTGAGAATGATGTTGGCTGTGGGTTTTTCATATATGGCCTTTATTATGTTGAGGTAATTTTCCTCTATGCCTACTTTCTGGAGAGTTTTTATCATAAATGGGTGTTGAATTTTGTCGAAAGCTTTTTTGCATCTATTGAGATGATCATACGGTTTTTCTCCTTCAATTTGTTAATATGGTTTATCACATTGATTGATTTGCTTATATTGAAGGATCCTTGCATTCCTGTGATAAACCCCACTTGATCATGGTGTATGATCCTTTTAATGTGCTGTTAGATTCTGATTGCTAGTATTTTGTTGAGGATTTTTACATCTGTATTCATCAGTGATATTGGCCTGTAGTTTTCTTTTTTTGTGGCATCTTTGTCTGGTTTTGGTATCAGGGTAATTGTGCCCTCATAGAATGATTTTGGGAGTGTTCCTCCCTCTGCTATATTTTGGAAGAGCTTGTGAGCATAGGTGCTAGCTCTTCTCTAAATGTTTTGTAGAATTCGCTTGTGATGCCATCTGGTCCTGGACTTTTGTTTGTTGGAAGATATTTAATCACAGTTTCAATTTCAGTGCTTGCGATTGGTCTGTTTATATTATCTGTTTCTTCCTGGTTCAGTCCCAGAAGGTTGTGCTTTTCTAAGAATTTGTCCATTTCTTCCAGGCTGTCCATTTTATTGGCATATAGTTGCTTGTAGTAATCTCTCATGATCCTTTGTATTTCTGCAGTGTCAGTTGTTACTTCTCCTTTTTCATTTCTAAATCTATTGATTTGAGTCTTTTTTTTTCTTGATGAGTCTGGCTAATGGTTTATCAATTTTGGTTATCTTCTGAAAGAACCAGCTTTTAGTTTTATTGATCTTTGCTATTGTTTCCTTCATTTCTTTTTCATTTATTTCTGATCTGTTCTTTATGATTTCTTTCCTTGTGCTAACTTTAGGACTTTTTTGTTCTTCTTTGTCTAATTGCTTTAGGTATAAGGTTAGGATGTTTATTTGAGATGTTTCTTGTTTCTTGAGGGAGGATTGTATTTCTGTAAACTTCTCTCTTAGAACTTCTTCAAGAGTTGCATCCCATAGGTTTTGGGATTGTCCCATAGGTTTTTGGTCATCGTGTTTTCATTGTCATTTGTTTCCTGGTATTTTTTATTTCCTCTTTGATTTCTTCAGTGATCTCTTGGTTATTTAGTAGTGTATTATTTAGCTTCCATGTGTTTGTATTTTTTACAGATATTTTCCTGTAATTCATATCTAGTCTCATAGTGTTGTGGTCAGAAAAGATACTTGATATGATTTCAAATTTCTTAAATTTACCAAGGCTTGATTTGTGACCCAAGATATGGTCTATCCTGAAGATAGTTACATGAGCACTTAAGAAGAAAGTGTATTCTGTTGTTTTTGGATGGCATGTCCTATAAATAACGCTTAGTCCATCTTGTTTAATGTATCATTTAAAGCTTGTGTTTCCTTATTTATTTTCATTTTGGTTGATCTGTCCATTGTTGAAAGTGAGGTGTTAAAGTCCCCTACTATTATTGTGTTACTGTCAATTTCTCCTTTTATGGCTATTAGCATTTGACTTATGTATTGAGGTGCTCCTATGTTGGGTGCATAAATATTTACAATCGTTATATCTTCTCTTTGGATTGATCCTTTGATCATTGTGTAGTGCCCTTCTTTGTCTCTTGTAATAGTCTTTATTTTAAAGTCTATGTTGTCTGATATGAGAATTGCTACTCCAGCTTTCTTTTTTTTCCATTTGCATGGAATATCATTTTCCATCCCCCCACTTTCAGCCTGTATGTGTCCCTAGGTCTGAAGTAGGTCTCTTGCAGAAAGCGTATATATGGGTCTTGATTTTGTGTCCATTCAGCCAGTCTATGTCTGTTCGTTGGAGCATTTAATCCATTTACATTTAAGGTAGCTATCGATGTGTATATTCCTGTTACCATTTTCTTTATTGTTTTGGGTTTGTTATTAATGGTCTTTTCCTTCTCTTGGGTTTCCTGCCTACAGAAGTTTCTTTAGCATTTGTTGTAAAGATGATTTGGTGGTGCTGAATTCCCTTAGCTTTTGCTTGTCTGTAAAGGTTGTAATTTCTTTGTCAAATCTGAGAGAGATCCTTACTGGGTAGAGTAATCTTGGTCATAGCGTTTTCCCTTTCATTCCTTTCAATATGTCCTGCCACTCCCTTCTGGCTTGCAGAGGTTCTGCTGAAAGATCAGCTGTTAACCTTATGTGAATTCCCTTTTGGGTTACTTGTTGTTTTTCCCTTGCTGCTTTTAATATTTGGTCTTTGTATTTAATTTTTGATAGCTTGATGAATATGTGTCTTGGCGTGTTTCTCCTTGGACTTATTCTGTATGGGACTCTGTGCTTCCTGGACTTGATTGACTATTTCCGTTCCCATGTTAGGAAAGTTTTCAACCATAATCTCTTCAAATATTTTCTCAGTCCCGTTTTTTTTGTCTTCTTCTTCTGGGACCCATGTAATTCGAATGTTATTGTGTTTAATGTTGTCCCAGAGGTCTCTGAGACTGTCCTCAATTCTTTTCATTCTTTTCTTTTCTTTATTCTGCTCTGCAGTAGTTATTTCCACTATTTTATCTTCCGGGTCACTTATCCATTTTTCTGCCTCAGTTATTGTGCTATTGATTCCTTCTAGAGAATTTTTAATTTCACTTATTGTGTTGTTCATCACTGTTTGTTTGCTCTTTATTTCTTCTAGGTCCTTGTTAAACGTTTCTTGTGTTTTCTCCATTCTATTTCCAAGATTTTGGATCATCTTTACTGTCATTACTCTGAATTCTTTTTCAGGTAGACTGCCTATTTCCTCTTCATTTGTTTGTTCTGGTGGGTTTTTACCTGGCTCCTTCATCTGCTGCATATTACTGTGTCTTCTCATTTTGCTTAGCTTACTGTGTTTGAGTTCTCCTTTTCACAGGCTGCTGGTTCGCAGTTCCCATTGTTTTTGGTGTCTGCCCCCAGTAGCTAAGGTTGTTTCAGTGGGTTGGGTAGGCTTCCTGGTGGAGGGGACTTGTGCCTGTGTTCTAGAGGATGAGGCTGGATCTTGTCTTTCTGGTGGGCAGGACTGCATCTGGTGGTGTATTTCAGGGTGTCTGACCTTATTATGATTTTAGGCAGCCTCTCTGCTAATGGGTGGGATTGTGTTCCTGTCTTGCTTGTTGTTAGGCATGGTTTGTCCAGCACTGTAGCTAGCTGGTCTTTGAGTGGCCCTGGGTCTTAGCGTTGAGATGGAGATTTCTGGGAGAGCTTTCGCCATTTGATTTTACATGGAGCCTGGAGTTCTCTGGTGGACCACTGTCCTGACCTCAGCTCTCCCATCTCAGAGGCTCAGACCTGACACCCAGCCAGAGCACAAAGACCGTGTCAGCCACACGGCTTTTGGGAAGTCTGAGATCTTCTGCCACCGTTTAGTAGGTGTTCTGTAGGAGTTTTTCCACATGTAGATGTATTTCTGATATATTTATGGGGAGGAAGGTGATCTTACTCCTCCACCATCTTGAAGGTCCCTTACTTAACCTTCTATATTTACTGCTGGTCAGAGTTATGTGTATCTCTACCAGACAAACACTTAGAGTTTTATAATGTAATATGTCAATTCACTAGATATGGGCCTATATTTTATAATAAAATGATTAGAACAAAATGCATTGCTTAACACTGTGTGATATGTGTGTATATATGTTTGTATATATATATATGTGTGTGTGTATATATATATATATATAATATATATATATATGCCACCCATATTTTGCCTAATTTCAAAATCCAACATGTTTTGCCTTAATATCTAAGAAGTTGCATGCAAATGAAAATGTTTGTTAAGTGGATGATTGAACAAGTGAGTCAACAATGTTTAGCATATAATTTAATATGTCTGAACATCAGTTTTCTTATATGTAATGAAAAGTTATACACTTTACCTTATAGGGAAAATAAAAAGATCATAGATAAATATCATATGCCTATTGCCTGCACTCAGTAAATATCACTTCTTGTCTTCTATTTTGCTTACTGTTTAGCGACAGTGATTTCCACGACTCTGTCTTCCAGCTCTCTGATTTGTCTCTCCGTATCATTTAGTCTACTGTTGATTCCTTCTAGTGTATTTTTCATTTCAGTTATTGTATTTTTCATCTCTGTGGTTGTTCTTTATATTTTCTAACTCTTTGTTAAAAAACTTCTAACTTCTCCTTCTGTGTATCCTTTCTTCTTCCAAGTTCTTTGATCATCTTTATAATCACTACCCTGAACTCTTTCTTGGGTAGGTTGACTATCTCCACTTATTTTTTCTTCTGGAGTTTTATCTTGTTCCTTCATCTAGAACATGTTCCTGTGTCACCTCATTTTTCCTAAATTGCTGTTTGTATTTTTATGTAACTGGTCAGTTTGTTATGTTTCCCGACCTTGGAGAAGTGATGTTCTGTAGCAGATGTCCTATGCATCCCAGCCGTGCACTCATCCTCTCATCACTTAAGGTACATGCTCTGTGGGTTCCCCCATGAGGTCTGAGTGGGTCCTTCTGTTGTGGCAGGCTGAGTATGTGGGTGGTCTGGTAGGCTTGCTTGTCCCTGGGTCTGGTTGAGTGCCAGGCTCTACCTTGTTCAGAGGCTGCCGCTACTGGTTGGTGGGACCAGGTCAAGAGGCGGCTGACTGCAGAGCCCCGGGGGGCCCCCAGGGCTAATGCTGGAGTGAGCTAGAGGGCATGGTCAGGGTCCAGAAGACTCCAGGGCTGTTGCTTCCCTACTGGTGGGTGAAGACAGCTCCTGGAATTAGTGTTGGACTATAGGTAGGCAGAGCTGGGTCCTAGAGTCTGGTTGCAGGCCCCAGGAATCCCAGAGCTGGTGTCAGATCGCTGGTTGGGGGAGGACTGGTTCCTGATACAGTTGGATTTGGGATCCAGGTTCTCCCAAAGCTTGTAGTGGCCTGCTAGTGGGAAGGGCCAGGGGCCAGATGGTCTCAGGGCAGATTCTGGCCTGCTGTGGGTAGGCTTATCTGCAGGAATTGGGATTGAGGTTTTCTTGTGTTTGGTGTCTACTCTCTGGTGGTTGATACTGGTCCAGAGGCCACAGCAGGTTCCCTGGAGGGCAGGGCTGGGGCCCAGGGAATTCTGGGACCATTGGCTGCCCACTGGTGGGTAAAGCTGAGTCCTTGGCTCTCTGGTAGGAAGGGCCATGTCCAAAGGCTGCTGGGAGCTCAGGAGGTCTTTAGTCAACCTGTCTGCTGATGGGTGGGTCTGTGTCCCTGCCGGTTTCGGGCTGTTGGATGAAGCCAGATCTCGGTGCTAATGAGCTTGAGGGAGGAATCCACAATGGTGCCCTCCAGCACCAGCATCCACGTAGTAGAAGGAGCCCCAGTAATGGCTGCTGCCAGTGTCTGTGTCCCCAGGGTGAGCCACCCCCTGCCTCTCTGGGTGACCCTCCAAGACCAGCAGGTAGGTCTGGGCCAGGCTCCTGTCAAATGACTGCTTTTACCCTGGGTCCTGGAGTGTGTGAGATTTTGTGTGAGCCCTTTAAGAGCAAAGTGTCTATCTCCCCCAGCCCTTTGGGACTCCTGAAATTAAGCCTCACTGGCCTTCAAAGCCAAATGCTCTGGGGATTCATCCTGACATGGGGCTCAGTGCTCTCACGCCTGTGGGAGAACCTCTGCAATATCATTATTCTCCAGTTTGTGGGTCACTCACCCAGGGCTATGGGACTCGACTATATTATGGGTCTGTCCTTCCTACTCATCTTGTCATGGTTCCTCCTTTATGTCTTTAGTTGTAGAACACTTTGTGTTTTGGTGGGTTCTAGTCTTTTTCATCAATGGTTGTTCTGCAGATAGTTGTGATTTTGGTGTGTCCATAAGAGGTGAGCTAAAGGTCTTTCTATTTGGTCAATCCTCTATCACTACTGGCCCAGGCACAATAGCAGCAGCAGTGGTATCAGCACCCCAAGCAGCCCAAAGAAGTGTGAAGACAGCCCCACACTTTGCTTTCTCATTCTTTAATCAATGTTTTTCCCAGAATGCCTGTTACTTTTCTGTGAACTTCCCCCTAATTAGTGACATACATATTTTCATGTATAAAGTCCAGCTTTATCATGCCTTTACATAGTTTCAGAAACTCCTTAAGTATGAAATACAAGAGGCAGAGACAGCAGTAGCAATGTACATCACAGCTGTAAATTATATTATCTTATTAGTGCAATATCCTGACACCTTGTTTTCTTGCTTCTTATCTTATTTACCCAAGGCTACCATATTTTTTCTCTCAAATTCTCTACCTGTTAGTTTACTCACATATCCCACAAGGTTTCATCTCAGCCATATACTACTTTTTCTTAATTTATTATGCTCCTAGCTGTGGAACAAAGATGGCCTGGAGCACTTTTAAATCAGGGGCATGTGATAGGAATTGGCTTTTTCTTCATGTTTTGTCAGTGGCACCTGAACCTCCTGTTTTGTTTGCCATTAAGCATATGGTGATGCTAGTCGTCAATTCACAGTATCCCTGTTTTCATGGGAGAGAATTGTGGTGGTGGTAGCAGTTAGCTGGTCATTAAGTCTTTCAGTATGCCTTGTCAACCTTCTATTTGCATATTAAACTAATGGCTTCAAGTCTGGAGTGAAGGGGGCATGAAGGAGATCATTATCTTGGAGAAAAAAATAATGCCTTTGCTTCTTGGAGATAATAACACTTTAGGATTTTTTAGTACATCAAAAAGAAGAAAAACAAGGAAAAGGAAGCATGAAAGTATGACCTGACAATAACAATCTCAAAGATAATCTAGGTACTCTACAAAGTTTTTTTTCTAGTATTGAAATGTAGTTGACATACAATATTATATTAGTTTCAGGTGTACTACATAGTGATTTTTCCATTTGCATACATTATGCAGTGATCATCGCGATAAGTCTAGTAACCATCTGTCCCCAGACAAAGTTATTACACTATTATTGACCATTTTCCTTAGGCTGTATATTACATCCCCATGGCTTATTCATTTTATAACCAGAGGTGTATACCTCTTAATACTCTTTACCTATTTTATGTGCCCTAATTGTCACCTACCCCAGCAACCACCCATTTGTTCTCTATCTATGAGTCTGTTTTTGTTTTGCTTGTTTGTTTTGTTTTTAGGATTCCACACATAAGTGAACTCGTACAGTATTTTTCTTTCGCTGCCTGACTTATTTTGCTTAGCATAATACCCAGAAGATCCACCCATGTTGTCATAAATGGAAAGATTTCATTTTTTTATGCCTGAGTAACATTCCATTCTATATATACATACACACACACACACACACAAACACACACACCACATCTTCCTATCTATTCATCTATCAATGGCCACGCCATATGAGCCAGCAATTTTGCTTCTGGGTATTTACACAAAGAAAACAGAAACGGTCATTTGAAAAATTATATGCACACTAATGTTCATTGCAGCATTATTTACAATAGCTAGGATATGGAAACAACACAAGTTTTTTTTAAAATATAAATAACTTAAATATTTAACAAAAGATTGATATTACTGACTGAAAACAAAACATAAAAAGCAAAAAATAAAAACTATCAACCTCATTGCCACTAGAAACAGTTAAACCTATAATATTTTAAATGACTTTTCTTTGAAATGTACAGAATAAACACATATGATGTGTTACTTTCACGAACTTTGTGACTGACTAAAATTGTCATTGACATAGTACATATTTAAACACCAGAATAGGCAACTGTGATAAAGGTGGAAATAAAACAATCAAGCAAATAAAATTAATTGGCTATCTTGAGGAGATTTATAAAAAGACTAATATGAGACAGGGCTTACTGCAGGTAATTGGTCAATATTCTTTCAATTACTTGGTAAAATTCATGAGTGTAGACATGAGGAACAGAGAATATAGGGTCAAAGAACTAGAAAAACAAATAAAAGAAATAATTATTTTTCCTTTTCCAAGAGTCCACAACAAATGAAGTTGCTTAAGTAAGGTCTGTATCTCACATAAAATTTTACAGGTGAAATTTAAATCGATTTCCTTCTTCTCTACAATAAACTGGTAAATAGTTGATTATCATAAAATAAATCTTTCAAATACTTGGGAACAGTTAAGTATCCTCTTAGTTTTCTTTCTACAATATAAAATTACTTATAAATTAATTTATGAATCATGCACATACCTTTAGAACAAGCATAGTACATAAATCAGCAATTCCCCTTGAGGAATAAACTTGTGTGTTCTTTTAAAATATATGCAAAACTTTCCATTTATATAACATTTTCTTCTGCCAAAGTGCATGGGCAACCTCACATATATCATTCTAATAGCAGTACTTTGTTTATGTTTAGCATCTTTATACAAAAAATGCAAACCAGTTTGGAGACAAATTCAGTCTTTACAACTGTTGTAAGAGACAGGCAAAATCTTCCCTAAATATAGGAGCAGTATTAGTGTTTTCTCTTATACATTTCCATGGATCAAAATTTAGGGCAGCATTCCATTGGGGAAAGAAGGAAGGGAAGCGAGGAAAGAAAAAAGGGAAGAAAAGAATGAAACCTCAAAAGAAAAAATAAAAACACTATGTCATTCTTTATTTACTATTAATTATTTCCTCTCATTTTCTCTCACTTATTCCTCTCATGGATTCTCTGATGTTTCCTTGATCCCCAAATTATCCTTTCCAGGACTCAGGCTCCCTTTCATTTTAATGGCCCATTCTCCTTTACATTGTGTAATTCAAAGTGTCACCTAAACCTCTTAAATACTAATTCCTTTGTTAAGTCTAACTGACTTCCATCCTCATAACTTCCCTAGCCACATTTCTAGAAGCAACTTCTTTTTTTTTTTGATGTAAGGGCATGCTCATTCTTCCAGGCACTTGGAATCAGAATTTCTTTGTCATCTTTGATTTTACATTTCAGTATGTAGTTGTTAGCAGATTTTGCTGGTCACATCATCATCATATCTAGCTTATCACTCCCTTCCTTCTAATTTTAATAATGATCAAACTAGTTTAATCCTTGTTTCTTCTCACTTGGATTTTTATAACAAATCTTAAGTTGATACCTGTGTATCTTGTCTTCCCCTTTACCAGTCTATGCACAATGCTTCTGTATTACTTTGTTAGATTATGAAGCCCAATTTATTTGGTACTTCAAGATTATGAACAGATTATTCACCCTGACATGTATGACATTCAAAAGTATGTCCTGATACTTATTTTCAGCTAGATTTATTTTTCATATATACCTTAGCCTCATAGATTCTGTCCTGCACTCTGTGCTTTCCTTCCTCTCTGTTTTAATGCATGCAGTATCCTCCACCAGGAAACTCTTCTCGCTTTGGAATGCCTAAACCCTCTATTACTCCTCCTAATCCATTAAAATCCTGTCCTGCCTTTGGTTTTCAAAAGCAATATCATTCAGTAAATGTCCTAAGTTTTCCTAATCCTCATAATAAAATGTTTTCCCCCCTTCCTTTGACTACACATGCATTTAGGCTTGTACTTTTTAGAGGCACCTAATTTTACCTCCCTGTAATGTATATATGTGTACTTCTCTAATTTCTTTTATCAAATCTTAGAGCCATTGTGAACAAGGATGTTGAGAAAATGCTCACTGTTCAAGGAATGATTGTGGTCTTGTGGTATACTCCTAAGTCACTCCCAAGCATACACAGAAAAAGGTGGAGAAGATGGTTTAAAAAAACACAAAAAAAGCCTGGTTTAAAACAAAAAAATCTCTGTCCCTACTGGGTTTACATTTGTGTGACCGAAGACTAGTCTAGGATATTCAAATCAATGAAGGTACAAAAGCACATAGTAAATCTTTCAGCAAAATACTTATTCGGCTGGAAAAGAGAGAGTCACACACTGTGGCCTTTATGGTTTGGCTCAAAAGCAAATCCATAGTCACCTTTGTGTTTTTAACCATGCATCAAAGCATGCTCTTAAAGAACGGGAACTATTACACATATATGAATGTTTGTATCCTGAGAAGGTCACATACAGTTTCAGTCATTGTAGTTGGCCTCATCCATTTCCTTCGAATCCTGTTAAGACAGAGAAGGGCCACCTGATAGAGTTCTTGAGGCGGTCGTTTCTCTTTGGGGCCCCACATCATACTACAAACTACTTTAAAATGTTCCTGGAAGGAATAAATCTTTAATTTAAAATGAATCCTCACTGCAGAAGCTTGAATGTACTTGAAATATCTGAGAAACCCTTGAAGTTATGAATATATAAAACCTCAAAGCTAGTCATTTTATAAATAAAAATCATAAATTTGTAATCAAAAGAAGATTTCCTCAGTGTAGGCTCCTAAATGTTTTATATCTGATATTCAGTGAAAGGTTTGCTTTTGTGGATGCCTTATCCTTGATGCCCTGCTCATCCTATGTGTCTTAATCTCAGATACCATTCCAGCATGTGTATATAATTGATTTTGTAGAACTTAGAGTCCAATCCTGGCATCCAGCCTGACTTTTATAGAAAATATAGCAGTTCAATCATTTAATTTTTTTTGTCTTCGATTTACATTGTTTCTGAACTGTGTTAAAAACACCTTCTTGGGCTTCCAAAAGAGAATTTCAGAAAGAATATTTTGAGATGAGATTTCTCTTTAAAGTTCAAGTGGATAATAGGGTCTTGTAAGACTCCTCTGGTAGAAGATAGCCCTGAATTTGCTGGGGTTTTCTACTTCAGGTGATAAAATATCACATTAGCTTAATATTTGGGGGAGAATACCATTTTATTGCTAAAAATATAGACATTTATTTAATTTTTATCAAAGATACATTTTAAAAGTCACATTTTTAAAAATTTATGTATTTATTTATTTTTGGCTGAGTTGTGTCTTTGTTGCTGGGCACAGGCTTTCTCTAGTTGTGGCGAGTGGAGGCTACTCTTCGTTGTGGTGCGCGGGCTTCTCATTGCGGTGGCTTCTCTTCGTTGTGGAGCACGGGCTCTAGGCACGCAGGCTTCAGTAGTTGTGGCACGCAGGCTTCAGTAGTCGTGGTTCGCAGTCTCTAAAGAGCAGACTCAGTAGTTGTGACATGCAGGCTCAGTAGTTGTCACTCACGGGCTCTAGAGCGCAGGCTCAGTAGTTGTGGCTCATGGGCTTAGTAGCTCTGCGGCATGTGGGATCTTCCCGGACCAGGGCTCGAACCCGTGTCCCCTGCATTGGCAGGCATATTCTTAACCACTGCACCACCAGGGAAGCCCTAAAAGGCACATTTTTGTCACCAGTTTCTAATTGCTATCTGGAATCCAGTTTAAAATGTTTAAAGATATAATATATTTTTAAGTCCACGAGAAGATAAGAAAGCCTATAGGAAATATTTTAAACTTCCTGTTACTATCAAACCCTTGTCTATAGAATTCTACTTTTAACAATGCACAGTCTAGAAGGAAACCAGAAAACCAAAAACGTAGAAGAAGCTAGGGAAAATGAATTGGAAAATAGCCACTATGTTAGAATATTCAAAGAAAACTATAGATCTCAAACTATTTCAAGAGTATACACCCATGATTACAAGTAACTCGGAGATTTTTAAACTCTTCATAATGTAGTTACACATTAAATGAAACTTTTATTTTTTTTATACTATTTCAAATATTTTCCTGTAAAAGGTCAGCACACATTTCCTAATTAACTTCGGAGGTGAGCAGAGACTATAAGACCAAAGGCACAAGGAACTTCAAATAAGTACTGTACTCTAGTTGGTAAAGTTGGTTCCTATCGAGTACAGGTTAACAATTCAGAAAACCTTATACACGTAAAATGAAATTCAACAATTAAGTAAATGGGTGGCAGACAGTGGGAGCTAGGTTTCTCACTGTTGGCATGGGGGCTTCTAGATAAGCAAGGGAGAAGGTTAGAATGATCCGTGTTGTAATTGCAATTAAAGACATGAACATGAACTCATGTTTAGCATAAAATAGATACCAATAGATAGATACATATAGAATTATCTACAGATATGTGTACATACCTGGGTTAGTATATACACATATATTTCCTTTTCTATGAGCTTCAGGAGCCTCGAAGCCACACCCCACTAGCAATAAGCACACTCCACCCAGATCTTGGTTTCTCTAATAAAAGGAGAAATGGTTGATTCTAGGGCTTGAATGGGGAATATATAATATTATCATAGAATATCTTGTACTGCCAGAGAGCAAAGTAGTGCTAAAATCCAAACCAAACCAAACAAACAAAATCAATGATAGGGATGTATCAAAGGGGCACAGGAGACAATAGAAAGACCTCCTAATAGCCATAGCTAGAACCATATGAGCAACAAAATTTAAAACATAGCATTAGATTAAAACCTAATTTATAAAATATCTTTAAATCCATACTTATATAAATTAATGATTGAATAAATGAATCATTGGAGGGGAGTAGACAGTTATCCTGTACAGAAGAATCTCAAATGATTTACGTAGATACTGTCTCCCCAAAAGAAGTGGAACATAACTTCCCACTCCTTAAGCTTCACATAGGACCTCCTGCTAAAGAAAGCACTATGGAAAGCAGAGGAAAGAATAACTTTATAGCAGAGAAACCTGAGAAACACTCTGTTGGCTAGGTGACTAAAGTCAAGTCAACAGTGATAAAAGTCATGTTGATAGCATGTGCTCTTGACATGACCTGAGAATGGTACTTCATCTCTCTGTATTCTTTTTCCTAAAAATCTATGACCCCAATCTAATCATGAGAAAAACATCAGACAAATCCCAATTGAGGGACAGTCAACAAAACATCTGACCAATAATCCTCAACACTGTCAAGGTCATCGGAACCAAGGAAAGAAACATCTAAGAAACTGTCACAATCTAGGAGCCTAAGGAAACATGATGACTAAATGTAATGTGGTGTCCTGGATGGGATGCTGGAAAAGAAAAAGTGAAAAATGTTCCATAATAATGTAAGATGCTAACAATAGGGGAAACTGGGTGTGGGCTATATGAGAACTCTGTACACTTTTTCATAGCTTTTGTAAATCTAAAACTATTCTAAAGTAAAAGTTTATTTTAAAAAAATAGTAAAACTTTTTCCAGGTGATGGACATGATCTGTGTTTGAGGCTAATGGTATTTACACAACTCTGTCAGAATTCATAGAACTGGGCACATAGCAAAAGGTGAGTTATAACCTGTGTACATTCCATCTCAATAAACTTTTCAAACTGTCTGGTGGCTTGTGGTTGTCAGGAGATCTGTGAAAGTGATAAACCTCAGAGAATGTCTCTCTTTAAATAGCAGTGATGAACAAGAAAATGATGTAACTATTGCATTACCTGGAGGCACCATATCAGTGATTAGATTGGAGTACTTTCAACTGATTTTAAATATATTACATATAGAGTTAGATGTCAGGGAATAATTGCAGTCACTATCACCTTGTTTAAAATACATTGCAATGAATGATATGACTGATAAGTGGTTAATATCCAAAATATACAAATAGCTCATGCAGCTCAATATCAAAAAAACAAACAGCCCAATTTAAAAATGGACAGGAAAACTGAATAGACATTTTCCCAAAGAGAGCATGCAGATGACCAACAGGCACATGAAAAGATGCTCAACACTGCTAATCATCAGGAAAATGCAAATCAAAACCACAATGAGGTATCACCTCACACCTGTCAGAATGGCTGTCATCAAAAAGAACACAAATAACAAATGTTGGTGAGGATGTGGAGAAAAGGGAACCCTTGTACACCATGGGTGGGAACTTCAGTTGGTGCGGCCACTGTGGAAAACAGTTTGGAGGTTTCTCAGATAACTAGAAAATACCATATGACCCAACAATTCCACTCCTGGGTATATATTCAAAAGAAACAAAGACAGTAATTTGAAAAGATATATGCACCGCAATGTTCACAGCTGCATTTACAATTTCCAAGATATGGAAGAACCTAAGTGTCCATCAACAAATGAATGGATAAGAAGTGGTATACAAACACACACACACACACACACACACACACACACACACACACACACACAGTGGAATACTACTTAGCCATAAAAAAGAAGAAAATTTTGCCAGTTGCTACAACATGGATGGACTTAGAGGGTGTTATGCTAACTGAAATAAGTCAGAGAAAGACAAATACTGTATGATGTCACTTATAGGTGGAATCTAAAAAATACAACAAATTAGTGAATATAACAATAAAGAAACAGTCACAGATATAGAGAACAAACTAGTGGTTACCCGTGGGTAGAGGGTAGGGGAGAGGGGCAATATAGGGGTACAGGATTAAGAGGTACAAACTATTATGTGTAAAATAAGCTACGAGGATATATTGTACAACATGGGAAATATAGCCAATATTTGATAATAACTATAAATGGAGTATAGCCTTTAAAAACTGTGAATCACTGTATTGTACACCTGTGACATATAATATTGTACATCAACAATACTTCAATTTTAAAAATAAATAAACTACATTGCAATGCAAAGTAATATTTAAGAAAATAGTGTTGGAGCTGATCCACCTTAGATCTGAGTCCCAGTTCTTCCACTTACTAGCTGTGCAAACTTGGACAAATCATTTCACTCACCAAAGCCTCAATATGTACATCAGCACAATGAGAATAATAATACTTACATCATAAAATATTTAAGGATTAAATAAGGTAAATCAAACTTAGAGCTAAGTATCATGCATAAATTAGTGGAGGTGCTCTATTAGTGGTAGAGCACCATATGTTTATTATAATGTAATTTTATGTTTATAACAGTGTGAATGTGTAAAATGGAGATAAACGGAAGGGTCAGAGTAGTAGAAAACTCTAATTGAAAGGCAGGCCCACCCTCCCAGTAGTTTTCAAAACACAGTGTGTTTTTTACTCTGGCTTCCCATATAATGTTAAACTAAGAATGAATGTGAAACGCAATCTGGTTGGGTTGTAACAATTCCATTTCGATTTGAGGGAATAAAAAGTCTAATTAGTGAACTTTTGCAATGACCAATTTGCTTCTCCTAGAAATCTAGGGTAAAGGGCTCACTTAGTGGTTTTTACCTACACAAAATAAACTGTTTTTTCCTTCCTGATAAATTGTGTAACTCATAGGTCAATAATAGTATCATGCATCACAAGTCCTTTCTCATGCCTCACAGTGCCTCAGGGCGCCCATTCTAATGTGATCTGTCAGCCCCTACCTAACAGATTTAGTTCTTACTTGTAATATATTAATAGCTTCATTTTTAGATTTTGCTTTCTTCCCAAATAGCAGTAAGAAATTGATTGCCAGCTCACTGAGTTGAGAATGGAAGCAGATTGTTGAGCATGAATTACAATCATAAAAACAGCATCACGACTGCAGATTTGAATATGATAAATAAGAGAGAACTTACAAAGGAGTTGGGGAGCCAGCTGGGGTGATTTTCTATTAGAAATGGAAGAGATGGGACTTTCTGGTACGTTTTTAAGCTTCAGAAATAGTTGCCGAGGCATGCAATAGGAAATTACCATCTACTTCAAAAGATGTAAACATTTATTTTGCCTTTATTCTAAAGCATGGTAGTTCTCACAGGTCCTTAAAAATGCACAGTGGGAAAAAAATGGGTCCTTATTTAATCTACGTTAAGTGAAAGAGTAGAAAATAGATATGGAATTAAAAGACCTATATTCATATACTGCCTTCATTACTCTGCCAGTATAACATCAGGGATGATAAAGTCATTTAATCTGCTTAAATTAGCAGGTTTTGTACAGTCTGTCTCACAAGGTTTTAGTGAGTTTCAAATCAATCCATGAAGTAAAGAATTGATAAACTAGACTTCATTAAAATTGAAATTTCTGCTGTGCAAAAGACACTGTCAAGAGAATAAGACAAGCCTCAGACTGGGAGAAAATATTTGCAAAAGACATATCCGATAAAAGACTTTTATCCAAAGTACACCAAAAAAAAAAAAAAAGAAAAAAAAACCTCTAAAAACTCAACAATAAGAAAATGAACAACCTAGTTTAAAAATGGAAAAAAAAAACCTGGACGTCTGACCAGAGAAGAAATACAGATGGCAAGTAAGCATATGAAAAAAATTGTTCCTAATCATATGTCATTAGGGAATTACAAATTAAAACAACAATGAGATACTACTACACACCTATTAGAATGGAGAAAACCCAAACCAAATGCTAATGAGGATTTGGATCAACAGGAACTCTCATTCATTGCTGGTGGGAATGCCAAATGCTACAATCACTCTGGAAGACAGTATGCTGTTTTCTCACAAGACTAAGCATATTTTACCATACAATCCAGAAATCCTGTTTCTTGGCACATACCCAGAGTTGCTGGAAACTTATGTCTGCATACTGTACTTTATAGCAGCTTTGTTCATAATTGAAAAAACTTGGAGGCAACCAAGATGTACAGTAGGTGAATGGATAAACAAACTGTGGTACATCCAGACAAGGGGATAATACTTAGCACTAAAAAAGATGAGCTACCAAGCCATGAAAGACATGGAAGAACCATAAATGCATATTACTAGGTGAAAGAATCCAATCTGAAAAGGCAACATACTGTGTGATTCCAAATGCATGACATTCTGGAAAAAGCAAAACTATGGAGACAGTGAAAAGATCAGTGGTTGCCAGGGTCTGAGGGGAGGGAAGGATCAATAGGCAGAGCACAGAGGATTTTAGGACAGTGAAACTTTTCTGCATGATACTAATAGTGGACGCATGTCATTATATTACATTTGTCCATACTCATAGAATGTAGGACTCTAACAATGAACCCTAATGTAAACTATGAATTTGGGTGATGATGATGTGACAGTGTAAGTTCACCGATTGTAACAATTACACCATTCTGGTGAGGAATGTTGATATTGAGGGAGACTGCATGTGTGGGGGCAGAGGTATATGGGAAGCCTCTGTATCTTCCTCTCAATTTTGCTATGAAACTAAAAGTCTTAAAAAAAAATAGAGGGCATTAAAAAAATATGTAGTATGTGGATCACCTGCATTAGAATCACTTCCGGGCAGTGGTGCTTGTTTTTAATGCAGATTCTCAGACCTCTTATTAGTCCTACAGAAACTTAATCTTTGGACATGGGACAAGATAATCTGAATTTTTAATGGGCTATCCAGATGGTTATTAAGAATAGGATAGCCATATGATTAATCCTCCAAAGTCAAGATATTGAGAGAAAGAAGCATTGTTAATAATTATACCAGGACTTCATTCAGGCAAACTAGCACATATGGTTACCCCATATAAGAACACCAACTTCAGAACTGCTACCTACAACAGTGATTCTCATTCCCAGATGCACATTGCAATTATCTGGGGTGCTTTTAAAAACAATGACGCACAGGACCTCTCCAAAACTCTTAAATCAGGCACTGACATTTTAACATAGCTTCCCAGATGATTCTAAGTGGACTCGTCTGATCCCCATTAAATCCTTGAACAAGTTCCTTTTTTATAAGAGGGAAAAAAACCCTTTGTTAGAAAAATAAAGACAACTTTGTCACATTTTTTAAAAATCTGGGATCATATTGCCTAAAGATAACAGTAGCATCCTATAGCTCATGGGCCCTATGTTAAGTTAGAAGAATATACTTTTATATAGTACAACATAAGGTTTTATGGGTTGAGATAGCATGAGTAACATGAAACACACTTCTGGGAGAAAAAGAGAACATCTGGGGTCAATGGCACAGATGAGAAAAGGCTTCCATTACTCAGAGGAATCACGTTTTCAGGCCTCTGGAAAAAATCAGTGGCAAGAGAAGAGGAAGGGCTATTGATTGAGGGCACATAGTTAAAAGGGAGGCAAGAAATTACTCATAGGTGTGAGACCATGTTCCTCATGAAAAGGGTGAGCCTCATAAAGGGGTATCTGGGAAAGAGGAAGTGATAGAGGTAAGTGCTTTCAAGAAAAAGTCATGACCATTTTTCAAGGCCTGATGTTGGGTTCTGCAGTGGGAGAAAGCACCCTGGGGCATGAGTGAGTTCTGATTTGGGTTTGATGATCACCTTCAGAAGTCATCCTCAGGTTTCTAGTCCTTGAATTCTTTTCTCTTAAGTAATGTCCTCTTCTTCTCCTATATACCTAGGGTCGATTCATGGAAATCTAGCTAAAGAATTAGATAGTTATGAGGGTTTCATGATGGACCACTGAGAGGGCAAGAAAATGTATCATGAGACAATAGTATCAAGATGAACGTTTTGGAGACAAGCAAACCTGGGTTCAAACCTTGACTCTTTCATGTACCAGCCATGTAATCTTTATTCTTCGTTTCTCTTCTGCAAAGTGGAGAGACTAACACCTGCCCCAAAGTTGTTGTGAATAGTGAGATAAGACATGAAAAGCTAATTCCATCTTAAGTGCTTAGCAAATTATTGGTATTATTAGTACCAAACTAGTAACTGCTGGAGTTTTGATTGTTATTTAAGAGAAAAGAAGGCCAAAGGTTGATAAAGCATGTAGAGAATAACTTGGCAAATGAATAATCAAGAACATGGAGTAAACAGGAGTTCTCAGTGCCCAAAGATCTGATTCAACAGCCCAATAGGACTTTCTCAGATAGAAAATCTTTAAATGTTAATAACCAGACAATCGGCGTGACAAATGTAGTGCTAGGAAGTAGAACAATGGAGTTAACAGTCCATTATAATCCAAAAGGTCTACAAAAAGTGGAGATTTAGAAAGAAGTCAAAATTATTCTTTTTATTTTTCACTTCTATTTTAGAACTGAATTTATCTATAGATACATTTGATTTATGGATTTAATCTATGGATGATGGTATACTGGTAGTTGTGATTTATGTGGTATATGCAGTATTTGTTAAAGGGCTTGAGAAAGCATGAAGCAAAGTTTAATAAAGTATTAACCAAACAACTCGTCACCGAATGCTTTTCACAAGTAATGCTTACTTACATCTCCAGCACTAGAATTCCTAGAACAATTATTTTATATGGAACCTGGTAGGGTATAGGGTCTGAATCATTCATTTGACAGTTGAATTCATTTACCTAGATTTAGACAAATCTATTTTAAAACTGCATTATTTGCTTTAAACTCATTTTTAGTCAAATCTATGTAAATAAAAGATTTTTTCATCATTTTTGTGTTTTTACAATGGAATTACTTTTGCATAAGAAGTGCACATGTAATTTAGTATTGTCCACAGTAGTATTTGGCAGACTTAGTTACCTTTTACTCTTAAATATTCCTAGACTTTCTTACAAAAGCCCTTGTGAAAAGCCAGGTTTACTTTTTCTATACACTGATTTTATTGACAATTTTCCAGTCTTCTCTTTTGCTCTGTATATGTCTTGATTTAGCATACTCATTTTTGTTTTCTCTGTAAATGCACTTATCATGTCAGCATTATATTTTTTCTTTTAATATATAAAATTGACATTTTTATAAGGTGCCAGAATTTTTTCTTAAGTTTCTCTTTTCATCTCATTCATAATAGGCAGTATTTGTTTTTTCATATAATTTAGAGATTACTTTTTAAAAATTCTTTAAAAAGTGAAACAGCTTTCTGTGAGTTTCTAGATCTCAGTTATTACATCCATTAGTTTGGGAGGTTTTCATTTGTTTGTTTTGACGATAATGTTCGTATGATCTCAAGAAATGTTCTGATTACTTACAAAAAAGGAACTAAATATAATAGAACATCTTTCTCAAGCAATGTTATTTTTGTTTAATTAGATCCATTTGAATTTTTCTCCAATTAGCAATTTCTCAAACATTGTCATCCTACTTCTCTTCCTTATTCCACTGCTTAATTTGCTGAAAATATGGCCACACCTGCTGCTTCCATTCTTCATTTGTAAGATTTTGTAATAGGTTTCTATACTTTTTACTGAAACTGCATATCCATGTAAACAATAGCCATCTGTATTAGTTTCCTATTGCTGCTATAACAAATTGGTATAAATTTAGAGGCTTAAAACAACACAAACATTATATTACAGCTTTGGAGAGCAGAAGTCTGAAATAGGTCTCAGTAAGCTAAGATCAAGATGTCAGAATGGCTTTGTTCCTTTCTGGAGAATCAGTTTTCTTGTCTTGCCACCCTCTAGAAGGTGAGTGCATTCCTTGGCTTATGACTCCTTTCCATCTTCAAAGCCAGAGGTGGCCAGAGGAGTCTTTCTCACATTGCATCGCTCTGATACTGACTGTTCTGCCTCCTAATTCCATATACAAAAGAGCCTTGTGATTAAACTGGTCCTACTTGGATAATTCAGAAAAATCTCATTTTAATGTCAGCTGATTAGCAACCCTAATTCCATCTGCGACCTTAATTCCCTTTTGCCATGTAATATAACATATTCACGGGTTTCAAGGATTAGAATGTGGGCACCTCTGGGGACCTATTATTCCACCTACTCTACTTTCCTATCATCAAATTCTCTTCATTTCTACATGTTCTGTCTCAGTCTCCATTGCTGGTAATCCTTATTTTTGGAACTCCATTGTGGGTGTCCTGTGAGGTTTTCTAAAGCATTACAATCTCCTTCTCCTTATGTTTCCTTTTCTGGAGAAATTCTCTGTTTTTCATGTAAAGATATGATTTTTACTCTGTGCTGATGATTCCAAAATGTTTAATTTTAGCCCTGATATTTCTGTCTCCCCCTCCCCCCTGCTCTTTCTCAGAACCCAGTCCTATATCTTCCAAATTTTATTGGGTAATTTCTGCAGCCCTCTCAAATTTACCCTATCTGGTACCAGGACACCAGTTTCACAAGTGTGTGGTTCTTAGGACTGTGGCATAACTTAAAGGAAGACAAGACACTGTGGTTTACTCTCAGAAAAGATTACTGATAGAATTAAGTCTAGAGCAGCATGGGGTATTAATGTCTAACTGGAAGAATGTAGGACAAAGAATTTATTTTTTTCTTGCATTACTTTATTATTATTTTCAATTTTTTTTTAATTGAGGTATAGTTGATATAAAATATTATATAAATTTTAGGTGTACAATAGTGCTTCACAGTTTTTAAGTTTACATTCCATTTATAGTTATTATAAAATATTAGCTATATTCCCTGTGTTGTACAATATATACTTGCAGTTTATT
Organism: Tursiops truncatus; assembly: GCF_011762595.2. Lineage (NCBI taxonomy): Eukaryota > Metazoa > Chordata > Mammalia > Artiodactyla > Delphinidae > Tursiops > Tursiops truncatus. The sequence goes on along the minus strand of NC_047043.1, from coordinate 87,914,664 downwards.
TATTTTATACATAGTAGTTTGTACTTCTTAACCCCCTACACTGTTTTTTCCCGTCCTCCTTGCCCTCTCCCTACCGGTAACTACTAGCTTTTTCCCTGTATCTGTGAGTCTGTTTCTCTTTTGTTATATTCACTAGTTTGTTGTGTTTTTAGAACAAATATTTTAATGTTCCCTCTTCCCTTGCAAAATTCCTTACAAGCATGATAACACCCCAAAGTATAAGACGGGGAGTTAATAGGAACGTTTCAGTAAGGGTGAGAAAAATTGTCTTGCCCTAGCTTACTTTTGCCCATCATTCATGAACATTTGTCCTTGGAGGATTCCTGATTTCTTTACATTGTGTACTCATAATATGTTACATTCTACCAAAAAGCACTAAAGTATCCAGATTTATTGATTATCATGTTATTGAATCCTTCTTCCACGTAAATCATCAGTAAGTGTGACACATACTCAGTAAGACATGCTTCTACATAACAAGTAGGTGAAGAATGGCAAAATACTTGTCAAAAGGAGTGTTTATTATCTTTTAGTTCTCTTTACTAGATTACAAAATGCAAGATAGAGAGCTGGAACGTGATTCAGTCCTTGACAAATTATGACTCCAGACAACTTAAGTGGAAACATCAGAATAATTCCCTAGGTTTTAGGCTCCTAAAATATTTTCAGTATTTTTCCACAAAAGTCCTCTTGATTTGATCTTTTTGAGGATTACTTATTACAATATTTTATTCACTCTTTCAGGCACGAACCCTCTTGCCAGTTTTAATTACTTTCTCTTACAGTCTTTTCTCCTTCCCATCCACATCCACTAGCCCCCATGTCCTGTGGATTAATCTCTTCTATTTGTGGCTTCTATGTTCATTGCCTTCATTCTAATTCTTAATTATTTTCTCAAAATAGAGATATCACAATAGCTTATTAATGAATTCCCTTGCCTCCATCTGTTTTCTATTTTTAATGAAGTCTACGTCTCATTGTGAATTAATCTTTCTAACTTACCGATTCCTTATTGTTCTACCTCAAAAATCTTTAATTGCTCTCCTGTATGTGGAGGATAAATCTCCAAATATATAGACTGTTTTTTATAAGTCTTCATAATTGGTCAGTCCTACCTTTCCAGTTTCATTTGTCATTATTGAATTATATCAACTGTATACCTTGGATCATCACAAAGTGTTCTGTAAAAACAAATCTAAACAAAATATTTTTTTAAATTTTATGTTAGTAGGTTGGGAGAGATAAAGCTTTTAGAAAAATGTGACAGGTTTATTTACTCTGTGATGTTTCAGTATCTTTAATACACTAATGTTAATGGTTAAAAACCTCAAGAATTAATGCTGATAAGCAGGGATTCTGACATACAAATGATTAAAAAGCCCTCTTCATTCATAAAACACTATTGATATTTTGAAACAACACTGGAGAAATCTGCCCACTTCTGCATCTGGCTGGGTTCACCTCTTGGTGCCCTGTAGGATCTGCAGATTCATGGGGTGCTTGCAGTTTGGTGCAGCTAGTTTTTCTTCACAGTTACTTCTTTCCTCTCAGCTGGTTTTTCTTCACAGTTACTTCTTTCCTCTTATTAGTTGCCTATAGACTCCCATCTCAGGAACAACATAAAATCATACTTAAATGAGCTGCAGTAAATTGTTATTTGTTTACTTAAGCATAAAACTCTTAGGACTTAGGGCTTCCCTGGTGGCGCAGTGGTTGAGAGTCCGTCTGCCGATGCAGGGGACACGGGTTCATGCCCCGGTCTGGGAAGATCCCACATGCCGCGGAGCGGCTAGGTCCGTAAGCCATGGCCGCTGAGCCTACATGTCCGGAGCCTGTGCTCCGCAACAAGAGAGGCCCCAATAGTGAGAGGCCCGCGTACCGCAAAAAAAACAAAAAATACTCTTAGGACTTAGTACCATCCTAACACTCTAGTAGTTTTTAAAGATCCTTATTCTCTCATACTTTTAATTACTAGATGTTAAGGCCTGGGCAAATATCATTTTAAAAGTGAGAACTAAGTAAACAGGCATAATTTTGAGAAAATTAAAGCAAGAAAGATATAAAAGTCAAGCTGAAATTTGACTGCGAAGACTGGTCTCTCAAACACAGTGAATACAAATGATACTTGTAGGTCCACAGACTGTATTGAGACTATGTAATTACTAATAGTGATTACTATAAACTGCACTGAATGCCTACTATGTGTGAGTGCTAAGAGTCTTTGCTAACATTACGTCATTTAATTCTTATAACAATTCACAGAATTGGTAATATTCTCCCTAATTTGCAGATTCACTACAATAAAGAAAGGTTCATTGATTTACTAAAAGTCACACAACTACTAAGTAGCAGATTTAGACTTTAAATTTGTGTCTTTAGCTGACTTTAAACTACCAGACTCTATCAGGTGCTGAGTTTGGACCCTCCACTATCGAAGAGACACAAGGATGATCAGAAGAGACCTCAAATTATGACGTAAAGGGAATAGTGTATGGAAGGCTTAACAAATATTTCTTTTCTAGATAGAGGAGAGAAGAAAAAGCTAAGAAGCCAATTTACTACACATCCATTGATAGTGCCAAGAGAGTTATATCAGTGAGAGCCCTCAGTTACGAGTCACAGAAATTGACTCTGGCAGAACTTAATAAAGAGAATCTATTGAATGGATATCGAATAGATTAGAGTACTATCAGGAAATCCAGAGAACTAGACTCAAAAATAAACGGAAACAATAAAGAAATAGGCAGCTGGGAGGATCGTAATGAAAACTTTTCATAAAACTAATTCAGGGAGGACACCACCCCTGTCTTCTGGAGCAGTGTATGCCACAGACCTTAAAGCCATGGCTACCACCTCTGGATACCACGACTGAGCCACTTAGTCTCTTACCCCTGACAGTCACGTATTTATGCCACCCCGTCTACCTCTGCTATAGATTCTCAGCCAGTCTCTCTTTTTTTTTTTGCATCATTACCTGCCAAGTTAAACACTTGGTTGGAAGCATCTCGTTGATTGACCATGCCCTAGTGCAGGGAAGGATGAATACACTGGAACGTGCTGATTTCAACTTTTAAAGAAATAATCTCTGCCTTCTACTGAGACTTAAAATAGTGAATTATCCAAACATAGAGAGTACAGATTCTAAGCCTTGAGAAAAAAAAATAACAAGCATTTTCTGTAGTCTACAATGTGATATGACTGCTGTTTCCATAAAATCTAATATCAAATCCATGGCTCTAAGCTGCAGTAACCACTTGAGGTACACAGTTAATTCATACTATTCTATTGATCTGTATTTAGATTTCATAAGATGTACAGTTTTAAAAGTTAATTCACATACCAAGTTTTTCCAAATATACTTGAGAGTTTTCTAATAAATAAGCCAAATATTAGCTTTTAAACTTAAGTTTTGGATAATTAAATTAAATGCATTTCTACATTCACTTTATCAATAAAAAAGAAAAAAGTAAAATATATAACATTAGAAATTACAAAAAAGAAATTACTGAAACCAAAGGAAAATTTTAAACCATAAGAAACTACTTTTTCTATCTCTACAGAAATAAACTTGAAATTCTAGGCAAATGAATTATTTCCCAGAGAAATACAGATTACCAGAAGTGATCCCATTGAAGTTAAAAAGCTTAAGTAGACCAATTTCATAGAATAAATATAGGAAACTATTAGGAAAACACCACACAAAATAGCACCAGGCCCAGTTACTTTCACAAGGTAATTTTTTCTAAACATTCAAAGTCCAGATAGTCCCAATGCTCTATGATTATTTTCAGAGCATTAAAAGGGAAGAAAAATATCTTAATTCCTTACAAAGCAACTATAATAGTGATACTTAAATTAGATATATACCACATGATGAAAGAAAACTATAGGTTAATATTACTCATAAATATTAGTGTAAAAATCTTAAATCATTAGTAAGATGAATCCAACACCACACTAAGAAAATAATACACTATGAACAAATAGGATTTACTTCAGGAATGCAAGGTTGGTTACATATTACAAAAATCATTTCTACTATATGCTGTATTAACAATTTAAGGGATAATTATATTATCTTCATAGACACTAAGAAAGCCTTTGACAGAAAACATGACTAATTTATGACAGAAGCACTCAAGGAGATATGAATTAAGGTATTCTTTCTTACCCTGCTAAAATATATTTACCTTGGTCTTAAGGCTGGTATGTTATTTGATGGGGAAATACAACAGGCATTTCCAGTAAGATTAGGAACAAGGTAAAGATACTTATTATTACTACTACTATTTCACATTATTCTATAGTGTTGGCCAACTCAATTAGATGAGTGGAATCAATAAGAAACATAAAACATAGATAAGGAAGAAGTAAAACTATCTCTATTTGCTGTTGTGGAAAACCACATAGGATCAGTAATAGAGCTCGGGGCTTCCCTGGTGGCGCAGTGGTTGAGAGTCCGCCTGCCGATGCAGGCGACACGGGTTCATGCCCCGGTCCGGGAAGATCCCACATGCCGCGGAGCGGCTGGGCCCGTGAGCCATGGCCGCTGAGCCTGCGCGTCCGGAGCCTGTGCTCCGCAACGGGAGAGGCCACAACAGTGAGAGGTCCGAGTACCGCAAAAAAAAAAAATAATAATAAATAATAATAATAATAGAGCTCACTCAAGGAATCAAATATTTCAGTTAATTAGGTGGATATAGAATTAACATTAAAAAATCAATAGGCTTTATGTAGTCTCTAACAGTGAACAGTTAGAGGACTTTAGAGAAACCCCATGTACAATAGCAAAAAGAATAGTAAATATTTAGGAATAAATTTAATTAAAAATGTACACATGTATGAGGAAAATTTTAGTGCTCCTGAAAGACACTAAAGAAGACGTGAACAAATGGAAAGGCACCCCCTGTTCTTGCATAAAATGACTCAACACTATAAGGATGTAAGTTCTCCATAAGTTGTTTTATAAATTCAATACAAACCTAATCAAAATACCAACAAATTACAAAGTTAGATAACATGATACTAATTTTCAGATGGAAGAAAAAACATGCAAGAGTACCCAGGAATACAGTGTAAAAGAAGAAATACCAGGGAAGACCACTCTTACCATACATTAAAAGATACTGCAAAGTCTCTACAATTAAAATAGTGTATTACTGGCACATGACTAGACAAGCAGAAGAATGAAATAGAAGGTCCAGAATTAAATATATTGGGGAACTTAGTGTATGACAACAGTGGCATCTCAAATCACTGAGATAAAAATAAACTTGTTAATAACATGTACTGGGACGACTGCATAGCCATTTGACAAAAGGTGAACTTAGCTCCACATCTCACACCATAAGCAAAAACTTAGCTCCACATCTCACACCATAAGCAAAAATAATCACCAAAAGCATTTGAATTCTTTCAATCCATGAAAAACAACAAGAAAGGAGGAAATGGAGTATTCATCAAAATCCCTGCCCATGTCTTCACTAATTTCTTCACCATAATTAATAATGAATAACAACTTCCCGTATACCACATCCTGTCAATGTATGATGGGCTTGACTACACATGAGTCAGCCAAGCTCTTAAAATGCCCCATCACTTTAATTGAGAGACAAAATTGAATTTAAACATGTTACTTTGCACTTAGAATGCCACACAAAATGTACGTTTGTGGAGCCTTATTTTTATAACTCCTAGCTGTGAGGTGGCTCTGTGTATACATTATTTGCACATATACATTCCCAGCCCACCTTTAATGACAGAGGTCTCTTAATGATTTCTCCATTATTTCCCAAACTGTCAGAGAATTTGAAAAGTTATTTTACCCTCTTATAAGATCATTTCAAGCCCATTTTGCAATGAAAGATCCACACCTGAGATGCCTGATAAAGAACTACCAGTAAGTTACCAAGTGGCAGGGGAAGGAGAGAGGCATTGAGGTCTAGTTAGGTCAACACTAACCAGGAGATCAGAACTCTGGCTTCTGGTTTCTGCTTGTGCTCTGACACTATAATTCTTGGTATAAATCAGTGCCCTCTGGATTTTCAGTTCTTTCAAAATAAAGGGATTAGGCATGAACTGATTACTAAAACTCCTAATTGTTTTAATAATGAGAGAGTTGTTCTGTTCTTAATACATACAGATATACTTTATTATTTATTTTTGAAAAAATGCAAAGAAGCACAAAGAAAAAAATCAAGGATAATATCATTTGTATCATTTCTGTTTCCTTCAATCCTTTTATCTCTCTGTTCTTTCCTTGATCCACTATTTACCTATCTGACTGTTTATATATTCACGTATTCAACTATTTCTTTTTGAAATTAGGATGTTAAGGTTTAATAGACTCCTTTTTTACCTAAAATACATTGTAACCATTTTTCTGTGTGATTCCATCTTCTTCTGTTATAGCACTCTTCGTGGCCATGTGGTTATTTTATTGATTAGATACCCCATGGCTATTTAATCAATGTCTGTTTTTTAAATAATTAAGTGTATCAAATCTTGATTTTTGATTTGTTTGACTTAGGGTGAAGAAGTTGAATTGAATCATTAATATTTTACAATCAGGGCTTCAACTCTATACGTTTGGTAGTTTGGGATCAGATTTTGAATGTGAAATTTGACAGCTATAGAACCATAATCAGAAACCTACGTCCATCAAAAGGATAAAATCCCTGACATATGTATCTGTGAAACCAAATTGAAGCTAAATCAGTTTCAAATAATGGTTTAAACAGCAAAGAAAAACAATATGAGAGACATTGCATCAAGGAAGTCTCAACATGAATGCACTAACTATTGGTGTCATATTAAGGGAAAGAGCTCTCCTATTTTGTATTTCACCAGGATCGTGTTAAACATTATAGGTGCTGGTGACTTTTTTTATGCAGTCATATTAGAGAAATATTAGCTCCCATACTTATAATGCCTCTGAGCCATTGTTGAGATCCATATTTGTCAATTCAGTTGAAAAGATACATGTTAGATACCTTGACTTTTACTTCCACCAGAGACCTGTTATCTAACACTGACACTTTTAAAATGATAACACAGTGTGATCATATTGTAGCTGAAAACAAGTTATAAAGCCATATAAATCTCTCCAGAATTTGCAGGCTTAAAATATGTATGTCAAAGTAGGCAGTCCAATGAATTTATCTAAGTTTTATTTTAGAGTAATGGAAATTGCAAGAGAGAAGTAAATGAGAACCATCGTTAACATGATTTAGCCAAAGGGCACTGTTCTTATAAAAAAACGAGATGATGGCAAAGTGGTCCTTAATTCATTTTCTATATACAACACCTATCAAATGCATCGTTACTGTTTCCATTAAAGCAGAATCTTACAAGTCATTCTGTTTGCTATCTCTGGAGCAAGGGCATTTCTAATCAATGTTTGGAAACTTGTACAAATGACTGGTGTCTTGTTAATTCTTTAACTTCCAGTTATAAGTACCTTTAATTCAGAGTAAAAATTTTATGGCTGTTAAATATCATACTTGCAAAAGTGCTTCCAGGATGCTATGCCTGCCATGATATCATTGTAAAATTTCTCAGTTGCTTGTGAATTTTGTTATGCAATTTATATCCTAGTGCAATTAATGCAGTGAAAATAGGAAACACTTGTATACTCCAACAGATCACAAGTGGAACGCTTTTAATTGGGTACGAAATTCTGTTCACATGCCATCAACAGAATTTTAAAAACGCTTACCCACTTTCTATCACGCTCACCCACTTTCTATCACGCTCAATTATGAATCATTGAAAATCCTCTTAGAGGGCATACCGAGAGGACAAAACTATTTTTTTTGTAGATGTCATGACTCACCCACAATATTTTGCAATTTTCCAAATCCAAATCTATATATATTCTCAGATGACTAGTGCTATGTGGGTGGATTATCATTTGAAATTGAGTGGTTTTTAGATGATTGCATTAGGCCATGCAGTTATCATTATATAAAAATTGAAACCAAAATTCTTCACAGCTGAAATTTTCAAATGATATGTGTTCTAAGTTTCACTGAGTAAATGTGTTTTTGCCTTAATATAACATTTGAATACCTAATACCAATCTCATAACTGTCACTAACCCTTACTTGAATAAGACTAGACTAAATTCTCTGATCTACTACTTAACAATCGTGAAAACTTGGAAAAATTATTGACTTCTCTGAGCCCCAGTGGTAGATTAATAATAATCCTTGGAATAGAGTGGGGTTTAATATCAATTAAATAATACATGCAAACCACTTAGAGTAGTTCTTTTCACACAGTGAGCAATCAGTAAATATTAGTTAAAAGTATTGTGTTATCTTCCGTAAACCAGTATATCACACACAAGAGTTTATTCCATAATTAAAGCACACATAAATTTAGGTTAGTTCTCTCCATTATATTAAACATGGATATAAAGATATGGACAATTAGGCTTTTCTGAAATGTGTTTACCAAATATTCAGAAACAGCGTTATCTTAGGAGATAAACATTAAGATAAACATAAAAAAGTAAAGAAAAAGTGCATAAAAACTCTGTTCAAGTTATGTAGCTACTCTGCCCTCAGAAAGGAGGTACAGGGCTTCCCTGGTGGCGCAGTGGTTGAGGGTCCGCCTGCCGATGCAGGGGACGTGGGTTCGTGCCCCGGTCCGGGAGGATCCCACGTGCCGCGGAGCGGCTGGGCCTGTGAGCCGTGGCCGCTGAGCCTGCGCGTCTGGACCCTGTGCTCTGCAGCGGGAGAGGCCACAGCAGTGAGAGGCCCGCATACCGCAAAAAAAAAAAAGAAAGGAGGTACATAACTCCCCACTCCATAAATGTAGACTGTGAATATGAGGGCCTTCCGAAGAGTACCGTATGGAAAGGGGGAACAGAAGAGAAAAGAAGAAACTTTGCAATGGAGAGACCAGACAAGCTCTCTCTCAGCCAGGTGATAAAGATCAAGTCGTAAATAACATTGATGGTATATATAGTTGATATGATGTGATAAAAATGGCACTGTATCTCCGTGATCTTCCTCCCCAAAACCCACACTGCCAGTACAATAATAAAAACATCAGACAAATTGCATTAGAGGGAAAGCCAACAAAATACCTGTGTTCCAAAAAAAAAGAAGAAAAAAAGTCAAGGTCAGCAAAAAAAAGGAAAGTGTGAAACTGTTACAGTCTGAAAGAATTTATGGAGACATGACAACCAAATGAAACTAGATGGAATTCTGGAACAGAGAAAGGACAATTATGTAAAAATGAGAGATATCTGAATAGACTATGAAATTTAGTTAATAACAATGTTTTGATATTGGTTCATTAACTGTAACAAATACAGTACCCTAATGCAAGATATTTATAATAGGGAAAACTGGGTATTAGATATATGGTAACTCTCTGTACTATCATTGTATTTTTTTTTTTTTTTTTGTAAACCTAAAACTGTTTTAGAAAGTAATATTTTAAAAGTTGAGAAAGACTATGTAAATGAACGTATTCTCTATACAGAATATCATGCCAGGAATATGTCCTAAAACTCTAGGGGATCCTCTTGTAGAAAGGTAAGTCCCTATGTTAAACAGGGTTTGTTTTGCCAAGTATAAAACTGTATAATCAGAAAAATGCAATTATCTGGGGTTTAAAGTATAAGACCAAAATTAACATTGAAAATCAGAAAGATAAATAATTGTTTGATTATGCTGTACACTTTAGGGCTTGTTTTATGACTTTTTTCTGGTAATATTTTGATCACTTTACCTGTTAGAAAGCGACATATGCTTAAATTAAAGGCTGCTAAGTAGCACAAATTTGAAAGTTGCCAAAGAGATAAAGATGATCACTGACTTAAATTAATCATTGGATTGTAATGAGGTTATTCAGCTGTTAAAAATGTCATGATGGGAGTTTAAAATACAACTCACTATATCTTACTTTGTGTCATAGATGTGGTTTAAATAGAATGACAAAGATAAAATTAACTTTTCAATATTATATTATCCATGCAATTGTAATGTTAATAAAATGACAAAGCAGGGTGTCATGAGCAAGATAAAACTTTTTTTTTTCTTTCTCACAGAGTAGTTTAGGATTAGTTTAGCACTCCAAAGTTGGTTTTCTCATCTTTAATATATGGCTTCTTCTTTTGGGTCCAATTTAGTTGTTCAGATGGTCACCATCTGTCAGGCAGCATCATGTGGAACAGGACCAGGGCTCACACACATTCACTTTCTAGGCCTGACCTGAAAATCACAGACCACATTCTACTCACATTCCACTGGGAAGAACTTTGTCCCATCACTACAGGAAGTTGCAGGAAAAACTGAGAAATGTACTCTCTTGATGGTTAACCTAGTAACCAGCTAAAACTAGGAGGTTCTTTTATTTAAAAAAACATAAAGAATTGCTGGTAGATATCCAGTCATCTCTGCTACAGTAATGTCCAGGTCTCACATGTCCAAAACTTGCATATAACCCACTTGAGGAACTTGTTAACTTGCAGATTGTGATTTATTAGGTCTGAGATAGAATCTGAGGTTATACTTCTAACAAGCTCCCAAATGGTACCATTGCTAATTATCCAAGAATCAAACTTTGACTTTCAAGACTCTAGATTATATCCTGCCTAGAAGATTTGCCTTTGAGCCAGATCTGGAATGGACCAGTATTCAGCTTAAGCAATATTTTTACTCTTTAGTTTGCATTTTTTGTTTCTTGTATGTGGGATGATGATGGTGGCGATGAGAGAAATCACAAAGAAGGCAGTAGCATTGCAGATAAAATTAGAAATAAATGGGCTCTATACAAGAAAAACTTGCAGTATATTTTCTCATTATTAGAGTTGTGTATTTATCACTGCGACAGTTAATCATAATAATGAACTGAGAAACAGGATGAAATTGTGGTGAGGCAGTATGTGGGTGAATGCATGCTGGAAATGGTGAGAAGAAAAATTTAAATCTGTGCATGAATTGAGAAAATATAGTATGTTTCAAAGGGCAAAAGAACTGTTAAAAGTGAGTTTTTTCTGCTCAGTAACATATTGAATTTTATATCTATTTTTCCCTGTATAGCTGAATACTCTTATTTTTGCACTCAGTATATATATTGACAGTAAAAAGATCAGATATTTTTGTCTCTGTTTTGCAAATATATACCCCAGACCCATCAATAAAAAATGGATGGGTAGAAACACATGATGCCAACACGTCCACGTCCTTTGGAGTAGGGTAATGGGCAAGGCTTGGGAACTACTAAAACTCCCACAGTATTTCTAGTATATAAATATACGCATTTCCAGCTCACCTGCATAATTCACCCAAAGAAAATGTACATTATTTATTCATTAACATTGAAATTTCTAACATATGATTTCTAGAAACAAGATAATCAAAGGTTTTTTTAATAGTTTATTTTCTGAGTGAAGTATTCACTCTGAGAGTAGAACTATGTAGCACCACACTGCTCAGGGTCAACAGGGCTAGGATCACTACATAGTCATTACACGCTCACTGGTGGTTGGGATCAAGAAAGGAAAATGAAGCTTCCTGAAGGTCGCTGGAAAATGTATGGGCTCATTTTAGATACTTTTAGTTCTTACCATAAGCAAAATACTGGTACTCTGAGATATAGATTGAATTATGGTGCGTCTCTGAGATACAACATAAATTCCCTCTGAGAATTTATTATCTAGTAGGGGAGATGAGAAATTGATGTATGAAAATTGCTATAGATGATTAGTTCCAAAAGCCTAGTTAAAACTATGCCTGTCACAGGCATTTATACTGGTTGAACTAATTAGGAAGGAGTTCATAGAATCACAAGATAAGAAGGCATTCAGAGGTCTAGATATATAATGCATTACTCATCCAGTCTCCCCTGGATAACCCTCACCATGTTTTTGCCAAACTTGTACTTAAAAATGTATAGGAATGGCAAACTGATCACCTTCTAGGGTAGGTCATTCAGATAGCTCCAAGATTAAACATTCTAATAAACAGTGTTTAAATAAATCTTAGATTTGAATGCTGTCTTAAAGAATAGTGGAAATTCAATAAACCAAGATTATTCCAGGTAGTGGGGATAAGGGGAGTTATGCAGAAAAGCACAAGACCATATCAAAGGAGAAAACTCGTTAATGGATGCCAAGAATGAAAAAAAGCATAATAAAACTAACTTATATGAATGTAAGCTATGAGTTTGGGCTGAATCTTATAACAACAGAATACTTACTGAGGACTATTGAGAAAGCACATAACATGAGGGATGACATGCTTTAAAAATATTCATCTGTCGGTGATATTCTAGATAGATTGGGGAAGAGCATAAACTAAAGACCAGAAACATAATAGTCAAAGGTGAGAGGGAGAAAGGCTTGAGCTACATGATCACAACAGTACTAAGCCTCAGGTAAACTGTAGCAGATGGTATAAATGTCTTGTGCGCAAATATATATATATATATATATATATATATATATATATATATACACACACACACACACACATATATATATATAAGTTTTCAATGCATCTGAGAACTTCCAACTGCCAATATCTGCATATCCTTGTCCAGAATCTTTTCTCAGAAGGCCACTCTGATTTATCCCTGCTGGAAAATCAACTTTCTTCCTAAAGTAATGATGATGAGGACTGTATTAATACCTCAAGTCCATTGACCATTGAGTTGGATATTTCTGGGTCTTTTTACATTGTTTCCCAGTCTTCCCTATGAAAGTCAGCTTCATTCACCCACTGTGGTTTAATAACACATTATTGGTTACCTACATTTCCCTGTATCACTTTCCCATTTCTCTCTTCATGTTCTCCATTCCCAGTAATAAACTACATTCATTTGAATATTTCAAATTAGGGTCTGCTTCTGAGAGAACCTAAATTAAGGCATTAACTTTTGTCAAAATGGAAGAAAACACTTTTGGTGAATGTTTGCATTTAGAAGGTCTCAGTAGCAGTTTAAAATGTTTTGAAGAGTACTAGGTCAAAGTCAATTAATTAATTAATTTAGTACTTATTGAATACGTACTCTATGCTAAGTACTGCATTAGAGCCTGGAAATAAGAGTGAACGAAACTAAATACTCAAGCTCGTGAAGCTTATATTCTAGTGAGTATTTTATTTAACAATAAGACAAATACATATAAAGATTGCAGCAGAGACAAATGCTACAGAGTAGAGAGACACAGTAGGGTGTAGCTATGAGAATACATAACAAAAGAAATTGACTCAGTTTGGATCAGAATTTGACAAAAAATTCACAGTTATGCTGAAACCCAGGGGCAAAAAGAAAATACATGTGCAAAAACTTCATATTAAAAGGAATCTTGTGGCATTAAAGAGTTAGAAGGAACACCCGTGTGAGCCAAAGGAGTGCAGGGTACTTGATAAGGCCAGAAATACAGGGTCTTAGATGGCATTTTGGGGGATAGGATTGTAGCAGAGACAGTTAGCTATCCACTGAAAACTGTCTCACCATTTACGATGGAAAACTCACTGGAAGTGGCTTTCCATTGAAGGAACATAAGCCCCAGATGTAAGTCCAGCTATATATGGCCATCAGACTATTTCAAGCCAATGGAATGTGTTAAAATTTATGTGCACATCTGGAATAACATGATTAAGGAGTAATGTGACTTCTTCACCCTTTCTTTACTCTTCCATCAGAATGTAGCAAACTCTGAGTCCTTAAGGCATGGAACTGGTATTCTCATATCATAATTAGATTGAATCGCGCCTAGCAGAGACATCAGTTTTTTACTGAACATGAATGAAAGAGAAACTTGTACTGTGTTAAGCCAGTGAAATTTGGGGTCTATGTGTTACAGCAGCTATTCTTTCTTTAATACAATGTCTTATACTAAGAGAAGTTCTGAGCCATTGAGGGGTTTTAAGCAATGGAATGGATGTCATTATATTTGATTAAAAACAGAATTCCTGTGGCTACAGATTTCAGAATTTGAGTATTTGAGCCTAGGCAGAGTGAGTGCAGGTATTCAAATTAGGAGGCTCTTATAGTACTTGTGGTAAGAGAGGATTATAGCCTGAAACTTGAGCAATACCAAATCTTGCTTGGCAACACCAATGCTTAAGTTTTGCTTGCAGTTGGAAGAAAATAAGTCATGACTTACAACTTGTTCTTTCTTGATAAAAACACTCATTATTTCCTTTTGCCATGACATATGTGCAGTATAACTAATGGAAATACCATTAACTAATGAAAGTTATAGGCAAAAAAGACTCATGAACCTGTATTTCATCAATTGTAAGACATAAAACATACCTTGACTTATTCATCCCATTTCTTCATGGTATTGCAAACTGTCAACTAAATCAATGTTTCTAAAACCCATTAATTGTAATGAAATAGCATCTGTGTTAAAAGTGATGAAATATGTTTATTAACATAATTAAGCATAGCAGCATATTCTTTAAGCTTAAAGTATACTTCAGTTAGTCACTGATGTAGCAGTAGTAAAGATGACATCAATATGATACAGAATTCCTTTTGATGGTTTTCAGTTCAGGAAATGAATACATATGGATAATTCCAAATTTGCACTGCGTGATTAAAAAGATTTTTCAAGGACATTTAGTCCTTTACAATTATAAAAATGAGAATGTTTTTTCATATCACTTGGTAAAATCACTGTGTACAGTGGTTCTCTAGATCTAATAATACAGAATTCTTACTGCCTTCTGACATTACTCCCAGATGTCACTGCTTCTTATCAAATAGAGACAAAGCTGAGAGTTTTACACTGTGCACACTACCAGAACCTGTTTTATATCTAAACTGACACATCCAATATTTATTAACAAAAGTAATAATTTCATTGAGGCTTGTCCACACCATCTCTTTAAAGGATTACCTCCAAATGCATACAAAAAGTTTTGGGGGAACACGCAATGTTGAATGGTATATGCCATATGAGCTAGTAGGTACAATGCTGTACTGCTTGTAAGAAAGACCTAGAGTTGGTTATTTTGTCATTCATTCATTCATTTACATTCATTCATTGATTCATTCATTGCTTTCCATCAATGGGCAAAATTATCATCTCAGTGCTGTCTTTTTCCAAATGTGTGATCTTAATCAATCTCTTTAACCTTTCTGGAGTCAGTAACTGATCTGCCTACTTACAAGGCTTTTACTAACGTCACCTAAAGCTATAGATGTGAAAGTATTTTGTCAAACTGTGAAGATCAGTACTAATGTGTTTCCATCTTAAATCATCATGTGAAGCCTCCCAAATTTCTTGAGTGCTCTCTGATCTACAACACAAACCATGCAAGAGACATCTCACAGGGAATTCTTTTCTGAATCTTAGCCTACTAATAATTGAGAAAAGCAAACTGGATATAAACTCACCATGAAGCTGTGAATGTAAGTTCTGGATTTTCATTCCCCATACTAATCGCTTGATCTTGTAGAATTATTATCTCCTGGGTTAGTCCTTACAAAGCAGCTCTTGCTGATCTTTAAGACAAAGTCAGACAGGAGGAGCTTCAAGATGGCGGAAGAGTAAGACGCGGAGATCACTTTCCTCCCCACAAATACATCAGAAATACATCTACATGAGGAACAACTCCTACAGAACACCTACTGAACGCTGGCAGAAGACCTCAGACTTCCCAAAAGGCTCGCCCCACATCCCTACCCCTCCCTCCCTGCGGCCTGAGTGAGCCGGAGCCCCCGAATCAGCTGCTACTGTAACCCCATCCAGTCTGAGCGGGAACAGACGCCCTCCGGCGACCTACACGCAGAGGCGGGGCAAAATCCAAAGCTGAAACTCGGGAGCTGTGCGAACAAAGAAGAGAAAGGGAAATCTCTCCAGCAGCCTCAGGAGCAGCGGATTAAATCTCCACAATCAACTTGATGTACGTTGAATCTGTGGAATACCTGAATAGAAAACGAATCATCCCAAGTTGACGAGGTGGACTTTGGGAGCAACTATATATATATTTTTTTCCCTTTTATCTTTTGTGGCCGTGTGGATGAAAGGCTCTTGGTGCTCCAGCCAGGAGGCAGGGCTCTGCCTCTGAGGTAGGAGAGCCAACTTCAAGACACTGGTTCACAAGAGACCTCCCAGCTCCAGATAATATCAAACGGCGAAAATCTCCCAGAGACCTCCATCTTAACACCAGCACCCAGCTTCACTCAACGACCAGCAAGCCACAGTGCTGGACAACCTGTGCCAAACAACTAGCAAAACAGGAACACAACCCCACCCATTAGCAGAGAGGCTGCCTAAAATCATAATAAGGCCACAGACACCCCAAAACACACCACCAGACGTGGACCTGCCCACTAGAGAGACAAGATCCAGCCTCTTCCACCACAACACAGGCACTAGTCCCCTCCACCAGGAAGCCTACACAACCCACTGAACCAACCTTAGCCACTGGAGACAGACATCAAAAACAGGAGGAACTACGAACCTGCAGCCTGCAAAAAGGAGACCCCAAACACAGTAAGATAAGCAAAATGAGAAAACAGAAAAACACACAGCAGATAAAGGAGCAAGATAAAAATGCACCAGACCTAACAAATGAAGAGGAAATAGGCAGTCTACCTGAAAAAGAATTCAGAATAATGATAGTAAGGTTGATCCGAAATCTTGGAGATAGAATGGACAATAGAATGGACAAAATGCAAGAATCAGTTAACAAGGACCTAGAAGAACTAAAGATGAAACAAGCAACGATGAACAACACAATAAATGAAATTAAAAATACTCTAGATGGGATCAATAGCAGAATAACTGAGGCAGAAGAACGGATAAGTGACCTGGAAGATAAAATAGTGGAAATAACTACTGCAGAGCAGAATAAAGAAAAAAGAATGAAAAGAACTGAGGACAGTCTCAGAGACCTCTGGGACAACATTAAACGCACCAACATTCGAATTATAGGGGTTCCAGAAGAAGAAGAGAAAAAGAAAGGGACTGAGAAAATATTTGAAGAGATTATAGTTGAAAACTTCCCTAATATGGGTAAGGAAATAGTTAATCAAGTCCAGGAAGCACAGAGAGTCCCATACAGGATAAATACAAGGAGAAATACGCCAAGACACATATTAATCAAACTGTCAAAAATTAAATACAAAGAAAGCATATTAAAAGCAGCAAGGGAAAAACAACAAATAACACATAAGGGAATCCCCATAAGGTTAACAGCTGATCTTTCAGCAGAAACCCTGCAAGCCAGAAGGGAGTGGCAGGACATACTGAAAGTGATGAAGGAGAAAAACCTGCAACCAAGACTACTCTACCCAGCAAGGATCTCATTCAGATTTGATGGAGAAATTAAAACCTTTACAGACAAGCAAAAGCTGAGAGAGTTCAGCACCACCAAACCAGCTTTACAACAAATGCTAAAGGATCTTCTCTAGGCAAGAAACACAAGAGAAGGAAAAGACCTATAATAACGAACCCAAAACAATATAGAAAATGGGAATAGGAACATACATATCGATAATTACCTTAAATGTAAATGGACTAAATGCTCCCACCAAAAGACACAGATTAGCTGAATGGATACAAAAACAAGACCCTTACATATGCTGTCTACAAGAGACCCACTTCAGACCTAGAGACACATACAGACTAAAAGTAAGGGGATGGAAAAAGATATTCCATGCAAATGGAAACCAAAAGAAAGCTGGAGTAGCAATTCTCATATCAGACAAAATAGACTTTAAAATAAGGACTATTAAAAGAGACAAAGAAGGACACTACATAATGATCAAGGGATCGATCCAAGAAGAAGATATAACAATTGTAAATATTTATGCACCCAACATAGGTGCACCTCAATACATAAGGCAAATACTGACAACCATAAAAGGGGAAATCGACAGTAACACATTCATAGTAGGGGACTTAAACACCCCACTTTCACCCATGGACAGATCATCCAAAATGAAAATAAATAAGGAAACACAAGCTTTAAATGATACATTAAACAAGATGGACTTAATTGATATTTATAGGACACTCCATCCAAAAACAACAGAATACACATTTTTCTCAAGTGCTCACGGAACATTCTCCAGGATAGATCATATCTTGGGTCACAAATCAAGCCTTGGCAAATTTAAGAAAATTGAAATTGTATCAAGTATCTTTTCTGACCACAACGCCATGAGACTAGATATCAATTACAGGAAAAGATCTGTAAAAAATACAAACACATGGAGGCTAAACAATACACTACTTAATAATGAAGTGATCACTGAAGAAATCAAAGAGGAAATCAAAAAATACCTAGAAACAAATGACAATGGAGACACAACGACCCAAAACCTGTGGGATGCAGCAAAAGCAGTTCTAAGGGGGAAGTTTATAGCAATACAAGCCCACCTGAAGAAGCAGGAAACATCTAGAATAAACAACCTAACCTTGCACCTCAAGCAATTAGAGAAAGAAGAACAAAAAAACCCCAAAGCTAGCAGAAGGAAAGAAATCATAAAAATCAGATCAGAAATAAATGAAAAAGAAATGAAGGAAACAATAGCAAAGATCAATGAAACTAAAAGCTGGTTCTTTTGAGAAGATAAACAAAATAGATAAACCACTAGCCAGACTTATCAAGAAAAAAAGGGAGAAGACTCAAATCAATAGAATTAGAAATGAAAAAGGAGAGGTAACAACTGACACTGCAGAAATAAAAGAGATCACGAGAGATTACTACAAGCAACTCTATGCCAATAAAATGGACAATCTGGAAGAAATGGACAAATTCTTAGAAATGCACAACCTGCCAAGACTGAACCAGGAAGAAATAGAAAATATGAACAGACCAATCACAAGCACTGAAATTGAAACTGTGATTAAAAATCTTCCAACAAAGAAAAGCCCAGGACCAGAGGGCTTCACAGGCGAATTCTATCAAACATTTAGAGAAGAGCTAACACCTATCCTTCTCAAACTCTTCCAAAATATAGCAGAGGGAGGAACACTCCCAAACTCATTCTACGAGGCCACCATCACCTTGATACCAAAACCAGGCAAGGATGTCACAACGAAAGAAAACTACAGACCAATATCACTGATGAACATAGATGCAAAAATCCTCAACAAAATACTAGCAAACAGAATCCAACAGCACATTAAAAGGATCATACACCATGATCAGGTGGGGTTTGTTCCAGGAATGCAAGGATTCTTCAATATACGCAAATCTATCAATGTGATAAACCATATTAACAAACTGAAGGAGAAAAACCATATGATCATCTCAATAGATGCAGAGAAAGCTTTTGACAAAATTCAACACCCATTTATGATAAAAACCCTGCAGAAAGTAGGCATAGAGGGAACTTTCCTCAACATAATAAAGGCCATATACGACAAGCCCACAGCCAACATCATCCTCAATGGTGAAAAACTGAAAGCATTTCCACTAAGATCAGGAACAAGACAAGGGTGCCCACTCTCACCACTCTTATTCAACATAGTTTTGGAAGTTTTAGCCACAGCAATCAGAGAAGAGAAGGAAATAAAAGGAATCCAAATCGGAAAAGAAGAAGTAAAGCTGTCACTGTTTGCAGATGACATGATCCTATACATAGAGAATCCTAAAGATGCTACCAGAAAACTACTAGAGCTAATCAATGAATTTGGTAAAGTAGCAGGATACAAAATTAATGCACAGAAATCTCTGGCATTCCTATATACTAATGATGAAAAATCTGAAAGTGAAATCAAGAAAACACTCCCATTTACCATTGCAACAAAAAGAATAAAATATCTAGGAATAAACCTACCTAAGGAGACAAAAGACCTGTATGCAGAAAACTATAAGACACTGATGAAAGAAATTAAAGATGATACAAATAGATGGAGACATATACCATGTTCTTGGATTGGAAGAATCAACATTGTGAAAATGACTCTACTACCCAAAGCAATCTATAGATTCAATGCAATACCTATCAAACTACCATTGGCATTTTTCACAGAACTAGAACAAAAAATTTTGCAATTTGTATGGAAACACAAAAGACCCCGAATAGCCAAAGCAATCTTGAGAACAAAAAAAGGAACTGGAGGAATCAGGCTCCCTGACTTCAGACTATACTACAAAGCTACAGTTATCAAGACAGTATGGTACTGGCACAAAAACAGAAAGATAGATCAATGGAACAGGATAGAAAGCCCAGAGATAAACCCATGCACATATGGACACCTTATCTTTGATAAAGGTGGCAGGAATGTACAGTGGAAAAAGGACAGCCTCTTCAATAAATGGTGCTGGGAAAACTGGACAGGTACATGTAAAAGAATGAAATTAGAACACTCCCTAACACCATACACAAAAATAAGCTCAAAATGGATTAAAGACCTAAATATAAGGCCAGAAACTATCAAACTATTAGAGGAAAACATAGGCAGAACACTCTATGACATAAATCACAGCAAGATTCTTTCTGACCCACCCCCTAGAGTAATGGAAATAAAAACAAAAATAAACAAATGGGACCTAATGAAACTTAAAAGCTTTTGCACAGCAAAGGAAACCATAAACAAGACCAAAAGACAACCCTCAGAATGGGAGAAAATATTTGCAAATGAAGCAACTGACAAAGGATTAATCTCCAAAATTTACAAGCAGCTCATGCAGCTCAACAACAAAAAAACAAACAACCCAATCCAAAAATGGGCAGAAGACCTAAATAGACATTTCTCCAAAGAAGATATACAGACTGCCAACAAACACATGAAAGAATGCTCAACATCATTAATCATTAGAGAAATGCAAATCAAAACTACAATGAGATATCATCTCACACCAGTCAGAATGGCCATCATCAATAAATCTAGAAACAATAAATGCTGGAGAGGGTGTGGAGAAAAGGGAACCCTCTTGCACTGCTGGTGGGAATGTGAATTGGTTCAGCCACTATGGAGAACAGTATGGAGGTTCCTTAAAAAACTACAAATAGAACTACCATATGACCCAGCAATCCCACTACTGGGCATATACCCTGAGAAAACCGAAATTCAAAAAGAGTCATGTACCAAAATGTTCATCGCAGCTCTATTTACAATAGCCCGGAGATGGAAACAACCTAAGTGCCCGTCATCGGATGAATGGATAAAGAAGATGTGGCACATATATACAATGGAATATTACTCAGCCATAAAAAGAAACGAAATTGAGCTATTTGTAATGAGGTGGATAGACCTAGAGTCTGTCATACACAGTGAAGTAAGTCAGAAAGAAAAAGACAAATACAGTATGCTAACACATATATATGGAATTTAAGAAAAAAAAATGTCATGAAGAACCTAGGGGTAAGGCAGGAATAAAGACGCAGACCTCCTAGAGAACGGACTTGAGGTTATGGGGAGGGGGAAGGGTGAGCTGTGACGGGGCGAGAGAGAGTCATGGACATATACACACTAACAAACGTAGTAAGGTAGATAGCTAGGGGGAAGCAGCCGCATGGCACAGGGATATTGGCTCGGTGCTCTGTGACAGCCTGGAGGGGTGGGATAGGGAGGGTGGGAGGGAGGGAGACGCAAGAGGGAAGAGATATGGGAACATATGTATATGTATAACTGATTCACTTTGTTATAAAGCAGAAACTAACACACCATTGTAAAGTAATTATACCCCAATAAAGATGTTAAAAAAAAAAAAAAAAAAAGACAAAGTCATTCCTAAGAGTCCTAGTGAACACTGGACTACGGCTACATCATACTATGTTGTCATACATTAACACATCAATGCATTTAATGTGATCGTGCATCTTCCCTTGCAGAACATCGACTTCAGTTACATTATCCAGAAAGAACAAATGAATTTAAAAGTGAGAATAACATGATTTGACAAGGTAAATTAGCTGCCGAGATCCACCCTGCACATGGGAGTTAGCCACTGAGTTACATTTTAATGTATAATAAGTGAACTTGTTCCCTCTCTCCCTCTCTTTCCCACTCTGCCAACACACAGAAGAAGACATCATTCCTCCAGATAAACATAAATTGATTTTTTGGCTTAGAAGGAGGATCTCCTAGTAAAAGCTGTGCATTCAAGAGTATAATGAGATTGATTCCATGCTCTGCAAATAAAAACACATGGCATTTAAATTTGGCTACTTCACAGATGAGTGAATGATTAAGATGAGTACATATGTTGAAGAAGCAAGTTAACTGAGACTGTTAAAGAGAAATGCCATGACATATCGAACAACTGAAACATCATTTAGAGACGTGGCTGAACATGTAGGTTTTAATCTGCTGCTCAAGCCGTACTTCAAACCAGGCAAGGCCAAGTTCAAAAATATCAGGAGCTTGCAAATATTTCCTTTGAACATAATAATCCTCACTGTTTGATGTCATATGTAACATGAGAATATGCTGGATTATTTATTTTAAATAAAATTAATGACAAAGTGACTGGATTGTATTTCTTACATACTTCGGTAATCGGATCACCATGAACCGATTTGAGAGCTATTTTTTTTCATCATATGAATTTTGATATCTTGAGCAGCCAAAATTTGAAAAACAATGAAATCACCCATAGATATGATTAAAAACAATAATTTCCTTATAATCTACTGAACACCTCCAGTCTCCTTTCCTTTACGTATGTTGTGTTATACACAATCTATATTTATTAGTATCTATTGACTTCTTCTGCAGTAGGCACTGTGAATTAGAAACTTAAGAATTAATAAAAAGTATGGCTAAATACCAAAAAGCTACTATCTAGTGCACAAACCACACTTTATGAGCAAATATGTACTCTGCTTTATTCAGTTACATAGCAAGTGTTATTCCTTATGAGCACATACTCTTCTTAAAGAAAACAGTTTAATTACAAATGTACACATGTGCATTATAAAAATCTCAGTGAGAATTACTTTGAATATAAAGTAAACTTCATCTTTCTTTACAATACCCCACATTATAATCACCAGAGTTAACCATTGATAACTGGATTGTTTCCATTTAGCTGAACACTCACTGACACAGACCAGACCCAGACAGCTTGTTTTTTACTAATGTGATCTACCTAGGCATATATTTTGAGGCTTGGTGTTTATCAGTTAGCTTACTTTGAAGTTACTTCCAAATGTTGACTGATACAGATCTACATCAGCATTGTGTGTGTTTGTGTGTAAGACATTCTTACGCTTAAGTAACTGAAAGTAATTAAGATCTTGAGTTATATTGCCAAATTAATTTCAATTAGCACTTTTATTTTGAGATAACTGAGTCATGTGCTGTTATAAGAAATACTACAGAGAAATCCCGTATACTCATTACCGAGGTTCCCCCACTGTTACATAGTGCAGTATCACAGCTAGGATATTGACATTGGTACAATCCACCAGTCTTATACAGATATCTCAAGTTTTACTGGTACTTATTTGTATGCGTGTATGTGTGTGTACGTTTTAGTTGTATACAATTTTATCACATGCATAGGTTTGTGTATCCATCACCACAGTTAGGATACAGAGCCATTCCATCGCCGCGAGGATCCCTCATGCTGCCTTATACAACCATATCCACCACCTACCCTTTGCCTTACCTCCTTTCCTAACCCCTGGCAACCTCTAATCTGTTTGCCAGTTCAAAAACTTTGTCTTTTCAAAATGTAATCTAAATAGATTTATAAAGTACGTTACCTTTTGGATTGACTTTTTCTTTCACTCGACATAATTCTCTGGAGAGTCATACGAACTGTTGTATGTATCAATAATTTACTCTTTTTCACTGCTAAGTACTCTTCCATGCCACAGATCTATAACCATATGTTTATCCACCAACTGAAGGATATCTAGATTGTTTCCAGTTTGGGGCTGTTTTTAATAAAGCTGACATGAACATTTGTGTACAGAGGTTTGTGTTATCATACATTTGTTTTTGTCTAGGATAAATGTCCAAGGGTGCTACTGCCAGATTGTGTTGTAATTGATATATAGTTTCATAACAAATTGCCAAACTGTTTTCCAGAGTTTCTGTAACATTTCACATTCCCATAATATATGGGAGATATTCTCCCACAGTTTCTCCACATCCTCACCTTCATTTGGTGTTGTTACTGTTTATCATTTTAGTCACTTACGTAGGTATGTAGTGATATCTCACTGTATTTTAAATCTGCATCTATCTAATAGCTACTGATGTTGAATATCTTTTCATGTCCTTATTTGTCATCTGTACATTCTCTTTGGTGAAATATCTCTATACCATTTCCTCATTTTCTAATTGGATTGTTTGTTTTTTCACTGTTGAATTTTGAAAGTTCCTTATGTATTTTAGATTCCAGTCTTCTTTTGGATTTGTGGTTTAAAATTATTTTCTCCCAGTCTGTATCTTGTTTTTTTCATCCTTTTAACAGGGTCTTTTACAGGACAGAAGTTTTTTGTTTTTTTGTTTTTATTTTTGTGTTTGTTTTTGTTTTGATGTGGTCCAATTTATCAATCTTTACTTTTATGAAACACGTTTGATATCAGTCTAAGAACTTTTTGCCTGTCTGTAGATACTGAAGGTTTTTGCTTATTTATTTTAAGTTTTAAAATTTTACTTCTTATATTTAAGTCTGTAGTCCATTCTGAGTTGATTTTTATGTAAGGTAGGAGGTTTAGGTCAAGGTTTATTTTTATTGCCTATAATCAGTCACCATTGGTTGAAAAAACTGTCTTTCCTCCGTCAGATTGCTTTGCTACCTTTGTCAAAAACCAGTTGGACATCATTGAGTGACTCTAATTCTGGGCTCTATTGCTCTATGTGCGTATACCTCTGCCAATACCACACTGTCAGACTACTGTATCTATATAGTAGGCCTATATTCAGGTAGAATAATTCATCTCATTCAATTCTTTGTCTTTGTTTCTTTAATATAAATTTATTTATTTATGTCTGCATTGGGTCTTCGTTGCTGCACGCAGACTTTCTCTAGTTGCGGCGAGCGGGCTACTCTTTGTTGCAGTGAGCGGGCTTCTCATTGTGGTGGCTTCTCTTATTGCAGAGCATGGGCTCTGAGCACGTGGGCTTCAGTAATTGTGGCGCTATTAAATTTAAGAATAAGTTTGTCTACGTCTATAAAAAGCCTCACTGGGATTTGATGGAAATTATATCAAATCTCACTGATACACACAGACCTCACTAAAAATAAAAAATGCCTAAAGAGGTAAATCAGTTTGTCAAAATTGATATCTTTGCATGTTGAGTCATCCAATCCATGAACATGATATATCTCTTCATTTATTTAGGTGTCTTTTAATTTCTTTCAATCTTATAAATCTTTTGTTAGACTTATACCTAAGTATTTCATTTTTCTTGGATCAGTTGTAGATCAACAGTTTTCTGTTTTTCAAATGGTTTTGTGTTTTTTTTTAAAGTTCATCCTCTACATGATCATTGTTAGTATATAGAAATGTAATTATTTTTTGTGTTGATCTTATGTACAGTAACCTTGCCAAATTCACATAGTAGTTTTAAGAGTTTATTTTATAGAGATTTATGCTAACAAGTTAATTTTTACAGGATTATATAAATTATGTATTGACAAAGTATTTGGAAATATTCCCACATTTACTGTACCCTTTTCAGGACTAACTTCTCATGTTTTAATGCCACAATTATAGCTAAAAATCTTAAATAAATATTTTTCCGTATGTGATAATCATTTAATATTGTCACCTAGAACTCTTGTTTTCATCATTTTAGATAAATGGTAATATTTTACTTATACCATGAATATGTGACTGCTTTGACCAACAAAAGTAGTGGAAATAACAATTATCATTTTAGAAAGAAGCTTTAAAAAAATTGCCACTTTAGCCACATTCCTTTTACCTGTCTTAGGCCCTATGAAGACCTGTGTTAAAACAGAGCCCCCATCAGCTATGTCCCTCAGTGATACCATGAGCAGAGCTTCCCTGCTGCCCCATGTTCAAAATGTAACAGGAAATAAACTTGTGTTGTATTAAGATTAGATTGATACAAAAACTGGTACTGAAAGTAGGAAACTGGTCTTAACACATATCTAATGTAAATCAGTCAGGTAGAGCCTCAAAAGTTGCAGACAGGAGGTAAGCTGAGAAAGCTGTTCATCTCCTAATAGGGGATATTTCCTAGTCTCTCCTATGAATATAGCCAAGAAGGAGAATAAATTGGAAAGTATCTTTCAGAAGGTAAGACCAGGGGCTACAGAGACCACTGTGCAAAGGATTCTCAGAAAGCAGAATCAGAGCTTAACCAAGGGGTATGCCTCACCTTCAAGATAGAGGGCCCGTAGAGTGAGTTTTCAATTTTATAGAAGCATATATCTTTTTTAAAATTTTAACATCTTTATTGGAGTATAATTGCTTTACAATGGTATGTTAGTTTCTGCTGTATAACAAAGTGAATCAGCTATACATATACATATATCCCCATATTTCCTCCCTTTTGCGTCTCCCTCCCATCCTCCCTATCCCACCCCTCCAGGTGGTCACAAAGCAATGCACTGATCTCCCTGTGC
This sequence comes from Tursiops truncatus, assembly GCF_011762595.2. Taxonomy (NCBI): domain Eukaryota; kingdom Metazoa; phylum Chordata; class Mammalia; order Artiodactyla; family Delphinidae; genus Tursiops; species Tursiops truncatus. The sequence continues at coordinate 87,888,175 of NC_047043.1, read as the reverse complement.
CATGTGGCTGCTTCCCACTAGCTATATGTTTTACATTTGGTAGTGTATATATGTCCATGCCACTCTCTCACTGTGTCCCAGCTTAACCTTCCCCCTCCCCGTGTCCTCAAGTCTATTCTCTACATCTGCGTCTGCGTCTTTATTCCTGTCTTGCCCCTAGGTTCTTCAGAACATTTTTTTTTTTTAGATTCCATATATATGTGTTAGCATACGGTATTTGTTTTTCTCCTTCTGACTTACTTCACTCTGTATGACAGACTCTAAGTCCATCCACCTGACTACAAATAACTCAATTTCATTTCTTTTTATGGCTGAGTAATATTCCATTGTATATATGTGTCACATCTTCTTTATCCATTCATCTGTTGATGGGCACTTAGGTTGCTTCCATGTCCTGGCTGTTGTAAATAGTGCTGCAATGAACTGTGTGTTACATGACTCTTTTTGAATTATGCTTTTCTCAGGGTATATGCCCAGTAGTGGGATTGCTGGGTTGTATGGTAGTTCTATTTTTAGTTTTTTGAGGAACCTACATACTGTTCTCCACAGTGGCTGTATCAATTTACATTCCCACCAACGGTGCAAGAGTGTTCCCTTTTCTCCACACCCTCTCCAGCATTTATTGTTTGTAGATTTTTTGATGGTGGCCATTCTGACGGGTGTGAGGTGATACCTCATTGTAGTTTTGATTTGCATTTCTCTAATGATTAGTGGTGTTGAGCATCCTTTCATGTGTTTGTTGGCAATCTGTATATCTTCTTTGGAAAAATGTCTGTTTAGGTTTTCTGCCCATTTTTGGATTGGGTTGTTTTTTTTTTGATATTGAGCTGCATGAGCTGCTTGTAAATTTTGGAGATGAGTCCTTTGTCAGTTGTAGAGGCTTATATCTCATGTCTCCTTTATTTTTCTAAGTGAAAATACTTATTATGTATATCCTATCACTGTTTCATGATTATATATTTTGTGTGAGTAGGAGTAGATAACTTATCATTAATTTTGGAGGTTTCTGGATCAAGAAGAGATATAGCCAGTTCTTTTTATAACTACCATGAACTACAGCCCATCACTCAGGTATCCTAGACATTAATCTTGATGTTGTGACTCTGTGTGGCTTATAGGTTATTCCCTTCATAGACCAGGTGAATGTTTGTTGTTGTGTGTATATAGGAAGGAAAGGAGAGTATATAAAATATGTGGTGACGAGAAGGCAGATTTTGCTGGTCAACAGGGATGATCATAAGTATTCCAGTTTTTCTCTTTTCCAAGCACATGGTAGGATTGTACTCAACTGGCCCCCTTGATATTAAGCTTGGCTTTAGCCACTATAATAGGAGCAAAAAGTTACAAGTGTCATTTTTCAGGAAGAAATCTTAAAGCCGGTTTTGACTATGTCTCCTTTATTGATTGTGGAAGGAAAGGAGTTTTCAGCACTTGGATCCTTGAGTGACTACAATGAGAATAGACCAACTTGCCAATCCCTGTTGGGCAAGGAGCTTGTGAAAGAGAAACTTTTGGTATTTCAAACCACTGAAATCTGGGGATTGTTTGTTTCTGCAGTGTAAACCAGCCTGTGCTGACTGATACGCCACATTTTAACCAAGTGTCTTCTTTATTCTTAAATCACATAAAAAGAAAGAGTTAAATACTGTGTTAAGGTCTATACGTGTGATAGAAATTTAATGAATACCAGCTAGGAATTTTTATATATACCAGTTTTAATTTTAAATTATTTTCAAAATCTGAGAAAGAGCTACTAAGCCTAATAGGACCAGATTTTCACTGAAGAAGGACAAAGTAGCACTTCATTGCACTGAACTAGCTAGCTAATGAGCTGTAGTAAAAGTTGCATGTAAACCAGGAGAACAGAGACAAGCAATCTCATTTTAATCTCACTTATTTGCACCCATTGCAGGAAGGTCAGCTTGAAGTAGTTAGAAGTCTTAATTACTGGACCAAAAAGCAAAGGTATTTTTATTACGTTGAAGAACACATAGTGGAAATAGGCAAAAGAAACCCTTTGTTAGTGAACCTATAAACATGCTGTATAGACAGAGAAAATACCAGACTAAGCAGAGATGTTAAGTACATTGATGGTAAAATATGCTTCAAAATTCCCACAAACTGCTTATTATTTTAACAGAATGAAACTTGCACTCAAAACTTGATACTAACTTTACTACCAAGCCATGTTTGGCTGCTAAAAACACCTTATGTCTAGTTTCTGATCAAATTAGCACAGATTTTCAATGGAGCAGAAATTAAACTGTGCTCAAATTGTAATAAGGAAAAACATAGTAAGAAGGCCAAAGCGGAGAAGAATATATACTACCTTTAAAAGAGTTAAGGTTTTGAATTATCTCACTAGTTGTCCACCTGGAGGTATTTTGGAACCTGGTTAGCAAATCTGAGTATATTCTGGCAACGGAATAAAACCAATGACATTCATAATGGTATATTTATGTTTTCATATTTACTATATATTTTACTGAATCTACTTAAACGAACTATAAGTAATTAAGTGGTGTAATCATTTTTCATATTTGGTACACCTTTATTAAATCTGAATTTACTTAGAAGTGTTTGGGAAGAATTGTGAACAATTAGAGTGATGAATTTTTTTTTCTTATTGTTTGCAATTTAATTTTAGTTGTGTCATTATTAACATCCCAAATTATCAAATCATGCCATACTGCTTTAGCTTACTGTCCTTCAGTTTTCTAGCATAGTCAACTTTTTTGTTGATGAGCACTAGAAACAAATTAGCACATTTATAGAAAATAGAGAACACTTTGTCCAGCTGGCCTGCAGAGAGCATATTGGGGCTGCCCAATATGGGCTGCCCCAAACGTATGATCTCCTGCCAGGTACAGGATATAACTCCTTACACCATTTGGAATCCATAATCCACTACTGAACTACCAACCTTGGGTGGAATTCAATAACTGACTGTAGCACATCACCTGTTTTGAGGAAGATGTCAAGCTTTTGAATCTGCACGTTTTATTTTAAAGCTGAAAGCACATTATTAAGGATGAAAGATTTCTGTATATTTCTTATATATAAACATCCTGCATGTGCCTCTGGAAATTCTCAAAACTGGAGCATTTAATGGCACAGTCTTCTATGCAGCTAATAAGAGGTGATGATAGAGGTACAGTGTGGACAAAAGTCAGAAAGTTTTTCTCAGTTTCCATATGAGATCAAGAATTTGGCTCTGTAACTATAAATAGTAATATTATATTATAAACCTCAAGGTTGCTAAGGCTAGGTCTGAATTGTTACCAGCACAAAAAAGAAATGATAACATACGACGTGATAGAAGTGTTAACTAATGCTGCCATGCTAATCTTATTGCAAGTCATAAAATGTATCAAATCAACATATTGTATAACTTAAACACAAACACCACAATGGTTTTTGTCAATTATATCTCAAAAAATTTTTTTAAGAATTTGACTCAGCTTCTACAACTTTTTTTTTACTTCAGGCATGTGACCGTATCTATATAAGTGCTAAATTTGTTATTGTAAGTTTGTATGTATAGGAATGAAAATAGTGTGTAATGCTGCTTAGTGACGGATATATAAATGTTATTATAAGTTTGTATGTATAGGAATGAAAATAGTGTGTAATGCTGCTTAGTGACGGATATATAAATTTTCCTGTCTTAAAATCAGGCAGAAGGTAAAATATCCTAGATCTTTCTTAATGCATATTAAGTACCAATTTTATTCTTCCATAATATCAATAATATCTAACATTAACTGATCACTGACTATGTGCAAGGCCCTGAAACTGCGTAGATTTAAAATGTGTGAAATAAAAGGAAGTCCAGTGATGGTGTTAACAGACTTGGCATTTGAGGATTGGCTGGTGTCCTCTGCTGATTCCTGAGAAGAGCTGTAAATTCCTGCAACTTATGTTAGGTGGGCGTCAACCTTCTCCTGAGAACTTGCTGCTTCCAGAAAGCACTGTTCTCCTTCTTTTCTCATCTCTGCCCTTGGGGACAGAGGTGAAGTTTGGCGGAAAAGCCAGAGCTTCTGTGACTGCTTGAGATAGGCTGCAGCAATTTTCAGTGTGCCTTGCTTTTCCATGAAGAGAATTGTTACATCTGTATAACCAATAGAATACTACTCAGCCATAAGAAAGAAGGAAATTTTCTCATTTGCAGCAACATGGATGGACCTGCAGGGTATTATGCGATGTGAAATAAGTGAGACAGAGAAAGATACTGTAGATATCACATATATGTGGAATCTAAAAAGTAAAACAAACTAGTGAATATAATAAAAAAGAAACAGACATAAATATAGAGAACAAACTAGTGGTTACCAGTGGGGAGAGGAAACCAGGGGAGGGGCAAAATAGAGGTAAGAGATTAAGAGATACAAACCATTATGTATAAAATAAGTTAAAGGATATATTATACAACACAGGAAATATAGCCAATATTTTATAATAACTATAAACAAAGTATAACCTTTAAAGATTATGAATCACTATGTTGTATACCTGTAACTTCTATAATATTGTACATCAGCTATATATCAACTTAAGAAAACCCATGTGCTTTGACCTCCACCTACTAATTTGTCCTCATTTCATAGCACTTTTCTCCTTTATACTCCAAAAATACATACCTTCCTTCTTTCTGTGAACATGCCGAGATTGTGAGCAAAGTAGGGTTTTCGTACTAGTTGGTCCATCTGCCTGGAATGATTTTACTGCATGTATTTTCATAGATGGTGTGGCATGCGGTCTCTTAAGAAGGCTCCACCTTCTGCTAGTTTCGTGTCTTTATGTTATCCCCTCCCCTTGGATGTGGATTGGAGTTAGAATTGCTTCCAATAAATAGAATGCAGCAAAAAGTGATGGAATGCCATTCTGAGACTAGGCTTCCATTTTGATTGCAGACTTTATTTATTGCCTTCTTGGCTTACATGCTTTGAGGAAGTGAGCTGCCATATTAGAGAAACCTACACGTGGCTAGAACCTGAGGGCAGCCTCTGATTGGCTGCCAGTGAGGAAGTCAGGTCCTCAGTCCAAGAACTGGTGAGGAACTGGTGAGGAACTGAATTCTGCTAACAACCACCTGAGCTTGCAGGTTGATCCCTCCCCATTTGAGCCTTGAGGAGAGATTATAGCCCTAGTCAACACCTTGAGTCTAGGCTTGTCATGGGACAGAAAGCAGATGACCCAGCTAGGTCATGCCCAAGTTTCTGACCCACAGAAACTGTGAGATAATAAATGTATATTATTTTAAGCCACTAACTTTAGGGTTATTATTATTCAGAATAGATAACTAATATAATAGAAGAAGTTTCCTGTCATGTAGGTGTCAACCTAACTATCAAGTCATCAGAAATTCTGTCATTGACGACCCAATCTTAATGTCCCATCCTCACTAAAAAAATCACTGTTTATTTTATCACTTTTTTTTTATAGCTCATTGCTATCTTAAGGCAAAGCTACTAGTTGTCACCAAATATCTCTTCTCTCCTGCTTCCTCATTACTAGAACTTCTGGTCACATGAACGCTCATTTAAAAAACAAGCAAACAGACAGACAAAAAACATCAACAAAAAAAGCACTGTAACTTCCAGCTTTCCTTGCAGTTAGTCGTGACCATAAGAATAGGTTCTCGTTGGTGAGATTAAGTGAACCTGAATGTCCAAATCCCAACAGACATTCTTCTTCCCACCTTTTGCCACTCTCCCTAATGTGGATGAGATGGTTTAAGCTCCATATTGGACCCTGAAAATGAGGGTTACTCACGGGGATGAGAGCACAGACTGTTGAAAGTAACTTGGCCTCATTTGACTATAGTCACCAAACCAGCCCTGAAACACCTATCTAGACTTTGACATAAGAAGGACACAAACTCCCTTGTTTAAGCCACTATTATTTGGGAGTCCAGATATACCAACGCAATCCTAAATCTAAGAGATATATATTTATTAGATTTTGTTTGCTTATTATTTGATTATAGACCTTCCTCATTCTCCCTGTTACATAAATTCCATCCGTAAAAGCTCCATGATGGATGACCATTTTCTTATTTCCAGTTTTCATCGGTCCATCTCCCATGACTAGAACAGTGTTTGGCATGGAACAAACATTTGATAAACACTTGCAAAATAAATGTATATGAATGGTCATTTAGGCTGATTTAAAATTTTTGTTATTACAAAGCTGTAGCAATAAATACCCTTGTATAGACATCTTTGTGCAATGATGAGTATTTGTTCTAAGGAGGACACCAAGAGGTAGAATTGCTGGATGGAAGAATAGGTACATTTATATTTAATAGTAACTGCCAACTTGCCTTCCAGAAAAATCTCTACCAATTTATATTTTTATCCACAGTTTATCTTAGGAACTATTTTCCTATTCTTTCGCAAAGAGTGGATATTACAAATCATATTTGCTTTTGCCAGTCTGATGAATGAAATAGATCTCCTGTGATTTATATTTTGATACAAAAAGATTGCTCTTCTGCAAGCCTACTCAGATTCTTAATATGTAACATGCTTTGAGACTCTCTGTAAGGGATAGCCAATATACAATGTTTCCCAAAGTAACCGTGGCATCTTTTTTTCTTTCTTAATGAGTCTCAAGACACAAGAGTTCAGCACTCTCTCAGAAATGTTAGCTTGGACTCAAGTGGCGGCTGGGATGCAGTGTACAGTTTCTCTCTAAGCTTCCTGGAGGCTAAGATGAATATATTTGGAACTTTCCATCAAAGGAATTCACTGAGAAATGAGACAGTAGTAAGAGTTAATTATCTTTAGATTTTAATTTAGTGGAACGACCTTGAGTTCATAACTAAGCAATTACATTAAGCCGTGTGACTCTTGGTTAAGATAATGGGGTTCTCTGAGGAAGAGGAATACCTGTCTCAGCATAGATGCCAAGAGGAAAACCTTAGTCCAGTTCACTTTGTGCACTTGAAGAGTTCTGGGTGGGTTGAACAACTGACACGGCTTACCCTAGAGTGAGGGCTTTCCCAGGACTTTGATCTTTCAGTGCTGAAACTAGAAAGACCTGGGCAAACTTGGATGAGGTGGTCACTGTAGTTCAGGCTTCATATCCTGGGCTGGTTATTTTTTATATAAAGTCTTGTTTTTAGAAGAGTATTTGCTGCAGAAACACATTGCATTTTCACATACAAACTTTTTGTCTTTCATGCAGCTTGTGGTAAAACATTGCTGTTCCAGCTATCTCTTCCTGCATTAAAAACTAGCCCAAAACTTGTGGCTTAAAACAGTGACAATCTTATCGCGTCTCATGATTTTTGTGGGTCAGGAATTGGATAGAGCTTAACTGGGGAATTATTCTCTTCCAATTTGTATTAGTTTAAGGCTTTTATGAAGCAGAGGTAAAAATGAGTCTAGACATGCGTGGGATTTCTTGGGGAAATGCCTGTGAAGGATAAAGAGGAGGGAGTGGGAATAGGTAGGAAAAGACTTAGGCTGGGATGCAGGTCTGATACCTATAAAAGAGACAGAGAAGGAGAGCGGACTGGGGAGGAAGACCAAGACTGCGGTGTTAGTTTAAGAAAGGCTCAGGCAGGCTGCAAATTACCTGGTAGAAGATATGTATTGAATTCATGTCCTCCAGGAATGAAATTCCACTAGTAGACTAACTATGCTCAGTCACTGGATAATAGGAGTGTAGGAGAAGGGTGGCTTTGGAACACATGTTTCAGGAGGGGTGACTGTCAGTATATATACATATATATATATATATATATATATATATATATATATATATATATATACACACACACACACACACACACACCCTGCAGCCAGTTATCTTGACAATCTGAGCAGTACATTTTCATGGCTGTCACACAGCTGTGGGATGGGTGGATCTCAATGGCCCAAGATCGCTTGGCACACATGCTGACAGCATGAGCGGGTGTCTGGAGTATCCATTGGAGCACCTTTTCTAGAATGATAAAGGTAATGTGAATGATAATGGTAGTGTGAATTCTTATATGATGGCTCAGGGAGTGTGTTCCAGTGAACAAAGCAGAGCTGCACAGCCTTTCATTAGGTAGCCCTGGAAGATACCTAGAGTCCCTTCTGCCATATTCTTTTGGTTTAAACAGTCACCAGTCTGCCCGAGTTCAAGGGGAGGGGACATAGACTCCACTTCTCATGAGCGGAATAGCAAAACATTTGCAGCCATGTTTTAAAACAGCCACATGGCCTAAGTTCTTCTGTCTTTCAGCTGGCACACGCTCTATCCATTCTTATTATCTCTAAGAGGAAATTAATTTAACTGTTAAGGGAGCCCATTCTTTGAAATGAGATAGACATGAAATTGAATCCAAGTTCTACGACCTTAGTTTAGTTTCCCTTTGTTTTGCCATAAACTCCCAAATGAAATGGAAATAATAATAATATTTAACTCACTCCATTTTTGTGAACAGTAAATGAGATCCTGCATGTAAGGTTCCTGGCAGGCAGTAAGCACTCAATACATGTTTGCTAGTACTCGTGTATCCTTGCCATTTTTTATACTGTAACACTGCCAATTCCATTGTTTGGGGACAAATCATTTTGAGTGTGTCCTGCTGCCAGAGAAGTATCTTTGTGGGTAAAATTCATTGATTTCACCCAAGTGTTTCAGACTTTTCGATCTAGAAGGGACACATAACAATCAATTAAAGTTAGCATTCCACCAGCATTTACTGAGCAGCTCTTCTGGACTTGGCTTAGGAGTTAGGATGAGACTGCAAATGGAAGAGAAAACAAGGTACAAAGATATACATTTTGCTTTTGTAGTACTGTAAATGGATTAAAAGGCGGCACTGCAGCCCACCTCTCCCCTCCCTACAGCCCCATCCCAGAATGCCAGCAGCAGGCTGGCTGTGCTTCTCATGCCCAGGTGTGCCAGGGTTTGACTATGGCCAGTTTGTGGATGTCCCCATCAGGCTCCCTGTGGATGCAGGGACAGGAGGACCGAGCTTTGCGCTGATAGCAGCTGAGCACCTCAGATGGGGAGTTGTGCCAGCTCACACAGAAAAAGGTCTGGCTAGGCCCGGCAACCAGATGGCTGGCAGCTGGCCCAGCTGATTTTTTTCTCCATCCAGTTTCTGGGCTGAATGTTACGCTTCCCCACGGTGACCTGGGGACTGTAAATTTTGAGCCTTGTTGATGAATTTGAGAAGTACTGTGTAAATAGATCTTATGAAATGTAGTGCATTCTTAAGTCACAGACACTGTGCTAAGTGCTTTATAACATTATCTCATTTAATCTTCCCACTGCATTTCTGAGGTTGGACTATGATATGTATTCTACAGATGAGAAAGCTGAGGTTCTGCTACATGAAGGGAAAAATTAGAAAATCAGGGTTTGGCATTTTAAATGGACCCATGGCAACAAAGTGAATGTTTTCTTTCTTAATAAAATAGAATTCAATGAGTGGGGATTTTGTCCTTTACAGTTTAGGTGTAAAGAAAAGTGTATAGTAGAAACCCAATCTGATATAACTGGCACTGATACTTGATCACCCATAAAAATATCACTTAATGTGTGGGATCATACACACAAACATTTTTAATATAAAAATATAAATGTTCATTTTTTCATTAACTGCTGCAAAACCAAGGCTTTTTATTTACTGAGTATAGGTCTGCTGACAAAAGTTCCCCGCTGCCTTTTTACTCATTTAAAAAATTCTCAGGACACATTATTTAACATTTTCAGCTTTAGTTTCCTTACAGAGTGAGGTCTTTTATATTTTTATGATTGTTTGCCCCAATTATTTAAAACTACTATATACCTAATTCTACAATAATTTTTTATCAAGATGCCCTTTGTGACTTACTTTATAGAGCACACATATTTCTTCAGTTTTAAAAATATTTATTGATAAATAAAACTTAAAGCTTATCATTCAACTCAAATAAGTGGTTTGGGTAGCAAATGCAGCAACTGTTAGTAAGCACATCCCTGGGGGACCAGGAGTGCAGCTACGTCCCCGAGGGCAGTCAGAGGGGCAGGTGCCGGCTCACCTGTAACATTCATTAAACATAGAGGGTTGGAGCATAGTGGGTCTACCTCTGGCTACTTTTTACTTATCGTTAAGATCACATTTGTTTCTACTGACACATGTACTATTTGATCCACTGTTTTGGCTTTCCTTCCTCATTATGTTCCTAGGCTATCCCTTTGCTAACGATTCATTTGCTTATAGAAATGACTGGGCCATTTTTGTTCCGTTGGGTTGCTTTTCTCTTGTTGATTTGTATGATTGCTTTATATAGTCTATAGATACAGTGTCCAGTACATTGTCATTAGCTACATACAGCTGTTGAACACTTTAAATATGTCTAGTACACCTGAGGAGCTGAATTTTTCATTTTATTTAATTTTAATTCATTTAAATTAAAGTAGCTGTTTTGTGGCTGTCATACTGACCAGTAGAGATCTATACTTATTACTCTAGAATTTCCTCAAGTACAGGGCTAACTTATATGACCTGCTTCAAAAATAAATGAAGAGATTTCAGAGGTAAATTATAAGGATGCTTTAATGTTACCCTGGGAGATTTCCTCTTAGTTTGATTGAAAGAGAAGGTGTGCTGTAAGTACATGTCTGCACACAAATACATACTACTGTATAGTAAATTATTTTCTAGATAATTCTTTCTTTTGGCTTAGTTTAGCTTAACCCTCATTTATGAGTGAGCCAAGAAAGTCAGAGGGCAAATGTCTTGCCATCAGGGTATAAACTAATTCCTGTGTGCAATGACATGCAAATCAATGTAAATATCCATATTTGTACTACAGCTCATTAAATGATCTTATGATAAAGCAGAAATATGCAAAATAATGCAAATATGAAAGCAGATCGGTCAGTGATCATGTTCAAAATGTAATGATCACTGCAAAGCTACCTGGATTTAGGAAAGTCTTCAAATCATGTCTACTTTGATTTCTGAGTCTACCAGGTCAGCCTTTCCATTGCATTCAGGTATTGGAACCTTCACTGGCCTGTGAATTATATCACCCCAACTTGGAAATTATGTTTCATAGACCTTTGTGTGTCTTAATTTATAATCAGCATCTTCCAATCAGCATAGGTACAATGGACTAAAAGTTTTGAGATAGAAATAACCTATTGATATTTGTAATGTTCAAAACTGGGTATAAGGGCTTCCCTGGTGGCGCAGTGGTTGAGAGTCCGCCTGCCGATGCAGGGGACACGGGTTCATGCCCCGGTCCGGGAGGATCCCACATGCCGTGGAGCGGCTGGGCCCGTGAGCCATGGCCGCTGAGCCTGCGCGTCTGGAGCCTGTGCTCTGCAACGGGAGAGGCCACAACAGTGAGAGGCCCGCGTACCGCCAAAAAAAAAAAAAAAAAACTGGGTATAAGATCAAGCATAATATAATCAAAACATTTGGTTGAACTATTTTACTGCTGCTGTGGTATTTTAGTGTTTAGGAGGGCATTTAAAATGTCTGCTTTTAACTAAACTATTTTCAGTATACATTAATTGTAAAATACATTTCAAAATATGTTTTAGCCATGCTTTCTCCCACATTTTAATGAATACAATTTTGCTCTCTTTTTAAAATTAATTTTTATTCAAGTATAGTTGCTTTACAATGTTGTTTTAGTTTCTGCTGTACAGCAAAGTGAATCAGTTATATGTATATTTATCTCCACTCTTTTTTAGATTTCCTTTCCATTTAGGTCACCACAGATCATTGAGTAGGGTTCCCTGGGCTAAACAGTAGGTTCTCATTAGTTATCTATTTTATACATTGTAGTGTATATATGTCAATCGCAATCTCCTAATTCGCCCAACCCCCTTCTTCCCCCTTTGGTAACCATAAGTTTGTTCTCTACATCTGTGACTCTTTCTGTTTTGCCAATAAGTTTATCTGTACCATTCTTCTAGATTCCACATATAAGCGGTATTATATGATATTTGTTTTTCGTTTTCTGACTTACTTCACTCTGTTTGACAATCTCTAGGTCCATCCACATGTCTGAAAATGACACTATTTTGTTCCTTTTTATGGCTGAGTAATATTCCATTGTATATATGTACCACATCTTCTTTATCCATTCCTCTGTTGATGGACATTTAGGTCACTTCCATGGCCTGGCTATTGTAAATAGTGCTGCAATGAACATTGGGGTGCATGCATCCTTTCAAATTACCGTCTTCTCCAGTTATATGCCTAGGAGTAGGATTTCTGGGTCATATGGTAGCTCTGTTTTTAGTTTTTTAAGGAACCTCCATACTGTTCTCCAGAGTGGCTGTACCAATTTACATTCCCACCAACAGTGTAGAAGGGTTCCTTTTTCTCCACACCCTCTCCATCATTTATTGTTTGTAGATTTTTTGATGACGCCTATTCTAACCCGTGAGAGGTGATACCTCATTGTAGTTTTGATTTGCATTTCTCTAATAATTAGTGATGTTGAGCATCTTTTTATATGTTTGGTGGCCATCTGTACATCTTTTTTGGAAAATGTCTATTTAGATCTTCTCCCCATTTTTTTGATTGGGTTATTTGGGTTTTTTTTTTGATATTTGCCATCTAAATTGATTTTAATTATATTAAGGAGCAACCTCCAGATATTATTAGAGTGTCAGGGAGGGATAGGTATAAGGTGACTGTTGGCAGTTAGGAAAACTCTTTTCTATGGAAACCATAAGATTGTGTGTTGTCAACACTATTCAGTTGCTAGAGGGGTGGGTAATAATTGTAATGAATATAAAGATTAAATATTATACTTAAAGCTATTATACACTGGGCATTTTGTAGTAGGTGCAGCCTTGCATCCTGTGAAATATCCTTAATTGAGGATTACTCATTGAAAAAAATTTTTTTTTAATTTTCTTGTCCTTTTGTTGACTGGCTACTCAATTTGATGGATTTTATTCAGTTGCGTTCAGCCAATTAATATCACACAAGAGAATAAACCACTTAAATTCAGCATCTTCCCTCTTATGGAAACTTTGCAGAATAAATGTTCTTCATTGAAAAGTCAGGAATGGTAATTTCTGCATGAGAGCAGAACCATACTGTGCATTAAAGTGAAATGAAATAAAGTGCTCTACCAGGGAAACACGGAGCATTGTGGTCTGTGAGATTGATGAACATGCTGAAATTGGAATTGTGATTTAGATTTATGAATCAAATGTTCCCAGAGGAGGCGGCTTGTAGAGGAGACACTTTCCTCAAGAGATGTAAACAAGAGTTTGGATTAATTTGTCTTGACAGTCTCTTGCCACTAACAACTCCTCCTTGGCAGGAGAAACAGTTGACCTCTGCCAAGCATTTGTGTTCCTCTCTTGCACCCCTGCCTTTTATGCAAAGTAAAATGAGGCTGCTTCAATTTTATAGAGATTACTAATTCATCCAGCAGTAGAGGAACTAAAATAAAATCCACACAATTGGTTTAATATTTTAAAAAGAGCATCCTTAGGGTGCCTGAAGTCTTTGTGGATAAATTTTAGCAATCTTTTGGCAGAATCTTTTAAACTTACAGTGTTGAAATGCCCATTTCACAGATTGCAAATGTGTCTCATGGTTGAACCAAGTGCACAGAGAATTATTATGAGTATCAGATTATCTTAAAAATACTTTTCTTGGTCTTTGTTACAAGGCCTATTCACAAATATCCAAGTAGGAGTACTGTAGATTTTTATAGCTAAATAAAGATTGCAGCCCCTTTTCCACCAAATTTTACTATAATGTAATCATAAGTGTACAGTACAGTTCTACATTTATGTAAAAATTCATTAGAATTGGACAGAAACTTCTGAATTATCTGAGTCAAATTTCAACTGTTCCCTAAAGTCAATGGAAAGAAAATATTACTAATGGACAGTGAATGCCAAAGAGCAATGGCAAGAAAGAATAAACGGGCAGAAGGCGAAAACATGAATATTTAACACATTCTATAATGAGTCAGTGATAAATCTAGAATTGATTTGCACTTTCACTCTGGCATATAAGGCCCTTACCTTGCTAAAACAAAATAATACACAAAATGAAACAAAGCAACAGACAAAAATCTCATGATATTATTTTACAGAATGCTTTGGCTGCAAGTAATAGATAAACTACTCAAATGGTGTAAACAATAAATGGATGTGTTATCTTAAAATTGTGTGCTTACCTAAGTACACATGTAGGGCAATTCCAGGCATGATGCTCCATCTTTTATTCTTTGGGGTTTTTTTGAATCTCTCTTCCATCTTGTTCTGGCTTCATCTTCCAGTTGATAGCAAGATGGTCATAGCATTTCTAGGCATCACATACAGGGAGAATACCATCAAGAGTCAGGAGGGGCTTTGTGCTTCAATGAACACCCCTGTACATTTCCTATTGTGCACTGTGCAAGAATGATCCTAGTTTATGAACCTGGAATTGAAATTATTGGATTGGAGTGTATACACAATATTAATTTTCCTACATACATTCATGTTTCTTAATGTAAGAAAATTAATATGGGTCAACTTATAGTTCTACTAACAGAGAATAAGAGTTCCTGTCTCTTCCTATTCTTATCAACACTTAATATTGCGAGACTGATTAATATTCTAACATTCTCATTAAAGCTTTTATATATACCTCTCTGATTTTAGTGAAGCTGAACATCATATATGTTTACTGGAATTTTTTCAGTTCTTATCATGGCCTGTACATTGTGCTGTTTGTGATGGTCTTTTTGAATCAGAGAGTTCATGGATTTAATGATAGTCTGGTTCAATCTCCAGTATAGAATGGAATCCATTTTATATAAGCACAGGAGGTCCGTCAGCCACCATCTGTTTAAATACTACCAATTACATAATTTTTACTAGTGTCCTGTCAATATATTTTAATATTGGAGAATTCTAAACTCTAACAAATAGTTCTGTAAAGTGTTTCTATTTAGTAATCCCTAATGTTTAAAATCCCTATTTTAATTTTCATAATGCATGGTGGTAAGGTTTTTTAAGCAATTTGTTTTCTTCTTATAGTTTGAATATATTTTTAATATGCTTTCAATTTGTATACTTAATGTTCCTAATTTTAAATATGATAGCACCAAGGACTCATGTTTAGGATGTTACCATTTGTCCAAAAACAGGATTGCTACAGAAATGGCCTTTTCTCGTTGTTAGTATATCTTAGTTATGTTTCTTATAACTTCCAAATAACATATTAAAGAAAGAAACTCTTTGGTGCTTGGTTGCAACCAGACGACACCCATACATATGTTGGTGTATTGGATGGGACATTTTTAGTTATATATAACAAAGCCCACTTGAACCAATTTAAAGAAAATGAAGGAAATACTGTATTTATTTTATGTATCACATAAACACAAAATGACAGAAATGCATCATATATGAAGAAATGAACTGAAACAAAGGATTCAAATAGTGAAAGGGCATTCATTCTGTCTTTCATATATGTTCTTTTTCTTGAATCTAGTTCATTTTTCTTCCTGATAGCACACTGACATTCACTATTTCCCAGGCCATATGTTGGAAATGTAGCTTCTATGACATCCTGAGTTTTCTTGTTACTGGACCACCTACATGAAGAGAATTGAATTGGCCCTTTCCATTTTTAATCTCCCAGGGAAGATATGTCATGAGCTCATGTTGGGTTAGCTGCCCACTCCAAGTCAATAGACTGTACACAATATGGTTGAGACATATAATATAGACATGGCTGCTTTGGCTCTACCAACATGATTTGAGGGATACAAATCACATAAACTAGAATGGGATTGGGCTTGAAAATCAGTGTAACAGATGCTCACTACAGTATCCATTATATTGAGATGCTCACTACAGCTAGTGAATGTTGGGTAATATTTTATTAAACACCTACTTTGCAGTCAGCGCAGGACTTGACTTTTGGGTAAGATGACTGAACTTTGAGGCTACTTATACTTCCAGCAGTTAGGATGAAAGTATCATTTTGTAGTTTCTATTACATACCAGACAATACAGCAGACTCTTTTCGTATTATCTCATTTGACACAGCAATGCTAACCTTTTAGCACTGTGAAACTACACTGCTCAGATTGCTCTTCAAGAGAACCAGCTGCAGGGAGCATAGCTGTTTGACAGCTTCTAGCTGCCATCTCTTTGAATTTGCCTCTGTGTTGACACCAGGCAGTGCTTTCCCTGGGCTGCTTGCTCCTAGCCAAGGATTAAGCCCAATGGGGACACTAGAAGTAAGCCATTCCTGCCCTCTGCAGAATTCTTCTAGTGGGCAAGTTAGGCTTGGGTGTTCTCCCTCGGCTATAAGATCTTTTTAGTTCTGTGCTCTTGTCTGAGGCGCTTCATACCCCGTTCCCTTCCCTTTCTCCTTTCACAGGTGCCAAATCTCACCTGCAATGTGAAATTCTGCCTACTTTTTGTTCCTTCTCTTTTTAATCTTCACGAGTGTTTTCCCCAACAAATACTTTGCATATCTTACCCTGTCTTGGTGTCCATTTCCTAGAGGATTCAAACTAACACTTCCCCGTTTTACAGATAGAAAACCAATCCATAGAAAAGCTAAATAACTTTCCCAAAGTCACATACCTATTGTTAGTAAAAGGCAAGTGTCAGGATCACACATAGATCTTTCTTACATGAAAACCCAGATTTTTTCCACTTCATCATATGCTTTTTACAAGTTTTATAAGAGTGATATCATTAATTTAATGTGTGAGGCATTCAGAATAATGTATGGCATGTAAAAAGTAATGTATAAGTGTTATTATTCTTCTGATTTTTGCCTTTGTTCATGTGTTGTAAGAAATTTGGAAAGCAGCTCAGCACAGCAACTTCTAGGAAAGCTGTATGGTGGATTGTGAAAGTGGCCATACATTTTTCCTCTCCTGCATTCCCCCCACCCCCTGCAACATGATACTGTATATCTTTTCATTAAGAAGCAGATACTATTTTCTACCCTTGAATCCGCATTAGCCTTGTGACTTTCTTTCAGCAGTGAGACATTAATAAATATGATGCAACAGAGGTTTTAAAAAAAAAATTGTTCATTGGGGATTACCTTTTTGTGGCTCTGGAAACCTTTCAACAACCATGTGAACAAGTCCAGGCAAGTCTGTTGAAGGAACAAAGAACATACAGAATAGAGCAGAGAACCACTCCTAGAACGCAACCTCCCCTTGACCTAACTGCCCCCATCTTCCCTGCAGCTCACTACACATACGTACACAATATTAGTAGAGATCAGCAGGAAAACTACCTGAGTGCAACCTCAATGGCTGACTCACAGAATTAAAACCTAAATAAATGGTGTTGTTTCAAGCCAGTAAGTTTTGGAGTGGTTGGTTATGTAGCAAAATTTAACTGTTAACCAATTATAACTGCAGAAGGGAAAATATTTGTAGTGGATTCTTTTGGTTATCTATTCAATGGCTGTTCCTTCCCTCTTTCTGGTTATCATTACACTAATGGCCTTCAGGAACTAGGTACAAAAAAGCTTATGAAGCCTCTCCCTGGCACCCACTGGTTACATTTTGATTGGTGTAAGCCAGTCATGGTAATTCCATTTATTTTGCTATTGACTGGGCAGCAGATATAATACTGACAAATGAGTCATCTGGGAATTCTCTTGTTGGACATTTCCAGATACAAGGCAGAAAAATGTCACATCCTGGCTTTGAATGTTGCTTTGTGGTAATGTGATGCTTGGTGCTCTGGCAGCTACCTTGAGGGCATGAGGTGAAAGTCAAGAGAAACCGAGAAGTTGATGTGGATACCTGATACCACTGAGTCACTGAATTAATCAACCCTTGAACTGCCTGCTCAAGATTTCCTGTTATGTGAAATAATGTATTTCCTACTCTTTAAGACATATGAGTTATATTTTTCTGTAACTTTTTCTGTAACTTGATGGCATCCAATTTAATACAGTGGTTAAATTTAAGCTTCTTAGAAATTCAATAGAAACTTTTGAAATGAACACATGAATATTCATGCCAGGAGACAAAATCTAACCACTAATAAACTTCACCTTTCAGAGTTTCTATTCCCTTCTTCCTCCTCTTCTCTAAACCTACACAGAGCTTTATAAAAAAACTAAACAAGAAAAGCAGCGCTTCAGTTTCACACCAAGAGAATGTTCTCCAATTTTCCGAAGTATTGCTGAATATTTCCATTTTAAAAACACAGCTGATTCCTTTAAAATGAACTTACTTAAACCAGAGAGTTATGTGCCACAAACTTAGAATAGAGCCTAACATAATATGTTTGATCTTTGAGAGGGTGATCCGATCCCTTCAGAGAAGGTCAGAAATCATGGCCTAAAAATACCATTTTCATAATTGCTCATGAGATTATCCATCTAGGTAAGGAAATAAAATGTGTTTTTTATTTCTGGTGTAAAACAGTGTCCACTAGGACCCACTGTTGCCTCATAACTCTCCAATAAAATCCCTTGTTTCTAAAGTGTGTTCATAAATTGTCCCTGCCAAATGCAGAATGTCTCATCGGGCTTTCTCAAAACAAGCATGCATGTTGCTCTTTCCTTATTTCAGTGCAACCCAGAAATTGTCTTGCTGTAAGATGGAAAAGAATGATGTTGGAAAGCAGCTAACATAAGAGTAAGTTTGATAACTGGCAACATTATAATGTCTGATGAGAGCGCTACAGTTGAAGCCTGCCAATTATTCACCTCTCCAAAGGGTAAATGATTTCCAAAATGGCATGCATCCACCCGGGTAGGGTATCCAGGGTGTTGCAGGAATGTTTCTAAACTGTGATTTGAAGGGTGACGGTCTGGAAGCAATGTTAATGGAGCTTTGTGCCTGGCAAACACTGACAAGAGGCATTTAGACACCCTACATTTCCTCCTTGGGAATGACAGCATCAATTATGGATTCCTCAGGTAATTTCATCTGGCAGTAGAGATGCAGGCAGTGGGAGAGGATGCTGACTCATAAGGGAGACTGCTTATCAGTCCATCAGCAAATAATCTTTGGTGCCTGCAGTATGCCAGCACAGTAGGGTCTGAGTCTTTATGATCAGAACTCCTGCCAAAGATAAGTGGGTCATGGAGGGCAAAGGATATGATGAGGATAGACTGGGGTCTCTTCCACATAACCATTGGTACCCATGGTGTCACCAAATACCTTTAAGGACAAAGACTTAAGTTTGGATATACTCTTTTAAATTTAGTAAATTAAATTAAACCTAGGTGCTTTTATGCAATGATGCAAAGGTTACCATGGTCTCAACCCTCAGAAAATTAGAAAATCTGAGAAATGTCCCTTATGGCAAAATCACAAATCATGTTGGTCTTGCTGCCTGTAATGTTCTCAACAGTTAGTACATTTTACCATCCACTTCCAAACCTCCAACCACATCTCCCAGGACTAAATCCATGCCATATTTTTCAGCTTTACGTCTCACTCCTTAAACATACATGCACGTACATACACACATACTCCTCTCCTCCAAGCTTCTTCCTTAACTCTTGTAATTTGCCATTTTCCTGCTCTTTTCTCAGTTTGGAATAAGCTTCCTTTCTTTCCCCCTGTCTACTTATACCTCCTCTTCCTTTTCTTTCTATAAGAAATACAATTTCATCTACAAATCCTGTATTTATTTCTCTGAATTTATTTCCTAGCATTTACTAAGATACATATTGATGCAGACCTTTTACCTAGAACAAAATAGATGCTTAATAAACATTAGCTATTTTTGGTTTCTTTTATCTTCCACATTTTGTATCATGCATTCCTTTTTTTTTCCTTTAGAGCTTAAAGGTCCATTTACTTTTGATTTTGTACAGAAATGCTTCCCTTATCATTCTTTTTTTTTTTAAATTGGAGTATGGTTGCTTTACAATGTTATGTTAGCCTCCATTGCACAACAAAATGAATCAGCCATACACATACAGGTATCCCCTCCCTTTGTATCATGCATTCTTAGTTATGTAGCTTTCCTGTATACCACGGAAGATTGTCTTCAAAGATGGCTGCCAGCACCTCTCATTCCTGAATGCCCGACTATTTCCTCCATCAAGTGGTAAGGTCTGTTTCCCCTCCCGTCACATCCTTGGTGGGCCCAGGATCAATTACCTTGATCAACAGAATGTGGCTGCAGAAGTGTTGTGAGACTTCTAGGCCTATGGTGGAAACTTTGACTTTTATCCTCTTGAGACCCATCTACCATGTGAAGGGTTTGGAGGGTTATTGTAGGCATGAAAAGAGAGAGAGAGAGAGAAAGTCCACACCAGCCACTCCAGCCACTGCAGCTGAAACACGTGACGTGTGAGTGAACCATCTTAGGTGCTCCAGCTGCAGCCGAGCTTTTAGCTAAATGAAGCTGCATAAGTAACTCAAGTCAACTCTGTCTCTGCACAGATGATCCACACCCCACAAACCTGGCGCAAATCGTGTACTTGCGAGCCAACAAATGGTAATTGCTTCTTAAAGCCCCTCTAAGTTCTGGGGTGGCTAGATATACAGCAATACAGATAATTAAGATATCTACAATGTACAAAATGCAAACACTGAGGGACAGCAGCATGCCTTCCACATTTGTAAAACCCCTAATGCCTAGATCAACATCATGCCAATAGTCGTCATTAAGTTCACATCTTAAAATGAACAAAAAATGCTCCTTGGCTACATACAGCTCCTGCTTACCCTGTGTCATTTAGGTGATCTCTTTAAAACCGAATGATTGCACTGCAGATATCCTTGGCACTTCTGCTTAGCTGGCATCTCCCTTGTACACTGGCAAAATTTGCTCTGAAATGCATATTTTCTAACCTGATTTCAAGCCCAGTGTTCATCATTCTGTCCCAAGGGTGTTCTTCTGGATACCTTTTTGTGTGCTGATCCAAAAATGTGGCCTCATCTGCTTCAGTCTTTTGCATTTCAAAGGAAATATGAAATTATCCATAGCTATGGACAAACACTCTTTCAACAATCAGAAAATGAAGAGATATGGAAATCACTTTCCCTACACCTCCCCTGCCCACATGACATAGCACGTTCCAGTCTTGGTGGCATTAACCACTTCCAGCTGATGTTGAGGGTTCTTCCAGATGTATGAGCTCTTCCTTGGCACTCTCAGGTTTTCTTGATCTTTACTATGTTGTGAAATTTTGAAATGCTAAAACAGATGTTTCACTGGTTTGATGTTCCCTTCCTCTGGTTGTGTAACCCCTGTGAAAATACCCCGCACATCTAATTGCCAGCAAAACTCAGGTTTGCATCAAAGTGTCAGTGGTGGGGCTTCCCTCGTGGCGCAGTGGTTGAGAGTCCGCCTGCCGATGGGTTTGTGCCCCGGTACGGGAAGATCCCACATGCCGCGGAGCGGCTGGGCCCGTGAGCCATGGCCGCTGAGCCTGCGCGTCCGGAGCCTGTGCTCCGCAACGGGAGAGGCCACAACAGTGAGAGGCCCGCGTACCGCAAAAAAAAAAAAAAAATGTCAATGGTGATGGCTAGCATTAGCTTTGACGCGAGTTGTCCACTTTGTCATGTCCACATGACATGATGATTAGTTTTTAATATGAAAGAGATCATTTTGCATCAAGATAATACCATCTATGGAACTTGGATTTCCAGTGCCTTGGACTAAACTTCCACTTCCAGTTGTCCATTTTGTTGAGGCTGGTAGAAGACACATCCACTATTGGCTACTTTGCAACAATTTTGTCTTATTTTTACTCTGTTACTAGAGTCATACTCTATCACTTTCTTTTAAAGCACCTTTTTAGACTGGAATCCTAATGCTAGATAAATCAGTTGAGTCATGTATGAAGGAACAAAATCTGTTTCATCTTCATTAAGTTGTCAATAATCCTAAAGCATTTGTTGTTTACAAGCACTGCAAACTTGACATCTTTCTAGATTATTGTTCTGAATTAGTATTTATATATGAACAAAACATGCTTCTTAAAATATTTTTATTCATTAATAGTCCAGTGATCTGTTTATCATTGGGGAGGATTTTACCAAAACCCATCTTCAAATTTGCTCATTTAAATCTAACTTGCATACTAAGGCTAACATATTTGGATCAAGTATTAATAAAAAGCAATCATGGTGATAAGTACTCAAGTATTTGAAACTGTGAATTTGATGTTTTCAACATTCGGTAATTCAAAGATTTTGCTATCTGTATTAAAATTTTATTTCCCTGCTCTCTCACTTTCCTATTATCAGATGTTTGTGCTCCTTTAGTAAGTGTTACTTGGTTCAAATGGTGAAGTCTGTGCTGGATGTATATTTTCATTGATATAATAAGAATGGCTTTAATCAACCCTCAACACAGAGGAGAGGTTTAAAGGAAATCCTTTAAATAATGAGCATCTAGATATAATCAGCTGTCATTCTCAAGAAGACTCCATTGCCAATTCACACTTCTCATTCTTTGCGTCTAGATCAATGGCTCAAAAATTTATTCTGGAGGACCTTAGAGGTGGTGGAGGAGTAAGATGTGGAGATCACCTTCCTCCCCACACATACATTAAAAGTACATCTACACGTGGAACAACTCCTACAGAACACTTACTGAACTCTGGCAGAAGACCTCAGACCTCCCAAAACGCAAGAAACTCCTCACGTACATGGCCATGTGGCTGACAGGGTCTTGGTGCCCTGGCTGGGTGTCAGGCCTGAGCCTCTGAGGTGGGAGAGCTGAGTTCAGGACACTGGACCACCAGAGACCTCCCAGCCGCATGTAACATCAATTGACGAGAGCTCTCCCAGAGATCTCCGTCTCAATGCTAAGACCCAGCTCCACTCAACGACCAACAAGCTCCAGTGCTGGACACCCTATGCCAAACAACTAGAAAGACAGGAACACAACCCCATCCATTAGCGGAGAGGCTGCCTAAAATCATAATAAGTTAACAGACATCCCAAAATACACTACCAGATGCAGTCCTGCCCACCAGAAAGACAAGATCCAGCCTCATCCACCAGAACACAGGCACCAGTCCCCTCCACCAGGAAGCCTACACAACTCACTGAACCAACCTTACCCACTGGGGGCAGACACCAAAAACAACAGGAACTACAAACCTGCAGCCTGCGAAAAGGAGACGCCAAACACAGTAAGGTAAGCAAAATGAGAAGACAGAGAAACACAGCAGATGAAGGAGTAAGGTAAAAACCAAACAGACCAAATAAATGAAGAGGAAATAGGCAGTCTACCTGAAAAAGAATTCAGAGTAATGATAGTAAAGATGATCTGAAATCTTGGAAATAGAATGGAGAAAATACAAGAAGAATCTTGTATTTAAATATTTAAAGAATCTGTTCTCTTTCCCTATAATCCTGACCTTTCTCTTCATCCCTTTTTTCAATGAGTTTATTTAAAATCAAATGCCTCTTTTTTTCCTTCCAAAGTACAGAAAAATATTACCTCTCCTCAGTTCCAGTTGTAACCTGCTGAAATAAGATGAACCCATGCTCTAATGACAGCTAAACTTTGAGAGAAAGTGAGAGGACATGAACAAAAGGACGGTTAATGGACCAAGGAACTGTGGCTTGGCATAATGATGGGGTTCTGAAGAGACTGGGAGGGATTTAGAAGCTTGCCCGTGTGCTAGTCAATGAAAGAGTATATTCTTGTCCACATACATCCATAACCTTTCTAAGAAGGCAGCAGTCTACTGCTTCCATGGCACAGTTGATTGAAAAAGTAGTTGTCACTCACCCCTTTCAAAAAGAGTTATTTGAGAATCCAGGAGCAGAGTTGACTATGAGCTTGGCTGCTGTAACTGAAAGCTCATGTCCATGCAGGTCTTGGGGCTACCATTTTAGGGAATAGAAGATTAGAGTGAGAGGAAGAAAAAAGAAGAGAAAGTGAAAACTGAGCAAATGTCTGGAGAAGGACAGACATGCAATGTCACTGTGGCAGAAATAGAGACATTTTTGGACGTAAACGCTGCCTGCATTTCTGCCTTTCATAAGAATGGTTGTCGAGGTACTCTTGAACTCCTTCCTGTGTATGGACATCCTTTCAAAATCTCCCCTTTATTCTGAGGTTCTTTGGTCAGGTCTTTGTTCCTTGAAATTTCTTGATGGGTACAGTATTTTGAAGAAAATAAGCGTAAAGAACAACAACACAGAAGAAAACTCATGGAATTGATGGGAGAAGCTACCCAGAAAGAAGTAAAAGTATGGATGTATTAGTCACACACATGAAACAATGAAGGGGAGGAAAACTTTATTTGGAGGCTGAAATGCACAAAATGGAGTCAAAACAGGTGTGGACATACTTCAAGCGAAATGAGAAAGGTTAACAGGGTGGGTCCAAACAATTTAGGATGGAGACAAGGTATTGTAAAGAAAATGCCAAAAAAGGTTAAGTTTTCATATATCTCCTCTCTGACTGAATCTTCAGTTCCAACATCCCTACACCTCCTTTCTTCTACAAAAATCACTGAAAAAATTTACATTTCTTTTTTTGCAACATGCTTTGTATTAACCTTTTCTAATTAAAATTTGAACCTTTCTTTTATTTATGAGGTACTTAAAATGTTATTGTTACTCTGAGCACTGTTTCCCTTCTTTAATAATTTGCAAATAGCATAATTCCTTAACAATATTTTTATGGAAGGGTCAGTGAGGCCACAAAACACATTTAGCTGACAATACTTGGAGTTTCTGTGTTTGAAAACATGTTCAGCTATTTCCATCTATTTCTTGTTTATTTGGAACTTGTGAACTGTAAATTTCACTTTTTATTTATTAAGTTATTTATTTGGCTTTCCCCTGGGTCATAATTGAGACTCACGAAGGACTCACTCACTACTTAATTTGGTTATGATTCCTATCAGAAATGACCCTGGGAGGTTTGAATACGGAAAAATAGTGTCCTCGTTTGGAGATTTAGCTTTAGTATAAATCTAAAGGTCCTGGTGCAGAAGACTCACACTGCTTTGGAAAGGAGATGCTTTATGGTGCTTTGAAACATAGAGTCCATTAATAGAAACCAGCAACTAGCAGCCCTCAACACTAACACCATATGTAGACTGGGCCGACACTCAGCTAACTTTCCCACAAGCCCTGCAGCAGCCAGGTGTTCAGATTCCCTTTGCCTCAGTGGTTCTCCAGGTGGCCCAAGCCTGAGTTGCCTGGAGAGCTTTTTCAGACAACATATGATGTATATCTGTATGTATGTGTGGGTGCACGTTTGTCACTACACACTTATAAACATATACATAATACATGCACAGATTCACCTCCATGGACGAGAATTCTTCAGTAGCTTGTGCTGGTCACATGTCTGTTTGCTCTCAAGTCCATTCCTTACTAAGGGAGGGTAGGGGAGTGGAGAAAGCAGGGTATGTCTGCTCAGTCCCTCCTACTTGCTTCTGCGGCAGATCGAGCCACAGGGGAAACTCCACCATAAGCTCTTGCTCCCACAGGGTGGCTGTTCTTACAGGTTCTCAGCTCCAAAGGGACAGCAGGTCCATGGCCACCTGGAATTTTCTGAGCTGCTTCACAGAGCAGTTTCTGTTTTCCTGGATGGCCTCCAGTGACTCACACACTCTCATGTATGCATACATATTCGATAATATTATGGTTGTTATTACAGTTGCAGCAGCTGGACACTTTCATAGTGCTTCCTTTGCAGGGCACTCTTCTAAGCTATTAAGTCGTTTAATCCTTATCACAACCTGTGAGGTAAGATCTAGTATTATCATTTCCTTTCTGTAGGGGAGGCAACTGAGACCTGGAGAGGTTAAGTGACTTGCCTGTGGTCACACAGCTAGAAAGTGCAATATGAACGTGACAGTCTGGCTCCACACATGTCCTCTCAATGGCGTGCCCGTATGGTGGAGAGCCCAGACCCTCCATGGCTACACACGCTGCCTTTCCATGCAAGCACGTACAGGCGTGTGCAGCTCATCTCCATTTCCTCCACGTGAAGGTATAAACGTAGTTGTAGAAATCTGATTTAGCATGTGAGGGTGTAACCCAAGTAAAAATATGATCGGAAAGTCTTCCAGATGAGTTACATTTACAATCCTATTTAGAAGTTATTACTTTAATTGTTACCTGCTGTGGCTCTCGTCTAATTGTAAGGCAGAATTGGGCAAACCTTCCCAGAGGTGAGAGGTTTTTTTTTAAAAAACTCATCCTTTTTCTTTTTTCCTGTTTTAGCCAGAGGCCAGCATGGTGTAGATTTGTTTTTAATATCAAAGGATCTTTCTAGATTCCCATAGTCCCTCCCCCTGCATTGCCCCATTTTGGTCTTTTACTATGAAAAACACACGCACCTGCATCTTGCCTCATCTATCTAACCCGAGTGAGTTGTTACAGCCCCCCTTGGCAAGTAAGGGCTGCAACGTTGTCTGCTTTAAATACTATACACTTAAAAATTGAAATCTATCTTAATGTAGAATTGATTAATGGGTGGATCCAGACCTTTAAGGCTAACCCCATACCTCATGGGTATCTTGAAAGCAGGGGTGATTTGAGGCATCTGCTATTTTTGTAACCTCATTAGTGATGAAGGGGCTCAGGACAAGAAAATGAATCTCAGTGTTTTCCTGAAGGGGGGATTGTTCTGGTAATACAGGGAGGAAACAGAAAATGTAGGCGAAGTATGTCCTCTGTATACTTAGAGAAACTGCTAGTGCATGACGTCAGGAAAATACTGCCTCCTACGTTTTTTATCTGAGGCCAACAGACTTGATTCTAGCTTCTCCGCAGTATTTAGGAATCCCCAGCTGGAATGTCCAGCTATAAGGTGGGGGGAGTGTGACTTGGAGTCTGTTCTAATGACAGGAAACATTTTTTATTATGATAAGAAAATAACATCAAAGTAAAATCACATTCTGTTGACACAATAAAGTAGATTCTTCTTCCACTTTCCTCTCCAGTCAGGCACAGTTTTCTCAGCTCTAAAATTGGGGTAATAATAATGCTACCGTCATTGATTGTTGGGGGGAATGAATGAGTTCATAGCTGTATAGCACTCAGAGTACTACCAGCTTCCAGATGCTGAGTAAATGTTAGTACTAGTATCATAACTGGTAATGAGTAATATAATTTCTGATCAAAGGGCTCAATCAAAAAAATTGACGTTTGAATTGTGTGTTATTTATGGATGGCTTAAGAGTTTAAT
Organism: Tursiops truncatus; assembly: GCF_011762595.2. Taxonomy (NCBI): domain Eukaryota; kingdom Metazoa; phylum Chordata; class Mammalia; order Artiodactyla; family Delphinidae; genus Tursiops; species Tursiops truncatus. The sequence continues at coordinate 87,861,082 of NC_047043.1, read as the reverse complement.
ATAGCACTTTGACACCCATTTTTTTTTCTTTCTGAAACTAGAAATTATATCCAGTTTCTACTGTGACATAATGGAATACCAGGACACCATTATAATATTTTGTATTTGAGAAATTTAAGCTAGAGACTTTCTTGAGGAGGCAGAGTTACCAAACGCATAGTCAGGACTCAAACTCAGGTCTTCTGACAAATAGCTATAAACCAAGACAAACTATGATAAGGCCTAAATAATGGAGGGATATGTTCTATGATGCTTCAGATGAAGAAGGGGAGATATTTTATTGGAAGCTGGGATAAGGAAAGGGTGTCTGCTTGAAATTCTGTTCATTTGCTTATATTCTGCCTGGATGTTTCCATAGATTGCACTGAGTTAGTCAGCCTTACTGTTTGGGGGTCCCAAATGACCATAGGAGTTGGCCCTAGAGCCATTTCTTCCTAATCCACTTAGAATTGCCCTCATCCTTTTCACTTACATAATAAATCAGGCTTAAGCCTTGCCCTCTGCTTGAAAGGTGGCTGGGAATGAGTTCTAGTTCAGAATAAGACTAACTCACTGCACATGGGCCACCCAGTTGTGATCCTCTCTGCCGTGGCTGCCAAACCAATTCTGGGTGTAAGTCAGGGTATAAGTTACTGGCCCGAAAAACCTAGATCCACCAAATTTTATTTTATTGAAATCCATCTGCCCTCTCTTTGCTACTCTTTGCCCTGTGTCAGAGGCAGACGGGCTAAAAGTGCTTGGGCAATTTTTGGGCAATTTGGGATTATTGTTTCCCTGGCTGTCTTTTGCCAGTAAAGGCTAGTCCTTCATGCTCCATGCTGAGAAGAGTTCTGTGATCACTCCCATTAATAAAATGGTATATACAGACTTGCTAATTCAAAATGAACATCACAGAACTAGGACCAGGGTGAGGTGAGTGAGGCCCTCATCTCGGGCCTGAAACTTAAGCAGGTGCCCCAAAATGCAGTAATCAAAATAAATAATATTTAATGGAATATTAATTTGAAATCAATTTTAATGCAAAAAATCCATGATAGATGCTATATCGAAATTGCAAATGAATATGGAATGCAGTACTGCATTTCACAGCCCTTCCTCATTCACCTCACAGCCTGCAGCCTATAGTTTACTGATTCTTTTTTTATTATTGCATTAAAATATTTCTCTTGATTCCTGAGTTTTTTTGGTACCTGTTAAAATTTCGCTCCAGTAGCACATGCCTCAGTTTCCTTACCCTGGTCCAAATTAGGTTCTTAGTAATCTTGCAGTAGATATGCCTAGATAACTAGCTCCAACCCACTGCACATTTTTCATAACTTCTCACAAAACTCGAGTTCCAGAAAAGCCCTGGTGTGGAAAATTCCAGAGAATAGAGAATAATGGTGCCTATTCATTTCATGCTCTTGACAACCAAATGAAGTGGGCACTTTTATTATGACCCCACTTAATGGATGAGAAAGATGGAGCAATAGTGGTTACATCATTTGCCCTGGCTAAGAGAGTAAGGGACAAAGCTGGGTTTCAGACTCGGACGGACTGACTAGAGTATCAGGCGGCAGAAATGAGAGCCCATGTGGTCCCAGAAAGAGAGAGTAAGAGCCATGGGATGTGGGAAGGATGTTTCCTACGGGCGTTCTGGTTCCTAGTTCTATACTATGTGAGGCCGGCTACCCTCCTGCCCTTGGATTCCATGAGACTTTTCTGTATCCTTTAAAGAAATTTCCATCATAAATTTGTGTTAGCAGAGGTAAATTTCTGCCTGCCCCCAGGAGTCTTCAGTAAAAGAATAACTGGGTGAAGTTTGGTTCTTCCAAAACTCTACGCTGACAATAGCCATCTCAGTTTTTCACTTGGATAACTCCATTAGTTTTCATCATTTCAACAGTTATTCCATTTTCATTAAATGTTTACAACTTTGTCAGTAGGCAGTTTTATCATTATTTTTCATTCTTAAAATAAGTGTTTATAGAAGTACACACATATCGTCCTTTTTTTCTCAGCTGGATTGTACTTATGTTGCACTAGCTTTCTGCCCATGGCATCCAGTTGTGTTGCGTACACAGGTGTCACACAATAAACATTTTAGAAAGTACAAAATCCGTCTTTTGACTGTTTTTATTTGTACTGAGATACAAGGACAAACATCATCTCCAACACTTTTAATATGCAACCATATAAGCATAAAACGATGTTCGCTTTCTGTGCTGTTAACCCTGGAATAAACAAGTCTGAATTATGAGATGCTGTAATTCCTTAGAGAGTCACCGATGACAACAGAAAACATGAGTGCAAAGCTCAGATGGTTTGTGGGTTGACCAGAAACTCAGTTCGAAATTATGGCTCAATAATTCATCTTTCTCCTATGAAGTTGTTTTAATTTGATATCCTACCTAGATCAGAGTACCTAGCACATAGTATGCAGACAAAATCAAACAGGGCCTAGAAAAATATTAAGTATTCATAAATCCATTATAACTGAGTAGTCTGGGAAATTATTTTATTTTCTTCACCTGTGCAATAGTATGTGAGTCCGAGTTCATTGTGGACCGCATTCCTGAAGTTGTGTTTTGGAGCAAGTGATGGATATGTCCTAAAAATACCAATGACGTTTCCGACCCACTTTGTGAATTTCCATATCCTCAAGGTTTGCCAAGTCCGAAATAAGCATATTGAAGCCCAGCTGGCAAAAAAACCTGATCTTAGGAAGAATTACTGGTGATTCTAATGCAGATCCTAACGGCTAGAAATCATTGAATGGCCACTGCTTGAAAAAATAGTTAAAATTACTGTACTGAGTCAGAGCCTATGAAGAAGTCTGTTTTCTCTCTATTCATGCAAAATTCCAGGAAAAATCTTAGCTGTCCCTCTGTGATATCACGCTTAAAGGTTCAGAAATATATCCTTCTAAAATCTAGCATACCTCCATTAAATTTCTGGGCCTCAGTTTTTTCCTCTGTAAATTGGCAATGACAGTATCAATTTTGAAAGAGTATTGTGAGGATTTAATCAGTTAATATATAAGGGTGTATTGACTGTGTTATGAATGTACAGTGTTGCTGTTTTTATTATTTGTTATGATTTTACTCTTAGAGTTTATTTCCCTGTCATTAATTTAACTAAATCTTCTCTGAAACTGTATTATGAAACTCTGCTTAACATCTCTGGGGTTAACCAAGGTATCCTCAGGTTTATTACTTGCTATATAAGGAGGACTTTGTTCGAAAATCAACCGTTCAAGTTACAGAAGGTACATTTTACTCACTGTGTGCTACTGTCTGGCTAAAAATGGGCTTTGTTTTCCTTTATCAACATTTTGTCATGACTGGGATTTCCTCGGTCATGGTACAGTTGTGTGTCCCTCTAGAAATACTTTTTCTTTGGCTTGATTACTGCAGCCCTTACTTTTTATTTGACTGTGACTTTTCCTTCCAATTCAAATGTGAGCATCAATCACCTATTTGGAAAGCTGTTTTGCAACATCTTGCCATCTAACTAAGGATTACTGTCTTTTTTTTCACTCTGCACTCATCTGACCTTCCAACTAGAATCTAAGTTCCTTGATAACTGCCCTATTTCATTCAATTTTGTAACCCTTAGCATAGGTCAATGCCCAGATTGTATTATGTTTTAAATGAATGAATGAAAAAAATGTGTGAGATATGTAAAAAAAAAAAAAAAAGTACCAGAGTGCTTAATTTTCACAGTCCCTTGGCTACTCCCTTATTTAAAATAGAACATTTTGGGGGACTTCCCTGGCAGTCCAGTGCAGATTTGCCTTGCAATGCAGGGGACACCGGTTTGATCCCTGGTTGGGGAACTAAGATCCCACATGTCACAGGGCAATTAAGCCCATGCGCCGCAAGGAAAGATCCTGTGTGCCACAACTAAGACCCGACGCAGCTAACAAATAAATAAATATTAAAAATAAAATAAAATAGAACAATTTGGAAGATTCTGTTATGCAGACACTTTTCACTTAGTGGCTCTGTTTACCGAATGGGATCCTGATTGCCTAAAAAAAAAATGAATGTAAAAGCCAGAGGTGCCAATGGGATTCTAGGCACTAGGAGAATCTGACTTAACCCTGTTATCAATAATAACAGCAACTACAGGAACGAAGCACAAAAAAAAAAAAATTTAATATTGTCAATTTCTAAAATAAAATAAGCAGATGACAGAAGCCTTCTAGGTGTTTATCAATTCTGTTTTGTTGTAATGAATTCGGATATGTTTCAAGTGGACATGTTCAGCAATTATTAGATATTGGCTAAATGTTAGAATGACAGATAGCATGTGGACGAGCTTGAGATACATTCTTATGTCAACCAGTAACTGTTCAATTTATGTGAAACTGTAGAAAAGTTTCGTTCACGTTAGGGAGCTCTATCAAAACAAAAACATAATGTGAAATTTCAGAGTTTGTGATGCACAAATATTTTTCTAGCGTCTCTCTTACGAACTTCTCTTAGATGAAGATTGTTTTTCCTAAAACAAATTCAAAACACAAAGGCTGTATTCACTGGAAATGTTGGTGCTCTGTGTAATGAACAATGTCATGTTTGACACTAACAAGCTGGAGCAGCTTTGTATTTATTTCTAATCTAATTTGTTGTGTTTGCATAGACATAACTTATGCAAAAATTATATAATTAGAATGCTAAAATTGTGCCAGCTATATTTAATACTAGTGTTTTATGATCATACTTCTTTTTTTTTTTTTTTTGTGGCATGCGGGCCTCTCACTGTTGTGGCCTCTCCCGTTGCGGAGCACAGGGTCCAGACGCGCAGACCCAGCGGCCATGGCTCATGGGCCCAGCCGCTCCGCGGCATGTGGGATTCTCCCGGACTGGGGCACGAACCCATGTCGCCTGCATCGGCAGGCAGACTCTCAACCACTGCGCCACCCGGGAAGCCCTATGATCATACTTCTTAATCAGTTATGAGTTTACCAAAATATGAAAAGAACCAAAAGCATCATCTTCTTTCTTGATGTACTTTGGGCATGTGTCTATGATATTAATCACCTGAGACGTCATGTACCAAAGTCTAAAAAATGACTGCCAATTTTCTAAGATTTAAAAAACTGAAATTTCCAGAGGTGATAACTTGGTTTACAGCATAATTTGTCATTCTGTGTACCTAATTGTAGTTTTTACTTATTTCTCATATTATCTAATAGTTGGCAAATGACAACTAGAAGTCATTTGGCATTTTTTTTTTAAATTGTATGATATTTATAACCCACCTTAAGATAGATGGAAGACACTTCTGGATAGTCTTTTATCTACTCACTCAGTTGATCTGAAGAATATTTTTTCTTCTGTATATATAGTCTATTACTTAGTGATTCCAGAGGAATGTTATGCACTGTATTTTTAAAGTTTGTGTATTTAAATTAGGAAATGGCCAAGTTACTGCCTTTATTATCTAATTTTTATAGTTAATAACATCCAATAGATATGATGGACCACCAATGTTCAAGAAAGCACTCAAAAGTGGAGTATCAAATCTAGAATAAGGGAATTTGTGCTTCTTCATTAATCATAATCATAATTGAACTAGCTTGACAGATCAGGAATTGAGTTTAATTGTAAAATTTAGGAGCATGGAAGTCAGCTTTGAATATTTTCCAAACATCCCCAAGACCATAGATTTGTAGAATGGAAATGCTGTTCCTTTTGAACTCCAGTCATGCTTATCTTTAAGAAAAAAACCATCCCAGTCATTTAGAACCTGAAACAACTTCCAGTGGGAAATTTCGTAACTACAGCACAAGCCTAATCAGCAAATCCCCAGCCACGAATAAATAGTTCTGGTGTAACACCTTGAAAATGAAACCATCACCCAGAACATTTTATTTCCCATTGTCCATTTGCAGTCTCATTCCAGTCAAAGTTACAAGATTTGGTTGTGCACATTTTTAGAGTCTAGGAAGGTATTTACATGTTCTGTAGTTCATTGTAGTAGAACATTTTTGTGTTTGTCTAAAAATTATGTACACGATCTTTAAGACCATTTTGGAAAGAGCAGGAACCTCAAACACACATGTATTTTTCATTACTTTCCAGCTGCTATTTCTTAGATTGTCAGAAATGGGAAAATAACCTGAAGACTATCATTCTGCGATTTGCTGAACGGGAAGATGGGGTTGCCACCAAATCCCTAATTGAGACCAAATTAGAATAAATGCTTGTTACGCTCTCCAGCCTAATTGTGGATGGTGTGTACTTGACATTCACTAAGATATAAATTAAAATAAAAAGAGCATTTTCAGAGTCATTGGAGAAGCTTTGCATTAATGATGGCCTCCCTTGTACTGCTAAAGGTTTGCATTATTCATAATGTCATTATCAGGACTATTCAGTGCTGAATGATTTGTGCACCCAGAAATTGTATGGCCTGAGCAGACAAATAATATCTGTAGTTTGTATTTATTCTTATGACTGCTTAACCGGGTATGGCTTCTTTTATCTCTGTTGTGAGCTTACTTACTGCTGTTCAGCGGGATGTACCATCAATGACATAAGCTTTATTCATTTACAGATGCAGAGGGCTGCAACAAAGTATTAAATCCTGCAAACGTGGGGGAAAACTCAAAGGCTTTAATCCTTGGACTGGTAATCGCCATTGTACCGCTGCCATATGTCAACGCTGAAGTTAAGTTTCTAGTCTGCGCGCAGTCAGGCAGGCATGCGGGCATGTGCTGCCTGCTTGTTTGTTTAAGATAGAGTCTTCGCCGCCACCACAGTAACTTTGCCATTCAAGCCCCTTTCACCTGCACAAAATGTAGTACCGGGAGTCACACAATGAAATGCCAACGGGTCCTTTCAGAACTGATTGGTCTATTTCATAACTGCTTTCTTATTCTAATTAAACTTAGGGGAGAACTATGTTTTAGCATCTTGGGCTATGGAAAGACAAGGAATGGCAGGAGGGAATCAGAGCATTTAGAAAGCTCTCTGCTGTGAAAGCAAGCTTTAAAGGTCTACAGGGTTTTCTTTTTTTTTCCCCATCAAAGAGATCATCTTTTGAAATCTTCTCCATCAGCTCCCCTCTACACATACCAATTTCAGTTTTATAACACCCCTTGCTGTGCATCTCTTGGCAGGAAACTTGCCCATCTTGAGGAGTCTTGCATGAATAATTCATTTAAGTGTCGTGCTGTCTCTCAAAAGCCTGGATTACTGCTTTGGAGGAAATGTTTAATAGGATTCTTCCAAACAATCCAAAATATAGTTCCAAGTTCTTTGAGTCCTATCTCTTAGAAGGTCTGAGTGCAATGAAAGAGTGAATGTGCTGAAAGCCCAAACACATCTAGGCCGTTCAGCCTCTGTCTAGTTGGATGGGGACCTCACAGTGAGGTTAGTGTTTTAAATTGGGGTCACTGCTTTTCAGACACATGATTCTTAAGTACAGGGTTTCAGATGAAGACATTGGCACAATTACTTTTTGTGAATCTTGAGTGTTTCAGCCACTCTCAGAGAATAACAAAGGATCTTGGAGAACCAGGCAGACAAGCAGCTGAGAGAAGTACTGAGTTGGATGTGGGCAAAAAAATACCCTACATACAGCAGCCATTGTGATCTCCTGCTGTTACCCATTGACATTGTTCTTCAAACAGTAGTCCTAGTCTGGCTGTTGGCCAAACTAGAGTATTCAAAGATTTTCTTTAGACTCAGAAACTTACCTCTTTTAATCCCTGTCTGGTCATTTCATTGTATCTCTTCACCTTTACCTCCTCTTCCTTTCTCCACAAATCCTTCCTTTAGCAATTCCATCAAAGCCTACCTTCAACAAAGTCTTTAAAAATATTCCTATCGCCCTGTGAAGGACTGATGGCCTAAATTTTAGGCTACTCACCCTCTCCCAGGATGATTTACATTATAAATTAAGAAGAGCATCACAAACTTGAAAAACAGTCTCTGTTGAGGCTTTTTTTTGCTTAATGAGTTTGAGAATGACAAAACTAGTACTTGCTCATTGTAGAAAAACGAAACAGGTAAAGCAAAAGAAAGAAAAACTTTTAAATGATAATCACCAATAACATCTTGACACTATGGTATATTAATCTGTATTCAAATTTTATATCTATATATTGATCTATCTGTAGGTCTATAGATCTATATGTCCATGTATATCACTTTACAAAGGTGAAGTAATCTGCAGCAGAATTTTAAACAGTTGTGGAATTCCAGAGGAGTGTCTACTCCAGAGGTGTGCCCTATCTAGGTCATTGGGTTTTAAATTGTTTCACAGAGCCCTGCAGGTTAGTTGAAGGGGTTTGAGTTAGATATCACTTTTTGTCTGTTTGTTTGTTTTGCCCTCAAGGTCTGTGACACTTGTTTCCACTGTTCTTTGTCGCTTAAGGCTAACTTGAATGGATTATATTAAGAGGCACCCTTACCCTCCGGCTTCCCATTGGGTTCAGCTAATGAGAGAATCAGCAGGAGCTCATCAGGAGGGAAGATAGTGGGTTTGGGGGTATTTATTCTCCCAGTTTCCTCTCTTGGGAGGGGCCATTAATAGCACACACTTCTTTCTTCTTCTTGGTTTTAGTAACCAAAACCTCCCCTTTCTTCTTCAGGCCTAAGGGTAGTAGCAACTTCTCAATATAGTTATTATTAATGCAAAGCAGGCTATCCCAAAACATAGTGATTTAAAACTCAAATCATTTATTTGTTCCAAGATTCTGCAGTTTTCACAGGGCTTGGTAGAGATTCTGCAATTTTTGCAGGGCTCATTTCTGTCTCTTACCTGTAGAGGGTCTACTTCCGAGAAGGCTCCCTAACATGGACGGCAAGTTGGTACTGACTCTACGCTTGGAATTCAGCTTTGACTGAGAGTCAGGAGGCCTTGGTTCTATTTCACACAGGCCTCTTCAAGGCTGTACTGCTTGAATTTCCAAAATTCCCAATGTAGTGGTGGGGTTCCAAGAGCAAGCTTCTCAAAGAAAACCAGCATGTAAATGGCATCACCTTTCATGATGCAGCCATGGACATTGCATAGCATCATTTTCTACTATAGTCACAAATGTTCCCTGATTCAAGGGAAGGGAACAGAGATACCACCTCTCAGTCAGAAGAATCAAAGTGATACTGTACAAGGAACACCTGGGATGAGATATATTATAGCCATTTTTTTTTTTTAATGCAAAGAGACTGCTTTAGACAATTAATAACTCTAGGGTGTTGTGTTCTTTTGGGTTTCTTTACACCCTGTCTATACCTTTGTAAATAATCTCTGCTAAATTATCTTCAAATTATCAAATTTGAAGATGCCATATTTTCCTGCTGGGACAGTACCCAGTAAAGGCTGAAAGTGGATGAGTGCAAGGAAGATAGAGGAAGATGGCTGCATTTAGCAAGGTGCCGGGAACAAACCTCAACCTCAACTACTGCAGTACTATCTTTAATTTTAATATACATTTTGTACTTCATAAGATCTCATTTGTATGAAGTGCCCTTCTGCTTAAAAAAAAAAATTGTGTTTTACACGACTGTTTAGGTCCTTGAGCACATTGTTAACAGTTTTCAAAGTTGTTTCCTGCCTACTCTAATAAGTCTCAATCAAAGCCTTTACAAGTCTGTGCTTCTTACCATGAAAGTTCATTCTTTGTGCTTGGTTAATCACCAGATATGTACAAAGCATGTGCAATATTCAACGCACTGTCAGATGCTTGAACAAAACATTATCATCACTAAATTCCTGGACTTCTCCAGACTGACAGTCATGGTGTCATTAACCTCAAACTTGAATGTTCTGTTCAAACAGTGGACTCATACAGGAATAGTTTTTTAAAAAAGGTTCAACGAGACTTTTTCTCTTTTGTACTGTACATCTCTTCTCAGGTGAAACCCTCCAAATGCCTATTGAACCCACAAAAGGAAATAAGAGGCAGGAGCTAGGATATATTCTACTTGTGACAACAAGCAGAATAGAAGGGAGTTGCTGCCCTGTTCAGCTGGTGGAATTGAATTCTCCTGTAAAATAAAAATAGAAAAAAATCAGTATTTTGGCTAGTAGGGAATCAGGTAAAGGTTATACCTTTTTTATTTCTTTTTTTCTCCTGGCTTTCTAAGCTTTTTCCTACGTGAAACAGAAAGCAGTAGAATTGCTAAACACAATGAAGCAGAAATAAATGAAGAGCTGTAAGTCATTGGAAAATTTAAACTTCAGGTAATTGTTCATGGATTTGTCTATTTTGAAGTGCACAGTAGAGACACAGTCACAATAAATTATAATACAGAACAATAATCTATTGATACATACTCCCTTCAATTAAAAAAATGCCAATTTTAACTTAATCATTAACGTTCTGGGTTAGAAAGACCAATACCCTTTTCCCATTGTCCCCTGTGATATTAGGGTAGAGTTGGCCCTTAGGTCATTGTGTTTTTCAGGGTCCAGTTGAGAGACAAAAACTACACCAGTTTTTTTAATAGAGAGAATGTGATATAAAGAAATGTTAACCATGTATAAAGTTGTAACTAGGTAACTGAAGAGGCAAAAAGGGAAACTAAGGTATCATGGAGATGGTAACTGCAGGAAGCAGCTGTCACCCAGTAGGGCTGGGGAAACAGGGAGAAGCTTGGAATCATTGCAACTTAGAAGCTTGGAAGAAAAGCCCTGTGGAATGGACACACAGACTTCTGAGCAGGGATACTGAACAGCTGGCACTGGTCGTCTCAAGGGGGACACAGTGAGGATGGTTCTACAGGTGCTGAAACACCCCTATGACAAACACAGATGTTCCAGGGTGGAGAAGCACAGCTAAGGTGCGGGTCACAAGAATAGGAAGCCCACATGAAGCAAGCAGGAAGGAACAAGTCCATTTTTCCTCCTCTAGCCTTTCATCACTCTCTATCACCTTCCCCTGCCCCGAGATGGAAGAGCCAGTGAGCACCTGGCAAAGAGGAAATAGGGTTTGCAGAGTCCCAGCCCTGCATCACAAAGCTGAGTGTAAAAGGATGGGTTTCGACAACAGCTAAATAATTGGCAAAACCATTCCTTATAAAAATCAGTGTCCATATTAGTTATTTACTGCTGCATAAAAATTAACCAAAAAATTAGTGACATACAAAAATCCCCAAACATTTATTAACTCAGTTTGAATCAGGTAAAGGAATCCAGGTATAACTCAACTGGCTGCTTCTGTATTGGGGTCTCTCACAAGACTGTAATCAAGATGTTGACTGTGTCTCCATGGTCATCTCAAAGCTCAGCCTAGCACACCCTATTCCAAGCTATTTGCAGGGCTATTGGCCAGCCTCAGGAGATCTACTTCCAAGCTCACTCATACGGGTGTTGGCAGGCCTCATGTCCTTGCTGGCTGTTGGCTGAAGACTGTAGAGAAATAGTTTCCCTTTCCACTGGGGAAGTGTTTCTGTCCTGCTGTCTCTAGTCTTGATGCAGATGTACTTCCAGGTGATAGCCTTCTGATACAGAAGACTGATGTACCAGTCTACTCTCCCTGCTCCAGTTCCCGCCATAAAAATTACTGAAACAAAGCTTGCCAAGCTGTTTCTTGGAAGTTGAATCTTGAGTAAATGAGAAAGAGATAAGATAAAATAATTGCAGATGATTCATTGCAGTGTTGACAGTGACAATCAAGGCAGTGTCATGACTGCCCTCCTTAGTTCCCTTCATAGCTCCCAGAAATCCCTTGGCTACTACTTCTCGTAGATTCAGCGAGAAGTATCTCTTGTCCAGCTCACTCCTAGAGTTATTCTTCTACTAGATCCACTTCACTAAAGATAATAATTTTCGGTACTCATTGCTCTCCTTAAGAACTCTAAATAATAAACCAGAGCATAATTTTAGTCTTTCTTTTCCATTTTTCCTCACATATGAGATTAATTGCTGCTAGTGCAGGTAGATTTATTACAAGAAGATGTTTTTTCTCTCTAAGTATTTTATCCTCTCCTATAGATTATTTGGAGTTTCTTGGAGCATATGTGGTATTGATAAAGACATCTTTAATTAAGAGTATTCAGTTCTTGGTAAGCCATGTAAATTGTTTTCCCTATTCATGTTAGTTGAATAAATCTAGTAATTAGATATCAAGTGAGAAGTTGTCTTATTTATTTATTGGAAATTTATTATGCTTATTATATGATAGGGGAATAATATAGCCTAGTCTCAGTCTCATATCTATACAAGAAAGCCTTTGGCAGGCTGGCAGTTTCCTCCATAAATAGCCTTTAATTGTGCCTAAACTCAAACTGGTATAATGGAGATAGGAAAATTGAATTTGTTCAGTATTTACTATGTAACAGCTGGTTGAGGTTGGTGCTTTTCAAAAATTATCTCATATGGGACTTCCCTGGTGGCACAGTGGTTAAGAATCTGCCTGCCAATGCAGGGGACACAGGTTCGAGCCCTGGTCCGGGAAGATCCCACATGCTGTGGAGCAACTAAGCCTGTGTGCCACAACTACTGAGCCTGCGCTCTAGAGCCCCCGAGCCACAACCACTGAGCCCGCGTCCCGCAACTACTGAGCCTGCATCCCGCAACTACTGAGCCCGCGTCCCGCAACTACTGACCCCATGCTGTGCAACAAGAGAAGCCACCACATTGAGAAGCCTGCTCACCACAGCAAAGAGTAGCCCCTGCTCGCTGCAACTAGAGAAAGCTCGCACACAGCAACAAAGACCCAATGCAGCCACAAATAAATAAATAAAATTTATCTCATATGATTTTTCCCCGTAATGCAATCACATAGATGATATTGTTCTCATTTCTCATTTTAACAATCAGAAAACTGACATTATAAAACTTATGGAAAGGTGCAAATAAGTAAGGTAGGCCAGATTTGAAGCTAGAAAAAACTCCTTCAAAAAGTTTAAATCCCAGAGCCCCGACCAACGTTGGAACCACTGTCAGCCCATTTTTTATCTTTGTGCTTAGAAGGAAAAGATGCCTCCTCCAGGTAGACAAACCTTGCAGATACGTGTCTTGGCAAGAGGACTAAACATTTGCATGAATTAGCGAAAGGCACCTTTTCTTCTGAGTAGATGCAACTCTGAGCCAGGCCACAAAGCTTGGAGAACAGAGCATGATTTGATTTGAACCTCCAGGCATGTCTTTGGTTCAGTCCCCTTGGGTGGAGTACAACCTATGCAATGGAATATAATGATCTTTTCTCAAAGACACCTCTGCCAAAAAATAAAAAGTCCGTGTCTAAGATCTCTCCTTTATTCAGATTTCAGCATTAAGTACTACATAATTTTTTGCCCTAAAATGTTTATTTTTCTCTTCATTTCTCTATTATATAATAATGCCAATTATATAGTAAGTTAGTGGGCTCTTGCTGCATTAAAAAATTATCTCAAAACTTAGCTTCCTAAAATAACAAGCATTTATTATGTCCTACGGATTCTTAGCGTCCGGAATCCAGGAGAAGCTTAGCTGGGTAGTTCTGGCTTAGCATCTTTTATGAGGTTGTAATCCAGCTGCCAGTCGGGGAATCGGTCATCTGGAGTTTTACTCTAGCTGGAGGATCTGAGCTCACTCCAATGGCCACTGTCAGGGCTTCAGTTCCTCACCACAGGCACCTCTCCCTAGGACTACTCATGATGTGGCTTCCCCCAGAGTGAGTGACTAAAATGAAGAAGAAAGATAGCAACCGTAATGGAAGCTGCAGCGACTATTATAATATGATCTCAGAAATAATTAACGCACCCTCCCTTCTACTGTATTCTTTCTATTGGTCACACAAACCAACCCAGGTGCAAAGTAGGAATTGTTGGGAGCCATCTTGAGGGGTAGCTACCACATAAAGCTAAGACGGCCTCCTCGTATGTGTCAACAATCTGCGGAAATGAAACTGGCTGAGATTCTGGTTGATCGTCAGCAATATGTATGTTGACCGGCATTTATTTTGACCAAATGGATTTTGTTCTGATTTTTCTAGGTTTGGGTTCAACCAGTTGTTAAATATTTTGAATATCTTTCCTAGAAATAGGTATTATTATTATTCTCATTTCACAGATACTGAATGTGAGGTTTGTAGAGCTCAATTTCTCCCTTGAATAAATGCAGTAGCAGAGGTTGGAACTGCAAAATTTTCAATAACCATACATTATGCCCTTCACCATATTCAGTTTTAACTTTGGGTCACGACTTCTGGAAGTAAGCTGGCACCACAGCGATATCACACATGTTTCTACATGGATACGTTTCAGTAACATATTAAATATAAAAGGCTCTTTTAAAGCTAACGATGCTAAAAATCCAAGGAAGAGATTTTATCATTAGACAGGTCAGAGGCTCATTTTACCCTTGTGTTCAAAGAGCAGAGCCCATGTTTCAGATAAAGAGCTTGTCTCATTTTGAAGAAGACGTCCTACGTTACTGTTTTCTTTCTGGCTTATATGATGTTTGAAGTTACTTTTTTTTTTTTTTTATAATATTGACGTATTTATTAGTCAAGTATTAATAGTGATTATACAGTTTTTACTCTTCTTTGTACGCGGGCCTCTCACTGTTGTGGGCTCTCCCGTTGTGGGGCACAGGCTCCAGACGCGCAGGCTCAGTGGCCATGGCTCACGGGCCTAGCCGCTCCGCGGCATGTGGGATCTTCCCGGACCGGGGCACGAACCCATGTCCCCTGCATCGGCAGGCGGACTGTCACCAACTGCACCACCAGGGAAGCCCCTGAAGTTACGTTTTAAGGAAATAAACCTCTCCCCAAATATTTAGCTTCTGAGTGTCATTTCAATAGGGATGCATTGACAGGGATGGGGGGTGGGGTCCGCATGTTTGTATCCCCCTCCAACAACAGAAAGACTCAGTTCTATTTGTTAAAGTTATCAGATAAAACTGGTGGAGAGAAAAGAAAAAATGGCAACCTGACTGAACCTTGCTATTTTCAAATAGATACTAACCATGTTATATGAGTGCTTCCTGAAGGGTGAGTTTGAGTTTATCAAAGAGCAGTAAATGACAGAAGACATACTGTGTAAGGAAATAATGAATTTATGCTTAAGAAGAATAAATGCAAGTTATTAATAGCCACCATTTTATCTAGTCCCTAATTTAGGCAATATTTAGAAAGGCCAAGTGTAATTGAAGCTAAGGTTATTACCCAGGTGTGAGCTCAGGGAGAACCCCCAACATTTTGCTGTTGTTTGTCAGAACCAACTATGCTCAGCCCCCCAATATATCAGGATCTCTTTGGCTCTAGAGTAATGTAAACTAAGACAAAACCTATTTGGTTTGCATAAGCTTTGGATATCTTATTAGCCATGTGGCATTCCCCAAGCTATGGAAATAGAGCTCTGTCCAGGGCCAGGTCTAAGAAAAATAGACTATCACACTATTTTAATAAGCGCACACATTTTAATATCATCTCAAATCTGCTTTCATTTTCCCCATTTCCCACCTAATAACCACTCCCACACTGAAAAGCATGGGATTTGGGGCCCAAAACCTCCCTCCTTTTTTTAGGAGAAATCTTATTCAATTAGTCCATAAGTAAACACTATGGCCCATGCCATACCACAACAAGCTAAAACAAATATCTAATATATTTTTCCTGTTTCCACCTAGCAGTTTTTCCTGGCTGCATGGGCCAGAGGCTTCCTATATCACAAAAGTCCTATAATTCAATTATTTGTGAAGGAAAATATCAAAGGAAAGTCTTTGTGGAGATGTCAAGTTAGAAGTGTAGAAGCTGAAGTTTTCTGACTGAATTCAATTTCAATTAGATTTTAATAACAGATTTCCCTCTGATTATTAATATTATTTCACACATTAAAAAAAATTAATTCATCCTGCATTACCCTTGCTAGCTCTGTACGTCCATCATCAAATTTGCAGTCATGCCATATTCTTTATTGTCTTTGTAGATAAGCTCTTAATCAAAATCTTATTCTGCCCTTAAAAGTGTAACTTTCCTAAACTAAGTTTATAAAATGAGAAATTTCCTCATGCAAGCTTTGTAAATCAGAATCTTCTTAACCTCAGTGTATTCTGCAGAATGAAGGAAAGATGGAAAGGGAGGTGTGAAATTTTTAATAACCCCCTCCCTTTGCTTCTTCTAATGATTTAAGATTATATGTTACTTAATGAGACAGTTTTCTGTTGACTTCTATGAAATATTTTCTGGATAACATATAAAGTGGGCCTCTCTTGGGGAAAAAGAAGGTACATAGTTTTTTATATTTAAATCAGCATATGACATTAAGAAATTAATTTACAAAGCATAAGTGGAATAACTATGGTATGAACGCATGTTGCTGCTTCTTAAGTTTTGACCATCTTTATAGTAATTGAATGAACTTAGTCTCTTTTTCTTTTTAGGGCAAATAGGTTTGAATTTTTTCCCCCAACTTGAGCTGCTAGTAGCCACCAACAGTGCCGTAATGAGGATTTTGAAACTGTCTGAAGTTATTGGAAACATTATCATGACCAACTAAGGATGTCTGTCATGAGTTTGAGAGGGAGAAGTGGTAGCATGTATTTTGCAAGACATTTTGCCTTCCTCGTGTATATAAAGTCAAAGGGCAAGACTGACTAATTTTTCCTATTATTTAACTTCAGGACTCAAGGGAAATATTTCCCATACTTATGGAATTAAAACTCTCTGTGCTGGTGTTTGGGAATGCAAACTTTCCAAAACTTCCCCAAGTGATTCTAATGAGGGACCAAGTTTGGGTGCCATTGTCTTAAGAACCAGAGTTAAATCAAACGTATTCTGCAGTTCAGAGGTAAGTGGTAAGCGGTGAGCTGAGCATGTGCATGTATGTGGCGGGTGAGGGGGGGTGGTATAGGAAAGCAAGCAATCAAACTCTTGTTTTATAATAGACTCACAGGATCACTTTTGTGCTTTGTAATTTTTTCTGCGTGTGTGTTTTTGTTATTCTGAAGACAAATTCAGGGGAAAACAAAAAATAAGTATAGACTTGTCCAGAAAAATAAGAACGAGGTAGAGTATAATCTCCATTAGGGACATAGGATCCCTCTTGTTTCTCTCTTATTTAGAATGGCTCACCTGCCTTTAGATACAGTGGAAGTGGAGAACTGTGGCAATTGTTTTGAAATTCATTGAATTACCTGATAATTGCTTCCAGTTTCCATCTCAATCAGACTGTGAAGACCTAACCATAATTTACTTCCTGGTTGGTTGAGTTATTCCCAACAATACTTGCACTGCTTTCTCTTAATACTGTACAATGTTATCACAGACCATAGTGACATAAATAAGGAAACACATGAATTCCCTTACCTCTTCTCATATATTTAAAGAATTTATTAGCTTCTAAATCCATGGGGCAATATATATCTAAATGTTTTCACAAACATGTTTCTCTCTCTCTCTCCCTCTCCCCTTTCCCTCTCACACACACACATGCTATATAGCTATTTTTGTTAATGCATTCTAATAAAGAAAAACTTTGAAAAATTCCACAGTCATTAATTCCACAGTCATTAAAGTTTCTCAAGATGAGTCACTATCTAACGATTAAAAATAACAATGTTTTGTAACATGCAAAATTATAACATATTGCAAAAGATAATTAAAATTCCTGCATATGCCTAGGATATTAATATTTTTGCCTGCTTTTTTCTAATTAGAGATATGTGGGTATTTAAAAATCTGCTCCCTACATGTGCTGAAGCATGCCAGGTTTTTCCTGAGTCATTCTGCCAACCCAGATACTGTGTTTGAATGTGTCTTCTATTTCAGTGATAGTATATACACATGTGATATTTTAACATCACTGGAACATACTGGTGTGCTGAGAATGTCAGCACAGATGTAGAAACATGCTATCATTATGAGAAAATAATTCATTTACTGGGCATATTCATCTTCCTATTGATAGTGGTGGCCCTTACAATCCAATGTGATTTACAGCCTCAACATTTACCTGCCAAAACTGATAGGCTTCCAGAACATGGAAAAGTTTTGAGGTGCTGCTATGGACTGAATATTGTGTCCCTCAAATTCGTATGTTAAAACCTAACCACAACACGATGGTGTTTTGAGCTGGGGGCATTGGAAGGTGCTTAGGTCTTAAGGGCTGAGTCCTCATGCACTAGGTTAGTGCCCTTATGAAAGATGGCCCAGAGAGCTGCCTTGCTTCTAACACCATGTGAGGATGCAGTGACCAGATGGCCGTCTATGAACCAGAATGTGGGCCCTGACCAGATACTGAATCTGCTGCCACCTTGATCTTGAACTTGCCAGTCTTCAGTAACGTAAAAAATAAATTTCTGGTATTTAAGCCACGCAGTCTGTGGTTGTCTGTTATAATAACTGGAGCAGATGAAGAGAAGGGAAGACCTTCTTTTAGAGCCGGTCCTCTAGTAGCAGAACCTGACCAGGATTCCTGGTGCTCTAGAACCAGGGGTTTGGATGCATTTGACTAATTAAGGGAGGGTGCTCAAGAGGAAAGAAGTGAGGGAAGCAAGATAGGAGGGGGATGGGATCAGCAAGAGGTGGTTCCACCTTGAGGCAAGAGGGCCAGCATTTTGTGCCCCCATTTTACTAGTTTGCTAGAACTGCCTTCACAAAATGCCACAGGTTGGGTGCCTTAAATGAGAGAAATGTATTGTCTCATAATTCTGGAGGCTGGAAGTCCAAGATTGAGGTGCTGACAGGGATGGTTTCCTCTGAGGACCATAAGGGAAGGATCTGGTCCAGGCCTCTGTCCTTGGTTTGCAGATGGCCGCCCTCTTGCTGCCTCTTCACATGGCCATCTCTCTGCACACTCGACTCACTGGTGTCTCTGTCTTTTTTTTTTTTTAATTTTTTATTATTTATTTTTGGCTGTGTTGGGTCTTCGTTGCTGCGCGCGGGCTTCTCATTGCGGTGGCTTCTCTTGTTGCGGAGCACGGGCTCAGTAGTTGTGGCTCGCAGGCTCTAGAGCACAGGCTCAGTAGTTGTGGCACATGGGCTTAGTTGCTCCGCAGCATGTGGGATCTTCCCGGACCTGGGCTCGAACCTGTGTCCCAGGCATTGGCAGGTGGATTCTTAATCACCGTGCCACCAGGGAAGCCCTGGTGTCTCTTTTTATGTCCAAACATCCTCGTAGGAGCTTCCCTGGTGGCGCAATGGTTGAGAGTCCGCCTGCCGATGCAGGGGATGCGGGTTCGTGCCCCGGTCCGGGAAGATCCCACATGCTGCGGAGCGGCTGGCCCGCGATCCATGGCCGTGGAGCCTGTGCTCCACAACGGGAGAGGCCACAACGGTGAGAGGCCCGCATACCACAAAAGAAAAAATTCCTCGTATTTTAAGGACACCAGTCAGATTGGATGAGGGCCTCCCCTAAGGGTCTCATTTTAATGAATCACCTAATTAAAGGCCCAGTCTACAAATATAATCATATTCTGAGGTACTGGGATTAGGGCTTCACTGTATGAATTTGGAGGGTGGTGAACAATTCAGCCCATAACATACATTAATCTGCCAGTCAGTGGCTGAAGGCCACCCCTGGGGCCACCTTCTGGGTGTGTCTGGAAACACTTAAACCAGGTAGGGGCTGGGGAAGGGAGTCTGGCCAGAGCCCCACAGGGTCCACTGCAGAAATGATTATAAATAACAATAGCTAATATTTCCTGAGCTTTAATAACATAGTTCATCAAATTTAGGGCCCCACCAATTATAAAATGCACTATTATTTTAAGTACTATAAAGAAAGGAAAAAATGCCGAAGGCGAGGGTTTAATAGAAAAAAAAAAACCTTCACGTAAAGCTGCGACACCCAAGAGCTAAATCTGCAGTGTCGGAGCAAATGAGTAAAAAAAACACCAGGCAGGAAAGGGCAGTAATGAGCTTTCATATTTCAACGTTGGCACAGGATGGAAGGAAGAAAAAGACAACTCCCATTAGAGTTAGAACCACAAGCTCTTAGTACCATGGATATTTTACTTGCATTCACACCACCAAGATGGTCCCAAAACCTTGAGCAGACACTTTAAAGTGCTCTCAGGTATGTGGTGCTCCCAAATGACTGGCAGAAACAAATACAAATCTGGATAAACAGGCAAGTAAGATGTTATTGATTATAAAACATTTCCTCCAAAAATATAAAATAATGAGAAAGATAAATTTTGGTATATTCCAGGGCTTGTTCTCTAGGGGTTAACAAGATATAGTCCATGGCCCAGATGTAGCTGCCACCTTTTTTTTTGTAAATAAATTTTATTGGAACATAGCCACACTCGTTCATTTGTATAGTTAGTCTGCGGCTGCTCTTGTGTAGCTGATTCATTGCAACAGAGACCATATGGTTTACAAAACCAGAAAGAGACACTATCTGATCCCTGACAGAAAAGGTATGCTGACCCTGATGAACTTCCACCTATTAACTCTTTAATTTTCATAATAATCTTATATGGTAGGTAGTGTTATACCCCCCATTTTATAGACAAGGAAGTAGAGGCACCAAGAAAGTAAAGGAATTACCCAAAGTCGTATGGCGTGGTAAATAGTATAAGAAAGATGTGATCATAGGTGTGCCATTCTTATGTCCAATAGTTACCTATAGAGAAGTCAAGATGTACAAAGAAAGGGATTGGCTGATAATAGGAGCTTCATAGATAATTTGTGGCCTGAGTGAGTGAATATACTTGAAGCCAGGTCACTCTGAATCCAAATGCCATTATCTCTGGGAAACTAGATTTTTTTTTTTTTTTTTTTTTTTTTGCGGCATGCCGGCCTCTCACTGTTGTGGCCTCTCCCGTTGCGGAGCACAGGCTCCGGACGCCCAGGCTCAGCGGCCATGGCTCACGGGCCCAGCCACTCCGCGGCATGGGGGATCTTCCCAGACCGGGACACGAACCCGTGTCCCCTGCATCATTAGGCGGACTCTCAACCACCGCGCCACCAGGGAAGCCCGGAAACTAGATTTTTAAATGTAATTAAGAACAGACTCTTTTAACCTCTCCACTTAACTAACTTGCCAGAGTAATTCATACCACTGCCTCTGATAAAAATATGCTGACTAATGCATCTAATAGGCTACGGTCAAGTACTTTTGCTCCTAGCAGTTGAGGTGGATGATTCTTACTTGAATTAGTATTTTAATTAACTGACCTACTATCATCCTGATTTCACTGAGGAAGTGGTCATCCATTGTACCAGATATAGAACTTTTTGTGAGTTAATAGAGATTCTAAAGACAGAAAATGTTTTTCCTTGACAAATTATTTATTTCTTGCCTAATGCTTATAAAGAATAGTTATTATTTTTTAACAAGTAAAATTAAATTATTGAAAGTCCTAGCTGTTTGAATTTAATACCCAGTATAAATCTTAAAATCATTAGAAATTGTGGTAGTTATATGTGTGTATATAAATCTTCCTAAAAATGTTCCACATAAACTCTTTTTGAAAGGATTATTTTTAAATAATGGGAAAATAGGAAATATCATTAGGAAATATTAAGAAAATAATTGAAAAATATTTTTTCAACTATTAAAACCTTTAAAAATATATTAGAAGGACTTGATATGAACAAGAAGAAGGCAAGGTCTTCTGTCCAGTGGGCGAGCCTGTGTGGAACTCAATCGGTTTTGGCTCCAGTGTACTTGCTTTTAACCACTACCTTTTATTTGCCTTTTTCTGGGAAATGCTACTCTGTACAAGTTCTGTACAAAGGGCTTAAGGAGCTTTCTGACTAAAGCAGCGAGGAGAAGACATCCGAGCTGAGTTTTGAATGGCTCATGGGAGCTCAGCAAAAGAACAAGGAAGAGAGAAGGGTTGGGGGAGCAGGTTAGTAAAAGGAAAACCTATGCAGAGACAAGACGCACGGAGATGCACAGCAAGTACAGAGAGTTTAAAGCAGTTCAGTACTAGCAGACGGTCGGGTAAATGCTGGCCCCCGGTGAAGGATGAAACCAGGGAAACATACACGCCGTGTCTGGAGTGGGAAGGCTTTAAATGCCAAGCTTAGTCTTCAGCCAAGGAGCCGTGCGGAGCCACTGAAGAATTTAAACAGTGGGCCAGGGATCTCATATTTCCATTACTGAGCAGTCTTCGTGGCAGGGGTGTATAATGATCTGGAATGCGGACAGATGGGGTCTCTCTGAACCTTCCTTATCAGTGTTTGCTGACTTCTCCGCTGTCTACGCTTCCCGTGCGGCCGTGATGCAAGAGCCAGTCCTTGGCCCCTTCTTCTTACTCTCCACACTCCCTTGTTCAAACTTATCCAGTCCCATGACTCACAAGTTGCTGCAAGCCAACTGGGTCCCTCTGATGAGGAAGAGCCCGTCACTGCCCACTAACAGCTGCTTGAAGCTGAGGAATCTCAAACTCCATGCATCCAAATCTGACTCGTAATCCTCCAAACTGTATCACGACCTCAAATCAGTAATGACCTCCCTATTCCATCAGATAGGCAAGTCTATCAGAAAATCAGATTTCCTAAATCCCTCCCTATTTTTCCTTTTTTTTAAATTGTGATAAGGACACTTAACACGAGATCTACCCTTTGAAAATTTAAAGTGCAGAATACAGTACTGTTAACTGTAGGCGCAGTGTTATACAGCAGATCTCTAAAGCTTATTCCCCTCACATAACTGAAAGGTTATACTTGTTGAAGATCAACTTCCTATTTCCCCTCCCCTCCAGTCCCTGGCAACCATCATTCCACTCTGTTTCTGTGAGTTGGATTAGTTTAGATACCTCATATAAGTGGAATCATGCAATATTCATCCTTCTGTCTAAATTCCTCTTTTTCTCTCATCACTTCTTCCGTTTTACTCAATTTCAAAATGATACTTGAATCATGTTAACCTATTAACAGCCCCATCCTTGCTCTTGCTGTGGGTCTTCAATATCTCTCCCCTGAGGTGTGTTCCCTGGTCATCTCCTAATAGAATGGGGCCCTTTGTGTCCAGTGTTGCCCATCTTCCATCTGTTTTCCACCCTCTGATGATCACAGTCCTAAAATATCAGGCTGCCCCTTGCTTAAATCTCTTCTCTGTTTCCCTGTTGCCTACAAGATAAAGTCAGCACAGTTCTCAACTCTAACTGTGAACTGGAATCTCATGAGGAGCTTTCAAAATGCATAGATGTCAGAATCCCACGCCCAGAGTCAGTTACATGCTCCGGCGTGAGGCTCAGAAGGGCTAGTTTGTCAAAGCTCCCAGGTGATTCTGATGTGCAGCCATGAGTGAGAATTACCGCCATGAGCCACAGAAGATGATTGATTTGCCCATGCTGACGTCTCCCCTTTCTCTCCCACCCTTACCCGACTTTCAGCCCATGGCTTGTCCTTCATCCATGTTGAAAGAATGGTAAATTCTCAAATATGTCAATCTATTTCAAGCCCTCTGGCTTTAACGTATGCTATTCTCTGTGTCTGCATGGCTCACCTTCCCTCCTATCTGCCTGATTCTTCTCAACTCAAGCAGAACTGACTACTCCCTCCCTGGGCACCCAAGCCTTCAGGTTCTTCCTCATATTTTAGAACATCTATCACTTTATTGCATTTGCTCTTTACCTGCCTGTCTTCCCCCATAAGAAATAACTCCCTGAGTTGAGAGTTCAGGTCCAGTTTTGTTCCTAGTGTTATCCCAGGATCTTACATCTAGAACAGAGTCTCTCAGCTTTGGCACTGTTGATGTTTTGCACTAGATAATCCTATTGTGGGGCTGTCCTGCACACTGTAGGAAGTCTAGCATCCCTGCTCTGCCCACTAGATGCTAGTAGCACACCTCCTGCACTCGGGATGATCAGAAGTGTCTCCTCTGAGTGGGGGAAAGGGGGCAAGATCAGCCCAGATTGAAGACAGCTGAGATGCTAAAGCTGATTGGAGGAGGGAATTCATCTGAGGTGTGGCAAACTGCTACATTGATGCCCTCTGTGAGTCAAGCCTCCTTATATCCACACCTGTGGAGTTCCCCTCCCCATACTGATGCAGGGCTTGGTCATGTGACTTGTTTTGGCCAATAGTCATCAACAAGCGTGATGCCCGTGGAGGCTTAAAAACCGCTTGTTGAACGGGGGCTTGCTTCTTGCAGTTTAGCCGCCATGTGAGAAGTTCAGGCTAGCCTCCGTCAAGATGAGAGGCCAGGTGAAAATAGAGACACCCAGACATTAAGGAGAAAGGTGTCTTTCCCAACATCCCAGTGAAGACAAACTTCCAGCTTACCTGCCACATGGATATGCTCAGGTAAGACCAGAGTCGGAACTTCCCTGCCAGACCACAGAATCATGAGAAATAATAAATCATTGTTTTAAGCCACTCGCTTTGGGGTGGCTTCTTAGGCAGCAGTGCAGAATGTGGAGCTTATTGTCCAGGTCCAGTGGAAGAAAGGGGGAGTCTGAACAAGGGCAGTGGTAGAGGGAATAGAAAACATGGGACTTAATTGGCTTTTTTATGTTTTCTTCTGGAAAATCTAAGTCTCCTGAAGGATTTGACTTTGTAAATAGTGGATGATTTATACTTGCACACATCTTTAAGGATTTGAAATCTCTTATATATCTTGGTACTTTTTTCTTAAGTGTTCGCCATGCATTGGACTCTTTAAAGCGTATTTCATTTAACTCTAATAACACTGTGAGGCCAGTCATGATATCATACCGTTTCATAGATTAGGGAGCCGAGGTTCATAAAGACTTGGCCCCATCAAACAGCTAGTGAGTGCTGGAACTAGAGTTCAGGTCGAGCTACGTGTGGCTCCCAAGAGCGTTACTTTCAAACGCTCTACCATGTTTTCCACAAAAGCCTTTGGTGTAATTTAATATCTTCTTTATTTTTTTATTTTTTTGCGGTACGCGGGCCTCTCACTGTTGTAGCCTCTCCCGCTGAGAGCACAGGCTCTGGACACGCAGGCTCAGCGGCCATGGTTCACGGGTCCAGCCGCTCCGCGGCATGTGGGATCCTCCTGGACCGGGGCACGAACCCGTTTTCCCCTGCATCGGCAGGCGGACCCCCAACCACTGTGCCACCAGGGAAGCCCTGATCTTCTTTATTCTTGATGGCAGGAAAGATAAGGTATTTATCATGCCCTTCATTCTCAACAACTCCTTTCCCTGGTACATCTTCACTTCCTGAACCGTAAAAGCTATAGGAGGTTGGATGTGGATATAGGCTTGCAGCCTATCGTAGGAGCCAGGAAAGATTATTTGCTTTCAATTGATCAGCCACTTAGTTCTCTCCCCTCCTTCCATATCTAAGGGGAATTCAGTCTTTACCAGCTGATCCCAAGGCTCTTTGTGATGCAGAATTAAGAGCTCAAGTAGAAAGTCGTCTCAGGTGGACAGAGCCACAGGTGTGCTTCTACTAGAGGCAGGGATTTGAGGGGCGAGACAGAGGGATCAGCTCCAAGAGGGAACAAGTTCACTTGTGGCCTTTTGAAAAGTAAAGTCACGCATTCCCTTGTGAATGTTGTACACTTCATCTGAAGCCACTTAACCAAGGAATATAAACTTTCTTGGGAAAAAGTCAAGAAAAGAAAACTTTTCTCCAAACTTAGTAAAAGCCGGGCCCATGCTTAGTCATCCTTATCATTCCTGCAGCTGTGAGACCTTCTATTGAGATTGTCTCCTCCCCTTCACCAAAAGCAGGGTCAGGAAATCCCACCTGAGAAGCTGTCATTGATGAGCTGTCAATTGAAACATGGATTTGGTGATTTCAATCTAAATTAACAGCAGCCGGCAGTCTTGACTGCTTCTGGTGACAAAGGTGCATAAAAAGTCCAGTCATCTTTTAGTCTAAATGTTTCTTTTCATGTTTAAAGTTCTTACAGTCAAACAGACGTTAGGAGTGCCCATTTGGATTTGCTGAGTTGGAAATAGTTGTGTATCCATTTGTTTGCCAAGGTGAGAAGGGACTAACATTCTTAGGACAGTGCAACGTTTGGTATAGTCAAGTGCTAGTTAACTGCATATATCTAAGTTGATAGTTTTCTGGAAAATACAATAAAAATTACTTGGTGCTCAAGTCTAGGCCAGTGTCAACTGTGACAACTTTTCTTTCTTTACTATTTAATCCGGTACATACCCAGCAGGGGGCACTGGTTTAAAACCAGAAGGCTCGCTCACTGAATGGTTTCAGTGCGATTAGATTATTTTTCTTTTCAAGTAATTTTCTAACTGGAACAAGTGTTTGAAAATGATGTGTACATTGGCTTTGGTAAATGGTTTATGAATTTAATCATTTTCAACACAACTGCAAACTGGATTCTATACCAAGTCTATCAGTACAGTAGCCACTTGCCACGTGTGCTGTTGAGCACGTAAAACATGGGTATTTTTAATTGAGATGTGCTGTAAGTGTAAAATGCAAACTTGGTTTTGAAGATTAAGTACCAAAAAGTAATATAAAATGCCTCACTGGTTTTTATATTAATTACCCATTGAAATAATATTTTGGATATATCAGATTAAACAAAATAAAATTTGAGCTGGTCTCAGTTTTTCAAAAATATGGCTGCTAGAAAATTTGAAATTACAGGTGTGGCTTGTATTGTATTTCTATTAGACAGCACTACATTTTCTTGTACAAGGAAGTATTTTCCCATTATACTGTCTTTTTTTCCATTCAGTCTGTATTCTTGCTTTCTCTCAGTGTTTCTCATTTTCTCAGATGATTCCAGAATCCATGAGGCCCAAATGGGACTGTGGCATTAAGGGAATTATCTGAAAACTATTTTTAAAAAACATAAGGCGCCTCTCAGAGCTCTTATTATCACCTTGGGAGTGTGTTTTGAGCTCAGAGAAGGAGTCTTCTGAACCCAGAAGTATACAACAGCAAACAGGAAAGTTCTATTTGACTAAAAAAAAAAAAAAAGAAAGACTGTTCTTGGTTAAATGCTGAGGGTTTTGTTTTTTTTTAATGCTGAGGTTTTCGAATCAAAACTAAGCCCCTAGTTTATGCCAGAGGCTTTTACATAATTACCTCACTTAATTCTTGCAGAGAAGCTTAGCGAGATTCAGAATTAGTCCTATGCTACGGATGAAAACTTGAGACTCAGAGAGGTTAAGCAACTTCACTGAGATCACACAGCTGGGAATTGACAGAAGGAACTTTGGAACTCTTATTTGTTGAGTCTGTTAGGTCCTCTCTCTGTAAGTCTCTGGCAGATGAAGAGCACCCTGGGTTTGGGGTCGGGGACTGGCACGTGATGAGTGAGTGGGCTCTGCTTGCTTCCAGGTGGTCTTCTGAATCAACAAGAAAGGAGGGAGCT
The DNA here is from genome assembly GCF_011762595.2 of Tursiops truncatus. Classification (NCBI taxonomy): domain Eukaryota; kingdom Metazoa; phylum Chordata; class Mammalia; order Artiodactyla; family Delphinidae; genus Tursiops; species Tursiops truncatus. Next base: position 87,833,939 of record NC_047043.1, on the reverse strand, counting down.
GGCTGGTTGAGAGCAGTGATATCACCGTCGACAGGTGTAGGATGCTGAATAGATCAGTTACCGCACTCAGCATGTGCGCAGAACAGAAAGCAGTGCCTTCTTCTGTGATCTCAAGATAAATGTTTCACTGTTTTCACCTCTGGCTGGGGCCCATTTTCAGCAACAAAAGAACTGCTTTAGAACTATAAATATTCTGCTGATTAGACAAACTGGATTCATTAGAAAGATCAGGCAGAAAAGAAAAGTTAGAGGGAAAGCAGAATTTATCAGCACAGTTCAGACTCTTGGGCTTAGTGAGGTGTCATTTTCTCCACAGTTGGATTCCTGAGAACAGCAGAGCCATCTCTTCTGTCATCACCCCTAGTGTTCTCTCTTGTAAAAATCAGGGAAGTGTCACGGTAATTGTATTCATGGCATCTTTGTCATTTTCTAGGCTTTAAATGAGCCAGCACTAAAACAGTGCACATCAAGCTGGATTAGGCAAAGTGAAACTTAGTCTGCCAGGAAGAGTACATATTTGTGTAACGGCTGAGCTGATGATAATATTGATTGAGCATGGACTATTTGATAGATGGCTTACCAGCACTATTTCACTTAGTCCTAATTCATATTAAGAGAGCAGCACGGTCATCAGCCTTACTTTACTGAAGAAAACACAGAGGCTCAAAGTTGATGTAACCTGTTCAGAGTCATGGGGCTGTCTAGGCCAGGATTTCAACCACTGACTCACCATGATACCGTTCTGCCTTACTCAAAATATCTTACTTTCATGAAAAAAGTTACTTTCTTTCTCCGGTCACTTTCTTGAAAAAAAAAAAAAAAACATGCAAAAACCTATATCGAAGGCATTTGTAACACAGTGTATCCTCTTCTCCATTTTCATTCTCTAACACAAAATTGATACCAAATGTCAGTCCATGTATTTACGAAGGTAGTTGCTTCCTACTCACCTCATTTTGCCATTTGCTTTGATTCGAAGAAAGGAATAAGAGCAACCTTTACAGCTGTAATTGGATTTTTGCCATCGGGAATGGCTTGGCCCAATTGGATCCTAGAAGAAATAACACACATTTTAGGTTTAGTTTTATAGAACCTATTTACTGTAACCTTAGAGGTCTCAGATTTTATCTAGGAATGCATTATGTTCAAGATTTGCAACTTGGTTGTAACCCACTAGGAAAAAAAAAGGCTAATTTAAGAAGATGTTTCTAATCTTGTCTTCCAACCTTCACAGTGGACATACCCATCTGAAATTTACATTTGTAGTCATCTTTAACTCTGCATAAAACTTCTAAAAATGGTCTTATCTACCAACTGCAGGAACCATAAGGATAATCTGGTCTCCAAACTCATTAACGAAGCATTTTGGTTTCCTTTGTGTTGTTGAGAGATTTTGTTATTTCTTCAATATGTGGTTTTTATAGAAAATCTTTGTTTAAGACATTATGTATCATACATACAGTATTAGATGAAAGGGGAACATTTGGGTAAACTATTATTTTTATTAGTACTAACAACATAGAGCTTGCATTTTTAAGAGAAACCGTTTAATTGGCCACAGTTGAGGAATTAAGAGTTTTCAACTCGTGTTGGAAAGCATAAAGGATATTGAGTATGGTTTCGGAATTAAAACGGGCAAGGGTAAGGGGCCATTTGGCTGCTGGTTTACCACTTCCTAGTGAAAATAGAATACTTCTCCTAACTATAGAAACATAACAGTTATTTGGAGTCTTATGAAATTATACTATGTTCTTCTATTAGAAATAACCCAAAACAGAACATGCAATTCAAGATCAAGATTCTGAATATACTTTTTCAGGAAAAGCTAAGTCCTTTAAAAAACAAAATGAGTGACAGATAATCCCCAAAAGGCATTATGGTAGATTAATCTCGCAATAGAGAATACTATTTCTATTTTGTGGATTTTGTACTATCTGAAGAATTTGAATAAAAGCCTGTTTTCTTTTCCTTATTTCTTTTTTAACATCTTTATTGGAGTATAATTGCTTTACAATGGTGTTTCAGTTTCTGCTTTATAACAAAATGAATCAGCTATACATATGCATATGTCCCCATATCCCCTCCCTCTTGCATCTCCCATCCACCCTCCCTATACCACCCCTCTAGGTCATCACAAAGCACCGAGCTGATCTCCCTGTGCTATGCGGCTGTTTCCCGCTATCTATCTATTTTACATTTCGTAATATGTATAAGTCCGTGCCACTCTCTCACTTCGTCCCAGCTTACCCTTCCCCCTGCCCGTGTCCTCAAGTCCATTCTCTATGTCTGCATCTTTATTCCTGTCCTGCCCCTAGGTTCTTCAGAGCCATTTTTGTTGTTCTTAGATTCCATATATGTGTTAGCATATGGTATTTGTTTTTCTCTTTCTGACTTACTTCACTCTGTATGACAGACTCTAGGTCCATCCATCTCAGTACAAATAACTGAATTTTGTTTCTTTTTATGGCTGAGTAATATTCCATTGTATATATATGCAATATCTTCCTTATCCATCCATCTGTCAGTGGACACTGAAGTTGCTTCCATGTTCTGGCTATTGTAAATAGAGCTGCAGTGAACATTGTGGTACATGGCTCTTTTTGAATTATAGTTTCATTAGGTCCCATTTGTTTATTTTTGGTATTTGCTATTGTTTCCTTCATTTTTTTTCATTTATTTCTGATATGATTTTATTTCTTCTTTTTGTTATAATCGTATATGCGAGTGTTTCCTTAATTTATCTTTCAGATTTTTCATTATTAGTGTATATGAATACTGGAGATTTCTGTGCATTAATTTTGTATCCTGCTACTTGGCCAGATTCATTGATTAGCTCTAGTAGTTTTCTGGTAGTATTTTTAGGATTCTTTGTGTATAGTATCATATCATCTGCAAACAGTGACAGTTTTACTTCTGTTTTTCCAATTTGGATTCCTTTTATTTCTTTTTCTTCTATGATTGCTTTGGCTAAAACTTCCAAAACTATGTTGAATATTAGTTGTGAGAGTGGGCAACCTTGTCTTGTCCCTGATCTTAGAGGAAATGGTTTCAGTATTTCACAATTGAGAATGATGTTGGCTGTGTGTTTGTCATATATGGCCTTTATTATGTTGAGGTAGGTTACCTCTACGCCCACTTTCTGGAGAGTTTTTATCATAAATGGGTGTTGAATTTTGTTGAAAGCTTTCTCTGCATCTATTGAGATGATCATATGGTTTTTCTCCTTCAGTTTATTAATATGGTGTATCACGTTGATTGATTTGCATATATTGAAGAATCCTTGCATTCCTGGGATCAACCCCATTTGATCATGGTGTATGATCCTTTAATGTGCTGTTGGATTCTGATTGCTAGTATTTTGTTGAGGATTTTTGCATCTATGTTCATCAGTGATATCAGCCTGTAGTTTTCTTTTTTTGTGGCATCTTTGTCTGGTTTTGGTATCAGGGTGATGGTGGCCTCATAGAATGAGTTTGGGAGTGTTCCTCCCTCTGCTATATTGTGGAAGAGTTTGAGAAGGATAGGTGTTAGCTCTTCTCTAAATGTTTGATAGAATTCGCCTGTGAAGCCCTCTGGTCCTGGGCTTTTGTTTGCTGGAAGATATTTAATCCCAGTTTCAATTTCAGTGCTGTGATTGGTCTGTTCATATTTTCTGTTTCTTCCTGGTTCAGTGTCAGTTGTACTTTTCTACGAATTTGTCCATTACTTCCAGGTTGTCCATTTTATGGGCATACAGTTTCTTGTAGTCGTCTCTCATGATGCTTTGTATTTCTGCAGTGTCAGTTGTTCCTTCTTTATGATTTCTAAGTCTGTTGATTTGAGTCTTCTCCCTTTTTTTTCTTGATGAGTCTGGCTAATGGCTTATCAATTTTGTTTATCTTCTCAAAGAACCAGCTTTTAGTTTTATTGATCTTTGCTATTGCTTCCTTTAGTTCTTTTTCATTTATTTCTGATCTGATGTTTATGATTTCTTTCCTTCTGCTAACTTTGGGTTTCTTTTTGTTGGTCTTTCTCTAATTGCTTTAGGTCTAAGGTTAGGTTGTTTATTTGAGATTTTTCTTGTTTCTTGAGGTAGGATTGTATTGCTGTAAACTTCCCTCTTAGAACTGATTTTGCTGCATTCAATAGGTTTGGGGTCGTCACGTTTTCATTGTCATTTGTTCTTAGGTAGGTTTTGATTTCCTCCATGATTTTTTCAGTGATCTCTTGGTTGTTTAGTAGTGTATTGTTTAGCCACCATGTGTTTGTATTTTTTATAGGTTTTTTTTTTTTTCTGTAATTGACATCTTGTCTCATAGTACTGTGGTCGAAAAAGATATTTTATACTATTTCAATTTTCTTAATTTTACCAAGGTTTGATTTGTGACCCAAAATGAGATCTATCCTGGAGAATATTCCATGAGCACTTGAGAAGAAAGTATATTCAGTTGTTTTTGGATGAATGTCCTATAAATATCAATTAAGTCTGTCTGGTCTAATGTGTCTTTTAAAGCTTTTGTTTCCTTATATATTTACGTTTTGGTTGATTTGTCCATTGGTGAAAGTCGGGTCCCCTTTAAAGTCCCCTACAGTTATTGTGTTACTGTTGATTTCCCCTTTTATGGCTGTTAGCATTCGCCTTATGTATTGAGGTGCTCCTATGTTGGGTGCATAAATATTTACAATTGTTATATCTTCTTCTTGGATTGATCCCTTGATCATTATGTAGTGTCCTTCTTTGTCTATTGTAATAGTCTTTATTTTAGTCTATTTTATGTGATACGACTATTGCTACTCCAGCCTTCTTTTGATTTCCATTTGCATGGAATATCTTTTTCCATCCCGTCACTTTCAGTGTGTATGTGTCCCTAGGTCTGAAGTGGGTCTCTTGTAGACAGCATATATACGGGTCTTGTTTTTATATCCATTCAGCCAGTCTATGTCTTCTGGTTGGAGCATTTAATCCATTTACATTTAAGGTAATTATCAATATGTATGTTCCTATTCCCATTTTCTTAATTGTTTTGGGTTTGTTATTGTAAGTCTTTTCCTTCTCTTGTGTTTCCTGCCTAGAGTAGTTCCTTTAGCATTTGTTGTAAAGCTGGTTTCATGGTGCTGAATTTTCTTAACTTTTGCTTGTCTGTAAAGGTTTTTAATTTCTCCATGGAATCTGAATGAGATCCTTGCTGGGTAGAGTAATCTTTGTTGTAGGTTTTTCTCTTCCATCACTTTAAATATGTCCTGCCACTCCCTTCTGGCTTGCAGAGTTTCTGCTGAAAGGTTAGCGATTAACCTTATGGGGTTTCTCTTGTATGTTATTTGTTGCTTTTCTCTTGCTGCTTTTAATATTTTTTCTGTGAATTTAATTTGTGATAGTTTGATTAATATGTCAGATTCCTCATCCACTCTTCCTAAAATTGGGGGAAAATTATATATATATATATAAAATTATAATGTACACACATATGTGTGTGTATATATACATACATACATATACACTTAGAATATTAAGTATATGTATGTATGTGTGTATATATACATATATATACACACAATTATATATATAATTCCAGCAGATGCAAGGCATGGTATAATTTGAAGAAAATGTAAGTAAATAAAATATTGATACATAAATATAGCCAAGTAGAATGTGAGGTTGTAATTATAGTCTTTGATGTGCAGATGAAGAATTTAAATGAAGAATTAAAACTTGAAAAGTTGTGTGATTTTCCTCAAGGATACAAATTTAGCACAAGGATTTAGCTTTTACTTGCCTCTTCTACTTTTGCTGGGTCTCATCCCATGTACAGGAAAGATAGAAATTACAATAGAGAAGCAAGTACTACTTTCTCTCTCTTACTTCTCTGGTTATTTGCTTGAACTCATTTTTTTCTTCATTGTGAATTTTCAGAATGTTTCCCACCAGCCAGGGAGTAAAACTCATTAATTTATTAAGTAGTAAAGGAACTAGAACTCATTGTAATAATACTTGAATCAGCAGCATAATGGATTCCATTTGGAAGTGCCTACTAGGATCACTGTCATTATCATCAAAACACATATAATTTGCTTCCTTAGGCAGTGTTGACCTCTAGGAGTCTACCTCTACTCATATTTAAAGAGAACCTGACAAGATTAAGGATTTGTACAGAGAATGACATCCCTTTTTTTTACTTCCCTCTTTTTGCTTCTCTTTCAAATTGTTATTTCATTTGGAAATATCTAAAAGTAAGACATTGAATCCTTTCATCTACTCTATAGAGATTAGGATTAATACTGCTGTACTGTTTTTAGAAAGTGAACTATGAGACAGAGTCAGCTCTCTGTGATTTTCTGAGTCTTTGATGCTATTAACAGCATTAGTAATTATAGCTAACACCTTCTAGAATGTAAGTTCCAAATGAGCAGTGGTTTTGGCTTGGTTTTTGAAGTGTTTTATCTTAATGCATAACAGGCACTCAGTAAATAATTGTCAATAGATAAATAGATTACACCTTCCTAAAAAAAAAAAAAATGATGTGTCTTGGCATGTTTCTCCTTGGATTTATCCTGAATGGGACTCTCTGCACTTCCTGGACTTGAATGACTATTTCCTTTCCCATGTTAGGGAAGTTTTCAACTGTAATCTCTTCAAATATTTTCTCAGACCCTTTCTTTTTCTCTTCTTATTCTGGGGCCCCTATAATTCAAATGTTGGTGCATTTAATGTTGTCCCAGAGGTCTTTGAGACTGTCCTCAATTCTTTTCATTCTTTTTTCTTTATTCTGCTCCGTGGCAGTAATTTCCACTATTTTATCTTCCAGGTCACTTATCCATTCTTCTGCCTCAGTTATTCTGCTATTGATTCCTTCTAGGGTATTTTTGACTTAGTTTATTGTGTTGTTCATCATTGTTTGTTTGCTCTTTAATTCTTCTAGGTCCTGGTTAAATGTTTCTCGTATTTTCTCCATTTTCTGAGATTTTGGATAATCTTTACTATCATTACTCTGATTTCTTTATCAAGTAGACTGCCTATTTCCTCTTCATTTGTTTGGTCTGGTGGGTTTTTACCTTACTCCTTCATCTGCTGCATATTTCTCTGTCTTCTCATCTTGTTTAACTTACCATGTCTGGGGTCTCCTTTTCACAGGCTGTAGGTTCATAGTTTCTGTTATTTTTGGTGTCTGGCCCCTGTGGGTGAGGTTGGTTCTGTGGCTTGTGGAGGGTACTGGTGCCTGTGTTCTGGAGGGTGGGACTGTATCTTGTCCTTCTGGTGGGCAGGGCCACAACTGGTGTGTGTTTTGGAGTGTCTGTGAACTTAGTATGATTTTAGGCAGCCTCTCGCTAATGAGTGGGGTTGTGTTCTTGTCTTGCTAGTTGTTTGACACGGCACTTCCAGCACTGGAACTTGCTGGTCGTTGAGTGAAGCTGGGTCTTAGTGTTGTGACGGAGATCTCTGGGAGAGCTCTTGCCGATTGATATTACATGGGGCCGGGAGGTTTCTAGTGGTCCAGTGTCCTGGACTCGGCCCTCCTACCTCAGAGGCTTAGGCCCACCACCCAGCCAGAGCATTAAGACCCTGCCAGCCACATGGCTTAGAAGAAGAGGAAGAAAGACAAAAAAATGACAGACAGAACCCTAGGACACATGGTAAAAGCAAAGCTGTACAGACAAAATTACAAAAAAAGAGGTATACACATACACACTCAGAAAAAGAGAAAAAGAAAAAATAATACATATATATATATATATATAAAAGGAAGAGAGCAAGCAAACCAATAAACAAATCCACCAATGATAATAAGCTCCAAGTAGTAAACTAAGATAAACATAAAATCAGAAACAAATTAGACGGAGAAAGCAAACCCCAAGTCTACAGTTGCTCCCAAAGTCCACCACCTCAATTTTGGGAACATTCGTTGTCTGTTAAGGTATTCCACAGATGCAGAGTTCATCAAGTTGATTGTGGAGATTTAATCCGCTGCTCCTGAAGCTGCTGGGAGAGATTTCCCTTCTCTTCTTTGTTCGCACAGCTCCTGGGGTTCAGCTTTGGATTTGGACCCGCCTCTGCATGTAGGCTGCCCTCAGGAGTCTGTTTCCCACCCAGACAGGAGGGAGTTAAAGCAGCAGCTGATTAGTGCTCTCTTGCTCACTCAGGCTGGGGTGGAGGGAAGGGTAGGAGTGCTCGACAAGCCTGAGGAGCAGAGGCCTGCTTGATGTTGCAACAGCCTGAGGTGCGCCATGTGTTCTCCCAGGGATGTTGTCCCTGGACCACGGGACCCTGGCAGTGGCGGGCTGCACAGGCTCCCGGGAGGGGAGGTGTGGAGAGTGACCTGTGCTTGCACACAGGCTTCTTGGTGGCTGCAGCAGCATTAGTGGTTCATGCCTGCCTCTGGGGTCTGAGCTGATAGCCGTGGCTCGCACCCATCTCTGGAGCTCACTTAGGCAGTGCTCTGCCTTCTGTGGGCACATTGGGAAGGAATCACCTCTCCTCTTGCACCCCGAAACAAAGGTCTCTTGCCTCTCCGGCAGGTCCATACTTTTACCCGGACTCCCTCCCGGCTAGCTGTGGCACACTAACCCGCTTTGGGCTGTGTTCTCGAAGCCAACCCCAGTCCTCTCCCTGGGATCCAATCTCCGAAGCCCGAGCCTCAGCTCCCAGCCCCGCCCGCCCCAGCGGGTGAGCAGACAAGCCTCTCGGGCTGGTGTGTGCTGGTCAGCACCGATCCTCTGTGCTGGAATCTCTCTGCTTTGCTCTCCACACCCCTGTTGCTGTGCTCTCCTCCGTGGTTCCGAAGCTTCCCCCCGACCCCCCATCTCTGACAGTGAAGGGGTTTCCTAGTGTGTGGAAACTTTGCCTCCTTCACAGCCCCCTCCCAGAGGTGCAGCCCCATCCCTATTCTTTTGTCTCTGTTTTTTCTTTTTCCCTACCCAGGTACATGGGGATTTTCTTACCTTTTGGGAAGTCTGAGGTCTTCTGCCAGTGTTCAGTAGGTGTTCTGTAGGAGTTGTCCCACGTGTAGATGTATTTCTGATGTATCTGTGGGGAGGAAGGTGATCTCCGCGTCTTACTCCTCTGCCATATTGAAGGTCTCACTTCCTTATTGTTTTAAACAAATGTCCAGTCCTACCTGATCCTCTTAGGGTCAGACTTTAAGAATCAGCATCTTACTTGACATATCCATGTCTTGAAAACAATGCTTTTTTGCATGTGAATTATATGAGCATATTGTGAAAAAGCGGATTCTGATTTAATGGGACTAGGATGGGACCTGAGATTGATCATTTCCAACAAGCTCTTCACTGCCGCCCATGCCACTGGCTAGCTGACTACACTTGTTGTAGGAAGGAAGGCGAGCCCTGCCACACGGAGCCTCACTTTCTGTCTGTCTTCTCATTCAATCCAACTGCAAGTCTGTTGATTTTACAGTCAAACACTATGCCTCATAGGACCACATCTCCCCGAATTGCATAGATAAGACCCTAAACCAAGGCACTGTCTCACCCTTCCTGATTACTGTCCTTGCTTCCTAGGTTCCTGACTTCTGTCTTTGACTCTTGCCCTCGCTCCAGAATATTCTTCCTACAAGTGGCAGAGAGATCATGTTTCACACATAAATTAAATGATATCAAACTTAATTGTTATTATCTTCCAGCCCATTGTTTGCCAGCCCATTAAAAACAAAATCTGAACTCTGCCAACAGTAAGACCCTCCATTATCTGCCCCAGTTTCCTCTTCCACCTTGTCTCCTATTTTTCTCTTCCTTTTACTCCATGCCAGCCATACTGGCTGTCTTGTTACTCCTTCAAAATACCAAGTGCATTCTTACCTTAGGGCCTTTGCACTCGTTTTCTCTTCCTGAGAAGTTTGTCTTCCAAATCTTTGAATGGATCATTACCTTACATTATTCAGTTATCTGTTCTAATATCTGCTCTTCAAATAAACCTCCTACATACCTTATTTTTTAACTTCTTCTGTTCCAGTTATTATGGGTTCTTCAATAATCACCAAAAATTACATGGCTTCAAAAAAAAAAACAATTTTGTTCTCTAATCTACAGTCTGGTCAGAGTTGGGTGGGAATAGCTCATTTCTGTTCCTCTCAACTTTGGTGGGAGTGCCTGAAAGCCTGGGCGCTAGAACAATCTGAAGACTCATTCACACATATGCCTGACAACTGGCCTGAAAAGACTGAGCAGCTGGGCCCAGGCATCTGTCTGTATCTCTTGTGGTATCACCACATGGTCTCTTAGCTGCTTCACGGTAGCCAGACTGTAAAACCCCAGGGAGTAGGGGGAGCCGTGTGGAAGCCAAATGGCCATTTGTGACCTAGCTTCAGCAGATATGTACACACTGTCACTTCTGCTTGATTCATATCTGCCAAATTCTGTTTGTTGGAAGCAAGTTACTAAGGATGGCCCATATTCGAGGGGAGAGAAATTAAATTCCACCTTTTGGAGGAGGAATGTCAAAGACTTTGTTAAACTTTTTGTAAAAACCATCCCGTATTCCACCTGCTCACCCAGTATCTTTCCTAGCCGTGCTCGCAAGGTGAAATCACACTCTTCTTGGTTCCTCTTACTAGAATATAAGTCCCACGAGAGAAGGGACTTGGTCCTCTTTACTGCTGTATCTCCAGCAACGGAAACTGCTGGACCAAGAGTCGGCTGTTACAAGTACGTGATGATTTGTTTATTTAATAAACCTATTTCCTCTGCAGAACTCAGTTGAATTCCCACTTACTGCTGTTACTAATTGAGTGTACACAGGAAATCCTTAGAATAGTGCAGCTCACATGGTTTATGCTTAATTAATACTAGGTGACATTCCTAATAGTAGCTAACATTGATGGTATACTTCATACACACCTAATTCTTCACATGGATTACTTTATTTAATTTCCTAAGAAATCTACAAGATGGTACTGTTATTACACATCTACTTAGTGGCAGAAGTGAAATTCAAAACCAATCCTGCCGAATTCCAAAGGAGACTTGTCCTGGCTATTCTAATTCACTTTTTTGTCTTTTCTTAAGGGGCGGTGGGGGGGTACCGTAAGCTTCAAGTGAGTTATCTGTGAGAGTGGCTTGCCAAAAGTACACTGCTAAAGGAGTGTGATATAATCCTTTATTTGCTTTATGTGTCTCAATCATTGTGATAGACATTTGTGTGCGTACTTCATCCTCATTTGTAAGTTTTTATTTTCAGGCAATGACTGACGGTACTTGTCTATCCCACAGTACCTTAGATAGACCAAGAGTTTGATAACTATCTGAGGAATTAATGTGTAGGGTCTAGAAGTCCTGATAGGAAGAATGATCTTAAAATTTTAAAATGCCTATTATTTGTATGCATCATATGCATAGTTCACTATTTGGAACTAAAATGCCTCACATTCTTTGAGAAGTAGATAAGACAATTGTCAAAAAATAGCCACTTGACTTACGATGCGTGGAATCATGAAAGTGGAAAGACGGAAAGAGTGGAAGATAAGGTTCAAAATTCCGATGTACCTCTTAGTAGAAGGAGCAAAACTCCTAAATGTTTCTGTTTTAAGCTTTAAAGATGCATTTAATTATTGCAGTTGGATTGCCATTGTAGCATTAGCTAACAACTCAGGCATGTCACATAATTATCATTTCTTTTTTGTGGTGAGGGTAATTAAGATCTAGTCTCAGAACCTTTGAAATGTATAATACAATATTGCTGACTGTAATCATTAGGCTGTGCATTAAGTCTCTAGTTGCAAATTTGTACCATTAAACCACGTACACCCAATTCCTTGGGCCCCTGGTAACCACCATTCTGTTTGCTGAGTTTGGCTTTTGGAGCTTCCACATGTGAGTGATACCACATATATTTGTCTTTGACTTATCTCATTTAGTATAATGCCCTAAAGGTCCATCTGTGTTACAGATGGCAGGATTTCCTTTTTTCTGGCTGAGTGATATTCCATTGTATATATAAACCACTTCTTCTTGATCCATTCATCCATTGATGGACACTTAGGTTGTTTTCATGTCTGTGCTATTATGTTTATTGCAGCGTTATTCATAAGATGGCAGATAACTTTTAATATCCTGTTTTCATTTCCTTTGGATATAGGCCCAGAAGCAGGATTGATGGATCATTTGGTAGTTCTATTTTTAACTTTTTTGAGGAACCTCCGTAAGGTGTTCCATAGTGACTGAACCAATTTATATACACACAGGTTTCCTTTTCTCTACATCTTTGCCAACACTTGTCTTCTTGATGATAGCCGTTCTAACAGATCTGAGGAGATATGTATATTTCTTATCTGTGTTTCCCTGATTATTAGTGACTTTGAGCATTTTTTTCATGTACCTGTTGGTCTTTTAGAAATTATTAAAAACTTGTATTTTAAAATTATGAAAGTTTATTATGGAACACAAATTGTTGTCTTTTATTACATAGAAAATTGTTCTTAAATGACTGTGTTACCCACAAATGTTTTAATGGAGGCATTCCAAACCCTTGATAATTGTTACCAGGGAGAAATAGGGCATGGCCTGTGATGAGTCCTCTGCCTCCCAAGTGTCACCCTTCAATTGCTTCCTTTTTAAAAGGGTTTGATTTTGTTTGGAGTAGCAATATGACCAGCCCCAAGGGGAAATTCACAATGGATTTTAGACCATTGTGTCTATTCTATTTTCCTCTGCTAGATATGTGCCCAATCATGTGTCATTAGAATTATCCATGTAATAAAATTATGTTCAATGAAATGTAGTGGAGTCTACTGCAGGACTTCTAGGGAGGGGATGCTTTCTCATAAGCTGAAATTGCACTGTTGCATTTTTTTCCATCCCTTTCTGCTTGAGCCATTGATGACTTCCTCATATTTGCAACAACACAAGAGACCAATAAAATTGAAATACACCCTCATCTAATAGAATCCTGAAAAAATTGAGCCTCTCGATAACCCTTGTACAGTCTACCTACAGATTTCTTAAGCAAACAATCAAAATTCTATGAGTACAGCCACTCCTCATTTGGTTATTGTTGAGATTACTCACAGTTTACTGTACCCTAACTTACCCACATTAGACAATCTCAAAAATCTAGAGTGGTTGCAAAGCAAGGGTTTCATTTACTGTGTTGAAACAGTAGCATCTTGAAAGAAGCAGTTCTGATTCTAGCAAAAACAGAAACAGAAAAAGCCAGAAGCAAAAAACACGCCCAACAAAAACAGTTCTAATTTTCTCAGTCTTGAGCCAGCCAAACATCCAGAACTGATCCTTCTCATAAGCCATCAATAAAATTTCACTTAAATTCAGCTAAATGTAGCGTGACCAGTTGAGCAAAAGGACGATGAAGAGTTCTCATACTACTCTTCATCAGTCCTACTAAAAATGTTTTACTCTTTTATATAGAGACCTCTTATTTTGTACGGACTGACCCCTTGAAATTCTGTGAAGGAACTGAAAACCTTGTAAAGGAACTGAAAGAAGTTCAGGGCATCGGGATCCAAGACTGAAAAGTCAGGTGGCAAAGCCACCCAGCAGAAGTGAAAACAAGAGTAAGACCACATGAGGCCAACTTAGAGAGTTAGGACTCTGTCATAGCAACAAGGAGCAATTGCTCTCCTAGTGAGAGTTACTTTTTCTGACTGCAGCATCAAGAAGAAGTTAGATGGGGCAAGATGGAAGAAGATGGGGGAAAGTGACCACTCGGTGGTTGATGTTATTTAGACAAAAATAATGGTAGCCTAAGGATGGGGCTGGATAGAAGGGACCATGTGTGAAGGTAGTTTAGGAAAGTATATTAAAACAGAACAGGAGTTGGTGTTAGGTTTGATAGAGACATGGAAGGAATATGAGTACGTACAATGACATCAACATTTGGGTTTCAGATTTAAGAAAAGCAGACAAAAGATAGAGGAACTGTTTGCTGGGAATGGCTAATTAGGCCAGATTCTGCAGAGAAATAACATTAAAAGAGAAACGTATAGAAGACATTGGTGAATAGGTTAAGAATACGGTCACTGTGCGGGAAGCCAGACAGTTGTGGATTGAAGAGGAGGGTGGGCAGTGAGTTGTCAGAGGTGGTGAAGGCGGATGAATATCGAAGGGGTGGACAAGAGAGGAGCTGACTGGAGGGAAATGGGAATGGAAGGTGGAAGGAAAATCTTTGTTTGAATAGGAGGGAGCTGAGGATGTTGCTGGGATGCATCCTGAACAGTTATTACCTTTATTCTCATCTCTTACAAATCATACACTAAAACAAACAGATTTCTGTTGTTTTCCCTTCTGTGGCAATGCGGGCAATACACAGAAAATAGTCAGACTCTGAGAATGTAATTGCCAGAGGTAGTGTTGTCACACAGAAACCAAAAGGGACTATTTTAAATTTGAAAACAACGATAAAAGTGCAACCTCACTGGGACCACAATGCTTCTAGCCTCCTCTTCCACAGCAGAGATTGCTTAGAGGCTGCTGCTTGCTACCTGGGTGCTTTCCTCTTAGGATCCTCCTGGAGGAAAGCAGAATCTCCAGTGTGCAGTCTCCCTTCTCACGGGGCCTCCTGTTTCTATACTGTTCTCACAGAAAGCCATTTCCGCTTTCGTTTAACTTCCTCTTGTTGAGCACAAGTCCGTTTCTACAGACAAGGTGCCAGATAGCTCATGTGTAGAATTGTATATCAGCCTTGGAAAACCGACTATGTTTGTGGTAGAGATGCCTTCCTGTTCCCAAAATGTATTTCCTCTGAGTCCTGGGTACTTAATGAGACTCCATTTCCCAGCCTCCATCGCAGTTACAGGCAGTCACGTACAATGTGCAGTGTGGGCTGAAATGATACCTGTCACTTACAACCTTCAAGTGTTTTCACACATCCTTTTTCTTTTCAACTACCTAGAATGGATACAAAGTCCAGGACAAACTTGTAAGCTACTTATTGAAGATAATGGTGTCAAAATGTAGAAGTCTGTGTCCCTGATTTAGCACCTGGAGGAGAGACGTCTGACAATCAGAAATTTTTATCAGTGAGACATAAACTTCTCTGGTATTAAGCTTTTGAAATTCCAGAGTTTAATCCCTAAAAACAGCCACAATAGTAACAAATACATTATTTATTCATGGTAATAATGTGCCTTTTATTGATTTATATACCACTCTCTATAAAACTATTATATTTAATTCTTTTATCAACTCCATGAAGTAAGTATCATTATCACCATTTTACAGGTGAGTTTAGGTTTCAGAGCAATTACCAAATGGTCCCAATAGTTTCTACAATAACTTTTTAAAAGCCGTGTAGGGACTTACATAGTATCTTCACCTGAAACATTATTATGGAACAAATTCTGGGAATGTTTGCCTATTTATAACTTCTGCTTCAGAGCAAAAGTAAGCTCTTAATTCATTTTTAAATATATAGGTGTAAAACATTTGAAGAATGCAGAGCTAAACTGTTTTTTACAGTATTATCATTCACAGTAACATTTTAATTACCTCAAGTCAGATTTTCTACCATGCATATGCAAGGTCAAATTCTAGAGTCCCTTTTAAAATAATAAAAAAGGGAAAGGTGTTCTCCTGTTAAAGTCCAAGGTATAGGAGTACATCATAATAAAAATTTGCCGGCCATTCCCTTCATTTGGTATAACCTATTTAAAATG
This sequence comes from Tursiops truncatus, assembly GCF_011762595.2. Classification (NCBI taxonomy): domain Eukaryota; kingdom Metazoa; phylum Chordata; class Mammalia; order Artiodactyla; family Delphinidae; genus Tursiops; species Tursiops truncatus. Next base: position 87,818,343 of record NC_047043.1, on the reverse strand, counting down.
AATAGCTCAAAACCGGCCTGGCTTGACCTAAGTATGTATGCAAACTCTTGAATCTTCACACTATGGCTCATTGAAAAGGCAGTGGGCTTTACAACAAGATTGACAACGAAAGGAAAAGTGATGAGGAAAATTGCCTTACTTATCTGCTACAGTACTCTTGGTTGCCAGCTGTAATTTTACAGATCATTATAAGAGGGGGAAAAGTTTGACAGTCAACTTGAGTACATGTATATCATATTGATACAAAGAATAAGTTTGCTTGAAACACTCTTAATGAAGCCACTATCGTTGTGTGTTTTTGAAGCATCAGTTTTCATCGTTTTACCCCTAATGGAGTTATGTGGGTAAAATATTTAAAGGTCATCAAACACTGTGGGATGTGAATCAACTGTAGGAAAGTGAAGATATTAAAATTACACAGGGGTGACACAAGCTATTTTCTGAGTTATCGCTTGATATAGCCTAAGATTTGACTGAGTAATTGATGTAAATAGCATTGCTTTCATACATGTCGGGATAGATCAAATAGGGGTCAGAAAACTTAACTTTAATCATCCTTTAACATAAGAGAATGCCACTCTGCAGTACTGTGGAGATGCCCCCATTTAAAATCTTATTTCCCCATTCTACTAATAGTACTAAACTTCACTTTTTCAAAGAACACTTCCTTACTCAAAACACCTGACTACCTTCTCGTTATCTAGACAGTGCTATTCAATACTACAGCCACTAGACATGTGTGGTTATTTAAATTTAAATTAAAAGTAAAAATAAAAATAAAAATTCAGATCTCAGTTACAATAACCACATTTCAAGTATTCAGTGCCTTCAGGGGGCTTGTGACTACTGCCTTAGACAATGCAACTCTACAACATTCCCATCAACTCTGAAAGTTGCATTTGATAACTCGGATCTAGAGCTGGGCTCCCTGATAGGATACCCACTAGCCACGTATGGAAATGTGGCTAGTCCACACTGAGATGTGCTGTAACTCTAAAATACACAGCAGGTTTGGAAGACATAGTTCAAAAAGAATATTACATAATTTCAGTAAGTTTGTGTGCTGATTACATGTTGAAACAATGATATAGGATGGACCTAGGGTCTGTCATAGAGTGAAGTAAGCCAGAAAGAGAAAAACAAATACTGTATGCTAATGCATATATATAGAATCTAAAAAAAAAAAAAAAAAAAAAAAAAAATGATACTGATGAACCTTTTGATAGGCTCAAAGCAAAGAAGGGCTATTTGCCAAGGGTTTAACCTCAAGCCTGAGGTTGAGAAGCAGATATTTATCTTATCTTTGGAAAGTAACAAAGTCAAGATAAATGCAGAACGTATTCAAAAACCCCTTATTTGAAGTTCTGTAACTAGGTTGGAAATGGAGTCTTCTTCCTTGTGTCAAGGAGACTCAGTCCAGTCAAAGGTGGCAGGCTCTATTCTTACTAGTATGATTCCTTAATGTTACATCCTTTTGTTAATTATCAAGAGCAATTTTTACAGGCTAATAATAAAATTTCATATTTCTTGACCTAGCATTAAAGTTCATCCATGGTCCCTGTCATTCCCAATAATATCCTTTATTCTTCTTCATGTACACTGTGATTATGCAAAAATGTTCTATTCTTGCCATTTCTTTGGCTCATATTCCCTGTACCTAGAATGTTCTTCCCACTCCTTCTGTTGAAATGTTTCAAGGCTTAATTCAAATATCATAGCTGCTTCTAAAGTCTTCCCAGATTTTACCCACCACAGTCAAACTAGCATCAAACAAATATTTCAACCTGATCTTGACCTTCCTTGGGCAAATGATGGACACACTTTTTATTTTGTGTTAAAACTATTAAGTCTCCTTCCTTCCTTCTTTCCTTCCTTCGTTCCTTCCTTCGTTTGTTTGTTCGTTCCTTCCTTCCTCAGTCATTTACACCCATCTAATTCATGCCAGACATTACTAGGCAATACCTATATATGTTGAGATATTATTCTAAACATATTTTGCAGGCCATAGGTGACATAGGAGATAACTAGGTAGTATTCTTTGAGGAGCTGTTGTAAAATTATCTTATGACTCTGGTATTCTGTCAGAAAATCTAATTTTTCTTGGCAAGAATAAAATATATCTGACATAGGAAATTCTATACTTCTGAAAAACACATGCTAGGAAGCAAAAGGCTGGTGCTTTGCCTGATTCACTAGGTAAGTGATTTGGGAAATAATACCTAGGCACCAGGAATACAGAGACATCTTGTGACTGTTTCCTCCTCAGGCGATCAATCAATCAATCATCAATAAATAAAAATAGAGTATTGTTCTCCAAACTTTTTTCATAAGAATCACAAAAAAAAATGAGTCCCAGACCTGGTCCCCAGGGATTATGATTAGTGAGTTTAGGGAGGTCTAGAATCTATCATGTTTTGTTTTTATGAACCATCCATCCCAGTAATTACAAGGAAAGTTTGCGACCTAACTTCACACTTCTTCGTGTACAGGAGTCACTGGGAGGCTTGTTAAAAAATGGAGATTGTTCTGTCTCACCTCTAATGATCCTGATTCAGCAGATCTCAGGTGGGGTTCAGGAATCAAAAATTTTAATGAGCATTTCCAGGTAATTCTGACTTGGGTTCATAGACCACAGTTTGAGAAATACGGGAATCAGTTGCGACTTACGAGAGTTGAGAGATTGCCTAGTTGATGGCTGTAATTCTGGCAACCAGAGCAGAGTTGGTGCTCAGTAACCATTGCTGAATCAAATCGGAATGCCCTATGATGCGGTACTGTTTTATCTAGCTAAAGAAACCATTATTAAGAAGGGAAAAATAAACTGATTTACTAATAAAATAACAAAGATTGATATGTCTCTTCCAGTCCTCTGTGTCTTCAGTACATTGATTGTTTCCAATTCATTCTTTCATTTATTCAACAAATACTTCTTGAAATCCTACAATAGGCCAGGCAGCCTGTGAGGAACGGGTGATACAGCCATAAATAAGGAGACATACCTCTGTCCTGCTGGAACCTAAGGTGTAGGAGGGTTTTATGGTTATCTATTGCTGGGTAATAAACCATCCCAAAACTTACCAGCTTAAGACCAACAATCATTTATTTTGCTCACAGTTAGCAGTTTGAATACAGGCAGTGGGACATCTGTCTCTGTTCCATGTGGCACCAGCTTGGGCATCTACTGTGGCGGGGAGATCCAGTTTCAAAAGGCTGCCTGGCCACTTGGCGGTGACTGTCACCTGTGTGCCCAGCTGGGGCTATCAGCAGGGGTCCTGGTCCCCCTGTGTGTGGCCTTCCCAGGGGTTGCTTGGGCTCCACACAGCATGCAAGTCTGAGGGTAGCTGAACTTTTTACGTGGGTGCTGGCTTTCCTCAAAGACAGTGTCGTGGCAGAACAAGGTGTAGGCTGCAAAGCGTCTTCCTAGGTAGCCTCTGAAGTCACAGAAGGTCACTTCCACTAAGTTCTGTTGGCAACTCAAATAACTAAGGCTGTCATAGATTTATAGGGTAGGAAATTTTCTTCCAACTTCCAATAGGAGGAGTAGCAAAGAATTTGTTGCCGTTTTTAATTGTTCACCGGATGAGACAGATATTTAACAATGAACTAAATACATTTGCATTAAGTACTACTAAGAAAAAGTATCTGGTGCTATGAAACCATAAAACAGAGGGAGATAATTAGGAAAGGACCCCGTAAGGAAATAATATTAAAGATGCGACAGGCTCCAAGTCAGAGTGCTCCATAAAACGTGAAGAGATAATAATTAGAAAGCAGGTAGAAAAATTAGGCAAAAGAAATGAGGCTAAAAATGGTAAGAGCTAGTCTTACTTGCTTGATCTGTGTTAGGCACCATTTCCAGACTTTGCATCTATTATCTCATTTAACTCATAAAAATCCTAGGTGATAAGTAATCGTATTCCCATTTTGCACATACTGAGAAATAAAGAGTTCCCCAAGGTTACAGAGATAGTGAGTGACAGTGCCAGGGTTTTAGGGTCTGGTTGTATTCTAGAAATTTGAGAGTAGGGCCATCCTTGTACCAAAGGCAATCACAGTGAGGCGCAATGAGTAGTTAGGAAATTCCAGTGGGGGAGCTGGCACCCACGGAGAAAGTGAGGCCGAAAGTAAGAATGAGCAAACACCAAAAATGAACTTCATCTACTGCACCCCTTGCTCTGGTGAAGGGTTGTAATTTTCTCTCACAGCAGAGTTTCAGAAGGAGATTGAAAAATAACGGCGGGAGTCCCATTTTTAAGTAGGGAAGGGAAGTCGTTCCCTTTGATTTGGCTCCATTTGCCAACTCGAATTTTTTTAAGCCCTAAAAGACCTTAACTACCTCTTTCTCCAGGTACAGTGGAAATGGATGATCTTGCAGCACTGGACAGGATTTTCTAAATAAATAATATCACTTTAAATAAACCTTGAAAGGTGTAAGTCACTTGTATAGGTTTCCACAGGCCGAGGTGACAGTTCAGTAAATGTATCACCTGAGTGATGTGGTTCTTATGATGTAATACTTCATCTGGACCAGTGTGATATACTGTCAGGTCTGTGTTGCTTTGATGATGTGTTACTTGGTAAAATAAGGTTAGCTGTCAAAAACTCATTCCAAGGAGCTGAAAGTTTGGCTGGGGGAAAAACATTTCAGGCCTTTAAAAAATACATTTTTCATTTGAGTGGAGGGAACGATGACATGGTTAGAGTCAAAAGGCTTGAGAGCCTTGTGAACCCTGGTGGAAAAAAAAACATCTTTCAATACAGACAACTCGGGAAAGTCAGGACAAAATCAACGAAGCCGGAGCCTTCCTATTTTGCAGGAACCAATGATACACAATTACAGAATGGTACAACTTGGGTGACTTTTTGTAACTTCCACTACTATGTCTTTGAGACAGCACAGGATGGAAAAATTATTTGCGTAGGTGTTTCAAGAGACTAAAGTTTTATAATTAACATCTGGAATTACTGTTCGGTACATGGGCTAGAAATGTCTTATTATTTAGCATAGCCCTATTTATGGATGCCTTAACAACTGTTTTTTTTTATAGAAGGTGATAATGTATTCTAAAATGATCTTTAATACTGATATTTCAAAATCTGTTCTCAAATATGTGTGTGTTGTATGAAATTAAAAATAAAAAACCTTTCAATGTTTCATTTGGTTTCAGACGTGCTGACTAATCTTGGAACTTGATTTATATTTATCACAAAATTCAGCTTTTAGACCCACCTATTTTCAGTTTCTACTTGATATTTTCATGATAATGTGAAACTTTAAAAATAGGGTTAGGGGGCTTCCCTGGTGGCGCAGTGGTTGAGAGTTCGCCTGCTGATGCAGGGGACACGGGTTCGTGCCCCGGTCTGGGAGGATCCCGCGTGCCGCGGAGCGGCTGGGCCCGTGAGCCATGGCTGCTGAGCCTGAGCGTTCGCAGCCTGTGCTCCGCAACGGGAGAGGCCACAGCAGTGAGAGGCCCGCGTACCGAAAAAAAAAAAAAAAAAAACAACGAAACAAAACCTCTAAGGGAGCCAAATGGAAGAAGTATTTCTTTTAGGCAAAACAAGCAGGTCCTTAAGTTCTGAAGTTCTAGAGCTGGGCTCTGATTTTGGTAACAGTTGGATCTTTTCACTTGTCTAGAAGATAAAAGAGAAAGAAAACGTATCTATTCATCATTGAGATGAATATCACTTTCTATCAATGAATCTTCATTTTTCTAAGAAGAACCAAGAATCACTCAACTAAAAACTATCAGACTAAATCAAAGTACCCAAACAGTGATTGTGAAACAAAATGTTTTTTCTCTGTTCCCTCTCTATTAAATACAGTAGAGGTAGAGATAGAGCATGCTGTGTTACATCATTTTCCAACTTTAAAGAATAATCCAAGGTGTTTTCAAATTTTGTCTGCCACAATTTGTTCTTACTAATTAGAATGTGTAATTATATGTACCTGACTTGAAAATATCTTGGTATTGGGGTAAGTTGGAGTGGACTTAGGTATGGTGGGGAATCTATCCAGCTACTTACCTGAAAAATGGATGTAAAGAAGAGTCACAAACTCAATAATTGTTTTGAAATCAGTTAATGTATTATTAGTTTTGGCCTTAAAATAACTTCTCAGTGATTAAGTGCACAAACAGTAATTTTATCATCAAATAAAAATCACAGTTACCTATTAAGCTCTCACCACTTGTTTGCCAAAAGAAAATATAGCGTCGAGAGAGGAAGACATAAATATATCAACTGATATCCATTTCTAAATTTCCTTTTTAACTTAAATACACTTTTACTTTCTTGAAATTTCTTAGGAGTTTTTAAAAGTATTGTTGAAGGAAAGACCCTAGAGAGTTTATAATATATCACAAACATTTTTAAATTTCAATGTGATGGGCATTTTAGTTATTTAGTATTTTTTTGAGTTTAAAATGGGTGATTTGTTACCAGAGTAATTTTACAATGATGAATTAAACTTGATTTATACAGATGATGATAAAACATAATAATTGGGTTTTGTTTTTTTAAAAAAAGGCAATCTAAAATCTATTTGTGTTTAAGTGCCCAAACCAAATTTTAATAACAAGACTGAGATAAAGGAACTATGGAATATATGTGTATGTGTGTGTGTGTGTGTGTGTGTGTGTGTGTATATATATATATATATATATATCTCAATATAAATAACTGGATATATTTTTTGCTTTTTTTTTTTAAGGAGAGAGATATGGTGAGAATCTAAAACATCAGAAGTCTTATAATTAAACACAAAGGTTGTCATGTTGTAGGAAAATATTTCCATTGTGATAAATGTGTAAGAACTAAAGGAGAATTTTAAACTAAATGGAGTCCCTACTGTGTGGAGACAGAGGTCTGGTAAGAGATTGGAGTGCATGACATGAGAAAACCTGAGAGATACTCTTACCTGGGAAAGGAATTTTGAGTGACATGAGAAAGAAAGGAATAAATACATCAGAGAGGGAGAGTGACTTACGTTTAGCTGGTTACATGATACCTAAGTGGAATTTTTGACAAAGAAATACAGTGAAAATACTTAAATTTCCAGACCTACAGCTGGGCCAGTGTGCTTTCCAGTAGAGTGGGGTGTGCATGTCTTAAACTCTTCAACTAAGACTCATGTGATCAACAGTGCAGGAACTGAAGTGTGTCATTACGATGGCCTCTGTTACCTGGAGGAGTGCATACAGGGTTAGAAGACATAGTTCAGTGAGGACAGGACGGAAAGTTATAGGGGCTTGATGGTAAAATAGTATGGAGGACACTTGAAGGAGACATAATATCTTGCCCTGTCCTCTATGCTCATTTATGGATTTGATAGTTACCTTAACAGGGAAAGTTTCAAATACACATTCTTTTCATTATGTGTCTCTGTGTTTCCCAAAGTGTAGTAAGCCTAGTATTGGGAGTATTCAGAATGATTTTAGGTGGTATGCCATAGGGGTTTGTTCTAAAAGTTATTCATTTAAAAGTATATATATATCAGAAAAAAACATGGCTGATGATTTGACAATATCATTGCTTAAGATAAGGTCAAATCAGTCTTTAAATTTTGAAAAAAAAGTGAGTTGCTAATCAGTAAGAATGTTTAGGGAACTCAAAGATGTTGAAAAATAGTCAAGATGTTAAGTGGAAGGCTGAGATGGGAAAAACCCTGGTTCCCTATTTTTCTTCCTACAGCTTTCTATGTCTCTGATACAGTCTAGATTTATTCCTTTCATCATTCTGTACCCATCCTCTGTCCCATGACTGACCACATAATTTGTGTGACCCAGTGCAAAATAAAAATTCGGGGCTCCTTGTTCAAAAATTATAACTAACTTCCAGATGGTGACAGTAGAGCCTTAAATAAAGTGTGGGGTGCTTGTGAGCTCGAGGCCCATTGCGGCTGCAGAGGTCACGCACCCGTGAAGCTTGTCCTACCCCTTCTCTCTGTAAAGGGTTAGGTTAAGTTGGGACCTGCCAAAGTTACATGTTAGTCTTTGTTGCAGGAAATCTGAGATGCAGAGTTAGAAAATTTGTGGAAGTGTTTGTGTATGTGTGTGTGTTTGGGTATTATTGTTTCCAATGCAAAATCAGAGTATATCTAAGACAGTTCCGGAAAAGTCAAACATCAGAACTTTCTCTGTTGTTACGTATGTGGCAGAACATGTAGTCATGTGAGTTACAGAAACCAGGGTCCCAGTGGTCTCCTTTGGAAGATATTAGGGCCTCATATTGGTCTCTCCTATGAGATCTCCTACTTTATATAGATAACCAAGTATCCCAAGTTACTTTTCTAGGTTAACCTAGGACTCCCAGGAGGTCATCACTTCTGGGAAGAACGACATTTCTGCCTCCAGCGCATAAAATGGGAGATGATATATCAATTGCTTTTCTCTCCAGGTTCATCTTAAGTCTCATCAGGCCTGCAAAAATTGGAATGTTTCTCTCTCTCTCTCCCGCCCTCTCCCGCTTTCCCCAGCCTCATGTTTTTGCCATCATCCAACTTATATTCTTGCCTTCAAGTCTCAGCTTACAAGACATCTCCCCATCATGCATTTCTGAAGCCCAGGTGTGTTGGTTCTGTTCTGGGCTTTCAGACTGCTTTGTTCTCCTTGATGCTCTCCCCTAGAAGAGCACTTCCGAAGCTTTCTGGAAGTTCCTTCCTTGCCTATCTGTCTTCCCTCTAGATCCTGAGATGGGTGAAGGCAGGACTTCATCTTGTTGACTGCTTATTCGCTATATTCTTCCAAAGATCCTGGCACATAATACACTAGACATATTGAGTGAATGAATGATTGAATGATTTAATGCATCAGTTAAAATATATGTGAGGGGTGAGAGCACTAAGAATGTCTACAAAAAGATACAAACGAACTAGCCTAAACAGTATTTTTACTGCTTATGACATAAACGTTATGGTTGCCATATGGACTTTTAGGCATGTATATAAGTATCTTCATCCTTATATATGAATTCATACTGTACTTTTCAAATAAATGATTGCTTTTAAAAATACTTTCAATATTCATTTAATGTCTAGTTTCAAAATAGATTTCATATCAAAAGCCTGTGCATACCAAACCAATAATTTTGTCGAAATTTTCACAATAAATGTGAATTTATCCTAGTGCTTAAGTAATAATTTTTAAAAATCACCAATATTTACCCTTTAAACATTTAAACCATGTTTGTGGGCGATTATTTTCATATATTAACCTACTCTTCTACTGTATGTGAAAACAGATTTAATTTGTGTAAAATTATCTTTTAGTGGGGACAAAGGGTAATTCATGTGATAAATCATTTCTGATTCTTAAATATGTCACAAAGAACTTCAAAAATGAAAAATTTTCAACCTTCTACTTCTAGAGTTTATTGGCTTTGATGTTAGATGCTTATGTTTTCTAAAATAATATCCATTCCCAAGTCTCTTAATTCTATAAACTCTGGACTTAGATTCAGTTATGAACCATAGATCAACAAATTTGTAATCTAAAACGTCTGTCTCCTTATGTATATAAAATGTACACATTGTGTATGATTATATTTGGGAGTTTATGTGGAAAACAAATTTTCAATTGTCATATAGAAGTGTTCCATCATTAAGAAATTTTGCAGTAATATGTATAAGGGCTTAAGACATCTGAGCTATATGAAAATGAAGTAGAAAAATTAAGCTTTGTAGAAAGATGTTTCTGCCTGTGAGGTATGTTGTCAGAAGGTTTTGGACAATCTGACAAGGGGATGAACAATTTGGATCTTTGGGTGGAAAAAATGTACAAAAATAGCTGAGAGTTATTACAAATGTGCCCTGCTTTTCTCTGTTGGGAGTAATGGACTGGAGTTGCTATAATAAGAAGAGTGAGTTCTGTTCTTTTTTTGTTTTAATTTTTATCGGAGTCTGGTTGCTTTACAATGTTGTATTAGCCTTCACTGCACAACAAAATGAATCAGCCGTACACATACAGATATCCCCTCTTCTGGATTTCCCTCCCATTTAGGTCACCACAGTGCATTAGGTAGAGTTCCTTGTGCTATTCACTATGTTCCCATCAGTTGTGTATTTTATACATAGTATCAATAATATATCTGTGTCAATCCCAGTCTCCCAATTTCTCCCACCCCACCCCTTTCCCCCTTGGTATGCATACATTTGTTCTCTATGTCTGTTTCTCTATTTTTGCTTTGCGAATAAGATCATCTATACCATTTTTCTAGATGCCACATATATGCATTATTTTATGATATTTGCTTTTCTCTTCTGATTTACTTCACTCTGTATGACACTCTCAGTCCATCCACCTCTCTACAAATGACCCAATTTCATTCCCTTTTATGGCTGAGTGATATTCCATTGTATATACGTACCACATCTTCTTTATCCATTCCTCTGTCAATGGACATACAGGTTGCTTCCATGGCCTGGGTATTGTAAATAGTGCTGCTATGAACATTGGGGTGCATGTGTTTTTTTGATTTATAGTTTTCTCTGGGTATATGCCCAGCAGTGGGATTGTTGTGTCATATGGTAGTTCTATTTTTAGTTTTTTAAGGAACCTCCATACTGTTTTCCATAGTGACTGTATCAATTTACATTCCCACCAACAGTGTAAGAGGGTTCCCTTTTCTCCACACCCTCTGAAGCATTTATTGTTTGTAAATTTTTTGATGATGGCCATTGTGACCGGTGTGAGGTGATATCTTATTGTAGTTTTGATTTGCATTTCTCTAATTAATAGTGATGTTGAGCATCTTTTCACGTCTTTGGCCATCTGTATGTCTTCTTTGGAGAAATGTCTATTTAGGTCTTCTGCCCGAGTTCTGTTCTTAACTGGGGATTAATAGGGACTCATAGAAGATGATGTCTGACTTCCTTTTGATCTGTACAATTCATTTCTCACATCTTTTCTACATAAATAGTCAAACCTTGCTAGAGAAAATACAAATACCATAAGTATATTTTCTTTGCCATTTTCTCTCTAATGTTGCTAGACACAAACTGTGTTTTCTGAAAGGCTGTTCTTTATATAACAAGGTCAAATATAGGGACATTTCGACTTTCAGCAAAGAGGAGCATAGTGTTACAAATCTAGTGCCTTGATATCACAAAACCTTTTTCACATGCTGAGAGCATTGTGACCAAACTGTGAGACCTTCATCAATAACTTACCTTCTATTTAAAAAAAAAAAAAAAAATATATATATATATATATATATATATATATATATATATATTTTAAGCAGTTTCAGCTTCCAAACAAAATTGAGAGGAAAGAACAGAGATTTCCCATATGCCCCTAGTTCCCAAACATGCATAGATGCTCCACCTATCCCACTGTCAATATTGCTCACCAGAATGATACATTTTTTACCAAGCACCTACGTTAAGACATCATTATCACTCAAAGTCCATCGTTTACCCTAGGTATTACTCCCAGCGTTGTACATCCTATGGGCTTAGACAAATGTATAAAGACATGTATCCGTCACTGTAATGTCATACGGAGTATTTTCACTTCCCTAAAAATCCTCTGTGCTCTGCCTATTCATCCTTCCCCCACCTCCACCCTGGAAACCCCTGCTCTTTTTATTGTCTTCATAGTTTTGCCGTTTCCAGAATGTCATATAGTTGGAATCATACAGTATGTAGACTTTTCAGACTGGCTCTTTCCCTTTGTTATATGCCATGTTTTTTCATGGCTTAATAGCTCTTCTTTTTACTTTTATTGCTGAATAATACTTCATTGTCTGGATATACCATAGTTTTTTTATCTATTCACCTACTGAAGGACATCTTGGTTGCTTCCAAGTTTTGGCAGTTATGAATAAAGCTGCTGTAAACTGTGGTATGTCCGTTTACATGTGGATATACATTTTTATTCATTTGGGTAAATACCAAGGAGAGCAATTGTTCAATCGTATGTTACCTATGTTTAGTTTTGTGAGAAACTGCTAAATTGTCTTTCCAGGTGGCTGTACCACTTTGCATTCCCACCAGCAATGTGCAAGAGGTTCTGTTGCTCCGCATACTCACCAGAATTTGGTGGTGTCAGTATTGCAGACTTTGGCTAATAAGTCTGTAGTGGTATCTGACTGTGGTTTTAATGAACATTTTCCTAAGGAAATAAGATGTGAAACATCTTTTCATATGGTTACTTTCCCCCTGTATATCTTTTTCATTGAGGTGTCTTTTAAGGTTTTTGGCTCACTTTTTAATCTGGTTGTTTGTGTTCTTATTGTTGACTTTTAAGAGTTCTTTATATATTTTGAATGATCGTCCCTTCTCAGATGTGACATTTACACATATTTTCTCCCAGTCTGTGGCTTGTCTTCTAATTCTCTTGACACTGTCTTTTGCAGAGAAGTTTTTAACTTTCATGAAGTCCAGCTTATATTTCTTTCTTGGATTGTATCTTTGGTATTGTATCTAAAAAGGTGTCACAACACCCAAGGTCATCTAGGTTTTCTCCTATGTTATATTGTAGGAGTTTCATAGTTTTGCATTTTACATTTAGATCTATGATCCACTTTGTGTTGATTTTTGTGCAGGGCGTAAAGTCTGTGTTTATGTTCATTTTTTTTTCCATGTGGATGTCCAGTTGTTTGAGCACCATTTGTTGAAGAGACTACCTTAGTTCTCTTGTATTGCCTTTGATCCTTTGTCAAAAATCAGTTGACTGTATTTGTGGGGGCCTATTTCTGGGCTCTCTGTTTGGTTCCTTTGATTTTTTATTATTTTACAAATACCACCAAATACAAATGTCTTCATTATCATAGCTTCATAGTAAGCCTTAAGGTTGGGTAATGTCAGATGTCAGAGTGCCAACTTTATTCTTTTCTTTCAATACAGTGTTAGTTATTCTGGGCCTTTTGCCTCTTCCTGTTAGGTTATTACGTGAAATAATCCTCGTAACTTTGTAAGGAGGTATTACTATGATTCTCAGAAAACTAGGGCTTAAACTATTACATAAGTTGCCTAAGGTCACAAAGGTAATATGTTTTGAAGTGAAAATTCACTTGTGGGCCTTCTGACTCAAACGCATTTACATTTTTAATGCTTAATTAAAGATCAGCATTAGTATTTCAAACCTGAGGGACTGGAAAGAAGTACATTTATGTTTGTGTTTATGTATTTGCCATACTAAAAATAAAGATAAACAAGCTATTAGAAGAAATATAATAGGAGATCAGGTCAAAGGATCAACAGTGGAGGATTGTTATATCAACAATTCCTCCCTACATTTCCATCATTTTTGAATCTTACTAGCGTTAAGAAATTAGTCCAAGGATGAATTGCTCTGAAGGGACTATACATAACTTTTCCCATCACTCCACCCCTGCTTTGCTGTTCAAGACACACATGTATATATCATATTATATATAAACAAAATAATTCTAGTATATAAACTTAGCATTCCTGGAGAAAGATGTATACTGAAAATAAGTGAGCTTGCCTAAACTTTAGATGACTGCCATGGCCAGTAAAATACTTGGTTAAACATACAAGTTTGTGGAAAGTAAAGGTTAAAAGTTAAAAGTTCATATTCAGGTTTGCTGCTTAAGTGTCATGAAAGTTGCATGGTTAATATTGGGCAATACATTAGCATTGGACTGAAATCACTTTGCTCCTTTTTACTCACAGTCTCACTTGGTTTTTGTTTGTTTGTTTGTTTGTTTTTTGCTGTACGCGGGCCTCTCACTGTTGTGGGCTCTCCCGTTGCGGAGCACAGGCTCCGGAGGCGGAGGCTCAGTGGCTGTGGCTCACGGGCCCCGCCGCTCCGCGGCATGTGGCATCTTCCCAGACCGGGGCACGAACCCGTGTCCCCTACATTGGCAGGCGGACTCTCAACCACTGCGCCACCAGGGAAGCCCCTCACTTGGTTTTTAAAAGAAAAATTTATTTAGAAACAGACTAATAATCTTCAACCACAACCTTTATCTAGTAAACTTTGGTTACCAACTGCCATATTAATATCATGGAGCCTTTAGAAATAAAGCCCATATATTTTTGATTGTATATTTGGAGTGTATCAAATAATTGCTAGTTTATTGACTAATGGTTAAAAGTTTGGACTTTAAAGTCAAACAGACAGATATAAATTTGGATCTGAGCTATACTTTTTGTTAGCTCTGTGATTTGAGGCAAGTTAACTAACATCACTTGTCTTTAATAGGTGATTTAAAAGTTCCTATTTCACAGTCCTTTGAATTAGAATGAGATAAAACAGGTAAAGTGAATAGCTCATAATAAACCGTGTAGTAAACAGCAAAACATACTGGCTGTTTTTATTATTCACTGTCATAATAAAAAGAGTTTCAAATGAGTGTTGTCAGAAAGCCAAGTATTGGGGTGCAGGTATTACAGTAAGAAACTAAAATTTTTAAAGCATAGTATACATTTATTTTAAAATTTTGAAAATAGTATATGCTATCTGAAAACCATCTAGATGTTCAGTAGCTAACTTCAAGTTTAAAAAAAATTGTCACCTAAAGTGAACTCTCGGATAGTACAGGCTGTTTAGAATCTTCTCCATCCCTATTCATTCTGTCTAATACATTAGTACAGCCTATATGTGTTGAACTAAAGACTATGGACATGCAAACTACCTTTACATTTATCAACAATACAATCAGAGTTTGCTCTCTCAGGGCTAAAACGGTCAGTCAGTGTGAAGGGTGGGACAGTGGAATATTTCATCAAACCATTGATTCCTTTTTAAGGTAACACATATGTGAGCTGAAATATTCACTTTTTTATTTGGTTGTTCCATATTGGAAGCTGAAGAAACTTATCCTCTATTTGTCTTTTTTGGCCACACTTATTTCTGTGTGCAACTCCAGTCAATATGCCTCTGAGACTAATTCATGCCCTCTGAAAAATGTGAATAAGAAGCATTGCCTGAGACTTAAGTTTCTAACTTAAGGGAGAGACTACAGGCAAATTTTTCTTTTTTCTTTTTTTTTCATAACGGGAAGTGGTTTGGTATGGTGATAAAATGAGACAGATTTTGGAGGAAACTAGCAATGATACTAAAGTAACTTGTACACATCTATAAAATCTTTATAAAAATTTACCTTGTGACTGAGACTCATGCCTTTTTCTGCCTCCACTTTAGGGCAAACTTAGTTCCTGGGTCTGCTGTCCAGAACTTTTGGCTTCTCGACATCATCCCGTTCTCCTAAAAGGGTCACAGCAAGCAGAGGAGGAAGGTAAGAGTTGTTAACATTCCAGACGCATAACATATAATCAGCAATATATTGTGATTAACGACTAAAAAAGCCAATCAAATTGTTATGTACAATAAATCTCATATTCCAAGGTCATAGGAAGTATTTTCTTGAGCTTTTAAACACCAATTCTATACTTATATTTACAGAACATAAAATTGCAGTATTTTAAACTTACAATTACTTACACTGGGATCTTTCAGATCCCTGCTACTGGAGGTATGATATGATCCAGAGATCAGTATCATCTGCATCATCTGGGGGTTTGTTGAAGTATAGAATCTCAAGCCCTACCCTTAACAGTTGCGTATGAATCTGCATTAACAAAACACCTAAGTATTCCAATGTACATTACAGTTTGGGAAGCACTGGTTTACATGACATGTTTCTTTTTGTTGTTGTTGTTGTTTTGACATTATGAAATAGAATAATCCTAACCTCGATAAAAAGTGATGTTATATTTTCCAGTGACACTGCATCATTTATTTCTTGTCACAGATATTTATAACTGCTTTGCTGTGTTAAATCACAGAAATTGGTAATCAAATGAGATTGACTCTAAATGTAAACATTGATGAAAGTGATATTTTAAAATGTAATAAAGATTTTTAAGAGAGATAATGCTTAATTATGGGTGTTATTTAGATAGTTTTATGTTATGGGATTTACTTTCAGGAAAAGCATGATTCCTAAAATATATGAATTATAGAGATCTAGAAAGCGACCAGATATATTGATTATTACATTTGTTGATATTTGTATATAACATTGGCATTATTCAAAGACCGTCAGTTGGTTTTGAAGATTTTAAGATGTATATTATATTGACAATATTGATATTCTATTGACAGTATCATATTGCTTGATACTAATTGGCGTTAAACCCAGAAACATTCATGCACAACGGCTGATGCAGTTGGTGATATTTCATTGTGCTCTTGTTTCAAATCTGGAAGTCATCATAAGATATCTTCTTTCAGAATTAGAGTTGTATATTGTGCTAATTGGATGTTTATAGCTTTAAGGGAAAATTGGTGTTTATCAATCATTTAATTATTGTAAATTAAAATGTATATGTAATCATCTACATTGTATTAAAACTGGACAGATTTATAAGGAATTCTAGGTGAAATATTAGGTTAGCACCATGCAAACCAGACTGATAATTGGGAAATCTGTATAATTTCTTCTACTGTATCAAATTAACTCATTCTACTAATTTCTCTAAGGCTTGCTGAAGCAAAAATTCTCTGGATAAATAAATTCAAGGACAATTTTACCATATTTTAAAATTTTTTCATTGAGGCATAGTTGATGTACCATGTTATGGAAATTTCAGGTGTACAACATAGTGATTCACAATTTTTAAAGGTTAAACTTCATTTATAGTTGTTATAAATTATTGGCTATGTTCCCTGTGCGGTACAATATATCCTTGTTGATTATTTTCATACATAGTTGTCTGTACTGGTAACCATTAGTTTGTTCTTCATATCTGTGAGTTGGTTTCCTTTTTGTTATATTCACTAGTTCGTTTTATTTTTTAGATTCCACATATAAGTGATATCATACAATGTCTGTCTTTCTCAGTATGACTTATTTCAGTTAGTATAATACCCTCCAAGTCCATACATGTTGTTGTAAATGGCAAAATTTCCTTTTCTTTTATGGCTGAGTAGTATTTCATCGTATACGTATACCATATCTTCTTTATCTATTCATCTGTTGATGGACACTTAAGTTGCTTCCTTATCTTGGCAACTGTAAATATTGCTGCTACATGTACATTTGGGGTACATGTTTCTTTTCAAATTAGTGTTTTTGTTTTTAGATAAATGCCCAGGAGTGGAATTGCTGGGTCATACGATAGTTAGTTTTTTACATTCCCACCAAAGTGTACTAGGGTTCCCTTTTCTCCACATTCTCATCAACATTTGTTATTTGAGGTCTTTTTGATGATAGCCATTCTGACAGATGTAAGGTGATATTTTTAGTGGTTTTCATTTGCATTTCTCTGATTAACGATGTTGAGCATCTTTTCAAGTACTTATTGACCATCTGCATGTCTTCTTTGGAAAAATGTCTATTCAGCTCTTCTGCCCTTTTTTAAATCGGGGTTTTTTTTGCCGTTGAGTTGTATGAGCTGTTTATATATCTTGGATATTAATCCCTTTTTGGTCATATCATTAGCAAATATTTTCTCACATTCAGTAGTTTTTTGTCACAGGTTTGCTTTGCTGTGCCAAAGCTTTTAAGTCTAATTAGGTCCCATTTGTTTATTTTTGCTTTTATTTCCTTTGCTTTTAGGGGACAGATCCAAAAAATAATACTATGATTTATGTCAAAGAGTGTCCAGCCTATGCTTTGTTCTAGGAGTTGTATGGTTTCCAGTCGTACAATTAGGTTTTTAATCCATTTTTTAGTTCTTGTTTATGGTGTAAGAAAATGTTCTAATTTCTTTATTTTACATGTAGCTGTGCAGTTTTCCAAGCACCACTTACTGAAGAGACTGTCTTTTCTCTATTGTATATTATTGCCTCTTTTGTCGTAGATTAATTGACCATAACTATGTGGATTTATTTCTGGACTTTCTATTCTGTTCCATTGATCTATTTGTCTGTTTTTGTGCCAGTACCATACTGTTTTGATTACTGTAGCTTTGTAGTATAGTGTGAAGTCAGGAGTGTGATTGCTCCAGCTCTGTTCTTTCCCAAGATTCTTTTGCAATTCAAAGTCTTTTGTGTTTCCATACAAATTGTAAAATGATTTGTTCTACTTCTGAGAAAAATGCCCTTGGTATTTTTTTTTTCTCCTTTTTGTGGTACGTGGGCCTCTCAGTGCTGTGGCCTCTCCTGTTGTGGAGCACAGGCTCTGGACGTGCAGGCTCAGTGGCCATGGCGCACGAGCCCAGCCGCTCCGCGACATGTGGGATCCTCCCAGACCGGGTCACGAACCCGTGTCCCCTGCATCGGCAGGCGGACTCTCAACCACTGCACCATCAGGGAAGCCCGCCCTTGGCATTTGATAGGGCTTGCATTGAATCTGCATATTGCCTTGGGTGGTACGATTATTTTAACAATATTAATTTTCGCAATCCATAAAAACAGTATATCTTTCCATCTGTTTATGTTGTATCCAATTTCTTTCATTAGTGTCTTAAAATTTTCCAAGTACAGTTCTTTTACATTCTTAGGGAGATTTATTCCTAGGTTTTGTTTTGTTTGTTTATGTCATTGTAAATGGTGGTTTTCCTTAACTTCTCTTTCTGATTATTTGGTGGTGGTGGTTATTGTATAGAAATGCAACAGATTTCTGTATATTACTTTTTATATTTGCAACTTTACCAAATTCATTGATGAGTTATAGTAGTTTTGGTGGCATCTTTAAATTTTTCTATGTATAGTATCATGTCATCTACAAACAGTGACAGTTTTCCTTTTGTCCTTTCCAATTTGGATTTCTTTTACTTCTTTTTCTTGTCTGATTGCTGTGGCTAGGACTTGCAATATTATGTTGGAAAAAAAAGTGGCAAGAGTTGGCCTCCTTGTCTTGTTTCTTAGAGGAAATGCTTTCAGCTTTTTACTATTGAGTATGATGTTAGCTGTGGGTTCGTCATATATGGCCTTTATTATGTTGAGGTATGTTCCCTGTGCCCACTTTCTGGACAGTTTTATCATAAATGGATGTTGAATTTTATCAAAAGCTTTTCTGCATCTGTTGAATTGATCATATGGTTCTTACTGTTGAATTTTTCAATGTGGTGTTTCATGTTGGTTGACTTGCAGATATTGGAAAATCCTTGCTTCCCACATTTTCTTTTTCAAAAACAAAGAACTAATAGGTTCTTTGAACTTAAATTATTTCTTTCAACAAATATTTATTGAGCCTCTATGAGAAGAATATCATTCTGAGTACTGTGTGGGGAAAAAAGAAATCAGAAACTGTTTCAGATCACAAGCAGAATATGTACATATATCTCCGTCTTTGTGTGTGTAATCATTGAAAATAAAGGCTATTCATTTCCATCTAATTGTTATTTTTCATATGTTTCAGGCACTAGTTATGATTGTAAATAGGTAGTAGTAACAGTAGGCCTTACTCACCACTGACATTATATCAGCAAAGTTGGTAAGCATTTAAATTTCATTATCTCTTTGAACTTAATAAAAATCCTATGAGTTGGACAAATGTGTTATTTCATTTTGCACCTCAAAACAAAGAGGGTCCGCGATGTCTTGTTTATATTGTTCAAGATCACAGAGATAATAAGTGTTGAATCCAGAAATAATAGCCAGTGTGCAGGATGTGTGTGTATATGTGTGTGCGTGTGTATGTTTATCAGCACTCAGTATAAGCTTCTGATTATTGAATAACTCTAAAGAAACACCAAATAAAGAGACCTTCAAAAACAATAGGGTAGACTCATTCTGTGAATACCATTCTTAACCAAGTAGCAAACAACCACCATCAGAAAGGTGAAAGAAATCAGATTGAACATTAACGTTTCTCATCATGCACAAGATTTCTATTTTTGCCTCTTTTGAAAGAAAAGAAAAAGATTTAGTATAGGCAACACTATTCCACTAGTATAAGTTACTGTCCTGTGACAGTATAAAAATTCTTTTTCTAAAAGGATAGAGAATAAAAAGAAAGTTTGAGTATGCATATAATGTCTGTCAGAATGCGACCAGTACCATTTTCCATCATTCCCTTCTTCTTGGTACTTTTTTCCAGAAGGTCCAGAAGTACAGGATGTTTCTGAGTCCTATTTTCTGACTTGATGGATGATTTTCCTTTAAAAAAGAAAAGTAATACCCTTTCAGGGCAAAGATGGAGACGCCTGCCTGTCAGTAGCCAATGGTGCCAGATACTCAGGTTTTTTCACTGTTCCACAGCTAAACTTTTAAAGGAGAAAATGGAAGGCACAGAAACTTGTCTGCCCCCTGAGGGCCTCTAAAGTGACTAATACATACTTTGTTCGCGATCACATGGGGCCTGTTAAAACAGAGGAGTGACTATTTTTATCTAGTTGGGTTAGAGTTGGACTCCCCATAGAGCCATAAAGAATGGGAATGTAGACCATCATTTTGGAGGTAGTTCCAACTGAAAGAACATTAATGTTGGAAGTTAGAACAGGAGTCTTCTTCATATCAAGGAGTTAGAAACTCCACTATGGTTTCTGCATTAAAGACCCACTGTTCTTCTTTTGTTGTTATTGTTAAGTAATACAAGGACCATACTGATTTTTTTTTTATTATGGTATAATGAAGTTATACTTGTTTTGAACTTTTATATTTGTGAATAGTCTTGACATTTCATCACAGTTTAATATGTTATATATTTAGACTCAGTCATCACTCTCCACCACCTCTTTTTAACACATTTGTAATTGGGAGGAACTAGTTCATTTAAACCAAATGAATCACCCTCTGCCTGAATTAATATTTATTAACATGAGTTATATTGGTGGCTCATTTTTTTCCTCTCCTCCTCTCCCATTTTACTTGTTGTCATTAAGCCTAGCTGTATCTTATTGTAAGAAGAGAAAAGGGAAAAATAAATCTCAGCCCAGGGCTAAGTGTGGAAGATAACAACAGCCAATAAACAAAGTGCTAATATTTTTCCTGATGGAATAATGGACACCTTGTGTAAACACATTCTTTATAAATTAACAGGTTTATTTTGTTTCTGAGTGCTAATGAAATGGTCAGAACTGTACTGCATTTAATAAAGTTAAACACTTGGAAATAGCCATGCCCATTCTCAAGTCCCATCATGGGAATGATAAACCTAAAGGCCAGTTAGGTGTTTATGGTTTAATTTAATGAACATGCATTATGAACTCATGTACCATCCAGTGGTGTGCTAGAGACAGCTTGTGCATTATTCGTATCTTTATCCAACTCCATATTCAGTGATATCACAATGTTGACTGGAAATGGGTTACAGTAGGAGTATTTATACCATGGGAATCAGTAAATGCTATGAATTAGAGCTCTCCTGTATTTTCCCATCCAAAGAGAAGTTATTAAGCATTTTCTAGTATACCACTGCATCTGAGTATGCAATTCTTTTTGACCTATTGGCATCTATACTTGCTTGTTGCTTTACAAATGCCTGGCATTATCCACAGGCTAACCACACATCAATCTGGATAACCTGCAAATTAATTGGAAAATGTCCAGCCCAAAGCTCATGTGTTGTATTTCCTTGTTATTTTTGTCACAAATTCGGACCTCACTCAGTATTTACTGAGTGAATAAATCACCATATGTGATAAAAAATAAAAGCCTTACCTATCTGAATATAAAGTTATTTTTATAAGTAAGTGCATTTAATGTAGACTAGCTCTTGTTGGAAATCAGTGTATACTGATTTACAATTATTGAGGGAAAGTTTCGCATGATAAAAGAGAAAAAATATTAAAGAAATAGGACTGGACTCAAAATCCAGCTAAGCTACTTGCTAAATAGACCTCTTATTCAAGTTGTGTATTCTTCAGTTTCTCATCTGCAAATAGAATAATATCAACTGTGGGCTTATTGTAAAGATTCGAGCAATATAAAGTATTTGGCACATAATATGCTTAAAAGTGGTAATAGATATTGCTAATATAATAAGGTCAATAAGTATTATTCTTGCTATTATTGTTATTTTAGACATCATCACCTGAGGATAAGTGACTTTTCTAAGTAGTATGTGAGTTATGGAGTCACTGGTAATTCCTTTAACTGCACTGGAAATAAATCTCTTTGAGTTGAATCTTTCATGAAGACTGAGAGTTGATCAAGATCTGGTCTATGCGTTTTCTTTACCAGATAGTAAAATTCACTTTCAATTGTCCAGCTAAAATTTGCAGTGAAATTTACCTAAATAAGAGACTTAAGTTAATAGTAAATTTCTAAGATCAAAAAGAAGCAAATCCCCAAACATCTGGTAACTGGGACATAGACATCTCCTTTAGGGAAATAGGGGAGTGAGTGATTATGCAACAATTTTGTTCTAACTCAGTGGTTTTCAAACGTAATGTGCAGAACAGTCACCAGAGAAGCTTGTGGAAGAAATGCAGATTATTGACACCCCTTTTACTAACTCCCTACTCAGGGAGGAAAAGTAGAGAGGGAAGAAGAGGAGGAGGAGAGAGAGGGAGGAAAGAAGGATGAATGGGTAAGAGAGAAGGGAAAGGAGACAGGGAGAGGGAAGAAATGAGGGAGGAGGGGGTAGAGAGAAGAATATTTTTGGAAAAGATTCATATTTACTTCTTAATGTCTTCTGATATTCTGAAGTCTCAACACTGGGCTTTGTATTTTCACTTTTTCAGAGTTTTGACATTTGGAAAAAAGATTGGGTATTTATATTGATGTCATTTAGGTAGATTTGTATTTTAGGGTAAGTCATCTTACTGGAAATGGTGTCACAAGTCAGAATGATATGAAGTCAAAACTGATTTTCTCAATGGAACAATGGTACAGTCCAGAGCAGCATCCCACACACATCATGAAATGAGAACAACAGTCCTCTTTTTCTTCAGCTGCAGGTGATAGACATATACAACATAAAGCTTTCTCAAGGGATGCAAATTTACCTGGCTGTGCTTCAGAGTCACCAAAGAAATAAAATTGCACTTGATATGATACTGCATCTCAGTGTACTCTGTAGAGTTATTATTCTCTTCATAATTCATGTCCTATTAATGCAATAAGGCATAAATAAAGGAAAGCCATTGGTATCCTGAAAGTTTGAAGGATTCCACTCCTTGAAGAAATTTGTTCCAAGCATTTTTTTTTTTCTTTTGGTAAATATGGGATGATTAGAATTCTCTAATAATCATTTTGAATTGTGGATATATTTCTTGATCTTTTTTCATGGTATAAATGTTAATGGGCCAGATTACCAGCACCAAAGTTCAATTTGTTGGTCTTCTTTGCTCTCTTAAAAATAATGTTATCGATATTAATAATCGACATTCATAATGTCTCAACATTAGCAGTTGCATACCATCTTCATTGGATGGGTACATAGCTGCCTTTAAAGTGTACACATTGACATGTATTTACATATTTCTCCCCGAATTTTTAGTTCTTTTTTTTAACAGACTTTTCATGAGATTTAAAATTTAAGTTTGCACGCTGGTCAGATTTCAATGCACTTTGGGCTGACTTTTGTCTCAACTCCACAGAATTAGAAATTCTCCTTTCTTAAAAGGACTGCATTTAAAAATAATATACTCACAGATCCCAAATTGCATTATTGCACCACCATTCAATGTGTTAAAATTTCAATGTACAGTATGACTATAGATTAATATAATTGATATTATAGAACCAAACACATCAGAATCATATCAGCTGGGATCCAGCCAGGATATAGAAACTATTCTAAGAATTTTAAGCAGTTAATTCAGTATAGGGATTTGATGACACAAGCAACATGAGAGCTTACAAAATCAAAAAGAGAATGGGAATGCAACACAGTTTAGTAATAGCCAACTACCAGCTACCATGCCTGAACCCTGAGAGAGAAGAAAAGGATTGTTCCAAATCCCAGGGAGACGTCCAGCAGATAGCCAGGTGAGAGCTTCAACTACCCAGAAGTACAGATATTCCCCCACAGACATGCCAATGCAGAGCAAGAGAGGAAGAAAGACCCTAATTTCTACCTTGCTAGGTAATGTACTTTGCAGAAGATGTAGAATGCCTCTGAGAATTAAATAGATAGGGAACAGCTCAGATAAATATCTTCATGTATATTGTTCTTTGTAAAGTTGTCTTCATGAAAGACTCCAAGATCACTCATGATGATGCCATTGCACAGTATATTTTTTACATTTCCATTTGTAGAGTTTTTACTACTCTCAGAAGGAAATCTGTCTTTCCCAGAGCCTGTGAATAGCATAACTTCAGTCATGTCCTGGCTTACTGTTATAATTACTGCACATGACAACATGCCTGTAATTTGCCTATGCTGCAAAATGTGAATCACCAGATGTTGACTGTGACGAAGTGAGATCTATCTGTTCTAGCAAGTTTTACGAGCTTTCCCATTAGGGAAGTGAAGGATGATACAGTTTTGACTGTATATATTATCACAAAGCTCAAATTTTGTGATAACCAAGTAGAACTTCTTATTGCTTTTAAACTATTACCCTTTAACTGGGCTGTATATCAGTTTTGACTGTATATATTATCACAAAGCTCAAATTTTGTGATAACCAAGTAGAACTTCTTATTGCTTTTAAACTATTACCCTTTAACTGGGCTGTATATCAGGACTTTAAGACCAGTTAATGGTAACATAGAGTTAACATTTACTGAGTACCTACTATGAGCTGGGCACTATGTAGGAACTATGCAAACATTACCTTATGGTGTTATGAGGTAGATATTCTGTTTAATGTGATCTAATATCCATTCTCTCTCCCTTACAAATCTATAGCATGAATATTTGAACTCACCTGGGGCTTTCTTTTAGGTGACCTAAACCTGTCTCATTTTCCCACTTATTTTCAGTTCATTTGTGTATTTTTGTGAGCAACTTTTAAAATCTGAGGGAACGCGACAAGCTTTAGATAAATATCTCTCCACTTGAAATAGCTTTGTCGATTATACATTAGACTGTGAACTTTCTTAGAATGCAGGCTTTCTTATTGACCACTGTTCGCTTGATACCAGTGTCAGACACAGAACGACTCTGGAATATTTGTGTATGTGTGTGTTTGTTTAATTAAGCTTATTTGAATCTCAAATAAGCTTATTTGAAGCCCAATATTTTGAATATTTGAAGCCCAATCATATACCACACAGATATTTCTGTAGTAGTAACCAATTTTTTTCTGCTTCTTGATCCTTGTAAGTATGCATGCCTGTTTTTTTTAAAAAATGTATTTTTCCAACTTTTTCCTGGGTCCTCTCTTAAGAATGAGATTTGATTGACTTTGGTATTATATTTTTTCATTTCACTGTAGCACCTTTAGTTTGAAAAGACTCTTCCTAATTACTAAGAAGTATTAACAAGGATTTTTTTTAATTTTTGCATTTTTTTGTTTTTCAGTAACTTTTCTGTAGTTCTGTTGCATTCTTCAGTCTATAACACAATGAATACAAGTTGTAGGATAAAACAGTCTTCTGAATATCACTGGGATGTTTCATACTACAGAAGTCTGACAGTTCTCACAGCTTCACTCATATTTTTTAATAATGCAGGTCTCTAATTTCAGAGTAACCTTTCTTTGTCTTAGAACAGTAAGGTTGTGAGTAACATTAGCATGGCTGCTCAACAATTCTTGTCAGTGGAAAAGATGCTTGTGTGTTGCTAGTAACGCTATGAATCCCTCATTGGGGATTTATGCAGATGACAGAGTGGATTCTTGCCTGAGTCTTAATGGTTATTTTACATAACTTGGCTTGGGACCATGCTAAGGAACAAACAACTTCTAAGAGCTATCTATTTTGCTTTAATAATTTTGTGTTCTTGAAATCACATGGAGAAGCAGGCAGCTCTGCAACCTATGGAACAATGACATAGCATGCATAAAGCTGAGCTGATACCTTGAGGTAATTCTCGTTTGTGAACTAAAAACATATTCAGTAGTCAGCTACAGCTAATGTGTCTCCGTGATAATATATTCTTGTCTTGAACACAGCAATTTATTTCTGCTAACATATTCCTTTCAGCACTTACATCTCTATCTCCCACTCAATTATATATGCATGAGTTCGTGTTTTCACATCGCGTGTTTTATTCACACCTTCTACACTTGCAACACTTAATCCAACAGTGTATTATTTACCTCTGCCAAGCATTGTGTTCAGACAGGTACAAGCTTATCCAAGAACTTCCCAAACACCACATAATCACAAGTCAACAAGTCCACTGGTTTTGTATACATTTGGCAAAATTACTATTTAGTTCAATGGGAGGCAATGTCAATAAAGCAGGTTTTTAAAAATTTAAATGAATGTGTGATTGACTTGTCCATCGAGATTGGTCAAAATGCCACTCAATGGAAAGAGATTTGGGGAGACAAATATACTAAGATAGTCCATTTGGAAGAGCATTTTCCACTTGGCAGGTTAAGCTTCTCTTTGCAGATACTAAGAGAAAGGGTATAGTCTGGTATGTCCATATGATTGAGGTCTTGTTTTTAAACTTAGTAACGTTTGACTATTTAAAAACTTGCAGCTGGATATCGATCAGAATGACATCTTGATAGGAGGAGAGGTTCTGCCACTCCCTCCTGCATGCTTACCATATTAGTCTTTACACTGGCAGGCAACCTGGTACCCTACAGCTTTAAAGTGGAATGTCTTAGTGGCTACTTTGAAACCTGACACTGACTTTTCCTTGAAGTAGGAAATAGCCTCAGAGATAATTACCAATATTAACGAGTCCAAGCTCTACTACTCACCATGTGTCAGACTAGTAAATCAAGAGACAACGTGTTGGGGCAAGAAATAGTGACTTTATTTGCAAAGCCAACAGACCAAGAAGATGGTGGACTAGTGTCCCAAAGAACCATCTTACCCAAGTTAGAATTCAGGCTTTTTTTTTTTTTTTGCTGTATGCGGGCCTCTCACTGTTGTGGCCTCTCCCGTTGTGGAGCACAGGCTCCGTAAGCGCAGGCTCAGCGGCCATGGCTCACGGGCCCAGCCGCTCCACGGCATGTGGGATCTTCCCGGACCGGGGCACGAGCCCGTGTCCCCTGCATAGGCAGGCGAATTCTCAACCACTGCGCCACCAGGGAAGCCCCAGGCTTTTTTTATACTAAAAGGGGAGGGGACGCGGCTGGTTGTCACAAACTTCTTGATTAAGGAATCCTTTGTTCTTGCAGCTGTCAGGTAGATCTGGTCACAAAGTTCCTATAAACCTCCAACAAGACAATTTTTATTTTCTGTTCTGCAACTTTTTATAAAGGTCAGAGCCTTGAGAATGGGCTATCATGTATATTTCAGGCTATAGGCAACTTTCTTTTACAAAGGTGCAGACTCAGCATGACTAAGCACAGGCAACAGAGCACAAGGGTTAGAGCTATAGGAATAGATCCAGTGTGGAGTCACGTTTCTTTGTTTCACCATCTCTTCCTGTCTTGGCACAAAGCACTATTATGGCAACTCATGGTGGTTCTTACTAGTGTTTAGAGCTTACATTTTTTTAACCTCATCAAAGCAGAGTTTCTAGAATAAATTTTGGTGATATTTTATCACCAAAATTGAATGGAGGAGGAAAATAACTTACCTGTGTAATTCAGTAATATTCTTCTTCTTTCTAATGGGGGATTAAATCTTTTGTAACCTCCTTAAACTTTTGTTACCTTTCTAATTTAAAGTGACAAGTTAAATGCTAATGCAATTGATAGGGGTGAGCAACTGGTCAATGACCAGCCTGATCAGACTACATAATGTAGCTGAAATTGCTAAAATATGCAGGCCCATTGTAATTTTGACAGAAAACAGTTTTCTGCAGGGCTTTATCTCTCCCTAGGTGATATTAAAAGCCAAGAATATTGTAAGGACTACATTTCTTTCAAGGAAAGTTGGGAGACATCAGCAACCTTAACTTCAAGTTAAAAATATGTACATCAATTTCTGAGTATCTTGAGATTTGTGTCTATTTTGAATGGGAAATTTGATGGTAAATTATGTTAAAAATAACACAGCCCAAACTGGGGTGGCTTATGCTAGGTTCCATGTCACCAGAATGAAACTTAACTACAGTTTCAGCTCTACCGAAAATGAAATCTTAAACCAGTCATTCACGAATGGCCTGATCAACACTAGCTGGGTAATCTTCCTGATAGACAGCTGCCATCCCCTAAAGGAAAGTAAACTTGGAATCACTACCCAGCTTTTCTGTCTCCTATAAGTTCTTTGTTCCTGCTCCCTTCTGCCTGTAAAAATCTTTCATTTTGTACATCTTGTGGGAGTTCCTTTCTATCTGCAGGATTGGATGCTGCCTCATTCAAATAGATTTTGCTTAAATAAACCCTTAAAGATTTTAATATACCTCAGTTTATGTTTTAACAAATATAATACTGCAGTTTAAAGATCCTTGCCCACTTTGCAGCCACAATCAAATGATAAGTTGTAATAGGTAAGAACCTGCTTTTTCCACTTAGCTCTAGGTCCTTTAAGGCAAAATGAATTAGACATTTTTAGCAGTTATTTGGTGATGTAGGGGTAGGCAATGGGAGTGGGGAAAGATTGCATGCAAATTCAAGTACATTTATTTCAGTAACTTTGGTACGACCAGGATGTCTGTAAATGGCTAGCGTGATGAACGTACATCTGTTAGTATTTGCTTTCTAAAAGCTCATATTTTTTTTTAGTATATCCTTTTTATATCTATTTGGTGATCCTTGTTTTTTTGCAATATTGAACTAGATTACTGTTAGCCCATATTGCGCTTTTGTACAGAAAGGAAAAAGGCACCACTTCCGGAATATTCAGGGCTACACCGGGGCTCATGGCAGAACTGGCTACATAATTTGTGGGGAGCAGTGCAAAATGGAAACGTGGGGTCTTTTGTTTAAAAATTACTAATAATTTGAAGACAATGACAGTGGAGCAGTAAACCAAGAGCAGAACCCTTCTAAGTTTGGGCCTGTTCAACTGTATAGGCTACCTGCCATGAAGCTGGCCCTGGCTTGTGGTTTTGTCAGAGGAGCACAGGCTGTATTTTGAATCACATTTGCCCTTTGATGGCCAGATACCATCATTCAGGAAGAATGTAGGGCCTTGTTAACTAGGCTGTGATGAATTCTGGCATCAACAGGAATTATATAAATTAAGGGCATTTTAAGATGGTATTAATGACAATTCAGACTTTTGGCTAGAATATTTTTCTAGGTAATGCAAGATGTAGGTTGGTAAGTGGTGAATGGGACACTGAATAACTTCTCTTGCTCATTCAGTTAAGCACCTAATCAAAATTATGTATTGTTCATTTATTTGTGATCATTTTCATTGCTTAGTCATTGTGGTAGGGGACAGTGTACTTTAGTACATTAGACCTGAGAAAGTCAGATCTGTGCGTGAATTCAGACTACATCAGTTCTTAGTTGAGAACATTTAGCCAAGTTACTTAGATCATTAAGTTCCTCCTCTGCAAAATGGGGGAAATATCCACAACCTAGAATAAGTCATGTACACCTCTATAATAGGCATTCACTAAATAATATCTTGGATCATGTTAAAATAAAATCAGGTTATTTCTCTTAATGGTGAAGAATCTGTATTAATATCTATGAGCTTTGGTTAAGAATGTCTTAAGTTACTACAAATGATACCTTGCAAATCTGAAATACAATCTCCAAGGAAATTGAATTAAGACCCTTTTTAAGAAGAGAAAGGGTTATGAAATCAAACAGTGAAATAATATCAAACCTAAAAATGGCATAAAGATTTTCTTTAACACTATAATGGAAGCCTAAGTGTGAATTTTAATCGTTTCCTGTGTGTGTGTATTTTATAGGAGGAATTTTTTCTTGTTAAAATTGTACTTTTATTTAGAAAATCAATTATTTAAATATAAGTCACTAAGGAAATTAAGAGATTGACGGTGAATGAACAATACAAATGTAAATAACTAGTACTCTATGGAGAGAAAGCAAAGAATTTAATCTGGGAAACTTTTGAGTGTTAGCCAGTTAAAATATTAGCATTGTGCAAAATGATTTCCATAGCAATGGGAATTTGGAAGTCTCAAAACAATTTAATTTTAACATTTCATCTCATTTCCTAATACATTTCATCTTGATGAGAGGCCAAAAATTCTTGTGATATGAAGATATAAATATCAATGGATAAATTTTTGCCAGAACACATTTTAGAAAACATAATATGTTGGATAAAGTGCAGGATTTATATCCAAACAGACCTTGTTGACGTTCCAGCTGCCAACATTAAATAATATTTCTGTAACTTGGCAAGTCATTTAACGTTTGTGACCTTAGATTCTTTATTTTTTAAACTAGGGCAATAACACCCATTTTACAAGAATTAAGATGGAGTGTGATATATGTAAGTGGCCTTCCAACATGGTTCTTGCTTAATAAGTGATTATTATTGATGGTTATTAACATTAATTATTTTAAAATATATCTTATTTTTATATTTTCATCGTATTTTCCCAAGTAGATTATTAGCTCTTTGTGTGTAGGCGCCATAGTAAAACTCTTTTGCATACTCCAAAACCAACAACAGAACTTTGACCAGTTAACAACTTAGTAAAGAACTGCTGGAAAAAGACATGATTCTATTCAACAATTGAGCATTCTCTCTTAGGTCAGGGATTGGAAATTCAAATGCCTAAAAAACAGGACAAAAGATGCCATGGAAAGTTTTCTTATGAAATATTATGCTGTGCTCTTTTGATCCAGACACACATTATTTGCATGTGAAGCTCAGACATATATTTTCCATTTCACCAAGGTACATTCTCCTCTATTTTTGTAAATTCAGAGACTTTTCAGGTTTTGACGTTCCCACATTCAAGAGTCATAGACTAAAAGGTATTTTAGCTCTTAATTCTAAGATTAAACAAGTGCATAAGTATAATGATAAATGATTAGATTGTCTATCCCAATGTCAGGCGGCAACGTGATACAGCAGTGACTATTACAAATGGGAAGGCTTATGCCCCATCCAAAAGGACAGCTACACTTCATCCTTAGCCAATTAGTAGTAGTGAGATGTGACCCAGTATTGCTAGATGGCTTTATTTTTTCAAGAAAATATGAAAATTCCACTTCTTGTGAAATTTTAAAAATTGGAAGCTACTTTGTTGTATTTTGATATGACTACTAGCACTATGTGGACAAAGCCGAACATTTCTTGGACTGATTGCAAGTAGTCCCTGATTTAAGTAGTAGCAGATCTTTGTTAGCCAAATCTATAATCAAACCTCCTGAAGACATGACTCCATAGCCAGTTGGTTGGACTGGTGGCCCAGCAACCATTTCTACCTATAGGATGGGGTAGCAGTGAAGAAAATAATATACACATTCTTATTTCTAGATAGAGACCCTAGCATAAATAAATGTCATTCCCAACTGTATTCATACAAATAGCTTATGATTATTGGATAGCTGAAAAAGGCTAGAGACCTATTAACTACTCATTGACTGTTCCATTGCTAATCCGTCTTTTCATTACAAGCTCCTCTATACGCTACCCCCACTTTCCAAATTAGAAACAGGCGAAAAAAATGGAAGAAGAGTCAGAATATAGCACAAGTTAAATTCTGATAATAGTTTTGACATGTTACCCTAATTAGCCTGAATATATCTGGATTTCTATGACTACTGCTGACTGGTTGAAATTAGTCAAAATAGTAGTGATTAATGCATCCTTTATGCCGTTCCTAATCACAAGGAATAAAGAATCCCTGCTTCACTCCTGAAAAATGAAGATGTCTTGTAAAGATAAATGATGAGGTAAGGAAAACAGGAATGGGCCTCAGCAGCCAAGGAGTTGGGTTTTATAGAGGAGCACACTGCTCTTCTTGTGGTTCACAAAGAAAGGCCTGTCAGTACTTCCGGTGAGTTAGCACCTCTTTTAGCATTTGCCCCTGAAAACAGGCATTCAGGTCTCCTCATTAGAATTCTGCTCACCCTGCTACCCTCTCTGCTTTACTCTCAACATGTTTATATGCCATTATTGAATTTTTCTATTCTGCTTTCTGTCTCATAATTACCACTGCACTATTGACTTCCAGTGCCTGGTGACTTCCACTTGTCTCATGGATTTAGCTGCATGCCCCTCAGCTCAAGGTTCTACAGAGAGGAAGTTCTTACTGGATCTGTTAATCACCATCCAGTTGATATGGTGTTCTTCTTGGTAGAGTTTTCAAGTCAGTCATGGCTTATCGTGCATCCCACCAGTGTATGGACAGATGCCTTAAGAGCAGGTCCCCATTTTGGTCCAATCAGCTGTGGCCAAGGCCGGTGGGGTCACATGGTCTGAAGTGCACATACTCATTCAAAGGAATTCCTTCCAGGAGGAATGAGATCATGACAGAGCCTCTGAGGCTCCTCAGAAGGAAATACTCTAGCTTGTAGTATCTTGGGTGGCTGGGACAAATACTAAAGTTTCCCCTACACCCTCAGCTTTAACTATAGGTTGCCAAAATTTTTCAGTGATTCAAACACACCTTCAACTCAGTAACACAACATATTATCCAATGTTTAGTTCAGTAGTCCTATGGCTTCTGAATTCAGAGGCGTCCACAAAGTCTATTCTGCCCTGAAGTTATTGAGACTTTTTGATGCTAAAATACTATTAAGAGTTTGTAAAGTTTTAAAATAGAATTGTAAATTTTCATATTTCCTTCCACAAAGCTCAAATGCATGAAAGCTCACTGATGTCATGAGTGAGACTGCTTATGCCCATAATTCTGAAAAGTTACTAAAATATCAAATAAATGATTGGGAGAGATTTATTTAAAGTTTCTAGTAGGTAACTAAAGTATCTGTCTTGAATGCTTGATTTCTAATTAGCTATGAAGTTCTAGAACTAGGGAATTAATTCTGCACAGATTGAGACAGCATCCTTTGACATAGACAGTGGAACTTCAGGATAAATAATTTCTTTCAAGTATTCATTTCTCCATTTTGGTCAACATCTATATCTACAGTTTCTTATTCTTTTCGATGTGACGTAGAGTTCAGTGTTTTGAAAAAACTACTTTTAATTCTGAACCTTTGTATTTGTGAAGCCCATCTTATTTCCTGTTCAAATCCAAAATTCTCTATTGATAATGAGGTCCATTTCCTCCTTTAGAAGGATGCTCAATTGCTTCTCATACATTTAAGCCATGTGCACACACATGCACACACACACGCACACAATATGAGAGGTGGAAAACTGAAATGTTCTAATTACAAATGATTAAACATTCCCTGAAATAATTTGTTTTCCACTGAAGTCTTACTTTAGTAAGTTTCCAAATTGAAACTCTTGTCTATGGTGCTTGGAAAACTTAGCAAAATGTTAAAATTTGAAAAAAAAAATGAATAAAACAACCATCACTAGGTTATTTCTGTAGCATATATTAACATAAACCAGTATTAATAAAAAGACTACTGTTTTTTCATATCCTTTTCTTCTGTTTTACTTTGATCTTCAGTCAACTTTGATACAGAGCATAATAAAAATGATCACTTTTGTGTAAAACCCAGAACTCAAGGAGAAAATTTTATTTTGATTTTTCCTTTTTAAAAACTGTTGTAACGAACATGTACCGGAAATCTAACCTCTTAACAAATTTTTAAATGTACAGTAATGTATTGTTAACTTTAAGGCTATTGTTATACAGCAATAATGTTGTTGTACCAGTTTTTCTTCTCGTATCACTAGCAACTTTATACCCATTGAACAGAAAATTCTCATTTCTCCCTCCTCTCAGCTCTGGGCAACCACCATTTTACTTTATGCTTTGATGACTTTGACTGCTTTAGATAGCTTATATGAGTGGAATCATGCAGTATTTATCCTGCTGTGCCTGGCTCACTTTTTAGCATAATGTCTTCAAGCTTCATCCATGATGTACTATATAACTGGAGTAACATATTTTCATGAGTGAATAATATTCCACTGTAAATGTGTGTAAATCACACTTTTTTTATTGGAGTATAATTGCTTTACGTTGTTGTGTTAGTTTCTGCTGTACAATGAAGTGAATCAGCTATACGTATACATATATCCCCTCCCTCTTGGTCCTCCCTCCCTAGATCACACTTTTAATCCATTCATCCATTGTAGGACATTTAGTTTGTGTCAACTTCTTGGTTACTGTGAACAATGTTGCAATGAAAATGGGAGTACAGACATCTCTTGGAGAACCTGGTTATTTTTTTGGATAAATACCCAGAGATGGGATTGCTATATCATATGGTAGTTCTATTTTTAATTTTTTGAGGAACCTTTATACTCCATAGTGCTCCATAGTGCCTACACCATTTTACATTCCAGAGAACATTGCACAAGTATTCCGACATCTCCACATCCACACCAATACTTATTATTTTATTTTTATAATGGCCATCTTAAAGGGTGTGATATGATGTTGCATTGTGGTTTTGATATGCATTTCCCTGGTAATTAGTGATCATCTTTTCATATAACTGTTGGCCATTTGGATGGCTTCTTTGGAAAAACGTCTAAGTTTTTTGCCCATTTTTTAATTGGCTTATATTTTTTGTTACTGAGCTGTAGGAGTTTCTTATATATTTGAATATTAACTCCTTATTAGATGTATGACTTGCAAATATTTTGTCCTATTCTGTAGGTTATCTTTTCCCTCCATTGATTGTTTTCTTTGCTATAAAGAAACTTTTAGTTTGATGCAGTCCCACTTGTCTATTTTTGCTTTTGTTGTGATTTTGATCTCATATAAAATAAATCACTGCCAAGATCAGTGTCATAAAGCTTTTCTCCTATGCCTTCTTAAGGCATTTTTATAGTTGTCAAGTCTTATAGTGAAGTCTTTAATCCATTTTGACTTGATTTTTCTGTGGGGTGTAAGTTAAAGACCCAACTTTATTCTTTTGTATGTGGATATCCAGTTTCCCAACACTCTCTGTTGACAAGGCTATTTTTTCCTATTGTGTATTCTTGGCGCCATTGTCAAAGGTCATTTGGTTGTATATGCATAGAGCTATTTGGGGACTCTCTCTTCTCTTCTATTTGTCTAAATGTCTGCCTTTATATCAGTACCACATTGTTTTGATTACTCTAGCTTTGTAATATGTTTTGAAATAAAGAAGTGTGAGACTTCCAACTTTGTCTTCTTTCTCAAGACTGTTCTTTCTATTTGTTTTTTTTCTGTAGTTCCATATGAATTTTAGGATGAGTTTTACTATTTCTGTAAAAGGTACCACTAAGAGTTTGATAGGAATTGCATTGAATCTGTAAATTGCTTTTGAAGGTATGGACCTTTTAACAATATGAACTTTTCCAATCCATGAACATGGAATATCTTTCCATGATTTGTATCTTTCATTTTTTTCAGCAATGTTTTATAGTTTTCAGTGTACAAGTCTTTTGCTTCCTTGGTTAAGTTTTCCTGAAGTATCTTATTTATAAGATATTATAAATATCTTATAAAAGCTATTGTAAATGGAATTGTTTTCTCACTTTCCTTTTCAGATTATTGTTAGTGTACAGAAATGCAAATGATTTTTGTATGTTAATTTTGTATGATGCAACTTTTCTGAATTCATTTATTTTAACAATTTTCTGGGTATTTTGTTTGTGGAATCTTCAGAGTTTTCTACACATAGGATCAATTCACCTAGAAATGGAGATGATTTTACTTCTTCCTTTCTGATTTGGGTGCCTTTTGTCTCTTTTTCTTGCCTAATTGCTCTGGCTAGAGTATCTAGTACTATGTTGAATGGAAATGGTGAGAGTCAGGTTTGTTGCACTGTTCTCGATTTTAAAAGAAAAGCTTTCAGGTTTTCATTGTTGAGTATAATGTTAGGTTTGTTTTTTTTATGTATGACCTTAATTATTTTGAGGTACTTCTCTTCCTACTTTTGTTTTTTTAAATCATAAAGGGGCATTGAATATTGTCATGTTTTATATGCATCTATTGATAAGATCATATAGTTTTATTCTTTTATTCTGTCAACCTGGTGTAATACATTGGTTAATAATAATATGTTGAACCATCCTTGCATTCCAGAGATAAATCCAAGTTGATCATGTTTTATAATCCATTACTGTGCTGTTGAATTGAGTTTACTGCATCAATGTTCATAAGGAATATTGGTGTGCAGTTTTATTTTCTTATAGTATGTTTGTTTGGCTCTGGTATCAAGGTAAAGTTGGCCTCATAAAATCAGTTTTGGAGTGTTCCCTCCTCTTCAACATTTTGGAAGCATTTAAGAAAGATTGACATTAATTCTCCTTTGAATGTTTGATGGACTTCACCAATGAACCCATCTGGTCCTGGCTTTTCTTTGTTGAGAGATTGTTAATCAATGATTCAGTCTTCTTACTAGATCTGTTCAGTTTTCTCTTCTTCATGGTTCAGTCTTGATAGGTTGTATGTTTCTAGATATTTATCTGTTTCTTCTATATAATTCAATTTATTGTCATAAAATTGCTTATAGCAGTCTCATAATCCTTTTTTATTACTGTGGCATGAGATATGATGTTTCCCCTTGATTTCTGATTTTGCTTATTTGAATATTTATTTTTCTTTCTTAGTCTATCTAAAGATTTGTCAGTTTTGTTCACCTTTTCATAAAAACCAGCTCTTAGTTTTCTTGATTTTTATTTTATTCTCTAATTCGTTTATTCCTATCTCAATCTTTATTATTTCCTTCCTTCTGCTAACTTTGGAGTGTTCTTGAAGCATATCCTTAGGTATACTCCTTGCTATCGAAACTTTGTAATGTCTTTAGTTTCTTCCTATTTTCTCAAACTGAGTTTCTAAACTCGGAGCTATTCCTTGAGCCTTCAGCATCTTTGGAGTGCACTTCCTTTTTGCTTGAAAAATCATATTCTGTTATCCCAAACCAAGAACCATGGTATTTTTTGAGCAACAATTGTGAAATAAAACTTTACCTGTATTAAGCTCTATTGTTTAGGTATATCGATGGCATTAATGGTCCAATTCTTTACTGCTCCTTATATACACATCCTTCGTAATGTAACCCTAGAGTTATTCCCATAAAGAAAGAGAATATTTCACGACCACGTGGGATTTATTTTGCCCAGTGGTATTTGATGAAAGTGACAGTGTACCAGTTCCAAACCTGGGCCTCAAGAGACCTTGAGTGCTTCTATTTGTCTTCTTGACTTCTGCTATCAGCCATGAGAGAACATTTCTAGTGATTCTGCTGACCCCATGTGAAGGATGGGAGGTACATGGAAAAGAGAGGAGTCACCTGAAGCTCAGCCTAGATGAGGTCCCCACATGAGCCCAGACTACATCAGCTAAATGACTTAGACACATGAAAAGTAAATTCTTATTGTGATATGCCAACACATTTTGTTATGGTTTTACACAGCAAAACTAACCAATATAATTATATTGTGTTATTAATCCCAAGCTTTCAAATGAGACACAGGGGCTTAAAAAATTAAATTTAAGTAGCTAGTAAATAGAAGAACCAGGATTTAAAATTGACTTTGGCCGCTACAAAGTACATGGTCTTCCACTATTCTCTGAGAAATCTAATATAGCAGTATTTTTACATGTTCAATAGCTTACATTTAGAAAGGGATCCAGCAAGAAATATTAAATTTATCTTTTTAAGATTTGAATTATTTTCTGTGACTATGAATCCAAGCATCTCCTCTTTTATTTGTACTATAAATAAGACACAACTATAGGAAATGTCTGATTTTGACCTGCTTTTTATCAAACATAACGTTCAATCTTGTTTTTAAAGTTGTATATCAGTTAGGGGGACTTGAAACGTCACTGAGCATTACTGCCACAAATAGCGTGATGCTCGAAATGAACAGTACTACCACGGAGACAGTTATTTGCTTACAGAGATAGATTGCTAGGTAGATAACAAATTTTCCCACATAGGAAAATATAGCTCATAATTTTATCACCATGGAAATCTAGTAAATGTTGAAAAACAAGCAAAGAGGAAAGAGAATTTTTAAAAAATCAACCTATATTAAAAAGGTAAAATAATACTAGTGAATAAAAGCTTTTCCTACTAAAATCTCTCCCTTTAAAGAGAACTGTTAACATTTTATTTTACCCAAGAAAAAAAAGTTTTTTTCATTTATCATAATATACCATGTCCGTACATAGGCTTTCTCCCATTAGCTATTTTCAACAGACCCCTAGTGAGGAACCTAAGGTTATTTCCATTTTTTAAATATTTGTAAATATATCTTAGAGTACATATAGAATGAGTTATTTGCAGGACAATGCCAAGCTGAGTTAATAACATGTACATGCAAATTTTGCTAAATACTGTCAAATTGGTTTCTAGAAATTTGCCCCAATTTGTGCTCTCTCATACAAAAATTACCCCAAATAACATTCCTACACACACACACACACACACACACACACACACACACACACACACTCCCTCTCTCTCTCTCTCTCTCTCTCTCTCTCTCTCTCTCTCTCTCTCTCTCTCTGTCTCTCTCTCTCTCTCTCTCTCTCTATAACTTCCCTGGTGGCGCAGTGGTTAAGAATCCATCTGCCAATGCAGTGGACACAGGTTCGAGCCCTTGTCCGGGAAGATACCA
The DNA here is from genome assembly GCF_011762595.2 of Tursiops truncatus. Classification (NCBI taxonomy): domain Eukaryota; kingdom Metazoa; phylum Chordata; class Mammalia; order Artiodactyla; family Delphinidae; genus Tursiops; species Tursiops truncatus. Next base: position 87,779,893 of record NC_047043.1, on the reverse strand, counting down.
CATGCGCGGAGCAAATAAATTTGTGTGCCACAACTACTGAGCCTGTGCTCTAGAGCCTGCAAGCCACAACTGCTGAGCCCGCGTGCCACAACTACTGAAGCCTGCGCACCTAGGGCCCGTGCTGTGCAACAAGAGAAGCCACCGCAATGAGAAGCCCTCACACCACAACAAAGAGTAGCCCCAGCTTGCGGCAACTAGAGAAAGCCCGCACACAGCAATGGAGACCCAAAATAAATAAATAAATCTATTAAAAAAGCAAAAAACGAACAAAGAAAAAAGAAGAAACCAACTTTACAACCCCTAAGGGACTAGAAAAAGAAGAACCTAAACCCAAAACTAGTAGCGGGATACAAAAAATGAGTACTAGAACAGAGATAAATGAAATAGGGAATAGAACAGCAATAAAAAATATCAACAAAACCAAAAGTTGGTTCTTTGAAAAACAGAATTGACAAACCTTTAGCTAAGTGGGTTTAAAAAAAAAAAAAAAAAACTCGTTACTACTGTTTCTAGAAAAATAAAAAGGATTATAAGAGTACGGTAGTCCCCCAGATCTGTGAGTTTGCTTTTCACAGCTTCAGTTAATTGCTATCAACTGCAGTATGAAAACATTAAATGGAAAATTCCAGAAATAATTCATAAGTTTTAAATTGCATGCCATTATAAGAAGAGTGATGAAATCTTGCAGTGTCACAGATTGTCCTTTTCCTTACTACCTGGGATTCCCAACAATCAACATCATCCTGGCTTGGTGGCCCAGGATCACGTGAAGAAGATGATTGTCCTGACGTGTCAGAAGGTCCATAGTAGCCCAATGTTATGTCATAATACCTACATCATTAACTTCATTTCCTCCCATTGGCATTTTGTCATCTCACATCATCACAAGATAATATATTATTTGCCTGTTTTTAAAAAGCTGAGGTTTTTTGTTTGTTTGTTTTTTGCTTTTTTACTGATCTGAGTGTAGTGTCCTTAAACTTAAAAAAAAAAAAAGAAAGAAAAAGTCGTTTGTCTGACATTTCTATATAAACCTTTCAAGCAGAAGATTTGATCATTATCTTGTTACTCAGGGTAACTAAAATTGGTCTGAGGGGAGGAAACACTTGAGCCTAAATAATGCAGATTGGTGGTAGTCTTACTTTTTCAGTGGACTGCCTTCTTGTCTCCCAAATTTTGCCAATTTAAACCTATAATTTATATTTCATCGAGATCATGTTATTATTTCAAAATAACTTTCCAAAAGTAAACATTTCTATATCCCTGCAAACTGAAGTCCCAATAAGGCTTTTAAAGTTTTATTTTTCCATGAATTAGGTTTGTGATGGTGTGTTTAGCTTTTATTCTGGGAGATTTTTTATTCCTGAAAGGTGCTATAAAAATAAATGAGTTGATTTATAAAAAATGCAATGCATGTTTTATTTTGTTCTCATAGTGCTTACTTTTCCTAGGTGAGTAATATATTGGATTAATTCTCCACGTACACTGTTTGATTTTAATTTGTTGAACAGCATTATCCATAAATAAGAAAATAATCGCATGTTAAAGCTGATTCTAAAATGCATCTAATTTTCAGCATGTCTTGGTATTTATCATCTAAAATATTTGATCCTCCAAAACATTCATATATTTTGGAGGCTTTATAGCATGTCTATTATTATGCATGGAAACAATTAAGTTCTCTATTATAACTATCCTAGAAACCATTAAGCTATCTTCACTAACCACATTTAAATTAACACACTTAAACTCTCACAATATAAATGAAATTTTAGCTGCTATTACTTAAAACAGGAAGACTCAGTTGTGATGGTGTTGCATAAAACTGGTGTTTGACACCTCAAATAATTTTTAAAAACTTCAAAATGGACCAAAAGCTGTTGCTTTACCTATGGATTTTTAACAGCCCATTGCTTTTCAGGGTTCAGCAATAAGAGATGGCTATTTTAAAAAGTTTCTTTTCCACTTCAAAGGAAGTCTTGTGGGAGTATACATCATTCCTTGCATGAAAGTTGAAAAAGGAATCATGTATATAAAACCCACTATTGAACATGTAAATATGTAAGAGTATGATACAAAGAGTCACAAGAGCTAGAGGTTATTCTCAACCCTACCTCTGCCTCAGTGTGTGAGAACATGGCCAACATTTAGTGGTTTTGGCCTCTGTTCTTCATCCTCATAAAAATTGGTTGGAATCACAGAGGGATTTATTGTAAAGCTTATGAAGTTTCAGCTTCAGGGATTCTCATTTGCACAGGTCACTTCCAAGAGCCCAGGTGGCCCAAGTATTTTTGTATTCCTGCTTTAAATATCTTTTTCTTAAGAGAGGCCTCCCAAATGGGTGTGCTGCTGGATTCCTAAAGCCTGGATTGGTATGCATTCTGGAATACGTTCTCCTGACTTTCTTCCAGTTCTACAATTCAGTGCTATTTTATGAATGCTCAGTAATTGTTCATACAGTTACTCACAACTCTTTGTCACCCATAGTGTTTTCTGTCATAAGATGTTTCTGCTTTTCTTACTACACTCTACAACTGATAGGAAGACTGATTGTTGCTGGGATGTTTGAAAACCCTTGAGATCTGTGTTCTTTACTCTTTTACTTTTCTATCTTTTCTTACCTCTTAGTATAGTGATTGTAAATTGTCATTCCATCATTGGGTGTATCAGAATCACCAGGGGTTCTTTTTTTTTTTTCTTTAAATGCAGATTCTCACCACTGCAACCTAGATTTACTGAGTAAATGAAAGAAGGAAAGGGTTGCTGATACCAGAATTCAGCATTTTGAAGAAGCCCTTCAAATGCTTTTTGTGTCCACTAATCTTTAAGAGCCAGCATGTTCTGGAAGGCTTCTGTGAGTGTTTCTTAGAAATTAGGACCATATGGCAAGGAGAACAAGAAAAGCTAAGCACGGGTGAATGTGTGTGACCCTTTCCCCAAACAAAAATGGATAAGATTAGCACATTTTATTGTATTATATCATATTATTATCCCATGTCCCAATTTATATTCCCTTTTTATTTGCCATTTTCCCCTTCCACTTTTCTGTGCCCTTATAGCCATACAAAAGAGAGGAGAGACAAAAGCGGCAAAGTAACGCTGCCTTACGTTCCCTTGCCAGACTTCTTGCTTGGAGGTTCAGAACCCAGATTTGGAGAATTGGTATAACCCCTCCCTTAATACTTGGGAATAATCTTTGCACAGACCTCTCTTACACCGTAAGGAGTTGCTTCAGTAAAGGTCAAAAAGTGGAGTAACATACACACAGAGAAAGAAAGGCACACCCAAGCCTTTCTGAGTTCCATGCCTGCTGCATGCCATGATGGAACTCAAGATGATCCCAGCAGGGCAAACGTGTACCAAGTGCAGGCCAGGATCCATATGGAATGAGCAATAGACGCTCCGAGGGCCCTGACATATTTGACACTGCAAGAAGGGATCGTTTTAGAATGTGGTAGTATTTTGACTAGTCCCACATCATCATACACAGCCCATGCGCCAGAAGATACTGAGAAACAGCTACAGAACATGTTTTGGAAACACAATTTCCATTGTTAGAAATGGAAAAGCACAAAAAGTGGGAGAACAAAGAGTATTTTCAGAGGCTTTCTTTACCCCCCCATAAACATATTTAGCCAGTGTTTTAGGGTGACAGTTTACTTGAAGATGTGTGCAGCCTGGCAGATAGGGAAGCAAAAAGGAAAAACAGAGGGAAAAGTTACTTGGAAATGACCTCAGTTTTTTTGCTGTGCTCAAATTTTGTGATAAGGCTGGTATCCCACGCTGGGCTTTGGAGGACATAGTCACATGTATATGATTAGCAAGAGGATGAGCAAGCGGAAGTGTGTGCGTATCAGTGAGTGTGTCTTACAGAGAAATGGGTACTTCATTTGGCCTGGTGTGTTGCTTAGTTGAAATGTTTATGTTGCCCCATCAATTGAGATTGTTTATGCCCTTTTCAGTAGCCATGATTTTCACTGTGCGATCATAAATGGAAACTTGCCTCAAAAATGTTTTAGGAAATGAAAGTTCCTACAACTAGTTGAAAACTACATTTTAACAAAATATTAGTGTTCTTTATTTTCTTCTTTCCTTCTTTTTATTGACCAATGAGTATAACATGGTTGAAGACAGAGTATAAATGAATATTAGCAAGGGGTGTAAATGAAAAATTTGGAAGGGGGGAGTTTTTAAAGCAACTTTAGTGAGAGAAATATTGTTAAGAAAAACAAGAAGGCAAATCCATCCAATTGTTTGCAGAATGTGAGTTCTGAATGCCAGAAAAGACTGGTAGGAAGATGTTAAATATGAGTGATCACATGAATTTTCATTAATTATCATGAGTGCTCACGTTACTTAAAATCTTCCTTATAGCTTAGCCAACACCTTTAGTCTTTATGGCCACATTTAAAGATGTGGAGGATCTCTTAATGTGAGGCTTGGCATTGACCATCATATCTACTGGAAGCTCTCTATGGTCATAATTTTCTTTTTAAACATCTTTCGATTTTTATCTCAAACCTGGTGCTCTTATTGACGATAACTCAGCATCTAGAAAAAAGAATTAAGAACAATATGCGGAAGTCAGGCCATCCATTCATATGAACCGTTTATAGACATGCTGTTAAAACACATTACCTTTTATTCCAGCTTGCCTTTGTATATGTCATTATTAACGTTTACGCAAATCTTACTGCAAGTGTTTTGTTTCATGAGGATACAGAGGAATGCACACGAAATGGCAAGTACTATTGTCATTGACGCTTACAGATAGCTTTGAGATTTGAAGACACGCCTTCAGGATGTTTATCAGAAGGAAAAATTAGCCTTAGGAAAGAGGCTAAACTGATCCGTAAGGTTATTTGAAGGAATCATCTTGGGAAGTTATTTCTATGAGAATAACTTGCTGTTGTTAGAGGGTCATTCATTATCTCTAAGACGGGCAGATTACTTAGTTGTTGCTGTCTTTGATAACATGGGAAAAGGAAGCTCAGAGTTCGGAATCAATTCTGATATTAAAGAGTTAGTTTCACATTAATGTATTATTGGGCTCAGCCAGGTTCCCAGGAGCAATTTGGAAATGCTGGGCTGCTTATCACAAACCTATTCCCACTACTCAGGATATGCTTTTTTCTACGAGTCAGTGGTTTCAATGACTAATGCTGGGCATATAGCAAAAGATGGAGTAGCTCTTACAAGAAACTCTTACTCATTTCATTTCATTTTGAACAACAGTATAATTCTTAAAATTCTTGAAGTAGCACTGAATCTAATTAAGCAAATGATTTCCAAATTATGATCCTTACTAATGCCCCTCCCCAAATTCAATGTCTATTAAACTTTTTATATTATATCTTCTCCCAGGGTTTCTAATTCCCTTGTTGCTTATTTAAGCTGACTTTTTTAGTATCAGATTTTTTTCAATGTAGTATTAATATTATTACTAAATGTTTATTTGGCAGTATATATTTCTAACTTAACGCTTCAAAGAGAAGTATCATCTCTACTAGCCAATGCTATTGTTCTTAATGATACAAATTACTTGACATTTGATCAGTATGGCTGCATGAATCACAGTGAGAAAAATACTAGTGATGATTGCACCTTCTAGGTATGTCTGTTGTGCTACTGTCTGCTCATTTCCTATATATAAAAAAATAACAGGGCTTCCCTGGTGGCGCAGTGGTTGAGAGTCCGCCTGCCGATGCAGGGGACGCGGGTTCGTGCCCTGGTCCGGGAAGATCCCACATGCCGCGGAGCAGCTGGGCCCGTGAGCCATGGCCGCTGAGCCTGTGCGTCCGGAGCCTGTGCTCCGCAACGGGAGAGGCCACAACAGTGAGAAGGCCGCGTACTGAAAAAAAAAAAAAAAAAAAAAAAGCATTTTACTTAGTACTGACTTTGCCTCAAGCCTGAGAAAGTATTAAACTCTGCAATACTTCAGCTACATATTTCTATAGAAACAGAAAAAATGAACTATAATGAAAACTATAAATTCAAATACTTGTTAAATGGCTGAGGAGTATATTTGGTAGTGTGATAGCTATTAAATGCGTTCTAACATCAATAATAATTGAGAATAGTAGCAAAGCAATCATTATGAATGGTGAAGCCAACATAAGCTAAAAAGAAATTGCTATTCATTATTTTTTGTTGCTTTTTCTAGTTCCAGAGTTTTCCTCCATACTGTGATAATGGTATGAAGCATCAATGTATGCTATAAAATATGAAGCAATTTTCAAAATATTTTTATAATTATTTCATTGTGTATACTCTCATTTTCCAAAATATCTCAAAATAGGTTAATACTATAGCTGAGGTAATGAAACTGGACCTTCCAAGAAGGAGATTGCACTTTATTTCATAAAACATTTTTTCAGTAACATTTATTGTGGACTTACTGTATGCAAGGATCATTTCTAAGTACTAGGGATACCAAGATTCATGAAATGTGTCTTATTTCAAGAGGCTACAAACTAATGGTAGAGAAAAACATTAATAGAGAAATGTACAAGGAGCTATGAGGATACTGTAGAGGAAGATGACCCAGGATTACTTGGGAAAGGACCAAAAAAAAAAAAAAAAACATTGTTTTCTCCCTTCCCCACCAACTGCAAGTAACATAAACTTCAGGTGTCTTCCTCAGTCAAAAGTATTACTCTTTCCCTCCAAATGCTTAGCATTTATTTCTTCTCCCTTCCTCTCTGACCCTTTTGCTTTGAGAGAGGAGTTGAAAAGGAAGGGTGCCTGTCACATACTTACATAAAATTTCCTCTGTTAGATCCTGCAAAAGTGATCAGTTTTCCAATGATGTATATAGAAAATAGTGACTTGCCTGGTTTAATTTATGGCATGAGAGCATAAGTTTTGTGGCAGAAGAAAAACCTTAAGTTTAGTATGCGGAGCTCGTTGTCTGTGGTACAACTGAATAGATTTGCACTGGGGCCTGCCTGCATTGGAGACAGGGTAATTGAATCCATAGATCTGCACTCCATGATCTGCTGGGCTGTCAGTTAATTCTCTTTCTGGTGCATCAATAAACTTCAAAATTAACATTCATGAGAACTTAAGGAAAACTACCTAGCCAAAAAGATTTAGGCTTTGTCTTTATTTGTCTTCTATATGAAGGAAACAAGTTTATAAAATATCCAAGTATTCTAAAATATTCATAGCCTGGCAGTATCTTAGAATTAAAATTCTTTAGCCGATTCTTGGACATTTTGAACGAGGACATTAGATCATTCTTGGTACTTAGGGCTACACAACAGAAGTAATATCTGGAAAGGAAATAAGTCATTCAAAATGATTTTGGACATCTGTTTTCTAATAGAAAACTGCTTCCTTCCTGTAAAATATTTTATCGTAATAAGAAGTAATAGTGTTTTTGTTTGTTTGGAAATCTGTTTATTTTGTGTGTTTGCTTTTAACTTGAGGCCACAGAATTTTCCTAAATAATGCTTATTTGGAATATTCTGCCCTTTTAGAGAATTTTATCTGTTGGCAAGTTTGAGTCTTTGTAAGAACACTGACAACTGATAAGCGTGGCACACTGTGGCTTTGGCGTCAGAAAGACATTAATTCAAATGTCAGCATATAAAATGGGGACTCCTTTAAATTCCCTTTTGATGGGGGAATGTGCAATTTTTACTATCCCCATATCTACCCTTTACTGAGGAGAGGAAAGCCAGTCATGCTGTTCTTAAACCCAACTCTGTTAGTCAACCAATAAAAGGAAAGAGTTCTTCTCTGGCACCCTATAGCCCTAAAGTGAAAAAAGTAGATTGGAAATGACTTCAGTGGGAAAAGTTGACCACAGCAATACGGTATCAGTTGATAACCAAAGGGTAAAGCCAGTAAAAGATTGCTGATCTTAAAAACACCGGGTCTTTGTGCGTATCCAACAAATTGTCTGTTCTTTGATATTGTCAGTGGGGACTCTTAGAATAACTCAACTTAAACTAGCTTTTCTATTTGCATTTTTTTCCCATTGTTTCTCCTCCACCACCTTTACAACCCAAGCACTAATATCTTTTTATCCTCCCTCCTAAATATTGCATGCATGCAGTCAGCTTCCATCCGTCCCTATTCTCCACCGCCATGGTCCACTTTCTAAGACCTTTCAAAAGGTGCCATTGACTGAGACCTTCGGCAGTTTCCATATTCCTGAGAGATTCTTCAAGATCTCAACTTTATCTACCTCTTCAGCTTAAATTTGTGTCATTTACCCCCCTATTACTCTACACTGAAGCCATTTGGAATGTGGGACTTCTAGCAGCTATTCACAACAGCCATGTTCATTCCAAACTAGGAATATCTCCCTTGCACCTTCCATGTGCCAATACTCTTACCCACCCTTGATGTCTCAGCTGAAATGCCTTTCCTGACTTTGTAACTTATTATTCTTACAAACGCCTTTCCTGACTTTGTAAATTATTATTCTCCTTGCCATAAGCTTTCATAGAATCCTATGTTTTTCTTTATATCAAGCTTTTCTATATCAACTTTTTAAAAAAAATCAGTTACCTAATGTGTTGATTTTCCAGTAACTTGCAAGTTCCACCAAATTAGAAACCATTTTATCTGTGTTTATCTTGTATCCTCAGTATTAAATAGAGTGCGTATAGGTAGTATGGCCAAAATAAAGACTTGACGACTGATGAAGCGGATGATAATGCTGATAATCTGTTTAGGAATTAGCCACCAACACTAATTTACTCTATACAGCACCGTTGAATAATCAGAGACGTTGATTAGGATATTACAAATGATTTAAATCATTATATTCGCAGGAAATCCGTTATTTTTCATCACTCAGTCCAAATTAAATTGCATAAATAACTTTAATCCCCCCCAAACTGTATTATGTCAGAATTGTTTTGAAATGTATAATTTTGCCAATGAAGATTGTTTACAGTACGATTTATTCTGTAGGTTTGGTTCTAAAAAGCCATAATTTTTATAGTGTGGTAGATTAGATTATTATTAAAAAGTATTTATTTTCTCTCCATGAACATCCATGACATACGTATACTTCTCTGCCCTTTGACTTTGGGTTTGGCAAAGTCATTTGTTTGGCCAGTGGGTTGCTAGCAGACATGACATGTGACACAAGCAAAGGTTTGGTATATGTTTGTGCAGTGGGGTATGAGCAATTTTTCTTCTTCTCTGTGCAGAGCTTTTCCCTGAAAGTTGTGGTCCCCTTAAAATGGGGTCTCAAACGTGAGGATGTGGAGAAAAGGGAACCCTTGTGAACTATTGGTGGGAACATAAATTGATACAGTCATTATAACAATATGAAGGTTCATCAGAAAATTAGAAATAGAACTACCCTCTGATCCGGAAATCCCTCTTGTGAGTTTATACCCAAAGGAAATTAAATTCTGGAAGAGATATCTGTGTTCCTATGTTCATTGCAGCATTATTCACAATACCCAAGACATGGAAACACTTAGGTGTCCATTGACAGATGCATGGATAAAGAAATTGTGATAACATTAAAACAGGAGGTCTTGCCATTTGCTACGACATGCATGAACCTGGAAGACATTATGCTAAGTGTAATAAGTCAGACAAAGAAAGAAACAAACTTCATGATCTCCCTTATATGTGTAATCTAAGAGAGTCAAGTAGAGAGTAGAATGGACGTCACAGGGGTCAGGGAAATGGGGGAAGAGGAGATGTTGGTCCAAGGATAAAAAGTTGCAGTTATGTGGGACGAATCACTCTAGATATCTAAGGTTCAGCATGATGACTATAATTAACAGTACTGTACTGAATACTAAAAATTTGCTAGGAGAGATTTCAGGTTCTCTCATCACACACACAAGCTATGTTAAATAGCTTGACTGTAGTAATCATATCACTGTGTATATGTATATCAAATCATTATGTCATACCCCTTAAATATATAAAATTTTTATTAAAAAAATAAAAACCCTTAAAAAAATAAAGAACCAGTGGAATGGTTTTGTTCAACTGCTTCTGGATTAACATGTTCACAAATAATAGATTTTAAATGTTGGCTTCCAAGTTTAAGGGAAAAAAAAAACCTCTCAAATGAATATACAGGGAGCAGAGCTAACTCAGCTGAGCTGTAGACTCGAGAAAAATACATGGTCATTGGTGAATGCCATTGAGAGTGTCAGGTTTTTTATTAGTGGCAATAATTGATTTTTACCCATAGTACACAAAAATTTATAGGGAAGGTGGTATAAGGTAGAGAACACCAGTTGTTGCCTGGGCAAATCACCCTAAGTGAAACTTCCTTAAATACTTGAGTGTAGTATAAATGAGTAAAGGCTATTAACACTAGGATGTAAGGTTGTCAGAGCAGTCGGAAATATCACATGAGTAAATAGTAAAGACATTCAGTAATGTGTCTATACTTTCCACACACTAGATACATCTCACCCCAGGTTAGTTTCCTCTCATCCTAAAATCTGACCAAGCTCTGTTTCTTACTTGTGTCTCTCTATATAATTTCTAGTCAGTTGATATGATCTGAAGGCCAGTGCATCCTTAACTAATACTAAAAGCTAACAATATTTGTGCCCAAATGTTCACACTGAGACATGCAGAGATTTTTGTCAAGCCTGCAACTAATCATTAAAACATAGAAGTGTGATCCTTTTTTCACCATCATAAAGCATCAAAAGGCATTTTTAACATGATGCTATAACTCATAATCAGTTAAAATTTTCCAGTATGTTGGAAGCTGAAGTATGTTTTCAAAATGAAATTGGTACTCTACTCTCATTAATGAGTGCTTTGGAATATGTATGGAAATAGTTCTCCTCATTTTCAATAAATCTTCTTGTTCAGTACAGCATTTAAAGGGGTAGAGGGTGGGGAGTAAAAATACCACTTTGCAGGCACAAAACTTTTAACTAACAGCAGATGGTGAGACTGTAAAGAAACTGCTCCTCATATCAAGTTTATGGAAATTGGTCTATTTCTCTTAGAGTCACACATCATTTAGTACTAGAATCAGGGGTCAGGGCAATACTTGACATATGTTAACCCCAGTATATCTACCTCTTGTTGGTATATATGCTGCATGTCAAGGAATTTGATTTGAGTCAAAGCATGCTGTAATTTTTATAATAACAAGCTGTGACCTTTGATGATATTTTACCACTGCCCAGTAATGAATTCTTGGAAGAGCTTGAACCTCTTTTGTTTCTTTGAAATAAAGCTTAATCTTATATAAATGCTTTGCGGAACCAAAAAACTGTATTCTTTTTACATACAACCTGGGTTGGGGGCGGGGGGGCGCAGTTTGAGGCAAAGGAAACAGTGGGAAATATGTGTGTTGGGGTGTGTGTGTGTGTGTGTGTGTGTGTGTGTGTGTGTGTGTGTCTTGATGTGGGCGTGGAGAAGTCATGGAGGGAAAGGTGGTAGGCTAGAAGTTAGTGGGAGAGGAAAGATCATTTACTGTCCTTCTATGGTAATTTTTTTAATTCCCATAAATTCTTGGATACACTTCCCTTTTAAAGTTGGAGGCTGATTCCCTTCCCCCTCAATGTAAGATGGACTTTTTGGACTTGTTACTACTGAATAAAATGAGGTAAAAATGATGCCATGCAACTTCTAAGAGCAGATGATAAAAAGGATAGCTTTTATCTGACTCTATTGTACTATTTGCATTAGGGAAAGGCATCCGCCCTGTTGTGAGGTAACTCAACTAGCCCCGCTGGGGAGTCTGTGTGAGGAGGAACTGAGGCCTCCTGCCCACAGACAGCATGACTTGCCAGCTATGTTGATGAGCCACACTGAGAGCAGATCCCTCAGCTCCAGTCAAGGCTTCCGATGACTACAGCTCTCAAACATGTGACTAAAGCCCATGAAGCCAGAAATGTCCAGCTAAGCCACTCTCACAGTCCTCTTTGTCACTGTGAGAATTTATAAAATTTTATTAATATTGTAAGCCACTAAGTTTTGGCGTAAGTTGTTATTCAGCAATAACTAATATGCACAGGTTTAAATTCATTGATCTCATTATATCATCATAACAATTAGATACTATTATTATCTCCTTTTAGTTTATTTTTTTAGATGAGAAGCTGAAGATTTCAGAGTTGAAGTGACCAAATTATTACATTGTTCAGGAGGTCAGTATATCAGTAAGGATTAAATATAGCTGCAAGTAATAGAAAATGCAACAAAAATAGTAAGACAAATATCTACGTTCACTTAAAAATAAAAACATTGCATGTTAGAAAATTGAGGGCTGGTTCTCTGGCTGATGGAACACACAATCTATCCTAGCTCCTCCTAACTATTCACTATTTTTAAAATGTGGATTTTTTTATACTCATGTTCACACGATGGCTACTGTACCACCAGCTATTGCGACCATATTTGGGGCAGGAATAAAGGAAATGGGCAGCGGTCAACACTCTTTGCTTTGATAGATTTGCGTTTTTGTGTCAAGAAGAAAACTCTCTCCATGAGTATCTCCTACACTACAGTGGCCATGGTTTTAATTGCATCTCTTAGCTGCAAGGAAGGATAAGCACATTGACCTCTGGGGGAAAACCTGGGATGTGTGGGTAGTAAGAGATGGAAAATGGATATTTCTAGGCAACTCGTTTGCAACTCTCATCATCTACCTCTTTGGTTATCCTATGTTCAGATAAACTCTTTTCCCCTTTTAATTTTGCAGACACACTCATCCCAAAAGGTATAACATCCACACTGGTCATTGACTGTAGCTCAAAGGTTAAGAACTCTGGGTAGTGTACAGATGAGTCCATTATTTCCAGAATAAAGAATAAAAGTAAAAATGTATGCCATAGAAAAAGAGTATTTTATGGTAGTAAAAGAAATGGGTCTTCATACTTACTAGCAGCCAGGTACTGGCTAAAATGACAGTTAAATAGTTTACATTTTCCTAACGTGAAGGAATCATTCAAGAGATGTAAAATTATTCTTGCCTCAATATTCAAGTTATGCTTTGATATAAATCAAATTATTTAGTGCAAATTTTTACAGTCTCTCAAGATTTTCATATTTCTTTAGATCTTAAGTGAAGCTGCTGATTATAAGCGAAAAACTAAATTAGCTCCTCGATTAATTAGTAAGCTCAGAATTCGTTAAATGCACACTTTACTATCAAGAAACAATTATGTACAATCACTATAAGTTCTTCTCAAACTTGTATAAAGTTTACCTTAATTTAACTTAAATGGCTAATTAAATAATACGTATATGTGTCGTTTTCTCATATACACAGTTAATCTGCTCAAATCAATTGCAAGGAGGTTTTCCATGAAAATAGCCTATTATAAACCTAGCAGTTTTAAGGATGTTTTTCTAAAAGGCTTCTGTTAAATTCAATATTGTTTATTGAGCAAATGATTTAAGTGCCTCTCCAAATTATATTGAATGAGAAAAAGAGGAGTTAAAAAATATTAAGTCCTTATTATACCTGAGACTATGAGAGAGGAATTTTATGAAATAGGACAAAGGTTTTGTAAAGTTTCTTAAAACTACATGACATATAAAGAAATAAAGCAACAGAAAAAAAAGAAATACTCAGAAAAATATGTAACATAAATGGCCAGAATAAAAGATCAGTAGAAATACCTAAAGATTAATCAAACAAAATCGCCCATAACATAATTCCTTGACAACAACAGCAGATATGCAGAATGAGAGAGAGAAGAGAGATGTTGAGACATGAAGTTTAATTCAAAGGACAACTTCACACAACAGAGTGGAGAAAATAGAATATGAGGAAAAATTATAAAACCCGGGGGGAAAAAAGCTTAGCTTTAAATTGGACAAACCAAGTAAACACCAAACAGAAAGAGTTTTTTAAAAATCTCATACTTTGATACATTCTTGACAAATTGTTGACAAAGTTTCTAAAATTTTTATGAAGAAAATCTTGAGGATGTATTCCAGCAAAATAAGAGTAATTTAAGCGACAGGAAGAGATAGGATCCAGACAACATTGCAATTCACACAAACATTCAGTAAAATGAGATTTTAGAATGACAGTTTTATAACATACTCAGAAAGCACTCAGTACAAATGAAAACAAGAAGTCTGTGGTCTCTATGGCAAATGTTTTCAAGAAGAAAATGGTTTCTGTTTAGCCTATACTACAATTATGGATTTGGAATATCTAATGACTATCAATGGTGGTCTATGTATGAGACATACTGAAATGATTTATCATTGTGTACAGTTGCTAGAAAGTTAGGAAAAAACTTGTGTAAAAACCTCTCATCTGAGCTGCCAGACTTAGCAGCACGGTTTTATTCTTTTTGTCTAGGCATCTTAGTTGATTTTGTAATAAAATAAATTCACGCAGTAACAATATGGGCATGTAACCCCTACTACCTCAGAATATGACTGTATTTGGAGATCGGGCCTTTAAAGAGGTCATTAATGTTAACTGAGATCATTAGGGTGGACCCTCATCCTATGAAAAGCTATGTATTTTTTTCTATAAACTATCAATATAAAAAAATACATTTCTGTTTAAGCCACCCAGTTATTGGTACTTTGTGATGGCAGCCTTGGCAAACTAATACTTTAACTGTCACACTCAGGAAAAGAATGGAATGAGAATGTGCTAAGTTATTTAACTGAACTAATTACATCACCTTCATAACAGAACAAAATAGGTCCTGACTGATTTTGATAAGAAAAACGGAATAAACATCTAATGTAGAAAATTGTCTATGAAAAGGAGAAGAATTAAAATGATTAAAAGGGATTGCTTCTTAGAAGCAGCACTAGAAATGAATAGGAGGTGAGGTATTCAGCTTTTTAAAAATAACATTCTGTACTGATAGTTTTTTGTCCATGGATTACTTTTTACCAAAAAAGTCGATGTAATTAATTATTTAGTTTTGAACTATTTATAGAAAGTTACCATAGATTCTGTGGCTTCTGTGTCAATTTCTTTTCCTGGTATATTTTTATTGCATGAGCCATTCTGGTTTACAGAATATGAAAAAGAAAATAAAATGGTTGTGAGAACTAATTTATCCTCTGGTTACCTAAAGTGGAGACTACATTGGCGACAAAACACAAGGGAAGGGCTTCCCTGGTGGCACAGTGGTTGGGAGTCCGCCTGCCGATGCAGGGGACACGGGTTCGTGCCCCGGTCCGGGAGGATCCCACGTGCCGCGGAGCGTCTGGGCCCGTGAGCCATGGCCGCTGAGCCTGCGCGTCCAGAGCCTGTGCTCCGCAATGGGAGAGGCCACAGCAGTGAGAGGCCCGCGTACCGCAAAAAAAAAAAAAAAGGGAAAAGTCTAATGTAAGGGACAGACTTCAAAGGAGTTTTCGTTGGAAGATGCAGACTGAGAGTAAGATACAATGCAGGCAAAGTTTATAAATTATAACCACAGCCATTGAAACAGATGGAGTAACAAGTGGTGGAACAAGAGATGAAGTGTAGAATGCTGGTGGTGAAGGGGAGGCAAAGAGACCAGAATCAACTTTCTGAAAGGACTTCATTTCAACACAGTATCTTTGAGAAAGTGGATGCTTTTTGAAATAACTGAGGGACAATTCTATTGTACCCATGTCCTAGCCATTGACATCAGATGGGTCTAGTAATTCAGCTTTTGAAATTATTAGAAAATAAGTAATGTAAAGTTGATTAATTGCAGCCAGTCTTTTAGACGAGGTTGAGGGTCATAATCAGTTAACAAAGGGAAAGACAAAACTCACCGCGAGTCTAGGGGTCTGAATCAAACTATTTACTATTTATGCCCTATGTGCAGGGAAGGCATAACTTGGATCAAAAATTAAAATATAAAAATTTTGGGTTTCTATGTGTTTTATAATGCAGATGGGATGCCTTTCATAAAGAAAAACACATTTTTTCATATATGTTACATAATGTTATTAGTTTAAGTGAGATGGAATTTGGAGATTATTTGTGAACAGATTGAAACATTTATCTATGGACAAAGCAAACACAACTACATAATCTCAAATGCAAGTCACTCAGAATGAATTGTTTAGACTTTTATTTTTAATTGACCAGAAAATTACTTTTTTGTCCCTATAATAAAAAAAAAAATCACCATCAAATGACTGGCAGTGACAGTCTCCATCATGTACATTACTTGCCTTTCCATTACAGCCAAAGGCATGGTAAAACATTCTACACTTGTTTTAGTCCATCAGGGCTGCTATAATGAAGTACCACAGAGTGAGTGGCTTATAAACAAAAGAAATGTATTTCTTACAGTTCCGGAGGCCGTGAATGCTGATGTCAGGAAGCCATTATGGTTGGGGAAACACCCTTCTCTGGGTTGCAGGTTTCTGGTTGTATCCTCACATGTCAAAAGGGGATAGAGTTCTCTGGGTTCTCTTTTATGAAAGCACTAATCCCATTCATGAGGTTCCATCCTCATGATCTAAGTACTTCCCAAAGCCGCCACCTTCTAATATCATCATGCTGGACATTAGGATTTCAACTTAGGGATTTGGGGAGGACACAAATATTCAGACTATAGAAACATTTGTTCATTCTGCTTCTTCATGTCCCTGTCATTCTTCAATCTCTGGAACCTGGCCTTGACTCCCACAATATGACTGAAATAATCTTCATAGATGAACAGGGACTTATTTGTAATTGTCCTCATCTTACTGGACTTTTCAGAAATTCTGAGTGCCAGACTACTTTCTATATCTCCCTACTGGTTATTTATATTTGGATGTTCCTCAAATAACTCAACGTCAAACATTCCAAAATGGAACTGTCTGTCTCCTTGTTCTTCCGTGGTCTAATCAGCTAACTCTTCCAACTTCTTTTCCATCCCCATGTATTGATCACTAATTAAGGTCAGTGCTACCTCCTAGGTATTTTTTCTAATCTAGCCATTTCTCTCTGTCCTTGTGTCCTTATTCTAGTCAAGACGATCTTTTGCCTGAATTATGGTCATGCCCTTCTAACTAATCTTTTTGTCTATGTTCTTCTGCAGCTCCATTCCATTCTCCATATTGTATACAAAGAAATCTTTTTCAAAAATTACTCTTGCAAACATGCAGTATATATGAACATATATGTGTGTATATAATATATGTATACATTTTATGTGTGAGTGTGTGTGTATGTGTGTAATTTCACAGCCTTGGTTCCTGTCAGTGTAAAATTCCAAATGCTTGCCCTGGCTCATAAAGATCCTGTGTAGTTTTGGCTATCTCTTCTTATTATTTCTGTTTACTTATTCAGCCCCCGTCTCTCACTATATCGGCCCTGCAATAAACAATTATTGAACTATTTTCAGTTCCGGCATAATGATGACATGTTTTCTTCTTACTTTAGGGTTTTAAAGCATCCTTTTCCTTCTATTCACAACTTTATTGTCAAACCATGTCCCTCTACATTCCCACTCCGACTTCTGGATAATTCTGTGGATTAAAACGGTCCGTAGCTGGTTTTGGCCTTTCCTTTGGCCTCTGGGACACAGGAGGATTGCCCATGGTCATTTATTCTTGCCATATCAACTCAAGGAGTTTCTGGAAGTATACTTGTATTGGATCAAAATAAGTGATAGTCCAGTTGGGGACTACAGGACTGGCTGAAACACCTATTTTTTTAAGTATGTAGTGTTGACGATGAGATGCGGCTGAGAACGTATGGGTAAGACATACCCCTGAGTGGATGCCCAAAATACTAGGCATAAAAGTTGGAATGGGCTGAGGGCTGAGACTTTTTAAAGCCGAAGCTCTGCACATACTTAGCTTGTCTTTCACAGCTACGCTTCTCTCGAGTGTGGAATGACTTAAAGTGTGCCTGGGAGCCATAGCAAGTCAGTAATGCTCCTGCTGTGCACATCCTCAATTGTTTCCTTTCTGTATCTTTTTCTAAAGATCAGTCAGCCTGATGCTAGTTGAAGTATGTTGAGTCTCATGAGTTAGGTTGTCAGTTTAAACCTAAGATCGCTGCTGCCAGTAGAGCAGAGAGGCAGTTGCATCTCTATTCATTCTTTAAACTTAGCTAGTGGGCCATTTCCTCCAGGAAGTATTCCCTGATTGACCAGGTAAGTCAAGGATTGAAGGTCCTAATGTTCTCATAAAGCAGATACACGTCTCTCCTCAACAGTTATAAAGCTATATAATTATTTCTTATCTTTATCCATAACTAAATTACATAAATACTTTCTCTTATTCATTGGTGTATCCCCAATGTATAATATAATACCTGACACTTAGTAGGTTTATAATAAAATTATTAAATAAACAAATGGCTGAAGAACATAAATCTATCTCTGCCATGGGGAATAGGGAACTGGTTAATAAGATTTAGGTAACTAAAGCTAAGTTTTCTATTTATTCTCCCATCGTATCAATTTATTCTTGCTGTGTAACAAACCTCTAAAGTGACAATAATCATTTATTACTGAGCATGTGTTTTCAGGTTGGCTGGGATGTGGCTGGTCAAGGCTAGGCTTAGTAAGGATACCCTGCTTTAGGCTGCAGTAGCTGGATAGCTCCGTCTCTTAGTGTAGGACTATGGGTTTAGTCCACAGATCTCTCATGGTTCTTGGACCAGCAGGATGGGTAGGTCATGCTTTTTATATGATGCAAAAGAGCAAGTAAAAGTATGCCAGTTCTCTTTCAACACAGGCTTGGCACTGGCATGCTCTTACTTCTGCCTACCTATCATTGACCAAAGCAAGTGACAGAGTCACATCTGAAATCAAGGGCCAGGAAGATACATTGCACCCACAGTGAGGCCATGGCAGAGCAACTGAAGCAACAACGTAAAAAAAAAAAAGTAACTGTGTGACGAATGTATTAACTAACCTTATTATGGCAATCATTTGGCAATATATACATATATCAAATCATTTCTTTGTACACCTTAAACTTATACAATGTTATATGTCTATTTTACCTCAAGAAAGCTGGAAGAAGAAAAAATGTTTCCATACTGCCTCACATTTCAACTATTAATTGTGATTTGTCCAGGAAATTTGAATCAATATGAAACCTAACTTTAATAATATGGGTACATGCAGAATTTCTCTAAGTTAGGTGGTCTGGGCTTTTTCTTATGAATATAGAAAAATAACATTATATATGTTCTTATGACCAAGTTAGTTTCTCCTGAGGTGAAGAGTGGTTATTTTAAATACAGAATCTCAACCGCTCAGTTCTTCAGATCCAAGTATTGTTTTTGTTGTTTTTGCTTGGATTATGTGGATAATTTTCTTGAGCATTAATTGGTCATGGCCTGCAAACATCTGACTCAAGCTGTATTGCTTTTTGCTGAACAGTTGAGATAGTCATTAGCATTACTGAACATGTTTCCACATTTTTGTAATTTATTTTAGTCAAAGGAGAGATCAGGTTTTGCATTTTGAAAATACTATTCACATTGTTAGGATCCTTCCAATCAATTCAAGCCGGGAAGGTGTAGATTCATTATTTTATAATCTAGATAACATCTAAAGTAATGATAAATGCTTTCCTTGGAATAAAAACACACATTTATTTCTTTTCTAACCTACAAATTACTTGTATAACTTAATACTTTAGCCTGCTTCCAATATTTAAAAAGTAGATGATTTAAGGTCAATCAGTGAATTCATTCCTCTTGACTTTAAATGTGTCTTCATTATATGCGTCCCAAAGAAAAATTATTACCTAATCTGCAAAGATACATTTTAATCACTAAATAATCTGCTGGATGCATTTACAACTGTAATTTTATGCATTGTGAAGCACTCTAATTGCTCAATGTGAACTTTAGTCTAATGCGTAGGAAAAAAAAAAAAAATCAAGGTGCAAAAGTATGCATAATACAGACTGACTCCAGATAAATGCACCGAGGAACAGAAAGAATTAGGCAGTGTTTTAAAGGCAGTCAGATTACTAGTTCTTAAACCTCTGATGCTGGTTATAAAGTTGGTTAAGGTAGGGATAGGGGAAAAAATGTTTGAGGAGGGGTTATAAAACGTCATGGAGTTTTGATTTTTTTTCTCTTATTTTAAAATGTCTGTCTCGACAGTAGTTATACTGGGATAGGAACTATTGAGATCTGAGCCATTTTGTCAGAATGGCATGGAGAAAAGTGCCATTATGACACATGAATGACTGTGATAGACTGAATATTTGTGTCCCCACCCCCTGCTAATTAATAAGTTAAATCCTATGCCCAAGGTGATTGTATTAGTAGATGAGGTCTTTGGGAGGTGATTCACGAAGGTGGAGGACGCATGAATAGGATTAGTGCTCTTATAAAAGAGGCCCTGGAGAGCTCTCTTGCCCCCTATGTATGTTGAAAACATTGAGAAATCAGCCGTCTGTTAACCAGGAAGAGTCCTCTCACCAGACACTGAATCTGTAGGCACCTTGATCTTGGACTTTGCAGGCGCCAAAACTGTGAGAAATAAATTTTACTGCTTATAAGCCACAAAGTCTATCATATTCTGTTACAGCAGTCTGAATGGAGTAAGAAAGTGACTTTTATAAATCTTTGTTTTATTTTACTAAATATGTAGTTAGGTGAATGTAGAGTGTTTTCTACCCTCTACACTTGCTACTTTATAAGATTGGCCTGTACCTTTGTGTTTATGTATGCATAATAACTTTATGATTGCTTGATAACCTTATGAGAAAGGTCACCACACCGGGGGAAGCAGAAGAAGAAAAGCATATGCTATAAATCACTGGAGATGTTTGATCCCTGAATGTGTACATCCCTGTAGATTTTTGATAACCTCATCTAAGTATATGCAACTTGTTATGATACCTGATGTTTCAAAAAGTACATTGATTCACGTGTGAACTTTAGAATAATGGTATTGCAGGTAATTAGAACCTGAGGGACAAGAGACAAAAAATTAATAAACCTGTTTTCTGCCTTATTTATCCTGGTATTTCCCTATTTTGAAGAGGGCAAACAGTTGATATTCATTGAAGGAATGAATAAATGAATGGTACAGGAGTCAGGAATTGTGAATTAAAAGTATAGAGTATACATGGCATAAAGGAGTTAATATTGTAAGACAGATGGACTGGTGAGAAGGTAAAAAGTAAAACCTGAGTGAAGAAACTAAAGACTCTAAGCTGGGAAAGATGCACCTCTTAAGGATAGAGAACAGAGTCTTTTGGGGACCTGGTTTGGCCTGAACTGAGCGTCTAAAGATAGACAGCAGTTGAGACTCAGTGTTGAAGCCAAGAAGAAAAACACATAGATTGGTTAGGCAGAGCTAAAATTTAACCTTGACTACAGGTCCTGGATCCTAGCCAGAGATGATCACCTAATGAGACCCCAAATTTATAGATTCTTAACTCTTTTCTAAACCACATAAAACATATGAAATATTTTATTCATTTCTTGCAACAACCCTGGGGTAAGTATTATTTTATGATCAGTCCTTTGCAAAGGAAGCAGTTGAGATACTGAGAGGTTAATCTACCCCAGGCTCCCACAGCAGGGAATAGAAAAAGCCAGGATGGAAACCCAGGCAGAGCTCTGTGAGCTCATGCCCTTAACCCCTGGAAGGTCCCTGGAGAAAGAAGGAACTTAAGGGTTATGGCTTCTCACCATTCAGATGGAGTTAGGAGCACACTGTGTGATGACATGTGTGGGTGGAAATGTCCTAGTAAGGAGTAGGCCTGCAAGGAAACTAGCACTTCCATCAGCGAGTCTCGGCAGATATAAAAGCAGCAACACCATCTGTGTGGGTACGGATTCCCAAGGCATCTGGAGAGATGGCCTTGAACTTTCTTCATTACGAGGCTAGATGGGAACAGTTCTAATTGTGGCCAGGACATGATGGCATCAAGGCCAGAATGACGTTCAGTGTTTGGAGTTCCCTGGGGAAAGAAAAAAGATTTCACTAACACTTTTAAACCATAGATAAGAGCCAGTTACATCCTTAAACATTTCAGAGGGCACTGGTGCCTAGACTTAAGCTGCCGAATTTAATCATTTTGCATCATCTACCTTTATAACAAAGGCTTATAGGTTTTCACTACTTTAGGGACAGTCTGGTGACCACAGAAAGAAAATTTATTTTCAACATGTTATTTGATTGAAAGGGTTCTATCCCTGAAGGGTATTATGCTAGGCACTCATAGACAATAAAATAAATTGAAATATAGACACCAGACACTGTTAAGGTATAGACGGTTACTAATGGGCATCTTTGCAGTAAAGCACTGTATTTGGAATCGCACATTGAATTCTACCACAAGAGTTACTAGCTGTAAAATAAGTGCATTATGTTCCTTGTGATTTCAGACCTTTTGAGCATTATTGCATTTTTTCTAGATTATTTATTGCTGGACTCATGGCTTTAAATTGAGAGATGCTCTCCTGAAGAAGATATTTGAAAAAATATATTGCGCGTATTATTTGAAAATGCAATTCATATCCCTTTAAAAATAAGAGACTGTCTTGTGTTTTCCAGTTTTTCAGATACCCTGACATATATATAGTATATGCTTAGTAAATAGTAACTGCTCTGCTTTCCATATCTGAGATTTAAAAACACAGCTTGTCATACACAAAAATAAACTCAAAATGGATTAAAGACCTAAATGTAAGGCCAGACACTATAAACCTCTTAGAGGAAAACATAGGCACGACACTCTTTGTGACATAAATCACAGCAAGATCCTTTTTGACCCACCTCCTAGAGAAATGGAAATAAAAACAAAAATAAACAAATGGGACCTAATGAAACTTAAAAGCTTTTGCACAGCAAAGGAAACCATAAATAAGACAAAAAGACAACCCGCAGAATGGGAGAAAATATTTGCAAATTAAGCAACTGACAAAGGATTAGTCTCCAAAATTTACAAGCAGCACATGCAGCTCAATATCAAAAAAACAAACAACCCAATCCAAAAATGGGCAGAAGACCTAGACAGACATTTTTCCAAAGAAGATATACAGATAGCCAACAAACACATGAAAGAATGCTGAACATCACTAATCATTACAGAAATGCAAATCAAAACTGCAATGACGTAACACCTCACAGCAGTCAGAATGGCCATCATCAAAAAATCTACAAACAATAAATCCTGGAGAGGGTGTGGAGAAAAGGGAACCCTCTTGCACTGTTGGTGGGAATGTAAATTGATACAGCCACTATGGAGAACAGTATGGAGGTTCCTTAAAAAACTAAAAACAGAACTACCATACGACCCAGCAATCCCACTACTGGGCATATACCCTGAGAAAACCATAATTCAAAGAGCAATGTACCACAATGTTCATTGCAGCACTATTTACAATAGCCAGGACATGGAAGCAACCTAAATGTCCATCAACAGATGAATGGACAAAGAAGATGTGGCACATATATACAATGGAATATTACTCAGCCATAAAAAGAAATGAAATTGAGTTATTTGTAGTGAGGTGGATGGACCTAGAGTCTGTCATACAGAGTGAAGTAAGTCAGAAAGAGAAAAACAAATACCATATGCTAACACATATATATGGAATATAAAAAAAAAAGTTATGACGAACCTAGGGGCAGGACAGGAATAAAGACACAGATGTAGAGAATAGACTTGAGGACACTAGGAGGGGGGAGGGTAATCTGGTACGAAGTAGAGAGTGGCATGGCCATATATACACTACCAAATGTAAAATAGCTAGCTAGTGGGAAACAGGTGCATGGCACAGGGAGAACAGCTCTGTGCTTTGTGATGATCTAGAAGGGTGGGATAGGAAGGGTGGGAGGGAGATGCAAGAGGGAGGAGATATGGGGACATATGTATATATATAGCTGATTCACTTTGTTATAAAGCAGAAACTAACACACTGTTGTGAAGCAATTATACTCCAATTAAGATGTTTAAAAAAATAATAAATAACATAAAAAAATAAAACAGGTTGTGATTTATTTGCTGAGGTGTTTTATGCTATTCTCATAGAATATCTTTTTTTCCAAGTCACTGGATGAAAGAGTGTCATAGAGGGCTATGAGGAGTAAGGCTGCACTTCTAGGCCTATTATCTCAAGGAATAGCTGTTCTCTAGGCTGGGACTTCTCTATTCCCTTGGGCAGTAGAATGAGAACAGATGTGAAAAGGAAGAATCCTTGCTGATAATTTATCAGACCTTGTGATCCTTTGAATTTTACTAACTTCTTTATCAAAACTTTAGGAGGAAATGTGAAATAGTGTGGTAGATTTTGAGGTCCACACAGCAGAAAAAGAGAAGGTTGTGTACGTGAGTGTGGCCATTTTACGTAGGTGTGCATGTATTTATGTGCTTGCCTCAGAATTCTGCCCTATCTACCTTGTACAGGTAGCATGGCCCTCTTTGCATTGAGACTAGCCTCCCTATTTCACATGGTCCTGATGGAGGCAGGGAGGCCATACACTGTAGTGATCTGACCATAAAGATCTGGGCTGGACTGGCTGGGTTCACATCCAGGTTTGAATACGTACTGTGTGACCTTGGGCAAGTTACTTAACCTCTCTGTGTGTCCGTATCTTCATCTTAAAATGGGGTTAATACAAAACCTTCCATATTAGGTCGTTGTATATTACAATTTTTATAACCTGGGTTTCCCTCAAAAGCACAGTCTAAGATAAGGGATTGGGCACAGTTGGTTTGTTCTGGAAAGTGATCACAGGGAGTGAGGACAAGGGAACAGTAAAACAGTGAAGAAGCAAAAGCGTTTTAAAGATGTCTCTAAGCTGGTCACTGCTGTGGGCACTGGGGTTCTACCCTGCTGCAAGCCCTTTAAGACCTGTGCAGACTGTCTACCAAGAGGTTGAGGAGGGGTGTATTCATATCAGATCTCCCTTCCTCTGTTGGGCAGTGTTTGCACCATGGGGTGTTAACTTTGATGCACTTGGAGGTTTGCACACATTTATCGGAATAGTTCCACAGGAATCTCTCCCAGCTCTGGGACAGAAGCCCAGGGCAGATACTGGGAAGTTTGTTGCAACACATAGGTGAGATACTGTCAGGTTATACCTGGTGGCTGCCACCAACCAGCTGGAGTGAAAAAGATGGCCCAGGAGATATGACAGGAGAGATGTTAACTTGGGATTAAATGGGAAAAAAAAAAGTGTCCAAAATATGTAAACCATTGTCTGGCTCATAGTAAGCACTCTTGCATACTGTTCTGGGCAGAGGTATACAAGAATTTTACAGAAAATCATGTCTCTAGATTTCCTTCCCTTCTTATAACATGTATATATTATGTCTTACGATAATATGGTCAGAGCTTTACCGTCCCACGTTCCAGGAACAATAGTAACAATTTGTCACTCCCATCTCTTCCCATGGAAAGAAATAATTAATTGCAACTTGACCAGTGTCCAAAGAAACCCTAGGCTTGTAAGACTATCCAGGGGACAGAAAGGTTAACAAATTCCTGTGGACCCAAAGATGTGTGATCAGTGTAAGTGCTTGAACAAGATGTTTTCCCAACCTCACCACACACACACACACACACACACACACACACACACACACACACACACACACAAAATTCAGCTGAGAGAGAATATCTATGAGTATGAGCTACTTCTAAGAGAAGTTTTAGATCTGTTTCAACCCACAAAAGAGGCAGTTTTGAGCTGAAAGTGGGACCTACTTATTTTCTTAATTCCCAGTTGCTTCGCTGAGAATATTAAACTTTTTCTCATTGTGGATAATGAATTAGCAAGCTTAACTTGAGATCATTCACACTTTTTTCTTAATCTATAATTGAAAAATATGTGCTTCCTTTTGTCTTTATTTCCTTTGATGCTTCCTCATGATACTTAAATTTTTATTTCTTTATGCTTATAAAATATGGGGAAGCACATAGGCAGAGTGTTCAGCAAGGTATCTATCTATAAGTGAAGACTTTTTCAAGTTTGCCTTTCTTACCGAAGATGGGGAAATTGGATAGATTTTCTGGGGAGAAAAGAAAGCATACTGAATGTAGAATTTTTTTTTATTAAAAAGCAGAAAGGATTGCTTGGAAGAAAAGTAAAAATGCAAATAATTATCAGCCTTTTTGTCCACAATAATGTTCACATGGGTCAAGATGTCCTTTTAAATATTTTAAATTTGTTTTGAAGTTTAAAAGTTACTTACACATTTTCTGAAATGTCTATTTTGTATGTTAGACATATGCTTTACAATATTATTAAAATTAAAACCATTGACTTTTAACAGATCCTTTTTGGTTTATTAAATCCAACACATTGACTCTTCTGTGCATGACCTTAAAAATCAGAGCACTGCCAGTGCAAATGAAATCACTGTTGGGGGTTTTTGTGCTCTTTCACAGAAAATGCTCAAGAGACCAGGTGAGTACCCCATAATGGGTCTACCTTGCTTCTCACAACACGTTCAACTACAGTAGTGATAGTGAATGGCCACAAATCTAGGCATAAATTGAAGACTTGGGAAGTTTAGATATGGTGTTAGGAGTGCCTTACTATAAATAAGGACTGGCTGCCCTTGAACGTTTTTAAAGCATGTGTGAATCTGGTGTTAAAACTAGCAAAATTCATTGCTCATTTTTCCTTGGCTAGGAGAAAAATTTACAGTATGTCTCTTGGGTCTCTTGAGCTATGTGGGAATAAACAAATCTCGGTTTTAGTGAGAGCCATATAGCACCTTTATTAGTCTTTTGGGAACCAGAAACAGCTCCATTGACTGGGAGATTTGCTCATTTTAGAAAATTACATGGACTTTTGTGTTTAGGATGCCCTATATTATCTTAATTGTGACTCTTTTAACATACTTACTGCTTAATGTATGACTTTTCTTTGCAACTTTTATCACCTTAACTCTGCTGCTTGGATTTGAAGATTACAGCAACCAGGAAAAAACAATTGACCTTCCCCAAGGTCATCATGAGAACCTCTCCCAAGCAGTGATATATTTGGGTTATATTGGGCTGTGATAATCTAGATTATTTAAAGTAGTAATAATAATAACTAATAGAAAGTTAGGAAAATGGTTTGTTGCTTGATTTCTCATTTTATATAAGGTGATGTTTTCCAATGGATTTTATACACTAACATGTTCCACTAATCATTATTTGTTATTTTTGGCATGAATACTGTAGGAAAGATTCTGGGAAAGAAAACAAGGAGAGACTTTGCCCTAAAGATGCTCATAGCCTGATATGGGCAATGAGGCAGTTTAAAAAATAGCAATATATTGGGCTTCCCTGGTGGCGCAGTGGTTGAGAGTCCACCTGCCGATGCAGGGGACACGGGTTCGTGCCCCTGTCTGGGAAAGATCCCACATGCTGCAGAGCAGCTAGGCCTGTGAGCCATGACCGCTAAGCCTGCACGTCCGGAGCCTGTGCTCCACAACAGGAGAGGCCACAATAGTGAGAGGCCCGCGTACCACCAAAAAAAAAAAAAAAAAAAAAAATACCCAAAAGAAATATATATATACATTTATATGAATTTATATATATGCCTATATAATAATTAAAATATTAATTGCAGCACTATCAGGATAGTCAAAATCTGAAAATTACCCAAATTTCCCTCAAGAGTAGAATGAATTACTAAGCTGTCTCGTAGTTGCATGGTAGAATATAACATAGCCATAAGAATTAATAAATCACAACTACAAGTAGAAACATGGATGAATCTCATAAACATAATGCTGAGTAGAAGAAGCCAGACACGAAAGAGTGTATACTGTATGATTCCCTTTATGTAAAGTACAGACAAGTGCATCTGTGCTGTTAGAAGTCAGGCAAGTTACCAGTGACTAGTGACTGTAGTGATAGATGGGGACATGAAGTGACCCTCTGGGGTGCTGGTCATTTTATGCTTCTTTGAACTATGTGCTATGTGTACAGGTCATGAAAATTCCTAAGCAGTACATGTATGATGTGTACATTTTTCTATATAGACATACTTCAGTTGAGATTTTTTAAATGAGCAGTATTAAGTAGAAAAAAATCAGACACCTTTGTGGAAGAAATGTTTTGTAAGAGTCTGGGCTGTATTTACTAGGTGCCACTGCCTTAGTTTTCCTGATGCATTGACAGGGCTTGGAGATCTGGAGATAGTCATGAAAGAAGAGAAACACAAGCCAAAGCAAAGAGAAAGTGTCGGGTCCTTGAAGAGAAGTAGGACAAATACAAAGAGGAAAAAACTAAGGTTGGGCCAGGCAATGAAAAATTTTTAAATATTATGAATAAGACTTCTATTTTTCTTTAGGTGATGGGAGTTGATGAAAATTTTTGAGCAGTAGAATGGCATAGGTGTGTTTTTGAAATCTAGTAATTGAGTTTGGGATGATGGATTGAAAGGCAGAGTGACTGAAGGGGAAGAGATTTAACCACGCCTCCAGTATTAACAGGGGAACTTCACATGGATCTGTACTGCGTGACTGACGGCAGTGGGACAGTGACTGGTGCATAACTGGTGCTCATTAAATATTTGCTGAATGAACACCGATGTAAAGCAGTAAGTGAAGGAATGGGACCTTGCATTAGACTCTGTAAATAGTCATTCTTGAAGAATGAGTTTGCTTTTTCAGTGGTTCATCATTCCAAAGCAGGATCTATTTTTTATAAAGTGATGCCTTTTGAAATTGGGGCTGGAGCACACGGTAAACTCTCCCACACTCTTAGGTGATAGATCATGGAATCCTAACTGCTTCAAGTCCAAATTATATATAGAAGGCAGCGGTGGGCTGGGTTATATTATCTGTCTGCTAATTCTGCCAAATGCATTTTGAAGTAAAATAGAAATTTCTCTCAGGTAGAATATTGGACCCCTTTCTTGATAATTATCCTAAAGAGAAGATCAACAGGCACAATGTACTTTGGGTGATTTGGTTAGGAATCGTTTGACACTGTAATTCTTTAGTAGTTCTTATCCCGAAGGTCACTAATTCCAGCATTCTGAGAGAGAGATCAATGATGGTAAGTGTGACATTAGTGCTTTCCCTTAGAATTCTGACTGTAGGTATACTTATGAGGTTTAGGGTCCGTTTTCAAGGGAAAGGTATAGGTTTGTGTTGAATTCCATTTTTCACTTAGTTTTGCTTGTGAGTCCTGGAAAGAACTTGGGGGCATTTGGTGGCGATTGGCTCTGGCCATTTATATCTGAGGAGGGCAGAAGGGGTGGTCCAGCTCCCAAATCCAAGCAAGGATGTGTGCCAGGTGGATCAGGGAGACAACTTATCAGCAAAGTATGTGGGCGGAAAGGATGACGGGATCATCTAATTCTTTCCAGCGAGTGTTTGCTTAACTGAATCTGCTAGGCAATTGTCTTCATTTTCTCTTTGCTCTTCTCGACACAATTTAATTGTAGAGGAATGAAGAAGATAGAAAGCTTAGCTGATTCATTATATATTTAGAGGGAAATAAATACAGTTTCAATTCCAACTTGTATTTCCAGACTTTTCATCCTTCCTGTTTTTGCTTTCCTACTTCCAATCCATCTTCCACATTCTCACTAAAGCTATCTATAATTTTTTTTTTTAAATTCAATCATGCCACGTCTCTGCTGAAAAAGTTTAATGTGACAACTGGGGAGGCATTAACTAGCTTTTTGTAGGTGTTAATGGTCTGTTTATTGAATCAACAGTCATTGAGGAAAAGAAAAAAATCTATCATAAATGGCAACTTAGAGATAATATGACCCTAAAAAGATTTTAGCTTAGTTTTGTTTTCCTTTGCTGATTATATTTTAAACTATTCAGCCTATGTCAAGGTCTTCAGTAGCGATAATGAATTGCTTCTGTCTGAAACATGTTCTGGAGTTCATTGTAAGGAAATACTGTTGCAATTTAAATACTGATGCAGGAGTAATTGAGGTTGTAAAATGTGTTTTATGAAGCCATGCTGTTATTCTTGTTTATTTACGGGGAGAAAAGAATCTTTGAGTTTGAATTTTCACATAAAAGAGCTGAAAAGTTTACACCCTGCCCAAAAATATATATTCAAAATTTAGGAAGGGAACATAGTGATTAAAAGAAATACCAGGTTCAGTACATGTTAATTATGGAATGAATCAAATAACTTTACCTTCACACATCATATTTATTTCTGAAATCTAAGAGGACTATTTATTATGTTTCAACATGTCACATTTTTGTGGAAATTCTTGTAACGTTTTAAAGAAACTTCTAACATACCCCCCATTCAACTCATAAACCCATAAATGTGGAAACATTTTTCATGTGTCATTATTTAGAATTTTTAAATAATAAGTACATTGGAAATAAAGTTTCACTTGTTTATTGTAACAGAAAACTGAGACACAAGTTCAGAAGAAGATATATGCCAGACAGGAAATGGAATGTTATCAAGGAAAGTTGTTAGTGTTTTCATTAATGTTCCTAATATATGATTTCGCTCATAAAAAATAATATATGCTGGGTTCATAGTTTCCTTCTTTCAAAGGAAATTTTGCTGTTTCTCTTGGTGTCCATCTCTTCTTTGCAAAGTGATAGACACAAAATCATTTGTAAGTCATGGTTTCCTAAGATATGATTATACAAAGATAAGCAATGCAAATCTGAGGCATCTTGTTTTCTCTTTACCTTTAAAAATGTTTTTCTTTTGCCTCCACAGATTTACTTTCTTAGACTCCGTCTAAAAATATTTTTTAAGAAGGAAAAAAAAAGTACCTTGTGACAATTTGCATATGTTAATGCAGATAAGCATCTAGACATCTGGATGGCATTTTAATACCTTATTCTCATTCAAGGAACTAGACCTCACACAGATGGTAGAGACAATTTTAAGAGCATTGTTGTAAGCAAATAAGGCAGCCAGGAAACCGAACACACTCCAAGATAGGCTTTGCCACCAAAGAAGCTTTTTAGTGAGATGTTTTGACTACAAGATTGTATAGCCCTTATCAGTATCTGACAAAAGGAGAGGGACCAGCAGGCAATTTTCCGATGCAAAGCAAAGGGGAAAAAACCTACACTACCAGCATGCATTTTCAGCTTTGAATAATTGAAAGATTAAATGTACTTTTTATACTTACACAGAATATATGTGTGCGTGTACCCATACACACATACATATGTACATATAACATGTATAAGTATATATACTCATACGTATATTTTAATAAAGTAGGCATATAGGATTTACCAATAAGTTCATCTCTTTCTTCCTTCTCTCCCTAGAGATACCTACAGTCAAATATTCGACTGTTAAAAGCCGGTAGTCTGGAATCTTTTTGCCTGGGTTTAAACCCTGAGCTTAAACCTACAATTAACTAGCTTTGTTGTTTTGAGCAAGTGACCTAGTCTCTTGTTGCATCTGTTTTGTCATCTCGGATCATGATGGTCCCTGTCTTAGAGGGTTGATAAAAGGATTAAATGGATCAAATATTTAGCACATGCCCAGACCTATCACACATTCAATAAATGTTAGCAGTTATTATAATTGTTTTGTTTATTTTTTTTTATATTCTACTTTTGAGTCTGGCCATCTGTAATACAAAAACAGTTAACTTGTTCTCTCACATGGTAATAGTGGGTTTCATGGTCTCCTGGGGATGTGATAATCAGGCTCTGGAATCAGACAAACTGTCTTAAACCTGAGTCTTTCTGTTACGAACTGGTCTGTCGTTAAAACTCTGTCAGGGTCAGCTTCTTTATGTGGTAGGTGGGGACAGTACCTAACTGTTTTTCCTGTATGAGAATTCATATGAAGTAAAGCTTTTGGGGACCCCAATGCAGGTCACATGCCTTGTTACTGAGACTTGCATGGCTACTCCTACCCAAAGGAAGAGACATTCTGCAGCCATATTTCTCCTTATTCTATCTCTCTGGTAATCACTGCTTAATTTGGGCCAATTTGGATTTGGGATTGAGCGACATTTGTGAGTTGATGCTTAGCTTTATTTTTTTTAAGTATTTTTATTTTGTTTATAAATTTATTGATTGATTTTTGCCTGTATTGGGTCTTTGTTGCTGCACATGGGCTTTCTCTACTTGCGGCGAGCGGGGGCTACTCTTTGTTGCAGTGCGCAAGCTTCTCATTGCGGTGGCTTCTCTTTGCTGCGGAACACCAGCTCTAGGTGTGCGAGCTTCAGTAGTTGTGGCGCTGGGCTCAGTAGTTGTGGCTCGCGGCCCCTAGATCACAGGCTCAGTAGTTGTGGTGCACGGTCTTAGTTGCTCCATGCATGTGGGATCTTCCCGGACCATGGCTCCAACCTGTGTCCCCTGCATTGGCAGGCAGATTCTTAACCACTGTGCCACCAGGGACGTCCCGATGCTTAGCTTTTAAAATAATGGCATTTCATTTGAGTAGCTATGTATTTGTCATGGTTGTCCTTGGTTATGCCAAAAGAAGTAAGAGTTTTTTTAGTAGAGAAAAGCAGAAACGGAAATAGAGGAGTGAAAGCCCATCTGGAAGAGAGAGAAGACAGAGTGAAACAGAGAATAGATAAAATAGAGTGATTTCCGGGGTTCCATGGCATATCTCAGATTCATTCAAACTGATTTTTTTAATCTACCCACCCAGTATGTGATAGATTTCTTTCACTAGTGAATAAAGTATCCCTGATTAAGATGACATATAATTTGACTTTCACTATTAGATCATCTGTGGGACTATACGGTGATGTACTTTATCTTGTCCATGGAATAGAAATGAGCATTCTCAGATTCCATGGAGTTTGGAAATGAACTGACAACTACAGGGAAGGGGAGAGCAGGGATAGCAAACCATTGCTGCATCCGCCGGCACTACCTTATCCTAAACCCTTGACAGACATCATTAATCATACATCACAGCCTCTCTCCTATTGAATAGAGAAGCAGTGTTAGAATGCTTTTCATTGCACAACTTCAGCAAAACACTCAAACTGGGTAAGACTCGAGTGGGATGTGATGTCAGGAACAGGTCAAAGCAAATGGTTTAGGACTAATCCCAGGAAACGCTTTCTAAGTGGGCTGTCCATTCCATGTGATATGTGGGGCAAGTGTAGTTTCTTGAAAAACTGATGGAAGATGGCCATAAATAATAAAAAATATATTGTATATAGTTCATGTCTTTAAGAGGCAAAATGAATTCTGAATGTTAAAGTAGGTACATAAAAACAAAACAAAGCAAGATAGTGATTATTTTACTATGGGTCAAATAAACAGAACAGATAATAAGAGGTCATGTGCCCTGAGGACTGGGGAGCCTGGCAAGGACTAACAGATGAGGGATAATCAGAAGGGTATGCATGGGCATCATTGAAAACTCAAGTTGTCTGGGGCAGACATTCATGCCAGGAAACAATGGGAAATAGAATTGACAGGCCAAGCAGGGGACAAGCTGTGGAAGGCCTTGAATGTCATGCTGAGAAATGAGGACTTCATTTGTAGGCAGTGAAGAACATTTGAAGATTTTTGAATATGGAATTGTTGATGTCAGAACTGAGAAGGATGTTACATCAATTGGCCTAGCTCTGTACCTTAAAGCATGAGAAGTTATAGTTGTTTGATAGTAACAGCTGATTATTCATGCTCACAAGTTAAATATACTACTTATGTAGCTGACTATATATTTCCAGGTTTAAAAAAGTGGAGAAAATTGCCCATGGTGATAAGAGGATGTAAGACAACTAGGGCCATACTTTCTAAGGCACTGGTTAAATTCCACCTAGTCATCTTAGTAAATGTTTTATAGCTTATTTTATGTATAGCATCATTATCTACTTAGAGCAGTGATTCTCCACCTCAGCACTATTGACATCTTGAGACAGATAATTCTTGATTGGGTGAGGGAGAGCCTGGAGCATCAAAGGATGTTTACAAGCTTCCCCAGAATTTATCAGTAGATGCCAGTAGCACACCACTCCCATAGTTGTGACAACCAAAAATGTCTACAGACACTGCCAAATGTCTCCTCAGGGTCAAAATCATCCCTGGTTGCTAACCACTGACTTAGAGCATGGATTTCTATTTAAAACTTAAAGAAATAATTCCTTAGATTTCAAAATATAATCTTTACATATAACCATGCAGTGGTTTGCAAGGTAAATTAGAGGAGCTAGAAGTGGAAGACAATAGAATATTCAGGAATGATCATGTTAATCTAGGAGTGAGTTGATGAGGCAATGAACTAGAGCTCTGTGCCGGGGAATAACAAACAGAGGCACTGTTTCTGGCAACTATTACTATTATTAGTAACAGTAGGAGTGAGTTGCAGGAGGTGTAATGCAACTATTACTAGTAATAGCAGGAGTTGCAGGAGGTGTAATGCAACTATTACTAGTAATAGCTGGAGTTGCAGGAAGATTAATGGCAGTAGAAGCAGCATTTATTGGGCACACATAATATTACTTCTCCCGAAAACCCTTTGAAATCATTGTTACTATTATTATCTCCATTTTACAGAGGAGGAAAATAAGGTTAAGTGGTCATTCAAGGTAGAATCAAGAGTTCAACTTATATTGGTTGGACTTCAACAGTCTGTAATGCCTCACTCCTCAAACTGTAAGTTTTCATTGTGAATGGTAAATAGGAAAAGGCCATCAGAATGGTCACCCTCTCTGTTAAATTGGGCCATCCTTCCCAGATCCCATTTGTTTTGTCTAAAGATGTGAACAAAAATGTTTCCCCTTAAGAATGGAATATGCTAGTGCGAGACTTGGAGCCCTATCTCTTCTAGCTGAATTTGATACTGCTACATTGCATTAATTGAGAACATTTACAATGCAAAATGGGCCCATTTTCCAGGGACATATTTTGCATGATTGTCTTTTACTTAAAAATTCATTACACAGATAAAAGTGTGATTGTAATATAACAATCGTAGCCAAATTATGGTATAAAGAAACTTGTTAAAAATAGACAAAAGTAGTTATAAAATTTTAGATGTTATAAAACCTATTTCTTACTGTTAGTACTGTAAATTTTTTTATATTACCCTAAAGACTTTTTGTAGACATCATTTTATGCCCATAACTTCCTTTCACAATTCCAGCATGCTGCTGAATATAACAAAATAAATCAGTTAGTGCCATAGCTGATTAACGTTTTGTGGAATCTCCAAGCTGGCCACTTCTCTCCTTTCATTTGGAGATAAAACACCTTTTGTTTTCTTCTCTATAACACAGAAACTCCTACATTAAGCCCAAGTAGGAGAAATAAAAGGAAAAAAAAAACCCAGACACGACTATTTGGAATTGGTTGGAAGCTTGTCCAGATGACCTTTAACATAGTGTTGGGAAAATACAGATGCCTATCTTGGAATCGGCAAATAAATTAAGCTCATGGTAAAATTCTAAATTTCTGACTTTAGAGGTTTGTTATATACGTCAATTGAAATATAAGCTCAAGAGTAGGAGATAAAAAGCAGGGTTCAAATATGAGACCTGTTTAGCTTCTCTCAGCTTTAGTTTCTCAATCTGTGAGGTGGTAATAAAATATGAACCTCACAGGATATTAAAAGAGAAATGAGATAATGTATATAAAATGCCTCCGTAATGTCTAGCACAAAGCATAACAAATATGGTTACTTTCCTCTGGTAACAGAGCTATTGACCAATTTCTACAGTCGTCATTAAGCAAGAGTAGTAAACCTGGACATGTAAGGCTGTTGTAATTTCAGTCCAATACCCAATATTTATGGAAATGCCAATATTTATGGAAATGCGTGGCATATTTTTCTCTCCCAAACACCTGTTGAGGTGGTCTTTAACCACTAAATGGGTCAATGACCTGTCTTCTATTGCAAAATTCAGTCTGTATTACCAGTAAAGGATAAACACTTAGGCACGTAAGAAATTCAGGTATGTGACACTTGAGTGTGCAGTCATAAGTGGGCCGTGTAAGTGTCGTCACGTAAAGGCTTTCTAGCCTAGCCATTGGGATCCTGACAACCTACATTCTAGATCCTAAGTTTGTGTTTATTGAAAATTCACCAAGCAAGACATATTTCAATACCTTTTCCATTTTTATTATCAGTCTCCATAATTTTAATTATGCATAGGATAAATAATAGGAATAAAACAGCATGATTCAAAGCACGGTATTTATGTACATTCCTTGTGAAAAACACAACTGAAAGGTTAAGAATAAAGTTGACACCTATTTAAAAAATGGCTTGAAGCAGGCTGGCATATAGTTAAAACTATTGCTGTGGGAAGAAATCACACTCACTTTAGTATTTTGGTATGTTTTCTTTCTAATAGAGAAAAACCACACCTTGCAAACGTGCTACGTTTATCCTTATTTCTCTCTGGATGAGGCCTCCTTTTCCATTTTATTGAACACTTTGCAGAAGTGTGCACTGTATTTGGAATTTATTAGATTTCATCAAATGGCAGGTGGTTATGAATTTTGTTTCCAAAAAGGAGACCTCAGGGCTATTCCATATTAAAGGCTTTATTCCCTTTTGGTAGAAACATGCAAATCACTTGTTTTTGCTAAAAAAAAAAATATGAAACATTTCTTCCCTTATTATTTTCCGCGGGAATAACAGTTCCTATTACTCATAATTGTAAATGCGATTGCCATCTTGAAGTTTATGTTCATGGGAATAAGATATTTTTGGACATTTTAGGGATATCAAGCCTAGGAAAATCTAGTTTTTATTTGTAATTTGTATGTATATACCATATGTTAATTGGACTATCATGAAAGCTACTTCAAATTTGACTCTATTATTCATCTTCTGGGGGCACAAAATAGAGTGAGAGGTAAATTTAACCAGAGCAATTGACTCTTCATTGAAATTATGATACAGTTGAAAGAATAAAGACACATATGCGTGAAGAAACAATATGTGAAGTAAAACATCGTTAAATAGAATCTATTGCTATCATAAAGTACAAAAATGTT
Organism: Tursiops truncatus; assembly: GCF_011762595.2. Classification (NCBI taxonomy): domain Eukaryota; kingdom Metazoa; phylum Chordata; class Mammalia; order Artiodactyla; family Delphinidae; genus Tursiops; species Tursiops truncatus. Next base: position 87,743,164 of record NC_047043.1, on the reverse strand, counting down.
TGAAACAGGAAAGACCTGTACTTTCAGTTTGAATGACAGTAAAATGTCAGCAAAAAAAGCAGGATTGGGCTTCCCTGGTGACGCAGTGGTTGAGAATCTGCCTGCCGATGCAGGGGACACGTTGCTTATGTGATTTATGACTTCGTCAGGAGGAGGGAGAAAGTGTGTGCAGCATGCCAAACATACTGACCATAGAACCTCTGCTCTTGTGGAACACCTTGAGGGACTAGTATCCCATTGGACACACTTTGGAAACTGTGGTCCCTCATAAATAACAAGGGTCAACCAATGTTACCTGAAGTATCAAATTAATTTTGCCTGGAGAGATGCTACCTTAACTGGGAGAGTTCATATACTCCACCTCCCCAAGCCCCAAACTGTGGAACTTTTAGAGTGGTCTGGGAAGATCCCACATGCCGCGGAGCAGATAGCCCCATGAGCCACAATTACTGAGCCTGCGCCTCTGGAGCCTGTGCTCCGCAACAAGAGAGGCCGCGATAGTGAGGGGCCCCCACTTGCCGCAACTAGAGAAAGCCCTCGCACAGAAACGAAGAGCCAACACAGCCATAAATAAATTTAAAAAAATATTTTTTAAAAAAGCAGGACTCTCTATGCAAGGCTGGTTACTTCTGTGATGTCCCAGTCTTTATTTATCTGCCATGTAGTTAACTGGTGTTAACACTGATGTACTACACCTGAAACACTGGAAGAGACCCTTTGAATCTATTCCAGTCCACATATGTTGCTGGAACTAGGACATCTCCCCCTAGTAAAATTTCACTGGGGAAAAAAGAATCCTCTACATGTGGATAGACAAGTGCTAAAATACATGACTCATCTAACTGCCTCTAAATAATCAGTTAACTTCGGCCACCAATTATTCATAAGCATGTAGGTGTTCTGTGCCACGACACATTCTCCACAGGCAACAACTGCCTGGAGTTGCCAAATGAATAATTGCACCACGATGAGACACTGCTGTTTGAGCACTGACAAGGTGAGGGATAAAAAATGAGGAACAGTAGTGAAAAGTAAGTGAAGACTGCAGTATAATGTGAATTCCAACTAGGAATTCATGTGGACCAGCAGAATGGGCATTTAATGGATGGATTGCCACTACTTTCAATCCTTACTTTCTAACCTTGTTTTCCCTCAGCCCCCAGCACACACCCCAGGCGAACAGACACACAGCTGTATGTGCTTGGCAACTTCCTACCCATTTCATTGTTCAGTGGTTCTGGAAGGGCATGGAATGCAACTCTAGCCTGGAAACATTTGGAAAAATAATACTGTTCATGACATCTTTGTTTCTTCCTGAGTGATATTTGAAGGTGACTTTCCTGCCTGCCGTTAGCAATTTTCCAAAATTAAATACCGTAATTTTTGTGTTTGATAGGCACAGCTGTGTCTGTTACCAAGGGCAAACACACCTGCACAACACTCTGTGTTCATTTTTATACTGAGATCTTCTTTTAGAACCCAGTTTTATGGGGAAAAAAAGTCAAATTTTGAGGGCAGTGAATTCTTGGATTCCACATTGCGTTGTAAAAAGGGCAAATTCATTTCTTTCCAATAGACGTAATATAAGCCTAGCCAAAGTCTTAGCAGTGAAGCAAATGGGATCTCCATCTACCTCTGTGAGCTTTGTGTGTATATATTTTTGAATCTAGTTTTTAAAACTCCACAGTGTTCTAAATTTGATAAATACTAGTGGAAAGTGGCAAGACCAAATTTAGAGACTGGTGTGAGAGTTCTAACTCTGGTATTTGGTCAGGTGACCCCATTTCTCAAAGTCTCCATTATTTTATTTGCCAATTGCCATGTCAGAGTAGATGAATGCCCGCAGTGGTCTGGAGCTCTAAAAGTTCCACAATTTGGGGCTTGGGGAGGTGGAGTATATGAACTCTCCCAGTTAAGGTAGCATCTCTCCAGGCAAAATTAATTTGATACTTCAGGTAACATTGGTTGACCCTTGTTATTTATGAGGGACCGCAGTTTCCAAAGTGTGTCCAATGGGATACTAGTCCCTCAAGGTGTTCCACAAGAACAGAGGTTCTATGGTCAGTATGTTTGGCATGCTGCACACACTTTCTCCCTCCTCCTGACGAAGTCATAAATCACATAAGCATTTTAAGGCTCTCAGAAATCCTACAGAAAAGAAAATTAACTCTGTTTGATCCAATCTTTCTCAAACTTAATTGGCCTTATGTGTTAATGTCGTCTTTCCTTATCTGGCATCCTTCCTTTGCCCCTGCAAGTTTACTCTTCATCCTTTTCCATGCTTTTCTGTGTTCATGGAACTGCCCTGTGTGGGTTGTAACATTGGGTTTCCTTTCCACTGGCTTGTGGTTGTGCAGCAATGAAGAGCACCCTCTGAAGAAAGGAGGGAGGGAGAATGTGTCTGAAAGAAGGGAAGTTAAGCCTTTTAATTCCCTGGCTTCCTCCTTACATGCTGACCGTGTCCTTACATCAGAGATCACACTTCCGGTCCGGTGGCCCTCTGCACACAGCTCTTCCTCTAGGTTCCTGCAAACTGTTCTCTCGCTGCCTCCTTTCAGGTAGAGGCTGGAAACACACTCCTTTTAGGTTACTGGCTTGTCTTTGATTTTTCCTAAAACTTGCCCACATCTTTTAAAATACTTCCTGTTTTAGACTCTTCTCAAATCACCCATTTTGAGTCTTTCTGTTTTCTGCTGGAACCTTGAACGATACACATAGTATCGTTTTTACCTCGCTGGTTCATGATATTTTGATGGAAATACAAATTACTACCCTTAAAGTGAGGACAGTTCTTGTGGGATCAAAGTGTCTGGAACATTGTAGTTTTATCTGATTTATACAGCTAATTATAATTATTCAACCACCTCTCTATGTGTAGACATACCGTAAGGCCATGTCAGTAAAATCAGACACTCCTAAATCCTATCAGAGTTTATTTCACTCCTGTGAGCCTTCCTTTTGCTCTTATTGGATCTTACTGTTACCTAGTAGTGATAGCAATTTAAATAGTCAAACATCAGGAAGTCTTGCCATTTATTTAAAGTAGGATCTTTATTTTTTTTATTTTTTATACAGCAGGTTCTTATTAGTTATCTATTTTGTACATATTAGTGTATATATGTCAATCCCAATCTCTCAATTCATCCCACCGCCACCCCCCAACAAATAATTATTAAGCATATATTTTTTGTGTGTGTCTAGCACAAATCTAGGTTTCGGGAATAAAAAGGTAGAGAAAAATTAATATTGTGGAGCATCGCAAAGAAGCCTGCATTCTCTCCACCACAACAATGATAACAATACCAATACTAAACAGAATGATAGCTAATACTTAACATAGTTCTAAGTGCAATGAAGGGTTCATGTAGTCTGAGTACTTTATCTGCGTTAACGTATTTAGTCTTCCCAAAAACCCTATGAAAAAGGTACTATTATCATCCCTATTTCACAAATAAAAAAATTGTGACAGGGCTTCCCTGGTGGCGCCGTGGTTGAGGGTCCGCCTGCCGATGCAGGGGATGCGGGTTCGTGCCCCGGTCCGGAAGGATCCCACGTGCCGCAGAGTGGCTGGGCCCGTGAGCCATGGCCGCTGAGCCTGCGCGTCTGGAGCCTGTGCTCCGCAACGGGAGAGGCCACAGCAGTGAGAGGCCCGTGTACCGCAAAAAAAAAAAAAAATTGTGACAAGGCAGAATAAATGAATCTGTTCAAGGTTACCCTGCAGGTTAATGATGGAGCTGGATTTACATCACATGCAGTTGCTACAGCGGAAGCATAATTAATCATGAAGACAGGGCAAAAGGAAGACTTGACTAAGTTGACATCCAAAGGATGAAAAGGTGAAGAGCAAAGAGTGTAAGGGAAGAACTTGTGCAAATGTCCTCAAAGAACTGAAAACAGAACTACCATGTGATTCAGCAAACCTCCCTGTATATATATAAAAGAATTTATAAAAAAAAATTGAAGTCAGAATCTTGAAGAGAGATTAGCACTCCCATGTTTATTGCAGCACTGTTGACAGCAACAAAGATGTGGAAGGAACTAAATGTCCACCCCAGATGATCGGACACAGAAAAACAAAGGGTGTTCACCTACAGTGGAATACTATTCAGCCTTAAAAAAGAAATTCTGCCATGTTTGACAACATGGATGAAGCTTGAGGACATTATGCTAAGTGAAATAATCCAGCCATGGAAAGATAAATACTGCATGATTCCATTTAAATGAGGCATCTAAAATAGTCGCATTCATAGAATCAAAAATAGTGGTTTGATTCCTCATTCCTCTCCTCCCAGTCTCCTCCCAGGGACTGGGGGGAGAGGAATGAGGAGTTATTAATCAACAGGTGTGAAGTTTCAGGTGAGCAGTATGAGTAAGTTCTAGAGATCTTCGGTATATCGTACTTATAGTCAAAAATAATGTGTTGACTTAACAAGCTAAGAGGTTGGATCTCATATTGAGTTCTCACCACAATAAAGTATAATTTAAAAAATTTCTATGACATTCCATCATCCAGAGCAGAAGGTACTTAGGCCAGTCAAAATGTAGTTGTTGGGTAGCTGTCTGTAAAAAATGTACTGTACGCAGTCTTCATGGCCTGATATTTAGTAATGTCAACATCATGCGTGGGGATATGGTTACAGACCTTCAATTGAAAAATTTGCTTCTTGTGTCAGCAACATATTTTTTTTTAACCGGATTATTGGATTATTGAAGGAATTAAAGTGAAAACAAATTGAGTTTCAGAATAAAGACTATTTCCACAGTTAGTGAATGTTCTGTTTGTTATTACTGAAGAAGTAAAGAACTCTTTACTGTCCTGACCGTATTCTCTTGTGTAAGTCACGATACAAGTTTCTTACCGTTTCTAAGCATATGGGATATCGTTCTTTACACTAGTGTGCCTTTATATTAAGCCTCATCAGTTCCTGGCAGCAACTTTTTCCCAACCCTGCTGAATGTGCAATGCTCTCCCAGAAAGACATCCGTGTAAGAGTGTCATCTCAAACGTAGCAAAAATCGGTTTTTCTATGATATCAGGGATAACGTGCTTTTGAGGACTCCTTCTCGCTTCCCTGACAATGCTGACAAGCAGAGGAAATTAAATGTTCCACCTTTCTAGGTTCAGAAAAATACCCCTCGGAGTGCTAGGAATGGACATAGCAAAGTATCACTTCTGAGAAACCCAAGGCCCTGGATATTGAAAGGACTAGAGGGGGGAAAGGCTACCACTTTCTGAAGTAGTAGTTACTTTTGATCTTACCCCTTTGTGTGCTTACGGCAGAGGAACTGTCCCCCACCCTTGCCTTTTACAGATGGCCTGGAGTGTGAAGAAAGGGACAAGGGTAAGTGACATGGTGCCAGAGGGAAATCCCAAAGATGTTTGCATTCTCTCGGGTTGCCATGGCAAGGATATCAGAGCTTCTCAAGAGTCATGTTTATTCTACAGAAGTTAGTTCGGGCTTAAATCATCTTGTCAGTGTTCCACAAGGACCACACCCACAGGGAAAGGAAACCCCAGCCACAAGAGTGTGGAGGGTAGATTATTTGGGACAGAGTGATGCTGGGAACCTGGAGACAAGAATGTAGAACTGTAATAATTGGATTGCGTCACAGAAATACTCATGCTGAGCTTCATCTTTCACCAAAAATGATTGGGAAAAAAAACAAAAAAAAAGATGTCCGCTCTAGGCAGATGGGGGTAGAAGGCTGCTCTAGACCCAGAATGTTAGATTCAGATTTACCATGTAACGGGATTCACGGGTGTACGTAGCGGCACTGAGATTTCTGGTTGGAATTGGCTACCTTAACGAAGGTCAGAATTTGGAAGGCTGTTTGTAAAATGGCTTAGTGTAATGTACTGTTGGAGACTGAATAAGAGAGCCACTGGTCTGTGGTTTTCTAGGAGGGAAAAAGAGCATTGCTTATCTGTGTATAACTCAATTAAGAAGTTTTACTCAAACACAGTGATTAAAAAAAAAAACTGCCCTTCCCAAGAAACACATATTTCATTTCATATTTAATAAAATTCTCTCTTTGCCTGGGCAGCTAGGAAGTTTGGATCCAGGCTTCTTTTTGCGGGCCTCTCACTGTTGTGGCCTCTCTCGTTGCGGAGCACAGGCTCCGGACACGCAGGCCCAGCGGCCATGGCTCACGGGCCCAGCCTCTCCGCGGCATGTGGGATCTTCCTGGACCGGGGCACGAACCTGTGTCCCCTGCACCGGCAGGGGGACTCTCAACCACTGCGCCACCAGGGAAGCCCGGATCCAGGCTTCTTTATACTCTGTCACAGCACCTGTCACAGTTAGTATAGTTGCCTTTTTATTGCAACAACTTTTTCACATTTTGTGTTAATTTTTTCTATCATGTTCTATTTGTCTACCATCTGTCTGTGTATCTATGTATGTATTTATCTGTCTATTATACCAAACTCTTTTTGGAAGTGTTGATATCTAAATAAATTTAATAATATTTATTAAATACACTTCTTTTGTTCTTGATTTATTCATCTATCATAAATACAGTTTGGAAATAGAAATTTGTAGGTAAAAGTTACATATATATCGATCATGCCCTTATATAAAAATATATATATATACATATACGAAACTCTAATCATATACATGTACATCTATGTATGGGACTTGTAGTAAATTTCTTTTGGTTTCTTATTTGTAAACGTAAATCTCATAACTCTAAGCTCCCAACACAGTTGGAAATACCATTTATCTACAGAATTCTTCTGCTGGTGTTTTGCTCCCAGGGAAGCTGAGAAAATAGAGAGTTCAGTGCCTTTAATGTTTCTGCTTTTTATGTTCATCATAGTGTCTGCTTTTAGCAAACACTCTCTTACATTAAAAGTTCGCTTCATATGTAACCTTAGGAATTTCCTTTGGTAGCCCGGCCCTAAAAAGTTGCCCCAGAATTACACACATGCCATTGAAAGATCTATTTGTGCTTTTCTTTTGTTTTTGTTTTCATTTCAGCTGAAAGTATACTTCCTCTAAAGTGCACATTTGCAATAGGCATATATTACTGATGGCAGAAATAAATTTCGATGCAAATTCATATTGTTCTTGTATGTGGTAAAGTGACAGCCTTTTGGAAATCATGTACCCAAAACTCCAGGGAATCTCAGATCTATTATCGATTTCATGCATGGTGAGACTTTTATTTTAGTGTCCCCTATCTCTCATTTTTCGTTGTTTTTTTCAGTCTGTTAGTATTATCCATGCCCTTTGAATCGCCCAGGAGTTTGTCTAAGACTCCTCCTGGGTAGATGACATACTCATATGTGACTGCATAATTGAATTTTGACATGTGCCAAAAAAGTTGTAAAGTAGATAAGAGAGAAAGTACTATAAATAGATATTTAAAAGAAGGGAACAGATGGCCTCTTTGTGAAGATGTTCAGATACAGCCAAAAAATGACAAACAGATGGTTCACACATGTGGGGTAGGTTGATGATGGGACCTGGAGCTGGTGGGGTAGAATGGACAGAGCTCCAACATTTCCTGAAAAACTGAAGTTTAGATTGTCAGAGGAAAGCCCTACAGACTACATGAAAATACAGACAAACTTAAAAACGTGGAGCACTCCATATCATCTTCCTAGAAACCTGCATTTCATTGTTCCATCAGTAAATAAGTAACTTACACTTAACTGTTGAGGAGGAAAATTTTCAATGTGAGGATGGTAGGGCAGATGATGTACAAGTATCTCACCTTGTTCACCCCTCAGTTAGTGCTGACTTAGGTTTACTTCTTTTTCAATATTGGCATAGCCTTGTTTGTTTATTTTACAAATCAAATATTAAGAGTATTTAAAATATACCAGCTTATTTCCCATACATATATGTTGCTAGTTATTTCTGCTTATAGGGAGTATGTGGATATTTTAGGAGAATAAAGGGTCAGTGAGCTCTGGCCTCTCTTAGGCAGCACTTTCTGTGTTAGGTAATGCTCCAAACAAAGAAACAGACAAACCTGTTTTCTTTTCAAAAATAATTACAAAGGCAATGCTTGAATGCTATAGTTTAAACAATGCAGAGTCATATAGATTGAAAAGTGCCCCCTGCACTGTTCTCTTCTTCCTATTTAAAATCTGTATTCTAATCTTCCGTGGCAACCACCATTATCATTGCAGTACATATTTTATTCTATCAGTTTCTATGAATTTACATGTGTGTATGCATGTCCAAATTCACATATATGGATTTTATTCTAAATTCAATAATTTCTGTTCATGAGCTTTTTTCTCTTAATAATGTCTTTAGAGCTTTATACAAAAATCTAACCCCTTTGGAGAAAGGTTTGCATATTATTTCATAAAATGGAAGTCCTATAATCTATCTGTGGAATATCTGGCATATTTCCATTTAAAAAAATTTGTTACCACCCATACTTCATTGCGCAAGCATGAACAGATGGATTTATGATCACGTGTGGAAAACGAAAGCAGAATTTTTAGGTGAATACCAAAAGTATAACTCTGAACTTTTTTTCATAGACAGATTGGCCTTTTTAATTTCTGTTTCTCTCCTCTGTATGTATTCTGACGTTTTTGTGTAATGTGAAAAAATAATGCTCAGAAATATACAGTAATCATATGGAAAAAGTCTGGGAGTTTACAGAGACCAACCTAAAGAGCAACTCTGATAGTACTTGTGTCTTCTGTTGTTTTGCTTACTGATCTGCAAGGAATTTGAATCATATGGGACACATTTTAAAAGAGTCACATTTTTTTTTTCCTATGAACTGATCTGTGTATTCAGGCATGTCACCTGCCCAACTGGGGCAAAAAGAAAGATCGATACTCAGAAGACTGATACTGACACCCCCTTGAATATATATCCCCCTGGGAACTTGCTATATTAATTGGACACAGTGATTAAAATCACCAGGTTTTATTTCTGTTTTACTTTACTTGACCTGTGGAGGCGCAGCTTTCATTTTTCCTGTCCATATGCTTCTGGCTTCTGTCTAGCTACTATCCCATAATTTTTTTCTATTAATCCCCACATTATTCATGGTCTTTATTACGCCAGGCCTCTGTAATTAATTTCTCTGGGTTCTAAATGAGAGCAGATTTATCTTCAGTTTCATTTACATGTGCTTTGTCCCTAAGTAACACAACTCTTGAAAAGATAGATTTGGTTGATTTATGTGGAAATGAGACCCATAATTCTTTGCAGTAAATATGCCTGACTCTCATTCTTAAAACTCTTATTTCGGAAGATTCTAGTTGTATCCTAAAAGAGATTTTAGATGTGATGGCTATTTTAGAGGGTATCTGCTTTGGATCAAGCAACTTTCACAACGCATTGTTTTATTAGTAAAACTTACTAAGTGTATGCAAGTGAAACTGTGAAATGAGAGCCATGCTTTTTATCATAGGAAGAAGAAACAACCCATATCTTAAGTCTAAATCTATAAAAAAAAAAAGAATTCCAATATTTTATATATGCATAATGGTTTCCAATTTAAAAATACTATATTATCTCGATAGGGACCACAACCACAATATGGTGGAATATTAATATTTTAATTTTTATAGAAGATAAAATTGACTTGCCAGTATGCCACAGCTACCTGCCCTAGGATTCTGGTGTTTTCCTTCTTCTCTGGCTTCTAACAGGTTGACAAACTATTTCTTAGTTTTAATTGCCTTATTCCAGGAGTGTCAGTAATCAACAGAAGCAGCAACTGTTCCCTGCTTATTGGTGTATATAGATTCATATCATTTTTTAATTAATATATTTTATGACTTTTTCAAACTTCTTTGTAGTTTCCTTCAATAAATCATGAAAGGGAGCATATGTGACATTTTTGCCCCACATAACCCTATATTTCCATCAAGTTGGCTTATTTTCAGTGTACACTTTGTTTACACATTCTATGTCTTCGTTGAATGAATGTAGGGCTTCTACAGTATTTAAATCATTTTGTACATGGTCTCTAAGTGACCTATCTATACATTTTTATCACCTCAAGCTCCAGTATTTTGATAGCATTTGTTGAGTATTCATTTGTTATAGCAGCATATTTCCTGAATAAACATTTTGATTTAAAACTTTGTGCATTGGAGGAAAAAGTAAATATGCTTAAATATCAACCATTTTATTTCTTCTGATATAGCTTTGTCTATTCTGATATAGTTCATGCCAGAATACAGTTTAATAGCCACGTGACATACTTTTACTTTCCACAGATAAACTATGGTTTGATTCAAAATTTTGCAATTATTGAACTTCATAGTTGATACTTTGTAGCAGGGACTGCTCAAAGTTTTGTATTTTCATTATAGTTAAAGGGTGCTATACACATTTTCCTCTTTCTTTGCTTGTTTGAAGCTCCTTATGTGAAACGTTATTATTCGTATCACCTCAGCAAACTTGTGTGTGACTACAGTATTTATAAATTAACAACAGTGGTACTGTCATTCAAGCTTTTAAGGCAGAAGACGTTGTCTATCCTTAGTACTTGTTTTGTTCCCCTTATTTGTAGTTTAAAAAATGCTCTTGGGCTTCCCTGGTGGTGCAATGGTTGAGAGTCCGCCTGCCGATGCAGAGGACATGGGTTCGTGCCCCGGTCCGGGAAGATCCCACATGCCGTGGAGCGGCTGGGCCCGTGAGCCGTGGCTGCTGAGCTTGCGAGTCCGGAGCCTGTGCTCCACAACGGGAGAGGCCACAACAGTGACAGGCTCCTGTACCGCAAAACAAAACAAAACAAAACAAAAACGCTCTCAAAAGGTAAACGCTTGGTTAATAGGTCTAAAAACACTTTAAATTTCATTGGAATACCACTTCTGAATGGTGCTGTGGGCAGTTTCCACTCAGTCAGAATATTTGTCTTCAGTTTCCTTAGTTACTGTTCCTACATTGATTGGATTTCCTGCTTCTTTTGTTACGTTTATTAACCACAAGTTGAATCATTCTATTTCTGAACTCTATCAGTTTCTTTTGCATGACTAAACTACAGTTAGTTAAGCCATTTTTCCAGTTTACTCTCCTGACATACACTTGTATAACAGAGTATTTTTTCCCTGTCACATGAATTGTGCCATTTGCAAATACCATTGGTATTTTTCTCTGCCATTTCTTACTTTACCACAGCCTTTATTATTTCATATGCTATTTTTAGGGGTCATTTATGTTTTTCTTTTAAATAGTTTCTCCAGGGTGAATATCTTTGATAGATTTTGTTCACGTCTTTATTCTTTTTTGTGTTAGTTGTTTTATCTGGATCTGACGCTTCCCCCCTTACTTAGCCAATAATTTTTGAAGTTTCTCATTGATTCTTAATATTTTTCTTCACTGTATAATTTTTCATGTTATTTTTTGAGTTTTCTTAGGACATGGCAAAATGTACTTCATTTATAGGAATATTCCATGTCTTTCAACTTCAGTAACATTTATGCTTATTAATAATTTCCTTTTCCTATAACACTGGCAATGGAATGAAAGCAGACATCTGTTTCTTTGCGCTATCAGCATATTTAGGAATTGGCAGAACAGTTTGATCGAAATTTTTCTAAATACGATCACAGTACCTTATAGATTTTCATCTTTATTTTTTAATAGCAACATAAATATGCATTACATTTGCCCTTTAATCAAGTGTTTGTGAGTCAAGTAGACTTACCAAGACTTAGATGGTTCTGAGGAGAGACTGCATTTCTCAGTCTAGTATACGAAAAAAGAAGTCAAACTATTGTTAGGAAGAAGAAAATATCATCGATACCCGATGTCATGTGCATTCTTTCTGGTCTCCAGGATTTTCTTAATCTTTAAAATGGGGATATTACTATACTTTTCCCACCAAGCTACCAGAGAGGGCCTTGAGGAGGATCAGACGAAATAATTTGTTAAACATTTTACTTCATGGCTTATCTACTGTTAGTAATACGTTTATCCTTTTATATATAATATATATTATGTGATAGGATTTCATAGAACTATATCATATATATACATATAACATATGTATATATTTAAACATTATCTTATAATGAAAACAAAATGCAGTGGCAGCTATAGATTTTGAGATGTGATTTGCTAATTTTGTGGTCTTGAATGATTTCTCCAATCATGACAAAGTACACAGTGATTAGAATATAAACGTCATCCATTCTTTTGATAGAGTACCCAGGCTTCTGTAAATCTGGGCAAACTCTCTGATCATTATGGGCTTTCTAATTCCCCTTCAAGGCAGCTATACGTTAGGCTATTGTCATATTACAATTTTCTCCCAAAGAATTGTTCACATTAGTACTTCCTAAAGTTAAAATGGCCTTGGATTTGGTCTTGCTTTCAATGTGAACTGGTCTATGGGTCAGAGATTAATTGCCAGCAGTGTTCCTAAAAACGCTATGAAAATAATTTTTAGCAAAATACTCCATTTAATGTAACAGATTTTTGGTGTTTGTGATAAAAATGTTCATGTTGAGTCATATTTCTCCGCACTCAATTAGCTGGATATTTCGATATGTTCTGTAGATACCTCAATTTTAATATGGCCAAAAACTATCTCTAAATCTTTCTCTCCCTCCAAACTGTTTCTCTCCACTATTTTTAATTTTGGTTACTCTATCTGTATTTACTCACTATCTCAAGCTTAAAATCTCAGAATTATCATTGACTACTTCCTTTATTCATTCCTGTAAAGTCCTTTTGACTCTACTTTCTAATGCTTCTCAAATGTGATCTCTCCCCTTCTTGCCCTTTGCCAGTGCTTTGTTTTAGGTAAAGTTTACCTCTTACCTGGACTATATCTGAACATTTGATTTACCTCCCTATTCTCAGTTTTTCCTTAGCCTCCCATCCCTGGATGTTTCATTCTATCCTCTACATAGTTCCCCAAATTACTTTTCCATTATAAATTGTCATCATTTTTGTATATTTAAAGGCTTCCAATGTAAGATCATTGGCCATTAGGGAGATGCAAATTAAGCTACAATAACATACTACTCCACATTTACTAGAATAGGAAAACATACTGACCATACCAAGTGCTGGCAAGGCTGTGGGGCAATGGGATCTTCTCTACATTGCTGGCGGGAATGTAAATTGATATATCCATTCTGAAAAAACAGTTTGGCAGTCTTTTTTTTTAAGTTAACTATACACTTACCATGTGACACAGAAATCACATTCTTGGGTATTTATCTCAAAGAAATGAAAAGTTATGTTCACAGAAAAACCACACACAAAAAACAAACAAACAAACAAAAAATACACAAAAATTTATACCAGCCCTAAACTAGAACAACTCAATTTTCTTTCAATAGGTAAATGAATAAACACAGTGTGGTACATCAGTACAACAGAATACTTCTTAGCAGTAAAAGGGAACTATTAATACACACAACTGGGACATGTCTCAAGACCTTATGCTAAATGGGGAAAAAAAGCCAATTGCAAAAAAAGTTACCTAGTATACGATTCCAGGCATATAAAAGTCTCAAAATGACAACTGTAGTGATGGAGAACAAACTGATGATTGCTAAGGGTTATGGTTAGGTGAGGTGGAGAGTGTGACGATTAAGGAATAACAGGAGGGAGTTTCTTTACGATGATGATGATGGAACAGTTTTGTATCCTGATGGTGGTAACCGTTACCTGTATCTATATATGTGATAGAATTTCATAGTGGTATCCCCTGAGGGATGAAAGGGGACTTATAAAAGCTGATGAAATCTGTATAAGGTCTGTAGGCTAGTTAGTAGTATTGTACCAGTGTTAATTTTCTGGTCTGGACAGTGTTACTTGGTTACACAGGTATATGAGAATCTCCATACTATTGTCTTTTAATTTTTAAAAAACTGCACTCTTTTAAAATTTGTTCATCTTAGGCCCTTTTGAAGTAAACTGTTGTTAAAAGAGGGGGAAACAAGGCTTCTGCAGATTCCTCAAAGCCAAGAGAGATAAAACCCAACCTCTTACCAAGGCATAATCCAATGTAAATTGGATTATCCATTGTTAATCCAATGTAAATCCAAATTATTTTTAAACTCCGGAAACAACATTCCTCTTCATTCTCACGAGTAGTTTCTATCTTGACCACCTGAAAACCCTCACAGCTATGCATGGGATTCCTTCTTCCACCCTCTTAGGGGCAGATTCCTACTCACCTTTCAATACAAGGGTCAATCGCCTATTGCTTGTAGTCTTTCGCAAACCTCAGTTGCTGCTTCTCCTCTGTGCCCCATCACACGCTGTCAGACTTCTACCTGAGAACTCACCACATTCCCTGGGTTTTTTTGTTTGCTTGTTTAAGCAAGCATAGGTTTCCTCCACTAGACCATGAACTTAGGATACAGCACCTTGCTATTTCACTTTCAGCCCAGAGGAAACTCTACATTGGTCCATTGAAATTACAAACACAATATAACTGAGTTCATAATTTAGCCCCCAATAAATTAATGTTTCCTGTGTTTTTCTCAAACTTTCACCCTTAGACTTTGTTAAAAGAAATATTTTTATTTTCTCCCACCCGTGATTCAAGTCTACTTTGCATTGTTATTTCTGACCTTCCTATTCTTCAGTGATTGGCAGAACGTAGTGATTTTCGGATACAGTTTTAAAAGCAACCTATGTGGATCTAATAAACATTAATACCATCTGTGCTTTTCTATAGCCCAGGGAAATTCTATCTAGAGTTACAGAACATTTTCAAATAGTGTTAGAAATATCTACAGTCGCCTTGGAGTCCATGACATTTTATTTGCCAGATATTATGTCCATAGCATCTAATGCCTGCTGTTATGTGCTCTTATAGCCACAATTTTTAAAACATTTGTTTTATATATAATCTCTTAGGTCAAGCTCTCAGGAAGTCATCTTAGATTATGTCATTTTGATATGATAGAATCACTTTCCAGAAATGACCGTAGTGACAACATGAAAGACAATAGGACTTCGATATAGGAAACAAAAGCAGAACCAATAAATAAATTTTGCATGAAGCAAATTATGTGTTAAGTTGGACACCACAATTAGTAATACTATGGTGATGCTTACAAATTTCAAATTTTTTTTTTTTTTTTTTTTTTTGCTATACGCGGGCCTCTCACTGTTGTGGCCTCTCCCGTTGCGGAACACAGTCTGCAGACGCGCAGGCTCAGCGGCCATGGCTCACAGGCCCAGCCGCCCCGGGGCATGTGGAATCTTCCCGGACCAGGGCACGAACCCGTGTCCCCTGCATCGGCAGGCGGACTCTCAACCACTCTGCCACCAGGGAAGCCCGAAATTTTAAACTCTTATTCAGCCTCATTCCCAAACATACTCCCGTCATCAGACAGCCAAGGTCTCTCCCTCCCTCTTTTTGACTTTACTATAGACAGCATAGAGTACGTGCAACATGAGTTTTAGTCAAGACAGTATGATTCATAGACTTTCCAAAGACTTTCCAGCCACATTTCTTACCCTCGATTATGAGGCTGTACATAAAGGCTTTGGCTGTATCTTTCCTTTGCTCCTTACACTTCAGACTCATTGACCTTCCTTTTGTTCCACCAACAGTTGGAGCTTGGACTGACTTTGGGACTTTCCACTAGCTGTTTTCTCTGCTCAGAATGTAGCTCCTATAGCTCAACACATGCCTTTTTCTGGTTATTCAAACTTTAGGTTAAATGTCACTTTCTTAGAGAGGGCTGTTCAGCCTGAAGCAGCTTTATCAGAACATGGTAGGGCCATCCCAGAACAGTTCACTAGGGCTAATGGTACAATCAAGTCTCTTTCCAACTTGATCTTCAGCAATGTTACATTGTAGCTTGAAATCATGTTTCATGCTGGGATTATTTACCTCACAGAAAACAGCCAACACTACAACCCAGGGCTTTTTTTTTTTTTTTTTTGAGAGCTGGTTATTAAACGTTTACCAACATACATTGCCTCTACCACCAATCAATATGTAACTCTTTTAATTCATTTATTTTTAAATAATCTTTTGTCTTTTTAAAAATCTGCATTCATATATATGTATTTGTTTCTGGTAGAATATAAGAATTCTGAGGACTGATTCGCTGCTCTCTTCACAATGCCTAGAACAGTGCTCTCCACAGACAGGTATACAGCAAATATTTGTTGAACGAGTGAATCACCAGGCTAGACCTGTTGTTTAGAAAAGGTGAATTTGCTAACACCTAACACCCATTAGTTGATATTTTTCCTATAAAACTTATTTAACTCTGCGAATGATTTCCTCAAGTAATGTTACATCTAATGTATGCTGTATTATTACTTTCTTTCAAGTAAAGTCGAACACGGGCCACATTTCAGGAGGGCTAGTTAGATCTGCTTTATCCTGCATATGAACTTCACTCAGAAGAGAGAACTTTTAAATCCTTAAATCATCTAAGTAATCTCTTCAATTCTTTCATGTCAAGGTTAATAATTAAATGTTTAAGACTTCATTAAGCTATCAAGCTAACTATAAAAATGCAATATTTTAGCCCAATTGACTCGACTAAAGAACAATCCCAGATGTTATTTAACATGAAGAATAGCAGTGATCTGCATTTCATTAAAATATGAGAACTAGAAAGAGAATTTTTAACATATTATGTAAAGAAGTTGATTTAACTCTTTTTGATAAGGGAATAGTATCTTCAGTTCCCTAAAACCATGTTGATTATCATTAGATGTTGAGGTTACCTAATCTGAATCATTGCCTTTTTTTCGCCTGCATAGCTGTGAACCCATATTTGTTAAGTCACCCATTATCAAATGAAATTTAAATTCAAGTTCTCTTCTTTTTTTGACTGGATTTATCCTGCTAGTTCTTATTTATTCACTTATTTTTATCCAAATGATCATTACCTTTATGTTAAAATCTGTCACTTATTTGGAAAATTCTTTTGAAATGCTATCATTATAATTCAGTCCTGAAAAATGTATGTTTAAATAATAAAGAAAATGCAAAAATCATTCTTTGTTACAGCTTTTTTAAACTTTACTGAAAGGTGAGTCAGTGTGACAAGGATTATGTCAAAGGCCAAAATTTCCCTTTAGAGTATTGATAAGACTTCCCAGTGTCTTCTGCTCTCATTATAGGCAGAGTTAATGTGTCATTTTTATTTTTAAAAAATTGAATAATCCAAGTATTTGATGATCTTAGGGTTTAAAGAGAAAAAAATATTGAAAATCAGATATCCTGGATGGAGATTCTATCTTAAAAAGCTAATTCACCTTTTATGCTGTTAACTACCTTCAAAGATGATACCGTTAAAGTGATCAGTTATGACGTTGCTTTCTAGTGTTCAGTGTGCACAGAATCAAATCTGCAATATAGTGTTAGAAGTGCCTTTGGGTCCTAAGGCCTGGGTTAGCTGAAAAAGTAAGACCGTGACTAAATAGCATTCAGTTTTATTGTTCAGCATCTGATAAAGTTGTTTGCCATTTGTTTTTAGGTCCACGGTTGCTAAAATGTTATTCTTACCTCATGCTCTAGGAGTGATGCATGGCACTAGGAAATCATTGTTCTTTATGGCAAGTCAACCACAGCACAAGGCTGCAAATAATCATCGGGCCTTTATTTACTAATACACTCTGAGAGATACTGCGGAGAATTCACATGGAAGTAGGAGGGTCCTTTACCACAGGGAAAAATAAGTCTAGTTTAGATAGGTTTAAATTCACATGGGTAATAATGAAGGGAAGAGGTAGATGACTGAAACATGAGAACAAACCAGTAGGGAGTATTTAGAGAACCATTATAACCAAACTCTGCAAACAGGGATTCCTAAAATGGAAGAGAAAATAAAAGAGGTGTTTGTTGATTGGGGATCATGGTTTTGTTGTAAAACAAAGCTAAGTCTCTGTTCTAGCTTGTGTAAAATTAGGAGCAGAGGAATGATTAATGTATTCATGGCATATATGCCTCAACAGACAACCAGCCTCTGTGTATGGGGGACACAAAAAGGAGACAACCTCCTGACAAAATCACACGAAGAAGCGTACATATACACACTCACAAAAAGAGAAAAAGGAAAAAAATATATATATATCTATATATATTAAAAAAAACAGAAGGGAGGAACCAAATCAATAAACAAATCTACAAATGATAATAAGCTCTAAACACTAAGATAAACATAAAACCAGAAACAAATTAGATGCAGAAAGCAAACCCCAAGTCTACAGTTGCTCCCAAAATCCATCACCTCAATTTTGGGATGATATGTTGTCTGTCAGGTATTCCACAGATGCAGGATACATCCAGCTGATTGTGGAGATTTAATCTGCTGCTCCTGAGGCTGCTGGGAGAGATTTCCCTTCTCTTCTTTGTTCGCACAGCTCCCGGGGTTCAGCTGGATTTGGCCCCGCCTCTGCGTGTAGGTCATCTGAGGGCGTCTGTTCCCACCCAGACAGGACGGGGTTAAAGGAACAGCTGATTTGGGGGTTCTGGCTCACTCAGGCCGGGGGGAGGGAGGGGTACGGAATGCTGGGTGAGCCTCCCAGCGGCAGAGGCCAGCATAATGTTGCAACAGCCTGGGGTGCGCCGTGCATTCTCCCTGGGAAGTTGTCCCTGGATCACGGGACCCTGGCAGTGGTGGGCTGCACAGGCTCCCGGGAGGGGAGGTGTGGATAGTGACCTGTACTTGCACACAGGCTTCTTGGTAGCAGCAGCAGCAACCTTAGCGTCTCATGCCCATCTCTGGTGTCCGTGCTGCTAGCCGTGGCTCACGCACATGTCTGGAGCTCGTTTAGGCAGCTCTCTCCTCGCGCACCAGGAAACAATGGTCTCTTGCCTCTTAGGCAGTTCCAGACTTTTCCCTGGACTCCCTCCTGGCCAGCTGTGGCTCACTAGCCCCCTTCAGGCTGTGTTCACGCAGCCAACCCCAGTCCTCTCCCTGTGATCCGACAGAAGCCTGAGCCTCAGCTCCCAGCCCCGCCCGCCCCGGCGGCACCAATCCTCTGTGCGGGAACCTCTCTGCTTTGCCCTCTGCACCCCTGTTGCTGTGCTCTCCTCCGCGGCTTCGAAGCTCCCTGCTCCGCCACCCACAGTCTCCGCCCGCGAAGGGGCTTCCTAGTGTGTGGAAACCTTTCCTCCTTCACAGCTCCCTCTCAGAGGTGCAGGTCCCGTCCCTATTATTTTGTCTCTGTTTTTTCTTTTTTCTTTTGCCCTACCCAGGTACGTGGGGAGTTTCATGCCTTTGGGGAAGTCTGAGGTTTTCTGCCAGCGTTCAGTAGGTGTTCTGTAGGAGTTGTTCCACATGTAGATGTATTTCTGATGTATTTGTGGGGAGGAAGGTGATCTCCACTTCTTACTCCTCCACCATCTTGAAGGTCTCTAGGTTGTTTCTTATATATACAGTGATCAAGAACAAGAACACAAATGAATATGTAACTATGACTACTGTGCAGTGTTTTGTTTGCTTTTCTTTTTAAAAAATTTTATTGTCAGATCAAACAGTACGTCATACTGGGAAAATTTCGTTAGTGAGGGTACAGGTTAAGTTGTCTGTGGAAGACTAACGATGGGAGCAATTTCTTTCTCACTCTCTGCATTGAAAGGTGGAGTTCATTTCCTCTCTCCTTGAAACTGGGTTGGCCCTGTGACTGTTGAATCAAAAAATGTAGTAGAAGTGACACTGTGCCAGTTACAAGAGGGTATCAGCTCCCATTTCCTTTTTGTTGGAATGCTTTCTCTGGGGTGAACCAGCTGTCATAAGAGAAGTGGACACCCCAAAGCTGCCATGCTATAAGGAAGCCCAAGCGGGACATATCCTTATATCATTTAGACGTTATGCATTTGAGTTGAGTAGGCTCCTTATTTGGATGTTACCTTTAAAAAAAAAAAGAACAAATATATCTTATTCATTTTCATTAATTTTTACAGTACACATTTATGGAGTGCAATTAGAGATACAGAAGTAAAAGTATGTTTGCCTAGAAGGAATCCTTATTGTGATTACATTCTGAGAGACAAGAGAAGTGAACACCCACAAATAATAAAATATTACAGGTGATATGACAGAAAAATGCACAGTGTACAAGTTGGAACACTAAGCTAAGAATGCTAATTCTATCTAGAACCATGGTGTCTACTATACTCTGCGTATTTTACTTTTACTATTATTATATTTTATTATTATAATTATGCATTGTGCATTATTGTTCATTATTGTGCATTATTATTAATAGTAATAACAACTCTCCAATTTTTTAAAATTTATTTTTATTGAAGTATAGTTGATTCATGATGTTGTGTTCATTTCTGCTATACAGCAAAGTGATTCAGTTATACATATATTTACATTCTTTTTTAATATTCTTTTCCATTATGGTTTATCATAGGATACTGAATATAGTTCTCTGTGCTATATGGTAGGACCTTGTTGTTTATCCATTCTGTATATAATAGCTTACATCTGCAAACTCCAAGCTCCCACTCCATTCCCTCCCCCAGCCCCCTCCCCCTTGGCAACCACAAGTCTGTTCTCTATGTCTATGAGTCTGTTTCTGTTTTGTAGATAGGTTGATTTGAGGCATATTTTAGATTCCACATATAATTGATATCATATGATAGTTGTCTTTCTCTTTCTGACTTATTTCGCTTAGTATGATAATCCTAGACCCATCCACGTTGCTGCAAATGGCATTATTTTGTTCTTTTTTATGGCTGAGCTACTCTCCACTTATTAAGCACAAATCAAATGCCAGGCATTATGTAAGTGATATACTACCCTGCTTCTACCTGAGAAAGAGACAAGGAATTATGAATGATATGGTTCTAAAATTTTCATTGCAAACAAGTCTCAAAAGCAGTATGGCACTTAGGTGACTCAATTCATCAGGGAAAGGAAATAACTAGATTATAAAATAGGATACCTGTTCAGAAAGCAAACTCATCAATGATAGTACCCTAAAGTGTTATATATGAAGATAGAAATATTTAAGGTTTGTCCTCGACCTCTTGATGCTAACTTCAGAAAGGACAACATTGTGTTCCAACAAAAATTCCTATTATTCTTCTCACTGATAGAAATACATGTGGAAAGAGCTTGTCTCATTAAGGCAGATCGTATAACATACAACTGCTAACAAATGTCTCTGAGTAGAATCTCTCTTCTGATCAGCCTTACTGAAGGCGATAATTTGTAATCTCAATTTAATTGTTTGCATGAGGATGAAAGTACTGAAAATGTGACTCTTGAAGCACTTGAAAATAATTTGAATCCTTTAGTTTTTGAAAGTTCACTTCAAATTTGCTTTGCTTTCTCATAGATAACACAAATATAAATCTTTAGCCTAGCACTTTTGGAAATTATTTCAAAATTGGAATTAACAGTTGAATTCAATGTATCATACTTAAATTGCTTCATTCATAGGGTAGAGTTCCAAATCCACCACTTTCTAGCTATGTGTTTTCATGCCAGTCATTTGTCTACCTCACGTAGGCCTTGTGAAGATGGAAGGAGAGAATACATGGTGGTAGTTTTCAAAGGGACTTCGGCAGAGACACCCATTCTTTAAATCACTGCTTACTAAGAAGCCAAATATGAAAAGCATATAACCTTAGGGTTACTTGAAGGACTTCCAGTCAGTACAGTTTTACAGGTTTAATGTATAAAAAAGAGATTTGCAACAATATAAAATCATTTTCTTGGTGAATATCAAAGAAGAAACTTTAAGTTCAGTTATATTCCTTTTTCATCTTTTCTTCCCACAATACTGGCTAACATCAATTCCTACATATGGTAGGGGCTTCAAAATTCTCTATGAGATAGGTGTCTAATTAAAAATTTAAAAATTAATCATCCCATGGAGAGGAGAAATGAGCAGGGGTAGGACAAAATGAATGAATAGATAGGAATGTGTTAGGTAGCAAATTTGTTGTAGATGTTACACAGAAAGAATCTCATTGTCAAATAAGTTTGAAAGACACTCAGTGATTAGGTAGTCAAATAGAATTCTTTATTGCACGGCTTCTCAGAGCCTTAGATACTGATGTGCACTGTGATTCTCCAGGAAATTATTCTTCAAAGTTAGGCAGCAAACCCCTGAACTTTAGGAAAGACAGAAATGTGTTTTATTCATCATTTTATCCCCAGTGCTTCCTATAATATCTGACACATAATCGACCCTCAATATGTAACAGTTGATTGAATTGAAATTGTTTCTGAGTTTTAGTTCCTGTGCCACTACTAAGTGGCTATTTGACTTGAAATACATAACCTTTTCTCTCTGGCACTATTTCTGTTATACTAGAGGTTTAAAAAACAAAAACAGAGAAGCAAGCACAAAAACAGAAGCTCTGAAACTGTACCCACTGAACTGCTAAAAATTTCCATGTAGATTTATTACATTCTGAGATCTAGAGAGGAGTTGCATGCTCAAATGGGAAAGTCGTATCCAATATAGGAAGACAAATATATTTATCTGGGTCAGTGTTTCACCTCATCTGTTTTATTATTTCTTATTGCTTTCCATGTCATTTATGCTTAACATACTCTTGTCCACATTTAATGAACTTCATTCTAGGAGGGTTATTTTGTTAAATTTAGTTTTTAAGCTTACTCCAACTAAATTACAAATTTCTATATGTGCATCACAATTGAAAATGTAGGAAAATATAGTTACCATTATTAAGCACTTATGTACCAGGTGCTATTCTAAATATAGTACATTTATCATAATATCTAATTTTATTAATTCTTTCAATATTGCCTGAGATAAGTATTACTGTCTTTATTTTCTTAATGAGTAAGAAATTTTGAGGGTAAGAAACATTAAGGAATTTTTCCAAACACAGAGCTAGAAAATTATAGAGTTGAGGTGTAGACTTAGTTTTATCTGACTCAGAATCACATACCCTTAACTAGTAAATAACAGAAATTTAAAATACAAAAATTAAAGTTCTCTCCCATCCTGACTTCCCCAGAACTTCATTACCCTGAGGCAGCAATGGAAAGAAAATGCCTTCTATATTAAACCCACTCTCCTCATCATGAATATGTACACTATTCCAGGTTTAGTCCCAAAGTAATGGATGAGTTCAAACAGGCAGAAGGCGAGAGATTGGAACATTAATATCAGAGGTCTCAAGTGATTTTCTACCGCCTATGACAGTATTGAATGAGCTTAAACTAATGCTAGCATCAAGATCTTCAAAACATCATTGATCGTGGGGAAAAGGGAATCAATATTAACATCAGGATCTTCCCTCTTACTTACAGCTTTACTTCACTTTTATGTACAACTAACATAACCCCAAACAACTAATAAATTTCATTTTATAATGTTGCCTATGAATTTCACACATTCATCCTTTATTGTTCCATTAGTCATCACTGCATTCCTGCCTCTGTTCATTTAACAAATATTTATTGAGGACCTATTTGTGCTGGCACTGTTGCAGGCTCTGGGATACGTTAGTAAACAAAAAAGACAAAAATCCATGACATAATAGAGCTCAAATTTTGATGAGGTAGAGTCAGACCATAAATAAAGTGAACGTGTTAATATTTATGTAACATGAGAATGTTATAAGTACTATGGGGAAAATAACTCAGAAGTCAGATAAGGAGTTTTGGAGAACAGAGTGAATTTTAAATTGAGTATTCAAATAAGGACTTACTGGGAAAGTGACATTTAAGCAAATAAATGAAAGAAGTAAAGAAATGAGTCGGTTGGATGGATATGTGAAGGAAGAGCAATCCATGTGGAGAGTCCAGCCAGTTGGCAAGTATGTTAGGAGTATATCAGTGAGGAAAGGAGTGCTAGGAAGATGGAAACGCCATCACAGCTGAGTAAAAGCCATCATAGGCATAGTGCGTGACAGGTGGCTCTACATCTCACCCTTACTTTGGCAGGGCTTCTGACTTCTTTTGCCAGTAGAACATGGTGGAAATGTTGCTATGTGACTTCTGAGCACAGGTCTTAAAAGGCATGCGACACCCACTGTTTCCTTGGGATCGTCATGCTAGACAGAGTCCACTGCCATGGAGGAAATCTGACTGCCCTGAGGCTGCTGTATTGGAGAGACCACACGGTAAGATCTCATAAGTGAGTCAGAGAGATGCCTGATGAGCCTCCAGGTGTTTATGTCATCCCTGTTCAGGCACCAAGCCTGTAAATGAGGAAGGCTTCAAGATGTGTCAGCTCCAGCCTTCATCAGACTGCAATCACATGAGAAAACCCAAGCCAAAACCACCCAGCTGAGCCTAGTAGGTCCCCGGGTGCTTGAAAGGCAACAATAAATGATTATTAGTTTTTTAGAGCCTCTGTGTTTTGGAATTGTTTGTTACACGTAACTAGGTAATTGGAAGTAGTAGCTTTTTGCGTATTTTGAGCAAAGGAATGATATAATATTATTTCTGTTTTAACAGGATTTCTCTGGCTTTGTGGGGGGCAAGAGAGAGTATTTTAATAGTATAGGAAAAATATTAGTGGCTTGGACTAGAATGGTTGCAGTTTAGGTATTCAGAAGGAGTACTTAAATCTACTTTGAAGGTATAGACAACAACTTTACCTGATAGAGTAGGTGTAGGGTATAAGATAAAGGGTTGAATTAAAAGGTTTGCAAGGTTTTTAATCATCTGGCTGAACATCAGCTCTCATTTAGTGATTGTGGGCAGAATATGGGGGGAGCTAGTTTGAAGGTATAAAGTCAGGTCCTGAGTTTTGGGCTTCTTAAGTTGGACATGTCTATTTGACATCAAGAGTAGAAAAAGCACGGAAGTAGATATATGTAAGAGCCTAGCGTTCCTAGGAGAGGTCCTGTCTGGAGATATAAATGTGCAAGTTGTTAGTGTATAGAAAATACTCAGCCAAGAAACTTACTGAAAGTGTAAAGGGAGAAAAGAAAGACCAAGAACTCAGAGCACTTCAATTTTAAGAAGGCAGAAAGATGAATTGGGGCTAGCAAGGGTTTTCAAGAGAAAAGGGCTAAAGAAGTAGAAGAAAAATTAGGAGTGATGTCCAAGGAAGCCAAGTGGGAATAATGCTGAACCAAGACCAGTATTCATTATGAACCTGAACACCCAGAAAACGGTGTGAAGGCTTAAAAACTATTTTGTCTGTGTTCATCAAACCATGGCAACTAATAGTGACGTCTTGAGTCCGTTCTAAGTGTAAGTGCCAGTAGAACTTTAGCACATGATCTAATTATCAGTGAAATTTCAGAAATTGGTGGAAGATTGGGAGGAACTTGGAACTTTTTTCTAGACATGATACCAATTTATAATAAGTAAGGGGAATGGTTAGGGCAGGGTGTTTTAGCCTCTTCTCTGTTTGTTGAGTGTCAGGGAGCATCTACCACCACGATATCTCTTTGATTTTAAGTGGGGATTTTCCTGCAGGACACTGAGGCTGTATCATTCTTACTGTTCATATTAACAGCTCAAATGAGCATTAGTGATACCATATTTGTTTCACATGCCACACATTTTCACACATTTAAATATATAAGCTGCAGAAATAAATTAGTCCAACCATCCTATAGAATGGGCTTTTCTTTCCAAGAGGCACAATTAAACTTCATTCTGCTGATTTTTCTTTTCTATATTTCCCCATGTGTTTATTTTAATCCCAATACAGATGTCACAGTCCTGTTATTTTACCCCTTAAGGCTGTTGGTATTAAATACAATGTAAAATCTCAAAGAAATGCAGAATAATATACACATACAACTAGTTTCATAAGTGAAGCGTTGAAATGAACTCTCCAAGGATTGTATTTGTTATTAAATGTTCCCTGTTGAAATGAACAGATAATTAATATGCCTCATGGTTAGAATGTAAAATCTGCTTCATTACACAAAAACCTAGGGAATTAAAACCATCCTTTTCTCTTCCAATTTATGAAAGATAAATTTAATTTTTAAATTCCATGTTCTACTCATTATTAGGGACTGATAATATACACAATATATGTGAAAGCCAGTTATCTAAGAGCAATTTTAGGTTCACAGCAAAACTGAGATGAAAGCACAGACATTTCTCATATACCTGCTGCCCCCATACATTGCATGCACCAGAGTGATACATTTGATAGTTAATGAACCTACATTGACACATCATAATCACTAAGGTCCATAGTTTACCAGAGGATTCACTCTAGGTGCTCTGCCTTCTTTGGATTTGGATAAGTCTATAATGATATGTATCCATCATTTTAGTATGATACAGAGTATTGTCACTGCCCTAAAAATCCACTGTGCTCTGTCTATTCATGACCTTCAGTTTTAAAGGATAATTTTGCAAGGTTAAGAATTCTAGGTTGGTATTGTTTTTTCTCACCACTTTAAATATTTCACTTCAGTGCCTTCCTGCTTGCCTAGTTTCTGAGAAGTTGTATGTAATTCTTATCTTTGCTCCTGTAAGGTGTTTTTTCCTCTCTGGCTTCTTTCAAGATTTTTCCTTTAACTTTGATTTTCTGCAGTTTGAATATGATATACCTAGGTGTAGTTTTTTGAGCCTGTACCCTGCTTTGTGTTCTCTGAGCTTCCTGGATCTGTGGCTTCCTGGCCTAACACTGATTTGGGGAAATTAGTCAATATTACCTCAAAGATTTCTTCTGTTCCTTTTTCTCTTTCTTCTCCTTCTGGTATTCTCATTACATATATGTTAAACCTTCTGTAGTAACCCCGCAGTTATAAAATATTCTGCTTTTTAAATTTTTCCCTCTTTGTTTTGCATTTTGGGTAGTTTCTATTGAGATATCCTTAAACTCAAAGATTTTCTTCAGCCGTGTCCATCAAAGGCATTTATTTCTGTTATCCTGTTTTTGATATCTAGCATTCCTTTTTGTTTCTTTATTAGGATTTTGATCTCTCTGTTTACATTGCCTATCTGTTCTTGCATAATATCTACGTTATCCCTTAGATCCCTTAGCATATTATTCATAATGGTTTGAAATTCCCAGTTGGATAATTCCAATGTCCATGACATATCTGAGTCTGGTTCTGATGCTTGCTCTGTCTCTTCAAATTGTCTTTTCTGCCTTTTTTACACCTTGTAATATTTTTTTACACCTTGTAATATTTTCTTGATGACTGGCTGTGATGTACCAGGTAAAAGCAATGGTTATAAATAGGCCTTAGTAATGTGGTGGTGGGATGTCAGGGGAGGGGAAGGGGTCTATATTTCTATGACTCGGTCTCAGTCATTTTGTGAGCCTGTGCCCCAGATCTGAACATCACATACGCTTCTCAGTTGCCGTCTCCCCAACCCCCATGGGGTACAGGGTGGCACGAGTGGCCTGTAGTTGGATATTTCCTTTCTTCCATGTGGAAGGATAGAGGAGGTTGGAGTTGAGTACTTCCTTGCTTCCATATACAATGCTAGAATGGCTGAAGTTGACTATATTCCCTTCCTCAGATTGGTTAGGCCTTGAAAACACCCCAGTAGTTTAGTGTCTGGTAAAATACGTTCTCTTGGGAGCAGACAATATTAAAAAAAAAAAAAGAAAGCAAGCTCTGACATATTTAAAAAATGTTCCTTTTCCTCTCCCTCTGCCAAGAAGCACAAGGGATTTTTCTCTGAGAAAAAGTTTAGTGTGAGAATCTAGTCGAGGTCCTATAGGTAAAACTCACAAGTGTGTGTGTGTGCCCCCAGGGACTGGGTTCCCTGGCGCTTCTGACTCTGAGAATTGTCCACACTGAGCCCCCAGCAATTCATCAGTTACAGTTGAGCTTTCCCTACCCTGGCACTGGTGCCTGTGGAGGTTTCTGCTTTGGGGGTTCTGCTGCTATAAGGTGTGATCTTCTGTGTTTGCCCTGTGTCTCTCCAGTTTGGGGTCCCGTACTTTGCCCTGTGCCCTCCCATCTCTTATGCGTTTAAGAAGAGTTGTTGATTGCTCACTTTGTCCAGCTTTTTACTCATTGCTGGGATGGAATGAAAATGGCAGAATACAGAAGTTCTTTTTAGACCAGAAAACAGGAACCTTGTAATTATTATTTGAATAAGCATTCACATTACTACCACAAAATTCAAAGAAATGTTCTTAAGTTTATAGGTCATTTTTATATCTTATGTAAAATGTATATTTGTATATTTTGCCCACATTTGTACATTTTATTACCTTACTGATTTGTAGGAGCTGGTATTACAGGAGATTAATCTTATATTTTTTACATATATTACAGATATTTTTCTTCCGACTATTGTCCTTCAAACACTAGTACGTTTTAACATGGATTATGGTCTCTTTTTGCATATAATAAATATAGTAGTATGTTTCTTTTAGTAGTATATAGTAAGTATAGTGTAAAATATCTCACTTTTTTCCATTAGTTTAGAACATTAGAAAGATCTTCACCCAATTCTGCAATTTATTGAACCAATACATACACACTTACATACACACAGGTGTGTGTATATATATATATATATATATATATGTGTGTGTGTGTGTGTGTGTGTGTGTGTGTTTGAGTATACAGTTGACCCTTAAAATGTGGAGGTTAAGTGTGCTGACGCCCCCCCACCCCCCACCCCCGCCAGCTGAATATCTTTGTATAACTTTATATTTTTTCCTTGGTATCTGAGGGGGATTGGTTCCAGAACTGACCTTGGATACTCAAATTTGCTCAAGTCCCATAGTCAGCCACTCTTATCTGCAGTTTCACATCCAGGGATTCAACCAACCATGAATCATGTAGTCCTATAGAATCTATTGAAAAAAAATCTGCATATAAGTGGACCCATGTAGTTCAAACCCAAGTTGTTCAAAGGTCGACAGCAGATGGTGTGTATGTGTGTGTGTATGTGTGTTCTATATTTGGAACTGATTTGTGTAAGTGCTAGTATGAATCGGAGACTTCTGTTTTCAAGAGCATCGTCAACTGTTGCAACACGATTGAACACTTACTGAACAATGCCGCTTTTCCACCACTCATTTGAAATGTCTTCTTTGTCATAAACAAATCCTTATGTGAGGAGCTCCTCAAGCACATGATGCTCACTGGCACCTCCTTGCCTTTGCTGTTCTCTCCCATTCACATCTAATGCCCATCTTTCCTTTTTCTACGTGGTGTATACTACTCATTCCTCATATCCTCAGTTTAAGTGTCAAGGGTTGTGCTTTCACTCTACTTGTCATGATATCTTATACTGAATAATAGTCAGCTGGTATTGGTAGGATGTCTGATATACTTCTGGGTAAACTTGATCCATAAGAATACATAGTGCTTTATTTCTGAAAGGATGAAGATGAAGATAAGAAACAGGTACATGTGTTGCTCAAAATACATAAGATGATTAAATTTATGTCTCATTACATCATTAACATATTGGGATTTCCCTTTTAGTACAAATACTCTTTCAATATGTGCTTGTTTTATTGAAGTATATGTTTTTAAAAATATACATGCATAGCCTAAATATGTATATGTTCAAGTAGATATATTAGTGTTATAACCTTCAAGAAAATTAGGGTTGCCCTAGAGCGTGGCAAAGTCAAAGTTATCAATTATTGTTTTAAAGTTTCTGTATTTCAGGCATTTAGCTTGGCACGTTGCAAGCATACTGTTGTCTTGCAGGAAATGGAAAAATGTTCACGACATTATCTGAGGCAAGGCTTCCAGCCTGGAAGGCAGCATACATCTGCCAGTTCAGTCTTTGTCCTCTTTGTGGGAAAAATCAAAGGGATGTCACTTGATCAAAGTGTGAATCACAGAAATGTTGTGGTTGGTCCCTTTGAAAGTCTGATATCAATTTAACACTTCATTAGTTAGAAATTTTCTCCTTTGGTTCCAGTTACCACTTTCCCAGTTTAAGTCAACAGCAACAACAACAGCAACAGCATGTTTGCCAGCTAACTTGAATTGAACACTGTAACTCAGCTTGGGGGAAGGTGATAGCTTTGGTACTGATTCATCTTTTGAGCCTTTTGTTGAGGGTAGTTACTAGTAATTCGATTACTTCTATGCACAGAATCTGTGGGTGAGCACCCCCCCTCTGATGGAAGAAAACTGGAGTTTGCCAACTAGTTAACAAATGTAAAATTAGGCAATTTTCCTGGGAAGTAAATATATACAGTTAAGTGTGTGTGACTATTATACAGCAGCAGAAAAATCCACATGCTGGTTTATTTGCTTATGGTGCTTTGGAAAATCGGATCCTTTAGAGAGAGAGAGAAAAGGAGAAAGAGAAAGCACAGACTTTCAACTCCACTGATTTTAATTAAGCAAACTGTAGACTGGCAAACCCTGCAAAATTCATGAACCTGTTGAGACAAAAGAGATTACACAATAGGTACTGGGACCAATGGCTAGTCCTTAATTACCTGAAACTGACAAGACAGTGACTTGTCAAGTTGATGGAAATTATTTTCTATAAAGCCTGACTGGTATGGCAGTGCAATATTTATTTTTTAGTTGCTCTGTTTTCTGTTTTATTTTTTATTGAAGTATAGTTAATTTACAACATTTTGTTCGTTTCAGGTATACAGCAAAATGATTCAGTTATATATATTTTTTCAGATAATTTTCCATTATAGGTTATTGTAAGATATTGAATATAGATTCCTATGCTATACAGTATTTCCTTGTTGCTTATGTATTTTATGTATAATAGTTTGTATCTGTTAATCCCATATTGCTAATTTATCCCCTTTGGTAACCATACATTTATTCTCTTTGTCTGTGACTCTGCTCCTGTTTCGTGTATATATTCATTTGTATTATTTTTTAGATTCCATATATTAGTGATAGCATATCATGTTTGTGTTTTCCTGTCTGACTTACTTAATATGATAATCTCTAGGTTCATCCATTTTGTTGGACATGGAATATTTCATTCCTTTTTATAGAAGGCAGCACAGTATTAAGTTTTAAAGGAAAAAGAAGTCTGGACTAAAAAGTTCTTTGTCATTAAAAATGAGTGTGTGTGAAAAGACAGACATGGGAATTCTGATGATATTAAGTGAAAAAAATATATAGAAAATAGTATAGTCTATGTGCTTCCATCTTGGTGAAATTTACATGCACCAAACTATGTTAACCTGTTCAACTAATGCAGGAAGATATATAGTCACTTATCTTTCTTTCTTTCTTTTTTTTAATTAATCATTAGAACAGCCCCTCTGCCCTGCTATGAAAACATCTAGTAGTGCTTCTCTGTCCTTCTTCAAAAGCACAGAGACCTTGAACGGTGCACCAGTGACGTTCTTCTCAAAGCCACATGGTGTTACTGTCAAAGACTGGGCATGAAAAGCTTCACACTTGGCTACTGCTACTGCGATGCCTTTGTTGGTTGAAACCTAGGCCAGATTGGTGCCCATAAGGCACCAGGGATAGAGTCCATTTTAGATCACACTCCCATGTTCTGTTTTTATTCCAAAACACACAATAATAGAGCTAGTAAGACTGGGTTTAGAGGATTTTCATCAGGAAAACTCTACTAGCCCAGCCTCCGCACATCCCTGTCTCTAGAGCTGATCCCAAGTCACCAGGCTAAACCATCCTGGATTACATTAATATGTACCCCTCATTTCACATCCAAGGAGTAGGGATTGACGTTTTATTCCATTTTCTCTTCTGTCTCCAGCAGCTCAGGTTTCTACCTGTATTGACTGTTTTTTCTTTTCAGTCAGTTATGTCTAATTTCAGGGTAATGAATGACCAACAGTCTTAAATATATATATCAGAGATGTCAAAATGTAGCATTCACAAGATGCACCTAAGTTCTATGTTCATATGAACATATGCTTAGAAAATACCAGGGTATTATTTCCAATCGGCAATTTTCTATTTTTATTCTCATGTGTATTGATCATTCTTATTTTTTCTAGTTCACTAGCAGATACATGCATTATTCATGTCAAAATAAATGTTTGAAATTATGAGAAGATTGTCATTTTATGTCCTATTTCATGTATGTCAAATATTTTCATTGCTCAGCTTCTGTGAAGAAGCTTCTAACTCTAATATGGGAGATGAAAACATACAACGTAGGCAATTAGTAATGAGAAAAACGGTTAGTGTGAGAGCCACACAGATTCCTAAATGAAAGTCGCAGTTTACTAAATGAACCCCCTTGTCCCTCTATTTCTCCAGATTTATAAATGTTAGAAACAAAGTTCCTCTGCATGGACTCCCAACGAAGTTTCTCTTAATATGTCTGGCATAGCTGATTGTACCAAATCATCATCTGTCTGTATCAATGATACATACAGTTCAGGGTGGTGAGAATTGAGATAACTGTGTAAAACTCTCCAATACTTTTCTCTGAAGTGTATCTCGGCATTTGAAAATCAAAAGTGTCTTTGGCTTCAATTATCCAGAAAATTGCTTTCATTACATGCTCAAACTTGGCTTGTTTGGTCCACCACAGAAATTCCCTCTCAAACTGAAGAAATGAAAAGCAAACAGGATGTCGTTTGTTAATATTATATCTATTTATTTCATTTATTTGGCTGCGCCAGACCTTAGTTGTGGCACTCAGAGTCTTTGTTGCTGCTTGCAGGATCTTTAGTTGCAGAATGTGGGATCTAGTTCATTGACCAGGGATCGAACCCGGGCCCCCTGCATTGGGAGCGTGGAGTCAACCGCTGGACCACCAGCGAAGTCCCAGGATGTCATTTAAATAAACTTTTGGGCTTCCCTGGTGGCGCAGTGGTTGAGAGTCCACCTGCCGATGCAGGGGACACGGGTTCGTGCCCCGGTCTGGGAAGATCCCACATGCCGTAGAGTGGTTAGGCCCGTGAGCCATGGCTGCTGAGCCTGCGCGTCCGGAGCCTGTGCTCCGCAACGGGAGAGGCCACAACAGTGAGAGGCCCGTGTACCGCAAAAAAATAAATAAATAAATAAATAAACTTTCTATTTTATTTCAGTACCTGAATCTCCAGGGCAATGATCCTGAGAGTTTGGGTTCCTTTGTGCTTCTGTTTTTTATTTTCTTTAATACTGAACATTTTGGACATTCAGTAGCAGAGGTACATGGGGGATAAAGGAGGTGCATGGGGGATAAAGAAGATAATTGATAAAATTAGTTACATCGGTAATCCCACGTGATATTTCTTACTAAGACATGTACAGTCACACCTATTTACATAAAGCGGCTTATTATTTGACTCTTGGCTACACAGGCCAAATAATGCACACAGTAAATTAGAGCACATTTACTTAAATGTGTCATGGAGATTCATCTTAATTATAGAGTCATCCTAACTAAAGAGGTAAATTTGGACTTTGTAGGAAAGAAAGAAAGAAGGAAGGAAGGGAAGAAAGGAGGAAGGAAATTTAAAAAACTGTCTGTACCATCTCAGCAGTAAGTGTCGTGAAGTCCATTTTTCCATTTTTAAAATGTCACCAAACTTATGTTCGATAAATGTAAACGAATTTTTTTTTATCCTGTCATTTAAAATGCTTTGGGAAATGCTTTTAGTTTATTTCATTTTTTTCTGATGTTGCGCCTATCTTTCATGCTTTGCTTATCTTTTGGAACTGTCTGTCCAACTTAAGCTCTGCCAAGAAGATATTTAGCAAGGACATCTTCTGCTCCCAGGTATAAAAATGAGTCAAACACCACTATTAGTTTTACCCTTCAGGAAAAACCTTCTGTGGAAATACTGATTGCATTTCCTTTTTATAAGACTCCCTCTCATATTTATTAACTGAAAGGTTTAGGTCAAATCAGCCACATGTACCCTCTGTAGTTTATCAGCAGAAGGATTCTTTGAAAGATTAAATTGCATAGGACTGACTTCTAAAGTGCAGTGGCAGAAAAATAAATCACCTAGTAAAAATGCTCTAACTGATTTTCTTGGGGAATGTTTTAAAATTTTAGCAAATTAAATATATTACATTTAAACCTATTTGTACTTGAGACTGCATTGTTTATAGACGCTTGAAAGAACTGTCATTTGTGTGTAGAGATAAGCAAATGGAAGCATCGTAATTATCCATAACTGTGTTTTGTGTTTCCTGGAATTTTAAAGTAGTCCAAAAATATCAATGAAATCAAGCAGGGAGAAACTGTTGCATTATTAATAGTGTATTTAAAAGTAAATAAGATCTTGAATGTCTTTATAAATCATTTTTAGTCACCATCATCCTTCAAGCATCAATTCACTGTATTTTTAAATGCACATTCATCATCTCTGTATGTGGTTTTCCCCATCTCTCATTTTTCTTTTCTGCCTTTCGGTTTGGGGAACAACGTAGAAGTGATCTCTTGGAAATACGTGTCTCTTCTCCCTTAGATGGAGTCCACGTTTATGGTTAAATAATGATTTGAAAATTCTAATTTCTTTCCCATTAGCCTTTCTGACTCCAATTGCTTCTAATCTCAAAGGTTAAGAGAACCACACACCATCTTCTTGCATCTCCCGACACCAGATCCTACTTAAAATTTTCTGAATAGGTCCTCAACCTCTCAGCCCCCTGTGCCGACTCCTTAGTTCAGTTCAGTTCTCGTCACCACCCTCACCCCTGCCGCCTTAGGTTATTTCAGGAGCCTTTTAACGTCATGCTCTTGTTTCCTCTCTCTCCTAATCATCATAACAATGGCTGCTTTTAGTTCACATATATTATGTGCCAGGTCCAGTGCTAAGACTTTTCACTCTTGCATTTAAACCTTAGAGCCAGCAAGCACGGGGACACATAATATTATCCGACTTTTCACGTGACCAAAGTGAAGGTTGCTTAGGGTTTAGTTTTAAATTAAGGCTCTCGTGTAGATCCAGTTCTGTCTTACTCTAAAGCATGAGCTTTTGTGTGTTACTATATGCTCCCTCCCTCTCCATTGTGGCCCCAGGAACCTTTTTTTTAAACCATGAATCTGACATATTTCATTATCTTCTGCAAAACTCTTCCATGGATCTTAACAAGAGTAGGTTTAAGTACACATTCCTTAATATGATATCAATGTCCTTAATTACCTGATTCTCTCCTGCATTTCTGGCCTGTTCTGTTTTCAACCACTTTCCCAGTTGCTCCTTATATTTCTGGTTAATCAGAAATATGTACTCAGTTTGTAGATCCCACATAGAACATGACTCTCTGCCTTTGCCTATGCCGGCCTCTCTGCCTGGAAACCCCTTAACGTAACCCTTCTCTTCCTATCCTACACCCTCAGCTCTGAAGACTCTTCTCACTTCCAGGGAGAGGTGGTTTCTCTCTGCTCTGGGCACCTTCGCACCTGTACTAGGTAATGAACTCCTCAAGGGTAGAGCCTATGTGTTTTCTGTCTTTATGTTTTTGAGGATCTAGCAATCATGCTTTGCTCATACTGGGATTAAACATACTTTTTTTTTTTTTTTTTTTAATGAATGTAAGCACACTTACTTTACACAGGAATTTTTGAATCATTCGCTCCCCAAATAGCCCTATTCTCTTTTTCTATTTTGGAGAGGAGATAGAGTTTTCCAAAATGATCCTGTTTGACCAATATAACTCGTTCACTGAGTCAACGCATTTGAAGTGGCTTCACTGCCTTAAGAAACGTCGTGCAAGTCTTCCTTTCTGGAGCTATGCCAAGAGCTAAATACGAGGCTATTGAATCCTCTGCTTCAGAGCCACCCTTTGGCTTATTACCAAGATTATTTTTCTCAGTTACACTGATTCTTTATGTGTATTTCCTGCCCTTGGCCATGTTTAAAATTGAAACGCTTATGTCTCTTCCCTTGACTTCTCTTTTAAACCTATTATTATTTAGTTCATTTTTTCTGAGATCTTTATTGGAAAATTTCTGGCTATAACACTTTCTTGTAACTTCTATTTCTATCCCAGGTTTTTGCTTAAGCTCAGTGTTGCATTAATAAAGTTGGGCAAAGTTTCAACAGCATTTAATCTCACATTTTAAATTATTCCTCACATTTTACTATCTTGACACATTTACTGTAATAAAGGGAATCATTAATTCACTTAGAAATATGTGTGTGAAAGTTGTATTTTTCCTTTTGATTAATTTCCATATTCATCATTACTTTGCTGTTAATTTACTCTGCATTTGAGAGAATGAGAGTGAAGAACACAATTTTTTCCCCTTTTGTTCAAAAAGAACTGTCTTACAAATCAAATGGGGCTGAAAATTAATTTGTGTTTTGGCTATCAGAGAGGAAGAGCATACTTCTCGAAGGTGTTTTTTTGCTCTCATCCTCAATGTTTCTCCTCAATCTAAGTAGATGATACCCTTCTATACTTTCCTAGAAAAAAATACCATAAATTGGGTGGCTTATGAGCAACAGAATGAATTTCTCACAGTTCTGGGGCACTGGGAAATCCAAGATGAAGGTACCAGCACATTCAGTATCTGGTGAGGAACCATTTCCTGGTTGGTAAATGGCATCTTCTCACTGTGTCCTCACATTACAGGAGAGAGGGAGCTCTCTGGTGTCTCATTTATAAGGACATAAACCCCATTCATGAGGGCTGTACCATCATAACCTAATCACCTCCCAAAGGACCCACCTCCTAAAACCATCGCATTGGAGATTAGGTTTCAACACATGAATTTCGGGAGGACAAACATTCAGTCTATAGCATTACCACTGTCATATCAATTTCTAAAATACATTCTTGTCCTTTATGAAAAGGAAAGAAACCTTGACTTCCCTTTGGATTAAGGAAAACAGTCATGCAAAACAAACTTTTACAAAGCCAGCTTCAACTTAAACAGTATTTGAATGACCCCTCTGTCAGAAAACAAAAACCATGCTTGGAAAAAAAAAAAAAACATGCTTGGGTGTGGAGGTCAAATATCTTATCCAGAGTTAGTGGCAAGTGATGGAGTCCTGGAATAAAGGGAAGGTCTTGAATCACGTTTGGCATTTTCTCTTTTGTGCACGTAGTGAATTGATAGTGATAGTGACTCCTAAAATTAAGAAAAAGGAATCTATCGTTTTTATACCGGTGATAGAAATAGCCATGTTGGGAATATACCAAAATTATAGTTGTGAAATGAGAACCAAAGTATAAAACTGGAAATAGCTAAAATTGACTGATGGCTATACATGCCACGTACTATTCTTAGACCTTTTTATAAATCAATAAAAAGTCCTCACAACAACCCAGGGAGGACTTCTACTGTCCACATGTTACAGAGGAGAAAATTGCAGTCTGCAAAAGTTAAATAAGTTCCCTTAGTTTGTTTATTTATTTATTTATTGAGAAATAACCTACTTGGTTTATTGGGGTTACTTCCTGGTCATCTACAGCTAAGATATTCAGCTGTTCAATACCAACTTGGTCGCCAGGTGTGCAGCCCTCTAAATGAAGGGCCGGGGGGGAAACATGAAGAATGTGAGGCACCAAAAGGCAGTCGCTCTAGAGACTGAATCTTGTTTGGTAACTGATGTTAATTCCCCCAAAGTTCTCTCTCTTTTCACTCACACACACACACACACACACACACACACACACACACACACACACACACACACACACACACACACTGTATTTTATTTTTACAGGAGATAAATAAACTGACACCAAGCATTGTAAATGGATGACCACAACCCTTAGTTTATTTTTAATAAGTGAAGGAACTTGGAATTTGAACCCAGGCAAGCTGACTCTGGAGCCCGAATTATTAACTTCAACATGATTATGCAAGTTACCAAATAAAATAAAACCTGGGCAATTCATGATGTCTTTCTGTCTCCAGACTTTACTTTTAAGAGACCCCTTCTGGGTCTGTCCTTACTGTGCAGGAGTGAAGGATGCAGGATTGTAGTGGTTTTTGTTTTTTGGGTTTTTTTTGTGGTATGCGGGCCTCTCCCTGTTGTGGCCTCTCCCGTTGCGGAGCACAGGCTCCGGACGCGCGGGCTCAGCAGCCATGACTCACGGGCCCAGCCGCTCCGCGGCACGTGGGATCTTCCCGGACCGGGGCACAAACCCGTGTCCCCTGCATCGGCAGGCGGACTCTCAACCACTGTGCCACCAGGGAAGCCCGATTGTAGTGGTTTTGAAGATGGCCTTTGTCTTGGTCTCCTCCTGACTTTGAATTCGGGGTTTGCCTTTTACCACAGCTGTGGCAAGTTATCATAGATGGTCATACATCTGTTTGCTCATCTCTAAATGGGCATAAGAACGTTGGATGCAAAGAATTTAGAGGGAGGGTGAATAAGAGGTGATGTGTATATAAATAGCTCGGCACAGTACCTGAGATATACTTAGCCCTCATAGATGATTCTTAGCTTAAAGCATCCCTTAGAGTAACCCCTACTGGAAGAGGAGAATAGAAACTTATCAATACTTGAGAGTTGTAGAGAGCGTAACACCAAACCCAAACAAAAATTTTCTTGTTTTATTTTACACATTCATGCAAACTTTGTATTCTGCTCTATAATACATAATTTTATGTTAAAAACATGATATTTGGAAGTACTTATCACCAGGAAGTTATGTTTTAAGTGTGCTACCTATGTCCTTGGCTAACGGTCAAAGGCCGTATAGCAGTAAATCTGTATCCATTTTGAAAAACTAGGTTGTAGCATAAAGCCACATGCAGCAGAATTACAATGATTTGCTCATAAATAGATGTAAGAAAGACTGTTAAAGTAGCAAAAACTTTGGTAGCATTTATTAGCTTTTTCTGTGTCATAGGCACAGATGGTGTCACACACAGATAGCCTTACTTCTTCAAGTGTTGTTTGAGAATTCACAGCTGCTTGACTGGTAAGCTTTGCTCTCACCTCCTCCCCTGCAGATATGCTCTGGAGTGATGACTCACTGACATGGCTTTGCCTCTAGGTGGCGCGGACCATGGTGTGTAGCCTTTCTTTCCCATCCTTGTGATTAGACCGCAGCTAGTTTCTCATGCCCTATTCAGCTTCCTTCATTCTCAGTCTCCAAAGAGCAACTCTTCTCCCCTCCCCACTGCCCCAAAACCTCTTGAACCAGAATTCCCAACTCCAGCTCCACTTCTAGGGAAGCAAACTTAAAACATAGAGACTTATTACTCAAACAGAATGCTGTGAACTCCATAAGAAAGGGGAAACAGAGTTTAAACATTTTGAAGCAGAACGATTTAAATGCTCAGATTTTTTTAAAAAATATTTTTGAGTATTATCTCAGTGTTTCAAATGTAGTACTGTGGTAGGTACTGGGGTGTGTGAAATGGTTTTAAGTGACAGATTGTTCAATTACTGTAGTTTTGTGTTTATGTTAATACCAGTTAGTTAAATATGTGTGTGTATACATGTTTGTGTATGTGTGTTTGTGTATATATATATATATATATGTAGCACACCAAATATATGATTTTGCATTTATGATTGCTTAGAAGAAAAAAACATGGAAGTTATATTTAAATTTGATTTTAAAAACATTAATTATAGATACTAGTTGGATATGGCAAATATATTAAATGTATAAATTGATGGGTAAAATGTTAGGAAACACTTCTGGTCCCTTAAGTTCTTCTTGTCTATAGCAGGCTGAGAATTTATTTGGGTTGCCATGTGATGGTGCTGTCCAGCATGGTGGCATCTGGCAAAAGATTATAGTAAATTCCAAGTGATGGCCAAGTGTTGCAAGGTTGGAAAAGGCTTGGTAACCAGCTTCTGTCATGGGGACTTGCTCTGTGGAGTTATTTGGAATGATTTATAGTGTACTCCACCTTCCCCGCAATATAAGTGTGTATTTTCCCATCTCCTCGTTTTAGGCATGATTCATTAGGAAAAAAAAAAAATCCTGCATCAGATTTCAGGGGCTAGGATATGATCTTTAATCATTTAGATCAAGTGCACTAGCTAGGGGCTCATGTGTCCTTGCATTCAGTGGCTTTCTGTACCAAATTGTTTATGTATGTGTGTTTGTGAGTTTTGTAGAAATAGGTTCTATAAATAATGGTAGGTTCTAAAGATTTTCCTGTTCCCCAAAAGATCAAGAACTACTAGACAGCACAGAAAACTTGTGAAACAGAAGATCTAGAGAGTGGGAATAATTGCATTGTTCCCTGTAGAATACATAATCTTGAAAATCAAATGTATTTTAGGTTAATCATAAATTTGTATTGATAATTCCAA
This sequence comes from Tursiops truncatus, assembly GCF_011762595.2. Classification (NCBI taxonomy): domain Eukaryota; kingdom Metazoa; phylum Chordata; class Mammalia; order Artiodactyla; family Delphinidae; genus Tursiops; species Tursiops truncatus. The sequence goes on along the minus strand of NC_047043.1, from coordinate 87,703,247 downwards.
CTTATATTTTTACCTCACTAAACGTTCTTTTAACTGAAACCAATATCTTATAAATGTATCTCTTAAAAACAGCATTTGTCTAATATCTTCTAAACCATGACTATTTTTTTAAAACTATTGGGATAAATATGTATAACATAAAAATTTATCATTTTAACCATTTTAAATGTTCAGTGGAATTAAGTACATTTGCACTGTTGTGCACCATCACCACTATTCATCTCCAGAACTTTTTCATTATCCCAAACTGAAACTGCACCCATTCAACACTAACTCCCCATTCCACCCTTCCCCATTCCAGCCCTGTTAAACTCTATTCTACTTTTTGTCTCTGTGAACTTGATGATTGTAGCTACTTCGTGTAAGTGGAGTCATACAGTACTGGTCCTTTTGTGTCTAGCTGAACCATGATTATTTCAATTCTGTTATATTCAGCAGAGTTCATGGTGACAAGAATTGTTCTCATTTCATATTTGTCTTTAGCATCCATGTATTACCTAATACATAATGGTTTTCAAAGTGTGTCTATATAGAAAACAAACTAGTGGTTACCAAAGGAAAGAAGGAAGGTGGGGAGAGGCAAATTAGGAGTATGGGATTAAGAGATACAAGCTAAGTTGTATAAAATAGATAAGAAACAGGATATTGGGCTTCCCTGGTGGCGCAGTGGTTGAGAGTCCACCTGCCGATGCAGGGGACACAGGTTCGTGCCCCGGTCCGGGAGGATTCCACATGCCGCGGAGCGGCTGGGCCCGTGAGCCATGGCCGCTGAGCCTGCGCGTCCGGAGCCTGTGCTCCGCAATGGGAGAGGCCACAACAGTGAGAGGCCCGCATACCACAAAACAAAAAAAAAAAAAAAAAAGGAAAAAAAAAAAAAGAAACAGGATATTGACACCTGAAACTAATATAATATTGTAAATCAACTATACTTCAATAAAATAAATAAATTTTAAAAGAAAAAAATGATAGCTATCTTGCTATACAGTAGGTTTAGTAGCATAGATATTATTGGAACAAATTTTATATCCTCTGTAATAGTAAATTTTTATTATCTCCTTGTATACTGATATTTCAATAAAAACAATTTATGAGTAAAAAACATATCTAGAAAAAGAACATCCATATAATTTAGTTCATAAGTTTTTAGACTCTCATTGTCTCTTGTGAATTTTGAGAATTCAAAAGCTGTATGGCATAGAGGTGGAGAACAGTCTTTGGATACAGACAGACACAGTTCTAGTTCTAACAAGACCACTTAACTAGTTGTGTGACTTTGGACACGTGTTTCATTCTTGTGAACATTCAGTTACCTCAGGCTAAAGATGAGCATGATGAATCTAACTCAGAAGTTGGTATGAGAATTAAGTGAGGTGATATCTCCATCTACTCAATAAGTGTTTATTAAATGCTTATTATAAGCCAGACAATGCATTAAGTGCTGGCTGGACTGTGATGAGTAATAGAGAAAAAGCCCATAATGCCTTCATGGAGTTTGCAGTGTCTGTATATAGTAAATGCTCAAAAGTGTTAGCTGCAATTATTAATATCGCCCAGTGTTTGATCCCTAGTCTGAAAAAAAATAAACCTACTTTATCATATCCACGTGTATGTTAGAAAGTTTCAAGCATTTTATCCAGTCCTAAATACAGGACACAAGTCAGAATGCTAAAAATTCTCTAAAAGTTGATGATTGCCTTAGTAATCAGACAAGAACCTTCTGGAATGGCAAATTTCGCTGAGTTGACATATTGAATAATAAGATGGTAAAAGAGCATCAGGATGAGCCCCTTTATTGAGAGGTTATGAAAAAATGGAATCCGGAGGCATTGGAGTGAGCCAGAGAAGCTACATTTCACTTAGAAGTGTTGGAAATTCTTTGAGAAATTGGTTTATATCTGAGAACCTGAATGAGTCTAAAATGGCCTTCATCATCTGAAAAGAACAAATGTGAAATAAGACTGCTGTTATTTCTTTATCTTATTGAGATTCTTTTTTGCAAGAGGATGTGAGTATGTGAGTTTTCTATAATAACATCATACCTGATGTTGGATCACTAGGGAGTTATGGGATAATCTAGGGCTCAGGGAGAGATTTTTATGACAAGCTTTTTTTTTTTTTTTAAACATCTTTATTGGAATATAATTGCTTTACAATGGTGTGTTAGTTTCTGCTTTACAACAAAGTGAATCAGCTATACATATACATATATGGCCTTATCCCCTCCCTCTTGCGTCTCCCTCCCACCCTCCCTATCCCACCCCTCCAGGCGGTCACAAAGCACTGAGCTGATCTCCCTGTGCTATGCGGCTGCTTTCCACTAGCTATCTGTTTTATGTTTAGTAGTGTATATATGTCCATGCCACTCTCTTACTTCGTCCCAGCTTACCCTTCCCCCTCCCCATGTCCTCAAGTCCATTCTCTATGTCTGCGTCTTTATTCCTATCCTGCCCTTAGGTTCTTCAGAACCATTTTTTCAAGCTTTATGATAGACTTGCAGTGTTTTTCAGGAAGAAAATCCCACTGAGGATAGAAAGTTCATATTTTTCTTTGTTACATATCACAATAAAGGTGATATTCTGCTGATATTTGAGATTCATGTTTTCTGCAAGAAAACTAAGTGTTTTGTTCTGTGTGATAGTGAAGCTGTCTAGGAATGCTAAGGCAAGGGGAAAAATGACATTTAGGTAATATTTACAGAAATAGGGAGGAAAATTTAAGCCCATGAGCCAGAAAGTAAACTGATAATTATCTTTTCCCCTGAGTCTGTTCAGTTTTAAGTGGCTTTGGCATGTTTATGAGATGATTTTTCTTTATATTTCGTTATCTTTTGATTTGAATTAAAAAAACATCTTTAGATGCACTATGGATTATTTAGAATCCACAAACCTAATTCTTGGTGAAGAAACTATTATTTGTTCTTTGCCAGCTATAGTACATCCTCCTGTGATGGTTAACATTATGTCGACTTGGCTAGGCCATGGTACCCAGATACTTGGTCAAAACACTGGTCTGAATGTTACTGTAAAGCAATTTTTTAGATGACGTTAACGTTTAAATCAGTAGACTTTGAGTAAAGCAGGTTAACTTTCCATAAATGTGGGTGGGCCTCATCCAGTCAGTTGAAGGACTTAATAGGGAAAAAGATCCATCTCCCAGAGGAAGAGGGAACTCTGCCAGCAGACTGCCTTTGGATGCCAGCAGTAACACTAACTCTTCCCTGGGTGTCCATCCTACCAGCTCACCCTGCAGATTTTGGACTTGTCAGCCTCCGCAGTCACATGAGTCAATTCCTTAAAATCTTTCTCTTCTATATATACATACGTCTTTGTTTTCCTTCTTCTGGAGAGCCCTGACTAATATACCTTGTATGCATGAATCATTCTTGAAACAGAAATTTCTACCTAGGCATTCACCTTGGACAGTTGATTGGGAAGTGGTTTTGCCAGGCCTGTACAAGACACAGTTCAGGTACATTTGGAAGCCCAGCCATGAGAAAAATAACAGAGAGATTTTAAAAATAGAACTATATTGTCTATCTAATTCTACACTGATGCTTCTGGTTTTACCTGTGTGTCTTTTCATAGTTTCATCTTCCCCATCCACACATTTTTCCTATTGTTGACATCAGATAACATAAAACATAGTCTAATAAAAAATTTCTTTTTAGCAGTCAGATGGAAACAGATACTCTTTCAGTCTAATAAGGACAAATGCTAGCAATAAGTTCAGCTCATTATTAAAATTCCAATTGTCTTTTAAAATCTCCAACATGAGGGCAGCTAATGGGTTAAAAAATAGCAGAAGATTCTATGACAGAAAAGAGATTATGACTCCCATAAAAATTAATTTACAAAAAGAGATTATGAGGGCTTAAGATAGCTGATTCCTCAAAAAAAATTTTTTTGTTGGCTAATAGGGACAGCCATTTGAATGGAGGATGGGTATAAACTGAATGAGCTAAAGAAAACGTACTGGATTTCTACCACTCTGGAGACAGAATTTGGAGTATTAGAACTGAACCTGAAGTAAAGAAGTGAAGTAAAGATTACACCCCGGTTCCAGCTGGTCATGATGAAATAACAAAAATATCTGGCTATTATAGACTATATTACTTATCCCTTTCATGACAGTCCCTTTCATGCCCAGCTGGAAACATGGAACACAAAATAGAGGCTGGATACTAAAGACATGATGGTAAAGAAATCAGTCTTGGCTTTCAAGGTTTTTAAAAACTTGTGAGGGCTTCCCTGGCGGCGCAGTGGTTGAGAATCTGCCTGCTAATGCAGGGGACACGGGTTCGAGCCCTGGTCTGGGAAGATCCCACATGCCACGGAGCAACTAGCCCCGTGAGCCACAATTACTGAGCCTGCGCGTCTGGAGCCTGTGCTCCGCAACAAGAGAGGCCGCGATAGTAAGAGGCCCATGCACCACGATGAAGAGTGGCCCCCACTTGCCGCAACTAGAGAAAGCCCTCGCACAGAAACGAAGAGCCAACACAGCCATAAATAAATAAATAAATTTTTTTTTTTAAAAAAAGCAAAATTCCTTTAAAAACAAAACAAACAAGAAAAAACTTGTGACATCCTTCTATTTATTGCAGCTCTTTGCATCCATCCCCTTTTTCAGTGCATTAGCTCGTTGCAGTCAAGGGACAATGAATTTATGTATGTTTAGATGCTTCACAAAGTTAAGCATAGATACAAACATATACACACACACACACACACACAGCTGTTTCAATTTGCTATTGCCACAAAATTCTGCTTAGCAAATCTCACATTCATTAGCTTAAAGCAATAAGCATGTATTGAATCTCATGCATCTCTGAATTGCCTGTGGCTCAGCTGGTCTGGAGGCTGGGCAGGATATAGCTCTCCTGAACTGTGCTGGGCTTGGCTGGGTGGTTTGGTTCTCATTTATGTGTTTTCTCTTACTCCCAGAGAGATAGCTTGGCATGTTCTCATCACAGAGGCAGAGGTACAGGAGGTCAAGCCCAATCACACAGGCATTTCAAGCCTCAACTCTGTCACATGTACGAAATTCACATTGGTCATATAGCAAGTCACCAAGCTGTATCCAGGGACAAGTGGAAGAAGAGATACTGCAAAGTTACCTGACAAGTTTGGATGTATAATTCCGTTGCTGGGGGAGGGCGAGTGAAGCATTGAAGGAATCTACCACAGACACACTTAAGGAATTCTAAGTGTATGCATGTTTCTCCAAACCATATCTATGTTTATGGATTCTCAAGAATAACTTACAAAAGTGAGAGTTTTGGTCTTTGTTATTACATTGAATATGCTGATATGCAGAGTTTCAAAGGCATCTCTAAGGTAAGAACTTTTAGCATATTTTAGTGAAAAAGAAAAGCAGTACACATACTTCACGAAAGGTGGAACAACTTTTATAGGAATGCTGTAATTCATAGCTATGTGGAGTGACAAAATTGTTCTTATGCCCCTCCTAAGATGGATTAGGGTTTTCTTTGGTGTAAAACTTCTTATACAGATCAAGAGAGAAGCTGTCCTCACAGCTCTTTGTGAAAACATACTAAAGAAAATTCACTTCTTTATGCCCAGTAACTTGATTTTATACCTCACTTTGTGGACCACACATCAAGCAAGAGCAACCAGTATGACTTAGGAAAGCAAAAAGCCTAAAAACTTTTTTTGTTAAAAAGTGTCGTCTCAGGGCTTCCCTGGTGGCACAGTGGTTAAGAATCCACCTGCCGATGCAGGGGACACGGGTTCGAGCCCTGGTCCTGAAAGATCGCACATGCCATGGAGCAACTAAGCTCGTGCACCACAACTACTGAGCCTGCGTGCTACAAGTACTGAAGCCCGTGCGCCTAGAGCCCGTGCTCCGCAACAAGAGAAGCCACCGCAATGAGAAGCCCACACACCACAACAAAGATCAGCCCCCGCCCACTGCAACTAGAGAAAGCTTGCGCACAGCAATGAAGACCCAATGCAGCCAAAAATAAATAAATAAAATAAAATAAATGTATTAAAAGAAAAAGTGTCATCTGAGAGTAACTTTTGATTCCTAAAAGAAAAATACACTTGTTTTATTTTGGTCACATAGTAGCATCTTACACACATTACAGTCTTTTACAAAGTAGAGTTGACCCTTAAACAACACAGGGGTTAGGAGCTCCTGCCCTCTGTGCCATTGAAAATCGTGTATAACTTACAGTCAACCGTCTGTTTATGTGGCTCCTCAATGTCCATGGTTCTGCATCCACAGACTCAACCAACTACAGATCGTGTAGTACTGTAGTATTTGCTATTTTTAAAAATCTGCATGTAAATGGACCTGTGCAGTTGAAATCCATATTGTTCAAGGTTCAACTATATTTTCACACATGTCTGGTTGGATATGTATATAATATCATTCATATAGACAGAGATTTGTATCCTCATTTACCATATGAAGAAATTAAAACTCAAGTCAAAGAAATTAAGACTTGATTGTAGTCTATGTAATAGTGAAGGATGCATCTGACAGCAAATAAAAGATAATCCAATTCAGATTGGCTTCATCCTTTTTTAGGATTAGGTATTCTAATCTACCTCTACCTCAGATGTAGATTAGGATAATCCCTGGTTTAATAAGAGTTTGACTTGTCTGTGATTGCTGTAGGTCTGTCTTTCTCCATATACGGATTTTATATTTTGACCATATTCACAGGAAGCCCACTAGCAGAACTGAGGCAAGTGCTTTCTGATTTACATCCCTCGACTAAGAGTACTGAGCTTTCCACTCACTGAACCATCCTGAACCAGTCTCGCAGGCCCTGGAATACTGTGTGGTGATTGGTCGGTGCCTGGATTACACGAACCAATCCCTGTAGCCGTGAGCTGGACATTTTGTCCCAAACTCATGGAGCTCGTTGTAGCCAAGGTTTATCCCCATTACTGGAGAAGAAGATACTTACCCAAAATTGAACAAACAGATCATACCAAAGAAATCTGGGGATTTAACCAAAGATGAGGGTGTAGGAAGAGGTTTAAAGCTAATACATAGCATATATAAGATTAAAATCTGTCCCCCGCACTCCTTTAGTGACCTTTTCACTCTTAAATAACCTAGCTTTCATTGTGTAATACACATTTTGAAATGGTTTGTGTTACTAATATTTACCTACTTTCTCCATTATGCGAATAATAAGAAAGAGCACATGTCTGATTATAACAAGGTGGTAAGTCAGGTCATAATCTATTTCTTGAGCCTCTGTTGAGATTTTCTGTGAAATAGCAGTTAAGGCAAAAGCTTTGCTACTTCTGAGACATGGTATTTCAATGTATATCATATATTCTGATGTTACTGTTCAGTTGTCATCTTTTACTAATAAAACCCTTCAGAGCAAATGACCATTTATTTGATTGATTCATGTAGACAAATTCTTTTTTTTTTTTTTTTTTTTTTTTTTGCGGTACGCGGGCCTCTCATTGTTGTGGCCTCTCCCGTTGTGGAGCACAGGCTCCGGACGCACAGGCTCAGCAGCCATGGCTCACGGGCCCAGCCGCTCTGTGGCATGTGGGATCTTCCCGGACCGGGGCACAAACCCGTGTCCCCTGCATCGGCAGGTGGAGTCTTAACCACTGCGCCACCAGGGAAGCCCAATTCATGTAGACAAATTCTTATACCTTTAATGGCAGCTTGACTTGGAAGGCAGATCGAGTCATACATTACCTGTGAAGATTGTTCTTCCATGTCAGCAAATGCACATTTTGTTGGGAATAAATCACCAGAATGTTCGTGGCTACATATATGTTATATATGAAACATTGTTAATGGCTTACTATCTTTGCGCCAGTATGGTTTTATGCTGGACAATTTAAGGGCAGTTTGCAGTCCAAAGCCTTTGGTCATTTTTCAGAGGCTCCATTACATTTTCCAGGCTACTTAGAATAGCACTTAGTAAATTGCTGCCTCAGGGCACTAGATAATGATTTTATGGTTTAAAGAGTTAATATACTTAAATTATCTCACTTAAGTAAAATGCCTCATTACACCACACACACACACACACACACACACACACACACACACACACACACACACACACACACACAGATCCACTATAACTTTGGCCACTAAATTTTACTGCTGGTGTTCCCAAGATGTGTTAGAGTAATAATAATTCAGTTTTCAACATTAAAGGCACTCCAGAGACCATGTCATCAAACTTCCTCATTCTAAAGAGGAGATAACGGAGTCGCTGGATTTATCTGTCTGTTCGCTACTCTAGTATTTTAGAACGCTACAGCTCTCCGAACTCCAAAACTTGCATAATTTGAGGAGTAATTATTTCTTTCCTTTCACAGAGAATAAAATATTCCCAAATTATGTTTGAGGATGAAAGAATAATGAGCCACCAGCCGAGGATGTAGCTGGTGTCTAAACTCAATCATTGTGGGGAAAGGGTAACAGCATTTCACAGATCTCTATAATTTTTTTAAATCTTATTTAATTTCCCAATAAAAGGTGTGGTTATTGCCCATGCTATAGTTCTCAAGGCTAAAAAGATCCAAATATCTTCAAAAAAAATCCATAAAGAGGTGAGCTCGTCGGACTGTAGTTAGGCTGATTGAGTTTAGGTTTAATATTCCTCCTTAGCTGTAGCATCCCCCTCTGCTGTTTGTAGGCATTGTCCTTTCCTTTCGCAGATTTGACATTCTCTTTTGACCTTAACTTCTTAATGTCCCTTCATTTTCTCAATGCTTCATTTTTCATGCTTTCAAAAATGGAGTCTTTGAAATAAGGACACCTGTCATACTGTCAGTTCATAGTAAAATCAGCACCGTAACCCAGACGTCACACTTCTCTGTCTGGTTACAGTCGGTTTGTATAACGAGATTTAAAACGATAACATTAGTGTTGTTCCTGTGAGTTTCAGAATGCAATTTTTTCAGCTTCTCCCATTCTCCACACTCCCTTTCTTTCTAACTTTTAACATTCTTGTCTCTCTTATCCCTAAAAATATATAAATGAAAATATATGAAACCTTTCTTCCCCACATACCTATCTAGCTACCTCCCTTTTGACTCCATATTCCACATTCTTTAAGAATTAATCAATGTTCTCTGCCTTTATTACAATTAATTTTCACCCCGACCAACCCACTAAAACTGGCCTCATTGAGTTAATAATGATCTTTTACTCCTCAGATCAAATGGATACTTAAGTTATTCCATCTCTAGAGCAATGTCTTCTTTCTGAAACTCTTTCACTGTTAGAAAGAAAACGTTTGCTTGGTCTCTCTCCCACCTCTTAGGCTGAAATTCTTTCACTTTCTTATCCCCTGCCATGCTTACCCTATAAATTTTTTTTGTATCTTACAAGTCAATTATTGATATGTTTCATTTTCTCAATTTCTAATAATCAGATTAATTTATTCAGCTCTTTTACAAAGGAAGACTTTTGTACAGATGTTAGTGAAGCCCAGATCACCAATCTTTCGTCTTTGTGAATACACACACATATACGTGTATATATACATGTTTGTGTGTATACATACACACATGCATAAATGTATACACATATATATACATGAAATGTTTGCCAGTGATGCTGTGTTTACACAAGATTGAAATGAACAGCTTTAGAATAATACTTCTCAAAGGCCCCTTGGCTATACATAATTAGGATCTTAGCTTATTATCTGGGAATCTGCATTTTTAAACAACTACAAGGTGGTTTTATGTGAATTCATGCTAAAGAATCAATTCCTTTGCCAAGGTCCAGGCCGATCACAAAACAGGCTCTTACATGTTCCTAGTTGGCTACTGTCTGTTGCATCTATTGAAGAGCTGCCATTTCCCCTCTGTCAATACAGTAGAGCTGTTGGCAGGAGGTAACAGATAATTATAATTTGTAGGCTTTTAGGCCACGAGTTTGGACACTGGGCCTCCGGGCCGAATGTTTTCCTGAGACCATATTGAAAATTTTGGGGCATCACCCAGACTCACACCCTCTTATTGCTAATGGTAGTGCTTGCTTTAGGTGGTCACAAAATTGATTGCAGTCTGAAGGATCAATGTAAGGTTTGAAGGTAAGGACTTCCTTATGTGGAGAGGGACATATTCTGATCTGAAGGCACATAACTTATCAACCTAAGTTGATATTTTTTTCCTCAGCCCTTTCCCTTCTTCTCTCAATACTTGTCCCTATTTTAAGTTTCTTGATTTGTCTACTTGATTGCTGTTTAATTCCTTTGTTGCAGCCCTTGGGGCTTCTGGGAACTTGTGCACATCCGTGCATGATTGTAGTGTGGTAGCATGAAAGGGACCCTTGACAAGGAAGCTGGGTACCTTCTTTTCCAGCTCTGATTCTGACACCAACCAGCCGTACCTGTCTTTGTTGGCATTTCACCCTTTTTTTTTAAATGGAGAACGTTACAGCACATTAGTCTTGAGCTCTTTTGAAGTGTTCTGAGGTCTTGCTGAGCTCTGAGGAAAGGAGTCGAGTTATGAATGTGGGAATGGCATTTGGCAGTAGGTGTGCTAGTCCTTTGCCATATGTGACCTGAAGTTTTTAATTGTATAGTATAAACAGCTTGTGTACGTGTGTGTGGGTTTGTAAATAGTATAAACAATTGTATAATATAAACAAATGTTAAGCATTCATTTGTATGTACGTGTATGGGTATTTATAGACTATCAATAGTAGAAAGTATTGATGGGAAAAGGTCAACCTGTTCTAATAAAAATATTTGAAATGAATTTGAATAGACCCACATATAAACATATGTATATACATGTGCATATATATTTAGGTGTGTGTACCTATACACAAGCATTGGACTTTGTTTTTAGATAATGACAGTTTTGAGTGGGAAGATGAAAAAATAAGTTCGTTACGAGACAGTTTGTCTGGCCACACCGTGTGAGACAAATTTGAAGAATAAATATTTGAGACTAAGACGGCCATTCGGAGACTCTTAAAATAGCTCAGAAAGAAAGAACAAGAGTCTCAACAGGGTAGTAGCCCTGGGAATGAAGAGGAGGAAATGGATAGGACAGAGTGTGAATCAAAGTGGTGGTTCATATAATCAACTTCTCTGAACAGTTTCTGAATCAGAGTTACCTTAGGGAAACCCCAAAACATTATTCTTAAGCACTCATATACCTTCTCAGTATGAGAAATAAGCAGGTTCTTTTGTAGGTGCTGAAAGACTTTAATTAAACTCAATCAACTTATAAAAGAAGTCAAAGTTGAGGAGGTGACTTAATTGGGCCATGGGAGGGCTCTCCCTTTAAGGTCAGAACTTCCCATCTAAAGGACAACACGCCCAACGGCAATGTCTGTACTACATTTGGAGATAGGAATCTTTGAACGATTCCACTAACTCCACTAATTGGCTGCCGCCACCTGCATTAATGGATACACTGTAGTCTTTTCCCTGCGAGCCCAGGACATATGTGGCCACATTGCTCAAGGTGCACAAGTTGCCCGCAAAGCCAGTGAAACTTACGGCTCCTGTCAAGGTGGTGGCTGGATTATTATTATTACTGATCCACTTGGCTACATCTTGTCACTATGTCACAGCTGGCTTGCAGTCCTAGGGAAGAGCTATTACATATGCTGAATCTTGAAAGCTAAGGGGGAAAAGTGAAGGGGGAAAAAGAAACAGTATTAACCACCCAATACCCTGCTGTGCTTTGCTTTAGGGTGCTGGTGAGAAAGTAGAGTTCATAGTCTGGTGGAGAGACTGTTGGTGTTAGAGAAAAAATTTTATTTAAATTTTAATGAACGGTGGATAAGTGCTTTAGATTATGTGAACGTTCAATTTATAAGTCAATTTTGGAGTGCCTACCTCAGAAATCACATAATCTAAAATCACTCTCATAAGAGTTTGGCTGTGACTAAATTCACACTTAAACGAGAGATGTTACTCTAAATTTAGCCTCATTTTTGGATCATGAAAATTGTTAGATTGGGTCATACATATGGTGCCAAGTAGTGCTTAATTAACTTAATGGGCCAAGACTTCATTTTGCGTGATCTTTATGGGATTTGTGCAACTATTGGCAGTGGAACTATAGTAGGAGCAAAAGCCAAGACGCTGCCACCAGGGGGCGCTTAAGTACTTCCTTTTCTACAAGTCACTCAAGCAAATCAGAACAACTGATGTCTGGAAGAAGCGTAAGAGTAGACGCTGATATCCTCAAGGGTGACCTTAAACTTCTTTTAAATGCGTTAGAGACATATACTGGCCCTAATGATAAGATTTAGTCTATTTAGTGGGCCAGACCACACAATTACACACACATAAAGGGGACAAGTGTTTTCAAATGACAGTGATTATATCAAAATATTGTTGAGTGCTTATTTAATGTAAGAAACAGAGTTCATTAACTCCTTTTATTATCTCAATTCACACATTATCTCATGTTAAGTATCTCGATTCTCACAACATTATTATGAAGTAGGTACTAGTATTATTTCTTTTGTGGAAGAGGAGATGGCCACTCTGAGAGGTTAATATAGGTTACAGGACTGGTTAGTCGCAGAGCTGGTATTCTAATGCAACCATCTACTCAGAAGCCTCAATTTTTAACCAGTGTGTCCATTTGCCTCTGAAATCAGCACCCTTAGAATTGACTGAAGTCCAGATGTTTGTCAAAATTTTGAACAAATGGTATTTAAAATATAGGCGAAATTTAAAAGTTTTAGTTGACACTAAAGTTGTATTGAATTTCCTTCCTGGTAAAAGAAAGTGACAAAAGAGGATGGACAATTACATTTGGTAATAAATGCAGAAACACTATAATAGTAATATAATACACTCGAGCTGCCTTTGTGAATTAATTTTAAAATGGTTGCATGCCTGGAATCGCTTAATAGGAACTTCCCAGTAGAAGAATCTCTGACTTAGCCTTTCTTGTTAATAGGATTGTCAGGTTTTTTTTTTTTTTCTCTCCAACTCTGAACAACAGACAGCATTGTATAAAACTTGTCCCAATAGAGGCTCCTAATCAGCAGGGGATGGAATATGCGCACGCTTATTCAGAGGCCCATTTCCTTTGTTTTGTAAAAAACCAGTTGGGAAGAAGGTTAATCACAGAGATTTAATTCAGCCCAGGGAAGAGTTCCTTCCCCATTCTGGCAATGGCCTTAATCTTAATTACTTGATTTACCCCAAGGAAGAGTCAGATTAATGTACCTGTTAGAACACCACCCAGTTTGTCTAATTAATGTAAATTGTAAAATGTTCAGGAGGTGTTAGGAAGCAAAATGTGGTTTGTTCCTCTAATTTGAAATCACTCTAATTAGGATGTGTTCTTGGAGAGAGGGTTTCTTGTGTACCACCTCCAGGAAAATCGGGAAGATTTCTAAGAAACAACAGAAAGGGTTGGGCTGAAGTTACATTGGAGATGCATTGTTTTTCTGAACAAAGACATGAAATAATGGAATCCATGAGTTGAATGTGTGTTGGTCTCAGAGCGGATCAACTCCTTTAAATTGTCTAAGGCTGAGAAGACACAGTTAGAAGTGCAATTCAGGCTTTATAGCCTCAATCTCTGACCATTAGCACAGCACTCTCTTCTCATCACCATCCCCGCCACCACTACAGCCACCACCGTCGTCATCCAAGGCGATTATACACCTGTTTGTTTAAGAGGCTATAAAAATAAAAAATAAACATTGTCCCTTTCACCTAGGGGTTTACTATCTAACCGAAGAGATAAAGAGAAGTATTCTTTTTAATTCATAGTTTGAAAAATCTGGGTTTTATTAGTGTCTCATATAATATTGGATAAGGTGGTACATAAAGAAATACTACCGGAGGGGAAAAAAAGCATCCTAATAATTTTAGTCATTTATTGAGCATGTATTTATTGGATATCTGCTGTGTACTAAAACACCTTGCTTGGTAGAAAGGACACCAGAATGAACGAGACCTTTGACCTCCAAGAACATTGCATCTAATGGATGAGATAGGATAGGAATCAGGAAAGAATAACACCTGGGAAACATATTATGCTGGGGTTAAGCATGGGTAGCCGTGGGAACGTATGAGAGGTCCCCCACTCTATTTTCTAGAAGTGTTTGTGAGAGAATATCCCAGGAGGAGGTCAACAGGAAGAGTTAAGTGGGCAAGGGGAAAATGAGAGCATTTCAGTCTGCAAAGATCAAGAGGTAAGAGAGTACAGAGATCACCCAGGAGTCAAGAGTGAGCTTTCTGTGGTCAGAGTTAAGAGAGTGGAGTGAGAGATGGTAAGAAATGAGGCTGGGAAGGTAAGCAGGGGCTGACTCCTAAAATCCTTCTTTTGCTGTGGGAAGTTTAAGCTTAACCTCATAAGTGCTAAGAAGACATGAGAGCGTTTAAACAAAACACTTTTGAACTTGAGAAAGATCACTGTAGATGTTGTGCGAAGAAGGAATGGCTAAGAATTAAGAAAGGAATCAAGTAAATTCAGTGGCAGGCTATCAGAACTTTGGGGTAGAGATAGTAGGTAGTATTCTGACTGTGGTGGCAACAGTGGGGCTAACAAATTTGGATGGTATCGAGATATTCCAGAAAGAATCTTAACTGGATTAATGATAGGATACATGGGGGTAGGGGAGATATAGGATAGGATTCCTTTCAGACCTAATACAGATCTTCCTCGACTTATGATGGAGTTAAGTCCTGATAAACCCATTGTAAGTTGTTAATATTATAAATCGAAAAGGCATTTAATACACGTAACCTATAGAACATCATAGCTTAGCATAGCCTGTCTTAAATGTGCTCTGAACACTTTCAATAGCCTACATTGGGCAAAGTCATCTAACACAAGGCTTATTTTATAATAGTGTTGAATATCCCCTGTAATTTATAGACTACTGTCCTGAAGGTAAAGAACAGAATGGTTATATGGTACAGAATGGCTGTGAATGGATCTTTTGCTTACCCCTGTGACCACCTGGTTGACTGGGAGCTGCAGCTCACTGCCGCTGTCCAGCATCTGGAGAAAGTATCGTAGTACATATGGCTAGCCCAGGAGTAGATCAAAATTCAAAATTTGAAGTAAGGTTTCTACTCAATGTGTATCACTTTTGGACCATCGTAGTGAAAACAATGCAAGTCAGGGGCTCTATGTATTTTATAATTTATTTATAAGACTTGTGGTTTGGAATACACAATTTCAAAGAAAATTAATATGGTAGCATAAAGGTGCTGGTAAGAAAACTGGGAATTTTAGAAGTGCCAGAGGCAACCAAAATTGTATCAGTACATTGCTGATTCTCTTATCTGCGTATGAGTTCTTCAACTTTAAAAACTGAACATACTTGACAATCAGTAGGCGAGCAAAAATTAACTTGGAGTTTTCTAAATGGTTGGACTTTGTTTCATGTACTCGGGGAAATTCTCATCTCTGCTTACATACTTAGTAGGTCTGCTGGCTTCTGAGATATAGTTATGATATCAATACTTAGCTGGTTTTCCAGCTCACAGGAAATTAGAAGCACCAAAAATAAGGAGGCTAGTAGGAAGCTAGCTCACTGACAGCAGGCACAAGATGAAATGATGGTGAATATTTATTCTTTGGGGAAGTCTTTTTTGAGCACTTCCTAGGTGCCTAGCACTGATGATATCCTCCTTCTGGGGAATCAGCAATTGGGGATTCAGCTGACAAAGGAGGAAAAGGAAAACCATATAATACAGGTGCAAGAACATAAAAGAGCATCACAAACCGGAGTAATTTAGCATGGTTTATAATCCCATATTTTACAACCCTCACAGTCAACCAGCAATGTTGTTAGTGACAGCAAGTCTTTAAGAATAGAAAGAGGTACACTAGACTTCACTGCATAAAAAGAAGGGAGCATAAAATGTTTCTAAAGCATTGCTTCAAAAATGGCTGATCTTTAAATTGGTGAAATCTAGATAACGTAAGCTTTTTTTTTTCCTTAAACTTTTTTTTAGGTAAGGAGGAGTAACTCTACTAATTTTATGTGAGAAAACAGCAGTGTTTATTTTTCTTCTTCTTCCTCCTCTTTTTTAATCTAAAAGTACACCTCAGCCATACACAGTATCAGTTGTAACAAGATTCATTTTTATGGAGTTGAGGAATGTTGAAGAGCACTTTTCAGCTCACTTTCTTGAGAATTGCCTGGGATATGTGGGTGTTTTGGGCTGGTCAAATTTATGGAAGGAAAGAAGTGGGAGCTGTCTTCCCGTGGAAACTCCACTGGCCCCTAGAACTTCTGATAAGAAATAGTAGAATTTTCTGAGAAGATTCTAACTTCTCCCATTTGATGGCCAAACTCCTCCCTCTCCCTTGAAAATATGGATCTACTTTCTGCCTTGATTTCTTCACTTTTAATTTGCTCTTAACCTTTCATAAGCTGGATCTAGCACCCGTACCACCCCGTAACAGCTCTCTCTAAAGTCTCAGGTGATGCCTTTATAGTTAAGACAATAGAATCTGGCCTTTTGGCAGCATCTGGCGCCCTTTCCGTCACTTTTTCTTGAAACACTGATAACTGCCTACTTTTTTCTCCTAATATGTGTCATAGCTTTAAGTGCCTATTTGTGTGATAATGTGATTAGGTCTGTCTCCTCTATCAGACAGTAAGAGAAGGGTCCTTGTCTATTTTGCCTATCTGTGTATTATTACACCTAGTGGATGCCACAGAGAAAGTTCAATAAGTATTGACGACACGAATAAATAAAAGGCTAACTTTAGGCCAGTTTTAGGAATATGGGAGTGGAGAAAAGAAAAATGGTTACTATCCTAAAATTTGAAGTCAGTGTTCCTTTGCTAGTTTAGTTGTACAAGTTTGATAACTCAGTAGAACCTGTCCAATAATAACTTTAAGATCATGTAATTCTATTAACTCTTACCTCAAGGCAAGAGGCAGGCACAATGATATCAGTAGCTCAATTATAATCAATGATAATAGTCAAAATATTTTAAAATGGTACAGCATTTCCTGATGAATCAGAACAGTTACTGACTATAAACACTTTGGCCCTCGTGCTAGTATCAGCTGAGTACCCGGTATGCATCCCCACAAAATTTGTATGTTGAAGCCCTAACCCACATTTTGACTATATTAGGAATGGGGCCTTTTAGGGGGTAATTAACATGGTCATAAGGGTGGGGCCCAAATCTGTTAGGATTGGTGGCTTCATAAGGAGAGGAAGAGAGATACCTTTCAATCTTTCTCCCTCTCCCCACCTTTGCTCAGAGGAAACCGTCTTCAAACCAGGAAGAGAGCCCTTACCAGAAACCAAACCCTGCAAAACCTTGATCTTGGACTTTCCACACTCTGGAACCACGAGAACATAAATTTCTGACATTTAAGCCACCCAGTCTATGGTGTTATGTTATGGCAGCCCTAGCAGACAAACATGCAGCTCTGATTAATAGGAACAATCTTGCTGCCAAGAATCTGGTACACTTGTTACACAGACATTGGCCTTGAGCTTATCTTTAAAAGCTTCTGTATAGCTTCTACAGCTTTTTGTAATACACCTTAAAACTTAAAGGTCCATTGATAGGAATACTCGTCTGGACACCCCATGCCAGTTCTCACAGTAGTAATAAATTACTTTTTGCAGTATTTGTATCCTAGAAAAACACATGTGGTTAACTTTATAAAGAAAAGTATCACTTATTACAGGAATTTACTATTTTCAGAAATGGTACAGTATGCCACTTACCATAATGAAGTTTTTAAAGGATAATTTTGTAAGATGTTCCAAAAGTGTTTTTTTTTTTTTTAATCTCTTGATAGAGCAAGTGTGGAAAATGAAGCTTTGTTAAAAGAGAGTTCAATGTGGTTATTTCATTGCTGGACCTTGTAGACACTTCCACATGCCAGTGTGTTGAATGAATTGATCAGTAATGTTCATTAGGCTTCTCAAGAGGTAGACACAAATGCAGAATTTTCCAAGGACATCTGACAAAAGGCTCCTTATTTCATTTAATACAAAGTAAAAACCTACGGAACCGGTACCTGCAGGACACATAGCTTCTCAGTAAATCCTATTTTAAAATGAAGAACTCTTGCAAAGAAAAGAATCACTGTATCAGTAGATTTCAGAGCAGGAAAAAGAAAAACAGAGTATTTTCTAATAGTTTGAAACAGAACAGAATTTCACACCTGGAATTCTGGGAGATGGGTGGGAAATATTGCTGCTAAATCATTAGGTCACATCCTGTAAACTGCATTAATGGCAGAAAGGTGCCACTGCCAATGGGATATCAAAAAATACAGTTATAGGAAACGATTAAGAAATCACAATGATCCTACGCTGCAAAGATGAGAAGTGTCAGAGGACGTGCCGTCCAGCCAGGCCCCACAGATGCTCATGTCTGCTGAAATCAATACATCTCCACTGCTGGAGGAAGGTGGCCCACTCTCCGTCTCACATCTTCCTCAGCCTGCACAAGCGCATCTCATTGGCACATGTAGATTGAATCCAGAGTCCTAGAGACACAGGAGTCTGTGAAAGGTAATACCCAGGCTACTACCTCGGAGATACAGACCTATGAATCATACACTCTGGATTTCTACTTCTCTTGTCAGTGAAACACATTGTAAACAGGTATTCTGAGATTTAAGTCCTGTTTCCAATCCCCTTTTTTCTAATTCCTTCAGGGAAAATAGAGAACAAATCTCTTTAACACTCTTTTACCTTCTTGAAGAATCATAAGCACATAGTAGGGGCTCCAGAAGTATGTGTTGTGGGAATAATTGAATAAAAGACATGTACATTTTTATGTAGTTGAGGAAAGAGGAAAATACAGTGACATGAAAAGAATGTTAATAAGTGAAATGCTTCTCATGTGGAATCCACAGGTAGTCCTCAGCAAGGGTCACATTTGCTTTATGAATTAACTTCATTTAATAATGACCTATTTCAGTTATCTTAAGCTTATCTACACAGTAAAATTGAATTAAGCTATATTTACTACAAGTTACTCATGAAAAGAGAAAAGCACATGTATTGAATATGAAGACATAAAAGATAAGATTGAAAGAGCAGCAATTATTATGAATCCCCTGGATTTTTCCCTTTCTTTCTTCTTTGCCACAGTGGTCAGAGATTCTCAAAGGACCTGACACACTTCTCTTCAGTGTAGACGGGGCTTACATTACAGTTGATGGAGTATCAGTGCTTCCTCCTGAAACATGGCTCGGATGTACAGGTTCTCATCTGTCTTTCTATGAGAAAGCCAGAGATTAAAGTTGGGGCTTGGCCTTGCCAGTCCAGGGGTGAAGACTCCACACTTCTACTGCATGGGACATGGGTTCAATCCCTGGTCAGAGAGCTAAGATCCCTCATGCCACGCAGTGCAACCAAATAAACAAAGTTGGGGCTTAAGGTACCTTGTAAATAGTATCAGTGCCAACGTGTGTGTGTGTGTGTGTGTGTGTGTGTGTGTGTGTGTGTGTGTGTGTATGTATTAGGGAGGAAGAGTTTCTCTCTCAATATACTATTTTATTGTAATATCCAGGCCAAAGAGGGGAGATTCTAAGTAGCTCAGATATTTTTTCTTACTTAGGTGGATATTCTAAGAAATCAGAATATTCTTCTGAGTGGATCCTATTAAGCAGCAGAAATGTACATTTTGATTTTTTATTTTTGAAGAAAAAATTAACACCTTACCTAAACTCTGGATGGTAGTATGGCGTTGGTTTCTCCCCTTCACCCCTCTCTCTTTCCCTGTCTCCCTCTCTGCAAGAAAAGTTAAGAACACAGTGAGATAATAGACACCAAACCTAATAATAAGATCAGACACCAGACGTCATATTTTCAGACACCAAATCTGATAATACACGCCAAATACTCAGTCACTCTGTCATTGTCTAGTTTCTCTTACAGGTGGGTTTGAAACGTGAGTAGTTCTATAAACACTACTGACATCAGCCTCATGGCCTGGGGTGATGCATTTCCTGTATGGTCTGCCCTCACCATCTCTGTCCCTTTGTTGTTGTCACCTTGGAGCCACACGTTCCACCAGATGCCCGACTCCACATCAGACCTGGTGAGAAAAAAACAAAACAAACACACACACTCACACACACACAATACTGGGGTATACCTCTAAGATACTAGCTCTCTTTTAGGAGCTAGTATTTGCAACCCTGGCAAATAGGAGTAGGGCATCTTTTGTACTAAAAGTCCCATAGGCTGAAATTCATTTTACCTTTTTCATTGCAAGCCCCTGGTGAGATCAACAGAAGTGGAATTTAAGAAACCTTCACTACAAAATAGATAACTAGTGGGAAGCAGCCACATAGCACAGGGAGATCAGCTGGGTGCTTTGTGACCACCTAGAGGGGTGGGATAGGGAGGGTGGGAAGGAGACGCAAGAAGGAGGGGATATGGGGATATAAGTATACATATAGCTGATTTACTTTGTTATAAAGCAGAAACCAACACATCATTGTAAAGCAATTATACAATAAAGATGTTTAAAAAAAAAAGAAGAAACCTTTACTACTATATCCTGGGAATTGTATGCACTACTCCACGTGTGTGTGCTTTCCTTTTCCCTGGAAAGAGGGTAGAGAACTTATATTGGAGCCTCCAAAAGGTCTAGAGTCCAAAGAAGGCCAAGGACTACCAGATGAAAAGTTGTCTTTAGTTGAGGGAATTTTGAGCTTCTGTGAAATCCTCAAATCATGGAAGTCGTTACCAAAAGGAAAGAAGTCTGCTTAAATCTGAGCAATCTTCTTTAGGCTGTTGCCCTTCAGGGACTCAGAAGCCTGGCATTTGGGCTCAGGTTTGCAAGAAGCAGGTGTGTGGCAGGTGATGGGAGCTCTTGTGATTAGGAAGAATAGTCTGGAGCCAAGAGGCTTGTTCAATCATGTAACACAAAGGGATTAAAAGAAAAGAGGCAAGCAAGCGCTGAGCAGTTAGTCTTTGTGGTTGGAAGTCTTTTGTCTTCCTCTAATCTCCTTACATGTGATTGCTGTGGTGGCGTAGGCTCTTATATTTAATAGACTCTCAAGTTGCTTTGGAGATGAAACGTTTTACACTTACATAAAACATATTTTATACCAGAACACAGATGCTACAGTCAGTACCCCCTCGCTCCAAGAGAGCATTTCACAAAGGGTCCCCAAAGATTTCGCGGCTGCATTTATCATATATAAAAGAAAGATTACAATAATACTAAACTCCAAGATTAACGTAACAGAAATAGAAGCACGGAAGATGGGGTTATTTATTACTTTCCCTCTTGGGGAGTATCAGACAAAAGTGTTTTTTAAAATGCACTTAACAATGACAAGGATAACTGTTCCAGGTATATAGATTTTCAGTAACTGCTCAAGTTGTCAATACATTGCACTCACTGTTCAGTAGGTGCACCTAAATTGTGTATTTTGTTAATGAAGAATTGTCAAGAAGTATTGGCTTCATTTAGAAAGCAATATTCTTCTCAGTAGCCTTGGTCTCATTTTAGGAAGTCCACAGGGGATACGTAATGTAAGAGTTCAGAGCACAAAGTGTCGTATCATTATTCCCCAAATCTTTGCAAGTATCCCCCAAAGCAGAAAAGATTAAATTATAAGGTTTTGATTTCTCTACTGTTTCAAAGCACAAACCTGTAAAAGGGGAACATTGACACTCTTTTTCAAGGGCATAAAACCACCTTTAACTCACATGAAATGCTTTGAGTTGGTATGATTTGCTCCTCAGATCTCAAAGCACTTTGTCATGTTTCATTGAACTTGACACTTCCCTTTGCGCAAGAGAGGTTAACCAAAAAAAAAAAAAAAAATCTTGCACTGTTGGCTTTCTCAAGCCACTCCAGGATTAAAAAGAGACACAGCATGTCTTTGTAGCCTTACAATTCTTAACAGGGAGATTTTCTATGCATTCCATTTATGGGGATGAGTAGAAGTCGTGTGTGTATACACAGACAAAGATGGGAACTGTGCCTTCTCCAAATCTACCCATTTCAAGATGGTGTCTGGAATCTATGATTCAAAAAACGATCGAAGACTATCCTGCTAAAAGTTGCCTTATTTTGGAGAATTGTGAGCTTCTGTGGTGTCGTGAAAACATGTAGGCAGTTAGAAAAAGTCTTGGTAGTACTTCACCCAGATGCTCTCTGAAATGGTAAATGGGGATAATAAAAAGTTATTGCTTCATCCATGTATTTTGAAGGTTGAGTAAGATGAAACTTATAAAGAGCTTAAAATAGGGCAGAAAGTAAACTCAGTAAACATTAACAAGCAATGTGAATAGTAATGGGAGTTGTAAAATACCTTCGTTGCTCCCTGTAACCAGTTTGCACGTTACCACATCTATAGAGTTTAATGTATAAAATCTGACAGTAGTTATTTTCTATAGAGCTTAATTTATAAAATCTGAAAGTTACTATTTTCTCCCTTCCTTTTTCTCCCTCCTCCCCTCCCTTCTTCCCTTCCTTTCTTCTTTCTTTCCTTGCTTTGCTGTCTATTTCATTCAATCAGTAATTCTTAGTGAACACCTATTTGTAAACACTGTGGATAAATTGAAGACCAAGCTAAACACAATCAGTGAAACATGGAATTAATATTTTAGAGCATAGAGGCAGATATTAAAGCCAAAATTTCACAAATGCTTAGTGCCAATTGTGGCATGTATTATACCAGAGATAGCATGGGAGACATTAATGGATTGTAACCTGGGCATATATACAAAATAGGGGCAGACTCACAGTGTATGAAGCACTAATTGAATTGTTTTCTAAATTCTTTGCTAATGGATAGACATACAGTAGTAGATAAAAGCATACAAATCGTTTCCCTCATGAAGCTCTCATTTTCGTTTTCGAGTTGTGTGCTAAGAAACTAAGCATCTTAGAGATGTGAGACTCTGAATGCCCACTGGACCAGTTAGGGAGAGGGCACGCACTGAAGCTGCACAACTCCGCACCCACTTCAGTCAGATATGGGCAGCCCTCCCTCTGCATGACACCATATTAACACAAATGTGTGACTGTGTGTACATAGGAACTCAGTCCTTGCTTTAACAGGCTTCTAATACGCATTAATGTCAGTTAACTTGGTACCATGTAAACTTGGATGTCCTCTCATGTATGTTTGACAAAGGTCGTACAGCTGAAATGAAATAATTGTCAACTCTTAGTTAAAAGTTCTAGTCTGGAACATGGTTTTCCAGTTCAAGAGTCCTTATAAGATTATATAGCTCCAAAGAACTGTCCTACTGCACTGGGCTAAATATCTCATTTTCTTGACTTTCTGTTAAGAATCAGCTCCGTTACTCTCGCTACCCTGATCATCTCTTTGTATACATACTAGTTGGACAACGTTCCTCTTAAAGCTTGGAACTCAAGACTGAATATCAAGTATACTTTGCAATGGAATATTTATCTGTAACACTCTGCAGACTGTATGTTCTATCAAAGTAGGTACATGTCTACGCAATTCCCTCTTGTAACCTCAGTACCCTAGCAGAGTAACTGATATCTAATTGGCACTTAATGGTCGTTTCATTAATAAATACTCTAGGTGTTGTATGATCCTCCATAATATGGATACGTACTTTAGTAACTATAACATGATCACACGACCTTTGCTGGTAGCCACGTCACACAGTTGGCTAATTTTGTGTTTCTTATCGATTGAGCAGATTGGCTACTTTTCATTTGTGAAGGTCCTGAGAGAGCAGCCATGAGGGAGGTAAATTTTGTTGGGGAGGGATTGTGAACACAAAAGAGCAAAAGTCAGATCTGAGTGGAATCCTAAAGTGGAAAGGAAGTTGTTAAGAACATTATGATCTGTCTCCCCTAAGTGCTTTGTGCTCAGAGACTGAAAAGAACAAGGAAATCAAACTTCACATCATCCTGGAAATGCCAAGGCATAATGCAGAAATTTTATGGGTTTATATTTTAAAGGTTCTGCCTTATAGTATTGATTTGAATGATTTGAAATTTCATACAAAACTTCATTACCTCTTAACTTGGTGAAAGTCACCGCAGAAAGAAGTGTTACAGAAATGGGCTATTCCATAGTGCCTTTCATATTCATGTCAGATTGTCAATGCAGACAACTGGGACTTCAAAATGATGTGGGGAAAGTACACTTGAATGTCATATTTGGGCAAAGCAACTTGGCACTTACGTGACCAAGCTTAAAATACTCACACTGAAATTAGAAATTATACTTCTGGAAATCT
The DNA here is from genome assembly GCF_011762595.2 of Tursiops truncatus. NCBI lineage: Eukaryota > Metazoa > Chordata > Mammalia > Artiodactyla > Delphinidae > Tursiops > Tursiops truncatus. The sequence goes on along the minus strand of NC_047043.1, from coordinate 87,679,102 downwards.
AAGGAAATAATGAGGAGACAGTCAAAGATGTATGTACAAAATACTTCATCGTGGCACTTTTTTATAACAGAGAAAAAAAGGGACAATGTTCTTTAACATGGAACTGCTAAGACCAAATTATGGTTAAACCTATATGATAAAAAACAAAACAAGTATACTTCCAGAAAGATGCAGAACAATATGTATAGTAAGTTATCTTTAAACTGAAAGAAAAAGATGGAAAGGTAAAGCAAAAACTAATAATAATTGTTACCTGTAAGAGGAAGGAGGAAAGGAATAAAGTAGAAGAAAGAGCCTAGGTTACTTTCGTTTTGAATTTGGAAGCAGGTAAATGTGTTATGTAACATGTAATATGGAAAAAAGAAAGCCTGACACTCCGAAGGAAAATAAAACAAAAGAACTTGTATGTGAAGTTAGTGGCTTAATGATGTTAAAGAAGAAAATTTGCATTCTAATAATTTGTATAAGTTTTGTGGAATATATCTCAATAACAAAAAGATGGCAAAAACATCTTTTTTTTCTTTCATTTTCTTTAAATTGAAGTATAGTTGATTTACAATATTATATTAGTTTCAGGTGTACAGCTTGGTGATTCAGTATTTTTACCGATTAAACTCCATTAAGTTATTACAAATATGGTTATAATTCCCTGTGTTATACAATACATCCTTGTTGCTTATCTATTTTTTATGTAGTAGTTTGTATCTCTCAATCCCACACCCTTAATTTGTCCCTCCCCCTGGCAAAAAAAAAATCTTAAAATGTTATCTGTAATCATATTTAAATAATACTAATATTATTATTTTTAATTCATTACCCACATATTTTGGAATAAATCAAAAAAGTATTTTTATATCATGAGGAAACATGACTTTAATTGTTAAAATAAATATAAAGTCAGAGAAGTTAAGCAAAAGCCCTTGCATCCAATATTTGATTTGAAATTATCAAAATGAACTCATACTGTATTTTAACATGATATTTTCTATATCTCGCCACTAAAATGTCCAGAAACAATGACTGTCCCCATATTAGTGAATAGCCCCAGCACACAGATTGTGGTCTCTAAGTGGCTTTCCTAATAAAAGAAATCAGGACACCTTGGAGAGATGTTCAGTTCCAGGTTTGGGGCAGAAAGAGTATAAGATGAAACTGAAATATATGCTTGAACCCCCAAACAGGGAAGTCACATAACTGTCCTTATAGTGGAAGGTAATTATAATCACTTTTAAGGGCACAACCCTACCTAAGAAAAGATGAGAACTGTGAACATTGAAAATAGCGATAATGGCAATGAATTGACATGTACCAAAATATAAAAAATGAAGATGCATAATGATAGCAAAAAAATGGTAAAAAGAGAATCATGTACTTTTCTTACCGTTTCTATTCACACCATCTCAGCGTAGCCAAAGAGTTTCTTTATATAGAAGTATTTCAGGTAATAAATGTGGAAAGAATGATAAAATTAGATTATTACAATTATGTAACCACTAATGAAAAAAAAGATAATAGTTGCTAAAACCAAAACCCAGAAGTGAATGGCTGGTAGGAGCTTTATAATGGATAGATCAGGTTGTCAGTATCTTTAAATCTTAGTATCAGGCACACACACATACACTCATATACACACCCACCCAGAAAGCAGAAAACGATGTGCATATAGATGTGATGCAATAGGAATTATTCAGCATCACCTACAGCTATGAATTATCCATATCATATTATCGAACCTGAATCTGATCAAGCTTCAAGACTCACCAGTTTGCAGGACATACACAGGTAGAGCAGCGTGTTGAAAACACCACAGAGAAACTATCAGCCAAGTTCAGGGTGTGAGAAATTCTTCAGGACGAATAACTGATTTCTTCCACAAATTAATGGCATGAAAACTAAATAAGAGAAGGAAAGGGACCGATAGATTAAGAGACTCAACAGATGTCGCAACCAAATGGTGTATGTTGGATACTTTTTTAATCCCAGTTTAGGCATACAAAATAGTAAAAACACATTTTAAAACCAGTTGTGAAAGATTGAACATTGACTTGGTGTTGTTGAGCACATTTTCAAATGCATTGCAGGTGATAATGGTATTTTAATTGTGTTACAAAATAAAATCATTATCTTTTAGAAGTACAAACTGAACTGTTTATGGATAAAAATTATATGACGTGTTACATTTGATTTAAAGTATGCTAGTGGAATGATCGAATAATGGGTGGTGGTGTAGGTGAATCAAGACTGGCCATATGTTGATAACTGTCTAAGCTAGGTGAAGGGTATAAGATGTTTTAATATAATATTCTCTCTTATTTTATCTATGTCTGAAATTTTACATAATAAAAAGTTAAAATTAATATTTTTAGATAATTAACAACAGTTAGCTCTGGGTTATAGGATGTATGAATCTTTTACTTTCCTTGATTTATTTTATTGTATAACTTTTTTTTAGCAAGGGCGTATGACTTTCATGAGCATTAAAAAAAAGGTACATAGATTTTAAGTGAACTCAAGACCAAATCTAAGCTGATATAACCAGGTTCAAATTCCCTAACGCTTGTAGAGAATCACTATATTGTTTTCCAAGGGCTGCTGTAACAAAGTACCACAAATCAGTGGCTTAAAACAATGGAAATTTAATCTCTCACAGTTCTGGAGGCTAGAAGTCCAAAATCAAGGTGTCAAGAGGGCCATGTTCCTTCTGAAAACTGTATGGGGGAATTCTGTCTTGCCTCTTCTAGCTTCTGGTAGTGGCCATCAGTCCTTGGCTTATAGCTATTATCTCTCAAGTCTCTGCTTCTGTCGTCACATGGTATTCTCCTTGTGTTTGTGTCTTTTCCCCGTATAAGGATGTCAGTCATATTGGATTAAGGGCCCATCCAACTCCAATATGACATTATCTTATGACTAACTATAATTATTTAACCAATTATATCTACAATGACCTTATTTCCAAATAAGGTCACATTCTGAGGTTCTGGGATTAAAAGTTCAGCATGACTTTTGGGGCCACACTCTTCAACCCATAACAGTCACAAGTGTCATCTATGACTCTTGAAATAGCTGTGATATACTAGGCAGAAACCCTACATAAATTTGGCCCAAATTCAAATCTCAAATAAGCCCTTTATTCTGTGACCTTAGATTTAATTTTTTTTTTTTTTTTTGCGGTACGTGGGCCTCTCACTGTTGTGGCCTCTCCCGTTGCAGAGCACAGGCTCCAGACGCGCAGGCCCAGCGGCCATGGCTCACAGGCCCAGCCGCTCCATGGCATGTGGGATCCTCCCGGACCGGGGCACGAACCCGTGTCCCCGGCATCGGCAGGCGGACTCTCAACCACTGCGCCACCGGGGAAGCCCCAGATTTAATTTTTTGAATCATACTTTGCTTGGCTGATCATACTAACAGTGATAATAATAATAATTTGTCTTAGGTCAGTTTCTCTACCAGACACCCTAAGGTAGAATTTGTGTGCTAAACCCTGGGGTGGGGGTGAGGGGTAAAATCCTGCAGCAGCAAGAGTGAGGGGGAAAAGGCAAAGAGGCAGGAAAACACTGGAAGCAAATATGGTGGGCCCTCCATACCAGTGGTTCAGCATGTGCAGATACAACCAGTCTTGGATCCAAGGTTGGTTGAATCCCAGGATGCGGTAACCACAGATGGAGAGGGTCAACTGTACCGTGCCATTTTATGTAAGGGAATCGAGCGTCCCCAACTGTGGCATCCTTGGGAGCCCTGGAACTGATCTGCTGTGGCTGCTGAGGGATGACTGTACATGCTGGGACACTATTACCGAGTTGGTCACAGCCTCACAAGAAGACAGTGTCAGCTGCTCAGTCATTAGGGCATTTCCAGACAGGCTGTGTGGAGCCTCCAGAGCTTAGCATCCTTCAGTGGCGTAAAGAAAAGAAATATGTATTTGCCAGCTCCTTCCTATCTCCTGTTTCTCATTGTTCCTACTTAACCCCATGAATCCTTAACTCTCCAGCTCTCCCCATACACCACTCTTGGTCTTGTTACCCAGTCTGCCTAGGCAGTCCAGGGAAGCCAGACCCCATGCCAAACAGGGAAGGGCTTCCTCTGAATGCGGAAGTGGGAAGAGTAGGCAGACCCTCTGGTGGGTAGGGTTGGGATGCATTAATGGCAGGTAAAATGGAAGCTGTGTCCAAACCCAGCCCTTACCCTGGAAATTGTTTATGGAGATGAGGCATATGAGGCTATATCCTGAGATTTTCAGTGAAAAGCAGCTGAGGCCCAGGGGCAGATAGACTGAGAAAATCTAGCGTGACACATAAATTGGGTCCAAAAACCACTCACCAACTTACAGATCATTTGTGATGAGTACATGGGAAAATACGTAAAACAATCCCCTGCTGCTTGGTACCACCTGCCTTAAGTCAGCCACTCCGTAAATGGTTCCTGCTTATTTCTGTTTATTTGGAAGAGACATATTTCAGCATCCAAAGAGCTTATCATAAAAATGATCTTTAATTTCTTTAAGAGGACCACATGAATTTGAGAAGAAGGGGTCAAACTGTATTTAATTGAGAAGATTTTAGTTGAAAGCCATGGTGATGTAAACTCAGCCTCTGAACTACTTGTAATGGAAAGGCAACTAACCGCACAAAATAATATGAGCTTGAAAAAAACGGATGTCTTAGAATTATATGTGAGTTTTTGAACTATCGTAAATAAGAGTTCAGACTGTGGCCTGATGCACTTTTATTTTACTACATTATTTTATTTTTATTTTTTGCAATGAAACAACACTCCTCCTTTTTATTTATCTTCCCTTATTCATTCCTCTTCCCACTCCTCCATCCTCCTTAATACTTCTTGTAGTTAAAAGTCTGGGCTACAGGGAAAAAAGAGATTTAAAAATTCAGAGACCAGCTTTGTAACTCAAAAGCTACATGCAAATTGTTTAATTTCTTAAACTTTAGTTTCCTCAGTTGTAACTAACAAGTCGCAAGGATTAAATAAAATCCCATACACCAAATGCTTAGCACATGCTGTCCTTGGCATTGTCCTGTTTTCATCCCCACTGTCTTCCTCCTCTCTAGATCTGAACAGGACCGCTGCCTAACTTCCCCACCCTCCTTTATTCCCCAGACCCTGCCTGCCAGCCTCTCTTCACTCTCTCCTTCTACCGTAGCTGGAGGAATCCTGGTCAGAGGGAACTCTTTTCAGTGCCTTCTCACTAACAAAAGCTAAACATGAAATTCCCAAGTTTGTCCCACCTGTCTGTCCAGCTTCGTTCCTCACTATCCCCATAGTAACCACGTGCACACCATTTCCCATGTGCCCTATGTGCTGTGACCTAGACATTCATCCCTGCAGTGTTCTTCCTCTTCTGGCACATAGCTAATGTCTGCTTGTCATTCAGGCATCAGTTGAAGTTTTTCTTCAAACTAAAAAGCTTCTGTACAGCAAAGGAAACCATCAACAAAATGAAAAGGCCACCTGTGGAATGGGAGAAAACATTTGCCGTCCATGTATTGTATAAGGGGTTAATATCCAAAATATACAAGAGATTCAGACAACTCAATAGCCAAAAATACATAACCCACTTAAAAAATGGTCAAAGGATCTGAATAGATATTGTTCCAAGGAAGACATACACCTGGCACCTGAAAAGATGCCCAACATCAGTAATTACCAGTGAAATGCAAATCAAAACCACAGTAAGATATTACTTTACACCTGTTAGTATGTCTTTTATGAAAAAGACAAGAGAAAAAATACTGGAAGGGATGTAGAGGAAAGTGAACCCTTGTACACCATTGGTGGGAATGAAAATAGGTACAGCCATTATGGAAAACAGTATGGAGGTTCCTCAAGAAATAAAAAATAGACTACTATATGATCCAGCAATCCCTATTCTGAGCATATACCCAAAGGAAATGAGATCATTATCACGAACAGATAGCTGTATTGTCATGTTCATTGCAGCCGTATTCAGTATAGCCAAGATAAGGAGACAACCTAAGTGTCCATCGATGGACAGATGAAGAAAATACGGCATATCTACACATAGGAAAATATTTAGCCTTAAACAAAAAGGAAATCCTGCCATTTGTAATAACATGGACGAATCTGGAAGGCATTATGCTAAGTGAAATAAGCCAGAAAAAGACAAATACTACATGGTATTGCTTACATGTGTAATCTTACAAAATGAAGTCAGTCTCATAGAAACAGGGGGAAATGTTGGTTGCCAGGGTCTGGGGTTTTGGGGAAATGCTGAGAGATTGGTAAAAGGGTACAAACATTTAATTATAAGATGAATAGCTTCCGAGGATCTAATGAATAGGATGGTGACTATAGTTGATAATACTGTATTATATATATTTCTATGTATCTGGACATGATGTACTGGATTTAAAAAAACGGGTATAAATAGGCCTTAAGAATGTGGTGGTGGAGTGTGGGTGGAAGGGAAGCTTTTCATAGTTCTAAAATTTGGTTTCTGTCTTTTAATGAGCCTATGCCTCTGGAATGTGAACTTCACAAGAGTTTCTCAGGGTGTTTTTGTTGTTTTGTTGCTGTTGTTTTCCCCCTTCTTAGACTGGACAGAATGGCTTAAGTGGGCGGGAGTTGGGTGTTTCCCTTCCCTCGGATCAGCTAGGTGCTGATAATACTTGATTAGGCTAGCCTCCGATGACTAGTTTCCCTGAAGTCAGGCCTGGTTTAAAAGAACAGAGTTCTCTGATGTATTTCAAAATGGTTCCCTTTCCCCTCCCCCTGCTAGGAGCAAAATAAGAATTTTCTCTGGTATTGACTTTAGGAACCTGGTCAAGGCTCAGGAGGTATAATCTCACAGGATTGTGCCCCCCTCCCCCGCCCCCATGGCTGGGTCCCCCTGCAGTTTTTAGCCCTGAGTTGCCCACATTGAGTCGCCAGCGTCTGGGCAATCCCAGTTCAGCTTTTCCTACTACAGCGCCCGTTCCCGCCTCAGTTTCTGCCAGTGAATTTCTGCTCCAGAAAACCACGACTCCCTGTATCTCCCTGTCTCTCTCTCCAATCTTTAGGGCAGTGAAACACAAAACCTTGTGTTTTCCTCTCTTGTGGATCCAAGAAGAGTTGTTGATTTTTCAGTCTGTTCATCTTTTTACTTGTTAAGGCAGAGTGGCGACTTCCGGGTTTCTTACACGTGCAACAGGGAATTGGGAACCCACAGTTAGATGATGCTCTGCATTCTTTCCCCAAAACTGAGCTCTCACAAGACAGAGGTTGACTGTGAAAGAATTCCCCCTTCCTGAAGTCTGTTTCTGAGGCATTTATCCAGGGTTTCCAATGTATGTCGCCTAAATCTTATATGTAGAAGAGTCATCCAGGTATTTTCCAGCCTTTTCTTGAAGTGTCGATTTTGAACGACAGTCTTAAACTGCATTTTTAAGAATGTTTCTCCTCTCCTTGAATATTGCCTAGCAATGACAACTGCCTTCAGGCATGTTTTTGTTTGTTTGCTTGTTTTATGGTAGGTGCTATTTTATTGTAACCATGTGTAGCCACAGTACCTGGCGGGGTCTCCAAAGACCTTTAAGCAGGATGATCTTGGGACCCTGTGCCCCTTGTACTGCTACCCTTGCTGTGTTCTGGGTTTTTTTGTTTTGTTTTTTTATTGGGGTATAGTTGTTTTACAATGTTGTGTTAGTTTCTACTATACAGCGAAGTGCAGCTCCCTGTGCTATACAGCAGCTTTTTATTAGTTATCTATTTTATACATGTTACTGTATACATGTCAGTCCCAGTCTCCCAATTCATCCCCCCCAAGGCGTGTTGTATCTTTGTTTGTTTGTATATTGGTGAAAACATGTGAATGCGTAATGCCCCTTTGAGGGTGCCACATTTCTTCTGTTTCAATACTGCCTTAGAAAAGAATTAAGGATTTGAGGGCTTTAACCCGCACTAAGTGTGCCTGTCAAGAACGTCACCACCACCTCACACCTTAACCCAGCCTTCAGTCAAGTGCTTCTATAATTACACTGTAAGTAGCTAATTAAGAAGGTGTTTAATGTGCTGTAGTTGAGAGTGCTTTCTATTCAGGAAATTAGTTCTACTGCTTATTAGGAGTTGCAAATAAGCAATTCAATAACCTGAATCCACTCCAAACAAAATACTAACCGGGTATCTTCATGGAGGCATAACTCCAGCTAGAATAAATGTGCATGGAAATTACTTTCTCCCCCTCCCACTTCTTCACGTTATTGTTATCCAATTCCACAAGGCAGAGATAAGAAGCACAACACCTGCATTTCTCAGATTACCAATCTCTTTATCCTGTGTTGGTAGAATGACACTCATTTTTTCGCTGGTAGCATTGCTGCCACCATCACAGCTGGATCTTGATTTCTTTTTCAAATAAATGAAATTAAAGGTGCACAGCATGGCATAGTTCAGCTGTATATCTCCAAGTTGCACACAAATTGAAGCTGCTTGTAACTTTAATTTTTAAATTTCTTTGCCAGCATGCAATGATAAAAGTAAAGAGAGGCAGACAACGTGGTCCGTTTACCTGCCTGCCTTCCTTCTAAATAGGTAGCAGTTGGTTGTGAATGTGTTACTACTATAGGGCAATTTTATGGCAAAGAATTTTTTTTTTTTCTTAAAAGGTAATGGAAATATCTGGAGAAAAAGACAGATTTTGTTTTCCTTTAAAAATTTCTCAGGCATCGGCAAGGTCAGAGCTGTTGATAAATGAAGTTGGGGTAATTTACTGAAACTTTTGTGGTGAGTAGATTGGGAAACTGGAAGAAACTATATACCTTATTGCAAGGTATATAAGGCATTTTGTATTCTGCAATCATAGCATTCACTTTTTTTAATTGAAGTACAGTTTATATACAATGTTGTATTAATTTCTGCTGTATGGTCTAGTGATTCAGTTATATATTTATGTATATATATATATGCATCATTCTTTTTTATATTCTTTTCCATTATGGTTTATCACAGGATATTGAATATAGTTCCCTGTGCTATACAGTAGGACCTTGTTGTTTATCCATTCTAAATATAGTAGTTTGCATCTGCTAACCCCAGATTCCCACTCCATCCCTCCCCCTGCCCATAGCATTCATTTCCATAAGATAACTATATTTTGGAAAACGCCAGCAACCTAATTGTATGAAATTTTGTGAAACACGTTGGTGTTTCCAAACTTGGTTATCTGAATTTTGTGATCCAAACTTGGTTATCTGAATTTTTCTCCCAGGATTTGGAGCTTTAAATGCAGTCATATAAGATTAAAAAAAGGGGGGTGGGGAGTGGCTGGAGCTGACTCATTCTTGCATTGAAGAGACTTTGCATTATGGATTGAATTATTTTCCACTCAAAAGTGTATTAAAGCCGTAACATCCCTGGTAGCTGTGAAATAGAGTCCTTGTAGGTGCCATGAAGATAAGGTCAGACAAAGACACAGAGGTAGGATAGCCACGTGAAGACAGAAATAGAAGTCGCTGTTATGCTTCCACAAACCAAGGAATGCCTGTGGCTACCATTAGCTCGAAGAGGCAAGAAAGGACCTTGCCCTAGTGGATTTGGAGGGATAGAGCCCTACTTCTGCTTTCCTTTGGACTTCTAGACTAAAGGACTGTGAGATGCAGAACTTCCCTGCCCAGGGATCTAACCCATGCCCCCTACATGGGAAGCACAGAGTCTTAACCACTGGACCACCAGGGAAGTCCAAAATTTCTCTTGTTTTAAGCAACCCAATTTGTGATCATTTGTTCCATCAGCCCTAGGAAACTAGTAGACCTTTCTTTTGCTTTTTCAGCTTTGATCTACTAAGGTGCCCCATTTCTGGTTCCTTCCCAAGCCAAACTCATCAGTTTCTCCTTTGTTGTTTAAGTTACCCCATAATCTTTCCAGTAAATTCCCTTTAAACTTAGGTTAGCCTAAATGGAGTTCTGCTGCTTGCATCAAAATGTCCTAGCTAATAAACATTTCTTGCTGCCATCCTAGGTGTCTTTTGGTATTGGTAGGTAGTCAGACATAGTTTATTAAGAAAAATGAACCAAACTTGAAGTCACGCAGAGGTAGGGCAGCATGTACTCTTACAGACATATTAAGATAGAACATTGTTTAACAGGCCAACCCAAAGATTTTTAAATTATCTATATTTAAGGAATGTACCACTGATTGACTTAATGCTTACTATAAGAGTCCGTACTCTGTGAAATAGCCGTGAACTTCTAGACTTTGTCTGGTAGAGATGCAAATCATTATTTTCTGATAGATAATATAACTAAAACGTTTGGGTTTCACTGCCCTGTAGAACATTAATGAGTTTTATGTCTAATCTAGCCATGTTATGCCCACATTCTTTTTTCCAATTCCTATATACCCTTTGTTCTAACAATTATGCTTTGAATCAACTTTGCCTTCCTGCTGATTACTGCGTTAATGAGGGGAATCAGTCTTGATACATTTGTATGAAAACATATTTTCAAATTTTTGGTAATTATACTTTGCTGCATGCACATACAAAATTATTTGAGAATGCTGACAGTTCCAGATTAGCTGAATGACCTTGTGTAAACATATCTACAAGGCAGAAGTTAGAATGTTGATATTAAATGGAAAATTTGAAATGATTTCATTGTACTTAGAGAAAAGAATGATTTTCCTGTATATATAAAATTCTAGAAAGCTGATTCACTCAGATACATTGACTGAGAGAGTACTAAGTGTCTCTTAAAGCTAAGACAAATTTTCACTGAAGATACGGTCATTAAGAGTTATGTTAAATATCTTCAAGTCCACGTTATTTCACCCAGTTCTTTGGGTGTAACTAAATCTGCACACAGAAGCATAAAAATATTAAATAAACTGAAACCACCCAAAGCAGCTGAAAACCAGCTGAAAGTTACTTGAAACTGATGAGAAAATGAGGTAATTTCCATAGCAATATCCAACTTTAGTTTTCACTGCAATATTGAAAAATGTAAAAATAAAAACAACAAAGAATGAGTGTAACCAAATCCCATAGTATTTGTAATGTAGGACCAATATGACATTTTGAAAAGGACCAGACATCTCCCTAATGGCAGGTGTGTGTGTGTGTGTGTGCGCGTGCGTGCACGCGTGTGCACGCATGTCTGTCACAGCAGTAAAATTTGGGACAGCATAAAGGGTAGAGAAGGAAATAAGGATACCACCATTTTCTGAGTGTTATTATATGCCCTGCTCTAGGAGAAGTCTTTTTAAAAAGCGAAGTTTTCAGTTCTTGCCATATGAGAGCATATATTGTTATCAGTGCCATCAGTAAATGAAAGTCAAAGTGATTATCTTTCCCATGCAACAGCTCATGCAGAAACAGGATTCAAGTTCATGTCTAACTCCGGAGCTCCTGTTTTAGATTTTCTGTTAAAGATCATTGCATTACTTCAATGAAAACAGTTGTTGACGCATTTAATGTGAATAAACCTGAGATGCGATTATTTGAAAAATGACATTATTTTATGTCCCTTTGAGAAAGAATAAAATGTTAGAGCTTAAACTGATACCGTGCTTTGTTATCAATTAGTATGTTATTTTACAGTTATTGAAAAAACTTTTTACTTAGTAATAGATACTTTTATCATATATCACAAAAAGGAAATATAAGAAAAATAAATTTGTGGTATTCCTATATTTTTTCCGATTCAGTGTCCAATTTTTCCAGATAACATTTAGACTCATAGTTATATATGTTTTTTCCACATACAGCTACTAATTAACATCTACAAGTGTTTCAAAACTAATGGTAAGAAAGCCTTTCTTTAACATATGGTTGATTGCTATCCCTGAGGGTTTCTTCAAAGCCAGTGATATATTTTATTTTAATTTGACGCTGGTAAATATACAAAAATGTGTATTTGCCAGTGTGTGTGTATATGTGTGTGAGTGTACAGTCATATGATTAAACATGTGAATTTTGGGCATATGTATATATTCTATAACATTTCTAGGTTGTGAACACCTAGTGGGGTACACTTGGATATTATTCATCTTGACAGTCTCCTCAACATGCATTACGTTGTCTTTCACAAAATAAGAACTCAGAAAATATTTATCAACCTGAGGACTTCCGTGGTGGTCCAGTGGTTGAGACTCTGAGCTTCCACTGCAGCGGGCCCTGTTCGGGAAAGATCCCACATCCCACGGCGTGGTGAGGCAAAAAAAATAAAATATTTATAAACATGAAGTGGGTCTAAAATATTCTACACTGATTTTTCAAACTTTCAAATTATTTGGCTTCATATGTAATAAAGAAATCCATTAAGTAGAGGGAGTTTTCTAGACATACTGAAAATATATCCCTAAATGTTTGTCATTTATTAGCAATAGAAAATCAGTAAAGATAGTAAATTCCAAAATATATCAATGAAGGCAAATTTTTCCTTAGAAAAGATAATTTGAAATTATAGTATTGCATGGAGTTCTCCAGTGTTATTTGTTGATTTCTGCCTAATTAAATGCAGATTATAAAGCAAACATCTGCTAGGCTCATTCCCACCGATCAGTTGGGTAACTAAAGGTAACAAAATTGGTGTGTTTGGTTTTCTATCTAACACAGGATTTCTTTTATTACCAGCATTTTAAAATAGGATTTTTATCACCATTTTATGTGACTTGTAATTTATACATTAAAAATAAAAATTTCAAAAATAATGATCACTTTGCATATTATTCAATAGGAATGTAGGGTATGAAATCTTGCTTTGATTGAATACTAAGTTAGACTCCAGACTTCTAAGTGCCCCGACTACCACCCGGTCTTCCCAAATACTCATTTGTAATTTTGAATTAAATTTGAAATAATTTATTTAAACATGTCATACAAATACGTTGGTATGTTCTAGAACAAACTGTTCCTACTAGTAATACATCAGTGTATCAAAACAATTGTTTCTCTAAGCTACTGGTTTATAACTAGGAAACCAGACTTTGCCTTTTAGCTGATGTGCCCACTGCCTTACTCCCTCCAGTTCTGGGAATTTTGCAATTATTCTTCTAACCTGAATGCTACACACAGACATAAACACACACACACACACACACACACACACACACACACACAGTTTTTGAAATAAATAGTATAACATAAAAATTCAATGGCCTGAATACCGTAACATGGTGGCTAACAGTACAGATTTTGGAGTAAATTGCTGGGTTCAAATCCTGTCTCAACCACTACTAGCTTAGGGCCCCTGGGAAAGTGACTTAGGCTCTCTGTTCCTCATTTCTTCATCTGTAAAATGGGCTAATAGTACCGAATACATAGGAGTGCTTTGAGGAAAAACTAATATTTGAAATGCATTGAGAATTCTACCTGCCACATATTAAATCATATAAGTGTTTGCTAAATTTTAAACAATGAAAATATATTTCTATTAGTACTCACATCACACACTGAAGGATTCTGTAAATGTTTTTTTTTTTTTAAGTGACAAAGCTGGTATTTTTATTTTGTTTTATTTTTTAATTAAAAACTTTTTTTAACATCTTTATTAGAGTATAATTGCTTTACAACGGTGTGTTAGTTTCTACTGTATAACAAAGTGAATCAGCTATACCTATACATATATACCCATATCTCCTCCCTCTTGCATCTCCCTCCCACCCTCCGTATCCCACCCCTCTAGGTGGTCACAAAGCACCGAGCTGATCTCCCTGTGCCATGCAGCTGCTTCCCACTAGCTATCCATTTTACATTTGGTAGTGTATATATATTAATGCCACTGTCTCACTTCGTCCCAGCTTACCCTTCCCCCTCCCCGTGTCCTCAAGTCCATTCTCTACATCTGCGTCTTTATTCCTGTCCTGCCCCTAGGTTCTTCAGAACCCTTTTTTTTTTTTTTTTTAGGTTCCATATCTATGTGTTAGCATATGGTATTTGTTTTTCTCTTTCTGACTTACTTCACTCTGTATGAGTCTCTAGGTCCATCCACCTCACTACAAATAATTCAATTTCATTTCTTTTTATGGCTGAGTAATATTCCATTGTATATTTGTGCCACATCTTCTTTATCCATTCATCTGTTGATGGACACTTAGGTTACTTCCATGTCCTGGCTATTGTAAATAGAGCTGCAATGAACATTGTGGTACATGACTCTTTTTGAATTATGGTTTTCTCATGGTATATGCCCAGTAGTGGGATTGCTGGGTCTTATGGTAGTTCTATTTTAGTTTCTTAAGGAACCTCCATACTGTTCTCCATAGTGACTGTATCAATATTTTTTTAAATGCATTTATTTATTTTTGGCTGTGTTGGGTCTTCGTTTCTGTGTGAGGGCTTTCTCTAGTTGCGGCAAGCGGGGGCCACTCTTCATTGCGGTGCGTGGGCCTCTCACTATTGTGGCCTCTCTTGTTGCGGAGCACGGGCTCCAGACGTGCAGGCTCAGCAGTTGTGGCTCACGGGCCCAGTTGCTCCACAGCATGTGGGATCCTCCCAGACCAGGGCTCGAATCCACATCCCCTGCATTGGCAGGCAGACTCTCAACCACTGCGCCACCAGGGAAGCCCGTGGCTGTATCAATTTACATTCCCACTGACAGTGCAAGAAGGTTCCCTTTTCTCCACACCCTCTCCAGCATTTATTGTTTCTAGATTTTTTGATGATGGCCATTCTGACTGCTGTGAGGTGATACCTCATGGTAGTTTTGATTTGCATTTCTCTAATGATTAGTGATGTTGAGCATCCTTTCATGTGTTTGTTGGCAATCTGTATATCTTCTTTGGAGAAATGTCTATTTAGGTCTTCTGCACATTTTTGGATTTGTTTGTTTTTTTGATATTGAGCTGCGTGAGTTGCTTGTATATTTTGGAGATTAATCCTTTGTCAGTTGCTTCATTTGCAAATATTTTCTCCCATTCTGAGGCTTGTCTTTTCATATTGTTTCTGGTCTAGATCCCTGTGCAAAAGCTTTGAAGTTTCATTAGGTCCCATTTATTTATTTTTGTTTTTATTTCCATTTCTCTAGGAGGTGGGTCAAAAAGCATCTTGCTGTGATTTATGTCATAGAGTGTCGTGCCTATGTTTTCCTCTAAGAGTTATAGTGTCTGGCCTTACATTTAGGTCTTTAATCCATTTTAAGTTTATTTTGTGTACAATGTGTGTTAGGGAGTAATCTAATTTCATTCTTTTACGTGTATCTGTCTAGTTTTCCCAGCACCACTTATTGAAGAGGCTGTCTTATCTCCATTGTATATTCTTGCCTCCTTTATCAGAAATTAGGTGACCATACGTGTGTGGGTTTATCTCTGGGCTTTCTATCCTGTTCCATTGATCTGTATTTCTGTTTTTGTGCTAATACCATACTGTCTTGATTACTGTAGCTTTGTAATATAGTCTGAAGTCAGGGACCCTGATTCCCCCAGCTCCATTTTTCTTTCTCAAGATTGCTTTGGCTATTCAGGGTCTTTTATGTTTCCATACGAATTCTGAAATTTTTTATTCTAGTTCTGTGAAAAAGGCCATTTGTAGTTTGATAGGGATTGCATTGAATATGTAGATTGCTTTGGACTCTGAAAATATGATGCAGTATCCACCTATTTTTTGATATTTACCTCTTCCCTTACCATAAGTATATTTGCTTCTTGCTACTGCTTTCTCAAAAACTTTATTACAAGGGGATTCCCTGATGGCACAGTGGTTAAAAATCTGCCTGCCAATGCAGGGAACACGGGTTTGAGCCCTGGTCCGGGAAGATCCCATATGCCGTGGAGCAACTAAGCCTGTGCCCTGAAACTACTGAGCCTGTGCTCTAGAGCCCATGAGCCACAACTACTGAAGCCCTTGAGCCACAACTACTGAAGCCCGCGTGCCTAGAGCCCTTGCTCCGCAAGAAGAGAAGCCACCACAATGAGAAGCCCGCGCACCGCAACGAAGAGTAGCCCCCACTCGCCACAACTAGAGAAAGCCCGTGCGCAGCAACGAAGACCCAATGCAGCCATAAATAAATAAATAAAAATACTTATTAAAAAAAAAAGGATGTTTTTAAAAAAAAAAATTTATTACAAAGTATAACCATATATAAAATGCCCACATAGCTGGTTATTTCATTGAAACATAAAATTAGCCCCAGTCATTCACCCCTCAAATTATTAAACTCTTCTTTGTTGGGAATGAGTAGAATTGGGTGGATTTTACCAAGCAGAGTTTACAAGTTTTAATAGGGCCAATACTATAGAGAGCTTATGGCTCAGATACTCTTATTGAGGAATTTCTGTGGAAGGCCCCAGGAATACAAACATTTGCAAAGTCTTATCCTGATGCCCTCGAGGTGCCAGCATTAGTGATCACTGATCCCATCCAAGTTGAGATTTGAAAATTTCACCATCTTCATGTACTAAATCACACTCCACGTGAATAAGAAGCACTGTCTCTGACTCTGAGGCATGAAAGGAATTCATAGTGAACTTTTACTGATGTTTCAAGCTCAATAGGATCCACATAAAGAAAGTCATCCATTCTGTCTGCCTTTCTGTGCATTTGAATTGAAGAATTGAAACAGCTCTCTGCCCTACCTAGGAACCTGAGACTTGCTTCCTTTCACAAGTAGAATATGTTTCATATAAATATGATTTTCATCTGTCTTTTTTCCTTTTAATTATCTTATAGTAAACATGAATGGGATTCCCTTAAGAGTTGTACACATTGTTAGAGGTAAATACAGTTTATTATTTAATAGGTGAGGCTACTGGGTATCTTATTGACCTCAAATTCTCGATTAGCTCCCTTTAGACTCCCACGTGGTTAAAGTATTGGAAACAATGTGAATAGTTTTCATTGAGCAGCTCTCCCTGCAAAAGTTCAGCGGTCCCATTTTACTATTCTATTTACATACTAAGTTATACATTAACTTGTACAATAATCTTTGTTCCACGCATTGCAAATGCTGGAATATTAGTTTTGTATAATGTTAAGAAATGTTATAAGGAAAAATTTTTGCAGTGAAATTGTTTCAAAAACAGTGAGTTAAATCAAAAGAAATGGGTTTCTTTACCGCAAGTCTTCTCAGAACCATGTTAATATGCATCATCTTCAAGAGAGAGATGCAGGATGCTGTGTCTTCCCAACATTTTTACCAGCCTTTTTTTTTTTTTTAACTTAGAATATTTCTCAGAATTCGTGTTATGTGATACACTGTTTGGGAGTGGCTTCTTGGTACACTTTTCTTATTTCTGAAAACTGAGGCTAAAGTAATAATTTGTTTACCAACACTTGAATTCTTTTATCAGTTAATCCTTCTTCTGTTCCCAGATAGCGGAGGGTTAAGGAAAGCAGTGCAGTTGTGAATAATACTAAGAAACAAATATATACCACTTAGCTCATTCCTCCCCTGGGAAATGTAAGTACAGCTTTGAAATTTACTATTTCTGTCATCAATGTAGAACTTGATAGTGTTGAGAATATTTATAAAGAAAAGCTGTTAGCAAGACCAACTAGGTCTGCCATGGCACTAGAGAACCTCCAGCTGTTTCCCCTAGTCTAATGCCAAGCCATGGCTAGAGTACTTCTTCAGTGGCAGTGAAAAACAAATGAACACTTTCCATTAAAAGTCAAATGAGGATCAGTGAATAGGTACTCCAGGAAGCCAGCTTTGGGATTAATATGAGGGAAACATGGTCATACAAAAAGGCTAACGTGGTAAAATATGTAACAGAATAGATTAATGCTCTGAATGTAGGACCCAAAGCCAGTTAACCATACCCATGGACTTAGAGAATGTTTCTATTTGGAAGAGAACTTAGAGTAATAGTAGGAGGATTTCAGCTCCCATGATGTCCTAGTCCCTTTGGCCTGCAATTATAGAATATTATAGATTGGGTGGCTTATGAACAACAGAGATTTATTTCTCACTTTTCTGGAGACTGAGAAGTCCAAGATGCAGGTGCTAGCTTATTCACTGTGGAGCGAGTGCATGCTTCCTGTCTCACAGGTGGCTCTCACATGTTGCTGTGTCCTCACATGGCAGGAGGGGTGAAGGAGCTCTATAGGGTCTCTTTTATAAGGGCACTAATCCCGTTTATTAGGCCTGCATCTTCATGACTTAATCACCCCCAAGGTCCCCACCTCCAAATACCATCACACTGGGGATTGGGATTCAATTTATGAATTTCGGAGGGATAAAACATTCGATCCATAGCACATGCCAACTCTGATTGACTTGTAGTGGCTTTCTGAGTATTATGTGGAGGAAAATTCAAGTCTCAGTGTTAAAGTGTAGCATGAACAATTAACAGAAGATCATATTTTTAGGAATTGGAGTGTTGACAGTGTATGGGTCACCTGCTTGGAATTTGAACCAGGTGTTTGCATCCCAAGTCATCTATAAAAATATACTCTGCTGAAGTTTACCCCCTGAGACAGCCATCATTGCCTTCCTTGCCATTTAAAATCTTAAATAAGACATTCAGTTATATGTCAATCATATTCACTCATCACAATTAGAGCTGTTGAAATGAGAACAATTTTTCATAAACCCACTTGGGTCTGAAAGTCTTCACAGAGCTATATAGGCTGAATAAAAGTGGAAGGGTCTGTCATTCCAACTTGTAGAGCAAACCAAGTTGGAAATCAGGCATGTTATTCTTCATAAAGAAACAAGTAGGGAAGAACAGAGAAATGTCCTTGTGTAGAAAAAGAAAATTTAAATATCATAGTTTTGCTTTTACCTTAGTGCCGTCTTTAAAATCTTTGTCTCTTGACTACACAATAAATAATGAACTCTATACATCTTATAGCAACAACATACCCATACAAAAGCTATTCAAAATATGTAATGGAAAGCTTTCTTTGCAGTGTTTCTTTTCCTCTTTCCTTTTGTCTTTGTCTTCGGACTTAAATAGACTGTCAGCCATCTATTTTTATGGAATTTTTTGTGAATTGAGCATTTGGTAAAAGATGAAAACAGAATTGTAGGTTTTAATCACATAGAGAGGGAGACATAGAGAATAATATGTTCTAAAATCTAGGAGATGTCTTACATATAAAAATAAAGTACCAGGCCTTCCCTGGTGGTCCAGTGGTTAAGACTTCACCTTCCAATGCAGGGGGTGCGGGTTTGCTCCCTGGTCGGGGAGCTAAGATCCCACATGCCTCGCGGCCAAAAAACCAAAGCATAAAACAGAAGCAGTACTGTAACAAATTCAATAAAGACGTTAAAAATGGTCGACATCAAAAATTCTTTAAAAATATAAAGTGCTGACTAAACGTTAATAGAACGTGCTTTGTGTCTTCCAGTTAATAATGTCTTTTCCAGATTTCAAGTAACTGGAATCTTGAATGTTCACAATGACTGGGATTGTCTTTGGTCATGGAATGGACACTGTGATTGTAACCTCATTAACACTCTGGTTGATTTTGTACTAATAGGATAAAACAAGCATGGTAAAAGGAAAGCAGAAATTTATCACATATAAAAATCAGAAGACCTTATTCATAAGATTAGAGAAATTTAGAACTGCAAGGGATTGTTATAGACTATTTAAACTTCTCCTTTCCAAATGAGGAAACATACCCCAAGAAATGTAGTGATGTGTGCTAAGCACTTGGTTCAGTGTAATGGGGCCAAAAGTGAAACTCAGACTGTAAGATTATGCCATTTTAGTGTCCTTCCCCTTTACCCAATAGAAATGATTTTAAAATGACAAAATCATAAGCTAGTATAAACAAATTCCACTCTCATCCAGCCTTTGCAGTGACAATTTGGAAGGTCAGAACCACATTTTTTTCATTATTCTGCAAGAGTACAGTCATACGCTGAAACAATTTGAACAGTTTATGGGATGTAGGCTTTCTAAGACAATTGTGAAAATAGTAGAACACTCAGATTGTTAATTTTTGAAGACACAGCTATTTCCAAACTGTTTTTACTTTCGTTATGTTTTGTCACTTACTTTTTTACACATGATGAAGATTAAGGTCTCGGTAATTTAAAAATTACGCAACAGCTGCTGCAAACTGCTTCTCACAGTGGAACATGAAATTTATGTTGGGAAAACACCTATTACTAGCTATAAAATGTGTATGAGCCTCTGCAGCCAACTTTCTCCTCGCAGCAAAATAGAATGGTTACTTTGCTTGGGGGATTAACCATTAAAGGAGAATTGTATTGATACGTGTTAAGTATTGTTCTACTACATGAATAATGCAACCATCCTTTGTGATGCTCAGTATTTTGGAATTATTTCTAGACCAATTTATTATTTAGATACTTGTATGCTGCCTTTTGCAGCAGATCTTATTTTGTTGGATAGCATGCGTAACTGTATAGGTATAAATGGCAAATATGTATCCGTAATTAATTTTGGGTCTGTGTGTTCCCACAGCTAATTAGATGGGCATGTTTTATATACCATATAAAATATCCACATCAACCAGAAAAAAAAAATCGTACTATTTTGGGGGTGTTTTATGTTTATGACGAATGAGAAAAAGTAAGCTCTCAGGGATTTACTTTAAGAATTATTTCTCAGAGCATTTTGAATGTTTCACAAAGATAGTGTGATAATCTTGTTTTGTTTTCTTAACCATGTAAGTCTCACAGGCTTAGCAGCCCTGTTTTCGAAATCAAGACACATGGTGGTTAAACAGTTTAATCATCTTTTGCCAATGCTACCCCCAAACAGCCAAATTCATCTCCCCAAAGTATTTCTCATAAAATTTGGTCTGGTAGCTATAAAATCTTCAGCATCTCTTCCGGGTCTGCTGAATGGACTCATCTTCACATTTCGGGTCCTTTTGAGAAGCACAGCCCAGTGACTTTGCAATGCTTTCCAGCTCCACTCTCTAAATACACCTTACATGCTACAGCCCTGCCGTACCCTTATTGTTTTCTTTTTGTTCCAAGGCTCAGTCCCCCTCCACAAGAAGATCTATTCATCACCATCTTTAACAGTTCTAACTATCCTTTCAAACACAACTCAAATGCCTTTATTTGACAGTCCGATTACGTCTCATTTTATGGACTAGATATTTTGTGGGAAGTGGGAACAGTGGCCTGCAGGCTCGTGATAATCTTTCCTCATCCCCGAATTCCAGTAAAATGTACAGGTTAATATGTTGGAGATAGATCTACACTGCTTGGGTTTAAATTCCAAACGCACCATTTACTAGCTGTGTGCTTTACGGTAAGTTATTTAACCTCTTGTTACCCATCTTAGTTTGCAGCTGCTTTAACAAAATACCAAGACTGTGTAATACCCAGTTCTGGAGGATGGAAGTCCCAGGTCATGGTAGCAGCATGGCTGAATGAGGTCACACTTCCGCGTTCATTGCTAGACCGGTTTTGCCGTGTCCTCACATGGAAAGGGCTAGGGAGTTCTGGGGGATTAACTTTGTAGTTATGGGAAATGTCCACAAGATGGCAGTACTTCCTCCTGCCCAGCTCTGGTTCCTGGTGCCACCAGAGCCTGAGGGAAAGTGGGTTTTTGTGGTTTGACGATAGAGTGGCGTGTGCCAGCAGAAACGCCGCAGGGCTTGTGTCTCATTTCGTCTTTCCCCGTACCCTTCAGACTCAAGACAAACGGCAACCTCTGCCAAACCTCGATGCTGCGGCTGCCACCTCAGGAGCGCGCGGCCATCTGAGGAAGGAGGCTGGAGGTGGGAACCCCGCCACCGGGAGACCTGGAGACCTGGGGACGTTTCAAAGCTAATCCCACCCAGAGGCTGCACCCTCCTTTGGGTGTGCTAGGCTTGCTTAAGCTGTAGGAGGGGCCATCTGGGTCAGGAGATTATGTCGCCAGCCAGAGGGGAGCAGGCACTCCAGGTCCAGTGGGGGCTCATTGCTGGCGCATCCTCCCCAGCTCCCTTCGCCCCAGAACAGTCCAATCTTAGACTCCAAGTCTGCATAGGCTCCAGGGTTGTGCCATCAGTTCCGTTTATCGAGGCCTGAGAGGAATAGGGATGGCATTTTTAAATTTTTAATTAGTTTTTTTTTGCGGGGCGGAAGGTTCTGCAATCGGTTTATAACATTGTGATAGTTCATGGTGCACAGCAACGTGATTCCCTCCTATATGTACATATGTCTATTATTTTTTGTAATCTTTTCATTATAGCTTAAAGTGCTAAGTAGAGTTCCCTGTGCTCTGCAGTACGTCCTTGTTGCTTATCTGTGTCATATATATTTGTGTGTATATGTTAAGCCCAGCCTCCTATTTTATCCCTTCCCCCATGTCCCCTCTTTTATAACCGTAAGTCTTTTTTCTAAGTCTTTGAGGCAGTCTGTGTCTTGTAAATTAGCATCTTCGACTCAGTTTTTAAATTCCCCCTATAAGTGATAGGCGATAATATTTTTCTTTGTCTCTCTTACATCACTTAGCCCTTGGTCTTCCTAGATCCATCCATGCATTGCGTATGGTAATATGGCTTGCTATTTCATTGCTGCGTAATACTTTTTTGTATATATGTACCACATCTTCTTTAGGCCATCCTCTGTCCATGGATATTTTGTTTGCTTCCGTGTCTTGGCTATCGTAAATCGTGGGTGGTGCAGTGAACGTTGGTGTGCATGAATCTGTGTGAATTACTTTTTTGTGCATATACGCCCAGGAGTGGGACTGCTGGATCATGTGATAGGTCATTTCTTAGCTTTTGAAAGAAGCTGTGTACTATTCTCCATAGTAACTGTATCAATTTCCATTTTGCCCAACAGTGAGGGAGGGTTCCCTTTCTTCCAGGGCCTCTCCAGCATTTATTGTCTGTAGACTTTTTAACGATGGCCACTCTGATTGACCTGAGGGTATCCCTCATTGTAGTTCTTAACTGCATTGTTCCAATAGTTAGCCATTTTGAGAATCTTTTCATGGGTTTTCTTTTTATAAACCGTTTGACTACAATATACTTGTTGAAGTGGGCTTCTTGAAAGTCGGCCCCCTTTTGAACTGCTTTTCAACTGCCTACCCCAGGGAATTTATGGGGTTCCTGTGTTGGTTACAGCACCGCAGACCTTGTGAATATTCAATGCCAAGAAGCTGGGGTTTTAACGTTGTAGTTATGGGAAATGTCCACAAGATGGCAGCACTTCCTCCTGCCCAGCTCTGGGTCCCAGTGCCACCGGTGCCTTAGGGGAAGTGGGTTTTTGTGGTTTGAAGTTAGAGTGGCGTGTGCCAGGAGAAACGCCCCAGGGCTTGTGTCTCATTTCGTCTTTCCCCGTACCCTTCAGACTCAAGACAAACGGCAACCTCTGCCAAACCTCGATGCTGCGGCTGCCACCTCAGGAGTGCGCGGCCATCTGAGGAAGGAGGCTGGAGGTGGGAACCCCGCCACCGGGAGACCTGGAGACCTGGGGACATTTCAAAGCTAATCCCACCCAGAGGCTGCACCCTCCTTTGGGTGCGCTAGGCTTGCTTTAGCTGTAGGAGGGGCCATCTGGGTCAGGAGATTATGTCGCCAGCCAGAGGGGAGCAGGCGCTCCAGGTCCAGTGAGGGCTCATTGCTGGCCCACTCTCCGCAGCTCCCTTCGCCCCAAGACCATTCAACTCTTAGACCTCAAGTTTACTCAGGCTCCAGGGAAGTGATATCAGCCCAGATTTTCGAGGCCAGAGGGGAACAGGGTCGGCATTTCTTTTTTTAATTAATTTCTTTTCGGGGGGAGGGTGATTCTGCAATCGATTTCTAACGTTGTTTTAGTTCATGGTTCACAGCAACGTGATTCCCTTCTATACATACAGCTATCTATTATATTTTGGAATCTTTTCCCATATAGATTAATACAAAGTGCTGAGTAGACTTCCCTGTGCTCTGCAGTAGGTCCTTGTTGCTTATCTGTGTCATATATGTTTATGTGTATATGTTAATCCCAGCCTCCTAATTTATCTTCTCCCTACACCATCCCCTCTTTCATAACCGTAGGTCTTTTTTTCTAAGTCTGTGAGGCAGTCTGTGTCTTGTAAATTAGCTTCTTCGACTCAGTTTTTGATTCCACCTATAAGAGATATGCGATGCTATATTTCTGTGCCTGTCTGTCTTACATCACTTAGCCCTTGGTCTTCCTAGATCCATCCATGCATTGCAAATGTCAATACTGCTTGCTATTTTATAGCTGAGTAATATTTTTTTGTATATATGTTCCACATCTTCTTTAGGCCATCCTCTGTCCATGGATATTTTGGTTGATTCTGTGTCTTAGCTATTGTAAATAGTGCTGCAATGAACAGTGGTGTGCGCGAATCTGTGCGAATTACTGTTTTCCGTGCATATACGCCCAGGTACGGGATTGCTGGATTATGTGATAGGTCACTTCTTAGTATTTTAAAGAACCTCCGTACTGTTCAGCGTAGTAGCTGTACCAGTTTCCATTTCACCCAACACGGAAGGAATGTTCCCTTTCTTCCAGGGCCTCTCCAGCATTTATTGAATGTAGACCTTTGGATGATGGCCATTCTGACTTGTGTGAGGGGATCCCTCGTTTTCGTTTTTATCTCCGTTGCTCTAAGCTTAGCGATTTTGAGCATCTTTTCTTGGGTTTTCTTTTTTTAAACGGTTTGACTACAGTATACCTGTTGAAATGGGCTTCTTGAAAGTCGGCCCCCTTTTGAACTCCTTTTCGACTGCCTACCCCAGGGAATTTATTGGCGCCAGGTGTTGTTTACAGCCCTGCAAGCCTTGTGAATATTCAGTGCCAAGATGCAGGGGTTTTCACGTTGTAGTTACGTGAAATGCCCACAAGATGGCAGCACTGGATCCTACCCTACCTGGTTCTTGCTGCCACCAGAACCTTTGGGGAAGTCTGGTGTTAGGGTTGTATTGGGTTGGCTAAATGTTTCGTTCGTTTTTTTTCCCTAAGATGGCTCTAGTAGCACTTAGTTGTCTTTAGCTTTATTAGAAACAATTTTGTTAGATTGTATGTGACAGCTGTCATATCAGCGTGCATTTAAAGAAGAACGTATCAAAACTGGTGACGTTTTGTGTAGCCATTTTAATATTGAAGATAGAAAAAGCAACATTTTTGATGTAGTGTGCTTCATTATTTCAAGAAAGGTAAAAACGCAACTGAAACACACAAATATTTTGTGCAGTGTGTGCAGAAGTTGCTGTGACTGACCAAACAGGTCAAAAGTGGTTGCAAAGTTTCCTCCTGGAGATTTCTGGCTGGACGATGCTTTACGGTTGGGTAGACCAGTTGAAATTGATAGTGATCAAATTGAAACCGTAATTGAGAACAATTAACGTTATACACATGAGAGACAGCCGACATACTTAAAACATCCAAATCCAGCGTTGAAAATCATTTGTCCCAACTTGGTTATGTGAATCGCTTTGACGTTTGGGTTCCACATAAGTTAAGTGAAAAAAACCTTCTTGACCGTATTTCTGTATGCCATTCTGTACTGAAATGTAATGAAAACGTTCCCTTTTTAATACAGATTGTGACAGGCATTGAGAAGTGGATACTGTAAAACAATGTGGAACAGAAGAGCGCGTCCGGAAAAAAGTGAACGAACATTTTGGCCAACCCCATACACATATCTCTTCTTCTTCCGAATTTTTTCCCATGTAGATTTTGACAGCTTTGAGTAGACTTCTTTGTGCTCTATGGAAGGTCCTTGTTGATTTTTTATTCCATATATATTTGTGTGTATATGTTTATCCCAACCTCCTTATTTATCCTTCCCCCACTCCCCAGTCTCCTATTTGGTAACCGTAAGTCTGTTTTCTCAGTCTGTGAGTCTTTTGTAAAGTAGTTTTTATCTCCATTGCTCTAATAGTTAGTGACTTGGAGCCTCTTTCCATGTTTTTTCTTTTTTAAAACAGTTTGACTGCAATATCCCTGTTGAAATGGGCTTCTTGAAAGTCTGCCGTCTTTTGAACCCCTTTTCGACTTCCTACCCCAAGGAATTTATTAGGGTCAGGTGGTGTTTACAGCCCCGCAGTCCTTGTGAATATTCAGTGCCAAGAAGCAGGGGTTTTAACATTGCAGTTATGGGAAATGGCCACAAGACGGCAGCATTTCCTCCTGCCCATCTCTAGTTCGTGGTGCCACCGGTGCCTTAGGGGAAGTGGGTTTTTGTGGTTTGAAGTTAGAGTGGCGTGTGCCAGCAGAAACGCCGCAGGGCTTGTGTCTCGTTACTTCTTCCCCGTTACCCTTCACTACCCAGGCACATCTTAACCCTTCCAGAACCTCAATGCTGAGGGTGCCATCGTATGTGGGTGGGGTGACTCTGAGGAAGGAGGCGGGAGGTGGAAACCCCACAACCAGGAGGTGCTGAGCCCAGGGAATATTTCATAGTTAATCCATCCCAGAGGCTGCACCCTCCTTTGGGTGCACTAGGCTTGCTTTAGCTATAGGAGGGGCTTATCTGGGTCTGGAGATTGTGTCGCCAGCCAGAGGGGAGCAGGCACTCCAGGTCCAAGGGGGGTTCATTGTGGCACATCCTCCCCAGCTCCCTTCGCCCCAGGGGAGTCCAGCCTTAGGACCCAAGCCTGGTCAGGCTCCAGGGGTGTGACACCAGCCCCATTTCCCCTGGGCTGAGGGTAATATAGTAGGTATACCTTTTTTTTTTTTAATAATTTAAATTTTTTTTGGAGTAGTTGATTTACAATGTTGTGTTTATTTGAGGTATACAGCAACATGATTTAGCTCTATATATACACATGTACCTGTTCTTTTTCAGAATGATTTCCCGTGTAGATTATGACAGTATTGAGTAGAGTTCTTTGTGCTCTATGGTTGGTCCTTGTTGGTTTCCTAATTCATATATATTTATTGTATATGTTAATCCCAAACTCCTAATTTATCCTTCCCTCTCACTTCCTCTCCTAACGCTAACCCTCCTATCTGTCTTGTTGTGGTTACTTGCTTTTTGTTCTTTTTTATTTTATTCATTTTTTGGCTGTATTGAGTCTTCGTTGCTGCGTGCGGGCTTTCTCTAGTTGCAGCGAGCAGGGGCTGCTCTTCGTTGCGGTGCGCAAGCTTCTCACTTCCGTAGCTTCTCTTGTTGTGGAGCACGGGCTCTAGACACGTGGGCTCAGTAGTTGCGGCCCACGGGCCCTAGAGCATGCGGGCTTCAGCCGTTGCAGGGTGTGGGCTCAGTAGTTGCAGGACGTGGGCTCTAGAGCACAGGCTCAGTAGCTGTGGCACACAGGATCTAGATCACAGGCTCAGTAGTTGTGGCGCACGGGCTTAGTTGCTCCGTGGCAGGTGGGATCTTCCCAGACCAGGGATCAAAGCTGTGTCCCCTGCATGGGCGGGTGGATTTTTAACCACTGCGCCACCAGGGAAGTCCTAGTGGCTACTTTTTTATGTCTTTATTTGTAGAAGTTCTGTTTTGCTGGGTTCCGGTCTCTTTCCTCAATAGTTGTTTTACAAATGGTTGTGTTTTTGGTGTCCAATGAGAGAAGATAAGCTCATAGTCACTCTACTTCATCATCTTAGCTATCTCCTGCCGAGTTCCTCTTCCTGGCTGTTCTCTTGCTACCTCTGGAGGTGTTAGGCAACTCCCTCTTCGGTCCTGGATCCTAGCTGGGCAGTTTTTACCTTGTGAGCTTTCAGGCTGTTTGAGCATTTCTTTTCCCGGACTGGGTCCAAAACTCCTGAAATGGCAACACTGATTCCAGGGTTACTGCATGTCTCTTAGAACACACACTTCAGTAATATCCACAGTAACTCAACTTCTTCAGGAAGAAAGATATTCTGGGTAGTACTCTTCCATATGGGGCTTTTTAGTCCAGGATCAATAACCTGTATGTTAATATGCTGTAGAGCCTTTGGAAGATTTTGAGCAGGAGAGTGATATGGTCTAGTTAATTTTTGTTGTTGTTGTTTTTTGTTTTTTGTTTTTGCGGTACGCGGGCCTCTCACTGTTGTGGCCTCTCCCGTTGTGGAGCACAGGCTCTGGACGTGCAGGCTCAGCGACCATGGCTCACGGGCCCAGCCGCTGCGCGGCATGTGGGATCTTCCCGGACCGGGGCACGAACCCGTGTCCCCTGCATTGGCAGGTGGACTCTCAACCACTGCGCCACCAGGGAAGCCCCTAGTTAATGTTTTTAAAAAGTTCACCATGGGTCACTGCAAGTTAAACCAGGGGGACTGCAATGGCATGGTAGTGAGTAAGAGGAAAACCATTAGAGTGTGATGTCCTGGAAGGCAAGGAAAGAAAATAATTTTCACCATTGTGATTACTCCTGCGAGGTCTAGCAAGGACAAGGGCGTGCCCATTGGGTTTGGAAACATTAATGGCATTAATTATATTGGAAGCAACTTTTGAGCAGTGGTAGGTATTTGAAGGATGACCGGAGTTGGAAGATGATGAAGAAATTGAGAAAGTAAATATAGACAGCTATATTAAGGAGTATGTCTTTGAGGGTGGGTGAAGTTGGAAGCCCAAGGATGGAGTGTGGTTTTGCATATGATATCAGTTAAGCCTGGCAAAGTTATGCTGACGTAACAAACAACCCTGCTGCTCAGTAGTTTAGCGCAACCCTTATTTTTCTCCCATGCTATAAACCTAATCAAATTTTGCAATGGGCTTTGCTTATCATTCTCACTCAGGGACCTAGGCTGGTGAAGGCTCTTCATTTGCTTCCATGAACACCTGGAGTGAGGCAGAAAATGTGAAAAGTCCTGACCTTGCTTTCAGACTGGAAGCTCTAAAAGTGGGAGGTGACTGACTGTAGCCATGTCTGCAGCTAACTTAAAGAAGCATGAAAAGTACACTCCTAACGTGCGTTTGCAAGGAGAAAGAAATGCTTGAAAATATACAGAAAGGAGCCTTAAAAACATCCGTAAGAACTTCTGTCATTAAATATTAGTTTCCCAAATTCTACAACACGACTGCCCCAAGTAGTGAGAAAGAGAAATGGATGATACAGGACAAAGGGGAATGGTGAAGATGGCAGAGGATGGTACTCCATGTTCAAACTGAGAAAATAGCCTTAATTCAATATAAGCAGAGATATTTGCTCTATTGTAACTATTGTAACAGAAGGCAATGCAGAACGTTTGGAGAGATTGGTATATTTGATGGGACTATTTAAATAAACAATAGGACATCACTGTGCTGACCTTTTAAAAATGGATGAAGTTTATATAGATGAAGACAGTTATCTAAAAGGTAAGTGTTACTGGAAAAAGAGTTGCATAAGACACTTACAAAATAAAATATTCTGTAAGAGGGCTTCCCTGGTGGTGCAGTGGTTGAGAGTCCACCTGCCGATGCAGGGGACACGGGTTCGTGCCCCAGTCCGGGAAGATCCCACGTGCCGCGGAGTGGCTGGGCCCGTGAGCCATGGCCGCTGAGCCTGCCTGTCCGGAGCCTGTGCTCGGAAACAGGAGAGACCACAATAGTGAGAGGCCAGTGTACTGCACAAAAAAAAAAAAAAAAGAAACCCAGTTTATCAAGATGAGTCTTGAATCATGCAAGTTTTTAATATTTTAGGGCATTAGGAACACACTCTGGCATGAAGTGGAGTGCCCTGAACAACCGAGTGTATTAGCTGGAGTTTCAGAATGTGAGTAACTAAAGATAGATTAAATATCCCAAGAGGTCTGAAAAACTATTAACTATATAAAAATTTCTGAGCCCAAAGGGACTGGGAGAATGATGAACACAGGCTCTATAGCAATGAGCAATCTTGTAGTATCTTCCCTAACTGCCTGGGAAAACAGAAATATCACGGAAGGAAAGAAAGTATGCTTTCTTGCTAATTGAACCAATAACCAACATTTGTGCCTGAAGTTCTAGGACTGCACACTCACTAAAGTATATTTGACAGTGGATAGAGGATAATTGTAGGCAATTACTGATAATAAAGACTCCATAATTATGGCAAAAGTTAATCTGTATTTTTCCATTGCAGAGAAATCTATCAAATGATTTTACTGGTTATTGATAAACAAACAAAAGAAACTACTGTAGTCTTGCCAAGCTGTCCAGAATGTGAAAATAGATGGTGGGTGGAGAAAAGATATATATGATGTATATCAGCCAGTCCTTTGTCTAATCAGGGATTTTAAAGTCAACTCCAATTTTTATTTCATGTTTACTTTATTAAGAATAAAGTTAAAATTTGTCTCCCCCTCACTTTTACGTATCTCCTTATTTCACAGTGTTTGGAAATTGCTTTGCTTTCAAATTCCCTTTCCTGCCCTTATGATTTGGGATTTCCTTGACCAATTACTTCTTTCTCCATTTGTTTCTTTCTTGAAGCAGGTATTTCCCCTTAGCCGAACAATGTACAACATATGACTGTCTAAGCATTTTTTTCACAAATGACTTTTCTTTGTTCTTGGAATTTTGCTATTTAGCTTTAGCGTGGAGACCCATGTCTAAACAGTGTCTCTTAAATCATATGAAGAAATAGAAACATTTAAATTAGAAAGCCAAAATAGCTGTTACAGAGGTCACTCAATATTGACCTCCCACACATAATATTCATCAAGTATGAATAAATTTTTTTTATAGGAAAGTTATAAAGTGGAATTATTGGTAAAATTCACAGATACACGATGTTGGAGCTGTGTTAGTCGTGAAGTCGGACAGTTTGGTGTGGATGAACTAATAGGGTGGGTGCTAGGACGTGAAACATGAAAAGGTTTCACAGTGGGTTCTAGCGTGTAATTTTATTCAAAGAAATTCTGTGAATGTAACGACTAAAATGTTGTACACTAAAGTTACCATGGTATAACCTTGCCAGTTATTCTAAGGAAAGTTAAACTGATAATTATTGGTCTTTTAGTCTCCATGATTTACATCCTCTTACGGACTAAATGTCGATCTAAGAAAGAAATGGAAAATTTTGTTTGAGCCACAGTTTGAGGATTGTAACCCAGAAAGAGCATCTCAGAAAGCTCTGAGAACTGTGCCACCCATTAGAAGTCAAGGCACACTTACACAAGTTTTTTGAGACAGAGGGCTATACACTAAATGACACATTATTGACAGTGTACACCATCCAGATCATCGTGGCCCCTTAGGAGATCAAGAAGAAATGTTACCTTTTAAGGCGTTGTCTTGTTGATGCTGGGAGAATGTTACTTTTTATGGTCGAGCAGGTATTCCTGCCAATGGAGGAGGTTTGGTTGATGCATAAAGCAGATACACAAGGCACAGTAGGGGAGAGAGGAGGCCAAAGGGCAGAGAAAAATTTTTATGTTTAAATTTTTCTTGTCTGGCCATAAAATTTGAATTTTATTTCACATGTATATATCCCTTGAGAATTCTTGTGTTGCACCCCTCGCCCCTAGTGTGACTGTATTTGGAGATAAGACCTGTGAGGAAGTAATCAAAGTTAAATGAGGTCCTGAGGGTAGGGCCCTCATCCTATAGAATTAAAAGAAGACACATCAGAGAGCGCTCTGTCTCTCTCTTTCTCTGCCTCTCTCTCTGACTCTGTCTCTCTCTTTCTTTCTCTCTTTCTGCCAGGGGAGGACACAGGAAGAATGCTGCCAGCTACAAGCCAGAGAGAGAGTCCTCACCAGGAACTGAATAAGCCAGCACCCTGCTTTTGGACTTTCCAACCTCTCGAACTGTGAGAAATAACTTTCTGTTGTTTAAGCCGCTCAGTCTGTTGTATTCTGTTAGCGCAGCCCAAGCCAACTACGACACACAGGAAGTAGTATTGTATCTGTTAATGTTCACAGGGATGAGTACATCAATTAATGTGGGTAAGGCCACACATTAATCTTGTTGAATTGTAGCATTAAATAAAACTGATGGGTTGATGATTTTTGAAAATTAGTTGTAGACCATTTCTAAGATAAAGTCACTTTTGACTCTATAGCATAGATCGGTGCTTCCCTACCTACAGATATTTATGGTGACAATGTTGAATTTTACCTCAGCCCTGTGCTCCTGGAAGAAGCCAGGACTCAGAAATCCTCCCACCATTTTGTGTTCTGGAAAATGGCTACTGCAAAAAGCACCTTTCCCCAGGTGACTTAGGTAAGAATCAAGATACCCACCCCCCAGTTTATATAAGACAAGGCTAGAGACAGACGCCGCAAATTCCCGTTCTTTGCCTTTTAAATGATTGGCTGGATCATTTTTTGTTCCCACTGACCAAGATAACAAAATACTTGTTAGAACTTGGTACAATATAGCTCAGTTTTCAGGTCTACAGAAGCTGCTGAACAACAAGAAACTTTATTAAAATACATAGAATTGGATTAGATAGAAACTTCTCTCCTTCCCCCAGGACTTAGTCTTGACCCGCGCTGAGCCAGTGCCAGCATACAGTCCCTCCTTAAAGGCCCTTCCAGGGAATAGGCAGGAGGTGATATTAGGACAAAATATTCTTCTCAGTCATCCTACTTCCCCAAGCCTGGTGTTGCCTGAAAACTGGCTTCGCCAAAAGACACGACCAAGCCAAAAGGGGGGAAGGAAGGATTTATTCATTGCAGCAAGTCAGGAGACCACCAGGGATCTTACCCAAAGCGGTGTCTCCCCTACAACAAAACTGGGGAAGTTTTAAGCTAAGGGTACATGCATATTCATGAAGGAGCTTGGGGGGTAGGCAGAGTCCAAGCTTTAGTTGATTGAAGTCCTGAGGGTCAGAAAAGGTCAACATCATCCCTTGGGTTCCAGTTGATCTGGTGGTTAAGCGCCTGAGGGGGGATTTAAATTCGGTAAAACAGCTTTGTCGTGGTCCAAAACACGGATTGGAAAAGAATTTCCAGACACAAGGCAGAATGTAAAGAAGATAGAATTTATTAGAGAGAAGGGTCACTGCCAGAACAGCGGGACAGCTTCCTAGTAGTCTGAGAGAGTCGATCCCGAACATGTGCTGTTGATCAGTTTTTATAGCCAGAAAGCAAAGGAATGGTCCGAGGTGAAAATTTTGTTTACTGACTGGTCAGAGGCACATATACCTCCCTTCTATAGGGTGGGAGTGGGACGGGCCAGATGCCTTTCCTTATTTGGGAGAGGTCTGGTTGCCCAGGTGGGCTCAGGAATTTCATAACCATCTCCATGTGTTAGGGAGGGCAATTAAGAATCTGGTAGGGGGTGTAACGC
Organism: Tursiops truncatus; assembly: GCF_011762595.2. NCBI lineage: Eukaryota > Metazoa > Chordata > Mammalia > Artiodactyla > Delphinidae > Tursiops > Tursiops truncatus. The sequence goes on along the minus strand of NC_047043.1, from coordinate 87,646,153 downwards.
TGAACATTTTTCAGGCAGGGTCATCCTTTGTCCTTGAAGCACCACAAGCTTAAGACAGTGCTTTAGGCTTATCTTTGCCGTTGAAACAGGAGGGAGAGTCTTTACAACTGCTTTGTTATTTTTGCTGTTGTTATTTTTCTTGACTGATAAGTTTGTCCTTTTGTTCTCTTGAGCTTTTGTTAGTACTGAGACCTGTTTTTAAGCCCTGTGGGCCGGTTTAGATCACAAAATAACTTAGGCCAAAAATGGCTTCTCTTCTGTCAAGAAAGCCGTGCCTGATTCTCCTTCTCCAGAGACAACCGCCCCCCCCCCCGCCCACCCCCACCCCCACCCCCCCCCACCCCCGAGCTTACACTGTACTTCCTAGTCTTGTTTACTTATCCTGAGAAAAGCTGCTTTTGCCTGACCTCTGAGACACTGGCTGATCTTGTGATGCCAGTACTTCCCCCACTGCAGTAGTCCCATTCACCCACCCCTCTTGTAATAATCCTTTAGAACAATCTCTCTTTACATCCAGATTGATCTTGCATTTGACGAAGGAAACCTGAAGGAAATAAAATTTTGTCAGAAGGCTCTGGCAATCTTAGATTATCCAGCTCCTCAGACTGTTCTCTCTCCTTTCCCAGTGACTACCACTGTTTTCATTTCTGCTCCTATAATTGAACATGGATGGGTAAGATAAAGTAATACATGATCAAACTCGGGGGGGGGGTTCGCCTTCCTTTTGGGAAGATCTCCTCTAGAATATTTTCTGTCTCATCCAATTCTACGTACTGGAATAAAGATTCTTGTTGTTCAGCACCTTCTGTAGACCTGAAAAGTGAGCCATTGCACCAAGTTAGTTTTAGGGTATTTTTATAAGATACATTAGAGAGCGATGGATGTGATTAATAGTCCTATAATGTTCTGATCAGAAGGTTTGCCTACTGAAATGATTGGGGTTCTCTCTAGGAGCAGTATGTTCTGATTAGAAGTAAGTTGGGCTTGGATTTGCGACGTCCTGAGAAGAACTGTGGTTTAGAATCATGCAGAATTCGGTCCCAAGTTCAGTCTTCTGTTTTGCAGCAGCTGACTGAGTTAGGATCTCAACTGTTTCATCTGAAAATTAGAAGAAAAAATAAAAGCTCACATGGTTGCTGGGATGGGCATTGTGGGCAAAGTGCTTAGCACAGTGCCTGGGACCAGTTAAATAAAGAAATACTACTATTATTAATAAGGTACTTTTTTTTAGTCCTCCTTTGCTCAATGGAGGAAGTTCTCTTCCTGTCTCTGGCTGAACCGTTAGGCAGTTCTATGACTCTCCTGGTCCACTTTAATATCTTCAAACTCCTTTGTTAGTTTAAGTTGCAAGACACATCCTCGGTTTGGAAATGAGAATGTCTAGATCCAGAAAATCCTGATTGTAAAGTAAGCCAGCGTATGGGATCTGAATAAAGGATATGTATGTACGTGGAATATCTGATTTGTGTCTCTTTTTCTCCACCTCTAATCCTGACAGGTGTTTGTTGAAGATTCTTCCTCTCCTGGAGGATTTTGTTGGTTCTTTGGGGACCAACCCCATCCTATTGTTGGGGAACTCTTTCCTCCAGCTCCATTGACTGGGGCAAATGGATTTTCATTGCTGCTGGTCACTTCCTTCTGTAGCAGTTCCTTTAGAAACCAGAAGTCTACTGCTAGCTTTTCTCTGCTGACGTTATTCCTCCTCCAGGAAAGTCTTCTTGGACAAGATTTGACCACTAACTGCTGACCCTCCACCCCATGCTGGATCTCACTCCCTCATGGCTCTCACAGGAAAGACCTGCCCATCCTTGCCCCAACAGACACTTGTAATACAAGGTGATTCCCAAGCGACTTTCTCTTTTCCAGCCTCTATTCCCTAAATTATCCATCTTTTGCTGTTCAAATTTCAGATAGAAGTCAAACACTAGTTTCGTCTCCTGTGTCCTTTCAACCTCAGGTGACCCATTTCAAGGTATCTGTGTGATTCTGTTGAAGTTATTTTCTCTAAAGCAAAGGGAGAAACCCTTCCCTCAATGTTGGTGGTCTGTGCAGAGACATATAACTGGTTCTTGGCCATCTAAAGCTTGCAAGCTCCACCAGGTAGGCTCTTTTACAGCACTCTTAGATATCTGCTATCTGATATCTTATAGATTTGAGTCCATTTTAACACCATCTTCCATTATTATTATTGGTTTATGAAGGCTCTTCAGCTCATATCCATAGGTTATATGTGTAATTAACATGAGCTTAGCCCTAGAAATGATTCACTGCCTCTCCAAGTACAGAAACCTTGGCAGGTGATCTAAGAAACTTCCAAAAGGCTCAGGAGGGAAAGTAAATAAATGAAAAGAAAATAAAAGGATGAGTTTTAATATTCAGCCCAAATTTCATACCAACAGCAGCAGCATGGGTGTTAGTGAAGTGCGTGGTACCAGGTTTAGTGGACATTTTAGCTTCCTTCTCAATTCATATCCTCCCTGATAGAATAAAAACAGTAGCTACTATTTCTTCTCTTTTTTCTTTTTTTTTTTTTTTTTTGCGGTACACGGGCCTCTCACTGTTGTGGCCTCTCCCGTTGCAGAGCACAGGCTCTGGACACGCAGGCTCAGCAGCCATGGCTCACAGGCCCAGCCGCTCCGTGGCATGTGGGATCTTCCCGGACCGGGGCACGAACCCGTGTCCCCTGCATCGGCAGGCGGACCCTCAACCACTGCGCCACCAGGGAAGCCCAGTAGCTACTATTTCAGTGGGCTTTATTAGCAGGCATTGTGCTAAACACTTTTCTATATTTTTTATGTCATTTAATCCTCAATGTCATTCAGAATGCCAGAAGAATTTAATAATGTGTCCGAGATCACATGATTAACAAACACAGAGGTATAAAGTTCATACCAGCTCTGTCTGGATCCATAACTTGAGCTCTTAGACACTGCACTGGTTGATGTTATTCCAGACCCTTTCCTAGGTTTTGCAGAAAATTTGTCCAGGGTCTTGTGTCACAATCATGCCCTGGACAGGCTCGTTCTGTGAGGAGGAAAACATGTTCTGAGAGTTTATTCAATATGTTTCCTTGAGTTTGTCTGGAGAAGTATCCTGCCACGTATCAGTTTAGAGAGCAGTGTTTTCTTTAAGTTTCCAGATGGTCCACCAGTGATACAATCAAAATCAATAATAATGGATTCAAAAGGTGCATTTTGTACACATAAACAACAGAAAATGACGTCTTATTTCTTCTTTGGGAAATACCAGACAGCCTAATGTTAGCTAGAAGGGTAGAGATTATGCAGTGAATGTACATACATCTGTTTATAGAAAGAAAAAGAAAGAGGGAGGAAGGGAGGGATGAAGGAAGGAAGGAAGGAAAAGAGAATGGGAGGGATGGAAAGGTGGTGGGGGGGGAGGAGAGAGAGAGAGAGTTGGAGAGGAAATGACTGAGATCATTAGCTCCTGAACTCTGTTTTTCACATGTCCCACACGATGTTAATGTAGATTCTGTGATAGAGTTCTAAGAAGATGCACGTTTGTGAAACACTGGATTAAACAGGCTTCCATCCTACATTTTCTCAGTCTTTAACATGTATTTCAGCTCTCTAAGAAGGGGACACAGTTTACCATAATTTCACACTCCTTTGATCATAGAAGCCTTTGTTCCCTCCATCCACCCACCTCTCAGAAGAAACAAATATTACAAAGTGTCAGTGCTCCAGGGAAGTTTCTTTGAGAAAGGATGGTCTTGGTGGTCACAGGAAGGAAGCTCCACTGCTCTAACCAAGTGTGATTATTGGAAGAGAAATAGAATCAGAATTGCAGGGGTCTTTTCTCCTAAAGGAACAAAGTCAAAATGGTTTTCTGGTGAGAAGGAAAGTGTCCAAGTCAGATGTTTCACCAATGGGAACACAGCATAATGAGGCTGCACGTTCAACGCCACCATCTGTTGCATGTTCCCTGAGACGGATGGCAAGACTTAGGCTTCTCTTTGAAGATTTTAAGTGATAAATGCTTAGTTTTGGCGCCAAATGTCGCGGTCTTTTTTAGAGACTGATTTCCCTGCTGAAATAATTCATCATAATGATGGGCACAGACTGTCCACTACAGATAAACTTCCTTCTGCTCTCTGCAAATGGAACATAAACAGTAGGAGGGCACCGAGGCTGCAATATGCAGCTTCTTTTAGTAAAAGCCAGATGTTAGTAAGGGGAATGTTACAGGGCTTTCTAATTTACTTACTATTTTACATCACACAGTGTTAAAGGAGTCATATTAACCTCATTTTTCATTAGAAGAATAGCAAATAAGCTCTTCTGGTAGAAGGAAGTTATCCATGCTACTTTGGAAAACAGTGTAATGAAGATATCATTCACAGAAACTGACTTTCCTGGATTCCAAGGCTTTCTTGGCTACTAAACCCTCTTTCCACATGGCTGAGCCCAGCCAAATTGTCACCCATCGAGGATTCATGTTGACAGCTCAGAGACTGAACAGCCTTTTGCTGTGACCCTTATAAGCTAGCTCTGAAGTCACTTGGCCATTCCCCATCTTCTTGGAGAACCCCACTATTTTACCAAACCCTGCAACCATTAGCTTTCAAATCTCTTCTTAATTCTATATGAAAGTAGTTGCTGGGATTTCTTGAAAGCATAAATTCTTCACCCCTGAATCTAAGAGATTCCAAGCAAAGGAATTATGAGGTTATGTTTAAATTAGTAATTATATAGTCTGAAATAAGTGAGAAGATAATAACTCTGGTAATCTCAGATATTGGGTAAATGGGTGTGTGGTATTCCTTGCTCTTTCTGAATTTTTTAATGACATTAAAAGTCCATATTTTTACATACGTATAGAACTATAAATTTAGAAATTACCTTTGCTTGCAGTATCACAGATAAATCTTATCACAAGTTGGTGAGGAAGATGGAGTAAGAATTTGAAGCCCAGCCACGTGATTGGCCCAGGAGCACTGGCGAAAATGGGTCCCCCTTGATGCCATGATGTTTGAAAGGTCAGCTCACTCTCCTCTATGCATGGTGTCTCCTACAAAGATTATGTTTTTTGTTTGTTTGTTTGTTTTTTTAACATCTTTATTGGAGTATAATTGCTTTACAATGGTATGTTAGTTTCAGCTTCACAACAAAATGAATCAGTTATATATATACATATATTCCCATATCTCTTCCCGCTTGCGTCTCCCTCCCTCCCACCCTCCCTATCCCACCCCTCCAGGTGGTCACAAAGCACCGAGCTGATCTCCCTGTGCTATGCGGCTGCTTCCCACTAGCTATCTACCTTACGTTTGGTAGTGTATATATGTCCATGCCTCTTTATCGCTTTGTCACCGTTTACCCTTCCCCCTCCCCATAGCCTCAAGTCCATTCTCTAGTAAGTCTGTGTCTTTATTCCTGTTTCACCCCTAGGTTTTTCATGACATTTTTTTTTTTTAAATTCCATATATATGTGTTAGCATACGGTATTTGGCTCTCTCTTTCTGACTTACTTCACTCTGTATGACAGACTCTAGGTCTATCCACCTCATTACAAATAGCTCAATTTCGTCTCTTTTTATGGCTGAGTAATATTCCATTGTATATATGTGCCACATCTTCTTTATCCATTCATCCGATGATGGACACGTAGGTTGTTTCCATCTCTGGGCTATTGTAAATAGAGCTGCAATGAACATTGTGGTACATGACTCTTTTTGAATTATGGTTTTCTCAGGGTATATGCCCAGTAGTGGGATTGCTGGGTCATATGGTAGTTCTATTTGTAGCTTTTTAAGGAACCTCCATACTGTTCTCCACAGTGGCTGTATCAATTTACATTCCCACCAACAGTGTAAGAGGGTTCCCTTTTCTCCACACCCTCTCCAGCATTTATTGTTTCTAGATTTTTTGATGATGGCCATTCTGACTGGTGTGAGATGATATCTCATTGTAGTTTTGATTTGCATTTCTCTAATGATTAGTGACGTTGAGCATTCTTTCATGTGTTTGTTGGCACTCTGTATATCTTCTTTGGAGAAATGTCTATTTAGGTCTTCTGCCCATTTTTGGATTGGGTTGTTTGTTTTTCTGTTATTAAGCTGCATGAGCTGCTTATAAATTTTGGAGATTAATCCTTTGTCAGTTACTTCATTTGCAAATATTTTCTCCCATTCTGAGGGTTGTCTTTTGGTCTTCTTTATGGTTTCCTTTGCTGAGCAAAAGCTTTTAAGTTTCGTTAGGTCCCATTTGTTTATTTTTGTTTTTATTTCCATTTCTCTAGGAGGTGGGTCAAAAAGGACCTTGCTGTGATTTATGTCATAGAGTGTTCTGCCTATGTTTTCCTCTAAGAGTTTGATAGTTTCTGGCCTTACATTTAGGTCTTTAATCCATTTTGAGCTTATTTTTGTGTATGGTGTTAGGGAGTGATCTAATCTCATACTTTTACATGTAGCTGTCCAGTTTTCCCAGCACCACTTATTGAATAGGCTGTCCTTTCTCCACTGTACATTTCTGCCTCCTTTGTCAAAGATAAGGTGACCATATGTGCGTGGGTTTATCTCTGGGCTTTCTATCCTGTTCCATTGATCTATCTTTCTGTTTTTTGTGCCAGTACCATACCGTCTTGATAACTGTAGCTTTGTAGTATAGTCTGAAGTCAGGGAGCCTGATTCCTCCAGTTCCTTCTTTCGTTCTCAAGATTGCTTTGGCTATTCGGCGTCTTTTGTGTTTCCATAAAAATTGCAAAATTTTTTGTTCTAGTTCTGTGAAAAATGCCAGTGGTAGTTTGATAGGGATTGCATTGAATCTATAGATTGCTTTGGGTAGTAGAGTCATTTTCACAATGTTGATTCTTCCAATCCAAGAACATGGTATATCTCTCCATCTATTTGTATCATCTTTAATTTCTTTCATCAGTGTCTTATAATTTTCTGCATACAGATCTTTTGTCTCCTTAGGTAGGTTTATTCCTAGATATTTTATTCTTTTTGTTGCAATGGTAAATGGGAGTGTTCTCTTGATTTCACTTTCAGATTTTTCATCATTAGTATATAGGAATGCCAGAGATTTCTGTGCATTAATTTTGTATCCTGCCACCTTACCAAATTCATTGATTAGCTCTAGTAGTTTTCTGGTGGCATCTTTAGGGTTCTCTATGTATAGGATCATGTCATCTGCAAACAGTGACAGCTTTACTTCTTCTTTTCCGATTTGGATTCCTTTTATTTCCTTTTCTTCTCTGATTGCTGTGGCTAAAACTTCCAAAACTATGTTGAATAAGAGTGGTGGGAGTGGGCAACCTTGTCTTGTTCCTGATCTTAGTGGAAATGCTTTCAGTTTTTCACCATTGAGGATGATGTTTGCTGTGGGCTTGTCATATATGGCCTTTATTATGTTGAGGAAAGTTCCCTCTATGCCTACTTTCTGCAGGGTTTTGATCATAAATGGGTGTTGAATTTTGTCAAAAGCTTTCTCTGCATCTATTGAGATGATCATATGGTTTTTCTCCTTCAGTTTGTTAATATGGTTTATCACATTGATAGATTTGCGTATATTGAAGAATCCTTGCATTCCTGGAATAAACCCCACTTGATCATGGTGTATGATCCTTTTAATGTGCTGTTGGATTCTGTTTGCTAGTATTTTGTTGAGGATTTTTGCATCTATGTTCATCAGTGATATTGGCCTGTAGTTTTCTTTCTTTGTGACATCCTTGTCTGGTTTTGGTATCAAGGTGATGGTGGCCTCGTAGAATGAGTTTGGGAGTGTTCCTCCCTCTGCTATATTGTGGAAGAGTTTGAGAAGGATAGGTGTTAGCTCTTCTCTAAATGTTTGATAGAATTCGCCTGTGAAGCCATCTGGTCCTGGGCTTTTCTTTGTTGGAAGATTTTTAATCACAGTTTCAATTTCAGTGCTTGTGATTGGTCTGTTCATATTTTCTATTTCTTCCTGATTCAGTCTTGGCAGGTTGTGCATTTCTAAGAATTTGTCCATTTCTTCCAGATTGTCCATTTTATTGGCATAGAGTTGCTTGTAGTAATCTCTCATGATCTCTTTTATTTCTGCAGTGTCAGTTGTTACCTCTCCTTTTTCATTTCTAATTCTATTGATTTGAGTCTTCTCCCTTTTTTTCTTGATCAGTCTGGCTAGTGGTTTATCTATTTTGTTTATCTTCTCAAAGAACCAGCTTTTAGTTTTATTGATCTTTGCTATTGTTTCCTTCATTTCTTTTTCATTTATTTCTGATCTGATTTTTATGATTTCTTTCCTTCTGCTAGCTTTGGGGTTTTTTTGTTCTTCTTTCTCTAATTGCTTGAGGTGCAAAGTTAGGTTGTTTATTCGAGATGTTTCCTGCTTCTTAAGGTGGGCTTGTATTGCTATAAACTTCCCCCTTAGAACTGCTTTTGCTGCATCCCACAGGTTTTGGGTCGTTGTGTCTCCATTGTCATTTGTTTCTAGGTATTTTTTGATTTCCTCTTTGATTTCTTCAGTGATCACTTCATTATTAAGTAGTGTATTGTTTAGCCTCCATGTGTTTGTATTTTTTACAGATCTTTTCCTGTAATTGATATCTAGTCTCATGGCGTTGTGGTCAGAAAAGATACTTGATACAATTTCAATTTTCTTAAATTTACCAAGGCTTGATTTGTGACCCAAGATATGATCTATCCTGGAGAATGTTCCATGAGCACTTGAGAAAAATGTGTATTCTGTTGTTTTTGGATGGAATGTCCTATAAATATCAATTAACTTCATCTCGTTTAATGTATCATTTAAGGCTTGTGTTTCCTTATTTATTTTCATTTTGGATGATCTGTCCATGGGTGAAAGTGGGGTGTTAAAGTCCCCTACTATGAATGTGTTACTGTCGATTTCCCCTTTTATGTCTGTTAGTATTTGCCTTATGTATTGAGGTGCTCCTATGTTGGGTGCATAAATATTTACAATTGTTATACCTTCTTCTTGGATCGATCCCTTGATCATTATGTAGTGTCCTTCTTTGTCTCTTCTAATAGTCTTTGTTTTAAAGTCTATTTTGTCTGATATGAGAATTGCTACTCCAGCTTTCTTTTGGTTTCCATTTCCATGAAATACCTTTTTCCATCCCCTTACTTTCAGTCTGTATGTGTCTCTAGGTCTGAAGTGGGTTTCTTGTAGACAGCAAATATATGGGTCTTGTTTTTGTATCCATTCAGCCAATCTGTGTCTTTTGGTGGGAGCATTTAGTCCATTTACATTTAAGGTAATTATCGATATGTGTGTTCCTATTCCCATTTTCTTAATTGTTTTGGGTTCATTATTGTAGGTCCTTTCCTTCTTTTGTGTTTCTTGCCTAGAGAAGTTCCTTTAGCAGTTGTTGTCAAAGATTATGTTTTGATACGTTTAGTTTTGAACTTGTTTGAAAGGCATGAATTTGGTGGGGGGGGGGGGGTTGGTTAGGAGGACAGATAAGGGATTGCTGTGTATTCTTTTTATTTTATACAGCAGGTTCTTATTAGTTATCTATTTTATACAAATTAGTGTATACATGTCAATCCCAATCTCCCAATTCATCTCACCCCATCCCCCCTGCCGCTCTCCCCCCTTGGTGTCCATAGGTTTGTTCTCTACTTCTGTGTCTCTATTTCTGCCCTGCAAACCAGTTCATCTGTACCATTTTTCTAGATTCCACATATATGCATTAATATACGATATTTGTTTTTCTCTTTCTGACTTACTTCACTCTGTAGGACAGTCTCTAGGTTCATCCACGTGTCTACAAATGACCCACTTTCGTTCCTTTTTATGGCCGAGTAATATTCCATTGTATATATGTACCACATCTTCTTTATCCATTTGTCTGTCTGTGGGCATTTAGGTTGCTTCCATGACCTGGCTATTGTAAATAGTGCTGCAATTAACATAGGGGTGCATGTGTCTTGCTGAATTATGGTTTTCTCTGGGTATATGCCCAGGAGTGGGATTGCTGGGTCATATGGTAATTCTATTTTTAGTTTTTTTAAGGAATCTCTGTACTGTTCTCCCTAGTGGCTGTATCAATTTACATTCCCACCAACAGTGTAAGAGGGTTCCCTTTTTTCCACACCCTCTCCAGCATTTGTTGTTTGTAGATTTTCTGATGATGCCCATTCTAACTGGTGTGAGGTGATACCTCATTGTAGTTTAGATTTGCATTTCTCTAATGATTAGTGATGTTGAGCAGCTTTTCATGTGCTTCTTGCCCATCTGTATGTCTTCTTTGGAGACATGTCTATTTAGTTCTTCTGTCCATTTTTTGATGGGGTGATTAGCTTCTTTAATCTTGAGCTGCATGAGCTGTTTATATATTTTGGAGATTAATCCTTTGTCTGTTGATTCATTTGGAAATACTTTCTCCCATTCTGAGAGTTCTCTTTTCATCTTATTTATAGTTTCCTGTGCAAAAGTTTTGCTATACAAAAGCTTTGAAGTTTCATTAGGTCCCATTTGTTTATTTTTGGTTTTATTTCTATTACTTTGGTAAGTGGGTCAAAATAGATCTTGCTGTGATTTATGTAAAAGAGTGTTCTGCCCATGTTTTCCTCTAAGAGTTTTATAGTGTCCTGTCTTACATTTAGGTCTTTAATCCATTCTGAGTTTATTTTTGTGTATAGTGTTACGGAGTGTTCTAATTTCATTCTTTTACATGGAGCTGTCCAGTTTTCCCAGCACCACTTATTGAAGAGGCTGTCTTTTCTCCATTGTATATCCTTGCCTCCTTTGTCATAGATTAGTTGACCATAGGTGCATAGGTTTATCTCTGGGCTTTCTATCCTGTTCCATTGATCTATATTTCTGTTTTGGTGCCAGTACCGTATTGTCTTAATTACTGTAGCTTTGTAGTATAGTCTGAACTCAGGGAGTCTGATTCCTCCAGCTCCATTTTTTCCCCTCAAGATTGCTTTGGCTGTTCAGGGTCTTTTGTGCCTCCATACAAAGTTTAAGATTTCTTTGTTCTCATTCTGTAAAAAATGCCATTGGTAATTTGATAGGGATTGCACTGAATCTGTAGATTGCTTTGGGTACTATAGTCATTTTCACAATATTGATTCTTCCCATCCAAGAACATGGTATATCTCTCCATCTGTTTGTGTCATTTTTGATTTCTCTCATCAGTGTCTTATAGTTTTCTGAGTAGAGGTCTTTTACCTCCTTAGGTAGGTTTATTCCTAGGTTTTTTATTCTTTTTGTTGCAATGGTGGATGGGATTGTTTCCTTAATTTCTCTTTCTAATCTTTCATTGTTTGTGTATAGGAATGCAAGAGATTTCTGTGCATTAATTTTGTATCCCGCTACTTTCTCTGGTTTCATTGATTAGCTCTAGTTGTTTTCTTGTGGTGTCTTTAGGATTTTCTATGTGTAGTATCATGTGGTCTGCAAACAGTGACAATTTTACTTCTTCTTTTCCAATTTGTATTCCTTTTATTTCTTTTTCTTCTCTGATTGCCATGGCTAGGACTTCCAAAACTGTGTTGAATAATAGTGGCAAGAGTGGACATCCTTGTCTTGTTCCTGAAGTTGAGGAAATCCTTTCAGTTTTTCACCATTGAGAATGGTGTTTGCTGTGGGTTTGTCATATATGGCCTCCATTATGGAGGTAGGTTCCCTCTATGCCCACTTTCTGGAGAGTTTTTATCATAACTGGGTGTTGAATTTTGTCAAAAGCTTTCTCTGCATCTGTTGAGATGATCCTATTTTTTTTAGTCTTCAATTTGTTAATATGGTGTATTGCATTAAGTGATTTGCGTATACTGAAGAATCCTTGCATCCCTGGGATAAATCCCACTTGCTCATGGTGTATGATCCTTTTAATGTGTTGTTGGACTCTGTTTGCTGGTATTGTGTTGAGGATTTTTGCATCTATGTTCATCCATGATATTGGTCTGTAGATTTCTTTCTTTGTGACATCTTTGTCTGGTTTTGGTATCAGGGGGGATGGTGGCCTTGTAGAATGCGTTTGGGAGTGTTTCTTCCTCTGCAATTTTCTGGAAGAGTTGAGAAGGATAGGTGTTAGCTCTTCTCTAAATGTTTGATAGAATTCATCTGTGAAGCCATCTGGTCCTGGACTTCTGTTTTTTGGAAGATTTTTATTCACAGTTTCAATTTCATTACTTGTGATTGGTATGTTCATATTTTCTACTTTTTCCTGGTTTAGTCTTGGAAGGTTATACCTTTTAAGAATTTGTCCATTTCTTCCAGGTTGTCCATTTTATTGACATAGAGTTGCTTGTAGTAGTCTCTTATGATGCTTTGTATTTCTGTGGTGTCCATTGTAACTTCTCCTTTTTCATTTCTAATTTTATTGATTTGAGCCTTTTGCCTTTTTTCTTGATGAGTCTGGCTAAAGGTTTATCAATTTTATCTTCTCAAAGAACCAGCTTTTTGTTTCATTGATCTTTGCTATTGTTTTCTTTGTTTCTATTTTATTTATTTCTGTTCTGATCTTTATGACTTCTTTCCTTCTACTAAGTTTGGGTTTTGTTTGTTCTCCTTTCTCTAGTTCCTTTAGTTGTAAGGTTAGATTGTTTATTTGAGATTTTTCTTCTCTCTTCAGGTATGATTGTATTGCTATAAACTTCCGTCTTAGAACTGCTTTGCTGCATCCCATAGGTTTTGGATCATCGTGTTTTTGTTGTCATTTGTCTCTAGGTATTTTTTGATTTCCTCCTTGATTTCTTCAGTGATCTCTTGGTTATTTAGTAACATACTGTTTAGCCTCTGTGTGTTTGTATTTTTTACGTTTTCTTCCCTGTAATTTACTTCTAACCTCATAGCGCTGTGGTTGGAAAAGATGCTTGATATGATTTCAATTTTCTGAAATTTACCGAGGCTTGCTTTGTGACCCAAAATGTGATCTGTCCTGGAGAATGTTCCATGGGTACTTGAGAAGAAAATGTAATCTGCTCTTTTCAGATGGAGTGTCCTATAAATAACAATTAAATCTGTCTGGTCTATTCTGTCATTTAAAGTTTGTGGTTCCTTATTAATTTCTGTCTGGATGATCTGTCCATTGGTATAAGTGAGGTGTTATTGTGTTATTGTTGATTTCCTCTTTTATAGCTGTTAGCAGTTGCCTTGTGTGTTGAGGTACTCCTATGTTGGGTGCATATATATTTATAATTGTTATATCTTCTTCTTGGATTGATCCCTTGATCATGATGTAGTGTCCTTCCTTGTCTCTTGTAATAGTCTTTATTTTAAAGTCAATCTTGTGTGATATGAGAATTGCTGCTCCAGCTTGCTTTTGATTTCCATTTGCATGGAATAACTTTTTCCATCCCCTCACTTTGTCTGTATGTGTCCCTAGGTCTGAAGTGGGTCTCTTGTAGAAGCATATATATGGGTCTTGTTTTTGTATCCATTCAGCCAGTCTGTGTCTTTTGGTTGGAGCATTTAACCCATTCACCTTTAAGGTAATTATCAATATGTACGTTCCTATTAGCATTTTCTTAATTGTTTTGAGTTTGTTTTTGTAGATCCTTTTTTTCTCTTGTGTTTTCCACTTAGAGAAGTTCCTTTAGCATTTGTTGTAGAGCTGATTTGGTGGTGCTGAATTCTCTTAGTTTTTGTTTGTCTGTAAATCTTTTGATTCCTCCATCGAATCTGAATGAGATCCTTTCCACGTAGAGTAATGTTGTTGTAGGTTCTTCCCTTTCATTATTTTAAATATATTGTGCCACCCCCTTCTGGCTTGTAGAGTTTCTGCTGAGAAATCAGCTATTAACCTTATGGGAGTTCCCTTGTATGTTATTTGTCATTTTTCCCTTGTTGCTTTCAGTAATTTTTCTTTGTCTTTAAGTTTTGCCAATTTGATTGTACCTCAGCATGTTTCTGCTTGGCTTTATCCTGCCTGGGACTCTCTGTGCTTCCTAGACTTGGGTGGTTATTTCCTTTCCTATGTTAGGGAAGTTTTCGACTATAATCTTTTCAAACATTTTCTTGGGTCCTTTCTCTCTCTCTTCTCCTGCTAGGACCTCTATAATGCGAATGTTGTTGTGTTTAATGTTGTCCCAGGTGTCTGTTAGGCTGTCTTCATTTCTTTTCATTCTTTTTTCTTTATTCTGTTCTGTGGCAGTGAATTCCACCATTCTGTTTTCCAGGTCACTTATCTGTTCTTCTTCCTCAGTTTTTCTGCTATTGATTCCTTCTAGTGTATTTTTCATTTCAGTTATTGTATTGTTCGTCTCTATTTGTTTGTTCTTTAATTCTTCTAGATGTCTGTTCTTTAATTCTTCTAGGTCTTTGTTAAACATTTCTTGCATGTTCTCGCTTTTTGCCTCCATTCTTTTTCTGAGGTCCTGGATCATCTTCACTATCATTATTCTGAATTCTTTTTCTGGTAGGTTGCCTATCTCCACTTCATTTAGTTGTTTTTCTGGGTTTTTATCTTGTTCCTTCATCTGGTACAAGTCCTCTGCCTTTTCATTTTGTCTATCTTTCTGTGAATGTGGTTTTCATTCCACAGGCTGCAGGATTGTAGTTCTTCTTGCTTCTGCTGTCTGCCCTCTGGTGGATAAGGCTCTAAAAAACTCCAGCACTCCACACTCTGGAGGCCCTGCTTTGGATGTGCTGCCTCTCCCCTTCCGCACAGGTCCTCTGTGAATTCTTAATATCTCTGCTGCCTAGTTGCTTTTTCAGTGTGTGAGGAACCTGAGAAAATATTCTTTCTTTAAAATATCATTAGTAGAAGCAGTAATAGTACTGCCTAATTTTATTGACTACATAGCTGTATGCCTGGTACCACTTTACAAGCATTTAAAAATCATAACTATCAAGACAGAGACTGATGTGGGAAGAGAGAGGGAGAAAGAGAGAGAATATTAGTTTCCTCAATTACAGTTGATGAAACTGAGTGATACAGACTCAGAGATTAAATAACTCCCTGGAAGCCATTTACTTAGCTGGTTACCTAGCTGGTAAGTGGTGATGCCAGACAGTAAATCCAGGAATGTCTGACTCTTAAAACCTAGGGTTCATAACCACAAACCCAGGAAAGGCAAATACCCTGTGTATGTGCTGCTAGTCCCTATTCCTAAGTCCATGGCAGACATTATTAATCGATTCTGGCACTTTCTGTTGAACTACCTCAGTGTGCCTTCCTTCCCCACAGAGCTCTTCCAACAGCCACTACTATGTGATTGGAGCTGGCATGTAACGTGAGTTGCCGTCCATTCATCAACTATACTGACTTAAAAATTCATACTCTCAATCACTAAGATATACTTTGAGGAAAAAAGTAGCTAACTCATCTTATCAATTATTATCACGCTGTCAGTAGTAATATCACATAGGCATGGTTATATATGTATTTTAGTTGGTGACAGGTCGGAAAAGAAGTGAAGGATTGTTAATTTAGACTGCAGTGCATGCAGCCAAAGAATGATGATCACAGACTTTGTTTGATATGGAATATGCATTTTTAATTATTTAGGCAAGTGACTCGTTGTTACTAATTCCAAAGTATAAATAACATTTTAGAGACCATGTGTCCAACCATCTGCAGGATTCCAGTGTAATGTGTGTTCTAATGAACTTAACTATACAATTGGGAGCTGTGCAAGCAATTAGTTGCTTTCTCTTTGTCCTCTGATTTCACCAAGGCTGGCAGAGAAAGGAAGAATTTTGTAAGGAAAAAGAATAAAAACAAATAAATACTTTTAATAGGTGGTGGGTCATGAATGCTATGGCCATTTGTGCATAGTCCCAAAGAAAGTATAAGGGTCCTGAAATCCTTAAAAGCAGGTTAAGGTCTTCTGTGTTACATTAGTTTCCTGAAAATCCTCAGACTATAAAAAATGGAGAACTACCCACTCAAGGGAAGCCCAGCAGTGGGCTACAATTAGAAGTGCATCCAGGGCTTCCCTGGAGGCACAGTGGTTGAGAGTCCGCCTGCCGATGCAGGGAACGCGGGTTCGTGCCGCGGTCCGGGAGGATCCCACATGCCGCGCAGCGGCTGGGTCTGTGAGCCATTGCCACTGAGCCTGCGCGTCTGGAGCCTGTGCTCTGCAACGGGAGAGGCCACAACAGTGAGAGGCCCACGTACCGCAAAAAAAAAAAAAAAGTGCGTCCATAGAATTTTTCACCACTTGTTTCAATTATAACAAGTCCCATACATTTTTCTGAGAAAGGCTGCAGACAGTGATCAGTTTTGATGTGATGATTTCAGCGAGAGGATGGAGAAATCCGTGATGGCTGTTACAGAAGCTTTACGTCTAGCAGAGTAGAAAGATGCAAGACCTCTGGTGAGATGAAAAACTCAATAGATCCTACTGAAAAGCTCTTTTCCTATAACTTGTGGTACAGATAGTAGTTAAGACATTAAGATAGTTTATAAAAATCCATAACATAAATTATAAGGGATTTTATATTTTATGTAAGCAGTTATGGGTATTTCCATATTGATGATCATAGTCATTATCTTTCTTGCTTTCACACATGAAAATCATTATATCTTACAAATAGTTACATTTGGCTTAAAGTGTCCAACAACTATTTGGCAAGAACCTATTTTGCTCCTTGTTATTTTAGTTAAAATTTTCTTACTCATTCCTACCCACAAACCTGAAAGGTATCATCACAGATGAGAAAACTGAATTTTGAGGGGCTTGCTAGGTCATACAGCTGGAAAGTGGGGGAGCCAGGCTATGAAATCTAAAATATTGAAGGTTACCTTTTGGATTTCATCACTACAGATAAGCGATGTGACGTTAGGCAAGTCCCTTTTTCTGAATTCATCATATAAAATATAAAAATAATGATGTTAAACTAGATATCCTACTTTTTTCTAGCAAGGGATTCTAATCCAGAACAATGACAAATGTAAAAGCACAAACATCAGAGCACATTATAGAGGTTATACATATACACACACATTATATCCATATTTGCATACATACTTATTAAATACATATATATTTAAATACAGATATATGTATATAGATAGATGGATAAAAATATAGATAAGAAAATATGCTATATCTATATACTTTTTTCTTTCTTCCTTTTTTTTTTTTTTTTTTTTAACATTCTGGCTACAACATGCAGCATGTGGGATCTTAGTTCCCTGACCAGGGATCAAACCCATGCCCTCTGCAGTGGAAGCGTGGAGTCTTAACTGCTAGATGTCCACGGAGGTCTCTGTATCTATATACTTTAACCACATGCTATAAAGAGCACAGTGACTTCGTCAAACTTTTTTTTTTAACATCTTTGTTGGAGTATAATTGCTTTACAATGGTGTGTTAGTTTCTGCTTTATAACAAAGTGAATCAGCTATACATATACATATACATATGTCCACAAATCTCTTCCCTCTTGCATCTCCCTCCCTCCCACCCTCCCTATCCCACCCCTCTATGTGGTCACAAAGCACCGAGTTGATCTCCCTGTGCTATGCACCTGCTTCCCACTAGCTATCTATTTTACGTTTGGTAGTGTATATATGTCCATGCCACTCTCTTACTTTGTCCCAACTTACCCTTCCCCATATTCTCAAGTCCATTCTCTAGTAGGTCTGTGTCTTTATTCCCATCTTGCCCCTAGGTTCTTCATGACGATTTTTTTTTTTTTTTAGATTCCATATATATGTGTTAGCATGCAGTATTGGTTTTTCTCTTTCTGACTTACTTCACTCTGTATGATAGACTCTGGGTCCATCCACCTCACTACAAATAACTCAGTTTCGTTTCTTTTTATGGCTGAGTAATATTCCATTATATATATGTGCCACATCTTCTTTATCCATTCATCCATCTATGGACACTTAGGTTGCTTCTATGTTCTGGTTATTGTAAATAGAGCTGCAGTGAACATTTTGGTACTTTTGGTATGACTCTTTTTGCATTATGGTTTTCTCAGGGTATATGCTCAGTAGTGGGATTGCTGGGTCATATGGTAGTTCTACTTGTAGTTTTTTTTTAACATCTTTATTGGGGTATAATTGCTTTACAATGGTGTGTTAGTTTCTGCTTTATAACAAAGTGAATCGGTTATACATATACATATGTTCCCATATGTCTTCCCTCTTGCACCTCCCTCCCTCCCACCCTCCCTATCCCACCCCTCCAGGCTGTCACAAAGCACCGAGCCAATATCCCTGTGCCATGTGGCTGCTTCCCACTAGCTATCTACCTTACGTTTGTTAGTGTATATATGTCCATGACTCTCTCTCGCCCTGTCACAGCTCACCCTTCCCCCTCCCCATATCCTCAAGTCCGTTCTCCAGTAGGTCTGCGTCTTTATTCCTGTCTTACCCCTAGGTTCTTCATGACATTTTTTTTCTTAAATTCCATATATATGTGTTAGCATATGGTATTTGTCTTTTTCTTTCTGACTTACTTCACTCTGTATGACAGACTCTAGGTCTATCCACCTCATTACACATAGCTCAATTTCGTTTCTTTTTATGGCTGAGTAATATTCCATTGTATATATGTGCCACATCTTCCTTATTCATTCATCCGATGATGGGCAATTAGGTAGTTTCCATCTCTGGGCTATTGTAAATAGAGCTGCAATGAACATTTTGGTACTTTTGGTATGACTTTTTTTGCATTATGGTTTTCTCAGGGTATATGCCCAGTAGTGGGATTGCTGGGTCATATGGTAGTTCTACTTGTAGTTTTTTAAGGAACCTCCATACTGTTCTCCATAGTGGCTGTATCAGTTTACATTCCCACCAACAGTGCAAGAGGGTTCTCTTTTCTCCACACCCTCTCCAGCATTTATTGTTTGTAGATTTTTTGATGATGGCCATTCTGACTGGTGTGACATGATATCTCATTGTAGTTTTGATTTGCATTTCTCTAACGATTAATGATGTTCAGCATTCTTTCATGTGTTTGTTGGCAATCTGTATTCTCCTTTGGAGGAACGTCTATTTAGGTCTTCTGCCCATTTTTGGAATGGGTTGTTTGTTTTTATGATATTGAGCTGCATGAGCTGCTTGCAAATTTGGGAGATTAATCCTTTGTCAGTGGCTTCATTTGCAAATGTTTTCTCCCATTCTGAGTGTTGTCTTTTGGTCTTGTTTATGGTTTCCTTTGCTGTGCAAAAGCTTTGAAGTTTCATTAGGTCCCATTTGTTTATTTTTATTTCCATTTTTCTAGGAGATGGGTCAAAAAGGATCTTGCTGTGATTTATGTCATAGAGTGCTCTGCCTGTGTTTTCCTCTAAGAGTTTGATAGTGTCTGGCCTTACATTTAGGTCTCTAATCCATTTGGAGTTTATTTTTGTGTATGGTGTTAGGGTGTGTTCTAATTTCATTCTTTTACATGTAGCTGTCCAGTTTTCGCAGCACCACTTATTGAAAAGGCTGTCTTTTCTCCACTGTATATTCTTGCCTCCTTTATCAAAGATAAACCCACGCACATATTGTCACCTTATCTCTGGGCTTTCTATCCTGTTCCATTGATCTATATTTCTGTTTTTGTGCCAGTACCATACTGTCTTTATTACTGTAGCTTTGTAGTATAGTCTGAAGTCAGGGAGCCTGATTACTCCAGCTCCATTTTTCTTTCTCAAGATTGCTTTGGCTATTCGGGGTCTTTTGTGTTTCCAAACAAATTGTGAATTTTTTTTGCTCTAGTTCTGTGAAAAATGCCAGTGGTAGTTTGATAGGGATTGCATTGAATCTATAGATTGCTTTGGGTAGTAGAGTCATTTTCACAATGTTGATTCTTCCAATCCAAGAACATGGTATATCTCTCCATCTATTTGTATCATCTTTAATTTCTTTCATCAGTGTCTTATAATTTTCTGCGTTTCTGGTCTTCTGTCTCCTTAGGTAGGTTTATTCCTAGGTACTTTATTATTTTTGTTGCAATGGTAAATGGGAGTGTTTTTTTAATTTCACATTCAGGTTTTTCATCGTTAGTGTATAGGGATGCAAGAGATGTCTGTGCATTAATTTTGTATCCTGCTACTTTACCAAATTCGTTGATTAGCTCTAGTAGTTTTCTGGTAGCATCTTTACAATTCTCTATGCATAGTATCATGTCATCTGCAAACAATGACAGCTTTACTTCTTCTTTTCCAGTCTGGATTCCTTTTATTTATTTTTCTTCTCTGATTGCTTTGGCTAAAACTTCCAAAACTATGTTGAATAATAGTGGTGAATGTGGGCAACCTTGTCTTCTTCCTGATCTTAGTGGAAACGGTTTCACTTTTTCACCATTGAGGACTATGTTGACTGTGGGTTTGTCATATATGGCCTTTATTATGTTGGGGAAAGTTCCCTCTATGCCTACTTTCTGGAGGGTTTTTATCATATATGGGTGTTGAATTTTGTCGAAAACTTTTTCTGCATCTATTGAGATGATCATATGGTTTTTCTTCTTCAATTTGTTAATATGGTGTATCACATTGATTGATTTGTGTATATTGAAGAATCCTTGAATTCCTGGGATAAACCCCACTTGATCATGGTGTATGATCCTTTTAATGTGCTGTTGGATTCTGTTTGCTAGTATTTTGATGAGGATTTTTGCATGTATGTTCATCAGTGATATTGGCCTGTAGTTTTCTTTCTTTGTGACATCTTTGTCTGCTTTTGGTATCAGGGTGATGGTGGCCTCGTAGAATGAGTTTGGGAGTATTCCTCCCTCTGCTATATTTTGGAAGAGTTTGAGAAGGATAGGTGTTAGCACTTCTCTAAATGTTTGATAGAATTTGCCTGTGAAGCCATCTGGTCCTGGGCTTTTGTTTGTTGGAAGATTTTTGTTTTTGTTTTTTTTGTTTTTTTTGCGGTACACGGGCTTCTCACTGTTGTGACCTCTCCCGTTGCGGAGCACAGGCTCTGGAAGCGTAGGCTCAGCGGCCATGGCTCACAGGCCCAGCCGCTTCGCGGCATTTGGGATCTTCCCAAACCGGGGCACGAACCCGTGTCCCCTGCATCGGCAGGTGGACTCTCAACCACTGCACCACCAGGGAAGCCCTGTTGGAAGATTTTTAATCACAGTTTCAATTTCAGGGCTTGTGATTGGTCTGTTCATATTTTCTATTTCTTCCTACTTCAGCCTCAGAAGGTTGTGCATTTCTAAGAATTTGTCCATTTCTTCCAGGTTGTCCATTTTATTGGCATACAGTTGCTTGTAGGAGTGTCTCCTGAGCCTTTGTATTTTTGCAGTGTCAGTTGTTACTTCTCCTTTTTCATTTCTAATTCTGTTGATTTGAGTCTTCTCCCTCTTTTTCTTGATGCGTCTGGCTAATGGTTTATCAATTTTGTTTATCTTCTCAAAGAACCAGCTTTGACTTTTATTAATCTTTGCTATCATTTGCTTCATTTCTTTTTCATTTATTTCTGATCTTATCTTTATGATTTCTTTCCTTCTGCTAAATTTGCGGGTTTTCTGTTCTTCTTTCTCTAATTGCTTTAGGTGTAAGGTTAGGTTGTTTATTTGAGATGTTTCTTGTTTCTTAAGGTAGGATTGTATTGCTATGAACTTCCCTCTTAGAACTCCTTTTGCTGCATCCCATAGGTTTTGGGTCATCGTGTTTTCATTGTCATTTGTTTCTAGGTATTTTTTGATTTCCTCTTTGATATTTTCAGTGATCTCTTGGTTATTAAGTAGTGTATTGTTTAACCTCCAATGTGTTTGTAATTTTTACAGATTTTTTCCTGTAATTGATATCTAGTCTTATAGTGTTGTGGTCGGAAAAGATAGTTGATACGATTTCAGTTTTCTTAAATTTACCAAGGCTTGATATGTGACCCAAGATATGATCTATCCTGGAGAACGTTCCATGAGCACTTGAGAAGAATGTGTATGCTATTGTTTTTGGATAGAATGTCCTATAAATATCAGTTAAGTCCATCTTGTTTAATGTATCATTTAAAGCTTGTGTTTCCTTATTTATTTTCATTTAGGATGATCTGTCTATTGGTGAAAGTGGGGTGTTAAAGTCCCCTACTATGATTGTGTTACTGTCGATTTCCCCTTTTATGGCTGTTAGCATTTGCCTTATGTATTGAGGTGCTCCCATGTTGGTGCATAAATATTTACAATTGTTATATCTTCTTCCTGGATTGATCCCTTGATCATTATGCAGTGTCCTTCTTTGTCTCTTGTGATAGTCTTTGTTTTAAAGTCTATTTTGTCTCATATGGGAATTGCTACTCCCACTTTCTTTTGATTTCCTTTTGCATGGAATATCTTTTTCCATCCCGTCACTTTCAGTGTGTATGTGTCCCTAGGTCTGAAGTGGGTCTCTTGTAGACAGCATATATATGGGTCTTGTTTTTGTATCCATTCAGTCAGTCTGTGACTTTTGGTGGGAGCATTTAAGCCATCTACATTTAGGGTAATTATCGATATGTATGTTCCTATTACCATTTTGTTAATTGTTTTGGGTTTGTTATTGTAGGTCTTTTCCTTCTCTTGTGTTTCCTGCTAGAGAAGTTCCTTTAGCATTTGTTGTAAAGCTGGTTTGGTGGTGCTGAATTCTGTTAGCTTTTGCTTGTCTGTAACGGTTTTAATTTCTCCGTCAAATCTGAATTAGATCCTTGCTGGGTCGAGTAATCTTGGTTGTAGATTTTTCTCCTTCATCACTTTAGATATGTCCTGCCACTTCCTTCTGCCTTGCAGAGTTTCTGCTGAAAGATCAGCCCTTAACCTTACGGGAATTCCCTTGTGTGATATTTGTTGTTTTTCCCTTCCTGCTTTTAATATTTTTTCTTTGTATTTAATTTTTGATAGTTTGATTAATATGTGTCTTGGCATGTTTCTCCCTGGATTTATCCTGTATGGGACTCTCTGTGCTTCCTGGACTTGTTTAACTATTTCCTTTCCCATATTAAGGAAGTTTTCAACTATAATCTCTTCAAATATTTTCTCAGTCCCTTTCTTTTTCTCTTCTTCTTCTTCTGGGACCCCTATAATTCAAATGTTGGTGTGTTTAATGTTGTCCCAGAGGTCTCTGAGACTGTCCTCAATTCTTTTCATTCTTTTTTCTTTATTCTGCTCTGCAATAGTTATTTCCACTGTTTTATCTTCCAGGTCACTTATGCGTTTTTCTGCCTCAGTTATTCTGCTATTGATCCCTTCTAGAGAATTTTTAGTTTCATTTATTATGTTGTTCATCACTGTTTGCTCTTTAGTTCTTCTAGGTCCTTGTTAAATGTTTCTTGTATTTTCTCCATTCTATTTCCAAGATTTTGGATCATCTTTACTGTCATTATTTTGAATTTCTGTTCAGGTAGACTGCCTATTTCCTCTTCATTTGTTTGGTCTGGTGGGTTTTTATCTTGCTCCTTCATCTGCTGTGTGTTTCTCTGTCTTCTCATTTTGCTTAACTTACTGTGTTTGGGGTCTCCTTTTCGCAGGCTGCAGGTTCGTAGTTCCCATTGTTTTTGTGTCTGTCCCCAGTGGCTAAGGTTGGTTCAGTGGGTTGTGTAGGGGACTAGTGCCTGTGTTCTGGTGGATGAGGCTGGATCTCATCTTTCTGGTGGGCAGGTCCCTGTCTGGTGGTGTGTTTTGGGGTGTCTGTGGCCTTATAATGATTTTAGGCAGCCTCTGTGCTAACGGATGGGGTTGTGTTCCTGTCTTGCTATTGTTTGTCAGAGGGTGTCCAGCAGTGTAGCTTGCTGGTCGTTGTGTGGAGCTGGGTCTTGGCGTTGAGATGGAGATCTCTTGGTGATTTTCGCCGTTTGTTATTACGTGGAGCTGGGAGGTCTCTTGTGGACCAGTGTCCTGAACTTGACTCTCCCACCTCAGAGGCACAGCCCTGACGCCTGGCTGGAGCACCAAGAGCCTGTCATCCACACGGGTTTAGATTTATGTTGAGTGACTGGGCACATGCAGTTCAGTTGAAGGATATTTTATCTGTGTGCTGGTGTAAGCTTTAGCGGGTCCAGTCTCAGTCCTGTAGACATTTCTGAATCCCAGGTTAAAAGTCACTTACAGTGTTCAAGTAGGGATCCATGCCACGGTGGCCAGGAATAGGCCCTGACCTTCAACCTGGCCTCCATCCAGGCTCTCCCACTCCCTCCTGGCTGCCATTCCCTGCTCCTCCTCAAACATTTTTTTTAGACCTCAGTTTCTTCTTAAATTAAATGTGGGGGTGACTAGATCAGGAGTTCCTAAGAAAGGTGAATAAACTGGGCTTGAGCAAATTCTCTAAACCCCTGTTTAAATGGAAAATTGAGCATCTGAGCAGCTTTGGGCATCTGATGAAAGCTATTACAGATTTTTCCCAGAAAATAGACATGTGCAAATAGATTCCAGGCTTATATATATATGTCAGAATAGTAACTCCTGGACTCTGAACTCCAAAAGTTTTCATTGTGACATTCTATCACTATAAAGTGCTCTCTTTTAAAATTTGAGTTGTATTGCTATTTTTTCCCTTACAGTTGAATATAAATTGTAGGAAATACAGTGTTCTTAATTATATTTCTAGAGTATATTTTGGGACTTCTTCTACATTTTGATACATACGGCCAAATTGCTCTTTTAAAATGTTTTACCAGTTAGTGTTACCAGGAGTTATCAACAGTTGACCATCTATCTCCCTTGCTAACCCTAAATACTATGATCATTCTTCCTCTTTACCTATCCTGTGGAGACTAATTGTGCTCTTTCTTTAAATTTTACTGTTACATTTTTTGCACCCTGTTTGCATGTCTCATATTTGAATTTGCCACAGCCACAGCCTTGGTTGTAAATCAAGGCAAAATCTGAGAATGAAAAATGTTACCCTCTGAACAGTTATAGTTTCAGGAAGAAGTACGAACATAGTTGCTTTCTCTCTGGAGTAGTGGGCTCTTGTGTAACTCTAGGAAAGTTCAGTGTTGGTATAATATGCATGTTTATTTTACCATGTACACTAGGCATCCCCATTAACTAAAAAACTTTCTAAAGATCTGTGAAGCAGAGGCTTGGAGGATCCTGGGAAGTAGGATAATTTCAAAATGGTTTACAGTAATCTGTTGTAAGCATGCACTTCTGCAGCCACTGGGAAGATAAAGAAATGGCCGAGAGAGGGGGGTAGAAAGTGATTAAAGGTTTGGAAGGATTTAAGAAGTCTGGCTTATTCCAGTGCAAAGAGACTTTCTGCTCAGACTTGGAGAGAACCAAGAACTGTGAGATTGCTCTGCCACAGAACCAGAACAGACGCTGAAGCAATTTTCCAACCATTTCATAACTTCTCAGAGTCCCTCAAGAGTAGCTGTTTCATATGCTTAATTAAAAATATATATATATTGGGACTTCCCTGGTGGCACAGTGGTTAAGAATCTGCATGCCAATGCAGGGGACATGGGTTCAAGCCCTGGTCTGGGAAGATCCCGCATGCCGTGGAGCAGCTAAGCTCACATGCCTAGAGCCTGTGCTCTGCAACAAGAGAAGCCACCGTGATGAGAAGCCCACTCACCGCAACGAAGAGTAGCCCCCGCTCGCTGCAACTGGAGAAAGTCTGTGTGTAGCAACAAAGATCCAACAGAGCCAAAAAATAAATAAAACAAAGTAATTAAGTTAAAAAATATATATATATGTGTGTGTGTATGTGTGTGTGTGTGTGTGTGTGTGTGTGTGTGTATGTACGTACGTATAATAGGAAGTTGTGCAATTTATCCTAGAGCAGCATTTCTTGGGGTAAAAAAGAAAACATCTGTCAGCTATCCCAAAACATTGAAGATTAATATTACTTTGTTGTGGATTTTAGTCCGTAAATCATCAAGGGGATATGCTGTTACTTCTCATTCTGGAAGTTAATTTACTACTTGTGTGAAAAGAATATTCAGAGAACTGATGGAATGTAATTTTGTTCTTTCTAAATTTTTCTTTATTTTAATGGATTGTTTTCCAATATCGGCATTGTTGTAGGTCAGTTGTTCTCTAGGTGCCATCACCTGACCAGCAGGGGAAGCAGCAACATCTGGGAACTTTTAAACATGCAGATTCTTGGGTGCAACCCCAGATCTACAGAACCAGAAATTCGGGATGGAATCCAGCATTCTTGTGCTAACAAGCCCTTCAGGAGTTGCTGAGGGTGCCAAAGTTAACTTTTATGTACTGAAGTGAAAGTTCAACTTGAGTTTGAAGTTAATGTTTTATTTGTATTAGATGTCAACTCAGATTTCACTGCCTCACTTTTCTTAACAAGATAGTTTGCTTCAAATGGCACTCTTTTACTGCAGAATGATCAACATGATCATAACTACATTTTTTCTGTTAATAGGTTTTTTTGTGTTTTCTTTTGCGGTACGCTGGCCTCTCAATGTTGTGGCCTCTCCCGTTGTGGAGCACAGGCTCCGGACGTGCAGGCTCAGCGGCCATGGCTCACGGGCCCAGCCGCTCCTCAGCATGTGGGGTCCTCCCGGACCGGGGCACGAACCCGTGTCCCCTGCATCGGCAGGCAGACTCCCAACCACTGTGCCACCTGGGAAGCCCCCAGTTAACAGTTTTTAAAAAGTGTTTCATTACTAATGTCATCATGTGTGATTAGCACTTTGCATATGGCTGAGTTATTCACATATTTGAACTCATTTTCATCTTTACAACAGGCTGATGATACACATGTTACTATTAATTTAGCTATGCAGATGTTCAGCAGAACATATTGTATCTTTGTACCTCTCGTATTTATAAATTACAGATAAAAGGAAGAATAAAAGGAAGATAAAAGGATAAAAGGAAGAATTATCAATTTGTTTAGAAATAGATAATAATATAAACAAATTGGAGGTCACTTCTGTTTCTACCAGAAAGGAAAAGATGAAAAAGAACATATTTTTTTCATGTCCTAAGTATTATAGCACAATTTCATCATATATTGAGTTGAAAAATCCTGATCCCTTAGAAAAGACCTGTATAACTGACAAAACTTGAATTAATGAAGTTCAATAATGACACAACTTAGAAGTGAAAGAGTAAGGGTAAAAATCTCTAAGTAATATATACACAATACATGCTTCAATCTCGAAAACTGCCTTCAAGGAGAAAAACACCTTGACTGTAGAATGCTTTCTACAGGGTATAATATTGTGAAACACTCCCACCTGGTGGTTGACTCTTTTAATTACATTTTTATTAAAATAGCAAAATTATAAGATACTTATACTCTTTAACTTCATCAAAGAGGCATGTGTTGGTATTTTAAAAATTAATTGTAAAACAGTAAATTTTTATACTCTATGATGAAATGTATTATCGTAGAAGTATTTGCCCTGTGAAATTATAAACATAAATTATAAATATTTAGTTATCAAAATCATTCTAATATACATTGTGCTACAGTTAACTTCTTTGTATGTAACTTGCTGAAATTTACCTCCCCCCCCAAAAAATGTGTATTGAATCTCATAAGTGCTTTAACTGATTTAATTACTGAGTTACATAGTTGTTTTACAAAACATTAAAAACAGCTTCTCCTGAAAGCACAAGACAGGGCTTGGCATCAGCTTTGAAAAAAAATTGTTTTTCCATGGTCAGGCCTGCTGTATGTAGTTTTGTATCTTTACTGAGGCACCTGTATATTCTTTTTTAAAACTGAGATATAATTGACATATGACATTATATTCTTTTCAGATATACAACATCTGACTTGATCTTTATATATATTTTGAAATGATCACCAAAATAAGTGTAATATAGTCTAAATATATGAATACTTATAAAATGCAAAATTCAGGTCAACAGGTTTTTTTTGTAGTTGTTTTTGAAGCATACTTAGGTAAGTTACAGGTGCACAACATAGTTGTTCACAATGTTTAAAGGTTAAACACCATTTATAGTTATAGTTATAAAACATTGGTTATATTCCCTGTGTTGTATAATATATCCTCGAAGCTTATTTATTTTGTGCATAATAGTTTGTACCTCTGAATCCCCTACTCCTATCTTGCCCCTACCTTTCCACAAGGTAACCACTAGTATGTTTTCTATATCTGTGAGTCTGCTTCTTTTTTGGTATATTTACTAATTTGTTTTATTTTATAGATTCCACATATAGGTAATATCATACAGGATTTGTCTTTCTCTCCCTGACTCATTTCACTTAGCATAATGCCCTCCAAGTCCATCCATGTTGCTGCAAATGGCAAAATTTTGTTCTTGTTTTTTCTTGTGTGGTTTTATGGTTGTTTTTTTTTGGCTGAGTAGTATTCCATTGTATATGTATACCACATCTTCTTTATCCATTCATTTCTTGATGAACACTTAGGTTGCTTCCCTATCTTAGCAGTTTTAAATAATGCAGCTACAAACATTGTATGTATCCTTTCGACTTAGTGTTTTTGTTTTTCTCAGCTATGTACCCAGGAGTGGAATTGCTGGGTCATATGGTAGTTCTACTTTTGTTTTCTTTGAGAAAACTCCATACTGTTTTTCACAGTGGTTGCACCAATTTACATTCCCAAGAAGAGTTAGGGTTTTCTCCACATCCTCTCCAATATTTATTATTTGTGTTCTTTTTGATGATAGCCATTCTGACAGGTTTGAGGTGGTTTAGATTTGCATCTCCCTGACGATTAGCGATGTTAAACATCTTTTCATATGCCTGTTGTCCAGAGTATTTCCTCTTTGGAAGAATGTCCATTTAGTTCTCCTGCCCATTTTTTAATTGTTTTTTTTTTCTTTTATCTTGACTTGTATGACCTGTTTACATATTTTGGATATTAACCCCTTATTGATGATATCATTAGGAAATCTTTTCTCTACTTGGTAGGTGTCTTCTCATTTTGTCAGTGGTTTCCTTTTCTGTGCAAAAGCTTTTAAGTTTAATTGGGTCCCATTTGTTTCTTTTAGCTTTTATTTCCTGTGCTTTAGGAGACAGATCCAGAGAAAGATCGCTGAGATTTATGTTTAAGAGCGTTCTGCCTATGTTTTCCTCTAGGTGCTCTATGATTTCCAGTCGTACTTTAGGTCTTTAATCCATTTTGAGTTTATTTTTGTATACGGTGTGATCCAAATATTCTAGTTTATTTTTTTACGTGTAGTTGTCTAGTTTTCTCAGCACTACATATTGAAGAGACTGTCTTTTCTCCATTGTATATTCTTGCCTCCTTTGTCATAGATAATTGACTATAAGTGTGTGGGTTTAGTACTGGGCCCTCTATCCTATTCCATTGATCTGTGTGTCTGTTTTTGTGTCAACTTTGTGTAGTATACTCTGAAGTCAGGGGGTGTGATTGTTCCAGCTCTGTTCTTTCCTGGTATTGTTTTCTATTCAGAGTCTTTTGTGTGTCCATACACATTTTAAAATGATTTGTTCTAGCTCTGTGAAAACTGCCACTGTTATTTTGATAGGGATTGCTTTGAATCTGTAAAATGCCTTGGGTGGTATCATTTTAACAGTATTAATTCTTCCAATCTATAAACATGGTATATCTTTCCATCTCTTTGTGTCATCTTCAGTTTCTTTAATCAGTGTCTTACAGTTTTTGGAGTACAGTTCTTTTGCCTACTTAGGTAGGTTTATTCCTAGGTATTTTATTCTATTGGATGTGATGTTAAATGAGATTGTTTCCTTAATTTCTCTTTCTGATATTTCATTGTTACTGTATAGAAATACAACAGACTTCTGTATATTAATTTTGTATCCTGCAACTGTACCAAAATCACTTAGGATCTCTAGTAGTTCTCTGGTGGTATCTTTAGGATTTTATATGTGCAGCATCATGTCATCTGCAAACAGTGACAGTTTTACGTCTTCCTTTTCACTTTGGATTCCTTTTATTTATTTTTCCTGTCTGATTTCTGTGGCTAGAACTTCCAGTACTGTGTTGAATAAAACTGGTGAGAAAGGACATCCTTGTCTTGTTCCTGATGTTAGAGGAAATGCTTTCAGCTTTTCACTGTTGAGTATGATGTTAGATGTGAGTTTGTCATATGTGGCCTTTATTATGCTCAGATGTGTTCCCTGTATGCCCGCCTTCTGGAGAGTTTTTATCATCAATGGATGGTCAATTTTATCAAAAGCTTTTCTGCATCTATTGAGATGATCATATGGTTTTCTATTTTTCATTTTGTTAACATGGTGTATCTCATCACTTGATTTGTACATATGGAAAAATCCTTGCAGCCCTGGGATAAACCCCATTCGATCATGCTGTATGATCCTTTTAATGTGTTGGATTCAGTTTGCTAATGTTTTGTTGAGAATTTTTGCATCTATGTTCATCATTGATATTGGCCTATAATTTTTGTGTGTTATACTTTTGTCTGGTTTTGGTATTAGGATGATGGTAGCCTCATAGAATGAATTTGTAAGTGTTCCTTCTTCTGCAACTTTCTGGAATAGTTTGAGGATAGGTGTTAGGTCTTCTCTATGTCTTTGGTAGAATTCACCTGTGAAGCCACCTGGTCCTGGACTTTTGTTTGTTGGGAGCTTTTAAATTACTGATTCAGTTTCTGTACTGGTAATTGATCTGTTCATATTTTCCATTTCTTCCTGGTTTAGTCTTGGGAGATTTTACCTTTCAAGGAATTTGTCCATTTCTTCTAGGTCATCTATTTTATTGGCATATAGTTGTTTGTAGTAGTCTCTTATTATCTTTTGTATTTCTGTGGTGTCAGTTGTGAGTTCTTTTCCATTTCTGACTTTATTGATTTGGGCCTTCTCTTTTTTTGTGTGTGTGATGAGTCTGGCTAAAGATTTATCAATTTTTTTTTTTTACAGGTTTCCTTGATTGATTGATTGGCTGCATTGTGTCTTCGTTGCTGCATGCGGGCTTTCTCTAGTTGCGGTGAGCGGGGGCTACTCTTCGTTGTGGTGCGCAGGCTTCTCATTGCAGTGGCTTCTCTTGTTGCGGAGCACGGGCTCTAGGTGCACAGGCTTCAGTAGTTGTGGCACACGGGCTCAGTAGTCGTGGCGCGCGGGCTTTAGAGAGCAGGCTCAGTAGTTGTGGCGCACAGGCTTAGTTGCTTCACGGCATGTGGGATATTCCTGTACCAGGGCTCAAACCAGTGTCCCCTGCATTGGCAGGCGTATTCTTAACCACTGTGCCACCAGGGAAGTCCCAGATTTATCAATTTTGTTTATCTTTTTAAAGAACCAGCTCTTAGTTTCATTGATCTTTTCTGTCATTGTTGTTTTCTGTCTCTATTCCATTAATTTTGCTCTGATCTTTATGGTGTCTTCTACTAACTTTGGGTTTTGTTTGTTCCCCTTGCTCTAGTTCCTTTAGGTGTAAGGTTATGGTGTGTATTTGAAATTTTTCTTGTTTTTCAGATAAGCTTGCATTGGTATGAAGTTCCGTCTTAGAACTGCTTTTGTGTAAGATTTTGGGTTGTTGTGTTTTCATTTGTCTTCAGGTTTTTTTTAAATTTCCTCTGTGATTTTTTCAGTGGTCCGTTGGTTGTTTAGCCTCCATGTCTGTGTTTTTTGCAGTTTTCTTCCTTGTAGTTGATTTCGAGTCTCATAGTGTTGTGGCTGGAAAAGAGGCTTGCTATGATTTCAGTGTTCTTAAGTTTAGAGAGGCTTGTTTTGTGGCCTAGCATGTGATCTGTCCTTGAGAATATTCCATGTTCACTGGAAAAGAATGTGTATTCTGCTGCTTTTGGATGGAATGTCCTATATGTATCTATTAAGTCCACTTGATATAATGAGTCATTTAAGGCCAGTGTTTTCTTATTGATTTTCTGTCTGGATGATCTATCTATTGATAGAAGTGAGATGTTAAAAATTCTCTACCATTACTGTGTTACTGGTGTTTTTCCCTTTATGCCCATTAATATTTGCCTTATGTATTTAGGTGGTCCTGTGTTTTCAGATGGTCCAAGGTAGCTGACTGCAGAACCCCAAGGAGCCCCAAGGCTAGTGCTGGCTCACTCGTGGTGGACAGAGTCAGGTTCCAGAAGACTCTGGTGCAGTTGCCAGCCCAACGGTATGTGAAGCCAAGTCCTGGGGTTAGCACTGGCCTACTAGTGGGCAGAGCTGGTCCTGGAGTCTGGTTGCAGGGCGCAGGGGTCCCAGAGCTGGTGTCTAATTGCTGGGAGGGGGGTCAGTTCCTGACACAGTTGGTATGGGGCCTGGGGTGTCTCAAAGCTTGTGCTGGCCCAGTAGTAGTGAGGGTCAGGGCCCAGCTGGTCCCAGGGCAGGGTCTGGCCTGCTGGTGGGCATGCTGTGCCATTTGCTACAGGACTGTGGTTTTCTTATGTCTGCTGTCTGCCCCCTGGTGGTTGAAGCCGGTCCAGAGGCTAAAGCAGCCTTCCTGGAGGGCAGGGTGAGGGCCCAGGGGTTCTGGGGCTGGTGCCTGCCCCCTTGTGGGTGGAGCTGATTCCTGGGTTCTTGGGTGTCCAGAGGCAGCTCAGTGTGTCTGAAGGCAGCCTGTCTGCTTATGGGTGGGGCTGTGTTCCTGCCCAGTTACTTGCTTGGCCTGATGTATCCCAGCACTGGTGGCCTATAGGCTATTGGGCCAAGGTAGGGCTGGATCCTGGGGCTAAAATGCTACAGCAAGGATTCCACGATGGTGCTTGCCAACACCAGTATCCACATGGTAGGAGGAGCTCCCAAGAACGGTTCCCACAGGGTCTCTGTCGCCAGGGTGAGCCGCATCTCTCCCTGAGACTCTCCAGGATCACCAGGTAGGTCTGATCCAGGCTCCTATCCACTTACTGCTTCTGCCCTGGGTTCTGGAGTTCAGGAGAATTTGTGCGCCCCCTTTAAGAATGAAGTCTCTATTCCCCCAGCCCTCTCGTTTTTCCAGAAGCAAGCCCCACTGGGCTTCGAAGCAAAATGCTCTGGAAGCTTTGCTTCCTGGTCCAGGACCCTTAGGCTGGGAAGCCTGACATGGGGTTCAAATCATTCACTCCTTTGGGAGAACCTGTGCAATGTAATTATTCTCCAGTTTGTGGATCGCCCACTCAGGGATATGGGACTTGAGTATATCACCAGTCTACCCCTCCTACCTGTCTCCTTGAGGTTTGTACTTTAGTAGAAAGTCTTTTCTGGTAGGTTCTAGTCTTGCATCAAGGGCAATTCTGCGAATATTTGTGATTTTGATGTGCCCTTGGGAGGGTCTTACTACTCTGCCATCTTGTTTGATCTCTCCTTAGGTCAGTAGGTTTTAATAAGCAGACTAATTTGGTTTTTCCCTTACTGTGATTTGTTGTTTCCCATTTGGTGTTTAGCTCATTCATTTACCCAACAATTATCTTTTTGAGATCTATTACAGGCTGGGGCCTATTCTGGGTGTCAGAGCAGGGAACAAGATAGGCAAAGTTGCTTTTCTCACGGAGCTTACATTGTAGTAGGAGCAGGGACGAAAAAAAATGACATAAGGATATAAATTAATACAGTAATGACTGCTTTGAAGAGAGAAAAAGGAATAAAGTAGCAGCCCGTGACTATTGTAGAGTTGATAGTCAGAAACATCTTGTGTGAAGAAGTGACCTTTAAATGGCCTATGAGCCAGTTTATATAAGATTTGGGAGAACATTTCAGACAGAAAAACAGCAATTGCAAATGTCATTAGGTAGAAATGAGTTTTCCTGGGCTCTAGAAACACAGAGAAGGTCAGAGTGGCCAAAGCATAGCTCTCTACAGAAAGAGAGTATGAGATATAGTCAGTATGGTAGGCAGGTCACTAAGATAGCTCGTATGGTCATGTGGTTAGGAATTTGGAATTTTGGCTAAGTTCACTGAGAAACCATTAATATAATCTGATTTATACTTTGTAAAGCTCCCTGGGATTGTTCACGGATTGCAGAGGAGGACAAAAATGAAGCAAGAAAACCAGCCCTAGGAAAAAGATGTCTTTTGCTTGGTTTAGGATGGTAGTAATAGTGGTGAAGAACTATGAAAGGGTTTAAAATGTATTTTGGAGTTAGAACTGATAGGAGGTGATGTGAAACAGTGAGAGAAAGAGCGGATCCAGGAGTGACTTTCAGGCTTTTGGCCTGAGTCATTCAGTGGATACTGGGGTCATTTTTGAAGACAGAAAACCCGGGGAAAGAACAGTTTAGCGGTGCTAATGGAGATTCTTTCATGTTTGTGGACTCGCATTTTTCTCAAGTGCATTCATTAGCTGGGATATGTCCTTGTGACTCTCATTCTTTTATTTATTTAACAGATATTTAACAAATGTCCATCAGATGTCATACACTATACTAGACAGTTGATGTTTCCAGTAAAAACGAAGATGCAGCCCCCTACCCTTATAGAACTGCTAAACTAATCAGAGAAATAGACATGGTAATTAAATAGGCATACTATAAAACTGCAACAGGGATTAGTGCAAAAAATGAGAGGTAAGTAATGTTGTGATACGCTAGAATAGCGTGATTTGACCTAGTTATGGAAGTCTTGGGAGGTCTCTCTTAAGAAATGACATTAAACTTTAAAACAGATCAGTGATCTTGTGAAGAAGGAATAACTGTAAGGGGCTCATGACAGGAAGAAATTGACCAGATACTTGGAGCTGATAAAATATGGGTCTTAGCCTGAATTCCTTAACAGCAGAGCCTGCAGCAGTCAGGATATGGGCTACTAATTTATTAGGGAGTAGAGTCCTCATAAATTAGTATTAGGCATTAAGGGAAAGGGAGAATGATGCAGGGAAAAAGTGAGAAACTATTAATAGAGGATGCACTATTCCACTGGTCACTGTTAAATGCAAACGACTGCTGTAATCCATGGGACCATCCTGTTAAAGGGTGGTGGGAGGGGACATGGGAAAAGAGAAAAGGTTGTAATCTATCCACCAGTTTCCCTGTCTTACTGTGTAAACCTTTTCTCCATGGGGTGTTACTTCCTCCATGAGCAGGGTTCCGTGGTATCTCATGCCACAGTAGGAAGGGAAAAAGCCTGCCTTTCGTCATGAGCACCCCACCACCCCGCCCTTAACCTCCACCTGGTTTTAGTCAGCTGTAGTCCATGCAGAGCCGCTCACTCCAGCAGCGGCTGCTACAAGGCAGACAGCACCCAGAGTATCCGAAGCAGGGCATAAGAGGCATTTGATACAATCACTGTAACAGGATTGGAGGGAGGAAGGGAAGAATGGTATATGATGGGAGCTTAGGAGGAGTCTGACCATGCTGGGTATTGAAGAACAATTAAAGATTTTTGTCCCTCTCTCAAGGGCACTGGAAAGTCATTTTGGGGGATCAGAATAGGGATGAAAGTGGTCCAGCTAATGTGTTCACAGGGCAGAGCAGGGGGCTGATCCAGGAGAAACACAGGCAATAATCTCAAGAGAATTTAGTGTAGGTTGAGTGTAGGGGAAAGGAGAAAGCTGGGTATGAAGGATGATGCCTAGGTTTGTGGCTTGAGTACTTGGATGGACGCTGTTGCTTGAAATCACTGAACTGTACAGTTGCGGGGTGGGGGGAGGTGGATGGGAGCTGAACAGCTTTGGAAAGGGGCAATTGGCCTTCGCTTTTGAAACACTTCTCCCCCAGTCATCAGAGAGCAGACATCAAAACTTCAGCTATAAGAAGAATTCTGGGATAAAAATACCTTGAAGTCACTGGCCTGCATGTGACAATCAAAGCCTTGGATGGATGTGACACTTCAGGGAGACAGTAGAGTGGGAAACAGACTTGGAATTGAGTCTAGCAAGAACTTCAGGATCCGGTAAGTTAGGATGTCCTATTTTCTTCCTGGAGAATTGCAATGTAGTAAATGTTACCGCTTTTTAGGTTGCATACAGTGAGCTGTTTTCTAGATACAGTTTGGCTTGTTTTCCCCCATTATATGTTCTGACCACATTATCTTAAAACCAAGCAGTTTCTAAACATGATCAATAAGTCAGCTTTAAACTCAACCTCACCTTTCTAAAGCATTCCTAAGAGGAGTGAGGGAATAAAAAATATATACTGTATGTAAACTGCTTAGTACAATTAAAACACTTTTAAAACTCAGTTGTCCACAGATTGTCTGCTGAGCCACAAGCAGTGCCCCAATTACCCACTAGCCTTATTTGAAAGTATAGCATATTGGATGTTTTCTTGCAAAGCAAAACTTCTACAGTGTTCTAAAAGCAATCAGATGAATATACATTCATCTTCATTTTACATTATCATAAACAGAGGGTTTATTGGCATATTTGTTTGTAGACGTGCATGATGTTAGATGGTTTATTTGTAACTATAGTCATTCAGATCAAAATCCTTTATTCATCCCTCATTTACGCTCTACTAATTTATACTTCATTTATAGATATCCCAGGATCAGAGGCAACTGAAGTTAAGGTTGATATGTAAATTCTGATTGTTCGTATCTGGGTAGAAAAGCATACAAACGTTTTTAGAGTACATGAAGGCGAATGTTTATTTGGAAAGTTGAATTTCTTGTATACTGAAAATATTTTTTTAAACCAAACATATTCATAAGTGTAATACAGACACCACCTACAATACAAACACATTTTAAGCAAGTTCTACTATGAATATTAACCTAAGCCAACAGAAAATCAGGGAAACCAGTTTCTACATACCTTTTACCTGTTTGGGGTTGTAATCAAACAATTTAAGATATAAAGAAAGCTTTGGCTCAACCCTACTTATTTCACTATGGGCACACTGGGATAGATACGACCACAGATTACAAACCCAATCCCTTTATAATCAATGTAAAATTGTTACAAGACTCATATCTTAATGACATGTAAACATTTTTAGGGTTTCAATTGGCAGTTATGCTTTAAACGCTTAGAAAATCACACCAACATTTTTCATTTTTGTTCTCTCTTGAGCTCATCTCTTCCATGAATATAAAGTAGGAAAAATATTATTTGAGAATGCCAGCATAATTTCATTGTGCTTTACACTTTTATAAACATGGATACATCTAAAATATCAGATGCCTTTACACCAAAAGAATAAATCCCCCAAATTCACATTTTCTTATAAATACACCTGCAAAATTCGTGAAAAACCCTTTTGTTAGCAAAGACCCTGCTTAATTATCTTCGGATTAATAATTTTTGATGGCATGTGCAAATCATTACTGCCCATGGAACAGTAGAGTGCGTTCCTGCAGATTTGGTTTTCTATAAAAATATATTTATGTGTTCACAGGGAAAAAGTTGAGTTGGTATGTGGGGGGTGATTTTCGACATATCATTAGATTATAGGTTTATGAAGTTAGAAGGCATCTTAGCTTTTATCATGTTCAAATTTTTCTTCATAAAAAAGAACACCCTGTGATGGAGAGAAGGTAACTGAGAGAATCATTAGCACTTTAGAGAGACAGTTTGAAGCCAACGGGTCAAGCAACTTGCCTACGGTTTATGTACAAAATCAGTGCTGGAACCAGGAAGAGAACTTGGATTTTCCCAGCCCTTGGACAGCTGTCTAGGAACTGATCCCCACCAACAGGCCTTGAGATTATATACAACCTATTACATTGAAATCCTATTGCCAGGAGACTAGAGAAAGTTAGTCATGGACCTATTCCTTCTGTGAAGCTTCCCGGTAGAAACCACATGCTATTGAGAAAAGGTAATAGAGAGTGATAGCAAAAGGCAGTGTGAAAGCAATCTCATTTTTCAAGTCCCTAAGTTTTGGCCGTTCAGAAAATATGAGCAGGAACATCCTTCTTACTCACGCAGTTAACGGAGAACTCTACGATCTAGGAAAAGCAAACATTTCATGATTTGTGTTTCCTTCTAACTTAAAGGTAATTAAATTGATAATAAATCTAATCCTAATGCACTTCTGAGATTATGTCCATCCTGCAGGATTCCGTTAAAACCTTGTTTAGCTGATGACAAAGAAGAGCAAGTGGAATACTAGTGGGACTAAACTCAGAAGTCCTAACCTTGGCCTCATCGATAGCTGAGTACCCGAAATTCCTCCCAGGTAAGTCAAAACATGATGATTCTTCCTTGAGAAAAGTTGTGCCTTAAAATTAGATGGGGATGAAGCTCAAGGGGCCGGATGGGTGGGTGCGTGCACCCTCAGAGTGAGGGTGAGGCCCCACAGTAGTGTCTTCCCCCTTTGGGAATTCTTACTTCAGGGGTGTGTTCAAGTCCTGAGCCCACAAAGAATTGTTTTAAATAAGACCTTCTTTTGCCGCCTATCCCTTTTGGAGGACAGACAAGGTTTAAAACGATCATTAGATATTCCATGTGGATTATTGCGTTGACCATTATACACACTCCCTCATTTTAGTGCACAAGAAAGAGCGGGCTACATACATCAAAGTCAAGGGTTTAACAATATACACCGATGGGTACAGTTCAAAAAACAAAGTAAAATCTGTGAGTCCATTTCACTTAAACATAATTAAGAAATACACTTAAGAATGTTGAGGTAAGGTTAAAAATGTTTTCCATAAAATGAGAAGCTCCACACTGAATTTTACTGACAGACATGCATGCACCGTCCTTCATAGTATTTCTAAACCGTTTCCATGTATAATTTTAGAAGGACTAGTAGCTCACGTGCCAGGAAATAAATTCCCTGACTTTGTACTGGCTTGGACAGAAGGCGAACATAGAAAACTATCCCCCCCACAAAGATGTTTAAAGTGTGATACAGGCAAAACCTATGTATAGGAATTTCTACTGTAAACAGTTTTCCTTTTGGGGGGCTGGGGTAGGAGCACACTCAACAACAAAAATTTACTTTGAAAAATATGGAATCATTCCCCTCAATATTTATATGATGATATTTTATTTTGAGACGGTGGGGAAAAGCACATAAGAACAAAATCCAAATGCTTTGTACAAAAGTCTTCAGTTTGGGAACCTCATGTGATTTTGGTTGGAGCTTTGGAATGATGAAACATGGTGTATTACTATATCCTCCAGCTGCACAGACATGCCTGTTAATGTTCTTTTTCTCACTCCAAAATAAAACAATCTCTATTTTAAATTGTGTAAATATTAACATCATATTTACAATGCATTCATGAAATATATGGAACATAACATTATACAAACATAGAGAAAAGGTACAGGCAGTCAGTTTAGAATGGAGCTATTAAATAGATACCAGTTGTTAGACCACAGCATCACGGACACCTCCTGCCTGTTCTTTCATAAGATAACCTGACCACTGCTTCTTTTGCAGCTGAATTGAGTCCAAAACAAAAACACAAAAAACAAAGATGTTTTTTGTAGATGTGATGAGTGACAGAAATTACAAATTCACGTTGAAACTGAAAAAGGTAGAATTCTGTCTAAGCATGACCGTCTCTGGGCAAAGAGTTAGGCGCTCAATAAATACTAGTTGATCGTTCACCTAAGACTTCTACTACTCAAATTTTAAATAATAAATTTAGACTGTATATATTCCACGAACTGTTTCATTCTCTTTACATTTTAAATAACCAGTTTGCTTACCATCTTTTAACCTGTCAGGAAGCGAAGTCACTAAGACAGTTCTC
Organism: Tursiops truncatus; assembly: GCF_011762595.2. Taxonomy (NCBI): domain Eukaryota; kingdom Metazoa; phylum Chordata; class Mammalia; order Artiodactyla; family Delphinidae; genus Tursiops; species Tursiops truncatus. Next base: position 87,606,884 of record NC_047043.1, on the reverse strand, counting down.
CGAGACGGAATACACGTGTGCATACACAGAAAACCCACAAGGTAGCAACATCTCTGCAAACACAGTGAAGAGTAAAACCAGGCAAATATGGAGTTCACTGGATGGATACTTTGGATTCAGGTGAGGTGAATCTAAATACAGGATTTGTTTTGTGTTCTACATTTTGAGCACCTGAAAAAAAAAAAAACAGGCGTGTAGTGCTAGGTGTTTTACTTTTTCAAGGCAGTGCTATTGTTCTCACCACAACTGCAGGAAGTTCGACTTCTGGATAAAGTCTTTTGCCACAATGTTTCTCTTCCTAGAGGAAAAGTTCTTGCTCCCTTGAAGCAGATACATATGGAATGTTGGTGTGCACCGCTGATGGGTTTCTATGCTCTGCGTTTACGCTCGGAGTGGAAATGGTGCTGTAGAACTTCCATTGCTTTCCACTGATCCTTTCTCCTTCGATCCAGCATAGGCGCCAATAAATGACCCATCCTCACTGAATAGACCGTGGTCACCTTCTCCATAATCGACTAAGCTGTCGGCACTTTCTGTGGCCTGCATATCCCTGTTAAGGGAGCGAAGGCTTCCTTTGAGAGGTTTTTCATCGCTGTCACTAGCAAATAAAAAAGAAGAATTCGACAAAATCTAATGTGAGGTATTCACGTAAAGCAAGACTCATGCACAAGTGCTAATAGGTTTTTAACTTTTCCGGATATTCATATTAGCACTGAAGACGAGACAGGTAAATCCTGAATGACCCCTTTCACCAAGAAATGTTTAAATCGTCATTACCAAATTTGTGTCGTTCTGAGTAACTGAGAAACTCACGACCCTCCCGCTTCCCTTTAAAACTGAGACATGCAGATATCCAATCTGTTGATTACATAGAGAACAAATGTTATTTCCTTCCCTTTCATGAACTTCTGGAACCCTCGTCTCGAGCTCAAGTCTCAGTCTTCTTTCTTTACCTTTGATCCTGCATGTTCCTCCAAATCCCTCCAGAAATGTCTCTTTGTTTAGGTTAATCAATCAAATTCTGTTTCTTGTAACCAAAGAACTTTCTTGAGTTCCTAAACTCAGGTTTGTTAAATGAGAAAAAAAAAAGCTGGCATTTATGCTTTGCATTCTATTCAACAAAAGCAAGTCTGAGTTAGTCCAAGGTCTATAAAATGATATAGTTTTCTTAATTTCTAGATGATGGGGTTTTTTTAATATCAACTTCCATCACACTAGAAAGCTGTACACCAAATTAGACGATTTTATAAAATTCTAAAAAAGGAAAATTTGGGAGAAAAATATAATTGCTGTGCTATTAGCACTTGAATGTGGTAGTCCCTGGTGCTGGTCATCCAATAGGTCCATATCTCAGCCTGCTGGAAGCGTGGCCGGATGATACTTCACTGCCCTCTGAGTTAGTTAGGCATTGCCATGGGACTTGCTTTGGCCAAAGTGAGCAGAGGTGACATATGTCACTTTCCAGCCAGTACTCCGTTTGCCATGTTCCATTTCCTCTGCTGTGCTGACCCCTCAGTGCTCGCTCACCAGCCGGTGCTCCCAAGTGACCAAGATGGCTCGAGCCATCTGTGTTGCACACGCAACTTGAGAAAGAAAAATATATGGCGTTGTTTTCAACAGCAGCGTGACCCAGACTGTCCTGACTCATAGAGTGACTGGCTCCCGAACTGGGCTGCTACAGTTATAAAAGCAAATACGAAGAAAACAAAAAGACAAAATGTGGCATTACCTTAAGGACCAGGCCACAAATAGCGAGCAACTCTTACCAGAAGCTGGAAAGACGAGAATTCACGTTATGTAACTGTCTCCTTGCATAATTTTCCAGGTAAACATGTAGTTTTGGGGAAAGATGATGGAAACTGTATTAACTAACAGGATGCCAGGTGAAAGCTTGCAGGGGATGACTGTACCCGTCTTTTTACAGCAGCAGCAAAATATGAGGGAATGGGTTTTAAATAAGGCATGTCTTCGTTTTTTCCTCATAAAATCATAAAATCGAACCAGTAATATCTATCTTTCAAAAGTATTTTCAACAGTTGCCATAGGCTCTCAGTGATCCCTGCCTTGTGGGATTTGAGTCACAATTTCCTAAATTTGTATAATTCCAAGCTTTCTTTTTCTCTCTCTCCCTTCAGCCTTTAATGCTCCTTCTCCGTGGAAACTACCTCAGATGGAAGGAAGAAGAATAAGTATAGTGCAAAGTAGAGCCTAGAATGAGGCTCAGATGTACATCAGTTAATGCAGGATGGCTAATCAGAATACTCCACATCCCTGATTCTAGTAATGATCCAGGGTGAGGCCACTCAGAGCCAAGCAAGTCCATTATTTGATATGGACGCTGGTCTTGTGTGCCAACGGCCATATACGCCTGGAAACTGTAACAGCTCCTTTGGCTGCAGTATACAGAGGACCTGACTGAAAACAGTGGCATCCTAGAAAAGAACAGCTAAGAAAAGAAGAGGTACCTACCTCATTCCAGATTTCTTGCAATTTCTCCTACGTGTGACACACTTTTATACCTTCATAAGTTTGCTCTGGTAGTTAAGAGTAACGCAGTCTTTTTCATCCTTTCCTCCTTTGGAATGGACCCTTCCCACAACTTCTCTTAGGCAGAAATGGTTGCTCCCTTTTCCGCTCTCTTATTCTCGTTCATTAATTACAGTTATTTATTTGCATTGATACTTGTTTCCTCTGAAGACTAGGTTCATCTTGGGGACATGCTCTGTGACTCGATCACCTTTTAGGTACACACCGTAGGTGCACAGGATACAAGTTTATGGGTGTAAACTCCATACAACCTGGGTTCACAATGGCCACGGCGAGGAGAGACTACAAGCTGGAGGAGAGACTACAAGCTGTTTTGGCTACTCCATCTATAGCTACTCAATCTAAATAACAGTAGTGTCCTCTGCATAACACCTTTCAAGAAAAGTGTCCTAGCACACACGCTACCTAGATAGCGGTTACATCCCCACCGCAGCACAGAGAAATTTGATTGGGCCACTTAAGGCCCTTTGTTTTCTTTTCTTTTTAAACAAACTATTCTTTATAGGAGTATTAAAATATAGTCCTGTAATCGTTAAGAAGAAACACTTTTTTTCTATTTGTAAGCTGATGATGAATATGTGCTCTGCTACATTTTTCAATGGAACGTAATGTTTACCTGTATTCACCAAAGGTTTCGTCTTTCACTGACTGAACTTCTGGGTCTGGATGCAGATCTTCCTTTTCTTTTACTGAAAAAAAGGGGGAGGGGAGTAATACAAGTAATTTTTAAAGACATATTGAACAGTGCTGTTGACAGTGAAAGTCAGGTTTGTTGTGGTTGTACCTATCACCCATCAGAGTTATCTCTGCGTTCAAATAAAAACAGAAAAAGGATTCTCTGGCTTGTCTTCATTTGCCATCAGAGTTGCAGGCTGCTGCAGATATGCACACACGTAATGTAGTGTTATGTGGGCAACACGTCGTACTGGAAGAGTCCCTAACTTGGTTATGGTCTCTTAATGAAGACCAAATTACTGTATATACATTTTACTAGCCTAAACTTTTTGAAGATGTCATTGGCTGATAGCAGATCTATGTCATTACAAACGAAGGGGAATTAAGAAAAAGTCAATCATTTGGTGGTTCTCTCTCTCTTACTCCAAACTGCCTCAGTAAGCAGAATATTCAAGTCTATAATGACACAGAATAAATTAGATTTATTCTGCATCGTGGGAGACAGGCCCAGGAGGCTCTTGCTTCACTTTACCAGGAAAACTCAAACTAAAATCCTTCTTCATGGCACCTTTTACTACTACTTGCCGAGACCTGGGAGTTTCTCTTAGTTGTCCTGAAAATGAAATGCTGACTTGTTTTTCTTTTCTGGGCACGATTTGAAGATAGGGCAACATTTCACAAATGACAATTCGTTGGGACACTCAAAAGGAAATGCTCTCTCTCTTTAAAGTTTCCAGTTAATTACCTAGAGCGTTCATGAGTCATTAAAAATCTAATTCCTAACAAATTCAGTCTAAACAAGAAAAAACAGGTATAATGGCATAAATTCTGTGTAACTTGACAATTTAGAAATTATTCTCTTGTTTGATTGTGCAGTATACATCATGGGCTCCCCAAAATATTTTGCTGGATGAATCGTAATCCAGTAAAGAATTTCACACTGATCTGAACATCAACAAACGAATAGCACTGGGATCTAAATCTTTGCCCCTGTGTAAAAGCATCATGAATGCTAAGCAAAAATAATAATAATAGTAACAACAGAACATGTATATCTGAAAAAGACAAACGAAATTTGGAAATTCAATGAAATTAAAGCCAAGCCAGATATTAATTAATAATTAATTAATTCAAGAGGCAGTGTATCCGATATATGTCATGGTAATAAGAAGTGTGTTCCCAGCACTGGTTAAGTTCAACACAGTTGACTAGCAGAGCCAGTACTATTAGAATGGACTAATGCAAAACATCTCTGGGTCATGAATGTGTAGAGAGGCGTACTATAAATGGGTCCTTCTTTAGACATTAAAATATATGTGTGTGACTTAGTAACAGGTCTTACCAACATCTGTGATACTTTACAGATAGAAAATAGAAGCTTGGAAGTATTATATGTCTCCCTAGAGCCTATTTTATATACTAGAAACAAGAAAGCAACCAACTGGAGATAATATTCTAGACCCCACGTATTCCCTTCTGTTAGTTAATATAGGAATTTTTTCCCCCTCTCAGTATACTGTACACCTAATGTTCTAATATCAATTTGACTTAAATGTGTAATTAAAAAAAATTAAAGATGTCTCTGAAGACGGCCCCCGAGAAATTAAAGACAATTTAATAAAATTCAAAGTCATATTAAGAAACAACTTTACCTGAGTACTTTCCACCTTTGTTCCTCTTCACAAAGCAAACAGTCAACAACATTAGGGTGAGAAGAGCAATCGCACACATCAATCCAATAAACCAGCCTTGCGTGGAGATGTCATCATATAAACCAGCATATTCTGTTGTACAAAGAGAAGTCACACGTTGAGCACTAGAAACGGTCTTTGGAATTATGCCCTTCTGGGGAAAATTAAACACCATTTTTAAACGTACAAAATAGCATCAATTTTATTTTTTCCTTGGAGTGACCCTAGAGGGAATGTGATTCGAAGGACATTTCGTTGGGAGAATACTGATAAATCATTTAATCATTTTTTAGAAAGGGCCCTCTCAAATTGCGTTCGATTCTGTGGATGAAAACCAAAGACAGACAGTAGAGACAGATGCAGTTAAATACAGCAGCAACAGCAAGCAAGCAAAAGCACAAGCTGCCCCGGTTACATGCAGGTTGCTATGGAGACGCTGGGGTTTTGGTTGTGGTTTACTTTTGGGTTTCTGTTATTAACACACGTTAATTAGCAGCAGACATTTTTAGGCAACTACTCTGGTAAAAACAATAAGGGATAACTCGGACCTTGGTGAAACATTTTTTGTTTTGACAATTTTCAAATGCTATGCCAAAACAAATGGAAACTACTGTTGTTATAGCTAACATACTTCGTATTTTTATCTTTAATATAGGAAGTATGTAACATTAAATAATCTACAGAACACAGATGTATTGTCTAAGATGGCTCCAAACAGAGTCTCATTTCTCACCTCTCCCTCTTGTCTCAATTACATCTTCAAAAATGCTATTGTTATCAACCCAATTCTTAGTCAATAGGCGAACTATATGTTCAGCTCCCGGCTCAAATGTCTCTACTGGGTGAATCTTTTGAGTAAGATTTACTCCTTCTGATATCTTCCCGACACGTTTACCTAAGAAACGTACACAGTTAAATCATACGAATTGTCATCACTGAAAAGTAGGACATGAAAAGTAAAAAAGTATTGTTATTTGAGATGAATAAGAGAGCCCTTTGTAGCATTGTTTTCCTCAGTTTCTGAATTATCAGAAGATGAAGAAAAGCAACGTTTCAAGATTTTCTTTTTTAATATGCTGATATGGAGTAAATGAAATGAACTGATTCATGTCCTTTTAAGACGATGCACTTACTTATTAATGAAGTGATACTATAAATCCACCTGGTCATATGAATGGTTTAAAACCAAACACAGACTTCAAAAAACTATACAATGTCATCAGTTGCAATTTGGACTTTCACAAACCTAGCAGGGACGGAATATGGCAATTTTGGCTTATAAGAAAGCATATGGCATCAAAGTCTTAACTCTGTATTATTACTTCTTTTTGCTTTGGTTGTCTTCATAAATATTGGTGGAATAGCATCACAGTATGCTCATATATTAAATATTTGAAAATTGTAGGAACTTAAGCTACATAAAAGTGCAGGTTTACAGGTACATTTAAATGAAATGCATTGAGATTTTCAAAGTGAGAAATTTACACGTTTCAAGAGAAACGTGAATATGTCAATATATTAATTGTAGAATATCAGTAGCAGATAAAAATATGACTCAAGTGTCATTAAAATATACATTTAATGTCTAATACTATAACAAAATACCTAAAATATTTTTCCTTTTGATCCATACTTTTGCTAAGAATTAACTCAATTAAATAAATGTAAACCAAGAAATGTTAACAAGTTATTTGAAAATGAAATATATTCCATGTTGAGAATATTAGGAGTCATTACACTGTTTTAAGTGAGAATGTGTCACACGTTAAAATTTAGTTACAACTTTTCACCACAGAGTAAAAATTGATTAAATAGTTACTGATAACACAAGGAGCGTTAAAAAATGGCACCATGGGAAAAATAAGACCAGTTATATTAGCTGAAGAAAGCCTTCAAGATTGAGCACCATTGAAACAAAACACAATTAATTTTGCCCTTGAAAAACAGAAATTTAGTGTTACATTAAGTAGCGCAAGCTTTTGAAAAATAGAGCAAAGCAAGTGTTTTATTCAAACCAGTAATGACACAAAAAAGAATATTTCTGATTAACTCCATTTTTTCCCCCAGTTAGATTATGGAATGTGAGCCACCTGAAACTCAGAGTGACAACGAGAAAATGATGGGGGACAAAAATGCTTGTGTATCAAATCCCACTCTGATTTAATGCCAGATGACCTTAAAATGTGCCATCTATGCAAAGAGAAGAAAGATACACAGAAATAATTCCAATTTGCACAGAAGTTATCATTTTTAGAGTATTTAGTGATAGCAAGATGGATTTCCTCAATAGAAGTATATATATATATATATATATTATTTTTTCTCTTTTTCTCAAAGATCATGCTGAAATTGAGTGGCAGAAGGAGATTACAGTTTCTTTCCTGTAAATATGGCAAGATAGGCCTATAGAAGAAAAATCAGTGTCAACTAGGGAAGGGGACAGTATCTGAAAATGCAGGATCCTGAAAAAGAGCACAAACATACTAGTAAGAAACATTTTCAAATTACAATACATGAGTGAAGAAATCTGCTGTAAAACACTCAAGCACATTAGTTATATCTTTAATTTGCAGAAAAGATGTAGCGTCATTTATAAAGCCACATAAACAGCATTTTCTACCCTCTGAAAAGAGTTTGTCAAACATAAACACAACCAAGCCCAAATTCTCCAAATATTTCCATAGATACTAGAATGCCTAACTATTGTCAGGCAATTTTGTGAATTTCTTTTCTTACATGCTTCAAATTGGCAGGAATGGGATTAGCATTTCTGACACAGACTATGGTCTTGGTCTTAAAAAACAACCACCCTCTCCATGCCCTAAATTCTGATTTAGAAAATACGAAAGTTGCATGTTTACATGACCACTATTCTGACTGACTTTCTTTGTGTTGAACACTTGATATCCGTTTGAACTCTTGAGAAAGAAGAACCTTTTAGTTACTAGAAAGTTTTCAATCACCATCTTTAAATCTACCTCTTAGGAGTAAGTAAATGAGTTCTTCATTTCACGTGGTGTCTAATCCATCCTTGGGAATAACTTGTGGGTTTTTGGGGAGAAACCATTTTGAATATATACATATATATTTTTTCCCCATAAAAGGGAGTTTGGAGTATTTAGGGAGTCTGAGGAAAACATAAGCTCTTCATTATTTAGCTACAGTAGGAACAAAATGAGAGGAAGAAACAAACTGACAATAAAGGTCACAGCATAACCATTCACACAAACCCATTGATTTTATACTGATTCACAAACTTCAATACATTTCCATATGTATCTTTTATAAATGATAGACAATTCAATTTTCTTCATTATTATTTTCTCTTTTTCCATAGTCTAAAAATTGGGAAAGCATCAAGAACACATAAATGACACATAAATGACTTATTTGTATTTCCCTTCCTACCATCTCCCTTCCTACCATTTCCCATTTCCTTTTGCCTGCCTCAGATATCCCTCTAAATCTGATGGACTTGAATTCTACACAAGGCCCTCTTTTTAAACTTATTAGTGTGTATATCCATTCCTCCAATCCATTTCCCTTTCTTGTTCTACCTTCTTATTTTCTCTCCTGATGCCCTGTTGATAACATAGAAAGCTTAGTAAAAATACCGCTAAAATCATAATTGGAGAAATAATTTGGGAAGGGAAATGGCCTGAGTTGGGGGAAAAAAAAAAGTGCAATTGCATTAGGAGAATTGTACAAATGAAACCAGAGATTTATGAGCCATTTTCAAGCTAGTTACTTGGCATCAACCAGTAGAGAGTAAACTAAAATTGATATATGAATCAATGTATATATGAGTCATGACATGGAGGTGAAATGTCTTAGATCAGCGTTGCTGATCAGCGTTGCAAAATGTCTACCAGTGCAAGAGGCAAATATTTTCCCGTGTGGAAACATTTCCACAAGAAAAATATCCCTCTACTAATCTTACGAGTAACTTTTTGACCTTATATCCCCCTATTTTAATTAAGCAAAATTATAGTTCCTGACCTTGTATACACTAAGGCTATAGTTTGATTACTGATGTGTAGAAGTTCATACATTGAGGCAATGTGAACTTTAGAAACAAGATAAATTCTCTACGTCAGTGGAAAACAGAAGGTCAGACAGATTGAGATCACAATCATTTCTAATTTACAGTGACGAGCATGATGCAGCCCTTTCAGAGCAGTTTAAAACATAGCACGCATAAACCTCCTGTACTTACTCCCTTCTCCTAACGTGGAGCTTTCCTCGGTGATGGGTTTTCCACAGCCCTTTGAAGTGCAAGCCCTCAAGTAGAACTTGTACTTGGTAGTTGCATTGAGGTTTGAGAGACGCCAGCTGGGCTTTGATGGAGTTGTAATGTTGATATCATTTAGTTCTCCAATCTCATAGGTGTCATTTACTAAAGAAATAAACAGGCATATCAACGGCTCAAATTTCACAGCCTTAACCATTCAAGTTATGTTGTCTCTTATTTTTGCTTCTATGTACGCTTGTGGTCTGCAAGATATTATCTTAATTATTCAGAGCTATCAACTTACTTAATTCTCTGAGGTAGGTGTAATTATTATAATGTATTATACATGAGAAAATTAAGGTCTAGCAACAATAAACACCTTGCCTAGACCTAGAGCCACTAACCGGCAAACTGGGATTTGAATCCAAACTACAGCCTTTTAACTCCAGAGCCCATGTTCTTAATCACTATGCCATACTGGAAAATCACTCCAGCTTTACCACATCTATTTAAAATGATGAACTTTCCCCCATTATTATATTTTCATTGAACCCTTAAGTATTTTTTAATCTCCCTCTGGTGTGATAATTTGGACAATAATCTACATGAGTCTTCTATAGTTTCTGGTTTAATACGTGGCACCAAATCAGTACTCACATATGTAGACTCAAGAAACTGATAAATTACATATTTTTAAATATCTACTGTATACTAAGCACTATGTAAAGTCATATATGGAAAAAGATGATTTAGATAGTGCCTTTCAAAGAATCTGCCACATAGCAAGATCATGATAGTTGTGCAAGGGCACAAAGTACTGTAAGATTGCCGTAAGAATAATACAAGAGATGAAATGGTACCAAAACTGTGCAGCCATTAGTGGTAAGAAAACGACTAGAATAAACACTCTTGACGCTCAGTCCAAGAGACCATAAAAAAATACATTTACTCTTTAACATAAAAATGCCTCCATTGGTCTATATAATGCAACGATATGAATGGAAATGAAAAAGAAACTAATAATCCAAACACAGGAAAGAAGAAAGTAAAATAATCACCATTTGTAGATTATTGGAGAGCATTCCTGTAAAATACCACCAATCAATTGAAAAACTACCACAGTCAACGTAAGAATTCAGGAAAGTACAGAGAGAGCTCTCATATACACACTCGACAACTATTTAGAACATATAAGAGCCACAAAAATATATAAGCCACCTAAAAATATTTCAATCACTTAATATTAATAGAGAGCAGAATAAGTATATAATCATATCATTTTATTAAAAAATCCACATATCAAGTAGTACAGTAACCACTGCAATTGTTACTATTTCAGCCTTTTCTCTATATATTCTAAGAACTTGTTTTAAAAATAAATTTATATATTATATACAGATCAGCATGAAGGTTAGAATTTAATGTTGAGTTTCTTCATTATGAGGATAAAGATAAGGCATATCTTTATCAAGCAAAGTGACATTTGGAAAGTCTTCAAATATTTCTTCAGTGCTTTCTACATGTTTGAAATCCAGTTCATGGCATAGTGTAGGCTTTACAGTTCAGCACCTAGAATGACTGAGCTGGGTCTGAATCCTTGTGTAACACTTATTTTACTGCACAGCTCTCTGTAAGTGAGCCCTATATGCTTCTCGTCCATAAAGTAGTGATGGTACATACCTCATAGATTTCCTCTTTTAATGAAAAAAAAATGCAGGGAGAATTCTTAGTACTTACTGATCCTGCTATATACCAAACACTCAAAGACCCTAAAATGCTGCCTCTATTAGGGTTATGGCTGTATCCATTTAATCATAGGTACCTAAAACAGAATAGGCCATCAGAAGCTAAAGCTGGTACCTGACCTGAATTGCTGCAAGCCTTGAACTGACTGATGGCAGTTCAGGGCTATGATCAAGTTGACTTTTGCAAGCAGTGTAGACTGGGTTTCTATAGTCCTGGTGTTTTTTTTGTTTAGGAATTCATGTCTTCAAAGTTTAAATTTTTTCCATGAGCTCAGTCCCCTAATTTCCATTTTGCGATGATGCCTAGATTTGAAAACTATTGAAGATGGGAGGCGTTATGATTAAAATGAGCTGATTTCATCTAAACATGTTTGTTTGATTTTTTTTAACCTAACGGCACAGCAGCATAGGGGGAGAGCCTAGGGTAATGGTCCAAAGACAGCTTCTTGTTTCTCTCAATATTACATGACTGTACCACTGGGCTACCAATAGAGGATTCTCAAATACAAATAGATGCAGGGTTGAGATTGGAAACATGCACCAGAGACAGAACAGGCAGTGTAGTGTGGAAGTTAGTGTGCTTTGAATCTCCACTACGTCATTAAGTTTTTCTTTGCGTATCTCCTAATGCTCAAAGCCTCTTATATATACGTACTAAATGCATGTTTTCTGGTACCTATTAACATACTGCTTTTCTTCTAAAACAGGAATTGGCAAACCTTTCCGAAAAGGACTAGATTGTAAATATTTTAGCCTTTGTGGGCTATGCAATCTTTGTGGCAACTACTCAGCTTTGCCACTTTAGTGAGAAAGCAGCTATAGACAAATTTAAGTGAGTGGACATGGCCGTGTTGCAATAAAACGTTCTTTATACAAACAGGCAGCAGGCTGGATTTGGTCTGCCAGCCGGTTTACAAACCCTGTGCTGTAAAGGAAGTATGCCAGCTTACAAACCATGAATTGGATTCTCAGCATGGTAAACCAAGTACGCAACCAGGAAAAATGAAACATTACTAGGCAAATCCAGTTCAAATATGTACTTACTTATCTGGTACTGTAATAGATAGCCAGTTAAGTTTCCATTTAATTTCTTAGGTAGTCCCCAGGATAAAGTGGCAGTGTCTTTATCAACTTTGATGACCTTGAGAAAAGTTGGCTTTTCAGGTACTGGAAAACACAAGGTCAACAACAGACACTCATAAATTGGTAAATTTCTTTTAAAAAATTACAGTTTATTAAATTGAGAAGCTAACTCATATGACGTAAAGTACAGATTAACTAATAAGGGAGGAAATGTCTTGGCCATTGGGATATTTACTTGGTTATTTATTTTAAATTGTTATTTATTTAAAAATTGGATATTAAATTTATTAAATACATCGTTATTCTACATCGTTATTCTCTCACCTCCTTCTGGTGTTTGAAATATATAAGGCTCACTCTCTGGACCAGCTCCTTTGGAATTATAGGCTAAGACTGTTAAGTGAAATTCACTAAAGGCATCTAGGGAAGGAACCATTCCATAGTTTCTTTGTCCTGAAAATCTCAGAATGTTTACTTCTTTAGGATATGTTCTTCCATCCAACAGACTTTTTGTTTTCCACCAATTTACCTGCAATGAAAATAGGAACGCTTTAACACATCAGCCGTGGTGACACATTCTCTTTTGGCTTCTTCTGGAATCAGTTCTTATTTACAGGAAATCTATTAATTCCACAGTGAGAAGAAGAAAATCTATGATAAAAACCTGATATCCTTTCAGATGTCCATGTACTCTTTCCTTTGGAATTGTTGACCAAGTAACTTTAACTAATGTGCTGTTTATCACATCCACCCCATGGATCACTGGAGCTGTATCAGGATCTGTTAAGCACATAAGAAGGATTAGCTTTCAGTAATCTCCAAGCACGATCATTAAGATCATTTCCAAAAGGTGATCTTTCATGTTTTTTAATCTGAGGAAAACACTTGTCTCAAATCAATTGCAAATGGAACCAAGAGTTTCTCATTACAGAAGAGTTTCAGGGTCCAAATAGGTTTCTAGAGAAGAGGAGAGCCTGGACCACACTGAGAAAAGCCCCCCTTCAGATGGATACAGTGTGGGCAATGTAACTGGAAACACGGGCCAGTAAAATTTTCTGTGGGCATCTGCCTCTGGAAACATGTGAGCTAAATTAATAATATAACTAAAATTACTTGGGAGTTCGATGAATCTAATATTCATAAGAAGAGCTGACATTAATTGAGCATATTCTGTGTGTCAGACACTGTGCTGAGGGCCTATACTGGACTGGCTCACATCATTGTTAGAACCACCCTATAAAGTGGTATTATTATCCCCATTCTACAGGGGAGCTAACTACATGCGAATAAACCAAACCCACCACAGCCAAGACTAATATATTAGTTCACAGTGAGAAGTCCTGTGTAGTGAGAATTTAGGTAGCAGGTGAACTAGACCTTCTTCTATTCTTGGATCAAAATATTACTTTGGATACTGCAAGAACAATGAGAATAACTCCTACCGTGTACAGATTTGGAATGCAGTCTTTCCTTTTTCCAATAATTTATTTGCAGCTGTTATTATGGTATAAATATTTAATAAGATCATATCACCAGTACCTCAAAACTCTGTGTGTGTGTGTGCATGTGCTCACGTGAGATTCCATAGGCAAATCTGGGTGTGCACCTCATCTTCATTAGGAAAGCTCCAGCTCTGAGGCCAGGGTGCGACAGCAGACAGCTATTAGGAAGTCCCTGACAAGTAAGGGTAGATGTGATTGGAAACCTTATGACAGTTATGCTGCTTAACTGTAGGCACTGCTGATTCCAAGTCTTTGATTTTCATGATAGAAATAGCTTTTTTGGGAAACTGAATAAAATTAAACCTTTCAACATTCTTCCTTACCACCCTATACTGACTGATCAACTCTCCTGCGGTCAACCCTGGAGGAGAAACCGTGTGTTGTATGTCTTTTTATCTCCTACAGCTAGTACATCCACTTTGCATGCAGTAGTCGCTCAAAAATATTCATCGACAGAGTGTAATATACTTGAGAGAAACTATTATTAAGTACTTGGGGTTTCAGGTGCACCACTTACAGTCTTCTCCAGAATACAGAATCACTGACTGAGGCTCAGGGCCAGAGCCCAGGTGATTGATGGCTTGGACCTGGACATCATATGGAGCATAGACAGCAGACGTCATCACCCGCAGGGTGTGGTTTGTGACTGTTTCTTCCTCCCACTCCACCGGGGCTCCCTGTGGTTTCCAGGTCACTCTGTACTCCAGTCCAGGTCCATTCTGCTCCATGGGTTTCAGAGGCTGAAACAGAAGGCCACACTCATCTCGTGTGATCACAGATATGCTGAGTCAGAGACACAGAAGCCACCCTAAGTGGCCCAAGAAACGTTGCAATAAAGGTATCATTTCTTGGGAGATCTTCAGTCCCCCTCTTTGGTTTGGAAATACTTGTGAAAAATGTTGTCATTCTGTAAATTTAACCTTGAAAGTTACTCCCTTACCTCCCCAAGTAGAGACTCTCACAATTTAGATGCCTGGATTATGCCTAACAGTTCACATATGAAAGAATTTACTAAGAGATTCCACAGAGGGTTTTAGCTTTTGTTTACACTTTGTTCTATATTCTGTTTTGGTGTTTTTTCCACTCGCAGAGAAGTTGCAGAAATAAAAAGGACATGGCCATGAATTCCAGGGATGTAAATGGGATTTTTTCCATGGCTTTTCAGTCAGAACTCTTTCTACCTGACTCCCTCCATCCTCCTCCATCTTCCTTCCAAGAAAAGAGAGACAGCAAGTAAATATTTTTGAATAACATGCATTTTTATACATTAGTACCCAGAAGATGTACTCCTCTCTACAATAAAATATTTCCCCAGCTCCTTGCCCATTCTCTTTCTATTTCTTTTATGAGAAAGCGCTTCCCACCCTCCACTTTATTTTGCTGTATAGAAATATATAATGGAAGAATTTCTCATATAGGAATTGGTTATTTCCACTCCAGTTTTTAATCGAACAGTACTTTAATTCAAAAAACATCAATGTGATTTAAACCATCTGTTTAATATCATAAAAATGGGAATGTTCATTTAAGTGAATCAGTTACACAGAATACATTAAAAATGTGATTTTAGTCATAGATTTATAAGGGTCACTTATATAAATAGTAGTTTTGTCTGTATATGCAAGTGATTCAATAATATCATATATAGTGTTCTTACAGAATTTACAATGCTTCTGGACTCAGTCTGCTTTACTAAAATACTTGTTAGACGGATTGGATGGAATTAAGTTGAAAGTATACACTAAATCAGCAAAATAATTTTAAGTCTAAGCTTATTCCAGGGCGAATACTTAAATTAGCTAGGAGGAAAAAATATCAAAACAAAAACTTCCTGAGATTTTCATAGTCATTGTTTATGTTTTGCTTTCCAAGTTTTGCCCCAAGATATCTTCTACTCTCATATAGATATAAATTCACTGGAGGCTTTAGCATTGCCTGGATAAATCAGGCCACAAGCTTTTAGTTCCATACTACAATCTGCAATTACAATTTCCTTTAGTCCCAAGTGACAATAAATGTGTACAAATACTATTATTCAATTTACACGTTTTGCTTCAAGAAAGATAGTTACATTTGATAAAGCTCTCTGGAAAAACTTAAAACTAACTGTGCCACCAGAGGCAACACTTTTAAGAAAAATCTTACCTAAATCGCCAGCCTCCTTGGTGCCTAGGCTCCCAAAGAAACTGCAGGAATACTTCGTATTTGGCTTTCAGACAGTGGACAGCAAAACCTCAGCAAATTCTCAGATAGGTCCCCACTAAAGATAACAGACCAGAGGAGCAATACGGAGCCAGGGAGGTGACTGGTAGGTAAAGACCACCAGCCTCCCCTCTGCTCATGAAGCTGCTCGGAAGGAAGGAATCTCTATAAAAGAGGTTCTTAACTTGATGGCTAGGCATCTCTAGATGGGGTCCATGAGTGCCCTTCAAAGGGTCTGAAAAGCCGTGAAACTGTTAGGAAAACTTTCTATGTATAACTTTCTAGAGCAAAACTATACTTCTATCGTATTTTCAAAGAGATCTATGAACAAAGCAAAGGTTATAATGACTCATCTAGAAACTGGACGGATTTTCTGTACTGCCTAAATTCATTTGAAAGGTGGTGGACTTTCTTATTATACTTGCAGTAGAAATAATAAATCCTAGGTCCTTTAGGAGTGAAACAACTTGGCTTTGATCATATAATCAGGTAACTGAAGCAGTTCCTATTTCCCGAACATTAGTGAATTGGGTTTTTGTTTGTTTGTTTGTTTTGTTTTTGTTCATCTGTTTTCTGGAGTCTTTGAGATTAGAAATTTGCTATTTTATAGAAGTTCAAATTTAACATAAATAAATTTACATCTAAGAACAAAGGGAAAAGTCAAGCAAGACTCATCATGGTATAATTATTTAACCAATCAGGGTGCAGGGGGCTCTTTTTCTGTTTTGAGGGATAGGAATATTATCATTTTTTAACACTTAAAACATGTGAGTGAGTCATGACCTACCTAATATAAGAGAAGTGAATCTTAGAAGATAATGCTAACTAAAAAGACTAGTTCTATCCGTAAGTTCAAATTTAATACATTAAAAAAATTTTGTATCCTTAATATTTAATGTGACACATTTATAAAGATAATTCATATATAATAGAACATGAGCTAAATAAAATAAACTGAAATTCATTTTTGACTGTAATATAAGGTTCACCCATTCAATGAGTAAATGCATATTCATTAACAAGCTACATACAAAAGTCTGTATATTATTTTCCTCCACTGAATTTTTCAAAATGGTATTGTTTTATTTCTCATGTATTTGCTTATCGTCTGTCTCTCCAACTAGATTATACATTCCAGGAGAACAAAGACTTTTTTTTAATTGCCATAAATAAACCAAGGACCTCATAATACATTGCTTTTATTCATATTTAATGCTAAAAAGAAAACATAAAACAAACAAAAATTAGGGACAACTAGTCTGTTCCTATTTAACCCTTTTGTGAAAGTTTTTTTTTTTTTTTTTAAACAAATTGGTTCTCTCTGGTCATTATCTTGTAGACAGGAATTATTTTGTGAGTCAGTCTTTGGATGGGATCTGGTAATACGTTCACAGTGTGCGCTTGTCAACTTGGGGAATTATCTGGCATTTAACTCCTTTTTACACGATAATCGATGCAAAACAGTAACTGATGAGTAAATGTACTTAAACTTCACTGGTTGTGCTTAGAGTTGTTAGATCTCTGACATTTCAAAATGATATGAAACACAATGGAATATATTATGAATATAATTGTCAACATAGTTCCAAATCTGAGTACTTTCTTCCTTTGGTCAATTAATTATTAAATTACATGTCATTTACTCTTCAAAGACAAATTGTAAACACTTTCGTGGTATAATCCTATTCTTCCAAGAAGAGAGCATTAGTAATCAGTCTTATATATCTTTGGGGCAGGGGAGAAGAGTGATTTATGAATAAGATCATCAGTAAGAAGGACTGCAGATTCCTGCCCCCTTTTCATTACTGACTCAGGGCATGGCATCTGGATAAGGTCACTAAACTGACAGTCCCAGCTTCTCTGGACAGAATGTCATGCTGATACCCTGGAGCTACTGTAGCCCTCCCAGAGGAGTGGTGAGGATTAAGGAGCTTATGTTAGTGGAAAATGGTATACTTCTTTGAGGATCTAACCTGGTAATGATACACTATTACTGTCATCTAATCAATCAGTTATATCATCTCTCTTACAGAAATTTCCATGGAATTTAAAAGAAGAAGTGATACTCTAAAAGAATAAGATACTACCATAATCTCAAATTCTAAATTAAATAATCATCAGGACAATGTGGTAGCAGCTATTTATGGCCACATATTCAAGAAAATAATAATATTCTTGAATATATTTAGTCTCTGTATATTACCAATTTTTGTTTCAAATGTGTAAAACTTAATTTCACTGAAATGGGAATAAAGGGTTAGTTCTGACGTAAAATTACTGACTCCATATTTTGCAGGTATGGGCAATGTTGTCATATAAGACCAATATATGATGAAGAAAAAAGGAAATCAAACTTTGTACATTCTAAAATTATTCAGAAAATCACATCTGAAATGAGGTGTGGAAATAAATTAATATATTCCAGCATACATTCAAAAATGTTTGTAAAATTCAATGAATTCAATGTCAGAAAACTGTTATTAATCAGAATCTTTGGATGGGAATCTACTTTCAAGTAAGTTAAAATACTTGTTCATCAAACATGTCAAATAGAAGGGGAAAACAGCTTTCCACTATTACAGAAGAAATTTAGAAATGACATTCAAAAAAATTAAAGTCATCTGAGCAGATATAAGATTTTATGCCAAATTCAAGGAGGAAAGTCTATTTTAATAACTTTTAACAGAGATGTATATAAAGAGAAAATGAGTAGGGTTTGAAATCCAAAGATATTCATGTTGAAATCCTAGCTCTGTTGATTTCTAGTTGTGTGGTGATGGGCCAGTCTATCTATCAGCCTGGACCTCAGTTTCTGTATCTAGAACAGAGTATTAATGATGCTCTCTTGATAACACTGTTCTCAGAATTTGAAATGAGTATGCAAAATGCCTAATAGTGCTTAGTAAGTGGTGACTATTCCTTGCGAGTCATCCTTTTGATATGAATAATCTTTATTAGCCTATGTACCAAAATTTACCGAAAGACTTTCAGTATTTCTTTGAATGGGAGACGATTTAGAATATTGGTAATAAAAATATTAGGAATTGTAAACTTTGGGGGATGGATTATAACGAAATCAACCTGTGTAACCTTTCTTCAATTATCTACCACTGTTAAACTCTATTTCACAACATTCTAATCATGATGATCTTTAAAATATACAAATAAAATATTTTTATAAAATATACAAATCTTAGCCCTTTGTTCTTAAAAGATATTATTCTATCATCATACTTAGCATGCGGACCTAAAAAAAGGAAAAACACACAAAGGTAATAAATAACACAGAAAGAATTCTCACCTCCCATTTGATAATCATTTCCTTGGGTTGAGAAGCTTGAACCCTTATGTTTTGTGGATTCTTGTCTGGAGCTGAAAAATTACAAGTATTAAAATTACTTTTTCCCACTGTATGGTCCATAGATAAATCATCATATCATCCCTCCTCCCACAAAAAACAGATTTTTAAAAACTTTGATTATATTTGTTTATTTCTATCTGGCCCAGTTTGAAAAAAGACTTACGGCAGTTTTCTTTTTTTCCCCAGCTGTACTGAGATATAATTGGCACATAACATTGTGTAAGTTAACACAATGTTAAGGTGTACAACATAATGATTTTAGAATGTATATATATCACATATATATAATATTTATATGTGTATATTGTGAAATGATCACCACAATAATGTTAGTTAACACATCTGTCATCTCACATAAGGCAGCTTTGAAATATATATTTTACTTCAGGGAGTAAAATCGTGTTCATGGAGTGATATAGTGATTATTCAATGGAGAGTGGAAGGTTTTCTTTACCTGTCTTCATTTTAACCCTGCTCTTTAAATTTTAAACCTGCTTTTAAAAATCTAAACCCACTATTAAAATATACATTTTTAGTTTTAAATCTGCTTTACTTTTTCTATTAGAATTATTGTTAGAAATTTTGCTGTGAATATTTGCCTCTAAGTGAATAAAATTAAAGATCATGTATTAATATCAACAGCCAAGTTTTAGGGGCATCAAATAGGGAACAGCAGTTAACGTGCCCATGAAATATATTCAGATGGATCCATTTTATAAAAAAGGGCTAAGTATGGAGTTTAGTGCCAAGATGAATTTATACTAAAATCATACAAGTACCTGATTCAGTTATTATCTCCCCTTGATTTTTCTCAATCCTAAAAGGGAATTCTATCCTAGCATATTTATTTCAGCCAGAGGAAAAAAAACCAGGCTATGACCACATTGATAACCAATCCCAATTCAGTAATACAAATGTCAGCGCTGTCATTATTTTTTTGGTTTATAACATTATGTAAGTCTCATTCTTACAATATTATAGTTTGAATTCTGTATACACTACTACAGCATGCTCATTCTTGAGAATTTTTTTAAAAAGCATCTTGGGAATTTAGATAGGTATTAGATATTCGTTTAGCTATTGAGATACAAAAATACACTAAATGGATAAAATTAATGACACTAGATGCAATGAAAATTTAACAAGCTGCCTATAACATGTCAAATGTTTTATTTCAGGAAGTTGAAATGAGGAGAAAAATAAAGAGAGAAAGTTGACTTTCTCCCTATATACTGAACTTCGATTTAGAACTTACTTTATGGTACCTGATTTTAACACAATACTTAGCTATCAGAAGTTACTCAGAGTAATGCTTGTTCATGTACCTCCTTGTAATATCCTGCTATCTATCAAACATTTACATACGACTTTTGAGACTGATGTACTTTAAATTGTGTGCTGTTAAGTTTACAGAACTATTCAAGCTCTCTACTGGGAGAAATCTAAAATCCTACACCAGGTTATCAATCCTTTCCCTCCCCCACCGCATTTGTTCAAAGATGCGACAGACTAAAACTTGTTAGGAAGTTGAGGTGTGAACTTACATACCTGCTGGGGGTGTTTCATGATGGTCTGATGGCTGGCTAGGCTGGCTTCTCCCTACTTCATTCACGGCTATGACCCTGAACTGGTATCTCACATACGGAGCCAAAGATAACATGACTGTTGTTTCCTCTCCTTGGACTCTAGTCAATTCTTCCCACCTTCCAGGTTCCTCTCTGTTTCCTTCAAATTCTATAATATACTCTGGCAGTAGGAACATAGAAAAACACATTAGAATGGATTGAGAATGTTTAAGTTATACTAAGATTTATATACAATATTAAACATTTTAAAGGATGTTCTAAGGATAACCCACCCTTGGTGGTATTAATGGCTTTAATATTAACTCTGGAAACTACAGTTATCCCAAGTCTTCCCTACCGCTAATATTGCTGTTGTGATCATCTCCAGCCTCCCATGTCAGCCGAACACTTCTGTTCTGTCTTTCAGACAAGTGAAGGTTTTCTGGCGGATCCGGAACATCTGATTAATAATGAAAAATGACGGTGAGGAGAAGGCAGATTATTGCCTTTGTCGATCCCACTTCCTCACTCAGGCACATTGCAAGCCCCCTTCCCCTCGGGGCCCCTGTCTCCACTCTGAACTGCCAAATCTCACCAATCTTTCTGGTTCTATTTCAAATGGAAGGAAGGGTGGGAGGGAGATGCAAGAGAGAGGAGATATGGGGATATATGTATATGTATAGCTGATTTGCTTTGTTATAAAGCAGAAACTAACACACCATTGTAAAGCAATTATACTCCAATAAAGATGTTAAAAAAAAAAAAAACCAAAAAACAAATGCAGCTTCCTTCACATCTGTACATTCCTGCCCTACTGTATTTACCTCACTCTGTGGTGATTCCCAGTTCTCAAGGGGCCATCTTTGACCATCGGCATCAGAATTTTTTTTTTAGGAGTAGTTATTAATGATGAAGATTTCTGGGACCTATTTCTCTGGCTTACTGAAAGAGCTGGGCCCAGGAGTCTGCATTTCTAAACAAATGTCCTGGTAGATATCATGAACAATGAATTTTGAGAAACATGAACTTGATCAAGGAGACCAGTATCTTCCAGCTCATATGCTTCTTTATATGCCTGGTTCATCTCCTGTATGCGACTAAACGGATCTTCCAGAGTAGGAACCATATTTTATTAATTTTTTCACCACCCACAATGCCTTGCACATAAATGTTTTGTGACTAAATAATTAAGTGAAAAATATATTATCACTTCAACCATGCATCTAATTATCATATTAGAGCAATAAATTTAGGCCCTATGACTACAGGAAAATAAGAGAACATGAACTCAGGCTTTCTTTTCTACATGGTTTGGATTTTTATTTTAATTTGTAACAGTGAGTTATCAGTATCTTATAGCAACTTTTATACTCTGTTGGCCTGGAGTTCAGAAGAATAGGAAGGGCGTTTATACTGGAAGAGGAAGATATGGCACTGAATGTTGTGACAGAGACTAGAAAATTGAGTAGGCGATGACAAATTTTAAGTGCTAAAGTACTTGGAAATTTCTGGTACTTTAAAAATAAAAGGAACAGTAAAAAAAAAAGTGATCCCTAATGATCCTAACTTCCAAACTTTGGTTTCAATTCTCCCATGTATTCAAGGACATTCATCTTTTCTCAGAGGAGACAATGAAAGTAGCATCTAATGGGGCCAATAGTAGCATCTTATTTAAGGCCATTTGCTTCGCTTCATTTATCTCACTTAAAATATAGTGGCCATTTGCTTCACTAGGAGAGAACCTGCCTATTTACTCATTTTTCACCAGCCTACCTCAAAAGAGACTGAATTCTTTCCTCTCAGCCTGTACCCATGGTAGGCAACCTACCTGTGAATCCCAGCCACCAAAGCGCTAAAGATACAGATACCTGTTAATAATCAGGATTAATCTAGACATATGGTAAAGGTGTTTAGGCCAAATCAAACCTCTTCTAAGAACTATCAGCAAACTCAAGGAAAACTAAATGGTGCCCACTGAAACAGAACTATGAGAGAAAACTGTAAAAATGTCTTTATCAGTCAGAGTCCCAGCACAGCAGAGAGTAAACAGTTCACACAAGTTAGGGTACTTCAAAGAGATTCTAATCAAGACTCTTTCAAAAGATGTGAGCGGGATATCCAGGGTGGGGGGTGAGGGGTGGGCAGGGCAGTTACTGGAATCCCATCAGAGAGAGCTGTGTGGACAAAGCCTCTGAGAGAATCAGTGACTTTGGCAGAGGGACACACACAGCCAGCCTGCAGGGAGGGATTATCCAGAAAAAACACACTCTCCCCCAACCGCCTCTGCTGCCAGGGCTCCCCGGTGGCTGAACCGAGTGAAAGCTTGAGGGTAGGTGGCTTGTTGGTGTCCACACAGGTCAGGTTTCCAGATTCAGAGAGCTGGTGGACGGTGAATCTGGAAGGGAAACTAGGAGAGCTATCCAACAGATGGTCTAAGAGCTAGCAACATGGGTAACTGCAGGGGTAATTGCATTGATTACACCAGTGAGTTGGGCACATTGTTTTCTAATCAGCATTATTATTTAAAAAAATCAGAGGCCTTTCTTTGCAGAAGAACCCTTGAAGTCCCTCCCTCCCCCTGTTCCTGGGACCCTGGGAGCTGAGCTCGGTCTAGGCCACTGGTTTAGGGCAGGGCCAGTGTTTAATCACCACTGGGCCCCTACCCTGACCCCTCCATGCTAGCCCGTCTCCATTCCTTAGCCACATTTCTCTGTGCACTAGGAAAGTGTAGCTCAAGGGTCCTGGGAACTCAAGCATGCTTCAGTTTTCTTTCTGCTGATAGCATCACCTACCTCCCACCGCTTCTGGCAACATTACCCAAGTAGAGAAAAGAAGTTAAGCGTCAATTAACTTCTTTAGAACCAGAAGAGGCGAAAGCATTCGAAAGTAGGGTCACTCTTTAATTGAAAATTTCAAACTAACAATAAATGTGTACGGGCTTAAATAATCATTGGTTTAATTGCCTAAGAACAGTGGAATTTAATCGGTAATGGAAAAGAACTGAACAAAGATTTCTTTATTCGTTAGTGCACTTACCAAGGACAGTTACTTGAGTCATAGCAGCAGTGCTATCTAGAGCAGTGTGAGCTGAACACGAGTATACACCTTGGTCTTCTACGGTGACATTAGATATAGTCAAATTAGCTCCATCAATAATTATCCTACCAGGAAAAAAGTGAGTCTATGATGAGGATGAAACAAACAGAAACAATAGAAAAGTAATCCTTTCAAAACTAAATATTCCCCATAGAAAGCAATTTAAGGAAGAATTAAAAAAAAAAAAACTTGTCCCATAATGTAAATTTTATTAGAGAATGCCATACTTGAAAACTGGAAGTATTATTCAAGCACACACAAATGTCTACAAGTCATGAAAGGGATCAGGTTGGTTGGTTGGTTGGTTTTTAAATTACCAAATCCAACCATCTGTGATTCATGGGTCAGTGATGGAACCGTCTTGCCTGGTGTGTCTGAAGAGTGTACCATGCCTCACAATAGCTAAGATAAATTTGAGTCATTCTTAAGGTATGTTTAGGGAACCACCTACATAGGATCAACTTGGGTGCTTCTTACAAAGGCAGATTCCTGAATCACACCCCAGTTCTGCAGAACCACAATCTGAGATGAAGTCTGGCAATCTCTATTTTTGACAACTTTCTCTTTTCTCCATCCTTCCACCTCCCACACTGAATGCACTTTAAGATGGGATAAAAAGTGAACTCTGTGACTTATCTGAACAGTAGATGGCAGACTAGTGCTTCTTTTTGCAAATCATTTGGCTTTTTATTATTTGTTCTCTTTTTGCCAATTTGTAATTGAGTTTACTATATGAATTTTTAAAAAATGAATTACACCTTTACCCTATGCTTATGTATTGTTAGCATAACTATTCAAGGATTTTTTAAAAAAATAAAGTTCCATTAAATCTGAGATATATTCACAGCAGTGAGCTATTTAATTGAAATAAACAATGTCTTCCTTGTGGGGAGGGAGGAAAAATCTTAAGTAATTTGGTTTCTTAACATAAAACTCATATAGGCTGCTGAAAAGTTCGAGTTATAGAAAACCAATTAAAACTGTAGTAAAGTCAAACATGGTTCTGCCCTTTGATTATAGACAAAGTCGGCCCCTCCACCAATCACTGAATGATTTGCTAATCAATACTACTTGGTATTGCTAGGCAAGAATCTCACTATAATTCTAATGATAAAGCTTTGACATAGTTTCTCAGTTCATGTTAGTTATGTGTCCATTTGGTACAAATATCAGAATATTACATACACTGACAAGTTTGCAAAGTTTACCTTCTTAGATGAAGAAATACAATTTAACCTCTTCAAGAGGGCTGTTTGTGCCCTGCACATCCACGAGGGCCCAGGGGAGCTGAAATCTAGCCTACAATCTTCTTGCCAAGATTTGTACCCCGGTGTGGGACTGCTTCACGCCAGAAAGAAAGGGCAACTTAAGGGCAACTTTTCTGTAACGCACTGTCTTTTAAAACTCACAAATGTACCTCATTTTAATCAAGGTAGAATGACCCCCTGGTCCTTGAAATCTGGGAGGTATGATGTACCCAGGGAGGTTATTAAAAATTTCCTTTGTTGGGCTCAGTCCAGTTTCCAAATCAGAACTTTTGGGAATAGGACAAGGGCCACTGCATTTGAACATGATACCTAGGTAATTCTGGCTCACATCAAAATCTGACAACTATTTGTGTTAGCAAGGATACACTCTGCTGTGCTGAAGTAACAAACAGCTCCAAATTCTCAGTGCCTAAGACCACACTCTTTATTTCTGTCTTACACTATGTTTCTATCATAGGTCAACTGTATTCTGCTTGAAGAAATCCTTGTTAAGCACATTATACATTTTAAAAATGGTTTCTACTCTGCATAGAACCTGTTCCCTGGCTTCTTCTTCATCTCTGTTCCTCTCAGTCTTTCCCCGTTTTTACCTGCTTAACTACCTCCCTTTGCCTTCATTCTACAACCTCTCATCCCCTTCATCTGAAATATCCAGATCGCTAGTCCCCAAACCATGTTAACCTCCAGTGTTTTCTTGCTCCTTTCCATCTTGTAACAAATTTCGCTCCAGGCAATATTAAAAATGTTGCTTTCTTTGGAGACCTGTGTCTGAGGCTCGGTTTCACCAACTATGACTTGTATAATCTTGCACAAAACTTGGAGCCTAATTCACCTTATTTAAGAAATAGGGATAACAGTATTTTCTTTCTTTTCAGGAGAAGTAAATGAGGGAAAACACATAAAGTGATTTGTGTATACAGCCTGGCTTACTATGTGCTCAAAGAGTGTTACTAATAATATTAATCAAATTGATTTAATTCATTGTTGGCTTGTAACTAATCACATTTCTTAATGCCCCCAACTCCCATTCCTCCTGCTTTTCTGCTTGAACAAATTACCTTAGTTCCTCTTTGCTTAGGAAGAGACCCTTCTCTATCCTTATAATCTCTGCCTAATCTAATGCCTTATAACCTCTGCATCCTTATCCCCCACCCTGAGTCCTACCCCATTCATCTGCTGCCATTTCTGAGGGGAAAAAGAAGCCCTTCCTTGATGCCAAGATAAAGCCCTCGCACTTGTGCTTTTGACACCTTTTCCCTCTCACCTCCTATTCATGGACACGTGGACACGTCCCATATCCCTCTGCCATCCCTCCTCCTTCAGGACTGGGTCGTTCACTCTGTCTATGGTCATGAACAGTCCCCGTTACATTTGTTGAGGACAGTCTAAATTTTAAAAGTGGTTTGATAGCATATCCACACTCCATTTCATTTTTCATAACAACATTGTACTGTCTAGAGCCACCTGCAGGTTAGAAATCCACAGACAATTCCTTGAGGTCATTTCAGCCTTCGTAATAGGTTTACTGTGAGCACCATAGAGGGAAAGCATGTATGGGAGGCACTAACATAACATGAGGCACCCAGCAGGTATAATGGTCCAGGGTAGCAGTTTCCAATACTTATCACACCCCTGTACCTAACAGGGGACAAAAGGGGAGAGAAGAAGGTATTTTACTTCTCATTTTCCTCTATGTGCCTTTGGGTCAGAAATCTAAGCACTTTCTAGGTAAAAGCTTCTGGTTCCCAGCCTAGTGATAAGGAGAAGGTGTCCCCGCAGAAGGTGAGAAATGGGAGCTTACTAATGGTTCTACAGAAGTTTAGCAGATACCTGTGATCTCAACTCCCTGCTACAATTCCATGTCTGCTCCTGGCTCTAGTCAAGACCAGCCTGCAACAGTCATTCCCAGCCCAGCCCACCCCAAATATCACTTCTGTCTTAAGGAAAACTAGAAGAATGTCTGCATTACTTAGGTGACTCAGAGAGCCAGAGGCTCAATTGGGTTCAGCCCCAGCGTCCTGCAGAAGCTATAAAACTGAGTCACACAAAGAGGCTGGTTGGAGAGTCTGGATTCAGGGCCTAAATATGCACGTCACATTACCAACCAGGCATGAGTCAGATTCCCTTCTTGGCTGTAACCCAGAGGTTATACGGAAGACCCCAAATAACTACACGGTTGACAAAACAGGGAGAATTTGGGGGGGATCTGAGCAGTTGACAAATCAACTCACACCTAACCAAAGGCTGAAGATCTCTGTTGCAACGTGTAGCCTGTTAGGTAGCAACAATTATTCTCCTTTTGTGTCACTGACAACTGGTTGCAGTACATATGCTGCCTTTCCACAAACATAAAATACAGAGGAGGGATGAGATGGAATAAATTAAGTACCCAGGGTGAAACCAATCAATGCCTTTATACAGAAGCGGCACACACACCCACAAATACCAAAAAAGACCAAGCAGGTAACAGAAATGAGACAAGACTACCAGAGAAATGAGGAGAATGAATCATCACAGCTAAACTGGACTGAGTATATTCTAAGTGCTTGGTGTTAACTCCTAATAACCCTATGATGAAGTGACCTTAAACCATTTTTTTGAACTAAACTATGTTATAGAAAATAAAACTAAGGCACAGAAAAGTTAGGCAGCTGGTCTAAGGTCACAGACCCAATAAGTGACAAAGTTGGGATTCAATCCCAAGCCCCTGGGTTCCAGTGGCCGTCTTCTTAATGATGACACTGCCACCATCTTGCCTAAGGAATGCAAGTCCTGTCTAAAGATCTTCAGATTTAGTTTTTCAGAATGATGAAGAACAAGACGGCGGGTGAGATTTGGAACAAGGATGGTCAAGTTTTAACCCCTAACTTAGCAACAATGCAAAAGGAAGGGGAATGTCCTCTGCTTCCAAAAGACAGCACATGCATTCATTAAATATTGACTGTTTTCTCTTCCTTTGATACACTTAACAGTGTTTAAATATAGTGCCAGTCAGCGTCTAGTCACACTTACTCTACATTCCCTCTTCTACACTTTTACATATCCTTTACAAAGAAGCTGGAAGGCTCAAAAATATACTTGTCAATAATTATCAATGGGAAGGATCTGAGATATGATTTAGCTTCTACCCATGAGATAAATTCCTATGAGATTGGGAGGTAGAAGAGAAATGGGCAGCAGCTCCTCTGGGGCCTTGTGAGCTGACAGTGACTCCGGCAGATATAAGAGCTGGCAGTGCTGGACTCACCAGGAGAACCAGTGGGGTGAGGGGGGGCAGTGAAGACAGCAGCAATTTCCAGACATGTGAATTGCAGCTGCAATGCCACATCACCGAGAACCCAAAAGCTTAGTAAGCAGCACCCACAGACCTATCTCCTCCACTCTTTCCAACGGTTTTGTGAGCACCCAAGCCCATGCAATAAATATTCCTCAAATAACAGGAGCTGTTTCTGTTGCCTGCACTCACAGGACGGTACACGTTACATGAAAAATCGGTAGCAAAAATGAGGAGAGAAACGTGTGGAAGTGAAACAAGTACACTGTTTGACCTTTTAAATACTGCCTTAAAGACTGAAATGTCATAAGCAGTTTTTATATTTTAATTCAGTGTGTATACTTTTACAACTATTTTTCTTTCAAATGCAAGGTTTAATCCCAAGCAAATATTATGAGATACTATAATAGTCTACCATAAATAGGTGTTGTGTTTTGTTAAATTCTTTTTCTGCATCTATTGAGATTATCATATGGTATTTATCCTTTAATTTGTTAATATGGTGTATCACATTGATTGCTTTGTGTATATTGAAGAATCCTTGCATTCCTGGGATAAACCCCACCTGATCATGGTGTATGATCCTTTTAATGTGTTGTTGGATTCTGTTTGCTAGTATTTTGTTGAGGAGTTTTGCATCTATGTTCATCAGTGATACTGGCCTGTAATTTTCTTTAAAGACATACCAATTTCCAACAAACACATGAAAGGATGCTCAACATCACTAATCATTAGAGAAATGCAAATCAAAAACACAATGAGGTATCACCTCACATCGGTCAGAATGGCCATCATCAAAGAATCTACAAACAATAAATGCTGGAGAGGGTGTGGAGAAAAGGGAACCCTCTTGCACTGTTGGTGGGAATGTAAATGGATGCAGCCACTATGGAGAACAGTATGGAGGTTCCTTAAAAAACTAAAAGCGGAACTACCATATGACCCAGCAATCCCACTACTGGGCATATACCCTGAGAAAACCATAATTCAAAAAGAGACATGTACCACAATGTTCACTGTGGCACTATATACAATAGCCAGGACACGGAAGCAACCTACGTGTCCATCGACAGATGAATGGATAAAGAAGATGTGGCACATATATACAATGGAATATTACTCAGCCATAAAAAGCAACGAAATTGAGTTATTTGAAGTGAGGTGGATGGACCTAGAGTCTGTCACACAGAGTGAAGTAGGTCAGAAAGAGAAAAGAAATACCGTATGCTAAGGCATATATATGGAGTCTAAAAAAATGGTACTGATGAACTTAGTGGTAGGGCAGGAGTAAAGATGAAGTCATAAAGAACGGACTTGAGGACACGGGGAGAAGGGGAAGCTGGGACAAAGTGAGAGAGTAGCAATGACATATATATAGTACCAAATGTAAAATAGATATCTAGTGGGAAGCTGCTGCATAGCACAGGGAGATCAACTCAAGGTTTTGTAATGACCTAGAGGGGGGGGATTGGGGGGTGGGAGGTAGGCTCAAGAGGCAGGGGATATGGGGATAAATGTATACATTTAGCTGATTCACTTTGTTGTACAGCAGAAACTAACACAACATTGTAAAGCAATTATACTCCAATAAAGATTAAAAAAAATAGTTTACATACCTGCCATCCTCTGTGCCATTAATTTCAAAGGCTTCTCCATCTTTACTCCAGGATAATTTTAAACTGTATTTCAAATGTGAGTCACATTTGCTCTCACAATGTAATTCAAGTGTGTGTGATCTGGGGACACGAGGATTCTTAGGAGAAACTCTAAGTTTTGTAGCATCTGTTTTTACAAAATAAAGATACTAGTTAGAGCTATAGAACACAGCTTACTTTGCTCTCAAGTGCCTGCAATTTAATCAACCAAATTGGTCAACACTGATAGTCAAATCCACATGCAATGTTTGTCACACTGTTATTTCCTAACATCATATGTCATTACTATTTTCATTCCTTCCAAGCCAGGGCACCTGGGTAGAAGTATTATATTAATAGCAATTTCCCAAGAGTGTAAGCAAGCAAATGCCTCGGGATATTGAAAATAATATAAATTGTCTGGTGCTTCTGGACATGTGATCAAAATACCATAAAGAGGAAATCAATTAATTTTCTATTACCTTGTTTATTATTAACTCAAATCTGAGGTTAA
Source organism: Tursiops truncatus (assembly GCF_011762595.2). Taxonomy (NCBI): domain Eukaryota; kingdom Metazoa; phylum Chordata; class Mammalia; order Artiodactyla; family Delphinidae; genus Tursiops; species Tursiops truncatus. The sequence goes on along the minus strand of NC_047043.1, from coordinate 87,576,496 downwards.
ATGGTGAAGCCCATGCATAGATGAACTAACAACATGAAGGTGTGGAACGCGAACATAAGCACCATGAACGTGGAGGCTTTGCTTGTTTTGTTTCATTCAAGTAACTCCAGAGCCCAGAAGGGAGCCTGCGTACAGTAGGTACTCAATACATATTTGTTGAATGAGTTACAGTGAGTCATATTTGGAAAGTAAATTAGTAATATCAATAATATGAATAAAATACCTAGGAATAAAAATAAAATACCTAGGAATAAACATACCTAAGGAGACAAAAGACTTGTATGCAGAAAACTATAAGACACTGATGAAAGAAATTAAAGACGATACAAACAGATGGAGAGAAATACCACGTTCTTGGATTGGAAGAATCAACATTGTGAAAATGACTACACTACCCAAAGCAATCTACAGATTCAATGCAATCCCTATCAAACTACCAATGGCATTTTTCACAGAACTAGAACAAAAAATTTTACAATTTGTATGGAAACACAAACGACCCCGAATAGCCAAAGCAATCTTGAGAAAGAAAAATGGAGCTGGAGGAATCAAGCTCTCCAACTTCAAACTATAGTACAAAGCTACAGTAATCAAGACCATATGGTACTGTCACAAAAAAAGAAATATAGATCAATGGAACAGGATAGAAAGCCCAGAGATAAACCTACGCACACACGGTCACCTTATCTTTGACAAAGGAGGCAAGAATATACAATGGAGAAAAGACAGCCTCTTCAATAAGTGGTGCTGGGAAAACTGGACAGCTACATGTAAAAGAATGAAACTAGAACACTTCCCAACACCGAACACAAAATAAACTCAAAATGTATTAAAGACCTAAATATAAGGCCAGACACTATGAGACTCTTAGAGGAAAACATAGGCAGAACACTCCATGACATAAATCACAGCAAAATCCGTTATGACCCACCTCCGAGAGAAATGGAAATAAAAACAAAAATAAACAAATGGGACCTAATGAAATTTAAAAGCTTTTGCACAGCAAAGAAAACCATAAACAAGACAAAAAGAGAACCCTCAGAATGGGAGAAAATATTTGCCAATGAAGGAACACAAAAAGGATTAATCTCCAAAATATACAAGCAGCTCATGCAGCTCAATATCAAAAAAACAAACAACCCAATCCAAAAATGGGCAGAAGACCTAAATAGACAATTCTCCAAAGAAGATATACAGATTGTCAACAAACACATGAACGGATGCTCAACATCACTAATCATTAGGGAAATGCAAATCAAAACTACAATGAGGTATCACCTCACACCACTCAGAATGGCCATCATCAAAATATCTACAAACAGTAAATGCTGGAGAGGGTGTGGAGAAAAGGGAACCCTCTTGCACTGTTGGTGGGAATCTAAATTGATACAGCCACTATGTAGGACAGTATGGAGGTTACTCAAAAAGCTAAAAATAGAACTACCATACGACCCAGCAATCTCACTACTAGGCATATACACCACAGAAACCATAATTCAATAAGATTCATGTACCACAATCTTCATTGCAGCTCTATTTACAATAGTCAAGACATGGAAGCAAACTATGTGTCCATCTACAGATGAATGGATAAAGAAGATGTGGCACATATATACAATGGAATATTACTCAGCCATAAAAAGAAACGAAATTGAGTTATTTGTAGTGGGGTGGACGGACCTAGGGATGGTCATACAGAGTGAAGTAAGTCAGAAAGAGAAAGACAAATACTGTATGCTAACCCATATATACAGAATTGAAAGAAAAAAAATGGATCTCATGAACGTAGGGGCAGGACAGGAATAAAGATGCAGACGTAGAGAAGGGACCTGAGGACACGGGGAGGGGGAAGGGTAATCTGGGACAAAGTGAGAGAGTAGCACTGCCATATATACACTACCAAATGTAAGATAGATAGCTAGTGGGAAGCAGGTGCAAAGCACAGGGAGATCAGCTTGGTGCTTTGTGACCACCTAGAGGGATGGGAGGGAGATGCAAGAGGGAAGGGATATGGGGATATATGTATACATGTAGCTGATTCACTTTGTTATACAGCAGAAACTAACACAACATTGTAAAGCAATTATACTCCAATAAAGATGTTAGAAAACAAAACAAAACAATATAAAGCTCAAACGTTGGTACCGTGGCTGTCTTGGAAAATGTCTGTTTCTTTATAATTGTTTCAAAACATATAATCCTTACTCTTAAGGACCATATTAAAGGCAGATATACTTTACCCCAATGTGGCACTTGGTAATCCTCTCAGAAGCTAAATCTCATGAGCTGACCTCCAACTCCACAATCATGTTCTAATATTTGCTATCTATATGTTAGTCAAGAAACTGATTAAAAATTGAGGTGTTAGTAAAATTGAGTTTTTGATATTCCAAGCATGAAATCTGAAGAGGTTATCAAATTGAATTAATTTCAAGTGAATTACTAAACATCCTAGTTCTAAATTTAAAGGAATCCATTGAATACTAATTGATACCATTTAATAAGCACTTATTTCATTTAACTAGACTCTGTGAAGAAGTTTACATTCATTGTGACATTTTACAACAATTCTATGAATATTAATATCTCTACCTTACCGAGAAGATAACTTAAGGCTAAAATGAAATTAAGTAAGGATACTAGTATTTTCTGACTAGTAAGGGACTGAGCTGTGATTTGAACTCAAGGCTGGAAGACGCCAAAGCTCATGCTGCATAGCCTCTTATTCAATTCCATTCCTGACATTCCATTTTCATATGTGAAAAGTATGCCCTTAATTCTCATGGATACGGTTCCTATATAACCCTTACATATACAATGGACATGAGAACAGACCAAAAGTTTATGAACGTGGCCTTCTCTCTGGCCACTAGCAGTTTTGAGGTCCACTTTGGGCCAAGCACTGTGTTGGGCAATAGGAATGTGAAGGTTCATTTGGATTCCAGACTTCACTCTCCTTATCTTTCACCTGGCGGAGTTGCTTATCTTTGATCTAGGTTGGTTTTACAAAGTATAAAAAAGAATCATCTTCATTGATGTTATAAGAGCATTTAAAAAATTGCACATACCACTTGAAAATGCAGAGAGACATCCACTATAAGTAGGCATCAGTGAATATTAGTGTGCCTTAAAAATATAGTCCATGGGGCTGGCATGTTGGGTAACTTAGGGTATAGAAAAAAATACGATGGAAGAACAAAAGAAGGAAAGAAGGGTGTGCGTGTGTGTGCAGAGAGAGAGACAAATGTTAAGGTAGCAGTGAAAACAGATGATTAAACAAATATGTACCTGTTATCTAAGCAGAGGTAGTAGCAGGCCATGACAGTGACCTGTCACAGGAAATACAAACCCTCCCTCCATTTACTATAGAATCTTTCTATTCTTTGTGTTTCCCTGAAAAGGGTTCTCTGAGCAATTTTAAGATCAAAATACTGCTGATGCCTGTGGATCTGGGTTCCAGTAAGCCTGAATCTAGGTGCTGAGATGCCCCTCTTTGGGACACTGACGTATCTTGGCACATACTTAACTATGGGGAGCAATTACAAATGAAACAGGCTGCTTGAACAAGAGAAAAAATACAGAGCTGTTTATGACTCAGAAAGAGGACAAAACTCTGCTCACTTTGTCATGTCGGAGTCTTTACGAAACTGATCCTTTATGAGTTTATTTGTGAAATTTTTAGTTCAAAGAGTTGAATACTGGTGACATTACATTGAGCTGGTTACTGAAATAAAATAGAGTTACAGGAATACACCAAAATAGAGGACTTTTAAATATTGCTGGTCATCCATCACCAGGAACACCTAGTTCCCTCTTACAATTGTATAAAGCCATGGACACATCATCGACAATCCGATAATTCTTGTGAAGGTCGTTTAGATGAAACCCAATCTAGGAGTTTTGAAACAGTCTAAAGAAATTTAACAGATGCCCGAACTTAAATCATATTGTTTCACTTGGGAAAATGAAAAACTGAAGCCATGTGACAATTCATGCAAAGTAAAAACAAAATAAAATTACTTCTAATATCCAAATTGGCTGTGACTGCTGTTTTTCCTTTAGCGTTTTCTACCCAACAAGAGTAGGACCCAGCATCTTCTTCTGTGGTCTCACTGATCTGTAACGTGCCATTCTCATGGAAATGATACCGTCTGCCTTCAAGGGGTTTTGCTTCTTCCACCTTCTGCCTATAGAAAGTATAAATCAATGTGGGTTTGATAGAATCCTATACTCTTTGGCAAACTGGCGGCTGATGTCATTCAGTCTTATCCCTTCTTCAGGAGCTTAGCAGACCTTATGAAATGTTCCATTAGAGTTCACAATTTTTCCACAATAGGCGATAGGGTATACATCTTACCTGCCCAAATAGACTGTGACTGGAGGAAATCTGTGTCTGAGCTCTATGCTTCTGCTGTATTTATAACAGCGCTCAGTACCACTTTACATCTGTCCTCAGAGTTTAATAAATACTTTCTGCCTTATTGATGGTGAACCCTCCAGTTAGTCATTGCTTCAGGGTACTAAATGGGAAAGCTGGTAATTGAACGAGATAATGAACATTCTGAACCTCCTGCTGTCCTAGAGGAACGTTGGTCACTCAGAAATACTATAGGCCAGGAAGTCTTTCCTGTCCTGTGGACATGGATAACATTGACCCTCATCACCCAGAGTCATTTTCTCCTACATTCATCCATTTTCCAAGCATTTGCTGCCCAGCTTGATTCTCCCTATGCGTTTCACAGTAAGAGGCTCCCGGAGAGAAAAGATGCAAAGGACAAAGTCTGGCTGCTGTCCACACAAGATTTTCCAGGGCGGGCACTAGGGTAAGGCAAGTGAGGCGCTTGCTTCCGAGACAAAATTTAAGGGTTGCCAAAACAAAAATCTCAGTATAATCAAGATAAATATTTTAATGAGGTATTTCTAGAAATCAAAAATAATACAAAAGAATCCACAATGAACAAAATATCCAAATTTTAAATAAAGCTAGAATCTGACCCTATACTTGGATGACCTTGCCTTGCTCTCCTCATTCTAATCTCAGCCCTGCAGAGCCCTGGGGAAAATTATGTAAGACTAGTTTAAGCAAGTTTTTCTAGTGAAGGAACAAATATGGTAGATTCATACAATGGTGTGTTTGAAGTTACTATACCAACTAATATATCGAAATTAAATTCAAAACACATGTTGACAAAGTTTTAAACATAGGCACTTGGAATGAAATGCAGACTTAACAATTATTTAGATAACACCCAAAACGACAACAGTAATGTATGACCTTAGATATATCCGTAATGGAGACCTAAACTACCTATAAAATTGTCTTAGCAATCACTTCAATTTTTTGCTTTCCTTTGTGAGCAAAAATGGCTCACCATATTTCCCCATGTGAGAGAATACTACAAATCTAGTCAACAGTGCCAGGAAAGGTAGGTAAGTAAGTTTGCTACCTTAGTTCTCAGAGGCGCTCGCTACATGTAATAACTTAACACAGTGCAGCCTGTCAAGTGATGGATGAAGAAACAAGGCACAATCTACAACTGACATTCTCTTAAGAAAACCGTGTAACAGCTTACCAGGACACAATTGCCTCGGGTGAAGCAAAGAACTCACAGTGTAAGAAAGCACTGTACCCCACCACCGTGGCATAATTTTCTTCATCTGCAGTTTGTATCAATGGACGGACATCTATTGGAAAACAATATAAATGCAGTTTTAAATGTTCATATAATACAAGCAAATGTTTTTCTATACCCCAGCCATATTAATAAGGGAAAATAGTTGAATATCACAGTTCGTATTCCTGAATTGGAAAGTATCCCAATGCAATACATTTTTGGAAGTATAACTTTTAGTACGAGGTCTCATGCTCAAATGTAAGGTGAAAGGTACTTTGATTTTTCCCAACGTTTTATGTGCCAAGAATTCAATCTACTTGTGAGTATGACCGTGAACATTTTCCTGTAGAGAAGAGCAGACAAACAGTCTGCTCCCAAGTATGCTTACCTAAAACATCGATGTTGGCATTGGCAAGGATAGTGCCATGGACGTTCGAGGCTTCACACTGGTACACAGCAGTGTGATTCGGTTGCACATTGGTAAAACTGATTTCCCTGGGGGAGATGACGTCACCAGAAAATGGATTTCCTGCAAGAGATGAAAGACTGTCAGTGTGATAAAAAATAGAACCTAAAATATTTATACACTATTCATTAAACGTGTCACACAGTATTTATATTTTAAGACCAGTTTAGGGTGAACAAGAGTTCATTGAAGCCAATTCTTTAGAATTTCTTAACATCAACCATGATTTTTTCTTTCCAGACCCTTCTGCAATTTCAATCGTCCTTCAAATAAGTATTTTTTGCCAAAATATGTGTTGATCTCTAGCTGTCTGCCTCTCCATACCCCCATCCACAACAAAGATTCCACATTTTCTGTTTAGCACTCAAGTCCCACTATGAACTGAATCTCACTTACTCTTGTCATTGAAGTCCTGATACTGCCCAGTGTAAACCACATGATCAACACAGCTGGATCCCCCCAGTCCACCAATATTGACTGCTATCTTCCCCCTTGACATGTTTTTCCTGTTTCACTTCTCTGCCCTTCTGCGATTTTCCCATCTACACCATTCATTTCAATTGCCCTGCTTTGCTATTTAACCACTTCAGATAAATAGCTCATATATTTCATTTTCCCAGGAGGACTAAACTCTTCTTGAGAGCACAGACCAGGTTTTCTACCTTTTCGGCAATAAATCTTATCCCACTGCTTATCCATGTGTAATTCTGGAAATATCTTTTGCAAGTGAGAAAATCTAATATTTATGGTACTTTATATTTTTTTTAATTTATTTATTCATTTATTTATCTTGGCTGAGTTGGGTCGTCGTTGCTGCACTCGGGCTTTCTCTAGTTGCGGCATGCAGGAGCTACTCTTTGTTGCGCTGCACAGGCTTCTCATTGTGGTGGTTTCTCCTGTTGCAGAGCACGGGCTCTAGGCGCACGGGGTTCAGTATTTGTGGCACAAGGGCTCAGTAGTTGTGGTTCACAGGCTCTAGAGCACAGGCTCAGTAGTTGTGGCGCACAGGCTTAGTTGCTTCATTGCCTGTGGGATCTTTCTGGACCACGGCTCGAACCCTGTCCCCTGAATTGGCAGGCGGGTTCTTAACCACTGCACCACTAGGGAAGTCCCTATGGTGCTTTAATTAAGGGCCAGTGAACTCTGTTGGATACAGCACATGTGTTATCTCATTAACTCTGCTCAGAACCTGCAAGATCAGCGCCAGTATGGCCAGTGAGCAGGTCGGGGGGGACTGTATTTCAGTCAATACCACATCCCACAGCATTTAAAAAAAAATTTTATTTATTTATTTATTTGTTGTGGTGTGAGGGCTTCTCAGTGTGGTGGCTTCTCTTTGTTGTGCAGCATGGGCTCTAGGTGCACGGGTTTCAGTAGTTGTGGCACACGTGCTCAGTAGTTGTGGCACACGGGCTTAGTTGCCCCGCAGCATGTGCGGATCTTCCCAGAGCAGGGCTCGAACCCATGTCCCCTGCATTGGCAGGCGGATTCTTATCCACTGCGCCACCAGGGAAGCCCCATTCCCACAGCATTTGGCCATGTGTCAAAGCACGTGGCCTGCTCTGAAACTACAAACAAGAAGTGGGAAGAGAAACATATTAGCTAGGAATGTTGAATAAGGGGCACAAATGTTAAAATTTTTCATTTATGGGCTTCCCTGGTGGTGCAGTCGTTAAGAATCCACCTGCCAATGCAGGGGACAGGAGTTTGATCCCTGGCCCAGGAAGATCCCACATGCCACAGACCAACTAAGCCCGTGTGCCACAACTACTGAAGCCCACGCGCCTAGAGCCCATGCTATGCAACAAGAGAAGCCACCGCAATGAGAAGCCCACGCACTGCAATGAAGAGTAGCCCCTGCGTGCTGCAACTAGAGAAAGCCCGCGGGCAACAATGAAGACCCAATGCAACCAAAAAAAAAAAAAAAAAAGAAAAAGTGACGATGCTAAGTTTTAGGTCATAGAAAACATTGAATATTACATAATAAAATAGAAGATTTTTTTAACATCTTTATCGGAGTATAATTGCTTTACGATGGTGTGTTAGCTACTGCTGTATAACAAAGCGAATCAGCTATATGTATACATATATCACCATATCCCCTCCCCTCTTGCATCTCCCTCCCTCCCACCTTCCCTATCCCACCCCTCTAGGTGGTCACAAAGCACCGAGCTGATCTCCCTGTGCTATGCAGCTGCTAGCTAGCTATTTTACATTAGGTAGTGTATATATGTCCATGCCACTTTCTCACTTCGTCCCAGCTTACCCTTCCCCCTCACCGTGTCCTCAAGTCTGTTCTCTATTTTATTCATGTCCTGCCCCTAGGTTCTTCAGGACCTTTTTTTTTTTTTTTAATTCTTATACATCACTTTTCCCTCTGGGAGTGAGAAGTAAATACATCTTTACACTTAACTGTGAGCTCCATGGGGGCAAGACCTTGTCTATGTGTTGTGCACTATGTTCCTAGTGCCTAAAGAGCAGCTATCACAGAGGAGGCAGTCAGTAAATACCTCTTGGAATGACTGAAACATTTTTGTTGGGTGGTATTTTACCCATGGCCGAAAAGTAGCCCCTGAAAGATGGCCACAGTCTAATCTCTACAACGTGTGAACATTTTACCTTATGGGGCAGAAGGGACTTTGCAGATGTGATTAAGGTCAAGGACCTTGAGATTGGATGATTATCCTGGATTATCCAAGGGGGCCCAAAGGAATTATAAGGCTCCTTATAACCAGAGAACGTTTCCTGGCTATGGCCAGCCAAAGAGAGATGTGACTACGCAAGGATGGTCGGAGAAACGCAACGTTGCTGTTTTGAAGTTGGAGGAAGGGAGCCGTGAACCAAGGAATGTGGGCAGCCTCTAGGAGCTGGAGAAAACAAGGCACGGGTTTCTCTCCTAGAGCCTCCAGAAAGAAGCACAGCACCGCTGACACCTTGATCTAAGCCCAGGGAGACCTGCGTTGGCCTTCCAACCTACAGAATTGTAAAATAATAAATGTGCACTGTCTTAAGCCACTGAATTTGTGGTAACTTGTTATGGCAACAATAGAAATTTGATACAATACCGTAGGACAATGTATCTCTTAAGAAGCATCAAGATGAGTAGCTCTTACAAGTTTAACGTTAAAAAGAATTGTGTCTTTGATCTCATCCTGTACTCTCACACCCTACTTCGAATTTAACAAATTTCAGAGTAAACCCCATCATGCTGTTCAGTTCTTATACCATTTGCCCCATGGTAAACTGAGTCTGCATAGCATTACAAAAAGAAGAAATGAGACTATGGCCTCCTGTTTGGGTGACAAGTAATTAAACATTGCTCCAGGATGCCTTCTGGGATAGGTATGGAAACTGCAGAGTATTGTGGCATACAGACTTCCAGGAGCTTCCAGAATTCTAGAAAAATTCTAAAATTCTTTATCACACAAAAACCACTAGTCCTGACCTAAGTTGTCTTTGGTCAGCTCAAAGGGCAAACATGCAATATAGGGAGAGAAACTTCAGCTCCGGAATTAATCATTTCATTTCCATTTATGGCTCTAAATTCACTTGGGTTGTGTCCTCAATCAAGTAAGTAATGTAATCTCTGAGCCTCATTTGCCACATCTACAACCTGAAGAATAAAATTATCTCCTTTGCAGGGCCCACTAGGAGGCTCAGAAATATTGGATGCAAAGTATTTGAAAAAGGGTAGGCTTGTAATCAATAATAGTAATCATTTTGATTTAATTTTCAAATATTCTATATAAAGGATATGTAATTGCTAAAAATATAAGCTTAAAGAGATTTCAAACCCTTTAGTGATCCACTGTCATCAAACATCCCAATTATAAATGGTTATGACCTGTTGGCAGGGAAGCAAGGAGAGCTGTGGAAAGAACACGGAACATGGGTCCCAAAAATGTGGCTTTGGTTCTAGGTCTACCATTATCAGCTGTGCTATCTCGCATTAGTTTGTCTTCAGCCTTTATGTGCTCACCCATCAACAAACGTGTTGGCTCTATTTTGTATATAAATCCATAACCTACCTGTTACTACTACCAATCTAGCCCAAGGGCCCAGTATCTTTTAGGCAGCTCCTAATTGGAGTCATACAATTGCTTCTCCATTCAGAGGCCAGAAAAATTCTTTGTTAATAAATTAGATCCTGTCACTCTTCTGCTCTGAATCGTCCAAGAGCTGCCCACCTTACTCACAATAATATCCCAAGCGCCCTTCTGGACTTTCCCCTTTACATATGATGTGGTCCCTGCACCTCCGGACTAATCTCTCCCAGCACTGCCCCCTCCTCACTCACTTGGCTTCAGCCATACTGCAGTCCCTGCTTTTCCTCAACACTCCAAACATACCTCAGGTCTTTACACTCACTGACCTCTCCACCCTGAAAGCTCTTTCATAGGTAGTTGCATAGCTGCATCACTCTCCTCTTTCAGATCTCTACTCAAAGGTAAATAACCACAAGGATCTTACTAGTATTATCCTAAAATCGGAGAGCAGCTCTAGGTCCTGGACTCTCTTACACCCACCCCTTCCCCAGCTACTTTTCACTTTACCACATTGATGTGTTTATTCTTCTATTGCTTATCTCTCCCTACTAGGATGTCCGACTCATGAGAGCAGGGACTGTCTGTTTTATTCACTGCTATCTCCCAAGCAACAAGGCCAGTGCCTGGCACAAAGAAGGCATTCAATAAATATTATTGAATGAAATAATCAATCTGTTAAATATGAATAATCGTACTCCCTTTAAAAGGCTCATGTGGGGACAAAGCAGTACGTGAAAGTTCTTCGTAAACAGCCAAGTGCTATTCAAATATAAAATTTTATGATTTTATGTTCCAGAAAATCTGCATTTTTTGTTTTAGCACCCTTAACATTCTTTATAAACAAAAGTTGTTTTCATTTCTGATTTACCTGAAGTCTTATTTTTCATTTCTTATTCTGTTCTCTAAAGAGATGAGGAAAAATGTCTCAAATTGAGGAAACTAATAATGAGGGCTGAAGTGTCATCAACAGATGAATGAATAAAGAAAATGTGAGATAACTGCTGTATTTAACATGGACAACCAACAAGGACCCACTGTAGAGCACAGGGAACTCTGCTCAACGTTATGCGGCAGCCTGGATGGGAGGGGAGTCTGGGGGAGAATGGATACCTGTATATGTATGGCTGAGGCCCTTTGCTGTGCACTTGAAACTGTCACAACATTGTTCATCGGTTATACTCCAATATACAATGAAAAGTTAAAAAATAAATAAATAAAAACAAGACAGATTCACAAAAGCAAAAAAAAAGTAGAAAATGTGAGATACATATCTATCTATCTATATATATATATCACACACATATGCACACAACGGAGTATTATTCAGCCATAAAAATGAAAAAATCCTGTCATCTGTAACAGCCTGGATCAACCTTGAGAGCATTATTGTAAGTGACATAAGTCAGACAGAAAAAGACAAATACTGTATGATCTCACTTATATGTGAAATATAGAAAACAAAACAAAACAAGCTCATAGATACAGAGAACAGTTAGTGGTTGCCAGAGGATGGGCCAAATGGATGAAGCGGGTAAAAAGGTATAAACTTCCAGTTATAAAACGAATGTCATGGAGGTATAATGTACAGCCTGGCAGTAATAGTTATTAAGACTGTATTGCATATTTGAAAGTTGCTAAGACAGTAGATCTTAGAAGTTCTCGTCACAAGTAGAAAAATTCAGTAACTCTGTAAGGTGACAGACGTTAACTAGACTTACCGAGGTGATCATTTTTGCAATATACACAAATGACAAACAATTATGTTGTACACCTGAATCTAATATAATGCATGTTCGTTATGTATCAATCAAAAAAAGGAAAGAAAAAAATTTTCAGAACTGTTCATTGTTTTGCCAAAGTATTTGTATTTTAAATAAGTAGGCACATTCTTTCTTCTGAAAGCTATAACAAGACAGAACTGAAAGTGATTTTGTGTTGTTATCTGCTGAGAAAGTAGATATGGTCATACTGTTATTTGACAATTTCTAGATTAATAGTCATAAGCTTGTGTGAGTAATAGATATTTTAAAATAACTATCATTTTAATTTTCAATCTCATCATCGAATATGTTCAGTTAGTATTTGCTTGTCATTGACACTGTACCTATTGTCATACGAAGAAAAATGAAACAGATGCGTTTCTCAAAAATAACAATGAGCACTAAGGCTTCCTGAGTATTTGCTACGTGAAAACAACAGTAAACAATACTTTGGAAGTGCTTTTTGCATGGCAGTCACTGTGCTAAACATTCTCTGTGTGTGTCATTTAATCTACATAAAAATCCCCAATGGTTGGTGCTATTTTCATCCCCATTTTACTGATGAGGAAACAGGTTTTAAGAGGGTCAGTAATACACCAAATCACACAGCTAGTAAATGGTACAGCCTGAATGCAAACAAAGACCCTCTGGATCCAGAGTTTATAAACTTTCACAATGTTCTACAGATAAGTAATATCCTACTTGGTAGACTCCATCGGTCTCTTTCAATTACAACCAACTACCATTAGTTCCATTTTGCAGTTGAAAACCTAAGCTTCAGGAGATTCCCAGCTGTATGATCTTGAGCTGTTTAGTCAATCTCCCCAAGCTTAGGTGCACAGCCTAGTTGGGACTCCAGGTCTATATGTCACCAGGATGCCTGCCCTGATACGAGTGGGTCTAGGGCAAAGGAACTAATAGAATCAACACACATATGTCTCCATATTATAAATGCTCTAAATCAAGCTGATCAATTGACCAATAAGATCTGTTCTATTATCCTACTTTAACAAAGACATTCAAAATGACCAGGGACGGGACTTCCCTGGCGGTCAAGTGGTTAAGACTTCACCCTCCAGATCAGGGGATGCAGGTACATCTCTGGTCGGGAAGCTAAGATCCCACGTGCCTCGCGGCCAAAAAACCAAAACAGAAAACAGAAGCAATACTGGAACAAATTCAATGAAGACTTTAAAAATGGTCCACATCAAAAAAATCTTAATGAAAAAAGACCAGAGCTCTGGGTTCAAATTGAGGATTTGGGACTTCTTGGAGCTCTATGCTGCAACACAGTGGAGTAGGGAGATTAGGCATTCAGTTCTGGTCCATCCCTTCTTTTCCACGCCCAGCCCATCTGGGAAGGGCTCAGAGCTGACTGCGCAGGGGATTTTTCTGGTCTTGGGTTACTGAAGCTTGGTCGAGAACCTGCAGTGAGCCAGGTTCAGGCTTTGCATGTCACTTTGGCCCTGCGGACTTCTCAAATCACGGAGCTAGGCATGCCATAGCAGGTCCTTGTAAAGAGCAGAACCCAGTGAGGAGTCCCTGTTGCCTGGATCCAAGGGAAGTCCTAAATTCCAGTCTGTGCTCTCAACCACTAGGTCCCTGTTGCTGTTTCTTCTCAGGGAGAGGAACCTTCCTCCTTGGATGCATCCTCTATACCACTCAGTTGTCTTATTTTTTAAACCTTATTTTTATATAATTAACATAATAGCCCAACAAATATTATTTACGGCTTTTCCATAAATCTCAGCATAAATCAAATTGCTTTGAAAGATGCAATTTTGGATTCCCTGGTTAGATCTGTCTTGTCAGTCCAGCCACTTACCAACTCCACTTTAGCCATAACGAGGGTGTCTAAACACTGTGTCCCAGCAAACCACTGCCTTCAGCAGTGCCTCACAGTTGGCGTTTTCACTTACTCTCAATTGGGAAACCATTGACTCTCCACTTGATTGCGGGCTCAGGTTCTCCTTCAGACTCACACAACAGGATACCACTGCTCCCAGTGCTGTACACGCCACTCTGAGGTTTCTTTGTCCAGCGAGGGGGCTCTGGAGATAAACTGAAGAGCTCATCAACATTTTCTATATCACAGAAGGTCCAAAAATGTTAAGGGCTGTATTTCTAGTATGCACCAGCAGATGGCAGACACAACAAGGTGTTTCACACTAGCTGTTTTTCATAAATGTTCTCTAAGGCAAGATGGGCATTGTTTTTGCCTGGAATAAGGTTTGTGTGTGGTTATGTGCTTTTATGAGTGTGTGTGTTGCAATCTGGAATCTTAGCATGTGTAATAAAATCAACACACTAAAAGTAGTTACCTACAGTCACTGTATTTAGCTACAACGAGTATCTATCACATTACAGAAAATGAAGGAGGGGTAAACATGTGAAGTTTATTGAGTGCAAGGCATCTAAAATGGCTGATATTCAAAAATATATTTTGAAAATTTTTTAATGAAATTAAAATGTTCAGCCGTTATTTAAAATATTTCTTAATTAATGACTCTATAGCATTTATCTTTCCATATGTAATTATCTATCTTAAGAATTTGGGAGACATGACTTCCTAGAATTTTTTTTTTTTTTTGCAAGGGGGTGGGAGAAGGAATCCTAAAACCAATATTTACCTTTTTGCCTTCAAAACAATGGAGGAAAAGATAGATTTAAATCATACATTTGTATCTTTCTATGCCCTAACGCTCCAATCTTATAATTCTAAGTGGTGTGTCTCAGTATAGAAGGAGACATTCTTTAGTGCAAACATTACTGTCATGTTTTGTCACCTTAAGTATATTACTATGTCAGGAGTGAAGAAAAGATTCATATTAGAGCGTGGATGGTTTGGATAATTTGATTTCAGAGAAAACTGCACAATACCGGTAGGTAGTAATTCCCATCAAGTGTTGCTTATTTTCCCTAAGACATTTCTGGATTTCCATTTTTAGTCAAAAAGGAAAGTCTTTAAGATACATATATGTATAAAATGAAAAATGTCATTTAAACAATTTTTTAAGGAAAAGAGGGATTATGTGGGGGAAAAAAGGTCTATAAATTCACCAGGGAAAACAAAAATATACAAATATCCTAGCAAGTTTAAGTCCAAACAAGAGACATGGCTTTGTAATTATTCAACAGGGTGTGGACTTGTTAAATTCCAAGTTATATATGTGTCTTCATAATCTACAATTTGTAAATATTTAGTCATTAAGTTTAAAATGCAGTAGTCCAAATTATAAACTGCACATGACCCTCCGAGGTGAAGGGTTTTAGCTTTTGTGTGTTTGTCTGCATTTTTTATGTGAGTGTTACTTTCTTTTGGTCTTTTCATATAACCACAGTGAAATTAAACATTTGAGTTAGAGAAAAAACATGAAATTTTTCCTATTCACAGTAGAAAACTAAGACTATTGCTTTCAGAACAGGTAAAAATACAGGAGATCATGGGGATGTAATATATAGCATGGTGACTATAACGGATAAATAATACTGTACTGTTTATGTGAAAGTTGCTAAGAGATTAGATCTTAAAAGTTCTCATCACAAAAAAAAAATTGTAACTATGTGGTAATGGATGAAAATGACACTTATTGTGCTGATCATTTTGCAATACATACAAATATCAAATCATTATGCTGTATACCTGAAACAAATGATGTAATATGTCAATTATATTTCAATAAAAATATTTCAATAAAAATAATAAAGGATACCATGTAATTATGACCTTTCCCTAAATCTTTATGAATAATAAAATCAAGATTTCCATTTCTATTCTCATCCTACAAATTTCATTAATCCTTCGGTACACGGGCCTCTCACTGTTGTGGCCTCTCCCGTTGCGGAGCACAGGCTCCGGACGCGCAGGCTCAGCGGCCGTGGCTCACGGGCCCAGCCGCTCCGCGGCATGTGGGATCTTCCCGGACAGGGGCACGCACCCGTGTCCCCTGCATCGGCAGGCGGACTCTCAACCACTGCGCCACCAGGGAAGCCCTTAAATGACCATCTTATCCAACCATTTCACCTTACAGATGGAGTACTGAGCTTTGGAGAAGTCATCTAACTTGCCCAGGGTCACCAGGAAAAGAAGCCCCACTTTCTGTTCTTGCCTTTCCATGGACCTGCAGACCTACTGGATGATCAGCACCGAGACTCCGAAGTAAACGTGGTGTTATTTCTAACTCATTACTATTTCACTAATTTGGATCACAGGTAGGAACCAAGGCTAAATAGCTTTACCAACTTTCACTCTGTGCCTCGAAATCCACGCTTCCGCAACAGCTATCAACTGACTCAAGAGGTTTTGCGTATCCACTAGAAATCATCGTTAAACTGTACCTGAACCCCTTCTCATAAGCTTTGTTTGGAAATTTCTTTTTATGCTTTTCATCCCTGTTTCTTCTGAAGAATTAATCTGTTCCTGAGCAAAGGTAGAATTGGCCATGCAATGCGAAAGGGACTTCAAGCCTGTCTTCTTCAGAGCATCTTCTTCTTGGGCCTGTCACACCACTGCTCTCAATTCCAGCCCAGACTGAGAATCTCACAATTGGGATCTGTAGTGAGAGCACCTAGACTAGATCACCAGATGAGTGATCTCTGAAGAACCAGGGCAGAATTGCTCTCTTTCTGATGACTCCTCTGCTTTGTATAGGGGAACAAAATCTGCCACCCCAAAATATTTCTTTGGCATGCAGATTACTTTGAGCTGAAAATAATCAAGGCCCAAAAGACTCAGGAAGAAACTCTGACCTCCCCGCTAACCGCCTAAGATAGTTTAGATAGAAGGCCTGTTTCTGGAAGAGAGCTACTACAGAAATATCTGCGAAGAACATGGGCCAGTTGTGGTAGGGGGAGCTCTGCAGGGCCTAGAGATTAGAGTCCACTCTGTGGCCCAGCAAACATCTGCGTAGCAAACACTTGCTCTACCATCTCCAGTCTTCCTTGGAGATGCTGTCCTGTCCCCCTCTGAAGTCCCAAACATCCTCTTTTGTCTTTAGCTGAAGACGGTATTTAAGATGAGGCTTGGGCCATTTGGGTGAGTTACTCAGTTTTTCTGGCTCTCTCCCATGTATACATATTATTACACTTTTGTTTTATTTTCTCCTGTTAATCTGTCTCATGTCAATTTAATTCTTAGATGAGCCACAACAAAATAGAAGGAAAGAGGAAAATTTCTTTCTCCCCGACACTGGCACAATGAGAACAGATGCTCGTGGGGTAATTTTCAGTTGAACTGAAATGACTGATCCCCAAAGACTCCAGTGAAAAAGGCACAGAGAAAAAGGAAGGGGCCTTGGACAGGAGGGAATCACTGACTTCTGGTCATTCACAATCTCATAATTTCATACCTTGATTGAACATATTTACCTCGTTGCTACTTTGTTGACAATAGGACGCATGGTGAGCCTGAGGACACGGGTACAGGATAGGAAATGTCTGGTGGCTGAAGTGAGGCTAAGGGCATGCAGGGACAGAGAACAGATTTTTCCAGAGGTTGGAACATGCAACCCTATTCCTGACAGGTAAGATCTATTTGAAAGGATGAAAAAAGGGCTCAAGAGAGAAGAATGATTAAAATGGAAAACTCTGAGAGAAAACAACATCACTGAACTCCAGTCTTTTATCTATTATCCTAAAATCTATGGTAACTGATAAGGGCTTCCCTGGTGGCGCACTGGTTGAGAGTCCGCCTGCCGATGCAGGGGACACGGGTTCGTGCCCCGGTCCGGGAAGATCCCACATGCCGCGGAGCGGCTGGGCCCGTGAGCCATGGCCGCTGAGCCTGCGCATCCGGAGCCTGTGCTCCGCGACGGGAGAGGCCACAACAGTGAGAGGCCCACGTAACGCAAAAAAAAAACAACCAAACTAACAAAACAAAAAAAATGTTAGCTATGGTAACTGATGAAAGCAACTTATGTTGAAACTTTACTCATTTAGTCATAATTGTAAATTAAAAAATAAGATGATAAATTTCTCTCACACTGCTCAAAACTGAGATGCAAATGTCTGAACATGTAGAATGTGATAAGCAAGCTAATTAGAGATGTTTTTCACTAGACGGAAAGCAAAATAAAACAGGAAATTTGGTACCTATGAAACATACAACACAGGTTATTTTCTTATAACAGATTTCTATAAAATATCTATATCCTAACAAATCAAAAATTATTAGGTTCAGCAAACGAGTTTCATTGCAGCTTTCTGGAAATAAATTTATTTGAAAATGAGGCTTTCTTAAATAGATCAGTGACTGAATTGCATTTGAGTTCATAACATCTTTTTAAAATGCAGTAAAATTATGGGTATATAATTATGTATAAATACTTTCCTATTATACTTACTAAGTTTCAAAAGCCTTACATGATAACAATGTTTGTGCTGTAAACTTTCGTACCGTGACTTTATTTAATCAGTGGAAATGCAACTGTGGTCATACTTTGATTTCTGGATTTGGAAAGTTTTAGATGCCATTTTAATAGATCTCTTTTCATTGAATGTGTAATATTATATTTAGACCATGGATTCCTAGAAAGGATAGATGTGCCTCAGCAAGACATCCCGGCTGTTGTTGCTTATACATATTATAGGATTTGAAAGTGCAGTTTGTTTTCCTATTTAGAATGTTGTAACCTAAATTACAGAGTTTGATTGTGTTTAGTAATAAAGAAGAAGTATCACAGATATAGAGAATACAGTAAAATACATGCTTTTACTTAAGCACAATGAGTGTTTTCAGAATGGGCTGGATTTTCAAAGTTCACAATAACATTGCTCTTTTCCTATATGGCTAATCCTTGTTATTTAATTTGAGTTTCCAAGCAAGAGACAAAGAAAGGGAAAGAAGAAGGTGCAGCAAGGCAGAAGAAAATTGAATGAAAGTGAACTCATCCGTCCATATAATTAATGAAGGATATATTTACTGCTTTCACACTTAACAGAAAAAAGACTTCTTGAGCTCAGTTTGCTTTTCACTCGCATGGGTGAAGAAAAACTCCTAAAACATACAACTGAGGGCTCATTTAGTAGTTTCTCATTAAGGATAAAGGATTAAATGTTCCTCATAAAAACATTATTTACATCTCAATAGTGCTAATAGCTGTTTTATGAATAGTGAGGACAATTTGTTCGGGAAACCTATATTCCTTTGGAGTCCTATAGTCAACCTTTTAAATTGTGTAATTAATTTTACATCCTTGATCTATTTTTTCCTTTTGCAACCTTTGCAGTTCTTTTGAAAGCTTCAGTCTTCTAGTCAAGAAAACCATGGCCAGATTGTTAAAATATTCAGCTACCGTAGCAATGTTCCAGCCATCTGGAAGGATTTCTAATAGTCAGCAATTCGGAGTACGAGCAGCTAACAGTGAGACCTGTCTGGTTCCTGGGTATGTGCTGGCGGGGACGGGGGCGGGGTCAGGAGTTACAGAAACACACCCCTGTTGCATGGTATAGCCATATTATGTAGAGGCATCAAACGATGACTAAAATTAGAGAAAAAAAATAAATCTCTCAAACTCTTCCTCTCTGAATTTCTTAGTGAATAATTTAATGTCAGAGGAATATGTCACTGTTGGCAAATGTTGCTATTTATCCATAATACGAGGCTTTCTCCTATACAGGTTTTGCTTGTGTGGAACTAAGGGAAATGATATTCTCATCTTTGGTTCTTCATTCTTCCTAACTTAACCAATCACACACGTTGAGAGAGGTCTTGGAAATACGCTGCTCTTCCAAACAGCAGCATGATTACAAGTTATCTTAACATTTACTTGTGAATATAATTTGTGTCTGAGTATTTTTTTTTTCCACTAATTAAAACTGTGGGCCTTTACTTAGGCATTCCTTGTGCCAAATGAAGCTTTAAGAGGTGAACTTTATTGGAATAAAAATGGAAGCCTTAGAGCACCAGTTCATTAAATGGAAACCTGAAGGAGACCATTCCTTTCAATAGTTAAGCCTACACAGCACTAAATAAGTACAAATGCAGTCATCATCCCATTAATTTGATCAATACAGTCAAGCAAACCATACACAGAAACCTCAATGTGATCAGAAGCACAGAAAATAGCCTGCATCAATCAAATTCACAGGATGACTAGGCAACCTTTATATCTGCCCAGCAGGCAGAATCCTGCTATCTACATATTGGGGCTTACCATCTTTTTAAATGGTGACATCATCACCTACTTATTTCTATGAGTACAACGAACAAGAGCCCAACTTCTATTGCTCAAAAGGCTTGTTTACAGAAAGATGACTTGAATATAACATGTTTTTCTGGACCTTTTGACAGAGAAATAACACTTACACCATACTGTCTATGTTTCTTTCCCCATTAGTAACATATTTTTTTTTTCCCATTAGTAACATATTAAACATCATCTGAACCCAAGATATAGACCCCAAAATAAGAAAGAACTAAGACAATAATTTGTCTGACTCCCTCAATTCATTGAAGAAATGGAGGTTCGGAAAGGTGAAGTAAATTGCTCAAGGACACAGGACGTTAATGACAGGACTGGGAAAGTCCAAGGTCTCTTCCAGGCCCATCATCATACTTTCTCCCATGGTAAGGCTTACTTAAGATTTCATATTATGCAGTGTCACATGTATATTAAAATAAATTTTTCTTCTCATAATATGGTGATATAGGAGATTAGGTTTAGTGACTGTTCAAATAAATAATGGAAGTCATCTGTGTTCAGTCCCTAACCAGAGATCTTTTCTTGTCATTTGTCCCTTCTATGTGGTTTTGTGGGGTAAATGACAAACCTGATTAATTGAAGTGTAATATATTCCATTGCTTTCTCTAGAATTAAAAGTTGAAACAGCTTACTTGTTTTAACATATATGCATTAGAGGTCGACTACATATGGATTCCTTTTTTTTTTTTTTAAATAGAAGAAAAATAAATCAACGTGGGAAACGTACCTTCTACTATAACATGAAAATCATGAATGGCTGATCCCAAGAAATTGTTGGCTGTGCAGCGATAGTTTCCTTTGTCCCGATAGGAGACATTCTCTATCTTCAAAGTTTTGCCATAATTTTCTTTTGTTTCTCTTCCCTTTGGTAAATCACCTCCCATTTTGTTCCAATCAACCTGTGGAGTTGGTCTGTGAAACAATACATAAATGATAAACATTTATTTTAAGTGAAAAATAAAAAGTAAAGAAATCCACAGGACACATCCCTCACTGTGGTGCTTTCAGGTCTGCACTCAGAGTTCCACTGAAAAACATCAGGCTTCCCAGTGCACAGACCTGCCCACCACCATCCATGGTGAACATCAGGGTTGGATCAAGTCTCTTTCATTGCAAGCTCCTTCACTAAGCTGCTTCCTCAGAAAGCCTCTATTTCCTCTACTGAGAGGGCTAACTCCATGTAAGTGCTGAATAGATACGGTTAGATGAATGACAGATTACTGGGCCTGTAGAAATATTACAAGGTATTTTTCAAGTGTGCTCTCTCCCTGTGGGTGGTTTGAAAGGGCCAGAAATAACGGCCCTCTTCCCTAGAAGAGTTTGAAAAACACGATGAAGTAAGGCCCAACAGCGAGCAGCGGGAAACTGTGGTACCCCCTTTAATCCTTATGAAGCTCATATTGGACAATAAGACTCAGATGTAGGGGCCCAACGTGCTGTCTGGAACAAGGAATAGCTCATTATAGGGCAAGGTGGGCTCTGCAGCACAGACCTGGCCACCCAGGTAGCTTTCCACCCTGATGGGGAATACACCAATAGAGGAATGAACCAAATCTCCCTTGCTTAGAAAGATTAGATCACCCAATCAAAACAAACAAGTGATAAAAGAACAAATCAATAACCAGACTGATAACTTGTCACACACAAACACAGTAACATTTTTCCACCTTATTTGGGTAGAAAACAAGAAGGAGGAATCAAGCCAGCTGCGTTTAAAACAGAAAAATCCCATCTCATGAAAACCAGACAATTGGGAGAAGTGGGACCCTCTAGACTTTTGTGATTTAAAAATGATGTGGAAAACACTGATGCCTGATTTTAACTGATGGATTTTTTTTTTTTCCTCCTCTTCACTTGGGCTATAATGACTGAGTGGAAGGCACTTTTGTTGCTTTTATTGATGATTTTTTTTTCCTTCCCACTATATTTCTTTTTATCATTAATACCTGAAAGTTATTGAGTATGTTCTAAATGTGGTCATTATTATCATCATTTTACCAGTGAGGATTCTCAAGTTCAAGAAGTTAATTTGTTTAAAGTCACTGGGGTAATAAATGACACATTAGAACTTGAATTTGCCTGACTAAACTTGTTCTTTTGATCAATGTGTTCTATTTTATTTGTGCTTTTCCAACTCTTTTTTTTTTTCCTTTCTAACCACGTATTCTTGGAATATAGGCTTGTAGTGAACTTAGTTACTAGTTAATAATTGAACAATTCATACTGTTTGTGTCAATTATCTTAAATTGTATTGTTAGGCGGTGGTTAAACTAATTCAGTTATTATGCAAAAAATATTAGAGGTAAAGATGAAGGTCTTTTACACACATCTAGTCTCTTCCCCTTCCCTCGAGGCTCAAGTACTTACCAGCCTTACAGATCTGGAACCACTACCTTTTATTTTACCAGGCTTACAGTCCATGGCACACTTCTGCAGGAAACAGTAACGATGCTCAGACAGGCGGTTGTGAGAGTATGTTAGCCGTTGGCTTCCTGAGCACACCACCCAACAGGATGCATAACCCACGCCTCCTAACTGCTTGCTTTGCACTCCATCTGTCAAAATGGCCATTTGCCAAATTACAGGGTGCCCTGGACCTCAGTTGCTCCAAATCAGGAGTTTTTCGTGAGTCCATGCTTTAATAGTACAAGCATCTCACTTGCTGTAAAATCTTTTTTTTTTTTTGGTTAGGCCTTGGAAACCAGTCTGATCCTCTAATACCTATTCTTTGAAAGAACAGGATAAAATGATTATCTGTAAGTATCATATGACTATGAGACATAATTCATCTAAGGACACATCTATACCATTGCAAGAACGTCCTGCGATATTCTTGCTAATTTTTTTCTTTTTTTTAAATTTAATAAGCATTTACTAACAGCACTAGAACAATAAATTTTTGAAGGAAAATATATTGCTTAATCCATTTTTATACATAAATATACACCATGTCATCATCTCAAGCTTTTGTTCAGGTCTTTGCCCAGCCAACTTTAATTCTTATACTTCCTTTGTTTGCAAAAGAATCGTACGTAGCTTAAACTCGTGAATTTACAAAACAGAGAGAAAAGAGAAAATTTGAGCCCAACAGTCAGCAGAGGGAATTTGCCTTTAATCCTACTGAAGCTTTCACAGGGTGTGACTGAGTGTGCACTGGCCCATGAATATGGTCTTTTCCACTGAGGGACTCACTGTCTGCACTTCTTCTGGGGAGGGAACGCTTTTCTTTTCTGAATGAAATTCACAACATCATTTTAACTATTCTCAGTTTCCACCTTACAGAATCTGTAGAATCTGAACCCTTCAACCTTTCCCTGTGAAAGCCTTCCCATTTTACTTAATAGTATCAATATTTTCATTATTAATAGCCATTTTCTGAAACATCTACTATAACCCACTTCTTTAGATTCAGGGGTAATGCCATCCTTTGTTCACCCTGGCTTTAACTGAACAAAACAGTTCATTTGCTTGAAATATGCCAAAGAAGTTAAATTTAGAGAGAGTTTAGGAGACAAATAGGATCGAATCCCAGCCTCCACTTCATACTAAGTGTAGAGAGGTGAATTCAACTCTCTGGCCTACATTTGCCTAAGCTGCAAATGGGAATAACTGTCATGAGAAACAGTGAGGATAAAATGAGCTAAGGTACCTATGCCAATGCCTAGAGGGGTGGGATAGGGAGGGTGGGAGGGAGACGCAAGAGGGAGGGATATGGGGATATAAGTATACGTATAGCTGATTCACTTTGTTATACAGCAGAAACTAACACAACAATGTAAAGCAATTATACTCCAATAAAGATGTTAAAAAAAATGAGCTAATGTATGTAAAGGGCAAAACGTACCGTCTGACACATAATAAAGAGGACAATGTCCTCGTTATAATTATATTTGTTACGGCACTTTAAAACTTCTAAGGAGAAGTACTCAGGTACACTAAAAGTTTTACAATGTATCACCTTCACCTGAAAGGCAACCAGATCAGCCAGGATTCCCAACCCAAACCCACGATGAGTAAGAAGAAACCACTTCAGGTGAAACTCTTCTGACAAGGCATCAGGCATCCTCAAGTTCCCAAAGACAATACATATTGACATTCACTTTCTTCTTCTATATTGCTTCATGACATTGCATTTTCCAAAAAGCACGTGAGAGCCTTTCTATTATACTGAAGACAATTCATGTAGTTGCCGCCACACTCAAGAGGTAAGTTATAGCATTTGTGAGAAATAGGAAAAAAGGATTACTGACATATTCTCCCTGCCCAAAGAGTCAACCAAGAATAGTGATGAACCCTGAAAGAATTTAATTTCTACCACTATAAACGCATATGAATAAGAACAAAAGAGTAGGCAGTTACCAACATGATTCAAACTGAACCTGAGTCTTTCATCTCCTCACGTAATACAGAGACCAAATTCCCGAACAGAGGCCATGTCCCTGCACGTCTAATTAATTTACGATCATACACTTTGGCAATTTAAGACAGATAAGCAACCTGAATATTTCTGCTGGATGGAAAGAGAAATTTACAAAGCTTAGGAGTTGTAAAACCATTAAAATCTGCTCCTTTTCTTCATAATCCAATTTAAAACCACCCATTCAGAATATACACTGGATTATGAATGAGTATGAACTTCAAACTCTAGTCCATGAACTAGATGCCCAGCTATGCAAAGCCCTTAGTTTACGAAATGATTTTGTAAACTTGGGTGCTAGGAAGGTGGAATGTATTTTCTCATGGTATTCCCAATGGCAGGGATGGGTATGTGGTGGTAAGCATAGAAAGATGATGATAGGAAAAAGGTGACCTTGTATGACCAAGTATTAACTAAGATGGTCCCTGTTTACGTTGACTTACGGTAGTTACTCAATAAAGTCACAATTTCAAGAGGTGACCAAGTGAAGACTCCTTAGCCTTTACTTGGAGGATTTGGAAAAGTGTTATTTCTTCAGTCGTGAAAAAAGTGTGGTTCATGAGTTCTGATGTAAAACTCTCTTAAATTGCATGATCTGGACCTGCTTGTGTGCAAAGGACAGGTGGGTGAAATAATAGATAAATAGGGCTCCGTGGAACCTGAAAAGACATTAACAAGCAGGGGCAGGACAAATACAACTGAGAGACACAAACCTTGCACTAATAGTGATGGGCGGACTCCTATCAACCTCATGCTCTAAGGATGGCATCCCACTGCTGACTGAGCCAAGGAGAATGCTGTCACTGACACCTCCATTCACACTTTCACCAACTGACAGAGAGATCTAATTATAAATCAATCTCAGTCACAGCCTGAAATCTGCAGAGTGAAGTGCAGATTACTTTCTCCAGGGATGTAGTAACAGGATTTTTTTTTTTTAAAGAAATCATTTTTAAAGATGCATGCAGGCACATCCTTCACTGCTACCTTATTCTTTACAGAACAGAACGGAAAAAATCAGGAACGGGGTCAAGTTACTCACAGGCCTTCAGCAAAACACTCGAGCAGCAGGGTGTCCCCTTTGAGGATGGTAACAGACGACTCACTGCCACTCTCGGGAGAAGGCAACAGTAGTCTGGGTTTCCTCTGCTTGATTGAATTCGCTACAGAGCAGAACAGAAAAGGCTCAGATTTTTTTTTTTCAAACTAAGAAAAGTAAACTCCTTTGGCACTCAATCTTTCTTAAAAAATATTTAACCATATGGACCTATGTGTGTGTATGTATATTTACACACACATTTTAATTTATTTTCACACATTTACTTCACATGTTTTTCACACATTTTAATATACTCCCATTTAAATAGATTCCACTCATACCACGAAGCATGGGTTGCCCTTCAGATGCATTAAGTAAGTGTTGCATCAAGTTTTATGAAGGTTATGATTTAACCCACATCTTCAAATTCAGAAGTTCAAACACTGTTCAAGATAGTTAGTTTCTTGATGAAAGCCCTTAAGTTAATTGACAGTCAATGGTTTTATATTCTACATTTTAATCATACATGTTCATGTTTGATGGCCATGTGTATTTTTCTAGAATTTAAATGTGCCTAAATATTTGACAAGCTTCCTGGGCCCTGCACCCAGAAATTCTGATTCAGGAAGCCTGTGGTGCACACCAGGCATCTATGAATTTATCAAGCTCTTTAGGTGACTCTACTTGCAGTCTCAGGCCCTCAAAGACAAACACTGTTGTAGGAAAGACTCAGAAGCATTCTCAGTAACTGGGTAAGGAAATGTTCCATTTCTTATTTTCCTAAGAATACTTTCAAATACAATGGAAAATGAGGAAACTTCCATTTTCAATGCAAACTTTGATTTCATTTCCAAGTGTTCACACAAATTATGTTTCACATCCAATATCAATGTAATTTGACGCGATATGCAAAGAGTAAACAGGTGACGTGCTGTTGTCAGAGTAGAAGAATGAAAATTACTGGCAGCTCTGTGTACCCTGCTGTAGCTTCCTTCCAAGTGTATATTTCTTGAAAAATAATTTTGCACATGCAGGATGTGCAACGATTTTTACTGACTGCTGGAAAGATATGACAATATATGTTTGTGTTATTGACCTCAAAGGAAATGATGTTGGCCATATATACCTAGTCAGTCCATTTTCAAACTGAGGGTGTACCAAGAGGAGCCCTTATCCAGCCCTGCCGATGTTACCGGTATATTAGATATCTAAGCATGGAGGGTTCAATGCTGGTGCCAATTTTAAAAGGAATATTTGTCACATTCAAACAAATGATTCTTTTCTTTACAGAAAAACAGCCTACTATATAATTCAGGTTTACTCAGCCATCTTCCATAGAACACGACTGTGGTAAGTGCTCTATGGGAAACACAAAAAATAAAAACCTAATCATAGACAAATGAGTTTGGAAAATGCTGCAACCTATATTCTTTCTCAGTGAGTCACAATGGACAGTTGTGTATTAAGTACTCCAAGAGGTCTTGCACGGAAAATAACCATCTAACTTTCTTACACCCAACGCTTTCCCGATGTCTGTTACACTCGACCAGTCCTTTTTCCTTTTCTTCATGTAACAGCTCTGAACCAAACTGCTGATCAACCAGGAGAGACATTTTGGGAGACCTATAATAATTACTCCATTAAAAATGTGTTATATATGTGTATTTACTTATGTTAATTATATCATCTATAAGTATATAGGTGTATTTATATAGTTATGCATTTATAAATATCACTCCTTTTTACATATATTTAATGGGGATGGGAGGAAATAGAACCCTCTACGCTAAGCAGTTTTCCTTACTAAGAATATTAGTATTTTAATAAACTCACGACGGTATTAAAGGAAAAATTCAAATTCTAAGATGACAATGAGCTACCGTAGGTGAAAATAAATGTCAACATTCTGCACGTCATCAACTTACCCTTGGAACCAATTTCTGTGGATGAACTTGAGTCATTAGCATGCTTTACTGAAATAAAAAAATGGAAGAAAAAAACTCACAAACATAATGGTAGATGCAGATACCAAAACAGAATGAAAAGCCATAGTTTTCTCTTAGAAAAATTACAAAATGAGATATAACCATGCTTCACTAGAAAAGCACCTTTGGGGATATAGTTGAAAAACATTTATAACGAGCTTAATCTTGAACTACTACATATGAAATCCAGGTGGAAAAGATACAAATTATAGCTCCATTAAAGAGAACTGAGGTTGCCAAAAGGATGCTATAGTGAAGCCCTGGCATAGTGAATCTACACACAATGATGAAAAAATTATGAACCAAATTAGACAATGGAATGGTCATGCCAACTTTTGACTCCACCAGAGCCAATTACTCAGTCAGTGAACTGCTGGAGATTACCTCCGCCCTTTGAATCTATGGTTCTTTCTCCCACTAATAAGGACTGTTTTCAAATGTAGGAACCCAGACTGGCATCTGCAGAATTAACTAGGAAAGAGGAGCAATTCAAATAAGTTTGCCAATTTGGGAAGGACAAAAAAGCTTGATGTGATAAAAATCGTAATACTGCTTCTTTTTATTTTTGACTCTGTTCTTTTCTTCCACGTTGTCAGCCTGCCGGTTTATCCAAAATCACAGAGATCCAGAGCCTGAGACTTGCTTAGAAAGTCCCTGGAATTTCCTCGTGTATTTCGCCCAGGGGAAATGACTAGACCTTCCAGACATCAAGTGAAATACATTTGTACTGTGAATTGAGATTTGATTTTCTGGATGCAGGAGACAGAGCTACCGTCGATGTACAGCTGCAGATGTCTCTTTCATTGGGATGACGTCTCTAGAGTTGAACTAAACACTGGTGGAAAATATCAACCCAGCTCTAACTGGCTTCAACCAGAATAAAATTATAGACACATTTGTATCCCCCATTCATGCTGGCACGAGAAATTATTTGGACTTACAACTGTTAACTGTTAGTTTCATAGGCATTTTCTGCACAATAGTCCTTAATCTTGGGAATGCAGCGAAGCAACAGTAATCATTCCGACTGTCTTTTTCTTCCACATTTGCGAAGTACAGATCTCCCTTTTGGCTCATGTATACTCTTTCATCTTGTTCGATGTGTTCTAATTCTGGAAAAGAAATATCTTGTCATTAAAAGGGGCAACTGTCCTTTATCATGTCTCATCTCCTTTTTTCATTATCCTTTCCTTTATATTAATTTTATTTTATTTTTCATGTCGGCTCTTCCTATTCCTCTCAAGTCCGGTCTTACTATAAGAGCAGTTAGTGAATAAGAAGTAAAATACAAACAATAACAAAACCCTTGGGAGTGCACTTATCAGTCTGGGCATTCTACCTCCCCTGACCATCCAGGACTCTACCTGTGCTTTATGGGTCTGCACTGGCTTATCTGAAAACCGGTCCAATTCAGATAATGGCCTAATTATCACTCTTATTTTATTAGGATCATATATCTTTAAAACAAATTTCCACAAAAGTGTGTCTGAGATATTAATCTCTCTTCCATGGATGCAGCCTGGAAAGTTCTAAGATGAACGGAATCTGCAACTTGGGCTGCAGCCAAGAGTAGCTTCTTTTGCTTTCTTTCAAATGCTGTACGATTATTATTTTTCTCTGTGGGACACAATGGGAAAACATTTACAGAGCGCTGCTAAGGCACATGCCAGAAGTAGGCTTTACAAGAAACTGGAATTCCAACTCAAGAATTGGTAAACGTTTTTGACAAATTAAACACAAAAGTTAATACTAATTTCTATGTGTGTCACTGTACGAAGTGGGTACAACATTATTAAAAGAGAAATTTAAAGCTAGCAACACAGATACAAGCCATCCTCAGTTTTGACATGGATAATATCCCAAAGGTAAGTAAATTGTTTGGAATACCAAAAGTATTTCCTTCATAGACATACTTTATCACATCAATAAAATAAATCCTCTACTCTTTCCAGATATGACAAAATCAAGAAACATATTTAGTGGTTTTCTAGTGCTTTCATGTGTATTTAGGACTTAGAGAAGACAACAGATAGAAATAGTTTTTAAAATCTACTTGATTTCACATTGACAACCATATATTAATTTTTTATCTTTAATTGCAGTATGTTAGTTTACATGATGCATGAAATTAAAATGTCCCCTTATGGATACAACAGAACATTACTTACCAATATTCATCCAATAAATGTGTAAAGGTGGGAGGCCTTTGGGAGGGTTGCACGGGAGGACAATTGGATCACCCTCCTCCACTTCAAGAGGGTCAATTTTTTCTTTTGGGAATTTTGGAACATCTGGTATAAAAAATCATTTAAAGACATTATTTAAAATTTATGTTACAAGTAATGTTTTAACGTTACAAGTAATATCTTAAAGCATTCTTTTTAAAAATTAGAGCATTTTTAATAAAATTCAACACCCCAAATCTTGGTTCTCGTATCTCTCCTGCAGAGGAAAATACTGTTAAAAATATGTGGTGCATCCTTATACAACCTTAAAAATATTTCTGCATCTGTAACTGTAGACAACAAACGTTTTTGCTCTGACCAATAAGGCAACAGTACGCTTGTGCCTATTTCTCTGTGCAGAGATGTAAGCTGTGAGTCACAGGAGTCGCTCGTTTTAAGTTTTGATAGATAAGGAATCTTTTTTCTCCAAACCCTGTGATTTATTTTTAGGGAGATACTTATTTTCTGTCTTTTGCTTTATTGTAAAGCCCTTGAATGTGATTGGCAAATATTCCATTCAGAGCATAATCGAACTAAATAAACAATTCAAAGCCCACGTGGGGAAAACGGTACGAATGCAATGAAAAGCCAAACATGATCACTATATGTTGCAGAGAGAGTCATTCACATTGAAATCACTCCCAGTAAATGAAATATTAAGTGAAATGGAATTGATGTAGGAAAGGAGAGTTTGCAGTATTTCAGCATATTGTTTCTTTCCCATGCTGGAATCAATTTCCTAAAAATCAATGCATTGGGACTATAAGTCACAACTGGGTAGAAGTTGAAATCTGACACCAATGCTTGATGTTCTTATGAAGTGATTTATAAAATAGTTTTAGGAATATTCAAGATATATTCTTCCTCAACATTATTTGTACCTTTCCACTTCGTTATGGGAATTTGCGTTATAGAATTACTCAGACTCTGATGGATGAAAAGGACCTTAAGAAGGTACTTATAACCTTCCTGACCTGATGGAATTTATTAGCAGGTTTTCCGTCTCTGTATTTCATTCTTAAATTATGGTTCACAAAAGATTATCATTATTCTTGGGAGTCTAAAGATATACTCATTCATTGTAAAATTTCTTCTTGAGAAGCTTTGTGCAGTGTCTGTATATTTGTTCCCTTGAGCCTCACCCCCTAACCTAACTCTTTAGTGATTGAGGGAATTTGCTGACATTTCTTATCGATGCACTAGCTGGTTACAGTGAATTGCTTTTTGTCTAAATTCAAGGACCTTTCAAGGCTTAACACTGCAGGCGGCAGTGTGGTTATTACACTGCCTTTGCCAGTTCAAAAGGCAGGCTTCAGTCATGTGACAGTCCTCAGTGGATTCCCTCATGGTCAACTCATTGTAACAGATTTCTCCTGGTGAGTCTGGAAATACATTTGAGATGGTAACTATATTGGAATCATCCTTTTGCTCTAGGTAGCATGAAATTTCCATCAAAAAATGGGAAAGAATGCTGAGTACGTTCCCTACCTTTACCTTGTAGATAAAGTATCAATACCACCTATTTGGTAAAGACTTAGCTTTGACGGACAAATGTTATGCAAGTCATTTTGCAGAAAGTATACCTTATGCAAGTTAAGTAGAGTAACTTACAAAACTAGTATGTACCCTAAGCTCCAAATTCAAATCAACTTTTACTGAAACTTGCTATAACTGAAACCCGGTGTTTGCTGGTATTGAAGTTAGCTGTGTTGCATGGCAGTTACTGAATCTGTTTATATACAGATACGAGCAGCAAAAGAGGAAGGGAAACATAGATTAGGAACTGGAAGGAGCATGTAATCCTGTTCTATAACCAGCAAACTTTACAGTGCCAAATATGAATATACAGTTTTCTGGGTGGTATCTATTGTGAAGTAGCTAATGAAGTTGCACAAAGCCCTAATTGGAAAGCCTCCTCTTCAGTAAAAATTTAATAATTCAAACAGAGAGTATCGCCAGTGAAGCACTATCATCCTTGCCTTAATTAAATCTACATTATAGAATTCTAATTACAAAAATGTAACTACGTCATTCAACTGGCTTCCAAGGCATCAATAATAAAAAATAAAATAAAATAAAATTTAGAAGTCTACAAAACCTTTATCACACACACACCATAAATCTTTGGAACAGCTTTAACCAAAGATGAAATTAATACCTGGAAACAAGGAAGAATATTTATATATTTAATAATTTAAGGTCTAAGAATAAACACTGTAAAGGACATAAATTTGTCAGGTTTTCTTAAGTCTTACTCTTTGACTCTGAAACTATTTAGCGAGCCTGATGCAAAGCTAAAAAGTGAACATGTTAACATCCACAGATAAATGTGAAATTTAATTACTCCAACTTAACAGCAGGCATGAAGTTAATTCAAATAAAGAAATGAGTCTATTTAAAAATAACTCCAACCAATGACTTTTGCTAATTGTGTTTCTCTGGTATAAACATTAGCATTGTTGAGTCTGGACAGATGCAATACTTTAAAAAATGAATTGTAAACAATTGTTTTTCTTTTGCGTGAGCCAACTACCCTGCTTTAGCTTACCAAAACATTTCAAATAAGTGCTCCATCATCACCAAAAACAAAATAATTTGTGTTTCAGTAAGACTGGACTTTATCATGGAATGGTCTCTTTGCAAAGGGATCAGAACCAACTTCGACATCAGCATCTACCTAAGTAGGGCTTTAAAAATGTTTGGAAATCCCATAATAATCAAGTCTAGATGAAGCTATAAACATTTTGTCCCTATCAGTCTACCTGCATCAGAAAATCAAGCAAATCATAGCACTCATCTCTTTACTGTTCTCCAGTAACTTTCCACATTTATTATTCAATGTAGCAGACAGATTTCTAGTAACAACTCCAAGGGTACAATTTCCTGAAAACCCATCTAGCATGAAAAACCTTTCCTAGAGACAAAGTAGCTGCATGCTAGTCTTCTTATTGGAGCTATCAACGCATGGCAAACCTGCAAATACAAACTCTCTAGCGGCTCTACAACTTGAGGTGCTGACAATTGGTTTTGAAACTCATCATCTTAATTCTTTCAACTTAATATACTGAAAAAAATAACATCTCTGTACTTGAAATACAGAAGACTTCTGAAAAAAGTATTTTTTATCTATAGGATAGCCTACAGGATAAACTAGGCTCTAGCCCAGACACTAAAACTAATGGCTATGTAGCTTCAGACCAATATCTTTACCCTTCTGTGCCCCCTTTTACTTTTCTCTGGCATCCTAGAATCCTTTCAACTCATCTCTCTGGAGTCCTCAAAAGTCTCACTAGGTTAGAAATTTCTTAAGAGCAATCTGTAGAGTCCCACCATTCCAACACACTTAACGGTAAAGAACTGTAATGAAATGGCATCAGAGTAATTTAATTAAATACAAATCTTTCTAACTAATCACTTCAATGAAAAGATACTGGTGACTGAACCACCATCAAGTTATGTAAACTACAGATTATCTTTCTCTGGCACCCAAAGAATAAAATCAAATCTCCCTATATTCTCTACCTCTCTGGGAGTCTGATAATCACTGCCAAGGTATGTTCAACAAAGAAGTATAACGCTTTCTAACTCATCTAGAAGATGTGTCAACAGAATGATCAAAGCATAGGCAACACTGTGTAGCATCGCGTTATACACTGCTCTGGAGCCAGCTGCCTAGGGCTGAATCCTGGCTTCATCACTTACTATGTGACCTGAACCTGTTACTTAATGTGCTTCAGTTTCCTCACTCATAAAATGGAAACTGTCATGACATCTAATACATTGATTTGCATCAAAGTTTAAATAAACAATTTCATATAAATCAATTAACATAGTGCCAGGCACTTAAAAATCACTCAGTATATGTTGGCTCTTATTCAAATGTTTTCACTTTGCATGGTACACCCAGCCACATTGTACAGAGATGAGTTGGGCAAAGAGACAAAGAGCTTTCCTTTGCTGCTGTTTCTGGTTTTTCGTGTAGCCTGTATCATAACAACTTCTGCAATTTTATGCAACTATTTGGAATTAACTTTATTAAAGAAACTAGGGAGGGGGCCAGAGGGAAGAAACACTATATATTTCATGGAGAACCTATGACTTGTTTAATGAATTATTCTGTACTGCCCTTCCTATGCCGAAGAACTTTATCTATTTTGACTTCTCACTGTTTACAGGACTGGCCTGGAGAGTTTTTGAGTGTGTTTCATTTCCCTTGAATGTGCTCGGCAAATTGCTTACAGGCTGGCACCGTTATCATGAATGCATGCTACTGAGCTCACATGCTGTATCACCCTTAACTCCAGTTTCTGTCTGCAAAGAGATTTAATTGATTCCCATTTCCTATGGTGTACCCCATTAACCCACTTAGAAGTACAGAGAAATAACATTGCCTTTCAGTCTATGAATTCACAGTAAGGAAGGACAACCAATTCAGCCCATTTCATTCTAGTCATTCACATACTCTGACGGATGAGAGCAAAATCCTGGGCCTTAATTAAACCTTTAAAACTCTAAGTTGCACTCTCAACTGAACAAATTGATCTTCTTTGGTTGGTTTGCATATATTAGTAGAAGAAGTTAACATATGCTACTGGACCCCTGCTTTTGCTAGCCCTCCCAAATCAGAGCAGTAAATAGCCAAGGTATGTCTTAAGGAAATTGACCTGAGGAATCTGAGGAAGCTGTACAAATGTAGAAACCCGGCACATTAAAAATTCAAGTCGGTTTCCATTAAAACAGTATACAGATGATTTCATCCCTAAGCCTGCCATTTCTTACATTACTTTAATAGTGTGTAGATATTGCATTATTACTTTTATTCATTCTCTTATTCTTTAGTCTATGAACTAATAAGTCAATCACCGATAATATGCATTCATGCAGCATCAAGACAATGTAGAGGAGGAAGAATAAGACAGGATGCTATCTTTCTCACTTCTAAGCAACCTGATTAATCATGTAACACTCAAAACACTCCCCCAAACAGTAAATAATGCTTTTAAAATTCCATCGAATTTACACATGGATATTCGTAACACTACTAATTATTGCTAATGTTTCTTCTTGTAATAGTCAAAAGTTAGAAACAATCCAAATGGCTATCAACTGGTGAATGGATAAACAAAATGTGGTATACCTGTATCATGGAATATTATTCAGCCATAAAAATGAACACACTACTGATTTATCCTACAACATGAACACATCACAAAGAACAGGCTAAGTGGAAGAAGCTAGATGCAGAAGATCATATATTGTATGATTCCATTTACAAGACGTGTTCAGAAAAAACATTTATAGAGGCAAGAGTCAGACTGGTGATTGCCTGGGGCTGGGGAGAGAGAACACCTACAAATGGGCACAAGGAATCTTTTGGGGATGATGGAAATGTTCTAATACAGGCTTTTAATGATAGTTATACCAGAATTTTTTTATGAAAAAAAATCCCCGATTGTGTACCTAAACACATAAAATTTATGATGTTAAATAATACTTCAAAAATTATTTGAAGAATACAAGGTAAGGAAAATTAGTATAGGCTAAGACGGACTGAGAATGCTAAGTGGAGAAGGCTGATCTGTGCCCTGAAGGATGCATAGTACTGAACAGCCAAAACAATTATTTATAGCATCCTTTTAACTCCACCGACGTCTGTCATAATGAAGGCAAGAAAACAGCTCATGTTCTCCCCAGACCCACTCACCACACCCACAGGATTTAAGTTTCTTGGTACAGGCTTTGTTTTGTTCACTGCTATATCTCAAATTACTAGAAGAGTGTCTGCCACATGAAGGGAGCTTAATAAAGATCTGTTGAATAATTCACTAACTCTCCATGCCATATCTTGGAAAATCCATTTAGTTAAATGATTTTCCCCATGTTTGAAAACAGCACGTTGTGTTTGGTTGGTTGGTTTTCTTTTACTCTTTCTTTTTTCAGCAAACTCAACTGCAATTTTGTTAAAAGCAGAAAAGTAAACATTGTGTATAAAGGTCTGTTTGTAGGGAGTAATAACCAGATTTTTAGCTACTGTACTTGTGTTCAAACTTAGGTGGATCAAGCCTTTAAGGTTGGTCTAAAGAAAAGTTTAAGAAATGAGAGATACAAACTCTAAAACTCAAATTACAAAGTTTAATATAAAAGAAGAATCAATTCTTTACAGCTTAAGAGAAGAATCAATTGATAAAGGTCGTAGGAAGCTTTAAATGGTCTCTGACCATTTGTCTCTGACAAATTCCTAAGAATTGGGGTGGCAGTCCTATTCAACATGTAAATGATTACAGAAAGCTGTTAGATGATGAAGTAATTTCAGGAGGGGCTGGAAATGATGCATAAGAAACCTAATTTATTTTGCTCTTTTCTATAGCAGCAGAAAAGATGGAGCAATTACCCACTACATAGCTCAGATTCAACTCTTCATCTCTTAACTACAATACTGGCAGATTCTGGCCAGAATTATCCTTATATTGTTCATGTTTTCACTTGGTCTGCTTAGATAATGAGAGAAAACATTTTTTTTAAATCCTCGTTGTAGAATCTTATACTAAAGTGTGCCATTTCCTTCTCTGCAATAGGTCTAGCAACTGCCTTTTTCCTTTGTGTTTCCATAGCAACCACTAGAATTCAGGTTAGGGATCACCCTCATGCCTTGTCTTCTACAACAGATTTTTAACATCTCCCTTTCTCTCCCTCTCTCCCATCTTATTTCAGTCAATTAGACATATATTGTATAGTTACAGTTCTATGTTATAGACTATAGTGTAGTTATATAATATAGACTGTAAGTATAGCTGTATAGTTATATGATTTTATGATTCTCAACCAGTTTTCTGACCCAGAATTCATGAACATTTCCTACTATCATTTCAAACCCAAACTCCAGAGGCCAATTTTCAACACTGTATGCCACTGCTCTGTCCATTATTATTCTATAATATCACACTTAATAACCGAGAATATCTAATTAAGACAAATCAGTATGCTACATACTTATTAATTTTATATATATTAAAAGGTCATTTATAAAATAAATGTAAAGAACAAAAAAATACAACACTCTACCTACCACCCATCATAAGAAAAACATAAAATCACCATTATCTTTCTGTTTGGTGCAGATCCTACCCCTTCCCCATTCCATCAGAGGTAACTACCGTCCTAAATTTTGTTTTCATCATTTTCTTGCTTTGCATTATAATTTTACCACATGAAATGACACTCCTGAACAATATGCTATTAATTTTTACATATACTGACCGACCTT
Source organism: Tursiops truncatus (assembly GCF_011762595.2). Taxonomy (NCBI): domain Eukaryota; kingdom Metazoa; phylum Chordata; class Mammalia; order Artiodactyla; family Delphinidae; genus Tursiops; species Tursiops truncatus. The sequence continues at coordinate 87,539,478 of NC_047043.1, read as the reverse complement.
AAATAAATAAAATCACCCTTTTTTTCTAAGATTTACTTTTATTGTTCAACATATTCTTAAGGTTCATCAATTTTCACTGCTGAGTAGTAATTCTTGTATGAATATACCACAATTATTTCATTCTATCACGAAAGAACTTCAGTTTTTTCCAGTATATTTAAAAAATACAAACAATGCTACCACAACTATTGCTGGTGCACGTGGGTAAGGGACATGTGCACGTGAACAAAGAAATGGAATTTCTGGGTCATAGGTGAGAACTTCTTTAATTAAGGAGGCAGTGACAAATATTCTCCACAGTCCAAGCAGTAAACTATTCTCATCAGTGGTGGATACGTGTTTTGGTAGCTGCACATTCCCACCTAAAATTGTTACTCTCAGACTTTGTTATATTTCCCAATTTTGTGGGATCAAATGCTTTTATTATTTGAGTTACAGTAAATCTATTTCTGATTACTAATGATATTAAAAGCATTTTCATATTTTTATTGGTCATACCAGTCTGAGGTGCAAGTTCATGTCTTTTACCACTTCATTTTTTGTTTTTTCCTTAGAGGATGGTAAAATTATTTATAAATACATTAGTATTATCTTTAGTTATATTCATTGGCCATGATTTTTTTTTTCTGGGTTGTGGCTTACCTTTTCCCTTTTGTCCTAGGGTCTTTTGATGAAAAGGGAATCTAAAAATCAAATGTAGTCAAATTATCCTTAATGGAGATTTAATTTGTCTTAAGTAATCTTTCTCTACCCTGATGTCATAAATACTTTGTCCGAATCACTTTCTAAGTTAAAAAATTTTTTTTCCTTGCAAAGTTAAGCCTTTAATCCACTTGGGATGTATTTTTTATACGATGTGACCTAGGACTTGAAATAAGTGTGTCTCTATGTGGATAATCAGTTGTTCCATACCATTTGGGGGGGGGGAGGGAGGAAGGAGGGAGGGAGGGAGGGAAGGAAGGAAGGAAGGAAAGAAAGAAAAGAAAAAGAAAAGAAAGAAAGAAAGGGAAGGGGAGGGAAGGGAAGGGAAGGGAGGAAAGAAAGGAAGAAAGAAAGCCCATGCCAGCTCTTTCACACTACTTTCACATATATGAGGGCTGGTTTATGGGTCCTCCATGCTGTTCCACTGGCCCATTTGTCTAACGCTGTGCAAAACCATAGGCTTCAGTACATTTTACATTGAGTTTTACATTGAGTCTTGTTATCTGATAAGACCAACACCTCCTAACATTCTCCAAGTTTCTACCAAACCTTGCACTGTGTTCCTCAAATACATTTGGAAATCAAACTGGTCACGTTTCACAAACAGACAAAAACCAAACTAGAGAGTTTTGACTTTGATTATTCTATACATCAAGTCATGAAGAATTAAACTTTTAGCTTTACTGAGTCTTCAGATCAGTGAAGATGGTATTTTTTTCCACATCTATATCTTTTAAAAATGTTTTCCAATAAATATGTGTACTTTTAATACCTCCTTCTTGGATTTATTTTCTGCTTCTATACTATTGTTCCCCTTCGCTCTCTTTTGAAGTTTAACCTGTTATCTAAAGATAACTTATTAGGTAACAATTTTAAGATGAAAATGAAGGAGATAAGATTATTAATTTCCATCCCTTCTTCTTTTCTAAAGTATTTTGAAGATGAAAAAAATCTCTCTCCTCATAATACTTTAGCTGCCTCAAGTCTGTTTTGTTAAGCATAATTTCTACTATCATCACTTCAAAATACATTCTATTTTCCTTTGCCATTTCTTATTTGGCCTTTGAGTTAGACATGTTTTAATTCTGAAAGATATAAGACTTTTTCTAATTTTCTTTTTAATACTGATTTCTCCATTGTATTTTGGTCATATTTACTTCCTAGCTAATATACCATCAAATATTGAAAAACATTCTGCAGCTTTAGGTATAATGTTCGATACATGTTCATTAGCTAGAGCTCGTAAATGGGTTCTTTAAATCTTCTCTGGGTTTTCTAATGTTTCCTCTGCTTGAGCTACCAAATAATGGAACAGATATGTTAGCATCTCTCATTACTATGGTAGATATTTCTCTTTCCCCTTGTAGTTCCTTTTCCTGCTTCAAACATTTTCATATTATATATGCCTAGTACATTAATCTCCAGGAAGCCTTTATAAAATAAAGTCTATTTTGACTGATATTAATATAGCCATACCTACTTTTCTTTTGAATAGTATTTACCTAGTCAAGATATTTATTCAAGATATCTATTTATGTTTTCAAAAGATGGGACATGTTTTCCGTCCTTTCAGTTTCAACAATTCTATTTTCTTGTGATTTAGATGTGTTATATGGTAAATAGCTTATAGCTTTTCAAACATTTTGGAGCATTTAGTCTATCTACTTTCACCTTTAATGAGTGATATATTGAGATTTATTTCTATAGTTTTTTCTTTCTTTTTCTCTCCTTTCTTGCCTTGTTCTTCCTCACACCACATAGTTTGATAATCATTCACATTTGCTCTGTACATTTAATGTAATTATTCTGTAAATTTTAAGATGCATATTTTACCTGTCAGAGTCTAAATTTGAGCTATATTCTCTCCTCTAGAAAAATATAGAAAACTTAAAGAAATTTAAACCCAGTTCCCTGTCCCAACTTTGAGGATAACGCACAGACGTTTTTCATTATTTGTTTTTCCAAGGCTTGTGTACATTCTGCTCCTCCAGCATAAACTGTCCATATCCTGGAAGGTCTACGACTTTGAGTCTCTTCAGTGTCTAGAACTCTGCAAGAAGAAATTTCTAAATAGCAACTCTTGACAGTTTTATACCTAAGATTTTTTTCTGTAAACGCTTTGGTTAGAATCAAGTAGTGTTGGATACCTTAAAATCTGGGAAAATAAATGACCAAACTTGGAAGTCAGTCATCAGAGATCCCATGCTGGAGAGGCCAGATCTGATAATGAAGAAGTTGCTTACTCTTTGGAATAGTTATTGATAAATAACACTCTTAAGAGTAAAGGAGCTTGCAGTTTTCCATGATCATGATTTATGGAAAATATTACTACAATATACTAATCACTGGTTCTCCTCTCCTAGGGGGCACCCACAATATTGAACTTAAGTGGGCCCATGCCATTTGCTCTGCCCCCACCTAACAAACTGTGAGTAGCAGCTGCCTGTGTAACTTGTTGTTGGAAGCAACGTTCTCTGTCCTCCACTCTTTGACCTAGATGGCACAAGTTTCACATGGTGCTGACACAGGATGATGGGTACCTCCATTAGCTTGGATCGCCCAGTGGCTGCAAGGAGAACAGCTGCCCTGAAGAGCTGCCTGACCCACAGCAAACTGCATCATCAAGGAATAACCTTGGGTTAACACGAGGGCTTGGGGATTACTTGTGACTGCAGTATAATTTAGCCAAATCTAACTAATATATTTAACTTTATCCTATGAGGCAAAACAAATACTATTGTTTTCCCATGTTACATATATTATTACTGAAACACAGCAAAATTATGTTGTTTTCAAGGTCATCCACTTCTAGTGGATGTATCAAGATCTGGAAGACAATTTCCCTTATAAATAAAATATAAGGCCTATATAAGCTGATTAAAGGAATAATCTGTTATTTCACTGCAGCCCAGTATAACGCCTGCTAAACTTCATTAAAACATTAAATGAAATCGCCACTGTAATACTTACTTGGAACTATAAATTCCATTTCTTCTGACATAGCAATTCCCAGTTTATTAGAAGCAAAGCAGCGGTATTTCCCTTGGAAGTGAGATATGTGCCCCTCATTCGGGATCCTGAATGTTCCCGAGTTGTTAGATACAATTATCCGAGGGTCAGAGAGATCAAAAGGCTTGTCATCCTTACTCCACGAAAATCTGTAAGATAAAACTAAAACTAGTAATCCTGAAAAATCGTATTTCTTACTTATAAACAAATGTACAGAAATGAGGAAACAGATCTTTTATAGTAAAAAAAAAAGTATATATTTACATATTTAATTGAATATAATACAAAAAAGGGTCTCTGAAGAATCTGAGAAATCTTACAAACTCCTACAGACTGAAGGTTTATGTCCCCCTAAAATTCGTATGTTGAAGCCTAATTCCCATTGTAATAGTATTTGAAGGCAGGGCCTTGGAGAGGTGATTAGGTCATGAGGGTGGAATCCTCACAAATGGGACTGGTGTCCTTATAAGAGAGACCCCAGAGAGCTTTCTTGCTCCCTTCCATCATGTGAGGTTACAGGGGAAAGACCGCTGTCTGTGACTAGGAAGCAGGTCATCACCACACACTATATCTGCCAGTGACTTGATCTTGGTATTCTCACCTCCAGACCTGTAAGAAATATGTTTATTGTTTAAGGCACTCAATCTGTGATATTTTTATTACAGCAGCCAGAATTGACTAAGAAACAAGCCATGAAAAAGCTGTGATAACTGACAGGAAAAAAAGGTGAAAATAGGTTTTGTTCTGTTCTTTTTAAAGTTATATTTTAAAACTTTTCCAATTAGAAAGATAATGCAGGATCTTTACTAGTATTTTAGAGACTGCAATATTTGGAGACTAAAAAATATAAATATACAATATGTCACTGTGTGTGTGTGTGTGCGCGCACGCGTGTGAAGAGCTCACTCAAAATTCAAAAACACACAAGCAAGTGCTATTAAATTTGGTCATATATGATCAATATTTTTGGACATAGCTGTAACATATTTGAGACCACAATGGATGTGTAATTTTTCCATGTGAGTTTTTCCAATTATTACAATGTTACTAAAGACAGATTTTATTACATTATCTCCTGTCTTACAGTTACTATTTAACTTACTTAACTATTTCCATTTTTCCCTTTTATGAACAATTTTGTTACAAAAAACCCTACATATTTATTTTTGGGGGTACTTATCCAAATATTTCATTAGGTTAATTCCTTAAAAATGAAACTGATAAACCAATAACATAAGAAATATTTTATCACTTTTGATAAACATTGCAGAATTGTATTCCAGAAAAAACATACACAAATTCCTACCCCCATATGTAACAGAGTCACTTCTATGGACAAGGCTGTAAAAAGCCTTTTATTAAATCTTTATCAATCCAACAGATATATAATGACTTCCCAATTAGATTTTATTTAGTATTTTATATATGAATTACCCATGCAAATTTAGGTTTGCTTCAGGACAACACAGTCTTACATAATCTAACATTCTTTCAAAAAGAATAACAAAATTTCACGAGACACATGTTTTTCTTCGGAGCATGCCTCTCTCCTGACAACAACTTTTACTTCTTTTCTCTCTCCATGTTTTTACTGCTTTAACTTACAAAAGAACACATAGAATCTGTTCTTTAAAATTCCAATACATTGACTAGGATAACTCCACATATTCAAAATTAAGCATTTCCAATTGGTGACATGTTATATCTTTCCATTCATTCAAGTTTTCTTTTACCCTACTCTGCAATGTACATGCTAAACAGTTCATATTACGTTTTGTTGATATTGCTGTTACTATTGAAATTACTGGATTTGCTCCTTTTACTATTGTGATGGGATATTTCTTTCTTGTTTTCTAATATTTTCTGTTTTGTATAGGCATTTAATGACACCTTGAAAAAAGAATAATGATTGACTGCTTAATTCGTATTTGTAAAATCTTGGTTTTTGCCAGTGAATAATGACAATTTAACATGTTAATGATTCACTAATAATTTTTAAAATATCCAATTATCAGGCAATAAAAATGTTATTCACATTACAATTTTAAATAATCCTGATCAGGTAAATCAATAAAGGTATGTAGGTTTGCTTCCCAGAATCATTTAGAACTTTAAAATCTTTTTTTTTTTTTAACTTTTATTGGAGTATAGTTGCTTTACAATGTTGTATTAGTTTCTACTGTACAGCTAAGTGAATCAGCTATACGTATACATATATCCCCTCTTTTTTGGATTTCCTTCTCATTTAGGTCACCATAGAGCACTGAGTAGAGTTCCCTGTGCTACACAGTAGGTTCTCATAAGTTATCTATTTTATACATAGTATCAATAGTGGATATATGTCAATCCCAATCTCCCAATTCATCCCACCTCCCCCCCCCTTCCCCCCTTGGTATCCATACGTTCGTAGAACTTTAAAATCTTGAATTCTCCCCACATCGTTTCCCTCCTTAATCTCAATACACGCACATTTCTTTCTCTCCAAACTGGGAGATACTTAGAAAAAACTTCATCAGTGATTACAATTACCTACAGTAATAATTGTTTCACTAATAATAAAATACTAGATAGTAATATCCCATGTCATTTGTATGCTGCCATCTAGGATGAGTCGACATTTCTATGACAACTTAAAATATATCAAGTAACAACCTATTCACTGAATACAATATGGTTACATTAAAAGACATGCAATAATAACTATGTATAGAATATCACTTATAAATATATTAACTTTGGCTTAATAAATGCTACCTTTCACTCATCAGAATAAAGTATCTTCTGTTTTCTAGCTATCTTGTTCACTCATAAGGTAAAGAATTGTTTAATATTTCCACAATGCCAAAGTCTATGCTAAGTATTTAACGTAAGACATTTTATGATAAAAGTAATTTTAACTGGCAAAAGAACATATGTAAAATAACCAAACTTTATTTTTATAGACATGGCTATCATTCATTTGGAAATCTTTACTTTCAATCATATGTAGACTTATAGTCCAATAAGCTTATACTGATTAGAGTAAAAATTAATATAAAGGATTGTATACATTTAAACAATTATTTAGTTTGAAGGAAATACTCACGTTGGTTCTGGATTTCCCTTAGCTTCACATTCAATTTGAAAATACTCATCAAAAGGAAAGGCAACTTGTACTTTTGACTGTTTTATGATTGTTGGAACCTGTTGAACTAAATATTAAAATATGTATTTAAATAACATGCTCTCCAATAATTGGGTGAAGTTAGTTTAGCTACAACAGAAATACTTTGAAATAAACACACTTTCTATATTGGTAAGTACAAGGATTATAAAAGAATGAAAATTATCGAACAAACCTCACTTCCTCTTCGCAAAATGTATTTAGTTGTAGGGAATATACTTCACTGCCATCAATTCATGTTGCCATATAACTTATTTAATGCCAGAATAACGTAACAGTGTAACAACTTTAAAACATCTATGTTTAAATTATTGGCATTTCATCTATGTTGATGTGTTTATACAGTTTTACTTGGTTCGGTCATTGACAATTCTGTTTTTTATTTATAGTTTTGTAAGACATTATAGTTAATTTACTACTTCTGTATGGTTTCTTCCATTGGTATTTGATAATTTATTTAATAATTTTATTATTGGACATTAGATTTTTTTCATTCAACAGACAGCCTCAAGCATACAGATTTTTCCTTTATTGAATTAGTGACATGATAAATTTCCAGGCATGGACATAAATGGTAATGACTATGGATAAATGTTAGTATTTCACAAGGGGCTAATTACCACACACGAGTACATTGGTTTCCCACATCCTTGCCGCCAACGAACAATAGCATTTTATAAATTTTTTTATTTATTTATTTTTGGCTGCGTTGGGTCTTCGTTGCTGCGTGTGGGCTTTCTCTAGTTACGGTGAGCGGGGGCTATTCGTTGTTGTGGTGCGTGGGCTTCTCATTGCGGTGGCTTCTCTTGTTGCGGAGCATAGGCTCTAGGTGCACAGGCTTCAGTAGTTGTGGCACGTGGGCTCAGCAGTTATGATTTGCAGGCCCTAGAGCGCAGGCTCAGTAGTTGTGGCTCACGGGCTTAGTTGCTTCGCGGCATGTAGGATCTCCCCGGACCAGGGCTCAAACCTGTGTCCCCTACATAGGCAGGTGGATTCTTAACCACTGTGCCACCAGGGAAGTCTCAAGAATAGCATTTTAAAACAATAAGATACTTCATTAATAATTAGCAAAAAAACCCAAAACCCTTCTCCTCTTTATTTTTATTTCCATTTATTGCTTTTGTTATATTTTTCCCTGAGCTTGTTTATTTGTAACTTCCCATTTACACACATTTTTTAATATCTTTTTCCTACTTGGAAGCTTGAGGGTACTTTTCCCCCTTATAGAATTTAACACTAATAATCATTAGGATAAAAATAATAGCTAATAAATGATGGTTTCTTTTAAAAGGATTCCACATATTCAAATATTCCCTCATTGTGATAAACATTTTTAGTGTTTGACAAGTTAAGTACCTTCCAGACAAATTTACAAAGTATGGGGTGACTTTTTCTCTCGCCAATTCAAACAGCTGGATGGCATTGCCGAGAATTATGATTATAAAATAAATGTACTAACGCTGAAGATACAAACTTGGATTAAGTTTTAAAATAGGACACAGATCATGATATATGTTAAGATCTACTGTCATGGAACACTCAACAGTTTTCAAATTAAGACATTACAATTTTAGTACAGTTCTAACAACCTCTGTCAGGGGACAGGATTGAGTTCACAAGGAAATATAAATGGTTCAGTAGCAGGAATCTGATTCTGGCAAACATACTTTGAGAAAAGCAATTTGCAGAAAGGCCCTGAGTGTGATTCACATGGGTAATATTCCACAGCGGAGTTACAAATAGGCCCTAAACCCTGTGACATTGAGCCAGGCCCTGAACCACTCTGTTTTCTCATTTGTAAAATTAGAGATTCAAGCCAGGTAAATAGATTTTTTGGTCACTGAATGCCTTGACATTCTTAAAAATTATAGGAAATCCCAAAGTGCTTTTGTAAACGTACATTTAATAATATTTACCATGTTAGAAATGAAAACTGAGAAATCGTCTAAATATTTACTAATTCATTTAATACTATCATTTGTTAAAATAAATATTTTATCAAAAATACTAAGTATAATGAGAAAAGTGGCCTTGTTTTACATTATTGCAAATCTTTAATATTTTAATAGATGGCAGCTGGATTCTCATATCTACTTCTGTATTCCACATGTTGCTGTAAGTTGTTTTGTTGAAATAAATGAGGAAAATTCAACCTTATACAGATATGTACTTGAAAAAGGGTGACATATTTTATAGTCCTTTCTGATTATTGTGGGCATTGTTTTTGGATAGTACACCGAAACTCACCAAGTGGCAGTTTCTTAAAGGTTTATTGCAATATGGAATCTGAAACCATATAGATAAATTTTCATATTCTGCCATTAAAGTGTTTTATCCATGGGTGCTTTTTAATTCGTGCATGATTTTGTAACATCATACAATATTCATCTGGAAAAAAATATTGGTTCACCGAGTTATGCAGATCTTCCAAATACTGACACACATCACTACATACAATTTAAAAAATTCACATTTGTTAATATCATCACTGATCTAAGAAAAGCCTTAAATGTGGGGAAGCTGTCAATCTCACAGTGTAGGATACAAGTTTTCCACAATTCTCATTTTCGCTTCAACAGCCAAATTTGATCATTGACAACATATATTATCAGTTGTTTCTCTTGAAGTGACAGGCTCACTTGGTTCGTTTTGGGGAAAATATCCATGAAAGTAATCAAAGTTTGTCTGTCAGTTGTACTTTTAAGTAAAAATGGTATTTGGCTTGGCACTCAAATAATGACACAATCAAGGAACAGAGACTGTCATAGTACTTTGTTACACAGCAGAATTATTTTATGTATATTTCACAGTTCATCCCACAGAATATTAAGACGAATGTACTCAAGGACGAAGATTTTTAAAAATCAATAATGTTTAACTGTTTCAACAAGGACAATCTTAAGCAAAACTTTGCTTTATGTTTTTTAGATGTTTTGTTGTTTTGGTGTGAGTATACGGTCCTGAGGAAACCCATGAGTTCGGTGTCAATGCCTTGATGTGTGCTGGGCAACTGCAGTGTTAGCACCACTGCTTTTGTGACATCAGTGCAAATGTCAACAGGATGGAAAAGGAAAAATGACACTTTAGTATTACTATGAAACATGTGATTGCATGGACTGCCTGAACAAATCTCCGTGACCCTGAGGGGTCCATGAATCACATTTTGAGCACTGACGGCCAGCCTAGAATAATAACTCAACAGCCATTTCCCATTTTAAACTTTTCTTTACTTTTGCCTAGTAAAATTTTACTAGTTAAGTGACAATGCAAGTGCAGGCTTCATATTCAGAAACATTTTAAAAACATGCAAAAAACATTCATATCTTCATTGACATTTACCTTGTTTCTGATTACCACTCTTTCTCAGTAGAGCAGATCTTGAACTTACTGCAAATTCACATACTATTTAAATGTTATTACAGTTATAAATGGTGAGGGATGGTGCACAATAGCAACAGTCCCTAAGATACCAGCTAATAACTTGTGAACAACTTGTTTATTAGAACATTATTCTTTCTTAAATTTGCTAAGGTTGTAAAGTCTCAGCCATAACTAATTATTCAGGGAGTGGAGCTAATAACCTTTGGGTGTTTATGAGAATATGTATTCTACATTATAAATCCTTTCCTCCATAATTAGGCCAATTACAGAGACACCAGACTCATTGACATTCAAATTGAATACCTGCCTTACTTGCATTTGCTAGTGAGAGCTCTAGAGTACTGAAATAAATGGGTAGTATTCAGATGTTCTGAAAACATGTCATTAATATTTTATAACAATTGTTGTCTAACGACATTAGAGTGTGAAAAGGCATAAGTAACTGAGACAACCAGAATAAAAATGTGTCTTATGTACTAATACAAAATTTCCAATCACCACTGGTGAACTAAATGAGAAAAGATGGAGGGAAAATGTACATGCTATGGTCAGAATGTATATTCTATGGTCAAGAATCTGAATCAGGAATCCCAGTGCATCTTTGGTGCTACTGGGAAGAAAATGTAAAATTATTAACCCTTTTTCCCACAAGGATTGCCAAGATCTGTGCTCTTAATTTGGCACTGCATACTCAAAACCCAAAGAATGTACTTAAGATGAATTATTTCAGGCTCTTGACCAGTGTTTGTACAAATAGGCCAATATATGTGTAGGCTAACAGATTTCACCTTGACTAAAGCAAAAGTTTAAATCTGAGAACATGTAAGTGAAATTCCTTAAAAGGGTGAATATTGACACAGAGACTTGAGGGCAGTAGAGAAAAGATTCTTACCTTGGGGATGAAATACAAATGCAGGGCCACCCAAAGTGTGTCATGTGAAACTGCTACATCAAGTATTTAAAGCAGCCCTTAGAAAATGGTTTTAGAACATATTATATACTCAGAGAATTATTTCCTTTTCTAGTCACACTCAGACTGTCCAAGTACTTCTGAAGAAAAGTTTCAGTTGCGTTAGCACCTCTCCAATAGTTATTCAACTTTCTGAGGTCAAGACTAGTCCTTTGAAATTTAGATGATCTGCACAGATCATTTCCAATGCTAAGGTTCTAATAAACATTCTTATCTCTTACATTATAGCTCTCCTAATTAGGTATGGAAGAAATAATAGGGATTAATTCTTCAACTGTATGGATAAAAATACCTAAGTAATCTCTCAATGGTCTTTTTTAAAATCTTATGTGCTTATAAACGAGAAATTCCCCAAACCTGTACATTAGTTAATACACTATTACATAAATTGTGTTTGCACGTGTACTGTTTTTTGAACTAATTACTATAACTTGTTGAAACTGATTTATGATAGAGTTACATCCATTTTACCAATATATGTTAAGATATATCACGACTAACATTTTGATATGAATTCACCCTAGACAATGCTCTAAATTTGCAGAGGTGGTATCATTTTACATTTTTAGTTGTGTACTATGAAAACGGCTTTTTAATATTGTCCTAATTGTTTTCATTCTTAAATATATAATTAAAAAAATTTTTTATTGGAGTATAGTTGCTTTACAATGTTGTGTTAGTTTCTACTGTACAGCAAAGTGAATCAGCTATACGTATACAAATATCCCCTCTTTTTTGGATTTCCTTCCCATTTAGGTCACCTCAGAGCACTGAGTAGAGTTCCCTGTGCTATATAGTAGGTTCTCACTAGTTATCTTTTTTTTTTATTTTTATTTTTGCGGTACGCGGGCCTCTCACTGTTGTGGCCTCTCCCGTTGCGGAGCACAGGCTCCGGACGCGCAGGCTCAGCGACCATGGCTCACGGGCCCAGCCTCTCTGCGGCATGTGGGATCTTCCCGGACCAGGGCATGAACCTGTGTCCCCTGCATCGGCAGGTGGACTCTCAACCACTGCGCCACCAGGGAAGTCCTAGTAATCTATTTTATACATAGTATCAATAGTGTACCATTCTTAAATATATAATCATTTTGAAAATAATACAAAGTTTAATCAGTTCCTTTTTTGTCCTGAGTAGTTGAATGCCAGTAACTTCTGGAGTCACATTTCTCCCTAAAATAAACTAATCTGATACATAAAAGTAATAGCTGTTGCTAATATTGCAGATTATCTTACGTGGTGAAATAGCACCTGATCTATAGGTTATATTTCTTGTTATGTGCCAAGTTTGCCTAAGAGGCTAAAAGCTGCAAAATAATTAATTATAGCAAGCGGCCAAATGTAAGTCTTCTGAAAAATTTAAAAGTCTTCTGAAAAATTTAAAAGGAGAATCATCAGAATGAATTCTGATGATAGATTGCTGTAAAATCTGTAGAAATATGGTAGAAAAATCACATCCTTAACATATAATTATTCTACTTAAAAATCAAAATGCAAATATGGACTTTTATAAGTAGGTATTGAATGTTGTCACTTTACCTGAAAGTGGTATATCAACAGCTGTTGAGAATTTTAACAAGAAGAAAATTAGAGATGTGATTAATCCTCTTCCACTTAACAGCATCCCCATTGTTCTTCAGGAAGGAAGCAACCCAGAAAGAATGAAAATCCTAATGTCTCTTCTTACTTTTGGTTGAAAGCTGAGAAGAATGTGGTTAACCTGGAAACAAACAAACAAAAGACTAACAAATTCATGTACTGTAGGGATTCTAAGTTCATGTACTATAAAAGGTCAACATAACAGCAATTGAATACATTTTTCTGTTGGTAATAATTTCCTCCTTATGAAAGTGTTCTCAAATAACTCCACACGAATCTTAGTTTTTCCTCTTTGTATTTAAAATAAAAGACAGTTGATAAATGCTATATGGTAAACCAATAAATCGTATTTTTTTGGTCAGAGGCATTTGTACTTGGAAGGTACTCTAGTATACTCTAATGAATGTCGGTGGCTATGAGAATAACCTCATTTAGGTCATTTCATTCAAAAAGTGACTCTTTCAATCAATTCTTTATATCAAGCATTCAACCCCATCTAAGTCATTCATTAAGTATCACAAATTTAACTTTTAATTTTCCTGGCAAAATACCTTTTCATGTTCAAAATTATCACACTAACAGATGGTGAATAGCAATATACAGGGAAGGGATAAAGGAAAAACAAATGGATAAGGACTGGCCATGTCAACTAAAATTTCCAAATCTAGGCTTTACTCAAGCAGAAGATAAGAGCATCAGTTACTTTCCACTTCGGCAGAATGTTTATTCACTCCAATGTTGACATAAATAGAGTAAGGATTAAAATATCAATTTTCCCTTACTTTCTCTTATGATTTTCCTTTTCTTCTGAAACATTATGATAATAGACACCCAAACGTTGTTTATAATGTATTGTTTTTCAATTAAATCAAAGATTCTTTAAGCTCTAGAGTAATTTACACTTTTTAAAAGTTTCACACACATGATTTCATGTAATCCCTTAATAACCCTTTTATTCCCCTATCCCTAGATTACCCTTGCCCCAGTGATAACCATTACTTTGTTTTCTGTATCTGTGCATTTGCTTCTTTTTTGCTTTATGCACTAGTTTGTTGTATTTTTTAGATTCCACATATCAGTGATATCATACAGTATTTTTCATTCTCTGCCTGACTTATTTCACTTAGCATAATGCCGTACTAGTCCATCCATACTACTGCAAATGGCATAATGTCATTTTTTTTTTTTATGGCTGAGAAATATTCCATTGTATATACAATACCACATCTTCTTTATCCATTCATCTGTTGATGGATACTTAGGTTGCTTCCATACCCTGGCAATTGTAAATGATGCTGCAATGAAAGTTGGGGTGCATTGTGTCTTTTGGGGTTTTTTTTGGATGTATACCCAGGAGTGGAAAGCTGGGTCCTGTAGTAGTTCTATTTTTAGTTTTTTGAGAAACCTTCACACTTTTCCACAGTGGCTGCAGCAATTTACATTCCCACTAACAGTATATGAGGGTTCCCTTTTCTCCACATCCTCTCTTATTTGTGCTCTTTTTGGTGATAGCCATCCTGACAGGTGTGAGGTGATATCCCATTGTGGTTTTGATTTGCATTTCCCTGACGATTAACTATGTTGAGCATCTTTTCATGTGCCTGCTGAACATCTGCAGTTCCTCTTTGGAAAAGTTATCTATTCAGTTGTTCTGCCCATTTTTTAACTGGGTTGTTTGGGTTTTTTTTAATGTTGAGTTGTATGAGCTATTTATATGTGTTGGATGTAAAACTCTCCAGAAACTGGGCATAGAGGGAACATACCTCAACATAATAAAGGCCATATATGACCATCCCAAAGCTAAAATCATACTCAGTGGTAAAAAGCTGAAAGCATTTCCTCTAAGATCATGTACAAGACAAGGATATCCACCCTCACCACTTTTATTAAACATAGTTTTAGAAGTTGTAGCCACAGCCATAAGAGAAGAAAAAGAAATAAAAGAAATCCAAATTGGAAAAGAAGAAGTAAAACTGTCACTGTTTGCAGATGACATGATAATATACATAGGAAATCCTAAAGACACCACCGAAAACTGAGAGCTCAGCACTGAATTCAGTAGAGTTGCAGGATACAAAATTAATATAAGAAATCTGTCACATTTCTATACATTAACAATGAAGTAACAAAATGAGAAATTAAGGAAACAACCCCATTTACCATAGCATCGAAAAGAATAAAATACCTAGGAATAAACCCAGCTGAGGAGGTAAAAGACCCTACTCAGAAACCTAAGACACTGATGAAAGAAACTGAAGATGATACAAGCAGATGGCAAGATATACTGTGTTCTTGAATTGGGAGAATTAATACTGTTAAAATGACCATAGTACATAAGGCAATCTACAGATTCAATGCAATCCCTCTCAAAATGCCAAGGGCACTTTTCACAGAACTAGAACAAATGATTTTAAAATTTGTATGGAAACACAAAAGACCTCGAATAGCTGAAACGATCTTGAGAAAGAAGAACAGAGCTGGAGGAATCACACTCCCTGACTTCAGAGAATACTACAAAGCCACAGTAATCAAAACAGTATGGTACTCGAACAAAAACAGATACATAGATCATTGAAATAGGACAGAAAGCCCAGAAATAAACCCACATCCTTATGGTCAAGTAATCTACAACAAAGGAGGCAAGAATATACAATGGAGAAAAGACAGTCTCTTCAATAAGTGGTACTGGGAAAACTGGACAGCTACATGTAAAAGAATGAAACTAGAACATTCTCTAACACCATATACAAGAAAAAAAACAAACCCTCAAAATGGATTAAAGACTTAAATGTAAGACCAGACACTATACAATTCTTAAAGGAAAACACAGGCAGAACAATCTTTGACAAAAATAGTAGCAATATTCTTTTGCACCTGTCTCCTTTAGCAAAGGAGATAAAAGCAAAACTAAACAAATGGGACCTAAGTAAACTTGCAAACTTTTGCACAGCAAAGGAAACCACTGACAAAATGAAAAGACAACGTACTAAATGGGAGAGGAAATTTGCAAATAATATAATGTATTCATAAAAATGAATTGGCTTCAAAATGTGATAATTAGTTTCTTCAGGTACATAAATTTTTCCATAAAAATAATTTATTCACTTACAACTAGTAGAAAAATTAATTCCATACAGTCAGATAAGACATCAAATTTATATTTAACTCCAAATATTTTGAGTTTTTTATTTCACCTCAAGTTGTACCTCAAGTTATGGACTGGTACTTTTCATATACTTATGCAAGTAGGTAAAATTTAAAATAGTAACTAATGCTGCTGTTTAGCTGTTTGAAAATTTTGAGAGTCTGAAGAGACAATAATCTCATTTATATTTTAAGAAAAGTTACATTGAGCACTAAGGAAAATACTGCCATCCACCCCACAAAACGTTGTGAATGTTTGTTCTTAAATTAGAGTAATGTCATTACTCTACTTTGTCTGACATCAACTGACCCATTTGTAAAATGGGAATTGGAAAAAACAAAAACAAAAACCTACCCTTGGGCTTCCCTGGTGGCACAGTGGTTGAGAGTCCGCCTGCCGATGCAGGGGACACGGGTTTGTGCCCTGGTCCGGGAAGATACCTCATGCCGCAGAGCGGCTGGGCCCGTGAGCCATGGCCGCTGAGCCTGCGCGTCCGGAGTCTGTGCTCCGCAACGGGAGAGGCCACAACAGTGAGAGGCCCGCGTACCGCAAAAAAAAAAACCCAAAAAACCTACCCTTGTGTGGTTCAGAATAATTCCTAAAATAACAAATAACTTACATTGGTAATTAAAAATATTTTCAAATGTGTCATTATGTTAAATGACACCTACTTTCCTGGTGAAAGAATTATTCCAGTCAACAAAACAAAATGTGAAAAAAAATTGCTTTCATTATAAAAAGCAGAACATTGCCTAAGGACAAAAACTCAGTTCTGCATATTTGTATAAACTTGGGGGATACTGAACCATTTAGCTATTTCTAAGATGAAAAGTCAGAAGGAAATATTAATGCTGTGGGCTTTGAATTTTCCCTTTCCTTCTCTCTTCTGAAACACTCTGGTAATAGTAATCTAAATTCATTGTTTATAGTTATATATCACTCTTTACCTGCTATCTCTTATTTAATACTCTGTTCCCTTAATATTCAATGCTGATTTAAGGGCATTTCATGTATTTGTTTAATGAGCTGTCCTCTATCTGTAAGGAATAAGGCTTTCAAATGCTATTAGGAGACCGTATGTCCAGATTAATATATCATCCTACCCAGAAATAGAGAAAATACCAGACAATCAAATATGTGAGAACAGGCTTAATTTCAATTAACCTACTGATTTGGGCTAGTGAGCTCAACAGTCCCTAATTGCCATATTAAATAGCTTATAGATATGAATTGTTCAATAGTGATGATATGACTTTTGTAATTTTAATGATTTTTAACTACATGGTCTTGATGCAAGAAATTCTCTCCCATAAAAGTATGTCACATTGAAGCCTTGGCTTAAAATAAGCCTATAAATTAAGCGCCATAACAAACACTGATGACACCAGCAGTTTCCAGAATATGGATAATGGTTAGTTTGATATCTGACTTTATCTCCTGCAGGGAGTAGCTTCAATTTACCTGAGACTTCTATGTTAAGAGGCTGTTATAGAAAAGTCATTGGAAGTTAAAATGTGACCCCCTACAAGCAAGACTCCATTATGTGATGATGATGACAGCCCCAAATAGCTTTCCTATTGAAAAGGAAAAGTCAGTCATAATCTCATTGTCAGAATGCATAGTAATTATGTTTTACAACAGTAAGATAGCAATAAAATTATGGTAGCAATAAAATTATGTTCTCACTTGTCTTTCATCCAAGAATATGAATTTAATGCCTCACACCAGACCTCAAGATAAAAGCTACTATTGGAACTCAGGATGGAGCTGACACTTAGACAAGAAAAAAATGTACTAAACTATTTTTGAGGCACAGTCACATAAAACGGATGTCTGAATGACATTAACTCAGATCCAAAAAAGAATCAATGAATTTTCATGAATCTGGACCAATTGGGTTACATCTTCTTACTATGCTAGCTCATCCTCGGAAAGAAGAAAATCATCCCTGACATCTCACTCAAACGGAAATAGATGTCTTCTTGTCATTAACATCTGACTCTTCCTGATTGCTTCAGCTTCTCCAGGATGACTAGAGTCACAATGATTAAGAACACATTGGTTTCGAGACAGCAACTGAAACATGGACAGGCATGCATACCACATGAGACACTTCCAATACAGCAATAAGGAAATGAAGCTCTTCGTTTCTCCAAAACAACAGCCTCTAACATACACACATCAACAACATTAGAAAGTGACCTCATAGATCCTTCTCATGTTCTTAAAATAGCTCCACTCTGGTAAATCTAGAAACAACTGACTCCCTTAAATTCATTTTCTGCTTTAAGAAATGGAAGAGAGTTGGCTTAGCCTTTTCATTCCACCTGGCCTCCACAAGTAAATGTCAAGAGACTCTGGCCTGCTGACCAGCCACAGAAGAGCGTGGTATGTAGTAAATAAGAACATGGAAAACGGAGTCAGTTTATCATGACCTCAAAGCCATCGCTCACTAATTATGTGGCCTTGGGCAGTTCACTTAACCTTTCTCATTCACCTCTATAAATGAATATGAGTTGCTGCCCTGTCAACATACTTATGAGTGTTAAGTGAGGCAATAAATGTTTAGCGTACGTGATAGGAGAAAAAATGAAATTTACTACTAGTGATAGCGATGGTCACTTTGTTGTTAGTGGTACTCGGGATATAGCCTCTAGTAATAATATTCTGATTCAAAGAGTATAGATAACTTGTATGGCTTCTATTTAATAAAACTGTAACGACCAAAAAATAAAACACTTTTCACTGAAGTATTCAATGGTGAAATGATATTAATTGATTTAAAACACTCTAAAAAAAGACTTTTTAAAAGTGTGGGGGGACTGTGATAATTTTTTTTTTTTTGACTGTGATAGATTGATAACAAAAACTCTTCAATTCTCCTTGATAACAAAAAGTCTTCAATTCTCCTGCATCCACATGCATTGCAAGATGACTTTACAGGTACTTCCTGACTTCTTAAATCTGGCCAGCCTTTGACCAATCGAGTGAGCTCTGAGCTAGGGCATTGCGTGTTTTTATTCTCTCTTTTGGAACTGCTCAGTGTAGACTGCACTAGCCTGCTGGAAGATGCACGACATCACCCATCACCCTCTGAAATCCTGGCCAACAGCCAACCAGCCACCAGTGTAAAAGGACAGCCATCCTAGACGAACCAGCCCCAGATACATCAGTTGGCCACATATGCAAGAGCCAGCCTGACCACTATCAGCCCAGACTGGCTAAGATCAGCAGAACTGCTTGACAGGTTTCAGGACACACTACCCCAAAACGTGATACTTTGGCATACTGAATATTTTAAGCTGAAGGAATTTTAGGAATGGGAAGACTCTTTGACCTTCCCCTGAAGCAAATTCATAAAACCCTCATGTAAGAGTTGCTCTCCCTATACAGAGAGGAAAAGAAGCATCCTTATCTCCAAAGATGGAGGGATGCTGTCAAGAATCTAAATAAACAGACCTTGCCAACTTTCTTGCAGTTTACTATACTTAGCTCAGATCCCTTTTGTTCTACCGTATTTCCCCACGACTTTTCGTTCTTTCCCAAACCTAGCATGAAAAATACTCAGGTGTAACCACCTCTTCAGGTCTTCCTTCACTTCCTTATGAGGGCTCCCATATCACATAAAACTTACATGACATAAAGTTGCATGTTTTCTGTTCATCTGTCTTTTGTTACAGAGACCCAGCCAAGAGAGTAGAAGGAAAAATATATTATTTCCTCCTCCACACACCCAAACAGACAGACCTAGGAACAATAATAAATGGTTCTTGTATGAAATCAATCTGTTTTAGCATGGTTTGCAATGCAGAAAGAGCTAACTGATATAGTGCACATAGAATAAAAAAAAATTGACACAATATTGATAATTGTTGAAGCTATGCAATAGATATACATGGAAGTTCCTTACACTATTCTATTTGGGGGTATATTTTAATATTTCCATAATAGAGATATTTTTAAATGTTTATTCAGTTTGTGGATATCAGAGATTAGCCTAAAATATTCCAACAGCAATAAGGAGATTATTTTAGGCAAAACAAAGTCATGAGAACTTCCACTGGCATACTTCTTTAACAAAAACAAAATCATAGGCAGAAAGATTCCTTTAAGGCTACCATGCTAACCAGACCTCTTTTGTTTGAACTAGATTCAGAAGAATTTGGGTCCCTTTAACATAAGTGTATCTGTTCCACACATCCTGCACAACAAATAATGTAACACAATGTCTGTTCCTTATTGTTTTATGGGTTTGGAATGTCCAACAAAAGAAAATATAAGCCCAATATATATAGTAATTATTTTAATCTGGGTAGCTGTTAGTATATATTTGATGTCTTTTGATATTTCTTTCATGCTTTCAGTCTTACCTCACTGACTTCGCATTGTTTCTGTTGGAGTCTGCTTTAAATTCCATTAATGAAGTATAAGAAAGGCAAAAAGGAATAAAAGAAGTGAAGATTACATCGTCACATTGGACTATTATATGCTACCTTTCTAAATCAAAGAGAAACACAAGTATTTTAAAATGAAAGGTCTCAGGCTATCGTTAATATATTCTGAATAATAATCGTTCCCTAATAACCACTTGTTTTTTACACTTAACAGTAATGGTGTCATGTTTACTCAAAACATTTGATACTATTGTTCTCCAAGGTCCTGTTGAATTATAAACACTTTTCTTTTTCCTTGAAGGCAATAATGTAACACAAATTCATATACTTGAATTTCAAAATAAAGACATTTCTACCTCATTTTAAAAGGAATACAATCTGACCAGTGAGGTGAATGAATCAAAAGCAGCTTAGGAAGCCAGCTAGTTCAGGATAGTAAAATTTATCTTGGTGGTATTTTTCACATTCTTGGCATTTTCTGTCAATAATTATTCACAAACATGTGCAGGTCAAATTTCTAAACAGAGACTATTATAAAGCAATTCCAAAGGGAAAAAACCCCAGCTCTTACGATCACTGTTTCTAAAAGCCTCATTTCTGCTGCAGCAGTTACACAAAGCAGCCGTGTCAGCGGCAGTCCACGTGCCATTTCTAAAGAAGGCATAGAAGGTAAACGGTCCCAAAAAGTGCTGTGCTGACATTCCTTTTCACTAAGACACAGCATTGAGTTGTTGTAGCCACTGTGATTTCTAGAGATCAGAATTAACTTCGGCACACTAAATCATTAAACATTTTTCTACTCGGGAAGCTTGAAATAGATCAGCAACCTTTATTATAGTCAGCAGGAAGGGATGTATTAGGACACTGGTGTCCAAATTGTGGTTTTAAAAATAACTCATTGGATTTGTGTAATAGTCTGGGACAGTGCCACAACACAGAATTATTTAACTTTTATTTTCTTTTCACACAATAAGGGCTTCAGAATCAGTGAGCTGCAACAGCAAGCGTCTTATATAAGGCTATCTGACATTTTCATGATGGGGTGGATGTCACCCTCACTTCCCTGTGACCTCAAGTGTCCCTTTATGAAACTCCTTTTTACATGCTTGTCAAGCTACGGCCAACTATTCCCCTGATTCAAGAATTAGGTCTTATGGGGAGGAAGTCCAGCGTACTTTGGTAAGACTAAAGTGTGATCTGAGTCACTCAACACCTTGAAACTGGGAAAGGATAAACACAAAGAAAATGAAAAGGCTTTTTTTCACTGACATGCTTGGCTAATACCATAAATCAATTTACAAGTGGCAGAAACATGTTAATCCTGAAATAACTGCTAATGGCTTTTCACTCTGAAAACAAAGGAAATATTGTACGTTATGGCCAGATCCATTCAAATTCTGTTTCATGTCACTGAAGTGACAAGACAAAAGAATTGCTTCGAGTGGTAATTCATCCTCCCTACAGAAGATCAGAGAAATGTAGATTTTTATTATAAGCAAATTGATGTTATTGGAAAAATGTCAGCATTAATAATTATGTTGAATAAACTAACACCATTAATAATACCAATTGTTTAATTAAATAGCAAAATACTGTGCTTGAGCTCTGACAGGAATATAACTAATATTTTTTTGTTTGTTTTCCCCTTTATTTACCTACAGATCCAAAATTCTTACCAGGCAGTATTCTGAAGTGATATCTAATTCAAATTCTTTCAACATGGAGAAAAACAATACCACCGTATTTCAAGGTCACTTGACTATAGGGATGGAGAAATTACGCTTCCACATGTAAGTCGTGTTCTGAGTCATTTCTCACAAAACTCATGTATCAGTGATGATCACATAGTCAGTTTTTTAAAAACTGAGGAATAATACAGATGTACTAAAATACACAGAACTCAGGTGTACAGCTCAGTGAATTTTTACGTATGTATAAATTCATGTAACCACTTTTCAAACTTTTTAAGGAGTTCTAGGGACACAAGGCATTACATTAGCTTCCTTCCTAGAGGATTCCAGATGGCCAGTTCACAAGAAAGCAAAACCAGTTTGTGTTCCTCTAGCCTACTGGATCCAAATGTGGGTGGCACCTGGATTATGTGTGTGTGCGTAGAGGGGGGCAGTTTTGGTTGTCACAATGACTGGGGAGTGCTGTTGGCATTTTCTGTGCAGGAACCATGGATCCTAAATGACCTGCATTGTTCCATGAAGTCCTGCCCAATGAACAACTGCCTTAGCTGAAAAGCTCCCCCTCCACCCCAAGCTATACTTGTGTTTAGTGTGCTTGGTGAAAAGAAGGTTGTGTGCTCAGTAAATTAGGGATATGCTATATGCTCTATTATATGCACCTGTGAACATTTTCAGTGCATATTAGCATATAAAGGCTGAGAACCTTATTTTGCTAAATTCAGGGTTTCACAAACTTATTTGACTATGAAAATCTGTTTGTGTATTTGTGTGTGTGTTTGTGAAATTTTCATCAAAATCCACACATGGAAGAAACTGCTTCATGAGTCATCATCAGAATAACTGTTAATGATGAGATCAATAATAGCTATCAGCCTTTAAACTTTACTGAGCAGTTTTTATGTCATAATTCCTTTTACGTTTAATTCTCATATCTGCATAATGTAGATATTACAATGACATCTTATTTTATATATAAAGAAACTGAAATACAGAATGCCCAAGTCTTACAACTAAAATGTTGAGTTGAAGTTAAAACCAGTGGATTATGTTTCTAGAACCATTATTCTTAACTATTACATCTACAGCCATTTAGAAATAATCTTCAAGATTTCAAGACATTTACTGACTATCAGAATAAAACTAGAAGAAAACACATCAAAATAAGTAAGAAATATTTGGAAAGCTACTATGGAAAGTTTGTTACTGAATAATTCCATCAGGTCTTGGATAATATCGCCTAGAAAAATTGGCTAAAATACACTAATAGAGCATTTCCTTCAGAGAAAAAATTATCTCCAACTAGATAATCTACAACTTTATATCACTCTAAAATTATCTCAACCAAGAAGAGTCCATCACTTCTAATTTGAGTGAAAACATTTGTGGATTATAGTCTCATCTAAAAACAAAAATCACTTTTCTAAAATAAGAGAATCGAAATACATAAAGAAATTACAACAGATTTCTGAACTATAATCAAAGATCAACTCAGGATATAAGTTCATAAATTAAAGAAAGCATCCTTACAACTCCATTTCCTTTTTCTATCTCACTTCTAGCCCCACTTCACAATACCTAAAATTCCGGAAGATTGCTAAGAGCTTTTAACAAATAAACTATTGATATCCAGCTGTCAATTAGATCAAAGCTCAATTTAAAAAATTTTTATCCTCCCCTACTTTTCTCCTTTCATTAACTACTATCCCCTCTATTTATTGCCTCTTTATTTACTCCTTATATATTTCAACTTTGCTCGGTATCAATAAAGACATTTTCAAAAAGGAAATGGTCTACCCCCAGGTAAGTTAAAAACTCTCTTCCTTATCATTTAAGACCAATGACATAAACATATGTGAAAATAGGTTTCATTGAGTCTGGAAATCAATGCTAAAAACCAACCATAAGCAAGAATTTTATAATTTTTAAAAGGATAAATTATATAGATATAATATTTGATTACAACAAATTATTACAATCTTTAAAAAAGAAAACTGATTAAAAAATATCCCTAAGTTTTGGATGGTTTTAATATGGTTTTTCACTTTTCTGTATTAGTCAAATGCTTTTCATGTGCACAGTCTACTTATAAAACTAAAAAACGGTTCTCAAGTTGTTTTTGCACCTGCTTCGTGCACGGATTTGTAAGAGATTGTACATTCCTTGAGGCAGGCACCAGATGCTATCTGCCCTTATTTTGCATGTCTAAAATGTAGGAGAGGGACTCCCCAGATGGTGCAGTGGTTAAGAATCCGCCTGCCAATGCAGGGGACACGGGTTCGAGTCCTGGTCCAGGAAGATCCCACATGCCGCGGAGCAACTAAGCCCACGCACCACAACTACTGAGCCTGTGCTCTAGAGCCCGCGAGCCACAACCACTAACCCCACGTGCCACAACTACTGAAGCCCGTGCACCTAGAGCCTGTGCTCTGCAACAAGAGAAGCCACTGCAATGAGAAGCCCGCGCACTGCAAGGAAGAATAGCCCCTGCTTGCAGCAACTAGAGAAAGCCCGCATGCAACAACGAAGACCCAATGCAGCCAAAAATAAAATATAAATAAATAACTTCAAAAAATAAAATGTAGGAGACACTCAATAAACCTTTCTGAATAAATGAATGAATTTCATACACATGTTCACAAAATATATTCTGCATAAACATGTACAATGTTGCTAAAACTCTACACTTTTTTCTTGTTTACCCAAAGACAACTCAGAAATTAAATTTTCTGAATTACTTATTACAGTAAATATGGATTTGTGTATGTAAAACATTGATCTAAACATTGCTAGGCTTGTTCCAATAATAACAGCTAGCAGAAATAGAACTTCCAATGAATATCAATTTTATCAGTGTCAACTTGAGGCCAACTATATTCATAGCTTTTAGTGGCTCTGACCATTGCCAACAGAAGTGAAATATTTTACTTTCTAAAATTTACTATAGAATACTTCAACATAAACTATGTTAGAGCTGCATAGATATGATGTAATTTTAATCTATCCCATGGTGAGTTTAGATAATATTTGAAAGGTTTTAATCATAACTCTTAATTTCTAATCAAATGTAGCAGAATTGGCTACTACAAGTACTTCAGCTGTCTTTGTTTTCTAAAATATCAGATGGCTTGTTAATCACCAGGAAAGATGTTAGAAGAATGTTCTATAGTAAAACAAGTGGTGTTCAAGATACAGGTGGCCTTGCTAGAAACGTTTGTCCCGACACAAGCGCCGTTGCATAAATGGGATACAAAAATCAAGCAAGCCCTACTCCAGACAATTTCACTGCACTCCAGGCTAAGGATCCTACTCATTCCTGCATTCAGAGTGTTTTCCTCACTCTCCAACTTGAAGGGTAGCTGAATCCAGCAGCTAGAACAGCAACTCAGCTGCCTCTACAGAAGCTTTCTTGCAGAGTTCTATCACAATGCCTCAAAGGTTTAATGGCCAGGACTGCACTGAGCTGAGAGAGCAGAGGGTATAAGTGAGTGTAGTGTGCACGTGTGTGAGCACACATAGGTATGAGCACGTGTATTTCTTTGATGGTTAATAAATATTGGGTTGGCCAAAAAGTTCATTTGGGTTTTTCTGTAACAAACTTTTTGGCCAACCCAGTACTTATTCTCCTGGGAAACTTCAGCCTAAGACAGTCCTTGCCCCATAGCACCTGATAGCCAGGTTACGAGAAAGGACAAAAACCCTCTTCTTCCTATAAGTCCTGGAAACTATCAGTATCTAGAAAAAAAAACTAATGATGAAAAAAATGAATTGGATTAGGTCAAGATGCTAACATCAAGAAATTATTATATGCTGTAAGCTTTCTATAAGGAGGCACTTTCAACAAAGATACTTATAAGTCTGAAGAAGTTATACACCATTGCCCTTAACCTTATTCTATTTCAAACTCTTTAAGGAATAAATTCCAACAATTGGTACTTGAGTGTGGTCTTATTTTTCTCTAATCTTCGAAAGGCACTTAAGAATCTTATAGTGACTGGGAGGGTCATCACTGTTAACAACTTCTAGTGACTATTAAGCACAGGAACAGGTCACTACTAGGTCTTTCAGGGAGGACAAGGCTGGATGATGAAGGTAACAGGTCCATGATTTGGGGTATCTTCCTTCTGATTTTCTGTCTATACTATCTCACAAGCACTTGTTAATTTTTTCATTTTTTCTGTTTTGTCCCATTTCTTTTCCCATTTTCTGAGGCAAAAGCATCCGAGGCAATTTATTGGTTAAAAATGCTAACGGCCATATAGTAATACTAAAACCTTCGACTTATTTTCTCTCTAAATTTGTAGTTCATAAAAATATCCCTCTTGTCAATTCAAAACTTTTAGGTGGAATATAGTGAAGCAAATCAACTATGATTAATGAGATCTGGGGCATATTAAAGAAATAATATTTATGCATTATCACAGTCTATGGGTTGTCAAAATGGGATTTCTTTATTTATATTTATAAAAAGGTGTATTTTTTTTGCAAATAGTCTGATAGATGTGTGAATGCCTAGTTATGCTAGAAATTTTAAGCTTGTCCCAAACAAGTCCTAAAAAGCAATCCTATTCAATTCAAGTCATAAAATTCAAAGGATGATTTCTAAGTACTTAAGAGAAATTTATAAATAGGTTATAATTTCCTTTGGCTCATCATTACTCTTTTGTTTCCTTCACCCAAAAGTTAGCTATTTTATTTTATTTTAATTTTTTAACATATTTTTTGGAGTATAATTGCTTTCCAATGGTGTGATAGTTTCTGCTTTATCACAAAGTGAGTCAGCTATACATATACATATATCCCCATATCTCTTCCCTCTTGCGTCTCCCTCCCACCCTCCTTATCCCACCCCTCTAGGTGGTCACAAAGCAATGATGGCATTAGAGCTAACAAAGTTCATTCATCATTCTTTGTACTTTTATGAGAAGAATTAATGCAGAATCCTGGGCCCATGACCTAGATCTCTAAACCCTTTATATCTTGGACTCACTTTCCATGAATAAGAACAAGAAAGCAATATCACCTTATATGTTGTTCTGAACTGATTACCTTGTTTTATTTGTGCAGTAACCAGTTAGATACAACTTTCTGTGGTAGAGTTATACAGCTTTCTTAATACATATGTTAACAATATGAAACAATCTTATGCCTTTTGATTCTAAAACTAATAATACTTTTAAAATTGTACTTGGTATTATCACGTACCATTTTACATTTTTTGTTGTTTACCTATTTTATAACAAAAACATAACCCTGTGAAATTCTAACAGAAAATAACATATTAATATATAATATTAAAATAACAATTCGATTAATATTTAATCATAATAATTAGATTAAAAGATTACATACCTCCCTTCTCCCTCCACCCCACCCAGCCAACAATTAAGGTATGACCACTTCCAGACATTTTTCTATGGGAACATATATACTATAAGGATATAATTTATCTGTTGTTACATAAATGCTATCATATATCTAGGATATTCTGTTAAGTGAAAAAGGCAAGCTGTGAACAAAGAAGAACAAAAGAATGTTGGTCTACCACTCAGTTCCACAAGGGTTAAGTCATAACCCACTGTCTTTGCCCACCCACTGTGTCACCTGAAAGAAATTCAGGATGAAAAACAGGGTGGGGCCCTCTGTGCTTTGGATATACAGGCCCTTAGATAGTTAGATGCATCTCTCAGGAAGAATTTTAATGACCCCAGATTCTTGCATCTCCCCATAAATAGAAAGGCACTAAAATCATTAACTTGAGATATCTGTTCTTTGTGATTAGCAGTAATCATTTACCAAGATGTATTCTTGACTGCATTTATTTCCTAGCCAAAAAAATACATATGTACATACATATACATATGTGTGTATGTATATATACACACGTGTATATATATATATATATAGAGAGAGAGAGAGAGAGAGAGAGAGATAGAGAGAGAGAGAGAGAGAGAGAGACAGACAGACAGACAGACAGACAGACTTCTCTTCTACTGCTTCAGAGCAGCTTTCTCACAGCTAAGTGAGTGGCTGCCTCCCAGGTTACAGTCACCAGTAAGGTCCCTGAATAAAACTTAAATCCACAACCCTTATGTTGTGTGTCTTTCTTTAAGTCAACAAAATTATAGAGTGATATTTATAGAACTAAACAACTGAAGACCATGGGGCTCTTCCTGGGAAAGTCATTTCTTCTCATTTCAGTTTAGAAAAAGAATGACTGAAGGAAAAGCCAACATTTTAAACTTCTCCAGCTATAAATTATAATGAGGACATACGTTGCTGCCAGTATTATGAAAGTTTTTAAGTTCATCAACATTCCCAACATTAATTCATTCGTTGGATATTTCTAAGTACAAAGAACATTCTGTCTACTATAGAAAATTTTCTTTAGTATTACATTTTGTGACTCCAAAGACAATACTATATGCATTGTGCCAACTAAAAATTGGCACTTGCCATCTGCCTCTACAAGGATTAAATCACAAGCTTCCTTGTGACTGCAGGGTGGAGATCAGGAACGAGGCATTCGGTGCTCTGGGAAAAACTGGCAGAACAGGACTTTGGATAGTTAGATATTTTCGGCAGACGATTTTATGAGCCCAATTCTTCATCCTCTCTTATCTAGAAAGGTACTAAAATCATAAACGTCGACATCTGCTCCTCGTGACTAGCAATAACCTTCTGCAAAAATGTGTGCTTGACTGCATGTATCCCCTCTTCACCAAAATCACGTATGCACTGATCTCCCCTCCTCTTTGAAGCAGTTTCTCAGAGATATCTGAAATGCTGTCTCCTGGGCTATGGTCCTCATTTTGCCCCCAATAAAATTTAACTCACAACTCTTACATTGTGCATTTTTTTCAGTCAACGATTGGAATATCCTGAGTCACTCTCAGATGACAGTGACAAAGAAGGTGTCTCCTAAATGTTTTAATGAAACTTGATGTGAACTAAAAGTGACTTTTAGCCATGATAATATCTTCCTTGTTAGAGATCTTTCCCTTGAATGAGAGAGCTCAAACTATCATCCTTTGCTACTAACATACCATTAGCCTTAATAAATGATACGCTAGAAGTATGCTTCTTTCATTAATGTTGTGGTTTGTCACACAACCTGAATTCAACAGATCTAAAAGAGTCAAAAAGGAAGTAACATTTATCCATGATCAGGTATAACTACCGTGTAATTTATCAGAGAGTAATTGATAAAGCTGCCATCCAACCACCCGAAGCGGGACTTCTCCGTGCAAGAAGATCCCAGGCAAGGAGGCAATTTCCATATAGTAATCACACAACAAGGGTAACTACTGTAGGGCAATGATGTATCTTTTTACAAGTGATTTTCACAGCATGATTTCTGCATTTTGCTCCTTACACTTTTAACTAGACAATGCTGAGTCTCTGCAAAGAGCTAGGCAATTGCAAAGAAATCCATTCTCTGAGCAACCAGAAATCACCTCCATTATGTATTGAATCATTCAACAGAGGATAATGGTACTCAGAAGATAACTGCTGACTCTGACAAGTCACTTTTGCTTATTTCTTGGGTTACAGTTGCCACTAGAGGCTGGCAATCAATTCTCTGAAGCAGCAAAAAGTGTTCTTTTGCATTCTCCTTATTTTTTGGGGGGGCGATGTATAGCTGGAACAATCTAGTTTCTCCAGACATGTGTCATTTGCCATCTGAAGCACTAGGTGACACAAAAACGTGGTCTGTGGACTAAGCCGGCCATGCCTGTTCGTGCACGCAGAAAAAGCTGTGGCGAAAGCTTCATGAGACTCCCCCCTCTCCTAATGCAGACCCTCTGGGGAGATGATGATTTCCTTCTATTTTGCTCTGGTTCCACAGCACTCCCTACCTGGGCTGTATTATCCAGGTAAAGAAGATGAAGGTTAACAATTGTTTAGATAGGAAAACCTAATTTGGTATCTCACTCTTAGGAGACATACAAAAGTCTTACCTTGTTCTCTCAGGAAACGGTTGACGGAAACCACCTGCCTTGGCCAGGCACGATGGTAACAAATTGCATGAGTTGTCTTGCAACAAGAGGTCCCAATGAGGAACAAGGTGCTGCCACCGAAAACTAAGCGGGAGAGTTCAGGAGGGGCCAAAAGGAGGATACAGGAGACAACACATCCTGCCACCTCCCAGAAACCCTCTCGCTGGAATCCGTCTTGGCTGAGAGATGCACACACCACCAAGAAGGACGCTGAGACAGAACAAATACGGGCCAAGCAAGATGACTGGCGAGAGACAACCAGGAAACTAATCCCATTACCGTAAAACCTGAGACTGCAAGCCACGTGACAGAGCAGTTCTCCTGGCTTGCCTTACCCTGCTGCTCTCCACCGGGGAGCCGCTTCCCAATAAAGTCTTTTGTTTTGTCAGCACGTGTGTCTCTTTCGACAATTCATTCTGAGTGTTAGACAAGAGCACACTCTTGGGCCCTGGAAGGGGTCCCCCGCCTTCCTGCAACAGTTCCACAAGTTCAGAATGGTCTAGATTCTGCACACATCTCTCACTGCTCTCTCTTTCGCTCCTAACTTCCCAAACACTCCAAACTACCTCTTGCCACAAGCCTCTACCTCAGTCTGGATCACTCTTCACTTCCATCACCTTTTGCAGAGACAACTCTTTATCTTTCATTTCCCAACCCACCTTTACTTACTTAGAAGACCTTTCACTATCACAGGCTTCAGTTACACTGGGGTTTTTCCCCCCCTAGAATCAAGACTTTTCCCATCAGAACATGTATACAAATTTGTAAGTACACATTCACCGGCATGATATCTGATGATATTTATCTCTCACTAGACTATAAACTCACGAGAGCAGGAATCATTCAGTCTTTCTCATTGAATGTGCTTTCCTCTTCACTCCCGCGAAGACAACTGAACCACGTCACTGAAATCCATGTCTTCTCCCCCAGGGACTCTGCTTCAGATCAAATTCCTGCCTGCCTATGAGCTATCTCCACCTGAAAGACCCAAACCTCAACCTTTAGATTCCTCAAACTCAGCAAATCCAGAGGTGCATTTTTTTTCCTCTCATGGCAGTTTATATCTCAGCACCGTCACCCCCCACCAAGTCTGCCACGATCAGAGTTAAAAGCTTGAGTCCCCTCAGTGTCCTAAACAAATCTTATTAGTTTTCGTTTCTGTCAGTTGATCTATGGTTGCCTCTCTAGAGAGGCAACTCTTACTCTTACTACCTTATTGCTGTCCGTTATGGCAGGCTTCTAACAATTTTCTCTAATTCCATGTTCTCTAAGTTTCCCACTTTTTCCCTTCCAATTCTTGACCAGTTTGTTTTTCTGAAACCCAGTAGTGATCCTGTCATTCCCCTACTGAAATCTTCTAGGTAGATGAGCTTAAGCATTTTGTGTTAAAGTGGGACCAGGTGCTGCGACCTGGATGGAAGGCAAAGGGAAGTGGACTTTTTTTTAAATGTCGTATTTCCAAGCAAGCTCACTATTTGCAGGTTTCTGTGTTACCATGGCTGTTCGCAGAGGCACACAGATGCAAACTATAGATGGGGACTAATTGTCGTCCTGAAGCCACCCATCATTGCTGATGTAGTTTCACTGCTTCCCAATCAGGTTAGTACAATGTGCAACCTCCAAGCCTATGGGAGCGTAACATATAAACCCATTCTCTCACCATGTGTAAACTCATTGAAAGAGAATGGGTTTTCACCAACACACTTCTAATTAGCTGTTGGACTAGACTGTCATTTATAAAATCAAGACACTATGTCCTCCAAATATGCTATGAGCATTCAGCGCTGCAACATTTCTACCTAATATTTTACCTGGAACATAGCAAGTTCTCAAAAATTGGTAGCAATATTGGAAATTTTTATTATAATTTATTCCTATCGACATTATTTATCACCTGGCCTAATCTACTTACCCACCATTTTCTCTCCTTATCACCCAAAATGGAACCAATGGTAAATATTTACAATTCCTTGGGCCCACTGCGTTCCCTTATACTTTGCCCATCTCACTCCCCTTCTCCTCCCCCAACCCGCTGAAAGCATTTTATCTTCCTGCTTTACCCCAGCAAGTGCTGATTCATCTCTCAAGATTTAACTTGTACCTTGATTCTGCATTTCTGGAGATCAACTGTGCTGCTCTTCTGAAAGATAACTGATAAATTTTTCAAAGCACCCTTATCATAATGTGTTTTTTTTAAAAACACTTCCATCACCTCACATAATTACCCATTTTTTGTGGGGTGTTAACATTTAAGATCTAGTCTCTTAACTTGCATGTATATAATACAGTATTGCTAATTATAATCACCCTGTTTTACATTAGATCCCCAGAGCTTATTCACCTTTCAACTGTAAGTTTGTACCCTTTGACCAACATCTCCCCATAGCACCCACACCTCAGCCCCCCTTCTACTCTCCATTTCTGTGAGTTCAACTTCTTTAGGTTCTAAAGATAAGTGAGAATATACACAATCAAGTAAGAACAGTATTTGTCTTTGACTTACTTCACTTAGTGTAATGCCACAATGTGTTATTTATTTACCTGGCTATGTTCCCTCCAAGACCGAAAGCTCATGGGAAGCAGGAATTCTGTCTCATCTATCCTCCTATAGTGTCTGGCACATGGGAAATTATTCAATAAATGTCACCAGAATGAGTAAACTTGAAACATGTACCAATTGCATTATCCACTAAAAACCTTATCCTTCTCACAGTATTTAACCATGTTATAGCACTTCACCATTGCACTGTTCATACTACTTTAAAAAAATCGCTATCTGTTGAAAGACTTGTTCTGTGCCACATACCATGTTTGGGGTTTTAGATTCCTTATCTGTGATGTTAGTTTTGTGTTCCCCTCATTAGATTGTAAAAATATTTGAGAGCAGGGGCTGTTTCATTCATCTCTGTAACCACATCACTGAGGAAAAAATTTAGGAAGAATATGGTTAAACAGCAGGTCCGCCATTCAATACCTCCCTTTACCAAGAGAACACCTCTCAGAAATAAATGAGGTGGCCCAGTCCAATCTCCCGCTAATGGAGATAATGACAGACTTCCTTGCAAGTAAGTCAATGGCACTGACTAGTGAGAGAGTCCTTATCTGTGAAATGTTGACTGTCTAACACTGCCTATGGTAAACGACCCGGGATGTTAAGGTTAGTGGGGCATAGTCTATTGAAAAAAGTGGTGTTATTATCTGAACATAAAATGGAGATTTTTATGATCAAAATACTCCTTTGTACAAGTAATGAGAATGACACACATCACTTAGAGACCTCCTGTGTGAAACTGGGCAGCATGCATGCTCTGAGGCAGCAAGAAAGGACGTGGGAACTTCACCGGAAGTCAGGTACTTCTCCCTCAGGTAATCACAAGGCACAAGAAGCAGGAAGAAGCCCCCAACCTCCAGTGAAGTTCCCACGTCCTTTCTTGCTGCATGAGAGCATGCAAGGGGCCCAGTTTTACACAGGGCTTCACCTTACCTGTACCCTTAAAATTACTAGTCAAAAGAAAGAAGTCCTGAAACATGCTACAATGTGGATAAGTCTTGAAAAAGTCATGCTAATTGAAAACAGTGGAACACAAAAGTCCATATATTGTGTGGTTACTGTACAATTCCACTTATATGATATGTCCAGAATATTTTAATCCACAGAGACAGGAAGTAGATTAATGGTTGCCCGGGGTGGGGAATGGGGAGGGGGATAGGGAGTGATGCTAACAAGTACAAAGTTTCTTTTTGTGGAGCTGAAAATGTTCTGCAATTAGTGTTGATAGTTGCACAACTCTGCAAACGTATTAAAAACCACGTAATTGTACACTTCAAAGAGTAAATTGCATGGTATGTGAATTATATCTCAATAAAGCTGCTGTTTTCTCTTTCAAGAAGTAAATATATACAAATGTTAAAAAAAATTATTAGTCAAGATATATTTGGGTCAGATCTGTGATTCACAGGATTCTGTTTTTAACAATTCAACCCACTATATTATCTCAACCTCCAATAGATATTTCCTAGAAGAACACATTTTTATGCCTATTTAGCATACCGGGCGGAAATTCTGAGGGAGATCTCATTGGATATATCCAACCAACATTCACAGGCTGATACACTGTTTCTTCCTGGGACTCATAACCACTGAAAACAGTGCAGAAGTTCGGTTGTATACCCTCCGATGGAAGTAACAAGTCCACTTAGGAGTCCATTAACATAATCACAGATGATTATCAAGTGGGCCACCTAATACACGCTACCTCTGGACCTTAGAGCTATAACAGACCTACAGAGTTAGTTTGTATTTTGAAGTCTAATTCAGCTCTATAATCACTAGCCCACTGAGATGGCCGAGACATTTTCTGCATCAGAGTAAAGAAATCACAATATTAAAATCAATTTGGTCTCCTGTTGTTAACCGAGGGTCTGTTTCTTCAGTCCCACAGAGATGAGGCAAGAATGGAGCTCTCTTTGAAGCTAACAAAAGCTTAAGGTCAGATCATCTCCATGGGATACAAAGCAAACCCAGGGAGAAGTAACAGCCAAATGATATTTCAAGCATTCTATCAGAAGGGGTACTGCTATAATGCACAGCATTCAGGCACGACTGGATACAGTTTTGTTCTCTCTTCAGTGTCTGAAGTATTGTAGGATTTTAAAATATATGATGTTCTATCTCCCATTGATTAAAAATAGCACTACTTAAGAATTGTTATTATTACACTGGTTCACACCATATTGAAAGGCATTTTGTAAGTATGAAATCAATGTCACCCACAATCCCCGAAGTATAATATGCCTCCTAATAATGCCAAAATGTTCTACTTGCCAACGAAGAGCAAATGCAAAGATGATGATGAAGATAACAATAATATCACTTTAATTTTCTTACAACAAAGGACAGTTTTTTGATCTCTTGTCTTCCCCGTGTCAATCTCTGGTCCTTTTCTCTCATTATCTTTGGCTCTCGCCCTCATATTTATCACCCTATCCTCTAATCATGTCTCTGTTCTAATCCTTTTGCTTGGTACCTCTCCCATCTATGCCCCTCTCACTAACTTCAGAATTCCCAACACCTCTTTCTGTTCTTCCCAATGCACATATTCTCCTCTCCACACTTGCTATCGTTCACCCTGTCCCCCCGACTTCACTATGCACTTTAAGTGCCGTCATTATATGCGTATATATTTCAACAAACCTAAAAAAAAATCATATGTACGTTGCTTTAACTATTCTGCTCTGATTTAAGTCTATATTTCCCCCCTTACAGTGCTTTTGTCATGATATGATGAACAGCTATTATGTGTCTATAATCCTACCTTTTTTTTTTTAAATAACTTCCCACGCATTCTGTCCCAGGTGTGGCCTCATGGTCTAAGGTGGGGCATCCACAGCCCCTGACTTCTCCAGGTCACTGTGATATATGAATGTGTGGCCCAAGTGTGAGTAATGAAAACGATACCCTGAGAATTCCCAAAGCCTCTTTTCCCCTGTGGTCATGAATTTATGAAAGCATGGATCAAAAACTGCCAGTGACCATGGTTCTAAATTCATGGATAAGTCAATTTAAAGAGAAAGTGAAACGTACACACAGATAGAAGGAGAGACAGATATGAGAGGTGAAAGCATCTGAGTCCTTGTATCAGTATCTGTAAGGCCAGATCCATCCATATTTTCAGTTTTCTTAAATGAAATAATAAATTCCATATTTGACATTAACTAATGTGAGCTCAGTTTTCATCACTTGCAATTTATCTGTAAAAATATAAAAATCTATATATTGGAGTACAGATCTGAACTCGATGACAGGCAGGTGTAGTTTTCAGTTTGGAGAAAAACCAAAACATTTATCAAGTAAGGAATTCAGTGTATAAGGGGCTGCTAAAATAGAAATTTCAGCTGAGACACCAAGACACTCAAGAAATACCTTCCAAAGAATATGATGGATAAATCATAGCATTCACCAAGAAGGGTCCTAATCTCCTCACCACATCAAAGACGTAAAAAGATGGTGAGCTGATGAAAATTAGACGAGTGTTTCTTTAGAGAGACTTGTGCAGTGATTCCAACTCCCATCCTCCCCCAGGTAGGAGGCGTGCTATGGGTCCATCTTCTAAACTCAAACCAAATGAGGGAGAGTTAAGAGTTGGCAGATGATTGTACAAATCTACTTATGGTCACCTAAGCCTGGAACAAGGGAACAGAGCATACCTCTTCACTAGACAAGCAGTCTGCCATTCGGTAAAGAGCAAATAGTAAAGGAAGTGCAAAAGAAAAGCCACCGTCATTGCTTTGCTTCATGGGCCCTTTTCATGTGCTTAGCAAATTGTGTTTCACTTGATAATACTTCCAAATTCAACTGCATCACCTAGAGGTAGAGAACTGATTTTTTCATTCTCTTAGAATAGGGCTAACATTTTCCTTTATGTTTTTAAGGACTCTGGTAGAGATGGATGATTCAGAACAGAAAAAAGCCTTCCTTTTTAAGGGGAACAGAACTTACCAGGCCCAAATATGCCTCTTTGGCATACGGATCATTTTAGGCTGATTATTTTAAGAAACAGCAAACACAGGATAAGTTCTAAAAACTGAGTAGAAGTTACTCTTCTGTGAGAGATAGTTACACTATTTCCATTTATGAAGGTAATCTTCTCATTTCTAGGGTGTCTCCCTCTCTGTACCAGGAAGAGAAGAATGACTGTAAAACTCTAGAAACTCCTATTCATGGAGAAAGCAATGACTTAAATGGACACGATAAACTTACCCTTGTTCACTGTGCTTTTTCCTCATAAACTCACTTAACTGGCTTCCTCTCCTACCTCTAAATATCTTCCTTTTATCTTTGCTGAAGACGGTTTAAGGTTATCACTTGGGCCATTTTGGAGAGTTACTCAGTTTTCCTGGATATCTTCTATATATACAGGAGATATATACATTATTAAACTTTTGTTTCTTTTCCCACATGTTGATTTTTCTCTTTTTTTTTTTTTTATTACAGGGGGTTCTCAGCCAAGAAACTAGAGGGAAAAATCATTTCCCCCCTCACACACTTTCAAAGAACAAAACGTGATAATTCTGCATCCATGACCCCTCTCTTCTCATGATTTAATGCTACTTTTTAATATACTTTTTGTTGGTGGTATTATTTTTGTTTTAAGACTTACACATGTAAGTCCCATGCAGTGCTTTTGCCCATTAGTCAAAAGGCAAGTAATATTCAAGCAGCTGTTCCTTTTGTGGCTCTGGGGCACTAATAACTCTTGCAATCAAACACTGTGTGCTCTTTGACTTCTTCCCTAGCTTCTTTGAAATGATAACCATTCATGGAAGGACGGTGATTCTGTATGGACCTTTAGCTCCTTATCACTCTTATGGGCCCTCTCAAGAAATGTGAAATCCAGCTCTCTCTCTAAACCCTTGGGATCTCCAAACTGTTGGGATGCGGATTAGAAGGAAGAGTGTGCTTACAAACAGAAATGACTTGGTGGAATCATATTTATGGCTATAACACCCAAAAAAGAAAGTGTTAAAAACAAACAAACACAGGCCCAACATGGAGTCACTTATGCTAGGCCACGCTACCTAATTAGAGCTTAATACCTAACCTAACTGAAGCTGAGACCTCCCCCAAAAATGCAGTCCTAACTCGTCAATCAAGAACTTTCTGGTTAGCATCAGTGAGGTAATCTGTCATAGGACCATCTCTAACCCCCAAAGGAAGGTGACAAAATCTGCCACACAGACTGCTTCCCCTATAGGTAGGTTGCCTGAGCCTGAAATCATCTTTTTTGTTTATGACTTCCTTGTCTTGCCTTTAAAATCCTTTCCCTTTCTGTAGCATGGAGCTCCTCTCTACTCACTAGATGGGATGCTGCCTGATTCATGAGTCTTTCATTAAAGCCAATTAGATCTTTAAAATTTACTCAGTTGAATTGTGAAGTTAAAAAGGAAGGAAGGAAAAAAAAAAGTCAAAATTTCATCTATCTATAAATTATCATTTTAGTAAGTAGGATTACAATAAGCGATCTAAAATATCTTAGAACAGCATTACAGTGTCTGGCACAGAGTAAGTATCCCATAAGTGTCTATTAAATAAATAAAAAAGAATAAATCAATGACATTGACTCCCTACCATTTAGACATATATTGTCATGCATTGTCACGGTGAGTAGTTTGAAAGGTGAATTCTGGTCAGCTTCACTTCTAAAGGTCAAAATGTGTTCTGTCCTGCGATGTGGTGAATTGAATTTATTAACTATGTTGATTTAATTATTAGTTCCTACTTGGTGTACTGTTATTATTAATTTCATATTCAGAAAAAAAAATCTGCACCCTCCCCATGTTCACTGCAGCATTATTTACAATAGCCAAGATATGGAAACAACCTAAACGTCTATCAATGGATGAATGGATAAAGAAGTGTGTATATACACACAATGGAGTATTATTCAGCCACAAAAAAGAATGAAATCTTGCCTTCCGTGACGACATAGATGGACCTCAACAGCATAATCCTAAATAAAATAATTCGGACAGAAAGATAAATACTGTATGATCTCTCTTATATGTGGAATCTTAAAAACAACAAGCTCATAGATATAAATATGGAGAATATAGAGAAATGGGTCAACTGGGTTTTCTTTAAAGTTTCAATAAATTGAAAATTTTTTAAAATAAGAATTATTTTTAAGGATTTAATGAATGGCTACCTTTCAAAATACAGTAACAATAGTAACGTGAAAAAAAAAGAAAGAAAATGGACGGGTTTCTCTTAGATGCCTAATATATCATGAAGAATCTTGGTATAATTTGGTTTTGGTCATTGTTTTTAGAGTAACGCTCACAAACTACAATCCTACTTTGCTTTTCTAAGCATATGTAGCTAAATAATATTACATGGGTAATGTGAGTTCTGATAATTTCTTTTTTATTATTAATTTTAGTTTTTTGGCCGTACTGCATGGCTTGCAGGATCTTAGTTCCCAGGCCAGGGATCAAACCTGTGTCCCCTGCACTGGAAGCACAGAGTCCACTGGACCGCCAAGGAATTCCCTCTTTTTCTACTTAGGTCAGTGGACTCAAAAATAACCTCCTGATTCTAACATTTATTGTTAAAAATCTCGTACAGCCTTTCCTCGTATCCATGTTACAAAGCACAATGTAACACACAAACATGAATTCAATGATATCTTCAAGTCAGAGGGGCTGAGAATAATCATTTGGAAACTTTGAGAGGAGCACAGAGGTGAAAGATGAAGAGGAATAGCCAGTATCTCAAACATTAGAACATATCCTGCCTGACCTTTGATTTCTCAACAAATATTCCATATTATTGGCTTCTGTTTATCTTACATTTGCTTTTTTTTTCTTCCAGGAAAACTGGGAAAGATCCAGCTAGTTTAGATATCCAATCTATTTCTTTTCCAGCTAAAAAGTTTCCATTTACATTTCTACCTCAGCATTTCTAAATTTTAATAATGCATCAACAGTTCATTATTTAAAGGAAAGATAATGTCTTATAAACTAACCTAAAGCATTATGCTGTATCTATATACTTACATCCAAACAATCAATAAACATTTATTGGGTCTTCCCATAAACCATAAGTCAG
This sequence comes from Tursiops truncatus, assembly GCF_011762595.2. Lineage (NCBI taxonomy): Eukaryota > Metazoa > Chordata > Mammalia > Artiodactyla > Delphinidae > Tursiops > Tursiops truncatus. The sequence goes on along the minus strand of NC_047043.1, from coordinate 87,499,823 downwards.
GTTGATAAAAATCATTAAAAAGCATTGGTACTTTATTTATGCAAGAATATCAATGTTCCTCCCAACAATATTTATCTCCTGGGGCGTGGTGAATCAAACTTACTAATTATGTTGGCTGTATTAATTTCTACTCTAGTGCTGTAGACAACGTTTCTAATATAAAAATTTTATACTTAGAAAAGAATTACTTTAAAAGGATGTACTGAATGAATGACTTAAAAAGATGACTCTTTATTTCCGTAAGTAAAATAGCAATAAATAAGTATACAGTAGAGGCAAGCAAAACTTTGTCATTAGATATGTGCACATATCACAAAGTCAGTGCCTAAAAGATTAGGACTCATTCAAGCAACATTTTCGCTGTTTGCAGTAACAACACAAGCTTTTACAGTCCTGACTTAAAGCATCTTTGATGAAAATGGTGCGTGTGTCATTTAGATAAGTTTATAGGACTTAACATATGGAGTCAGCATTGCTGGATTGTGAATTCGTAAGAAACACCTTTATCATTTCCAGAGCTCGTACATAGCAGAAAATGCAATAAAGAGTGACACACAAATAATAGTTTTAACATTTATGAAAAATGCAACATGAATCATTGTGAGCCTTTCTTTCTCCTGTTTAACACTGCTATCAAAATAAGAACGTGGATTCAAAGGTAAGTATAAATACTGCCTCAGGAGTATTTCCAAACATGCAAAGGTTTCATAAGCTGAACTGCAAGAGAATTTCCCCGCTGTGAGGCTCTACAGGACCAGCACAGTCAGCAGGATGTTAAGAATCCTTCCGCAAACATATGTTACCTAAGCTACTGGACTGATCCAAGGCTCATTATGTTTGCTGACAATCATTTTGAAAAGGCATAGGTCTAACACTTCTAAGGCAGCCAGTCATCATTTCAAAAAAGAATCAAAAGGTGTCCTTTAAAAGTCTCTAATTTGGGGCTTCCTGGTGGCGCAGTGGTTGAGAATCTGCCTGCCGATGCAGGGGACACGGGTTCGTGCCCTGGTCCGGGAAGATCCCACATGCCACGGAGCAGCTGGGCCTGTGAGCCATGGCCCCTGAGCCTGTGCGTCCGGAGCCTGTGCTCCGCAACGGGAGAGGCCACAATAGTGAGAGGCCCACGTACCACCAAAAAAAAAAAGTCTCTAATTTGAAGAATGGTTAATTGAAAATATCAATATTCCAAAAAATTTCATACTTGACTGCTTAAGTAAACCAATTACTTATGTTGTAAGTTTTTATCAGTGCCCTTAAACACTGTTATAAGAAAGTCAAGGGGATGGCCAGAGTGATTAGGCCATCTTTCCACTGCTGGAATATTTAATTCCCTCTGAGGAAGAAAAATAAAAAATAAAACCAAATTCAACATGAAGAAAATTATATAGTTTATTTATTCAACTTGTTTTGCAAGGAACCTCAATAATAAAAAGGTGCAGGTAGAATTTATTTATAAAAATAGTGAAACAGAGTTAGGCTGATATGTATGATACTATTACAAATTTACATTTATGTTTTCAGAGGACAATAGGTTTGAAAGTCCTTCCTCTTTATGAACTGCAAAATTAACCTTTTGTTAACCAATCCTTCCTCCTGCCCTTGCATTAAGGGAGCCACTAATTATTATATTAAACATACATATTAAACAGGCAATCCCTATTTTATAGCAAAAATGTCCTATAATAATGTGTTAAACTGTATATCACTTATAAATTCATCAAGATGCTAATTACCACGTTATTAAAAATCGTTACAATTGTCACCATAGCTAACATTTTTGCATGTGATTACAGCTACACTCACCTTATTGGCATTTGATGTTAACATCAGTTCCACAAAATTCCTCTTACAATGAGGGAAGGGGTTCATGCAGTCCTTTAAGCATTAATTGAATGCCTGCTATGCTCCCAGAATAAGGCCACGGGTTGGGAAGGAGAAAGGGGTGAAGACATGCCTCCTTCCTAAATTGTATTAGTCAGGGATGGTTAATTAGAATCTGCCCCTCAATTAAGCAAATCAGGAACGAAGAGATGGAAGGCAATACTAAAACAGTCTTCCATGGGCTCATCAAGTGACTAAGGGGAGCTAGTTTTCTCTTTTCTAACCTAAGAAGCATATGCAGGTGGCCCTCATTATTCGCAGATTCTATATTTGCAAATTAACCTAGCTACTAAAATTTATCTGTAGCCCCCAAATCAATACAGTACTTTTGTGGTCATTCACAAATATGTACAAAGCATCAAAAATTTTTGAGTTGCCTGATACAAGTGTTTCCAGCTGCCCTGAACAAGGAGTAGCTCTGCCTTTTTGTTGCAGTTCTTATACTGTAAAGAAGTGTCCTTCTCACGGTCTATTCAGTTTTTCTTGTATTTAGGCCTTTTTTCTTTTTTGGCCACACCACGCAGCTTGCTTGCAGGGACTTAGTTCCCTGACCAGGGACTGAACCCATGCCCTTGACAGTGAAGGCACAGAGTCCTAACCACTGGACCACCAGGGAATTCCCTCGTTTTAATGCTTTTTGTTGGTGATTTCACTATATAAAATGGCTCACTATTTAAAAGTGTGGTGCTCAAGTGCTGTTTACCGTTCCTAAGTTCAAAAAGGCTGTGACGAGTTTGCAGCAAAAACACATGTATTAGGTAAGTTTCATTCAGGAATGAGTTACAGTGCTATTGGCCCTGAGATCAATGTTAATGGATAAACAATATATATAATGAAGCGTCTTAAAACAGAAACATACATACAACAAGGCTATGTATTGATTGGTTATAGAAAATGTTGTGATCAAAAGCTCTAAGAAACCTAACCCTGTGTTTCCCCTTAGGAACAATGGTTCGGTATTCCATCAGTATTTGCGGCAACTTTATAGAATATAACTACCCTAAATAATGAGAATCAGCTGTAAATATTATTGTTTTTAATTATATTTTATAGCATCTCTCATATTTTTGAATTAGTTTGAGAAAAATCTTAATCCATAATAAAAGATTAAACCAAAAATCCAAGGATTAAGTAACCTATTGTCCATAATTTCCTTCACAATATTAATTGTATCAAGTTTCCATGTGTTTAAGGTAAAAAGAAATGAACTTTGCAGCAGTGAATTTTTAATCGCCAAAGTATTACATAAACATTTGTTCCACAACTCCCTTTTAAATGAAAAAATATTTTTTAAGATCATGAAATTAAAGCAAAATAAATGATGCTTATATGTATATACACATATGTAAATATATATATATATATTTTTTTGTGCTTGAATTCTAGGCTTTCAGTTCACACATTTCCCCTAGATTGCACTTCAGTGTCATTTAATCTGTGTTCCAATGGAAGAGCTATTGATTAAAGGTATTCAAAAGAATGGAATAGGTATTCTGATAGGTAGGTATTCTAAAATGCTTCTCAGTTTCACAATAAAGCTTATCCCCAGCTCTTTTTAATAACCTGTCTTCTCCATATAAAGATGGTGTTCATGGTCCTGTTGATTTTAAAACAAGTTTAAGGTCCACCCCTGTGAACACAGCCTGACACACAGAGAATGCAAAGATGGAACCCCCCAACGCGTGTGCACACACACGCGCGCGCGCGCGCACACACACACACACACACACACACACACACACACAGTAGAGGCGGGGGGTTGGCAGGGAACTGATCACATCCTCCTACATGGCCCCCTCCGGTGACAAACAGCATTTGTGAAATAGCAGCCCAGGGTTCAGGGTAAAATCTGTGGCAATGGAACTGGACCAAAAAATAGACTCAGAGCAACAGTAGATATGTAACCTTGACCTCATTAGCAGCAAACAGTAACCAACTGCTAATTACCTTATGGCTATATTGTAAACTGATAACGTGTGTATATAAATTGTGTATGTTTGTATATAAATTGTGTATGTGTGTATGTAAATTGGGTATGCTTGGCACCTAAAATTTGCAAGAATTTAATATGATTTAAGTTAGGGAGAGATGGTACTAGATTAACCAACACCCTCTAATGGAAAATGAAGGTTAAATCTTAAAGTAGTGATGAACTTTCTGGTGGAAAACATACTAATTGTACCAAGTATATTCACTTAGTCACATTAATTTAGCTTTGTTCTGTCCTGTATTCTGAGGAGGAGATAATTCAATCAGAATCAAAGTAAAATGAAGCTAGCTAGCTAAAGGTTACCAGTAAAATAATATGTATGTTCTTCAAGAACAAAAATAATTCTTTTAGTAGGCACATCACAATAAAAAGGATGCTGTAAGTAAATTAAAGTTTCTTAGAAATCCAGTTAGTTCCATGCATTGAATATATAACCTGAAGGATTAATTATATCAGAGCAGAGAGTGGCATTTATAACCTCTACAGAAGAAACTTTAGGATAGATTCTAAGATTACAAAGAGATGTCTCCCTCATCTTCCCCAAAGCACAGTTTTATAGCAACAAATAACTACAAAGCCGCATGTCTTTAATGTCTCAGTTCAAGTTTATACAAGAGACGGTGAGAAAACAACCCAAGATATAAGCCTACCAAGTGGCAATTACGGTTTGAACAGAAAAGGAAAGATCTCCAGCATCTAATACATATTGAGTGTCTATAAGTGCCAGGCACAGAGCTAGCATCCAGAGACACAGTGAAAGACAAGACAGACTTCATCACTGACTTAGTAGAATTTATATTTTAATGATGGCAAAGAGAAATACATATGAATATAATGGTCATGGTAAGCGCCATGCAAGAGACAAACTGGGTGACGTAACTGAGAATAGGGTAGGCAAGGACCTCTTAGGGGGCTTAAAGGAGGTCTCCCTTGGGATATTTATGTTGGAACCAGAATTGTGAAAATGGGGGTAATGAAATTTATGAACTACGTTCATTGTGAATTTTGTTCACACGTTGCTCATTATTATAATTATATTCAATTATGAAAATGGGGAGGAGAAAAAAAAAACTGCCAGAGAGACACATAATGAGCAAAACTATATAAAGTTTCATCACAAGTCTGGAAACACTGCCCCCTCTCACTGCAACCATTTTTCTTTCTACCTCAAGCACCAATGCAGAGTCACATAGGTTCATAATCAATAAAGACCACAAAACCAAGAAAAGAAAAATCCCACAGTTTCTGTTGTCAAGTCACTTCCAGAGGATATAGACTGCTCATAATAAAGCTATTATTTATCAAGCCTTGGCTATGTTATACGCATGCTATGTACAGTACTTCATTTAATCCTCACAAGTCAAGAAGGCAAGTGTTATAAACTCTGTTTTGCAGTTGAGTATAAGATAGAGTCTAAATAATTTGTCGGCAGGTACACAGCTGTGGAGGAGTCGGGTTTGTACTCTGAAGCACAGTTGGACCTGTCAGACTGTGATTTTTAACTACTATGCTAGAAAGCAAAATTAAGGAAAGAATTGAAATGATTATCTTCTCTGGCTTTCTTTATTCATCCAATCATGTTCCCACTGACTGTACTGAGTTTTGCACTCAATTACTTAATTGCAGTATAAAAATAGACTTTGGCTTCTCTGGCGACACAACTTTTACATGCCAGGGATACTTGTAGAGAGAACAGTGGGAGGGACTTCAGATTTCACTGAAATGCCCGAATCAAACAGCTGTAACGATACCTTCCTCAGGTAAGAACTATCTTACCTTGTAGTCTGTATTTTTGTTTTGTAGAATTCCACATTTCATCAAGATGCCTGAATGGCAGCTTGATCCAGTTTTGACTTGATCCAGTGTGTAGCATAAAAGATGAAGATGTGATAGTGAAGTCATCATTCTAATTAATATTTCAATCATGCTTGCTAACAGCCTTTTACTTCCAATAGATAAACCAGCTTGCAAAAGGCGAGCACACCCCAAAAGATTTATCTAGGATTTCTCTTCAAACAGGAAATACAACCAGTGTTCAGACTATCTTATTGTGATTGGTCAAAGAGTGACATAATAGATTCTGTGATATTTTATACTTAATTTCATTATCTACACTAATGGAATTATAAATGAATCCACACACTCATAAGTTCATAGTTTTCCATTACCACAACTATATATAATTATCTAAAATACAGCCACCTTATTCAGTTATGCCTGCCTTAAAATGGGTATTTCAGTCCAATTCGAATTTAAAGAAAAATTAGGAATGTCTGATTAATGATTTGGGGTCTAACGAAGTTAGAGAGAAAAGTCATTCTCAAGATAAACATCATTTCCCTGCTTTCTTTTAAATCTATCAGGCCAGGATTTTTTCTTTTTTTTTTTGCGGTACGCGGGCCTCTCACTGTTGTGGCCTCTCCTGTTGTGGAGCACAGGCTCCGGACGCGCAGGCTCAGCGGCCATGGCTCACGGGCCCAGCCGCTCCGTGGCATGTGGGATCTTCCCGGACCGGGGCACGAACCCGCGTCCCCTGCATCGGCAGGCGGACTCTCAACCACTGCACCACCAGGGAAGCCCCAGGATTTTCTTTCAGCAATTTTCTCTGGTCACCCCCATCTCCCCAGTTATATACAATGTCAAGAAGGTAGAAATCATATTTGTCATGTTCTCTGAATAATGTCCAGCTCTGGTCACAGGATGTTTTAAAGTCTGCATATCTCACATGTGTTTTTAATGGTCCAGTATTCATGGCATTGTTATGAGAGTGAATATCTTTACATTGGTAGGATTATACACCGTCATTTAAAAATGAGCCAGACTTCAATTCGTTTGGAACAGTTTCTAAAAATTTCCATACAAATATTCCAGTGTTGTTCACATGTACAGATAAGTCAATATGCCAGCAAACGATCACCTCTTTACACTCCTAACATAAACCTTGTGTGAATAAGACATACGTCAACATGACTGAATAATTCATTCACATCCTTGCTTTGCTGTCCTCGTACTACTCAGGGCTCACATTAAATGTCACCTCAGACAGTCCTTCTTAGTTCACTAATCTAATGTTACCCATCACCCCTTCACAACCTCCTGCTTTATTATTAACAGAATACTTATCAGCGATAACTTTTATTTAGGCGTTTGTTCTTTTTTTTCCCCCTGGTTCTAACCAAGGCCAGTAAACAGCATAAGAACAGAGACTTATATTTCACAAATCATTACCACTACCTAGCAAAGTACTTGCCACATAAGAAGTATACAATAGGGCTTCCCTGGTGGTGCAGTGGTTGAGAGTCCGCCTGCCGATGCAGGAGACACAGGTTCGTGCCCCGGTCCGGGAAGATCCCACATGCCGCGGAGCGGCTGGGCTCGTGAGCCATGGCCGCTGAGCCTGCGCGTCCGGAGCCTGTGCTCCACAACGGGAGAGGCCACAACAGTGAGAGGCCCGCGTACCGCAAAAAAAAAAAAAAAGTACACAATAAATGCTTGTTGAATGATATGTGAGTGGATGAGTCAATGTGTGAGAATGGAAACCTGAGAAACACATATGGAAATACATTCATTCATCCGATAAATACCCCATCTTTAGGCATCATGTAATACTGATTTTTAAGAACTTGCATATTATGATGAAAGAAGAAAACATGTCTTTTATACCAGTGGTTCTCAACTGAGTGCAGAGGGGAAGGACATTTCACAATATCTGAAGATGTTTTTACTTATCACAACTGGCAGGGTAATACTGGCATCTACTGGGAGGCCAGGGATGCTGATGCTAAGCGTTCAACACTGTGTAAGATAGCCCCCTACAAAACAGAAGTACCCAGCCCCAAACTTTAAGAGTACTGATGCTTTATACTATTCTCTATTCCTCATAAGAATTTAACTTAACACATATTTATTAGGCAACTACCATATGCTAGTATCAAATTGAATTTCTGTGAAGAAAAAAAGACATGCTGTAGATGGATTACAAACAGATTGACTAATAGATAGTTGACTTGCTAGATGGAAAGATAGAGGGATATATGGCTGGATGCATGGGTACTTCATAGATAGATATATGCATATATAAACCAAACTACAGCAGTCACAACACTCCGTGTTGGACTAAAATAAACCATATTAGTGATTGCTAATTGCAGGACATTTATAGTCTTGCTATCATCTTATTGTATCTCCATAGAACATGTTCTTTTTAACAATAAAATATTGGACTGCATAAAAAGATGCACATGAGTTTGGGGAGAGACTGTATGGTCATTCTGGCATTATTGCTAATGATATTTGTGAACAGATTGGCCGTAAGTGAGAACCGATCACCAGTTTTTAGTTAGGTGCCCCATGAAGTAAATATAATGTCTTCTTCAAATGAAAGGCATGTGTCTCTTTCCCAAAAACAAGCATCACTGTGACAAGTGAGAAATGTATTAACTATGTAGATGGAATGCTTCTGCATATGATTCGGTAGCAAACTGGAATCTAGGCAAAGACTTTGAGCAGAGGCTTTTCAAAAACAGATGCTCCAATAGTGGGGATTATACTTAGATCACTGGATAGAAAAGAAAAATTGTATTTCCTTGGAGGTCCTACATTTTACATAGCATGGCCCATAAATCAGGTTATGAGTAGCAAAGGCAGGATTTATAAAAAGATAGGGAGTAGAGGTAGCTTCCTCCAAGTCTTCCTCATTTCCACTATAGTATGGAGGGACCCATAGTGTATGCTTTGGAAGCTCATATATTAAAACTGAAATGATACGGAGAAGATTACCATGGCCCCTTTTTAAGGATGACATGTAAACTTACGAGGTCTTCCACATTTATCAGTGGGATGACATATTCAAAGTGCTGATGATCAACCAAAAATTCTAAGTCCCTCAAGACAATTCTTCAAAATTAAGGAGAAATTAAGACATTCCCAGGTCAACAAAAACTTAATTTGATGCTATCATATCTGTCCCACAAGAAATATTAATGTGACTCCTTCAAGCTGAAATGAAAGGGCACTAGATGTTAAGTTGAATTTACACAGGGGAATAAAAAGCACCAGTAAAGGAAAATATATGACACTGTATATGTATTTTTTTTTTTTTTTTTTTTTTTTTTTTTTGCAGTACACAGGCCTCTCACTGTTGTGGCCTCTCCCATTGCGGAGCACAGGCTCTGGACGCCTAGGCTCTGTGGCCGTGGCTCACGGGCCCAGCCGCTCCGCGGCACGTGGGATCTTCCCGGACTGGGGCACGAACCTGTGTCCCCTGCATCAGCAGGCGGACTCTCAACCACTGCGCCACCAGGGAAGCCCTATATGTATTTTTTATAGCTCTTTTTTCCTCCTGATTAAAAGATAATGACATGAAGCAATAATTATAAAACTGTATTGATGAGTTTACATTGTATAAAGATGTGATTTGTATGACAGTAACAGCACAAAGCAGAGAGGAGATAACAGGAATATACTGGGGCAAAGGTTCTGTATACTACTATTTAGTATTAATCTGATACATTGTTTTAGGTCAGACTAATTGTAATCCTCAGGGCAACCATTAAGAAAATAAAATTTTAAATACAGAAAAAGAAGCAACAAGGGAAGTAAAATGATACACTAGCAATTATTTAACACAAAAGAAGGTACTAAGGGAGGAGTAGAAAAACAAAAAAATTGACAGAAAAGATAGCAAAATGCTAGATGTCAATTCTACTGTATCAATAATTACATTAAATGTAAATGGATTCAACACTCTAATTTGAAAGCAGAGCTTAAAGAAAATTTTCCAGCCAGATGCTGTTCAGAAGTGAAAAACTTCTGATTCAAAAATGTTTATAGGCTGAAAGTAAAAGGAAGAAAAAGTAACCGAAACAGATCTTGGGTGGCTATACTACCATTAGACAAAACAGACTTTAAGAAAAACATTGTTACTAAAGACAAAGAGGGACATTCTTTAAAATGCTAGTAAGTCAACCCATCAGAAGATATAACAATTATAAACTAAGTGTACCTTAAAACAGAGTCCAAATACACAAGATTAAAAATGGACAGAAATGAAAGGAGAAATAGACAATTCAACGATAATAGTTGGAAATTTCAATACTTCACTTTCAATAATGGATAAAATACCTAGGCAGAAGATCAACAAGGAAATTGAAGATCCAGAAGTTTCCATGGGCTTTTGTGGGAGGACACAGGAAGAGCTGAATAGAAAACCACAGAGACACTATACCAGGATGGAGTAAACCTGTATTAGTATGAGTTCTCCAGAGAAAAAGAACCAACAGGATATGTATATACGCATATAGATGTAAATACAGATATACAGGGATTTATTTTGAGAAACTGGCTCACACAGTAGTGGGGTTTCTTAAATCCCATTTGTGCAGAGTAAGCTAAGAGGCTGGAGACTCAGGAATGAGTTGCAGTTTGAGCCCACAGGCCGTCTGCTGGCAGACTTCCTTCTTGCCATCAGGCAAGGTCAGACTCTGTTCTATAAAAGCCGTCAACTGATTGCATGAGGCCCACCCACACCACAGAGGTCAATCTGCTTTACTTAATGTTCACCAATTTAAATGTTAATCGCATCCAAAAAAATACCTTCACAGAAACACCTAGAATAATGTGTGACCAAATATCTGGGCACTGTGGCTTAGCCAATTTGACACATAAAATTAACCATTGCAGGCTCCAGTGATGAGTTGGACAGATGATATGGCTAAGACTCAGAGAGGCCTAGCACCACGTATGGCTGTTAGCACAACTGAGGTCATCTTGGGCGCTTACATTTTCTCCTGTGCTTCCTCTCACCCTACCCAGGACTGTACTGGGCAGTAAATCACTTCTGTTACAAAGGGCTTTGTAGTTAATAGGTATCATTTAATAATCATTAGGACCAGATGGCCTCAATGCTCTGTTAGTCCCGTTAGTCCCCAAACTATGATGACAACTTGTACTGACTATTCCCCCCAGCCACAAAACTACTGATAGTTACCCATTCATAAATCTTGACTTACGAATTCACGTCCTGTTTCCAAGCACCTATCCCTATGCCCTAGGTTAACTATAAAATTATCCCAATGGCCCACTGGCAGTGTGGAATGCAGCTGCAAATGCTTCCAGATCTGTGTCTGCCCAATCCCACTCTGTGAGTAAATTACCCTGCCTCATTTTTCAGTCTCATGATGCGTGTCCAGTTTGGTGGGCACTTTTTGTTCCCCCTGTCCTCCAACACACCACTTAACAAAACTTGAGGTGGAGAATCAAAACCAGAGGATTTCTGGGCCCTGGTAGTGCAAAAGAACCAGCAGAATCACAATTTTGCCAGCCTCATAATTTACAACAGCCTGGGGTGCTGGTCATGACTGGGTGACTTAGACATTAAATGCTAACCGCAGGGCATGATGGTGAGAGCAAGAAGGGAATCAGAAGATAGCACGGGCCTGATCACTTGGCTATGAGCCCCTTTCTATGCACCCATGGAGTCATGTAAATTCCCAGGCTCTTTGGCAATTTCTTGGGGAGTAGAAGTCTAAAAAGGAATATCTGAAGCACTGAACAATTGCTAAGGAGACTAAGTTACTCAAAACGGTTAAGGTTTTACAACCTGAACACTACTGAAATTTTGGACTAGATAATTCTTTGCTTTCGAGAGATATCCTGCGCATTGTAGAACGTGTAGGAGCATCACTGACCTCTACCCATGAGAGACCAGTAGCACCCTTTCCTTTCCCAAGTTGTGACAATCAACAATCTCTCCAGACATTGTCAGATACTCCCTGAGGGGCAACATCACTCCAGATGAGAACCACTAGGTTAGAGAATGTGATATTCTTAATTGGAAAATTCTCTAGCCAAGAGTTTTACATATTGTGTGTGTATGTGTGTATATACATCCGTATGTGTGTGCACACGTTTGTATGTGGGTGTGTATGTGTGACAGGGAGGACGGGCACTTACTATTAGTTAACTCCTAAAACCAGGGAGGAAAAAGATTGCCATCTATAACCCATGAGAGAAGAATATGTATTAAACTACCCAGCTAACCAACACACCAAAGTTCTTGTAGTTCAACTCTTTACCCTTCACTGATCCCTCACAGGAAAAGTCATTGAGTTGATTATAGTCGAGGTGACAGTTTCCATCACCCCAACTCTCGCCTCTTGTGCCATTCTTGAATGCTTGCCTTTAGACAGATTCAGGCTCTCTTTCTCAGATCCTGCTCGCATGTAGTAAATATACCAGAAGGAGTTCTGAACCAGCTTTACCAGTAATGAAAATATTTCAGCATTTTAATTCTTATCTAACTTATTTTGTAGGTCCTTCAGTTTGCCATTAATGATAAAATGATTTGCCACAGATTATTTTCTTCTTTTAAGAAGAAAATTATTTTCTTTTTTTCAGAAGACTGAGTTTCAATTTTCTTGACAAATTTTGCTAGAAAAAGGTTTATATACCATCCATGTCAACACAACAGTCTCTTGAAAAACCCCTGCAAAATCTCCCATTCTTTTAAGTACAAATTGTCATCACTGTTGCTGAAATTAAGTCTTAGTCTATCAATAACATTTTAAAATCTATTTTAAAATTTTATCTTAATTCTGACTTAGCAAAGATATTCCATAGACACATAGAGCACCAGTATAGACCTCTTTTTTATTTATTTCTCTCTTTTTTTGTCTAGTGGAAATCTGATTTTATCCCAACATAAGCATAGTCAGCAGTTTAGAAAAAACACTGGGCAATGTGAAATAAAGGACTATATTTTTATGCAGTGGTTTTATACTCAGTAGGAAAAAAAACCCAGTAGGAAAAAAAAAGGCATTAACACATTTTCAAGGGACTTCGCAAGTGCAATTTTTTTCCCTTGGCTCAGCATTTCATTTTTACAGGATCTATTAATCAAGTCTAAGCAGCCTTTAAATCCCCAGTCCCTACTTCAGGTTGTTTCACAACTGCTGCCCTCTTCTCCCTTTGTCTCTAGTACTATCTTCCTCTTTCTCTATTGTTTTAACTCAGCTCTTTGCTCTACTCCTTCAATCATCCCCATCTACCATCCTTTGAGAACAGCAGCCATCAATTTCCAAAACCATACAAGGACTAACGTTTATACTTTTGAAGGGAATTCACTGAATAATAAAAATCATTTAAGAAATGCCAGGAAAAATTGATCACTCCAGAACTTAGAGCAACCAGTCCAGACTGGAGAGAGAAAAAAAGGAAAAAGATGACAAATTCATCTTTGTTATTTATTGTATTTGAATATTAAAACTCACAGAATCTAAGAAGTATTTAACTTAATTGAGAAGAGACCAGCTATAGAAAATAGCTCCCCCTTAATTACAGTAAACCTTTTAAGAAGCTAAAGGTATGTAAAAAGATGTATAAGATTAAAAAAATAGTACAGCGATAAAAGGAACCACGTATCTCCTTCACTAGGAAATTGTTAGACCAAAATGTTTTCACTAAAGTGGAAAGCCAAGTAAGTGGTTGGCTATTTTCTTGTCTGTCCTTATCCTTAAAAGTAACTGAAAAATTCCCAAGTACCTAAAGGCTAAACATCATTATACTATTTTTCTCAGATACCTGTCATAATTCTGAATGTTGTTATTCTATAGGTGCATTTTATTCATGTCCCCATAAAAATACTAAGATCTGGGCATGAGAAATACAGAGAAATCAGAGCAATCCCAACTTGATTGAAACCATTTAAAAGCCAAGGGCAAATCCAAGCTTCCTGTTTTTTTCTTCCACAACAAGACTCAAAATAATGCCATTTCTTGCTTTGTTCCTATCCTTGATAGAGTTCAGCTACTAAAACATTACTTCCTGTCTGAGATTTGCAGACTGCCATTCATAACATCATAAAATACCGCTTTTATTGAGCAACTCTGTGTGTACCTCTGCAAGGAAACAGTCTCTTCCTTAGGTCCAATATCCCAAATCTACCATCATGCTTCTTGAAGTGACAGAAAACTGCTTTCAAATACAATTTCTACCCCGCCTTTTTATAGATACTGTAAAAAAAAAAAAAAAAAAAGCAGCAAATCAAAGGGGAAAACAGGTTAACTTTATGCCAATCACGAAACCTGGTGACAGGTGCTGCCACATGTTGCGACAAGATCTCTTGACCATGGGTCACCGCTTTGAAAGCAACTAGAGAATGTCTTGCAGTACTGTGACACACGGAAAGGCCCCCTGGGATCTCATGCAAAGAGACGGGTATGAAATTAACTCGTGGCATCATGGTATTTTCCAAACATGACAGCTCCCAGGTCAGTAGCCAGTTAAGCACAGTGGGGATTGTGGGCGGAGGGGGGGGGGGGAACTTCGGCATCTAGTAAACGATTTCAGTGGAGTCTCTGGTGAGACCTAAGAAAAAACCATCCCCAGAGAGATGTCTAGAAAGGTTAAAATCATAGAAGGCAGTGGGCAAATATCAATACATTAAGTTAAGCTAAGTAACTCTGTTTTGGACAGTCTCCTAATTTTACTTTGCTTCCTGGACCAGTTTCCACAGAGAAGACGAATAAAGTATTCAGTATGATGATTTTGAAGAGCTCTTTGTTTCTTCCCTGAATTAGAACAAGAGTTTCAGTCATGAGTTGAGGAAGTACTGAAGAAACCACGCTTCCTCCCAACACACACACAAGGGTGCACACGAATGCGCGCACGTGCGCGCACGCACACACACAAATTCCTAAACTGGAACTTTCACAATTGTGTTACATGCGCAAATGTAAAATCTCATTATAGAAAATAAAGATGTTAAAAGAGCAAAGCAAAACACTTGCATCATATAATAAATGCATCTGTCGCAGGCTTACTTTACTGACTTCTGAGTTAATTCCCTTTCCTACACCATTTCCAAATGTCACGTCAAAGGTAATAGGTGGAAATGGGCAAATACAGAGTAGGAAGAATAAGCAAATTTAGCATCTAGAAATATAGCCACCTAAACCAGGTATTTATTTTCTTTGAATTCCTAGTATAAAAACAAGACTTTTGCACAATTTTCATAGTACGTTTTAAGAGAAACAAATCATAAGCACAGTGATTGTAGTTTGAAATGCAAGCAATTTTTGGTCCTGAAAGCATAAAAGTTACATAGGAATATGAATGTGGTAGGGAGCGAGAAATTACATGGGATTGAATGCTATGTTCTTCTGTCAACAGGCAAATTAAGTGTATTAAGGTTATGTGTGTATACAAAGAGAGACTATTAAACTCTAGTTTCACAGTCTGGGCACTAGTTACTAATGCCTAGTTCTTTACTTTACTTTTTTAAATACAAACTTTCCTCAGAATGACTTTATGATCATAGTATGTGGACCTTACCGTTTAATTCTAGGACTGGGAATACCTTAATTATCAAATAATATCCTTCAATTTCCAAGCAGTTGTTTAACACATTTTAAGACCAGTAAGCATTCAGCATATTATAAATGATTTCCTGGAATGATTATATATATGTAACCAATACTATATAACACATACTATGTGCCACGCACTGTTCTAAGAACTTTGTAAGTAATTCACTGAATCGTAATAGAACAATCCTCTGAGGTATGTACTATAATTATCTCTAACGTTCAGATGAGATAACACGGAAGCAGAGAAGACAAGCCATTTTAAACACATCTACAGCTAATATGTGGACTACTCTACAACTGAACCAGAATCCAGGCTCTTAACCTCCATGTCATGATGCCATGAAAGTCCTTTCCAGATCAGGGCTCAACAACCTTTCCAGTCATGATGTTTTCCCTGGGACTTAAGTTCTTTTTGTTATCACCATTTAAATTTCATGGACTAAGAGAATGGAGTCACTGAATTCCGTTAGTTGTAACTACACCACCAGCGTGATAAAACACCAACTTCCTTTCAAGCAGGTTAAATTCTTCTGCATCTCCAGCCCACCATCGCCCCCGCAAAGTCTCCAAAGCAAGACTCTAACAGCCTTAATGTTTTAACGACTCCAGCCTTCAGAACAAGATGATTCATTCAACATATTTTATTAACAACAATGTATATACATTATATATATATTATATGCATTAAATAGAGTAGTGAATTAAACAGACATGATCTTTACCTTTCACTTTTTATTTTGGTGAGGAAAATATATATTCATTGTCATGATTACTTTTATAACATAAAATTTATTTTTAAAAGAATGGTATAAATAGGTGACTTATTTGAACTTTGAAGTCCAGTAGGTCTTCAACTCTAACTCCTCTGATTACTAGGTTTTAGAACTTGAATTACTTTCTTCACCTTTCAAATTCACAGTTTTTTCAGCTATAAAAAGGGAGTAATAGTGCTTTAAAGATGAAATGAGATTAAGTATAAAATGCTTGGCATTTTATAGAAAATTAGAAAATTGCTTGGCACATATATATATATTCAACTAACAGTATCTTTACATCATTGCGAATAATGTTTAAATTTTACACATGCATCCTTTTATGTAAGTTTATCTTTACACAAGTGTTCTTTTCAGACTAAGAACTATCCTTTTGAATAGTAGTAATGGCCTTTTTTCAATTTCAGGAAATAAAGATTTCTCATGATAAAACAGTAAGTTTATTAAATTCCCCATTCAACAGTCTTATGAATACATAAACAATTAGACTACTGGAAAAAAGGCAACACACCTGGTCTCTAGGTGTCCACTGTTCCCTGTCCATGACACCATGCAAACCATCTGTTGGCTTTTTCTGCAGCAAAACACTGAATATTTCACTACACTAATTGACAAAATTGTGTCATTCTACATGGCAACTAAAACAATTCATAACATACGTTTTTTATCATAGACATGAAGCAAACCTGGACTCACTCTTGCCATCAATACACATAAACAGAAATAAGAATGTAATATTGTGGAGGTTAAAAGCACTCACAAATAACTGGAAAGCAAGTAGGATATTTGCTTTTGTTCTGCAATGATAGATTTATATTTTCAATCGGACAATGGAAATCTGACCAATGAATAGTAAGTTTAAAAAACAAATTAGGGCTTCCCTGGTGGCGCAGTGGTTAAGAATCCGCCTGCCAATGCAAGGGACACAGGTTCGAGCCCTGGTCCGGGAAGATCCCACATGCCGCGGAGCAACTAAGCCCGTGTGCCACAACTACTGAGCCTGCGCTCTAGAGCCCGTAGGCCACAACTACTGAGCCCGCGTGCCACAACTACGGAAGCCCACGTGCCTAAAGCCCATGCTCCACAACAAGGAAAGCCACTGCAATGACAAGCCCATGCTCTGCAGCGAAGAATAGCCCCCACTCGCTGCAACTAGAAGAAGCCCGCACACAGCAACCAAGACCCAACGCAGCCAAAAATAAATAAATAAATATTTAAAAAACCAAATTATTTTAAGATAGCAAAATACATTCTTAGGATATTAGTATGATGCTACATAATGAGTCATGCAGCGAGCGAGAGCCTGGCCCAGCCCTACGAGCCAACAGCTAAGTAAACTTGGGCCATCACTGATCCTGCCTGCCCTCCCCCAACCTAAGGGGTAGTTTCATTATTAGCAAATGGGTAGAATAATCCCAACCAGCACCTACTGTGTGCACAGTGCCATGTTAGGCACTGAAGATACAGTGGTGAGCGAGACCAGCCTGGAGCCTGTGTCAACAGGATATACTATCTAAGTTGCTTAGTCAGAAAAGGGAGGTACTTCTTTCTCATAAAATGCTGAGGCTAAGTTATATGGTCCACTAGAAAGACACATGAAGATGCTACAAGGATCACAGCGGTTTACACAGAAAACTTAAGAAATTAAATATCAGTATTTCTTGCACATTAGCAATTGGGTAAATCCTCATATAAATGAAAGAAACACAGAAAAATTGGGCATTGACTGAGGCAAAATATACCTGTACTTCCCCAACTGGAGGAAAAATTTTTTTCAATTACAGATGGCTTAGATACTCCTGAAAATGGCCCAAAATATTCTATTTAAAATTTGAAAACCACAGTAGGGGAATCTGAAACCAAATAATGTGCTGTTTCCAGTGAAAGGGAGCTATTGGTAGCATGTGTGTCAGCCTACCTCACACTCGGGTTAAAAAAATAAATAAACCAAACAATGATTTCAACAGAAAGTTCTATTCCAGTATCTGGGTTTAGAAGCTCGTGGGTTGGTGAACTTGAAAACCAGTTCTTTCCTCATTTAACTCATTTGAATAGTGGGTATATTTATTCTGCTTATCTAAAGACAGCTTTAGTTGGCTTGATAGTTTTGAATGTTAATTTGAGCATGGTTTAACCTAGGCAAACTCATTTATATTGGAATAGTGATGTATACAAATAGCACCCAAAATGTATGCGGGTGTGCACAGTGCTTCACAGGGATCAGAAGTTCCATGTGAGACAGTACTCTGTCCAGATTTGCGCTTTCCAAAATGGTAGCCATTAGCCACATATACTATTTACATTTGCATTCATTAATTTTAATTTTAATTAAAATGAAACAGAATTAACAATTTAATTTCTCAGTCAGTGACACTTCAAGTGCTCAACAACCACATGTGACTTCAGGTTACCATGTCGGACCAGGCAGATACAGAACACTTCTATCACTGAAGAAAGTTCTATGGGGCAGAGCTGGTGTGGACATTCGTTTATTTTCATTCATACATTCATTCGTACTCATTTTGGGTTCTTTGCACCACAAATATTAAGTACCTACCATGTGTCCAGCCAAGGGCTAAGCCCTGAGACACAATGGTAAGCAAATATATTGTTCCAATTACCACGGAGCTTACATTCCTATGGGGTGAATAGACATTAACTAAATAATCACACAAATAAAGGTAAAACTGAAAATATGGTAAGTGCAAAGAAGGAGATGGAAGAGGTGCTATTTTAGAGGGAGGAGATCCATCTACCCAGCAAAGATGACTCTGAAGTGACAAGTGACTTGAGCTAAGGTAGGATGTCCAGGAGCTAGCTGGGCAAAGAGGCAAGAGAGTGTAGTGGGCACAGATACATGAGCATGTGCAAAGGCTCTATGGTCAGGCGGGCCTGGAGAAAATGAGGAAGGTAAAGGTCAGTGGATGGGAGTATGTGAAGAGAGGGGGGGATGTGTTCACAGTTGAGCCTGCAAGTTACTTAGGTTTGTATTACTGAAGCTTTGCAAACCATGTAAAGAGCTTGTCTTTACCCAAGATAATAGAAATTAATTTTAAGGCACGCCAAGTAATGTCAAGCAGAAGGATGGTATGATTAGCTTTGTATTTCAGAAAGAATCTCTATGTAGAGTATGAGGAACTACCATATGGGCAAGAGTATATAAGAACAGTTAGGAGACACATCCATGCATATTATCATCCTGCCACCTCGAGTTTAAATATAGACAGATTATAATTTAAAATCAAGATGCATCCATACTTAGACAGCTAAATTTTTGAAAGATGTTATTATAATAGAAAACATAAACCTAACATCAAACTCATGGATCTGATAATTTCCTAACATACGCAATTTCACCCATCCACAGAAGACAACGGGAGAGGGAAGCGACAGGGAATAATGTGAATATGCTGAATTTAGCTCCTACCAGTATCGATGAGGCTTAATGGCCGAACAATGAAGGTGCAGAGAGGACCCAGCTCCTGAATGAGATTAAAGGAGATGAGGGAGCCTGAGGAGAAAGTGATGAAGCTTCGGAGTCATAATTATCTCAAAGAAATTAAAGAACTTAAATGCTGTGGGGAAAAGGCAGCCAAACTAAAACATATTGATTCAGGTTCTTGGAGGAGGAACTCTGAATGTGGTCACAGGAGGGGCAAACTCTTTTCGGTCGTGAAAAAGCCACTAAGCAAATTCTAGCTATTGTACACTCAGCAACACCAAAAAGACTGAAAAATGCACGAACTTCCATGAAGTGCTTGATTTACTATGACCTCCTCACTGTTCCTAGAGTATGTGCCAAACTTTCTTTCCTAAAATCTTTGCCACTGCTGTTCACCTCACTGGAATAGCTCCTTCCCAGATACTCACACAGCTACTACTCTGATCCAATGTTACCCCTTCAGAGAGGCCTCCCTTGGCTATCATATTTAACAGTGGCCCATGTCCCTGCTTTTACTTTTCTTAATAGGAAATATCACCACCTGACACTTTATTACCTACCTCTTCATTGGTTTGGCTATTTGATACCTCCCTAGGTTAGACTATAACTCCCATAAAGGCAGAAATCTGTCTTGTTCATCTCTGTATCCCCAGCACCAAATGCCTGGCAATCATACGAGTGCAATAAGTACTGGGTGAATGAATGCTTGAATGAATGAGAGGATGTGTTGAGTCGAGAGTACAAATCCAGCGGTCAGTCATCTTTGGAATGTTTATCACAAAATGTGCTGATTGCTACTTTGAACTCGTTCAACATAAACTCTTGCCTGATCTTGTAACATCTTTTCCACAATGCAAACAACTCCATAGCCTTTCTAGTTATGAGACTGAAAAGTCTCTCCTGCCTTTGTTGGCTTCTTGCGGTTGAGTGTCATGGCTAACACGTTAACTTCCTACATAAGCTACCTGAGGGAAGAATCTATGTCTACCTCATCTTCTTATGTCCGCAGAACCAAAACACAGCATTTTGTAATGAAAGGAATTTGTGTTGTTGAAATGTTTCTGAGAGGGAAACTGCAAAGGGGAAATAAAAGAAGGCTTGACATTTATGAATTAGAAATATATCTATTACTAGGACTTCCCTGGTGGTCCAGTGGTAAAGAATCTGCCTTCCAATGCAGGGTACCTGGGTTCGATCCCTCGTCAGGGAACTAGGATCCCACGTGCCATGGGGCAACTAAACCCATGTGCCACAACTACTGAGCTTACGCACCCTGGAGCCCGCGCGCCACCACTAGAGAGGGAAAACCCTCAAGCCACAACTAGAGAGAAGCCCAAGCAGACCGCACGCCATAACGAGAAGATCCCACATGCCTCAACAAAGATCCCATGTGCGGCATCTAAGACCTGACACAGTCAAAAAAAAAAAAAAAAAAAAAAGAGGAGAAGTGTATCTATTACTAAACCTAAGACTTGGAAGAAGACCATAAAATCCATTCAGAAATGCCGAAGAACAGTGTATTGATAGGAATAAAAAACAAAATTATGAATTGGAAATACATATATCACTACCCCTAAGGTTTGGAAGAGTACAAGAGTACCTGCAAATTTCACAAAAAAACAAGGTAATGAGAGAAATAAAACAACTACAGCAACAAATATAGATACATCCTGAGGCTTTGAAAAGAATAAATTTCCCCAATATTTTTGGTATTGCTACATGTGCTTGTACAAATAAAATTTTTTAAATAACACTAGCAATATTATGGTAAAGTAAAAAAAAAAACAATGGCAATTTAAAAGCAATTAATAGGTGTAAGAATTCCGTGTATTTAAGGCAACTGGTAAAATTATTTATATGCATATTATTTATGAATATAAAATTGCATTTGCCCAATTCTGCTGAAATCCTGCTACATTTGCAGAAAATGTCTACCGTATGATTTCACAGCTAGCACATGTCAAAACAGTGTTTTATCACAATGTGATTTTTAATAGCTAGAGATATGACTCCCAAATAGAAATGTCGCAAAAACATGATCTCCACTTAACATGAAAGACGACTTTCGTAAGAGTGCTTCGAACACAGCACGCATACAAAAGGAAGAACCACGATGCATCCGTAACACACAATACTCTCACCACATTCAATGTTCACTTTGATTTCCCTTTCCTGTCCCCATTGTTCCTCTTCATCTCTTTGTCAGATAACGTTATCACACATTTCCCGATTTCTACAGCTTAGCATGAAAGTATCAGCCTTAGCAGCTCTGCATCCCTGGATTTCTATTTATGCCAAGGTCCATTCAAAGTTAAAAATTGTGACAGTTTCTCCATCCTCACACATTCCGGGTATTTCATCTCATGGGAATTTCTACTTGGTAAATGTATCAAGTAGACTTCTGTAATCTCCCTGTCAACCACTCTGCCTATGACTAGCTAGAAAAAAATCAGTGGGCACAAGGGGTCTACGTGCAGGGAAAAGAGAATAGGAGGCCTCACGGAGTTCTCTAATCCAGCTGTGATTGGTTTATCAAGGATTCTCACCTAGGTTGGAACATTAGCATGAAATGATTTCACTTTTTTCTTCAAACGTTGCTTTCAACACTACTTTGCCAAATTCTGCTTCCCACCACTCTATGCTGTCTTATTCCATAAGCCTCAAGTCACTCTTTAACACTAAATATCAGGCTGGTTCAGAATGCTCCCTCTTTCCCCACTTCTGGCCAGCACTATGCTGGAAGGAGTTGGAATGAGGAGAGTAATGTCATCGCTTCTTTTATTCCTCCTCTCTCTCTAGCATCCTGGAATTCGAACTGATGCTTCTAGACTGGATCTTCAGTTGTGTCGGCTCCTGAACAGGCCCCTGGCACTCCCACCTCTACCCAGTTTCCACCCCTAAGTACAGAGCCCAGACCTTCTCGTTGCTGTTGTCACCGTGCTCCTAGCCACCCCCCAGGGTGAGGTACCAGCTACTTAATACAATGTCTGTTTGATAGATGGGACATTTCAGGCACCCTGCTAGGCCCAATGGTGAAAGTCTGGACTGCTTTACCGGGTCCACCCTACCCTCTCCCCTCAGTTTGCTCCTGCCCTGCTCACATCAGCACAGTAGGAGATCAGGAAGTCGTCACTGATTCAGGTAACAGGGAACAAACTACCAGTCTCCCACCTTTCAGGAATATCAATCTGTGCGAATGTGTCATTGACCCCTTCACTTGGCTTTACAAAGGCAAAAGCGCTACAGAGAGAATCCCCTCTTACCACCGACAGTGTACATTGTGCAAGGCTAAAACATTTCAAAGAGCCACTCTCACCCTCCTGGCCCTGAATCGTGCTGTGTACAAGCTGGGCAGCTGAGGTAATGGTTGGGGAAATCTGGCTTCTTCTTTCAGCTCTTGGGAACCCCCTGCGTGGTATACTACTGTAACAGAGCAGGACTCTGTGACGCCTTCCTACAGTAGACCCCCACTCATGTCCTCCACCTGCCTTTTGTTTGTTAAAAAAAAAAAAGATTAGTCAAAGAATAAATTTAATCAGAGAAATAAGAAAATGCAGAAAGAAAGGGAAACACTCAAGAAAAACAAAATAATAATACTTTAGCCATTAAACAAAGTCAAGGACCTTTAGTTCCTCCTCAAGGACTGTAGATGATATTCTAAGCCGTGTCCTTTGAGCTGTTTTGCAGATACTGAAACCCCCACCAGGTGGAAGAAGTTAACTGTCTGCCGCCCACAAGCACGTAGACCCCAGACCAGCTGGAAGCAGAAGGTTGAAGATGCTGACTCCCGATTACCTCACCACTAGCCAATCAGAAGAATGTCCACGGAGCTGACCACGCCCTGCTCTGTGAACACTGTAAGACTCCTCACTACCCTCTCCAGGGCTGGACACACAGTTTTGAGGGCATTAGCCCACTGTGACTCCCTTTCCCTGGCAAAGCAATAAAGCTATTCTTTTCTACTCCACCCAACACTCTTTCTCCAAGTTTCTATCAGGCAGCAGTGAACAGAGGCCAAGTTCCAGCAACACAAGTCTCCGCTCTGCTTTCCGCTGTGGGTTCTAACTACCAACTTGGGAGCAACAACAACAACAAAAACACTAAGTCTCACTCAACATCCTTTCAACACTCATTACCAGAGAAGTGTAAATTACGCTAATATTTTAGCCACCACCTGAATTGCTCTTTGTCTTTATACCCTCTGTTCTAGAGAAGCAGAGCGAATTATTTCCTAAAACTGACTCCTAATAATGGACACAGGATCTAAATCCAAATCGGCCATTAAGATTGTGTTTTAATTGTTTTCTGTATGCTAAATAAAACTAAGATATATAGGTGCCTCTGAATACAAAATTATTAAATTTTGTAACATATTTATGGCATGTATAATAATCTTGAATAAAGGAAAAGGAACCTGTATCAACAATTCCATTAATTATGAAATTGAATCCAATATAAGCACAATCTAGTCATCATTAAATATACTTTCCATGTCACTGTTGTAACTTCTACAAAATCTTATACTTTATTATTCCAAATTAGTATTTGAGTCACTGTTTAAAATAAAATGTAACATAGAAGCTTGGGAAATATACTGAAAATCTGCACGCAAAGAATTAAACCTATTGAACATGTGCTGGGGCAAAACACATTTAGAGCAAGAATAAACAGAAAATGTGATAATGACAACAAATATGAATGGAATAAACTACCAGCTGTGATTAAAAAAAAAAACAAAGCAAGTTTTTTTTCATAGGGAACACACCATTTTAAAATTGACCATCACCGGCACAGGTGATTAAACTCACGGCTAAAGGTGAGATTCCTGACGCAAATGCATTTCTAGGATAATCATTAGAACTTCTCCTTAAGAAAAAGCGCTCAATTTGCATTTACTTGTTTCTTGGAATTAGTTCACATGTTAAATCTATTTTCTCAACGAAATATCTCTTAAATCAGAGTTTGCCAGAAAGTTATATGTACTCTTCTTGAGTTTTATACAACTTAATGGAGAAAATCAACATGAATCTGGCCTTGCCTTTGAGATACACAGCAGAGTTTAATTAGGTGTTAATGTTAAATCAGTGAAGATCATAAAATATAATGTATAAGGTGATTTTAGATTCTCAAGACAGGAAATTTTATGTATGGAATGCATTTAATTTTAATTTTCTTCTGGCAAAATAAAAACAAAAAAATTTTCAGTTCTCATAATTTTAAGGTAATATCAGCCACTAGAAACTTGTCAATACTACAAGTTTTTAGAAAGTGAATACAATTTTAAGGAGAAGTAAATAAGAACAAAAATACGAACATAAAATAGAGGAAAATGAATAATCCCAACCTGCCCTAAGCCTAAAACACCTCAGGGTGGTGAATTTTGATCGTCTGCTAGTAAGTTGCTACCAGGGCAAGGAGACAAATTCTCGTCATACTTGGAGCCACGAGGGAAATGACAGCACGAAGCCTCTTCTTAGCATAATTTTGAGAAGAGATCTTGCTGCCAAGTAAACGTGCCTTAACAAAAATGGTAGCACTTATTTTTTCAATTGTTCAATAGGCATTTATTTAAATCCTGGTGTATACAGTGAAAGGGTACAAAGTAACAGGAGCGTAGGATCCTTACCACTGTGAAATATGAACAACATACTGGAAATAGCAGGTGAATGCAAGGAACCAGGCTCACCAATACGAAAAATGAGGACAAATTATGCTGGTAAATGCTATGGAGGTGCAGACACAAGACTTGTTATCAGCCAGCTTCCCGCAGACTCAATCCCTAGCATCTGAAGTAGGGGGAGAGTGAGATGATTTCCTGGATGTCTTAGTCTGTTCAGTCTACTGTAACTGTACCATGGACTTATAAACAACAGAAATTTATTTCTCACAGTTCTGGAGGCTGGGCAGTTGTCCAGGACGAAGGCGTTGGCAGAGTCAGAGTCTGGGAAGAACACGCTTCCTAGTCACAGGCGGCGGTCTTCTTGCCGTCTTCTCAAACGGTGGCGGAAAAGGTGAGAGAGCTCTGGGGCTCTTTTAAAGAGGCACTAATGCTATTCATGAAGGCTCCACCCTCAGGACCTAATTGCCTCCCAAAGGCCCCACCTCCTAGCCCCATCACACTGGGGATTCAGCTTCAACTTAGGCATTTTCAGGGGGTCATAAATATTCATTCTATAGCACTGAACCCTAAGATAATCAGGGAACAGCTCTGATTAATAACTACTGTTTTAATAACTACTGTTGTTACAATATGAAGTGTAAATAACTGTGTCTTAGAGTTTCCTAAACTGCTACTCCCAAGTGTTGCCTCGCTGATTTAGAGAATCCCCATCCCCAGGTGAGAGCTTCAGTGGCCACGCTGTGCTCACAGGTGTTCCAGGACTATCCAATTTGCTCCTACCTTATTTGTTCTAAGAGAAATCAACCTAACTTCTTGATGCAGGAAAACCACATAATCTCTCTCAGACAGGTTGCCACTGAGGGGGAGCGATGTATGCCACCCCCAAATGTGCCATTTTGGCATGTGGATTGTTTTGAACTGAAGCCAATTACGACCCAGCAGATTCAGGAAAAGCTTCCTGCCTCTCCCTTAACTGCCCAGAACAATATATTAATAGATACGGAGCCTGTACCAGGAAGAGAAAGCTATTGTCAGAAATAACTTTTTATATCAGAAAGATTTATCTGCAAGGCATGGCAAACATCTGATTACTAAATGGGCTCTTCTCACATTCTGTGACTTGTCTTCCACCCCTTTAAGGCCCCAGTCTCCCACCCCCTTCTCCTTAGCTCAGGATGGTATATAAGCCTCAGCTGCCTGACCGTCCGTGAGTCTCATATTTTTTTATGGAGCTCCCTAGGTACAAAATTGTTTTTCTCCCGTTCATCTGTCTCATGTGAATTTAATTATTAGGCCAGCCAAAGAAGATAGAAGGGAAGGAGGGAAAAGTTTTCCACCCCATCACAAAGCAAGCCTCTACCCTGATGTTACTGGCACCAAAGCCAAAGCTTAACATTTTTACAAATAAAGAGCAGGCATGGTGCCAACTTATATCTCAAGGAAAGGGGCTAATTCTTCCATAAGTTCCATCAACTCCAAGACATCCCAAAGAAACTACAATCTAAGTAAACATAGCGTGCCTGTCATGCACATAGAGCTTCAAGGTCAGTCCCTACCCCACTTCTCAGTGAACCTCCTCCATGTAGAAATTCTAGAGCTGCCCTGAGTAAAGACACGCCCTCTTTTTCCATCTGCTGGTGTCACCTTTGTAGGTGCCTATTGGTGCCACCTGTAGCTCCAAAGGAACTGCGGCTTGAGCTAAGCCACCTGCTCCTGTTGTTGCCACAGCTGCTGGTAATATGTCCCGACTAAGCCATGTAATTCTTCAAAGTGCAAGAAAGAAGGCTCTTTCCCCAGGCATTTATGCTTAACCGAGAATGCTGCGCAACAAAGTTGGCCACGGTTACTAGACTTACCACACTTTGTGGAGCTTTTCGCAAGTGCCCTTGAGAAAATGATCTGCTCCTAGTGGACGAGGTATGCAGACCCAGAGCCGCCACCACCTTTAAAAAGCCACTAGTCCCATTTATTTCTCTGCATGGAATTGTTTGGGGCGGGGGGGTTGGTTGGTTTGTTTATTTTCCTTAGAAGGCTTGTTATTTTGACCAAAGCTCCAGAGATTTCAAGAACTTCGAATACTGAGGAGAAACTTCTTCCATTCCAGAAGATTCCTGGGGTGTTTATCCAAATTTACCACCTCATTTTCCATTGCACTCCCCACCTTAGAGCAACCATCAAGTTTAAAAACCTTAAAATTCCACCTCGTTAAACCCTCTGCTTCACTGTGAATACTTAAAAGCCTCTTTCATTGCATTCCCCACACCTCTCTCTCACACAGGTTTTGAAAGAATGTGGGGATAATATATTATTGTATAGAATTTGAGAAACATTCTGGGTAGGGGCTACCCTCTTCCTCGCTTCCGTATATCATCCTTCTCCTGGGCTTGGGGATCAGATCAATCAGAGTGTGCATTTCAACTGAGAAACTCAGTAGTTTTTGACTAAAAAAGTTAGTGTGAACCTCAATTCCTTATCTATAAAATGAGGATACTGAGAAAGCACAATTCCTTCAGTTACAGAGATCAGTAAGTGATATCAAAGTATCACAGTAGTAGATTTACAAACTATCTATATCTCATTTACAAAATATACAAAAGTCTGTATCTCACTTGTAGTTCTTTCTTAATACCCAAAGTAAAGTGCTTTCAAAAATGCTTGGGATTATTAACCAGGAAGCAAAGACTGGAAAGTACTGTTGACACAGAGTTGTAGACGTCTAATTCACCTAGCACTCTGGTCTTTTAGGCAAATAGCCCATTATAAAAAAAGACAGAAGGTCTTTGTATTCCAGAATGATACATTTTCCCTACAACCCCAAGACTATTTTATTAATCAGAATGTCCTTTGTTAAAAGAGCAAGGATCATTCATTCAGAGAGTTAGATAATGACCAGACTCAAACCCCTCCCCCCGCTCAATTCTGAGTATCTCAAAGACAGGAAGTGAATCTGCCTCTGCAATCTTCATTATGGCACACAGTAGGTCCACGATACTTCCATATCCTGTATACAGGTCAGGGGCACTGTGCTAGTCTGACAGTCCTGAGTTATTAAAGATGAAAATTGCCAGCAAGCATTCTCACCGTTGATCTTTTGTAGTATTGTTTTCAAAACGACTTCTCCCTTTCTAAGTGATCTGTTTACGTGAAAACCTACGCAGTTTTATTACTACCGAGTTCTTATTTCCACTGGAATACAAATAGGGCCTCTACACGTTCATTCTCAAAATGATTCCCTAGGTGTAGGAAAGAGAGCAATAAAGGCAGGGGTGATGAACAGTATTATTTACTACGTGGGCTTGTTTAAAAAGTGCAGAAAGAAACAATTCACCTGTCCTAGTCATGTGGCAATGAGTTTAGTGTCATTTGAACAGAGTACATAAAATGAATCATTCAACTCATTTAACTACTAATTGGTTATCCTTATAGTAAGGTCTGAATGACAGTGCCAGAGCGAAGCACCCAAGGGAGAAAGAAACTAGAACAAGAAACTGCAGGCATTTCTGCAAATCTATCCTAAGACAGTGATAGTGCAGCCTGTCAACACCATCCATCTTAGATAAGCTGACACTGGACGGGAACACACAGGAAAAGGTCATTCTTTTCAAATCAATATTGACACTTTGCACTACCATCATGTGGCCCCGCACATGGATATATTCAAAATAGCTTACACAACTGTATGCAGGTAAGAACAAAGCAAAACAACTGTGGCATCCTTAAAAATCACTCTTTAAACACCCACTGACCCAACACAAATATGGTGAAGGCCCTCTATGTTCTAGAGCCTGTAAAAATCTAAAAGTAAGATATACAAAAGCAAATACATGCATAAATAAAAATAACATAATTCTTGTCTGATTGATTTATGGAGAAACTGACTCCATACATCAATTATGTGAATCAATCTTAGCTAGATGGAGAGATTTGGAGCAGTGACAAATGCAAGTGGCAACAAGGGACTTCTTATGTTTTGTCTAGAACATCCCATCACTGTAAGTTTCCAGTAACAGATGAGCATTTCCTTTCTCCAACATTATTCTTTCTTAAAAGAAAACAAAATAACAAACAAGAAACATGCCACAACAAAACAATGAAGAAGATGTCGAAATTCAGAACCATCACAGTATAAAATGACAAATTTTCAGTTAAATGTTCAACATGTCCCGTGCATTCTTTTTTCATTAACTACTCCAAGAGCCATAACCTCTTAATGCATCAATACCACCCTGGGGATGAGACTGAATTAGCTCCTTCAAATGGCGAGGAGTTCATTTGATGAATCACCACAAGTCTCAGGGCACTAGAGCGGACAGAAGCTGGTCGATAGGGCGGCTCATTCCCATTTCTGAGGAGCTTAGCTGCCTGGGCATCTGGATTCTACTTCAGTGCAAATCATTTAGCAGGGAAATTGACACAAGAATCTACTCTCCGAATTTCCCTCACTTTGTGCTACGTTTTGGACTGAATATTATACGGTCCTCGTGTTTCAGGGCCATTCTGAATTCTATGGGGAAGGATACTCTTTAAATATCTGAACGAGATCATAAAAGAAACTGTCATTAAGGATCGACAGCTGATAGCAATTTACCTGGTAGTTGAAATGGGTAGAAGGCAACTCAGAAACCCTGGAATCAAAGGGGGGTGGGGGTGGGGGCAAACTCTGCTCACAGGTGTCTTTGGTTTACCTTCCACACGGACTTTTCTTGAAGGCCTGAATTAGCTTCCATTGCTTAAACATTAAGCGTTTTAACAGTAAAATTCAGATTTCTGTCCTTTCTCTGAAAATGTAGAAAGTCTGACAAGACTAGTCCTGCTTTGGCATCTGGCAATGATCTTCCAGGACGTGAAATCAAGGGCAGTCATCAGTTAGTTCCCTTAAACTATAACTTGCTTAATAAATACTACGCTGTAATCGGCCTCCACTGACTAAACTCCTTTTAATTGTTCTTGCAAATTGCATACCCTCCAAACTTCACACAGCTTACTTAGACAAAACATCACAGGACTCCTTTAACTGCCCCTATAGATAACACCTCTGACTGGTGGGTTACTATAGTAACAACTGCTTAAACTGGAGCCAGTCTTGCCCAGTTCAAGCCGGTGGAGACCACTGACCTGTGTGAGTGTCCAATTGTCCGTCTTTCGACAACAGACGGCTCAGAACCCCCGCCTCAGCTCACATTAACTCTACCACTTTCTGAACATGCATCCCATGAAGATGTGTGTAACTCGGATACACCTGCACAGAACACTGATTACTTCACCATTTTCTTGCCTCCAACCATCCCTCCCCATGCCCAAGACCACCCTGCTTCTTTATCCCATAAATATCCCAAGCCCTTCATCTTTGAGGACCCTTGTTCTCCCCTCTCCTCACTTGTCTGCCTCATGAATAAACCCTCTGTCTGTGACAAGCCTCGGCGACTCAGTGTTTGGCTTGTTGCACATCGGGCAGACAAACCTCGTTGGGTAACAAGTAGAGCAGAGGTCTCCAGTTTAGAACAACCTGGATTCTCCAGGGCACCAGTCCCCACTCCTCCCTATCGTCTTCTACCTCTCCTGATACTCACCCCTTAGCATTTAAATGTGTGGCTCATGCCCTGTAAGCACTGCAGATCTTGGCTGTGAATGTACTTAAGCTATTAAAATTCTCAAGCTAAATTATTGACCTGAAGAAGTTATGAAGAATACATATTGTTCAATTTCCTTGTATTAAAATATTAAACACTGAATTATACTCCAGCAATAGTGGCACTTCCCATTATTATCATTTTATTCAAAATTTACTTTTCCTTCTAAATTTGATTTAGGTCTTTTAGAGCCGATTCTTTGTGTCTCATATTTTTAAATAATTATTCTATTCTTTGTATTTCAAATTTGACAGATACGTTAAAAATCAAAGAGACATATAGTTTTTAAGGCTGGAATGTTGCTTCAGTATCCTTCAGCTCCAATGCATATATTTTACAAGTAAGAAATCTTAATAAATGTGTGACCTTTTGAGGGCACACAGGTAGTGAATATGATATTCAACCACGGAATATGATTGCCCAACCTCAGTAAACACTCAACTTTAGTAGCAACTGGCCTTACCTATTCCATGGTGCTTCACGAGGGAGAAAAAAATACCGTTTTCTGAATATAAGAAGTTTCTCCCATTCTCTCCCCCATCTCCCTCTCTTTTTTCTATCTTTTCTTCTTCCTTCCCCCCCTTTCTTCTCTCCCTTCCCTCTCTTCCTCCTTTCTCCCCCTTTTAAAGACCCAATATTTAATTCTTACCTCCAAGGAAACTAAACATCATGCTAAACAGATAACATTTTAGTGGAGAGCAGTATTGGGTGATATTTGTATGCAATTTTGTTTCATTAGGCTTGTATTATGCAGTACTGGACCTTCTTTTTCTACAATGATCAAAATTAAAAACATGGGTTGTGTCCAGACCAGCTAGCTGAGAGGCAGAACTAAGTGACCAAACCATTGTGGGATTTAACAACTTAGCTCATCGTTCAGATGATTCACATTTCTTTCTGGAAAACAAATTCAGTACAATTAATTTAATAAGTGAAAAAGGGGTCAGACAGAATGGTTTCTCAAACTGTCACAAACCAGATTTCCAACAAGCTGGTGGTTGCAGAGCTGCAGAGACCTCATGGAAAAGTTTGGGAAAACTAATTTCATTTAAAAACCATTTTGTCTTTCCTAATCTTGTTTGTTTCTTATTGCTCTTCTCCCTTATTTTATTAGTCATGCAGTTTATAGGAAAATAAGAGTGTCTCCTTCCGTGGAAAGCTTTTACATAGATCTTTTCCTTCCACCATCCAATGCGTTGAGTTTTTGAGATCAACATTTTTAACAAGTGTCACAAACTACACCCCAGTGTCGATGAGGTAACTTTTATAAATGATCTCCCTGTCTTGTTTGTTTGGTAAGCTACAGTAGTCTGCAAGTACCCATATATGTATGGATCTGTGCTGTCATACTGGCATGAGAATGTGATCTAGCAAAATATTATGGTTTGGGAGATAGTGATCCCATATTGGACATAATATGCAAATGACTTAAAATGTAAGATGGAAGTGGTTATTTCTAATGGCGTTATACAGATTTATGTCTTCTTTTAAGAATGTAAAGGAGAAGAACCATTTTTGGATATTTCAAAAATTTACTTTTTATATTTTATTTACAGTTTTTGGTGTATTAAACATTGTGTGCACATATGCAAAAACAGCCCTGCTAAAATTTTAGAATACAGATGAATTCCTAGAATCCCGGGCCCCCGCAGCCAGAGTGGGGCCCAGGAATCTGCATATGTAATTAACATCCCAAGTCATTCTTTTACTCATTTATGCAATTATTCATTTAACAAAATCTTGTGACAAATATTATGCTCTGTGCTTGGTAGTATGGATAGACAAAGCCCCTGCTTTTGTAAATTGTTTTAATACGTAAATAAAAAGATATAAAATGCCTGGTAGCCACAAGAGCTACGAACAGAAATCAAATTGGGCAATAGCAGGCAAAGATGGATGAGGTAGCAAGATGGGATATTCAGGCAAGACCTCTATAATAAGATGTTGCGCATATAAATGGCTCAAGGACCAAAACCGGAGAAAAACTTCCTTTGAACAGGCTAAGGAAAAATAAAACTGATGTCTTGCTTTTCAGCTTACACATGGTGTCCGATATTTCATACGTCTTCAAATGTCTAATTTCTCTTGGTACTTAACAGTTTACTCTCATTTCCCTGCAATTCCTATTTCCTGCTACACACACACAACACAAATCACACATATTTTTATTAGAAAGACATTGGCATAAGTTTAAAACAAAGAAGGTGGGGCACAATTGTAGTATTTTTAAAAAAAGACAGTTAATGAATGATATAATAAAATTGCCAAAAAGTTGGTAATCCTAGGATATAGTAAAAGAAATACGGTATTTAGAATAAAGAATGTGATTGTCACACTTTACTTTTTTTCCCCTAAAGGAACACCTAGACATTTTTATCCAGGCTTAGGTGCTTAAATTTAAAATTGATTCAGACAATCAATGGACACCACCTCGTGGAAAGAAAGGCTGAAGGAGCTGGGGATGTTTTCCGGGGAAAAAAGATAACTCAAGCGAGACATAAAGCCTCTCTTCAAACATCTGAGTGTCACAGAAAGGAATTCGATTTTGTTTTCTAGGGGCCCAATGGGCAGAACTGGGAGAAACAAATGAAAATTCCTGGGAGAGAGATTCGAGGCTTGGAGTTACACACACATGGACTTGGAAGCCTCAGGAAGGAGCCCTCTTTTCAGAGGAGGTGAAGTAGAGGTTGATGACCATGTATGAGAATGGTAATGCAAACGCCTTCACGTCCCAAAAGAATGGTTGAATTAAAGGACAGCTGAGGTCCTGCTGACTCCTATGACGCATGACTCAGAATTCAGTGACTCATAATAGTAGGACTGACTGCCCAGTGAAACAATAGTCCCTCTTACTCTCACAGGCCTCTCAAAGTAGAAGGCATGTTGGTGCTGCCTGGACAGATACCCATGTGAGAAGAACTGAACATCTGAAGTTGATGCAGTTGGCCTTTCAAAGGGCCCTACGTGTCCTTCCAGGACTTGTCCACCCCCTTTGGGGGGCCGCCCTCTCCCAGCATCCATCATCATCTCCCAGGTGGCCCCAAAGACATACAAACACATCCCCAGAACATGCTGCCTCTTTCGGAACCACTCAGCCTGGGGGTCCCCAAGAGTCTCTCTTCCTCAAGGGGAGATATCAAACTAACAAAATAAACAAATTCAATGTTTCTCAAGCCATTCAAGTGATACATTCGTGATTTTTTTTCATATGCATGCATTACTTGCACTTATTTTTAATTGACTTACTTTTCTATTTAGATTAAAATATCTTTTTTTAACATCTTTATTGGAGTATAATTGCTTTACAATGGCATGTTAGTTTCTGCTTTATAACAAAGTGAATCAGTTATACATATACATATGTTCCCATATCTCTTCCCTCTTGCGTCTCCCTCCTTCCCACCCTCCCTATCCCACCCCTCTAGGTGGTCACAAACCACCTAGCTGATCTCCCTGTGTTATGCGGCTACTTTCCACTAGCTATCTACTTTACGTTTGGTAGTGTATATATGTCCATGCCACTCTCTCACTTTGTCACAGCTTACCCTTCCCCCTCCCCATATCCTCAAGTCCATGCTCTAGTAGGTCTGTGTCTTTATTCCCATCTTACCCCTAGGTTCTTCATGACCTTTTTTTGTTTTTTTCTTAGATTCCATATATATGTGTTAGCATACGGTATTTGTTTTTCTCTTTCTGACTTACTTCACTCTGTATGACAGACTCTAGGTCTATCCACCTCACTAAAATATCTTAAGGTAATATGTTCTCTCACTACTACAGAATGGGAAATCAGCACCACATCCCAT
The DNA here is from genome assembly GCF_011762595.2 of Tursiops truncatus. NCBI lineage: Eukaryota > Metazoa > Chordata > Mammalia > Artiodactyla > Delphinidae > Tursiops > Tursiops truncatus. Next base: position 87,465,315 of record NC_047043.1, on the reverse strand, counting down.
AAAAATAAATACATTGAAACCTAAACAATTAAATTCTAAGCAGACACTGTGACTAGCTGAATCTTGGATTTTGAAGTCTGGTCTCTTTTTATGAGAAAGAGATGGTAGAACGTGTTAAAAATGTATAAAATCATGCACGCACAAAACTAGTTTTTGACTTAATCCGAAGCACCAAAAGAGAATGAAAAAGGAAAAATATTTGATTTATATGTCTGCTATTTACTTATACTTAATCTTAGATTATCTATGATTATTTTTTACTCCATCAGTGGTACTCATCCCATAACTAATCAAAGCTAATAACCCCATGTTAGAGGAGACATGAAGCCTTAACCCCTAAAATTACCCAGGTGGACAGAACTTTAAGGTGAGAATGCCAGGCACCATGGAAAATCCATGGAGAGATCTTTAATCACCTACATATTAAGTCCCCCCTTGAACTGGAATTTCCATGTAAGGACAAACACAGACACAGGCAGGACTCAGTTCTTGTTTCTACTGTAGTTCCCTTTTGCCTAGATACCAGGGCCAACAATATAAGGTTGTCCAGTCCAAGTCGTTCACTCATTCAATCATCCCCAAAATATATTGGGCAACCACCATATGCCAGCTGTTCTTCTAGGCACTGGGAATACAGCACTTAAAAGACAGATGAGGGGCTACCCTGGTGGCGCAGTGGTTAAGAATCCGCCCGCCATTGCAGGGGACATGGGTTCAATCCCTGGTCTGGGAAGATCCCACATGCCACGGAGCAACGAAGCCCTGTGCCAGAACTACTGAGCCTGTGCTCTAGAGCCCGTGCTCGGCAACAAGAGAAGCCACTGCAATGAGAAGCCCGCTCACCGCGATGAAGAGTAGCCCCTGCTCACTGCAACTAGAGAAAGCCCAGCGCGCAGCAACAAAGACCCAACACAGCCAAAAATAAAATAAATAAATTTATATATATAAAAAAAAGACAGATGAGGTTCCTGCCCTAACCTCCGAATCTGCCTGGGAACTGAGGACATTTCTTCCTTTGTCTACTCGCACACTCTCACCTTAATTCCTGGGATCTATGGTCTCATTTCCGAAAGGACAGTGAATTAATTAGAACTATACAGCAGCATTCATCAATACTGCTTTTGCTTCTTCACTTTCTTTGGGCTTCTGCTTAGAACTAAAAACATGTTAAACAAAGTAGAGAGTTCCTTGCCTCGGTTTGTGTGTATGCATGACAGAGAGAAGAAACTACAAAAGAGAAGCAATATTCATGAATGCAGTTTAAAAATATAGTAGACTTTAAGTATTCTATATCCTGGTCCTTTATTAAATCTCCAAATATATGTATATCACCAGAGCATGTCATTTCACCCATTACACAGTAAAGCAGAGCTTCTCCTTTTGAGTGATGTACAGCTGTTGTACAACTCGAAGGAAGAACTCTGCATAGAATACAAATGAATGATATTCCCTGGAGTTGTACAAGGCAGCATTCTTGCTTTGGTTGTAGGGAAGGAGGCCTTACTTAGAGCAGTGGTTTTTCAACCAGGGGTGATTTTGTACCTTCCTTATAGACATTTTAACAGACCAATGCTTCTCAACGCTACTTGTCGAATAAAATCATGGGTAGAGGTTGAAAAGAGCACCCACACCCACCACTACAAGAAATAGCTATCTGGGCTTCACCTACAAAGTTGGAATGGCTGCCCAGAGAGCCTTAGATCTAAAAAGTGCCACAGTAAATTATGATAGGCAGTCAAAGGTGAGAACTACTGTGCTAGTTTGCCAGGAAACACTGGGGAAAACAACGCAAGAAGATACAGCTTGCAGCATATATATGAATCATTTATCTCTGCAGTTTCCGTATTTCAGGTACTAAGCTTCTTCCACCAGGCACTGACACTTGCCCAAAATAAATGAAAACCTTTAGCGTTTACACTTTTTCCCGAGAGTATACCTAAATAATTAGCGTGTGTGTGTGTGTGTGTGTGTGCGCGCGCACACACACACACACACACACACACACATACACGCCAGTTATCAGATACAAAGATGACATGGTGCCCATCTGTGCCTCTCTGTGACCTAGAAGTTACTGAATTCTAAAGGTCATTTGAATGACCCGAATCGTAAATCAATGTGGTATAAACTATAATCACTTCAAATGTCAGAAAAGGTTTTTATAATCTCATGAAACTCTAGGAAATATTCCCATTGCCTTTAAATCATAGCAACTGCAACTCTAGCCTTTTTAGTGGATAAAGAAAGATATTTCTTAAGCTACACACAATTGACTAAGTCACAACTAATAGCTCAAAACATCCTTTTCCCAGAAAACAACTGCTTTTTGAGACTATAATTATAGTAGCAAGCCAGTGAGAAGGTTAAGAATGAAAAGGTCTATAAATAGCATTCTGAGAGAAAACACAAATTCAAGTACAATTTCATAGGGCAGAAATGGGCTCCAAAGGGCGGAACCATGGTAGCTAGAGATAGGGGGAGGCGAATCCTGGTGCATGAGCAGAGAAAAGGGTAGAAACAATTGAAAATACAAGTCTAGCTTCTCTGCATGGCTTACAAGGCCCTGCATGGTCTGGTGCCTGCCAACCTCTCAAGCCTCTCTCCTCCCAGCATCTTGTGTTCTAGCTTTACAACGGTCATTTTTAAGACCCTAGAAAAAATCTAGCTCTTTCTCTGCTCAGACTTCAGAGCTATACTTCCCCCGGGCCTGAGGGTCTCAGCCAGCTTTAGCTCCTCAGAGAGGCCTCTTCTCTAGCTGGGGATGAATCTTAAGAAGTTACCATAGAAGATTTGTTTCCCTGGGAAGCAGACTCTGGTCTATTAATGAGCTATCTGAGATCAATGCATGGGGAAGGGATAGCAAGGAAGCAGAAGTGGACAAAGGGAAAAGCTGAGCTGTGACACAGCATAAAGAGACTCCTCAGCCCACCCTACAGGGAGTTCTGACGTGGGCATGATCCTTAGAGCTGTCCTAATCTGGGTTAGGGTCCTGGGTCTTTATCCCTCTACATCAGGCAGTAGATGTCTCCCTGCAAAGGAGCCATGACCTTGAGCAAGGGGGTACTCTCTTCATCTGAGGCAATCGTGACCCTGACTGGGTGCTTACATGTGAGGGCTGGCTGCTGGCAGCACTCCAAGCAACAGACAGAACCCCTGGTTCTCAAAGGCTGATCTGAGTGGAGCGTTACAGAATCTACCACTGTGACTTCATCTCATTGCTCCTCCATTCTCTCATTTGTAAAATGAGGTTGATACTAAAAATCTCAAAAGATATACAATATCTAACATGATGAATGACTCAACAGTAAGTTCTCAATGAATGTTAAATTTGCATCTTTACCTACTCTATTCAGGAAAAAATGTGGATGCAATTTTGACTAGGGAGCATTTTTTCAAAAGATGATTCCTTTCTTTCTCCCTTCATCCATTGACTCATCCAATATTAACTGAGTGGCTACTAGGTGTTAGGGATTTTCCAATATGTGAGGAAAGAGTGTAGTAGGTTCTTGTCCAAATGGAGTTTACACTTTAGTAACAGGAAGAAAGAAAATAACCATGTAAATAAATAAGTAATAGAACACTGTTAGGAGTAATAAATGTTAACTGAAGGTTGAAGAAATGTGTTTCTTAAAAAGCTGTATTATTGGACTCATTAATGGGTCACATAAACCCAAATCAAACTAACTTAATTAAGGGAATTTATTAGCCCACAAACAAAAAACATACAAAAAGCAGAGGGAGAACCATCACCAGGGGCCTCTGAATTCTGCAACCCAAACATCATCAAGCCATCGTGCTTACTCTTACTTCTGTCTTGTTTGTTTGCAGCATCCTTCTCTGAGACTAGCTCTGTTATTCCAGCGTGAGTTCAGTAAATCCCCAGCGAAGGATGCTGAATATAACCAAACTGGCATTACCTGTCCCACCCTCTAAGACTGTGGTGCTAAGGGAGGATGACTGGATCATAATTCGATAGGTACACAGCCTTGTAGCCAGGGCAATACAAGTCATGTTGTTAATAATTATCGAGGCCTTGCCATGTAGAAAATACAAGGCATTTACATAATTGTATCTATTAAAAAATAAATTCTGTAAGTACTATTATCTCCTCTTTACTGAAGAGAAAACCAAAGCTCAAAGAGATTGAGTAACTCACAAATGCACATGTTATTAGTAAGTACTGAAGGTCAAATCCAAACCCACTTCAATCAGATCTCCAAGGCACATGCTCATAACCACTAGGTAATTAGGCCATGCTAATGTTGGTTACTATATAGTTATATCATAATCAGTGTAATTATTTCATTACCTTAATTAATCCATGCTAATCGGTCTTCCACCTAACATGAAGGCATGATAATTGGACATTCACAAATGAAGAGCATATCCACACCAAGGCCAATAGAATGGGAAATGGCATAAGAAAAAAAGAGCAGAGGAAATCAAGATGAAATACCATTTAATGCTATAATCGTTGAGGCCAATCAGACAATGATTGACCAATTTAACCATATCTAATTCATGTCAGGGGTTTGCACGCTTCCATTAAGTTGGGAGGAATCTATATTACATTGGCAAATCAGTGAGGCACTGTAAAATGTACACGGGTCTAGAAGCTAGGAGATATAAGATCTAATTCTTATTCAGTAAATATGAATTTGACTTTGAATGAGTCAACATCTCAGTTTTCTAACCCATAATTTAGGGACAGTAGTCCCTAGGCTGCCTATTTAATATGTTTACTATGTATTCCCTAAGGGTTAAGATAAAGAAAAATACAAAAGAACTTAGAGTATTTATCACACAAAACATGAGGGTGAGTTTTTAAAATACCAGGTAGAAAAAACATATATCTGGATTCTTTCTTATATCTGTAGCACTAGAAAAAAAGATTAAATGTTTAACATAATACAGATGAAAGTAAACTTTGCAAAGCTGAAACATGAGTAAGTGAAGCATAAACAGACTGAAGAAGATGCTCCAATCAAACCAAACACTTATGTACTTAAATAAATAACGAGGTGTAAACCGAATCATTTTCTAGATTTAGAAATGTCATAGAATTTTACTTTGACCAAAATAATCTTAGAAGTATTCTTATGCATTTTATAAGAAATAAGAAAACACTTTTCTGGAGGTATTTCTACATGTTATAGTGGTTGAAAACTTTGGCCTGAAAGTTTGTTTTTTATCATTTGATTTTACAGTCCTAGAATTTCAATTTCCAACTCAGCTTGATATTTTTAGTTGGAAAATTAAATTCATTTTAAAGAGGACTGTAAAAATGTGACAGTTACAAAGGGAATGATTTGAGAAACCAACCATAATGGGAAATTAAACATCCCACCAAAATCCTTTAAAGGCTTTTTAGCAGAAGAAGTATGTGTTATAAAATGTAATCTAAGATAATAGAAACTTCTAAAATGTGGATTATAGAAATGTAAGTAAAGTTGCTAAAAGGTGGAACTGTGCTTCTTTTCAAAATCTACTTCCCTAAAACAATACTTCCCCTAACCTGCCAGCATATAGACTTCCCATATCCAGAATGAAATTTCCAACTTTAGATTTGCCTGAAAAATCATGGAACCATTAGAACAGGAAGGAAGCTTGCAACCTAAATCCAACACCTCCATTTTATAGAAGTATGAAGTTGGAACTCAAAGTAATGAAATGATATGCCTAAAATCACACTACAAACCAGTGCTAGACCTCAAGGTGATGGTGGTGATGATGATGACGATGACAGCTACCACTTATTGAGACAATTCTGTAATGTACGGATTATGATCAGAAGCCTAAGGTTTGGAGAGGTTGACTAATTTGTCAGACCCATTCTCTTAATCAGTTTACTATCTACTGCACTGTCCTCTGCCCTGTATCTGGACCCATTTTCCACCACCACTTCCCTTCCAAGAAAAATGAAAGCATGTTAATAAAATTCTCTAATCAAATGGATCCTTCTTACCTTCCCTTCTTGCCCAGTTTATTTCCTACCTCTGATCAGGCATCAGTTTCTCAGAGAAGCTTTCTCTGACCTTCATAGGTCAAATCCCCATTTAACACTCCTTAGTAGCATTGATCAGAGTGGCAATTTCACGCTTTTTTGCATGATAATCTGATCAATCTGTGTCTACCCTAATAGAGATAAGCTTCATGAGGGTAAAAACTGCCTGTTTTAGTTTGCTGCTGTATCCTCAGCCAAGTGTCTCTTAACAGTTAAACAAAAATAATTGTTGAATAAATTAATTTTTTTTAAATGTTTAGTTTCTACAAATGAATGAAGCATCCTATATTAGACAACTGTAAAGTGATTTATAAGATTTATTTTGCTTTTACTGCCATTTTCCACGTGGCACAGGTTTAAAATGTTAAAAAATATGTAAAGTATGGGTGACAGGAGAATATAATGTATAGAGATATGGTACACAGTTAAGGAACTTGCTATACTCACAACATGGAGTGAAACACCAAAAATCACATAAGGGTTGATTAACCGGTTAACAAGAAGTTAACAGCATGGTAACATGGACTGAAGTCTCTGACCCAGCCCAAACTCAAAAGACAATAGTTACTCAAATGTAAAATAATTTGCCTTGTGTTTCCAGTTGTGAAAAGAACCCTAATATAGACAAGAAAGGGCCGCAAATAACTGGAAGCACAGCCTAGAGTCTGTTTGCAAGTAAGTTACTTAAGCTAATGGTGCCAGCTCCTCTCGATCTCAAAAGCAGACCTCAAACATACTATTAAAAAAAAACAACAAGATTCATTTGTACTTTTCTAATAGTACGTGCTGTCCTTAGGAAAGGGAGTTTATACTGTACAGTGTTCTTAGAGAGCTTTGATGCATTTCTCCTTTTCCCTCCTTCTCTTGCTTTTTGTAGGGCAGGGAATGTTGTGGTGTCTGTGGAGGCCCCAATCTTTGATCTCTGTGCACAAGGCTTCTTTCCATGGCAGCGTCACTCACGACAGGCTAAATTAGCCTTTGATCAGAGGCTTTGATTTCCTTCCTACTTCCCAGCTTCATCACCAGGCTCTCAGATGCGCCTGCTAACTCTGTCCTCCCCAGCTCAGGTGGTGACAGAAGTGATGTATTTCATTGTTTTGCTTCTTCTCCAAGGCCTCAAATATTTGCACACATGTGCAGTTCAACAAAATCTGCTATTTAGGGGAGATGCCTATGATTTGTCTCACTGTTATACATGGTATTGTTCCCCAACATGGATTTCCTTAGGGCAAAAATGGCATTGTGTTGAGTAAACACAGTTTTCTCTCTTCATTGGATTTTACTCTAAGTCATTGTTTGCTGGTGCTACATATTTCCATGGACATTTTATTTGTGCAGTAGGTCATGTTGCTACTTGAAAAGTCCTTTTAAATAACAATATAAGATCCACAGTGTTTGTTTATTAAAAACATCACCAAAGTTTTGCTGGGTTTCAGTGTCTCTTTGTCTTTAATTTTTTTCTTTTTTTTTTTTTTTTTTTTTTGCGTTACGCGGGCCTCTCACTGTTGTGGCCTCTCCCGTTGCGGAGCACAGGCTCCGGACGCGCAGGCCCAACGGCCACGGCCCATGGGCCCAGCCGCTCCGCGGCATGTGGGATCTTCCCGGACCGGGGCACGAACCCGTGTCCCCTGCATCGGCAGGCGGACTCTCAACCACTGCGCCACCAGGGAAGCCCTGTCTTTAATATTTTTATGGTCATTTTACTTCAGTCTTTTCTCTGCAAAGGAATAGCAACATTTTTCCTATTGAAAAAAGGCTGTGCCTTCTGCAATTGCATAGAGAAAATAAGTAAATGATTAGAAAATGGCTAGGAAGACTAAACCCAATCCTATTAAAATCTTACAAACCAACAGACTGGCAGTAACAACAAAAACCTGCAAAATGATCACAACGCTTGACTTTAAAATAAAATTCTTCACATAGTGCTCATTCTACAATCTTTTGATTTTGAGACTCCATTTCCCTAGTGACTTAAAAATCTACCTGTAGCATTTTAACAACATATTTGCGTATCTCACCTTCCCTCTGGAGCCCTTACTGCATTTTCATGCTTTAGAGATCGCATTTATTTGTGTACGTGATTTGAGTAGAAGCAACTGTAATAAGACTCCAGTTGAAACAAACATGTTTTTGGCACCTAGATACCAAAATTATGTGTGCAAACTGGAGGTAATCCAAAGAACAGCCATGAGAATGATGGAGGGAATGAAGTGCTTGGCTAAGGAAGAAATGCAAGGCTTCTGAATGTCTCTAGAGTGGATAAACAACAATAGAGGAACAAAACAGCATATAAATATTTAAAAGGTGTAAACATCAACTATGGAGAGGAATGATTAATTCTGGGACAAGGGCATGGAGCTAGTTCTGATGCTCTTATATCACAGAAAGGAAAAAAAGAAAAGAAAAAGGATACTGTTTAATATCATCATTTTGAAATATGCAATATTAATTACTTATACAAAATATTTTAGCATCCAATGGAATCTTTTTTTTTTTTTTTTTGCGGTACGTGGGCTTCTCACTGTTGTGGCCTCTCCCGTTGCGGAGCACAGGCTCCAGACGCGCAGGCTCAGCGGCCATGGCTCACGGACCCAGCCGCTCCGCGGCATGTGGGATCTTCCCGGACCGGGGCACGAACCCGTGTCCCCTGCATCGGCAGGCGGACTCTCAACCACTGCGCCACCAGGGAAGCCCCAATGGAATCTTATCGTCTCTGAATGCCCTCTTTCAAGAGATGCTGAAAAATCGACACTTAATTATTCAAAATAGGGGAACTTCTTTCTGAGGAGATCAATTTTACTCAGCTTCCACTTAGGATTTCTTGAGGAGAGACTTTCATTTTGGGTTAAGACTCACTCAACAATTCCTCACGCTTTTATTTCAGAATGGTCCTGAAGTGAATTAGCCATAGGCAATGCCAATCCGGGGCCTCTTAGCCAGGTGGGTATATTAAAGACAGAAGAGTTAAGGGAACATTAGAATTCATCAGAAACCAAGTTTGAGTGAAACTAGAAACTGCTAGCAAGATTGCCTAGACTATAGGACCCAGAGAAGCAATCAGAGAATTTAGCCCAGTAGGTGTCCAAGGAGTGACCTATCAGGAGAATCTTTCCCTCCCTCTGTCCTTCCTTTTAAATCTCCCCATCCCCTACCTTTATAAAGCATCTAGTGTGAGCTAGGGTCTATGCTCAGTGATAACAAAGCAAATATATATTTGAACTGGGCCCTGCGCTCAAAGACATATTACTGAGACAAATGTGTAAACAAATAATTGAAACTTAGTGTAAGGCCCGTAAACAGAGTTAGAACAGAGAGAGGCAGGATAAGCCAAACAAGTTGCATTTGTGCAGTGTATTCATCAGGTTCTCCAGAGAAACAGAGCCAATAGCATATATATAGGGATAGAGAGAGATGTATTACAGAAATTGTCTCATGTGATTAAGGAGACTGAGAAATCCCACGGTCTGCTGTCTGCAAGCTGGAGAACCAGTAAAGCCAGTGGTATAATTCAGTATGATTCCAAAGGCCCAGGAGCCAAGAATGCTGATGACAGAGCAGAAGACAGGTGTCCCAGGTCAAACAGAGAACAAATTCCCCCTTCCTCTGCCTTTTTATTTTCTTCAAACCCTTGGTGAACTGGATGATACTCACTCAGATTGGTGAGGGTGGTCTTCTTTATTCAGTCTACTGACACAAATGCTGATCTCCTCTGGAAACACCCTTACAGACACACCCAGAAATGATGTTTCGTCAGCTATCTGGGCATCCCTTATCCCAGTCAAACTGGCATTTAAAATGAACCACCACAGGCAGTAAATGCAGCACAGTGCACTGAGAATATTTCAAAAAGGACAGGTTGTTCTATCTTGTTCCCCCCAGAGTATGGGAGCCAAGCCCTGATGTAACTGAGCATGCAGAGGGCTCTCTGAGAGGAGACATGGATTTCATTGGAAAATAATCAATACCTTTAGGACAACTTCACAGACCAGCAAGGGAAGGCAGCTATAATCTTCTCTCACATAATAGCACTATTCTAAGATTTAAAGGAAAATACTACTCTCTCTTACCTCCTCTCCAGACATGCAGCTTAGTCTTTGATATAAAAGAATATTCACCCAAATCCATAAAACAGTAGGAGGAGCTGTGTGTAGAGATAAGCACCATCAACCAGTCTCAGCACGTGACCCAAGGCGACTCACCATATTTAACAGAGCACACTTTTTATGTGACCTTCTGCTATAAAAATACAGTCTCTATCATTCAACTACTTAAGCCTTCTGTTAAGATGTATGGAGAGTATCATCTTCAGATAAAGTATACATAGGTATGGAAATGATTAAAATGTATAGATAAACCTATGTTAATGTGCTATGCACAAACTCAAGGTCATATGACCCACCTCCTAGAGGAATGGAAATGAAACCAAAAATAAACAAATGGGACCTAATGAAACTTCAAAGCTTTTGCACAGCAAAGGAGACCATAAACAAGATGAAAAGACAACCCTCAGAATGGGACAAAATAGTTGCAAATGAAGCAACTGACAAAGGATTAATCTCCAAAATTTACAAGCCGCTCATGCAGCTCAATATCGAAAAAACAAACAACCCAATCCAAAAATGGGCAGAAGACCTAAACAGACATTTCTCCAAAGAAGATACACAGATTGCCAACAAACACACGAAAGGATGCTCAACATCACTAATCATTAAAGAAATGCAAATCAAGACTGCAATGAGGTATCACCTCACACCGGTCAGAATGGCCATCATCAAAAAGTCTACAAACAATAAATGCTGGAGAGGGTGTGGAGAAAAGAGAACCCTCTTGCACTGTTGGTGGGAATGTAAACTGATACAGCCACTATGGAAAATAGTATGGAGGTTCCTTAAAAAACTAAAGATAGAACTACCATACGACCCAGCATTCCCACTACTGGGCATATACCCTGAGAAAAGCATAATTCAAAAAGAGTCATGTACCACAATGTTCACTGAAGCACTATTTACAATAGCCAGGACATGGAAGCAACCTAAGTGTCCATCGACAGATAAATGGATAAAGAAGATGTGGCTCATATATACAATGGAATATTACTCAGCCATAAAAGGAAACAAAATTGAGTTATTTGTAGTGAGGTGGATGGACCTACAGTCTGTCATACAGAGTGAAGTAAGTCAGAAAGAGAAAAACAAATACCGTATGCTAACACATATATATGTAATCTAAAAAAAAAGGTTCTGAAGAACGTAGGGGCAGGACGGGAATAAAGACGCAGACATAGAGAATGGACTTGAGGACATGGCGAGGGGGAAGGGTAAGCTGGGACGAAGTGAGAGAGTGGCATAGACATATATACACTACCAAATGTAAAATAGATAGCTAGTGGGAAGCAGCTGCATAGCACAGGGAGGTCAGCTCCATGCTTTGGGACCACCTAAAGGGGTGGGATAGGGAGGGTGGGAGGGAGATGCAAGAGGGAGGGCATATGGGGATATATGTATATGTATAGCTGATTCACTTTTTTATATAGCAGAAACTAACACAACATTATAAAGCAATTATACTCCAATAAAGATGTTAAAAAGAAGTATAGACTGTGCTGTAAACAAGTTCAAATACATTTGAGTGTTGAAAAACACAACAGCAAAATCAGTATTCATGTATTGTAGTCTATTCAGAGTCTTGGGGATTATTTCACCCCATATTTTTAATTCTTGAGAGGTTGTATGTGGGGGACTCTCTAAATCAGAGATTCTCAAAAGAAAATTAATGCTGAAGTATGTGTGTGTGTGTGTGTGTGTGTGTGTGTGTGTGTGTGTGTGTCTATATCTCCTAGGACTATGATTCCCTAAGCACTTTCTGGAAGCTGCATAGTTGAATTTCTCAAGCTCTACAACGAAAATGGATGGCAAGGGAACTTATTTTGTAGAATTAAATAATGATTTGGTTGATTATCAAGAGGAACACAAGAAAATAAACATAACTCAATAAAATAAAGAATGCATTGTTATGAGTCAGCAGTTGTTTTGCAGGTTGCCATCCATTTTCATGATGTCAAAAGACACAATTATTAATACATCATCATGACACAACCCTAATTAAGGTTCCTCATGGTAGCATGCTAACATCTTTTTTTTTTTAATTTAATACCCCAGACATTGTAATTTCATCCTTTAATTTCTGAAAAGATTTACCTAGGTTTCTTAGGATCTAGAAATTCATTTAGGATGAAATCATAAAAGTGTTTTAACATAATAAATGTACTCCTCATAACCAATCATCATCAAAGGATTTGATTAATCAGATTTCAGGAAGAGTTTTCTCTAAGAATATGAGTATATATCGCAAATGCTTTTTAATCTTCTAATAGACCAGCAGATTAACTGGAGTTAGAAAGACTGCACAGAGTAGCCTCTTGCAGCAAGTTCCAAAGGGAAGATCTAAATACAGTGGACGGGCAAAATCACTCCACTGAATGAGACAGAGAGCACAAGTTATTCAGAACACACACACAGTTTCCTCATAGACCTCTTCTTGGAATAGCCCCACATTTGTTTAGAAGGCCCCTCCTGGTTAACAGGCAGCAGGTAAGCTAGCAATGACTCAGAAAGTCAAGGAGTTCCACCTCTTTCCACATTGTCTTCCTTATAGCTACTAAGATCCCAATATACAACGAGCATATAGAAAGATTTTGCATGTACCCCAAAACATCTTAATTGTACAGGAATGCACATTCTTTTGGTAACAAAATGTGCTCTTGAGAAAGTAAAAAGAATATTATTCTTTCATTGAAAAAAAATACCATTTTTTTCTCATACAAAAAACGAGTGAACATAACAAAAAAGCAGTGGACTCACAGATATAGAGAACAAACCAGTGGTTACCAGTGGAGAGAGGGCTAGGGGAGGGGCAATAAAGGGGTAGAGGATTAAGAGGTACAAATTATTCATATAAAATAAGCTACAAGGATGTATTGTACAGCACGGGGAATATAGCAAATACTTTATAATAACTATAAATGTAGTATAACCTTTAAAAATAGGGAACCACTTATGGTACACCTATAATATTATGTATCAAGTATACTTCAATCAAAAATACTGTTTTTTTCTCAAATTACTTTGTCTTTAAAAACTAATAATGTTAGTAAGGGTTGACATTTACCGAACAATACTATGGACTCAGCACAGTGCTAATAGCATTATCAAAATAATCTGATTTAACTCACACCTACAGGAAATTACAACTATTATTCTAATTTTATGAATTTGGAAATGGAGGTTGAAAAGGGCTAAATAGCTTCCCCACAACCAGATCCTTGTGTATCTGGCCCTTAAACGTAGACTTTTTCTCACTCTTCCAAACTCTTTGAAATTTGTTACAATTCAGCCTGGTACCGCACAAAGAATTTGAAAAAGCTCCAAAGGAGGATTCAGGTCAGATTTCACACTGATCCAGATCCAAGGGACAGTTACTGAAGCTGAAAGCCCTTCAGACCATGAAGGGGTGAGCTCTGTTTGACTGATGAAAATATAGGTTTTCTCACTAAAACTTCAAGCCGCCTAGGAAGCCAATCTGCTCAGATCCCAATGGAGAAATTCATTTTTCTATTAAAAATGATATTTAGGTAAATATCATCAAGATGCAACTTTCAAATATGCCCAGAGGTCAGCTAACAAGAAAAATAACTTTTAGTTATTCTGCTCTTTCAAAAATAAGCCATTTTAATGGAACTCCAAAAGCAAAAGACAACTCACATTATATATCTGGTCCATATCCTGGGTCACTCGCTATGGCTATATTCTTCTACCAAGCATTGCAATAATTAAATGCATTCAAGATGCATAAAGCACCTGATTAAGGAAAATATTCTTACAAGGAAATTAAGTTCCCTTTAGTTCCACTATGATATGTCTGCAGTATTAACACAGGGTTATTGTTTGTAGTTTACAGCACCTAGAGACAGATTAGAAAGTTGTCATTTTAGAGATAATTCCCATCTAAGGATTCACTTTTAATTTTTACCTTTTCCCTGTTTAAGAAATTGATTTCATTTTTCTTTCTGTTCACCCCTCAAAAAAATTCCCAAATACCTAAACAATAGCATTGCTCTGTCGCTGAGGATAAAACACATCCTCTAGACTTCTATCTATGAATAAATGAAGCAGAGATGCAGAAAACAGCCACATAATTACTCTTCTTATTGAAAGAATTATTGACGTGTCTTTTCTCGCGGATTCAAGTATTTTGCAACAGACCACAATTTGTGCGAATTTCTACTTGGCAGTCCTCCATGAACTGTTTTTCACAATAACCATTTGCTTTTGTCTGAGGCTGTGACCAATCTATCAAAATAAAACTGTATAGTCTAAAACGATGAGAGCTCTATCAGGAAGCACTCTCCAAGATCAGAACTCTATGAATCAGAGTTAACATAAACCTTCCATTCAAGAGGCCATCTCTCACCCAGGTGTGTTATCATCAAGCCTCCCATCTTTTAAAAAATCAACATGTGAAATGAAGGAAGTGTTTCAACCAGTATATACAATCGTTTTAATGTTATTTCCCAAATCCTTTGAGGATTGGCTCCCAATCTCTAAAAGACTATTTATAAGCTTTTTTTCTGAATGCCATCCTAAGAGTACATCTATGAAAAGCTAAGATATTCTGTTGAACATAAGGACGGTCAAAATAAGTCAAAGATTTTTCTCATACCAGATGTCTTAACTTAATGAACATCATTCAGAAGAGCTAAATTCCATCTAGTAATTCTAACTAATTCCTGTAGAAACTACTAATTAAAGAGATTTATAAAACTACCATATCTTTCGCCTTAAGAGAAAGAAGGATAGCTAAAATATTCAAGCAACGCACTTCCTTTCTGTGCATTAATTGCCAACCTCTTTGGCCTTATTCCAAAAGCTGTTGTCAGAAAGTTATAAACAGATTGCAATGCCTCTGGAGAGAAACTCACACCGATACACTGAAAAGAAAAATTCCACCCTGGCAAGTATGAGAATAGTCCCTACTGCTTTCCAATTGACCAAGTGACACACTGCACAGACTGTGGCCCGTATACTTCTGTTTAGTGACCTCATTTCAATCCCTTTAGGCCGACTTCTGACACTGTTATAATTTGCCTTATTACAACAGAAAGAACTGTTTATGGATGACTCACAAAGCGCAAAACATTTAATATGGCTCCTAACCAGTGGGTTCATGGTACACTTAGCTTGAGTATAATTGTATCTATTGAGGTCTACAGGCTAATAGAAGCTTTTTCTCTAAATACAGGAATATAATAACTGGCCATCATTTGTTGTACCCAGCATCCTCTGTGTTTCAGTAGCCACCCAGTGGGGAAAAGAAAAAATGACATGTTTCCACGTGTGGATTCCAAATTAGATATGCTGACTGCCCCGCCCCATTTACTGAGGCTAAATTTAAATGATATAATATAGGATGTCCTCTACTTATCCCAGTGATAAAGAATGTCATAAATTGGGTACATTCTACAGCCAGGGAGCCACTTTTATGGTTCCCATATTAAATCTAAGACACCTCTTCAAAACCCACCCATCTCATATAGCTACTGCAGGTGGCTCTTCCCAGTGGGTCTCACCTTTTTACCTCTGTCAATGACACCCATGACAACAGGGATCAGTGCCTGTGCTGAATTATCCACACTCTCGCTTAGCAATTTCAAGATAGTTGCTTGGCATCAGGCATGGAGACTGTAGCTACTGATCAAACTTATTTGTATGCTCACAGCAGCAGCGTATGCCTGCTGAGCTCTCATCCGCTTCATTCAACTTTGGTTGAGAAGGTACTCACATTAATCACGGATATAAGTTCTAGGCTGCTAATCCAGTCATTGTGTGTGTGTGTGTGTGTGTGTGTGTGTGTGTGTGTGTGTGTTTGGTGTTGGTGTATATAAAGAATTATTTCTGTACTATTAGGTCTCCTTTTATTCCTTCATGTTGTATGTGTATGATCTTCAAAAAAGGGTACGCAGACAATCCCTTAGAATGCAACAAGTAATACTAAAACATATATATGTATAACTGATATTGAACATATATATTAAGGCATATAGTTTGATATTAAAATATCCATATACACATATATGAGCATATATGTTATTTTTATCGCATTGTATCGCATTCTTTTAAATTTCTGTCTGCTTTTCTGTTTTCTTATGGTAAATATTAGCACACTGTGAATCTGTACAATTTGGGATATACATATGTTGGAAGTATAGGCTCAAATATTATTATGAGAAGGGTACACACATACACACACATGCACTACACTACTGAAGTCTAAGAAAATATCTTTCTGGTTCTACTTTTATTATATTTAGCAGGATACATAATCTTTTGAATTTGTTTGTTTAAAGCCTTTACCCTTTCTCCTATCACCAGATATTAGTATCACAGATTCTAATAGCTTCTTTTCCATTCTTAGAGAAAAGTTGCTTGTTTATTTTTCAAAGCCCCTAAGTTTTTCTACTTAAGAGATATTAATAAACATACCTACCAAATGTTAAGGGAGGAATGAGGAATACTGAAAGGAAATCTGAAGAATTTAGAACCATAGTAAAGTAAAATGGGCATTTGAGGCCTTGTTGGTTGTTTGCTTTTCACTGAAAAAAAAAAGGACAACTGAAAGAAACTATAGTGTAGACACATCAGACTAATTAAGTTAAACTCAACTCACTTAAGGAAAAAATAACAGAAAGAGAGAGAAAGTACACTAGAGGGAAAAAAAAGAACTTTTTCAAAGTAAGAGGCAGTTAAAAAATGGATTGGGGTCCACCCAGTGAACAGTGAACCCATGGCAGGTATAATACAGGAGCTTTGAATCCGCTGAAATCAGGTCTACATGCCTTCCTGATATGAACATCTTGCTGCTCTGAAGTTATTTAGAATGTGAAAATAGTATTTTTCACACAGTGTGTCCCCTACAAGCAAACCTATGACTTCATAGGTGCTCAGCAAAAGAAATGGTGATCTCTTACAATGCTGGGGGAGAGCTGGCTATATAAGAATTATTTAGAGGCAACATGCAATTCTTCTACATGGCGCCATCCTGGGATACTTTTAAGGTGAATTCTCCTTACCACCGAATTTACAACAAATCATATGTAAATTGTAACTGCATTCTAGACAAAATTAGCAAGAGACCAATGGCTCTCATAAATATTCCTGCTAGCTTCCACTCTGTATTAACACAGTGAATCTTGAGTTCCATAATGTCAAACCTTGATTGCGGCTGTAATCCCAGTGCCACTGATTGGCAACATAATGAAGCTTAAAAAAATACATTTTGGATGAATTAGTGATTGAATGTATAAAAGCTACACATATCAAAAATTAGTGGCACTTCAGTTCTTTAACCTCACAGTCATAGGTGTGAATGTCACTCTGATAGAGGCGGAAGGAGCACATTAACCACTGTATTTGGCAAAACAGACATGGAAGCATAAGGAAAAAGAGCCAGAGGAGCTAAAAATAAAGTGACTGTGCACTTACTCACTGTGTGATCTTAGGCTAATCACATAACCTTTCAGAACTCCACCTGTCTCATCCGTAAATAAGGGATAATAGTATCTACCTTGCAGTACAGGGTTGAGGGAGAGGACTAACATGTACAAATGGCTTAGCTCAGGGATGGGACCTAGAAAGTGTTCAGTGAGCAGAGGGGCAGCACAGATCTCCATCATCACCCAGAGGTAGGCAATGAGGCTGGGAGGGGCACCTGATCAGTGCCCCCCACAAGCTCAAACTCAGCCAATAGGTGGAAACCACATCCTAGCATAGGCACCTTGACAGCTGCTGTATAAGCTACCTGTGTGGACAGGTACATGCCTTATTCTCATGAGACAGAAAAGGATTTCTTTACAGTATTTTTTTCTTTGCAAGTTTGTGAGTTCCTCAAGGCCAGGAAAAACACTTGTTTTATTAATTTTTGCCTCCCTCAGACTCAAGCACAGTGGCTGTCAAGTTGTCAAACACTGGTTGCTTATGAAATGTACATCGAATGAAAATGCTTATTTTGGGTGTGTGTGCGGGTGTGTGTGTGTCTGTGCATGTGTGTAGTGTATGTATTTGGAATAAAGTGGATATTTTTTCTTTTCTTTTTCCTTTTAAAAATGTACCTAATCTTGGGCTTCCCTGGTGGCGCAGTGGTTAAGAATCCGCCTGCCAATGCAGGGAACACGGGTTCGAGCCCTGGTCCGGGAAGATCCCACATGCCATAGAGCAACTAAGCCCATGCGCCACAACTACTGAGCCTGCGCTCAAGAGCCCGCGAGCCACAACTACTGAACCCACAAGCCACAACTACTGAACCCGCGTGCCACAACTACTGAAGCCTGTGTGCCTAGAGCCCGTGCTCTGCAACAAGAGAAGCCGCTGTGATGAGAAGCCTGTGCACCTCAATGAAGAGGCCTCTGCTCGCCACAACTACAGAAAGCCCCTGCGCAGCAATGAAGACCCAAAACAGCTAAAAATAAATAAATAAAATAAAAAAATTTTTAAGTACCTAATTTCAATCTTTAACCACTGGAGAGTTTCTAGTGCTTTATAAAACAGACTGAGAGCACCCCATCTTCTAGTCAATATTTGGGTCAATATCCTTAAGACGTTGTTATCGACTGACATTTACTTGGCATGAATGAGCTCTTGATTCAAATCATGGAGGTCCATACCCTCAAAAATGTGTGCCCAGATGCTCGATTCAATTCTGTTGAATGAATATAGTATCTTTTAAAAAGCAAGTGATAGGGCTTCCCTGGTGGCGCAGCGGTTGAGAATCTGCCTGCTAGTGCAGGGGACACGGGTTCGAGCCCTGGTCTGGGAGGATCCCACATGCCACAGAGCGGCTAGGCCCGTGAGCCACAACTACTGAGCCTGCACGTCTGGAGCCTGTGCTCCACAACAAGAGGGGCCGCGATAGTGAAGAGGCCCACGCACCGTGATAAAGAGTGGTCCCCGCTTGCCGCAACTGGAGAAAGCCCTCGCACAGAAACGAAGGCCCAACACAGCAAAAATAAATTAATTAATTAATAAACTCCTACCCCCAACATAAAAAAAAAAAAAAAAAACAAGTGATATGTGATGCACATACTATTCTCTAGGATATAAGCTGGTGGTACAGTAGAAATGAACACACAACAGATATTCTTCAATATGCCTAACAAAGAATGCACAGTAAAATGAAAACAAACAAATGTTTGCTTTTGGAAATTATTTACAAGCAAAACCTTACACAAGCAATATGAAGATGTTGAATTTGTTCCTACAAACACTTCTGGAAGAATACTCTGAAAGAGTCCCTATTCCTGATCATTGGTTTTAGTATTTGTTGACTAAAAAAAAATTATTGACCCCTTACTAAGGAACAACTGAAGACATACTGGATGCTGGATGCTGTGCTAAGCAATTTGTGGATTATCTTATGTAACAGAGTGCCCTCCAAGTTAGGTAGCACTGACCATAATTTTATAGATGATTAAATGAATTCAAATAGGTTAGTTAGCCTACACAAACTCACAATAAGTGGCAGAGCCAAGACGTGAACCCAGTCTGTGTAACTCCAAGCCCATGCCTTTACCTACTAGCTTACCTTCCCTATGACATCATTCATGTCAAGTGCCATGAGTTTGAGAAAAGGACTCCATAATAATTATTTCTCTAAGTTCTATCACATTTTTTTTGTCCAATCACATTTTAAGATATACATTCAACTGTCCTAAAGATGCTAATAGCATAATATGGTGAAATTAGCAAAGAATATTCCAGGGCAATCTGACGACCTAATAAATATTATTCCTAGCTCTGTTATTAACATTGCCTATTAAGCGCAAGTTTTTTAACCAGTTTGGGTCTCAGTATCTTCATCTACGACATGAGAGTGCCAACAGTGATTTCGAGTTTCTTTTTGTCTCAGAAGTCTATAAGTACAAGAAAAAAATTCTCTGATAATGGAGTTGAAGGAGGTACACAGAAGATCAGTTAAAATATTCAAGAGGCTAGGATCATGAGACATACAAGGGAAGACTCAAAAGGTTAGAAGTCTTTAGTGTGTAAAGATGAATACACAGAACAGATAGATCAAAATAAATAAAACCTTGAAGGATACAGGAGAGGTGAATACAATTGTCTTTTCTACAACTTGGACTGTTAAAACTTAAAAGCGAGGAGATCCCTCAGAAATGAGGTAATTCATACAGAATAGAATTCTATTACTATGATAGGCCATATATGTTAAAGAAATAGTTTCCAGAAAGGTCAAGTCATGTTTTTGGCAAGTGAACTCATAGTTTATTCACAGAAAGGAGGGCTTATATTTCACCATTTGAGAACATCATGCAGAACAAACACACCTTCTCAAGAACCCCTTCCTTCCCTATAGATGGCTAGTCTACAAGGATCTGGAATTAGCCAATGATATCGATTATCCTCAGGTACTCTGGATTTTGACTCAACTCCATCATGTAGCACACAGGAAGTCATCAATAAATATTTGCCAGAATGAATGAGTTCTGTCACTTACTAGTTGTGTCATCTTAAGGAAATTACTTAAGTCCTATCTTCTCTACAATCAAATGTGGCTATAATTTATTCCGTTGACTATCTGAAAGTAAGAATCAACATGACTAAACTGCAGGACAAATTCTCAGAGGTGAGGTTTTCTGCCAAAACTCCTAGGAAACCAGCTACAGCCAAGAGTTGAAGGCAGTTTGTTGTGCAGAACCCTGAGGTGGAGGAACAGGACCTGTTACTTTGGAGTATGATAGGCAGGGGCATTCCCCGTTTTCTCAATATGTCAAATGCATGTAAGTATTAATAGAAATCATTTTTGAAATGGTTTTGAAAGCAATAAGCAAAGAGTCAATGTTTTAAGTTAAGAATAAATCAAATAGATAATCTTTTAGATCTCAAACAGGATCTAGCTCTGATTTTACATTACTTTCTAATGCAATTGGAGACTGTCTCCCCAGGTAGTAGGAATGTCCATTACAAATTTGCAGTAGCAATTCTGAAAACGATTGAGGAGCACTTTGCTTTTATATATGATCCAAAATGTGTGTGACAAAAATCTCATATATCAGAGAAGCGAGGCTCCTTTGACAAAAGCCTATCAAATCAGTTGATCATGGGCAAGTTAATAGCAAAAGCAGACTCATTTAGTGATGATAAGAGGATATGTTTATGTGGGGCTTGCTGTATGCCAGGCATTGTGCTAACTATTCTGTACTTCATGAATTAATTTCATCTGTACAACTCTATGAGGTAGACACTTTTTGTTTTTAAGGTCCTCATTCCAAAGATGAGAAACTAAGGCAGAAAGAATTTACATATTGCCTAGGGTTACAAAACCATTTCTCCGGAATGCAGCTTTATAATTTTGATAGCCTTAAATACTGCCAAAGATATTACTGCAGCATCAGGACACTTTTAAAGCAGACCCTCGTTCTTTAGGGCTTCAAGCTTAGTGACACAAACATTTCAAATCATGATTAAAGAATGGAATTACAGACCATTAAAAGTCACACTGGAAAATGTACTGAAACTGCCTGAGAATCTTTCAGGCACATTTAGGTATGAAAGGGAGTTAACATGACTATTATTAGGACTTTCTGTCCCAAAACATTGCACAAGGGGTCGTTGTTTATTCATTCAAATATTTATTACTTGTCTACTCTGTGTCCTGCACTGTGGTCAGGCACACCCATGAATGGGGAGCCCTATGTTCCTGAAATAGGAACTTGTCTAAACAAATCCGATCCCAGGATATTATTCCCAATTTCCTGCTTGAGCCATTCCACCTGCTGCTTTGGTCAGAGCATTTGCTCAAGCGGTTTTCAACCCCTGACTGGTCTCCACTGTTCCTGCACCACTGGCTTGTGGACCTCAGACTCTACTTCCCTCTCAGCTTCACCGAAGCACACCCGAGCTACACTCTCTAATCTGCCCTTGAAATAAGACTAAATTTCAATAATCTGTCCACCTTCCCCAGATGTTTTCAGCACTGTATGTATTTTAGTCTTGATAGCTACTTAAGGTTTCACATCACAGGGAACCTTAGGAGACAAAGAACTTTCAAGTGGTTTCACTACTCCATCCATGAAGAACTCATTTTCACCCATGAATTCATGTTAGAAAGGCTTCATAGGAAATGACAATTGGTTAAGGTGGATAACTGTGTGGGGTTTTTTGCTTTATTATGAGTGTAATAAATGTTCACTGTAGAGATTTGGTAAAATACAAATGTATATGTATGTGTGTGTATATATAAATATATACATATGTGTATACACAGATATACATATAAAATAGAAATCATCTGCCAAAAATAAATATTACTAACATTTTAGTGCATTCCCTTCCCCAATTAATATATCGATATTCAACTAGTAGTACAGCTACACACACAAATATACACACATACATGTATGTATACTAATGAATATCTAAAAATCATAAACTGTTTAGCTATACATAACATTATGAACATTTTGCTTTATTGAATAACCTAACATACCTTTTCCTCTCACTGATGTGGCCTCTCCCGTTGCAGAGCACAGGCTCCAGACACGCAGGACCAGCGGCCATGGCTCACAGGCCCAGCCGCTCCGCGCCATGTGGGATCCTCCCGGACCGGGGCACGAACGCGTGTCCCCTGCATCAGCAGGCGGACTCTCAACCACTGCGCCACCAGGGAAGCCCCCTAACATACCTTTTATGTTCATATGCTTGGGCCAATATTCACATAACTGGAAATCTAGCCTGATTTAGATTAAACATATGAAAAAACACTCAAACAGTAATGTAAAATGTTTACTTCCTGTAATTTATAACGATGAAATTTTGATTAACAACCTAAATGCTCAGAAACAGAGAAATAATTAAGTACTTAGAATATAGCTATGTATTAGAAAAGTTTGTAGGTTTTTTTAAAAATGTATTTTCAAAGAATATTGAATGCTAGAGAAACTTCTTATGTCATAATATTGGGTGAAACCAACAAAATTTTATAGAGTTTGAGCTTGATTTTACAAAAAAATTATATGTATCTATATCTACCTGGGCAATAACATTGGAAACAAATACATCAAATTACGAGCATTGCTTTTGGGGGGAAAGGGGCAAGGAGAGAGTAAATATGATCTAATTTAATAGATATTTTTTAAATAGTCATGAATTATTTTTTTGCACCAAAATGAACATGATAAGAAATGAAAACACTTTTCTCCCAAAGGCTGCATAGTTATCTGAACTAGGTAAGTAAATGGCCCAATTTATCAAGCTGAAAAGAAAGAAATTGCGTTCCAGTTTTAGGGTAGAGGGTGGGTATAGGAAAGCAAGAGAGGCAGCTGAGAAGTCTAAGAAAACAGAGCAGAGTCAAGAAGATAAATGAAGTTTGGGGAAGCTAAAGATAAAGACAAAGAAGAAATAAAAAAGAGATGAGGCTGAAAAAATGTAATCATTTCACAATGTATATCAAGTTATCATGTTGTACACTTTAAATATAAATGATTTTGATTCATCAATTATACCTCAATAAGGCAGGAAAAAATAAAATTATGTTTCTATTTAAAAAATAGAGATAATGTGTAACATGATCATATTTTATATACACTCATTGGCAAATGGAAACTTTGTTCTATAAAAAATTTCTAAGTGCAAAAACCTAACTGTGAAAATAAATAAGTAGCAGAGCATGGAAAAGTTACTCTGATAAACTCAAAAAAAATCTAAAACTGCTACAAAGAGATGTCATAAGATGTTCAAAAATTAAAGTAGGCTATTGTTATTTACAGACTTTAAATGGTATAGTAACTATTTAACTTATAAGTTATTAAAATAAAATGCTAATTCTAATTAATCGTAATGCAGAAGAAAATATACAAATTCAATGACAACTCTCAAAATACTTTTAATGGGAACCAACTCAAAATAATTCTGTATGAAGGGCTCCAGGAAACTGTGTGCAAGAAGAATAATATACAAACATAATTGTGTCACTCAAAAGACCAAATTAATAATTTCTAACAACCCGCCAATATGTAGACCTAGACCATGATTCCCCAGTGCCTCTTCACACTGAGCTCAGTACAAGGTAGATGCCAAAACCACTGAGTTAAAGAGATGAATATGCAAATTCCCAGTATGACTTTCTGGTCAACCAGCAGTGATTGCCATGACTTCCACTCCTACCAAAAATTGATCAGTGAATCAATGAGAAATATAAGGGGATCAGAGATTTCTGACATGAAGAGATAGAAAATCACTAATGATGCTTTAAAAAATATTCATTAAAATAAAATTTATTTTGGGCTAAGTAAGGCAAAAGTATAGTTAAGGATCACACCAACACATTGAGGGTGAGATACATTTGGGGTGATAGAGAATAAGAAATAAAGTCGAAAGATACAATTCTGGTTGAAAATTTCAATTAACATTAACTTTTTAAAATATCAAAAATCAACATTTAGAAAAAAATATTTAACGCAATCCTATTTTGCAAAATTTCAAATTTGGTCACCTAGGGCTAGGCCTGTTTCAATTCTCCATGAAACTGTGCATCTGCAATTACCTAAGACATTAAAGCAAAAGAAAAAGAAAAGACAGCAGTGGTGGTAGTAATGATGGTGGTTGTGTTACTGTAAAAAAAAAAGAGAGAGAAGAAGGAAAGAAAGAAAACAATCTGCCTTAATTATGGGAAATCACCAAAGTAATTTTTTATTTTTTATAAATATTGGGGAAAGTTATTCAGATCTCCAATCTGCATTGATTTTTATCCCCCAGGGAATGTGAAAAAGAGATAGTATAGTAAAACATAATGCAGAATTTCAGTTAGACAAAAACTCTAAGTAAATATAAACCAATATACTAAATTCACTTTTCAGGTATCCAATCCTATAGTAGTAGGACTACCAATTAATGCGAAATGAAAATTAGTGATGATTATCCAGTTAAGAGATTCTTAACCCCATTAGAATCACAAACACATTTGAAAATCTGGAGAAAGCTGACTCTTCAGAAATATACACACATATTCATGCATTAAATATACTGAACACAATTATAATGGTTTCAAAAATCCCCTCTGGGGCTTCCCTGGTGGCGCAGTGGTTGAGAGCCTGCCTGCCGATGCACGGGACACGGGTTCATGCCCCGGTCCGGGAAGATCCCACATGCCACGGAGCGGCTGGGCCTGTGAGCCATGGCCGCTGAGCCTGCGCGTCCAGAGCCTGTGCTCCGCAATGGGAGAGGCCACAACAGTGAGAGGCCCACGTACCGCAAAAAAAAAAAAAAAAAAAAAAAAATCCCCTCTGATCTAGATCATTCAAACAACTCAAGATAAAGTTCAACATAAACAGAGGATGTTCAGCCTTAAAATAGGGAACTAAAATATATCATAATTGTTTAATCAAATTTTATTGCAAATTACCTATCTTATATAATATAACATCTTACATTTTATAGCACTACATGACTTTTTTCATTTAATCCTTGAAATAACTTTGTGAATTTTATCAGGTTCATTTATATATCAGGAAAAATACAATCCAATGAACTAAGTTACTTCTTTAATTTCGCACATAGTAAGTGACAAAAGTCAAGTGTAGAAACCATATTGTGATTCCAATTCTAGTACTTTCTCAACAGTGTCATAATCCAGTTTCTAAGCTAAAAAAAAAAAAGTGGTTTTTACCTTGTGAAGTTAGACAGTTTAAAATAAAACAAACTCAATCCTTTACTGTGAAAGGAAAACATTTTTTTTTTTTCTCCAAATCATCAGCTGGTGGTTGTTATGACCCAGTGAGCAAGCTGTGGACCAGAGCTTTCCTACTTGGGATTTTGTCAGTTTAAAGCCTTTGCTTTCATCTATTTCTGTTTAACGTGATAACACAAAAGTCTAGAGAACCACCACCTTCCTTAGCTTCTTCACATAATCTGGGCTCATACAGGAGCTTAAAAGACATGTTTTATTCTCTTCATTATATACCGAATGCTCCATATTTATTATACAAGAAGAGATCCTTTGATCCTTCAGAAACAAGCTCCTTTTTGAAGCCCTGGCAACATAATGTTCAAGAGGGTACCTCCAATAGGGGCCAGTGGGTCACCCAGCACACATTCTTAAGTACTTACTTTGTACAGCTCCTTATTAGGTCTTTATAATAAGGCAGAAACTCGGGGTGGGAGGATGCATCCAAAGCAAAACAAAACAAAAGCAGCAAACACTAAGAGGGGTTCAACTCCTTCCCTTAGTGAGCCCTCAGTGAAATGGAGAGAGGAAATTTTATCTAAGGAAGGCTGGGATGGTGGACGGAGGAGGGGTACAGGCGCGTTATTAATTTGCAAGTTCAAGACCAGAAACAGATTAAGGCTAAAATTGCATGCAATCAACGTTATTTTCTGTTTTCTCAAAGCCACCTAAAACATTACAAAGTATAATCTGAGCCCAGACATAAGGATCACACAGAAATCTCAATAGGCATTTTATAATTCCACAAGAGTGAAGAAACTAGTAGCTGAGAGCTGAATTAATTATCTGGAAAATTCAAGCAAAAAATCCTTTCCTCTAATACTTCCATATCCACAAATATTTCAGGAAATATTATGCTCTAGAGACCTATATATTCTAGAAAATGGACTAATTTCAGAAAAGCCAACTCTATTTTGGACATTCACATTCTTTTGGTTAGGAAAGGTAATATTCTCAGGTTATTTCTTGCATTAATTATTCACTTAGTGTACTTGCAGTGGATGCCACTGAATTCGCTTCTGTGTTTAGGGCAAAATTTGTGGAACTTATGGATGGACACAAGGGGAAAACTAGCTGGTCAGTGAACGTTTGGGGAATAGCATTTTTTCCTGTCATTTTTACACATCAGTGGTCAAAATTAATGAAGTTTCTGAAGGAAATAACAATTAGAAAAAAAGATTAGGACAGACTTTTAATAAATTGTATCAGACATAAACCAAGTTGGGAGAAATTATAATTAATAAACGGTGAAATGTAACACCGCCTTAAAATAGAAAGCAGAATCTCCTTAGAAACAACACGCAGGCTAATACAAAAATCAATGCTCACCGTGCTGATTGTTTGCAAAATTACACAATTAATCCTGTGTAAACTAACCTATCAGCAATGCACACTGCAGGATGCCTGATAACTATTAGGCTGCACAATGTATTAAAGAAAGAGAACTTTAATGAGATCCCATGAGAACCTAATGATTTAAATCACTTTTTCCCCCCTAAAAGAACATTCTTACGCCACTTAACGGACATTATTTTCCATATCTAATACACATATGGTCAAATCCACCATTAAATCAATCACCAGGAACCAGAAGACAGTCTATCTTGAGTCTAAAATATGCCATTAAGCTTATTTCAAAGTAACAAAGGATTTAGAAATCTACATGAAAAAGATGCCACACTTATCTTCTTAGATTTGATAGTAATCTACTGCTATCCTATGTCAGTGGGCTCTCACAGGGGCGAAGGAGCCATTACAAAATCGTATTACCACATGATATACCACTCGAAGATATGTAGTCTTGTGTGCATTCAATTTATGTAAATTATAATCTGGCTTATTCCACTACAAAAATAACTAGAAACAAAGTAAGCATTTAGGTATAATCATTTTAAAGATATTAAAATGATTATACATGTACCTGTTACACATGTACTTACACTTACATGAGCATATAAGTAAAGATGTTTACATTCATCTGTAGGTATTCCCTTGAACACTTAACAGATAAATAGACAATTCTGCACAGTTTAATCAGAAAAACAGTTCAATTTTTTTTTTGGGGGGGGGATGATTGGGGTAAGCCTTTTAGGGACATTTTTCAACTCTTAGATTGAATGTAATTCCATCCAAAAGCATATCACTTGGATAGAGGCAAAGTGATTCTTCAAAAACTGCCCTGTGCCTTCATTACATACTCAAGTGAATTGAAATGCCCTTGAAGAAGACATATTATTGTTAAATATTCCAATAACCTCATTAAATTTGGTCTTAACTTCTTCTGAGCCCTGATTCTGTAATCCTGACAGCAATCTTGTCATAGATGAAACCCAGTTAGGCATTGTCTACCTCTATACCAAACCTGCATGCCAAAATAAATGGATGCATGGATTGATCGATATGTCAATCCATCTATAGATCGATTAATACACAAGGGCATTAATTGCAATAAGCGAAATTGAGAAAAAGAGAAATGCTGTCAATCATCTTCCTGGAGCCAGTGTAGACATCCCAGGGAGCCCCAGGTGCACTCACAGGTATTGGCTGGTTTCCATCCCTTTACTCCACTGTTGGAATCAAACAGAGCAAAATTGCCAGTGGGAGGTCAGAAGCAAAGAGTACAGGTATCTTAAAGAGTAGAAAGATGGGGAAAAGTGAGGAGAGACCAAAAGAGGAAAATCCAGGAGGAGAAAAGAATATAGGCGCACAAAGGAGAGCAATTTGCCTGAAAGGCTGGAAGCCTCCAAAGCAATAAAGACAGGCTACATTTCTGCAGTGACGTGTCAGCACAAAAACTGTAGCAAGGGCCCACACGTGCCAGCGCCGTGCCACATGTCACCTACTGTCTTTCAAAATGATATGAGCCTTTTAGCTCTTATTTTCATATAATAATAAGAACGTTAAGAAAAAAGACAGGGTTTTGGTTAGTTCATTTTTTTTTCTCATTTAGCTCAGAAGCACAATACTCGCCTACTTAGTCCAAGGAACTAGCGCTGATATCTCAGCAGCATCACTAAGCGGAGCACACACACCCAGTGCTACTCTAGACCCCAACTTCAGGTCTTGCTTCTCCGGGTGGATGTATCACTTCCTGTCTCCTTATGTTTCTTCTCATATAACTTTTCTATGAACACAGTTAGGCAGAAACAAATATTAAAAGTGATCTACGAGACGGCTCCGTACTTGGTTTTAACAGATGGGCATTCATAGGTGGTTATTAAACTAAAAGTAAGATGAACATGGGGTGGGAAGGAGATGGCTACCATTTATGGTCCTTATAAACCCTGGTAATATCTACTGGGTTGGCCAGAAAGTTCGTTCGGTTAGTGAATAGGGTGTTCAATAAAATCCTTGGTGAAAATGAAAATTGTGTCTTTTTACTTAAAATCGAACGAACTTTTTGGCCAACCCAATACACCTGCTACTTTCTTGTATGATATAAATATTAATTTTACCATGAAGACTCCTGGTGAAATTATTTTCCTGAAATAATAGGCATGAATTAATCTGACATGCATTTCAGTGTTCACCAAAACTTTTCCATTTTCAACAAGAAAATATTTTGACAAGGACTAAGACACGCTTCATAAAGGACAGTCTGATACCCTGTATAGCTTCCATCGCAGCACTTATTATTCATCTATTCATCGTCTACCTACTGAGCTAGACGGTAGGTTCTTTTAGCGTAGGTAGCAATCCAGTTGCTCACTATTGTTCCTGAACTTAATGGAGAAGTTGGTATACACTCAGAGCTCAGTATTACACGTTGAAAGAATAAAAGGTTTATATACATAATCCTCTAGTCAATTAGTACCTAACACAGTCCTTCTGAGTTCTTTCAATCAATTTTCTGCACTTTTCTCTCCCACAGAACTCTGCAATTTGATGTAACCAACATGGTTTTTGATACTTCACTGGATCTAATAATGTTCACAATTGCAGCAAATACATTTTTAGCAAATGCTACATGCTGCTCACTGTTCTAACAGTTTTTAAAAGAATAATCCATTTAGTAATTGCAACAATCTTCACAGATAGGTCTTATTCTTTATACGTGATACAGTAGCAGTTTCACTACAAAAATTGACCACGTTTTGAAAAGCAGATTAGTCCCAAAGAAAGATGGTATAGCACCCATACAAAAGTTAACTCTATGGGTCAACACTTAGAGGACATTTACCTTCTAATATTAACATCACCATGCATATTTGTTTTCCTTTAACAGTTCACTTAGGTATCACTGTTTTATATCATATGACAGTGATAGACCATAAAGCTTTCACCCAAAGGTCACTTAATATTATGAATCTTTCAACCAGAAAATAGTTTGAAGGGTGGTATGTTTGGCTGAATAATGACTCCCAAAGTTGTCCACATGCTAATCCCTGAAACCTGTAAGTATGTTGCCTTACATGGTAAATGGACTTTGCAGATATGATTAAATTAAGGATATTGAGACAGTGAGATTATCCTGGATTACGTGAATGGAGCCAATGTAATCACAGGGTCCTTACAGGGAGAAGGTAGGAGGGTGAGAGTCAGAAAAGGGAATAAAAGGACAGAGCCGAGAAAGAAACTAAAAGATGCTATACACTGCTTGCTTTGAAGATGAAGAATGGGGCCGTGAGACAATGCAGGTAAACTCTAGAAGCTGAGAAATGTAAGAAACAGATTCTCCCCTAGAGGCTCTAGGGGGGGCACAGCCTTACTGACATCTGGATTTTAGGACCTGTAGCCTCCAGAATGGTAAGAGAAGAAATTTAAGCCACTAAATTGGTGGTAATTGTTAATAGCAACAATAGGAAACTAATGTAGGTTGTGTATAGCAATATGTAGATAAGAACTCACATTTTAATTTTGAGGGACAGTTTTTGGTACTTGTTTTGGGTTCATACAAATGCTGCCTTCATTCTAATTATTTTATAAGAAGATGAAGTAATATTATATTTATAAGCCAAAATTAAAATGACACTGCTTTTTACAGACACTTAAGTCTTTAAATAAGATTTGTCATGTAGATAGTCTCATATTAATCATTGAGCACATAAAATATTTTCATAAATTAAGCCACTTAATATTAAGGTAAAATGGATTAATATCTTGTATAAGTTAAACACAGCATCGACAGTCTTATTAACTTAATATGAAACAAGTAATTTAAACTCTCTTCAGTGGTGTGCTCATGTATATTCCAAGATAAGATAAGAACACTTACAGAACTGAGAAGAACACTGGGAAGATTATCTGATATTGCAAGTATTACTAAAGTATGTCTTTGAACTTTGTGTAAGTACTGGAATGTTACTATGTAGATCCCCTCTACTCTTTTAAAGAAGAGACTGAGTTGACTTTTTTTTTGCCTAGTTTTTCACAACTACCATGTTGAAAGTGGAAAGGCATGAGATTTCCCTTAGCTCTAAGCAAGTGAATCTTGGAATACGTTTACAGTCTAGTACAGGTAAATACTCTGATATGCTGGCATTGTAATCAGGAGCTGAAACAAACTCATATATCAGTCTTCTAACGATAATGTTTCCACAACTGAGGACTCAAAACCACTAACTCTGAATTTTCAATTTCACAATGTAGCTTAGATGTTTTTGTGTTATGAAGAAATTAGAATACAGAAAAGTAATACAGAAATACCTATATGATTGCCATCTGGAATTAACAAATACTAATATTTTGTCATATTTGCTTCATAACTCAACTTTTTAAATAAATAAAATACAAGAAATCAAGTTGAAGCCCCTTAAATTTCTTTTCTAAGTTCCACTTCCCGACTTCCCTGGTGGTCCAGTGGTTAATACTCCACACTGCAGAGGTAGTGGGTTTGATTCCTGGTTGGGGAAGTTCCGCATGACGCATGGTGTGGCCAAAAAAGAAAAAAAAAAAAAAATCCATTTCCCTTTACTTCCAGAAAGAACCAACATAATCCACTTGGTGTATAACAATACATGTTTTATATTTTTCTACAAAGACAATATAATTTTGTATGAGTTTTTTTAATTCACATAATTGGTACCATCCGCAAGGTGTCATTCTGAGACTTGCTTTTTTTCAGGTAAACTGTTGTTTTCAAAATCTACATTTAGATTTAGTTCATTCATTTGAACTATTCTATAAAACTCAAGATCTATATATTAAATATTTTATATATGTCAAATTATTCATTCCCTTTAGAAGGACATTTAGGTTGGCTTGTTGTTTTGGGGGGGTTGTTTTTTGGGGGTTTTTTTTTGTTGTTTTTCACTTATAAATGGTTGCATGGAACATACTTGTATATTTCTCCTTGAGCACATGTGTGAGCATTTTTCTTGGGTGATCATGTAGCAGGCATGTGGATGAGCATGTGGCTGGACATTGCAGGGTGTAAACATTTTCAACCTTTCTAGCTCTTGCGAATTCCTCCTCCAAAACGGGATTATGTCACTTTACACTCGTACCAGCAGAGTATGAATGCTTCCACTTCCTGGAATCTTCACAACATTCAGCACTAGAGGTTTTCATTGTTGTAGCCTAATAAATGTTAAGCAGCTTCTCACTGTGATATTTTAAAAATCAGCTTTATTGGGGTATAAGTCACATACCATAAAATTACCACATTTTAAATGAACAATTCAACGGGTATTGACAAAAGCATGCCGTTGTTTAAACATCACTGTAATCAAAATAGAAAATATCCATCTCCTCACCTCCAACCCCCACCCACCAGTCCCTGAAGTCACTGATCGTACCTCTGTCCCTTCAGTTTTGCCTTTCCCAGAATGTCATATATCGATAAACGAAATCACACACCGTTTGACTTTTTGTCTGACTCCTTTCTCTAAGCACAATGCTTCTGAGAGTCATTTCTGTTACTGTGTATATCAGCATTCACTATTTGTACTGCTGAGTAGTAGTCCATGCTGTGGATGAACCACAGTTTGTTTTCACTGTGATTTTAATTTGCACAGTCCTGATTACTCAAAAAGTTAAATATTGTTATATATATTTTGAGCCTCTTTTTTCTGAAATGTGTGCTCTCTCTTTGCCCATTTTCCCATTGTGTTATCTTTTTTTCTTATCAATTTAAAAACTATTCTTCGTTCTTTCTGTCATTCTCAGCATAAGTGATAGATATTTTTCACATAGATTTGAAAATAAATACCCAAAGTGTAAACTTTAATCCTCCTAGAAGAACACATTTAGCAGCGTTTGACATCTACAAGCCAAAAAATAGGGTAGGCATCTGGATTAAAGTCAGTGTACTTTATTTTCTATTCAGTAAACCTTTAAATGGTAGAATGGTTCTTTCCTAGGAAGGAGGGAGGTGGGTAATGTGTCCTATATTGACTTGGGGACACTTAATATGAAACATTAATATATAGCAAGAGAAAAAGATATCTAAATTCTATTTGAAACAATTATCTCACCATTTCAACCAACACACATCATGCTTATGATCAATAATTGAATGGAAAATGTCTTCCATCTTCTACCCCCAACACAAAACTGCTGTACAAATTAATAAGCAGGTTCTCCCAGAGTAGTGTGCATGTACTCTTTCTGCAATTGCATGCCCTCATCCAGACCAGAAGCTCACTAAATGTCACTCACCCCGGCCCTGAGCCACCCCGGGGCTCATACAACTCACTCTGCTACTAAGCAGCATGGAAACAAATATCTTAAACCTTGTCATCACACAACTCCTTATTCTTTGGTTGTTTCCTGTGTAGGTTTTCTGCCTGCACGGGCTGTGTGTTATTCCTTATAACAAGCCCCAAACCACCCATATCATCTTATTAGAAGTACAATAAACAGTCTCGCTTACAAAATCCCCTCTATCACACCCTGGTTCAAGTCCAAATCGTCCTCATCTCCCATGTAGAAAACCAACAGATCTTGCTCTCCATCATAATCTACTCTTCACACAATAGCAAAAGCGATTCTTTTTTTTTACAAACATAAATCAGATCAAGTTGCTTAAACCACCTGAATAACTGAATAGACATTTTTCCAAAGAGGAAATGCAGATGGCCAACAGGCACATAAAAAGATGTTCAACATCGCCAGTCATCAGGAAAATGCAAATCAAAACTACAATGGGATATCACCTCACACCTGTCAGAATGGTTGTCATTAACAGGAACACAAATAATACACGTTGGTGAGGATGTTGAGAAAAGAGAGCCCTTGTACACTGTTGGTGGGAATGTAAATTGGTGCAGCCACTATGGAGAACAGTATGACGGTTTCTCAGAAAACTAAAAATAGAACTAACACATGACCCAACAATTCCACTCCTGAGTATATATCCAAAAAAACCCACAAACACTAATTTGAAAACATACATGCACCCCAATGTTCAAAGCAGCATTATCTACAACTGCCAAAATATGGAAGCAACCTAAGTGTCTGTAAACAGATGAATGGATAAAGAAGATGTGGTATACACGTGCACACACACACACACACACACACACTGAAATACTACTCAGCCATAAAAAAGAATGAAATAATGCCATTTGCAGCAACATGGACAGACTTGGAGGGTATTACAGTAAGTGAAATAAGTCAGATACAAAAAGACAAATCCTGTACGATACCACTTATGTGTGAAATCTAAAAAACACAACAAACTGGTGAATATAACAAAAAAGAAGCAGACTCACAGATATAAAGAACAAACTAGTGGTTACCAGTATTGGGGCAATATAGGGGTGGGAGACTGGGTGGCACAAACTCTTGGGTGTAAAATAGGCTCAAGAATGTATTGTACAACACAGGGAACATAGTCAATATTCTGTATTAACTGTAAATGGAAAGTAACCTTTAAAATTGTATAAATGATTTTTTAAGTTGCTTAACTGCCTGGATTTTTTTGAAGTTACTTAAAATCCATATTCTCATGCATGACCTAGAACGCCTTATGTGATCTGCCTTAACCTCACCCGTGCCAAGCTCTCCCACACTCACTGCACTCCAGGTCTCAGCCTTCTGTCAGTTCCAGACGACGCCAAATTCGTGTCTTCCACACTGCCTTTCCACTCCCTGCCCCTCTGCCTGCAACTCTGCTCTTCTGGCTCTTTTCCTATTTGCCTTCTCCCCTTTCTGGCTCAGCTTGAAAGTCACCTTCTCAGACAGCCCTTGCCAAAGTTAAGTTCCTTCTCTCATTTTTCTCTACCACAGTCCTTTGTTTCTTTCCTGTAATGATTTTATTGTTTATTTATTTATTGGCTGACATTCTCAGTAATGGTAAACTATGAGAGGGCAGGAAATCTGTCTTGACCTCAATGCTTAGCACAGTGCCTGGGATTTATAACAGCTCAATAGATATTTGGGGAATGAATGAATGACTCCTTGAAATCAAAACTACGCACATACCACACACACACACACTTCACTTGAAGACGCTGGTTCTTCTGTCTTCTATTTGGGAGCATAGCTACAGCCCCATAGGTAAATTTTTCTGATATGGTTCCTTGCCAGCATCAATCTGGTCAGACCAAGTTGCACAGAAGACAATTCCTCCCCTGATGCACACAGGACTGAAGGGGGAAAAAATCAAGCTAGTAAAAATTTCCTTCCTCTGCAGACTTGTAAACTGCTAATCAGCACAAGCAGCTTGTAGCAGATTGAGCTCAAAGTGTAGCTGAAATGGCACATAACTAATTCCAGGTGATTTAATATCTTACATGGCCCTAGTGAAAATACTGACAAAGAAGAACACGATTTGGGGTCTTTCTGCACTGCTGAATTTGCTGTTAGCTTTGGAGCCTCTATCAAGGCATTTCCATTAACCAGCATTGCTGAAGAAAGGAAGTCTGGGTGTGGCATGCAGAAACCACTGCCGAATTGGGAAAATGCTAGAAAACAGTAAAATGCTAGTTATCCAGGTGTGAATATTTAGGAGCCCTTTCTCAAAATGTACGGTCCCCTTGGTGAGTGTCAAAGTAACGTCCAGCAACGCGCCTTGAGCGGTCGATGGCACGTGCCTAAGGAGGAAGTAAGTCTCCTGAGTATACTGCCACTACTCACAGGCAATTACCAGCGTTAAGGGAAATATGACGTTGCGATTCTTCGAGCAAAGTCACATCTTACTAGTGCCATCTGTAAGCACAAACTTTCTTTCTTTTTTATAAACGGGTCTGATGGAAATTGACTACTCTAGGGTTCAGAGATCATTATTTTATTCATAAAAGCTTCCTCTAGGGACTTGCCTGGCGGTCCAGTGGGTAAGATTCCGTGCTCCCAATGCAGGGGGCCTGGGTTTGATCCCTAGTCGGGGAACTAGATCCCGCATAAATGCTACAACTAAAGATCCCGCATGCCACAATGAAGATCCCACATGCTGCAATTAAGAACTGGTGTAGTCAAAATAAATAAATAAATAAATTTAAAAAAAGCTTTCTCTAGTGCATTATTTCAGAATTCACTCTCCTTAGCTTTATAAAAGGTAATAGTCGCTTTAATTCTTCTCCTGACAACATTAAAAAGA
Organism: Tursiops truncatus; assembly: GCF_011762595.2. NCBI lineage: Eukaryota > Metazoa > Chordata > Mammalia > Artiodactyla > Delphinidae > Tursiops > Tursiops truncatus. The sequence goes on along the minus strand of NC_047043.1, from coordinate 87,429,043 downwards.
ATACAGGGGCTTCCCTGGTGGCGCAGTGGTTGAGAGTCCGCCTGCCGATGCAGGGGACACGGGTTCGTGCCCCGGTCCGTGAAGATCCCACGTGGCGCGGAGCGGCTGGGCCCGTGATCCATGGCTGCTGAGGCTGCGCGTCCGGAGCCTGTGCTCCGCAACGGGAGAGGCCACGACAGTGAGAGGCCCGCGTATCGCAAAAAAAAAAAAAAAAAAAAAAGAAACAAAAAGCAGGGAGATTTTTTTTTTCAATTGTCATATAGGAGAGTCAAATTTGAAATCATGGGACATCAAAAAGAAAAACAAAACTGTAGTATTTAGAATTATTGTGCCATATACCCTCAAAGATACATTTTACCCTCAATGAGCCAAAACTTCAAATACCAGCAATACTATTTCCCCCACAGTACTTCAGTTTAAAGCTGTACCATTAGACATCAGATTTGAAATATCACCTGATCAGTAGTGTCCCTCTAAAATACAGCAGTATTTTTTAAACACCATATTTTGTTTACATATTCTGGCAGCTAGGTCTCAGATCCTAAATTCTTAGGTTTAAAATATCTCCAAATATATATATTCTCACTCAGAACATTCATTATACCAAAGTTCAAAGGTTTAGGCTGGCAGTTGACAAATTTGATAAAACGGACCGATCCATGGAGCCAATAAATGAAAAACGAGTGGAAATGTTGAAAGTCAAACAATTTTAGAAATCATAATATGGCAAACCCAGAGGTAAACTTCACCATTGAATCATTCAACAGATGTCAATGATACCGTTGTCAAAGCCAAGTTGTAAACCTTTTGCGAGAGATGGTTCAATGCACAGAACAGTTTTATAATTAATCACCTAGCATGTGGCCAAGAAATAGATGTCACGTTTTGCCCTCAATAAGCATACAGTGGCATAAGCAAACCCACTGACAATTTTAAGAGGTTTTCACTTTGCTGATGAATGCTTTATGAGAAAGCATAGCCTAAGAGAGTGAATGCAACGTAAGTGAGGTTCTGTAGATTTGCAAAAGAGCAATTACATACACGTATGTGAGTATGTGTGTGTGCTGGCTGTGTTTAAGCTCTCAACTTTTAATCTCTACATTATGCCTTGACACTGTTACTTAGTAGATGCACATAATTATTCATTGTAAGGATATGTCACATCACTGTAAATACTGCTTTATAAACTCTACCAACGGAAGCACTCTTCCAAGAGAACTCTGGAGTTTTGTGTATTTCTAGGTATGAATAAAAAATTCATAGCATTAACACAGGGTGCATTATTCAGAGAGCTATCAGAAGGAAGAAGATCCATTACTAATCAATATTGTGGGTATTCATTTTTGTACCTTCTTTAAAAAGTAAAATTACTTAAAGTTGTGAGATTATACAAATAAACAAGAATTTAGAGAATCCTGATATTTCATAGTCAGACCCTAATATCTGAAGTCCTTATCATTACTTTCCTGTTTCCCCTTTTTTTCATTTCACATGCATATTATGTTTACAAAACTGACCACAGAATGACCATATGTGCATTATCTGAGCTTCCATGACTAAGAATGAGGTCCTAGAAAAGACTAGCGAACGCAGAAATAGCAGTACTCTGAAACATGGAGGAGAAATTAACCCAACTGCAAAAAAAAAAAAAAAGATAGTGCTGTGTTTTTCTACTGGTTTCCTGGCCATCTTAAAACTGAAAATCACTTCGCAAGGCCACTGGCACCAAACATCCCTACGATGGCTCAGGATGCCCATACCCCTGACCTCTCTGCCAGTCAAGCAGGCATTAGGCTGGCTCCCTAAACGCAGATGCTGTGACGGTACCGTCTTCCAAATATGTTTGGCTTTCTGTAAGCCCACTTCAAATTAGGGAGGGTTCTTTTTTTATAATACGTGGGAAGGTCTTTCAGAACTTGAGAAAGGTATTCAGATCACATTTTAACACTTCAGATCTTCTCAAACAGCACTAGACTACACTGTGACAAACACTGCTAAAAATCAAATGCTCATTAAATAGGGCTTGAACATGTATTTTGTTTCAGAGAAATGATAACTGAAATGGAATTTTGTCTTTGCCTTTCAAAAGTTCTGCCTTTTCCCTGACACCTTTTAGTAGCGCACAAGCTGGAAGGAACCTTTCTCTATTTTGACCACACATTGTCAGTACATTAAATGGCATTTATAATCCTTTATTTTGCAGTATACTTATTTGTGTACTTGTCCCAGCTCTTTAATTAGACATACTCAGATTAATAACATTTTACGGGCATGTATTCAGTGGTAACTGTAAGCATCTTCAGGCCACCAACTGTGTCTAATTCATCTTGGAATTTGTCCATTCAGTGTAGTGATTTCCACACAGCAAGAACTTCCTAAATTTTCACGTAAAGATTAAATGCAGGAACATAATAGAATAAAGAGAGAGGAGGACTGTGATGAATTTTTCTTAGGGGTGTCTTCACCCTCCTGCAGTTGGGTTGCATGTCCTGGAGTAGTAGTCTCAGTATTGAGACAATCTTAGAAAGTGGCTTTGGGCAGGATGTAAGTGAACATCCTTTCTCTTTTAATCCTTCTGACTATAAAAACGTGGAAGTCTCAGGTAGGTTCTAATATATGATTAACAGCGCTTTAACTCTTCTAATCTTGCTGTTTCATAAAGAGGGAGCAGGACTTAAGCCTGGAGACTTGGTCAGGCAATAGGACCTCGCTAGAATGTAACGACCTTGGGTTGTTTTCATTGTATTCACGTTTGTAGTAACCTTTCATTATTTCCCACTGACGTTGGTGTTTCATTGATAGTAGTGTAATAAAACTTACATTTTAAGTCAGTGTCTTTTTATAATGAGCCAGTTAAAAATTTAAGTGAATTATGGTAGACGGCACAAAGATAAGACAAAAATCGTGACAATCGTTACATTTCAGCGAGTACAGTCTTAGAGAATTGTAGATTACTGAGTGACCAGTGACTTTAAGAAGAAAGGACAGCAGGAAATGTGTCTGAGAAGACAGACAGGAGCAACGAGCTGGCCAGTAAGAGGAGGGGGTCTCTAAGGATACAAGAAAGAAGAGAGGAATCATGAAGCCTGAGCCCAGCTGGATGTGGAAACCAAGTATGACAGTTACTTGGCCCGCAGAGCAGTGGGGAGCCAGGGGAAATTTTCAGGAAGTAAGTGACATTATGGTCAAAGTGACAAGCGAGAAAGGGGATTTTAACAGTGACGTTTAGGTCTTAGTGGAGACGGGCGACAATAAAATGCAGAAATCCAGTGAGAGAAAGGTTGCTGTGGTCTAGTGATTAGAAGACTGAACAAGGAATTTTCCGGAATAGCTCATGAGAAATAACTCTCAGTGTGTCAAGGAGAAAGCTGAAGCAGGTTTTCCGGTTGTTTAAAGTAGAGAAAGGTTAAAGAGGACAGAAAATGGCAAACTGCTAAAGGGAGATGAGAGAAAAGATGCTCTCTGCTACAGTAAAAATGTATTTGCTATATCAAAAAAAAAAAAAAAACTGTGGGGAAACCTACGATTGCTTGTGTTTCAGTAGTCCCAATCATTTTTTTAAGTACAAAGTCATTATAGAAACCTCAGTTTACAACCACCATCAATTGCTTCCATTTCTTTCATTTTTTTTCTGAGATCCAAGAGAGCAGAATTTAAAATTTATAAGGTTTTAGGTTATATCACTGAAAAATGAAACCTGTTCAGAAAACTTGCATTTTCTGAATAAGGAAATCTTTTATCAGTCACAAATGATTTGCCATTAAAATAACTTTAAGACAAAATCAGACGACCTGATTTCTAGTTCCACATTCACACATATGAGTTCCATGAGTTCCCTTAACCCTCTGAACAGGATCAATACCTACCTTGCTTAAATACCTAGCCCTTACGAGTATCAAATTAAATGTACATACATTGTGTCTTTCAAAGGCAATTTAAAGCATTACCAGTATAGAATTAAATACACCGTAGCATAGCCTTTTAGGGTTATATATATTGCATTTTGCCTGTTGACATAATTTTTGAAATATGAAAAATATAGTGCAATACTCTGCTGGTGCTTTCGGCAAGACTGCAGGAGAAACACGTCTACTCACGTTTATCAGAAAGGTGGGAGTCAGAGGTATAAGGAAAATAGCATGCTTGGCTCCCAAGTACTTAGAGAAAAAATGACAGGCTATAGAAGGAAGAATATGATGGGAGGATTTGAGAAAATAGAAAGGCAGAAGCAATGAGAACACAAACGGAACCTACATCAGGCATGGCGGTAGTTGTTCTTCAGCCACTCTCAGTGAGCCCTTGAAGAGAAGGAAATAGTCCAAGAAAGCTCCCCGGCTATATATTCTTAACCTGCTTCTTGTTCTATGCACAAGAAGAAATAAGAATAATGTTGGTCCTCACTCCCCATTAGCGCCTTCCCATTACAGCCATGCTTCTGAAAGTTACAGGTAAAGCAGGGTTGCAGCCAAACGCACAATCATCATTTCAGGCCAAGAAGCCTGCTTTCTTGTCCATGTGTGGCTGTAATGGACAAATAGAAGGAAATGGAGCAGCTCTTCTCTCTCCCTCCTCAAGCCTGGTGCCATATGGAATCTCAGCAGTCACCTCCTTGATTCCTGGCCTTCGGGTTCCACCTTGGCCCTTCAGGAGGTACTCCTGGTTCTCCCACGCCCAAGCCATTTCCAAGGTAAATGGAGAAGAGTAAGGATAAATGTAAATGGATCAGAAGACAAAAGCATCAGAAAAGCCTATCCCGCTGAAGAATCTTTAGGCAAAAGTATTCTTGGCCAGCTCGTCCCTCCCTTACTCTCAACTCTAGCCTCTCTCTCCAGACAAAACCACAGGCACTTCCATGGAGCCCAAGTTCACCCTCTTGTCACACTCCCTTCTCAAAGGCATTTGTTTTCCTGGGCTTAAGATATTTAGGAACTGGGGAAGACAAAGGAGTATCCCCTTGGGACAGAGAGTAGTTCTACTTGTTCCATGTTTCTTCCACTTTTTAATCAATCGTGTATGAAGTACATGGTGTTACAGTGGACTTGATAATCCTGTTATTAGCATGTCTTTGAAAAAAAATTTCTTCCTACCTTGTCTACTAGAATCCTCCAGCAAGGTAGTTAGATGAGTCCTCCCTTTGAATCTAGAATAGTCTTTGATGGCTTGGACCAATGGATTACAGAAGAAGGGCTACTCCACCCCTGGCCTTTAAGACAACTGACAATCTTCTAAGTTTAGCTCTTGGAGCCCTGAGCCATCACTCAAGAAGTCCAACATCTGTTGCAGAAACCAGTGAAGAGGCCATGTGACTACATGAAAAGGAAGAGAAGCCCAGATGAGCTCAACCCAACTGGCTAAAACAACGGACATGCAAGTGAAGCCATCTTGGGGCCACCAGTCCAGCTTAGCCACCATCTGAAAACCACGAGGTGACCTCAGTTGTTATGAGGTGGGGCTAAAGAAATCACTTACCCCAGCCCAGGCTGAATTCCTGACCCACAAAATTATGAAATTTCATAAAATGGAGTTTTAACTTGTTTAAGTTACGGGTTAGTTTGCCATGTAGCAATAGATTTATGGGACAACGCCCCTTCACATTTTACATGAATTGCTACATGGTCACATTTCTGAATCGTTTTTCATCATTTCCCCTCTTAGCTACACATAAGCTCCAGGTATTTTTCTTCCAAACAATAAGCAGCTTATGTATTTCCCCAAGAATCTAATATGCAAAACACGTGTCTACTGAGGTCTTAAACAGTTTTAAGCCATATGGTGAATTCCCGGTACACAATTCAACAAAATAAATGATGAAAATAGCGTGAACTCAATTTCAGAAGTCAATGGAATGGTGATAGTATTTACACAGCACAGTCTCCCTAAGTGATGGTAATAAAAAAATACACTGTGATTTCCCTATAGTGGGCAATACAACATCTTATCTGCAAAGAATAGTACCTTGGATAGTTATCAGTACATTGCTTCTACAAGGACATCTTGTAAAAGGTTTGGAGGTTTTATTATTGCTCTTTTGTATTTGTATTTAACATTCTTAAACAGCTACATCACTAGTTAAGAGGGTTTTACGTGATTTTCAGATAAATGATCTGTACTCCTATACGTGGTACATGAAAATTTATCTTTTCTATTCTAAACTATGTTGTAATTTCTTAATGACTCAGAACCATCCATATACGCATGATTTCTGAGTTGTCTTTTTCTAGCGTTTCTATCTTTATCCCTTGCTGAAGAGATGTTAGCTGTAAATTCTTTTGTCTGTGAATGAATCTGCAACATTTCCTTCATCTGCTCTAACTTGCAGTTTATCCTGTTGTCCGCTAAAATAAAACAGACAATTAAGCTTACTGGGATGCTTCTAAATTAAGAGTAAATAGTCATCGAATAAGGCTGGTCTTTCCACAATAAAATTATTGCAGTTTGGTGAATTTTTGCAGAGATTAGATTTAGGTTGCTATGATGCCTCTTTTGTTCAATTTTTAGATACTAGCTTAGGATTTAAATACTGGAGTTACCTGGTGAGTAAACTCCAAATGAATACCTATCATTACAGTCATTGATTTATTTGACATTTTTACTCTTATTTGTAGCAGTAAAACAGCATGGAGGAAAATGAGCATTGTTTTGGCAATCGGTGAGAAATATTTATTTTTAGGACATCTACATAGGTCAAAATAAATTCGGATTGAAAGTATTTAATATGATATGTTAACTACAGATTAATAAACTACTCTGTATTATTCAAGGCTTCCAATTTTATTTTTTTAATATTTATGGACTGGGAGTAGCTGTGTAATTACTTCAGTTTTCCACTTCAGTTTTAGCATGAGTTGTGAACAGTGCACACCCTCCTGCCCACCCCATGCACGTATACACTTACAGCCACTCACATAATCTTGTTTCATTTATGGAACCAGTTGTAAATAACCAAAACCATATTGGTATGCAATCTTCAAAGACAGTAAGTGCGATGTAAATCCAGTTGAATAAAAATCTAGAACAGGGCCTCCGTTCCCTTCATAGGACACAGAACCAAATGGACAGCCAAATTAGCCTCCCATTAAGGACACATTCTAATTTTCAGAGGAGACAATCAAGGGACTCTCCACCAGAAGCATTCAGTCTGTTAAACCCATTATTTAAATGAACTTGGGAAATGATGACACAAACCTTTCTGTCCCTCCTCATCAGCTCAGAATTTGGAGGGGCAAAGGAAGCGGAATGCATGCTTAATTGAGGCAGTAAATGCTAGGCTGTAGCAGACTGTTACACTGTTAAACACAGCAATGGGTTTTTAATGGCTGCTGTCCAAAATTACACTGGAGATAAATGTTTTATTAGTAATAATAATAGCTGGCACTTTTATCCTCAAAACACTTAACAAATATTCGCTCATTAATCCTCCAACTGCCACTGGGAGGCAACAGTAAATGCTTCTATCCTCAGTTTACAGCTGGTGAAACAGGGAAATAGAAGGTAGTAACCAAGTTTTCAAAAGGAGGTTTTGTATATGGAGGTCAATTTCCAATTCAAACAACTCATGTCAATTTTTATACATAATTGGATGGTATTCCCTCTAATGACTGCCAGCCCTTTTTTGAGGGGCCAGTGATTAAGGTCAAATCCAATTTACTTGAACTTGACTCCCATGAGTTGTACCTGAACTGCTCAAGCCTGGTCCTTTAGCATCATTTCAAGCAAATCAATTGTGTTCAAAATCTATTCAGCCCAAATCAATTACATGCGGAAACTTGTATGCATGGAAAAAGGTCTCTTGAGATCCTTTGAAATCTAGCTCCACTGAGAATTGCTGGAGGTCACAATGTGAAACAGGGTCGAGGTCAAATTTAAACACCTTTATTTTGGCTTTCTATTTTTAACCATTCACTCAGATCTCCTTTGTGGAAAACAGTATATGTCTCAAATTAGTGAACAATAACGAATAACCCAAAATAGTCCGTTATTCATTCTGGTGTAGTCTATAGATGTTAAAATTATTATATTTTTCTTTGTTTACTTTTCCATCGTGGACAATGTTTTCAATTTCTTGCCATTGTATAATGCCTTAAGTATGTTAATTTAATGAATGATTTCTCTGCTGAGTCATCAGAGGCACTGTACAGAACAAGTTTAGAAAGTCTCTGAATTTATAATACCAAAATAAGTTCATTTCTTGAGGAGCTAAGTGCTGTACTCTAAAGAAGCAGGCATGGATCAAACAAAAGCCTTAAAGCAATTCCACTCCATATAGTGCAAGGAAATGGGATCTGCTCTATAGACAAAGCAGAAAGCAAACACATTTTTGCCACTATCTATTATATAAAAAAGAGCCTTTTGGAGTCAGTGTTTGAGAATGCTACTTGTATTTTGCATATTAAAAAATGTACATTTTTTTCTAAACACCACACACCAAAAAAATCAAACACCTCTCAAAAATCCTAAATATATTGACCATGCCTATAATAGAGTTGATTTCTTTTTCCCTCCAAAGCCTTATCTTAACTGACAGCTGCTAATAAAGATAGCGCCGTCGTTATGATAGGTGTCATTTTCAAGAACAGTCAGGCTGGGATATGGCATCTATCACTGCCGACTATTTCTGTCTTAATCGGGAGTGGCAGATACACCTTTGTGGAAATGTCAACCGTGTAATGCAATTGGTTACATATAATACCCAGATATGAAGGAAATCCATGCATATTGATACTATAGAGCATCAGAAACATTCCTGCCAAGAAATAAGAAATGGTAATGAGGGCAAGCAAAAGCTTTGGTGAGGGTGAAGGTTGATTTTTACATATACTGGTGCCCAGGACACATTTCAGGAAGACTCAGACACCAAACACTTTTATGACATGATTTTGGAGAAAACACAGATGTCCTCCTTTCCCAATGTATCTCCCACATGGCAGTGCCTCACAATGAATCTTTGCAACAAGAATTTTAAATCCACCATTTTAAATGCCACCATTCCTGGTATAAACATACAATATCATGTAATACCCTAGGAGGAGCCCTTATTATCTACTTTTCCACATGTTTACCTGAGGTAATAAGACACGGAACAGGTAAATCTGGTTGGACAACGGGGATGAGTGCTGGCCCTTGATGAAGACCATAGTTAGAGAATCCTACTAATCCAGGGGGGTACTGACGGACATTGCACACATGGGAAATGAAGTCAAAGAGAGAAGAGAAAGGGTGTGCAATGGACTGAACGTGTGTGTCTCCCCCAGATTCGTATGTTGAAACCCTAATACAGATGTGATGGTATTTGGAGGTGTGGCCTTTGGGAGGGAATTAGATCATAAGGGTAGAGCCCTCATGAATGAGATTGGTACCCTTATAAAAGGGAAACTGGAGAACTCTCTTGGGCCCTTTCTGCCGTTCTCCCTGTGACAATACAACAAGAAGTCAGCAGTCTGCAAACAGAAGATGGCTGGCACCCTGATCTCAGGCTTCTAGTCTCCAGAACTGTGAGAAATAAATGTCTGTTTTTATAAGCCTCTCAGTCTGTAGTACTTTGCTACAGCAGTCCAAATTAAGAGGGGGTGCTGAAGGAGTCTGCCGGACTCAAAGGCAGCATAGTGTAGTAGTTAAGATCTTGTGGCTGGGGAGCAGATACTTCTGAGTTTAAGTCCCGGCTCAGCAACTTCCAGGCCATATTGTGTGAGCCAGGACAAGGACGCCCCTACGTCTGTGACACTCAGCGTTAAATGGGTATTATCATAATAATACTTTCCTCAAAACACTGATGCAGAGATTGCAAAATGCATCATAAACATTTAATAAGTGATAGCTATTTAAGTGTTTGCCTGGCACAGCCTCAGTCCTGCGCAAAGCAGTTATTCAATAAAAGTTTTTTAATGATTGGTCGCTGTCAATGTCTCACAGAACATACAATCAATCAATCAACTAATCAATCAATGTGCACTGGAATTACGGAAGCTATGTAAAAAAATCTAATCTCTCTACCTTTGGGCAGGGCTATATTCAACCTTGGAAATATAATTGGTGAAGTTTTCAATACTTCCCCTACATTTACTGCATCCCTCAGCATATATATTAACTCTGAATTTGTTTTTAAAAAAAGAAATCAGCTATACGATAGTTCTCTTTTTTTTTTTTTCAAATAAGGAAATCTAAAAGCTGTAGAGTGGATTATGAACTTGGTTACATATCAGGGTATCTGCACTTTAATTCTGGTTTCACCACTGCCCAGCCCGCTATTCGACCTTGCTTCAGTTTTTTTTCCTCTATATAATGAGCTAGCAAACCTGTCACTTTTTGTCTGCCATGTTGTTGAAAAAGTCACATGAGATATGGGGCTTTTAAAACTCTTTAAAAAGCTCAAATAAGTACTCAAATAATGCAAGACATGGTGATTTTTAAATAGAAATATTCAGAAGGAATCTTCCAAATGGATGGAAATGCAGTGTCAAGTGTCAAGAGTCTCAGAAAAGGTCAATACTTATCTTCCCCTTGAACCTTTGCACATGAGAGGTGTTATTTCCTTTGAACACATCAATATGTAAGACATCCCATAGTAAGCTGATAGTCTATCACATTACATTCTTTAGTGGAGGTCTTCAACACAGAACAAACTGAATTCACAATCAACTCTAATAGCATCAAATCATCAAAAATCTCCACATTTTTCTCACTAATTTACCTTCTATTACACTGACTACGTCCCTTGGCCAGGGAACATACAAATTTCTCACATCAGGATGCTACCAATGCATCCCTGATCTATTTCCTCATCCTCTTTACCCTGACACCACTACACCAAAGAGAGGTACCCTCCATAGACCCAAATATCCAGGTCGCAGTGACTTCAGGCTGCCAGAGGATTATTTGAGGGTGTCTCCACTTCCTGGGTACGACACCTGCAATCTCTAGAGTTAAAATCACCACTTACAGCAAAAGCTTTTGTTAGGGAGGAAACTCTGCTAAAAATGCAAGCCTGTTACCTTAGAAGAGAGAATACATCTTTTGCATTATTCTCTCTGCTGTAAAGCTCTCATCTTGGAAAGCAGAGATAATGCAAGGGAATAGACAAGTTTGTTTTGAAGTTTGAAGGCTGCAACTGAAACTCACCTCTGGCCATGAGCATGCCCACCTGGGGCAATGAAAGAGGAGCCTAGAAAGGAACAACAAAGAAAAAGAGGAAAAGAGCCCTGAATGCAAATTTAATGATTCTCCATCTTGTCCTGCTTTTGGCGATTCGAGCTGTCTTCCTCCCCATTACCCACATTCTATACATTTGAAGCCTTCAAGGTGTGCTTCATATTCTTCATTAACCCCCCAGATTCAGATCCCTTCTCCACCTTTCTCCAGGCTGCTCTGTGCAGAGGGATCCAACTTCAGCAGGACACTTGCACCAGGCTCCCTTGTCCACTGCCTGCTGGTGGGTACAGCCACTGCGAGGAAGGAGCCGAAGATCTTGGGGTAGGAGACCAGTGTCCTGTTACTCAAGAATGGCTATGTTTCTCTAAAACCACAATTCCTGTCTGCAGCCTTCCCCAAAGCTATGGCTCTCACCTTCCAGTAAATTTTCTCTCTTGTCGTCCCACTGGACTAAGGGCAGTAACAGCCCCAGGGGTGCCTCTGCAGCCCTTGTTGGTTTCCCTCAACCCTGCCCAAAAAGATGTGGTCCCTTCTTTAAATGCCCTTCAATTGCCCCATTTGAGTACTACTTATATACAGGAAAAAATCAAAGTGAAAGCAAGAGAGTGCCAGATTTTATCCAGAGAAGATGAAAAACTCTGGGTCCTTTAAGACTGCCAAGGGGACATGTTACCCAGTTCCAGCCAGTGGTACTCTCTGTCACCTGGGCATTCAGGTCCAATATTCCAAGAACATCAAGTTTTCCAAGGTAAGTCAGAAATATGAATTTTATGTGAAATATCTGGGTTTTAAATATTGGCTCAAATATTTCTTAAACATGCCTCAGGCCAAATAACACATATATAGGCTGGGTTCAGTCCAAGGGACACAGGGTTGGATCTTAAATAGACTACGGTGCCTCTTCTTAAAAAAAAAAAAAATCTGCTTTTCCTTATAATGCAGAATTATAACAAGAAAGGTAGAAATTCTCATCTATACAGCTCTTTCCTACTCAATTATTTAGTCCAAAAACAACCACCTTCCCTCCCTCATTTGAAATCTCAAGGCGAAAAGAGAGAAACAACCAGAACTCAAAAGTGACAGGAATCTTGATATCTGGGTCTGTTCTAAATGTATGAATCTAATCAAATTATTTAATTTCTGTATGGCTCTCTCCATTCATCCACAAAATCAGGATAATGACTTTTTTCCTACCATCTTCACAGAGACATTTGGCTGAAAAATGAAATACATAGTAAATGAAAAGCACATTTGAGCTCTTCAGAGAATAAAGTGCTGTCTAAACCAAAGGGATTAGTAAGAAAAACCTCAGAGGTTTATCAGAGCTCTTCTTTTTCAACCACATTTCATTATGCCAAGGTAACTGTGAGTCAATGCCTCAGGCCAACATGATATTATAGAAGACCCACCCAAATCTAAGGCAGTGGCTCTCAACTCTTGCATCAGAATCTCACCGGAAGCTTTCAAAAATCCACATGCCTGATGACCACCTCCAGGGATTCTTATTGAACTGATCTGGGTTGCTAGTTTTAAGAAAAGCTCTCCAGGTGATTCTCATTTCAGCCAAGCCTGAAAACTACTACTCAGGATCTTTCAAAGATGTGAAACAATCACAACCAGTATATGTGCAGATAATTGATGTATATGTGCATAAAATTGATGTAGGTGTCAACCCATGTTCCATACTTTTAATGATAATAATATAATAAGCTCATACTTATTCATATACATAGATACACACTTATGTCTATCTCTCTTTTATCCATTCATACACTGAGCATGGAGTAACTATTATAATAAAAAAGCCAGAATTTACTGAATGCTTAATGAGTTCTAATAAGTTGTCTACATAGACTGCCCCATATAACGCTCATAATAACACACGTGAGCTGGGTGTGGATATTACTCCTCATTTCCATAGATGAAATCAGTCTCAGGGAGGTTAAAATGACTCAGCCAGGGCCACACATTGAGGAGTTCACAGAACTGGATTTGGAAGCCTGGCAGCCTGACTATTACAGCCACACCAGTTTGCTTCCCACTGTGCCAGAATCTGTAGGGTTTATGAGATGCATAGAATGAAGCATGCGCCCTCAAAAGATTTTACCATCTGAGAAGGAAATTACGATGCACACTAACATTCACAGGCTGAATAGGAAAATGGTATATGGTAGTCCCTGGAGTCAGGGAGAGGTGGACTGAAAGATGGGCAATGGCTGGCTTTGCTAAGCTCCTACTTCACAACTACAGGGGAAATGAGATGCACGCAAACATCTGAGGAGAGAGTGTGATAAGACCACCTGGAGAAGAAACCCTGGTCAAAGAACAGAGTGCATTTATATATCTGCCATTCAGCACATTTATTATTCTGATCATCTCCCAGTATCACTTGGATTGAATGTTTATGCCCCCCTAAATTTACCAAATTATCATGTCAGTCATGACTTTTGAAGACTTCACCTCAGTTCGAAATTTATTTCTGATTCTTACTGAAAAATTGTGTACACACAATTTTAACATACACACATACACACAGACGCACACACTCCCAATAATTTGACTTCCAAAGAGGTACACAAGTTGCAATCTTTTGGTAGTAATAAACTAATGTGAAAATTAAGTAAACAGTTTTTACGGAAAATTTTTAAAAACTGAAAACAGAATATTCTCTTTGTATTTTTACTATCTAAACACAGTGGAAAGGTAAGCAGGATCATTTTTCATCCACAATACATAAAATCTAAATTAGTTATGGTCTATTTGTGCACTGACTAAAAACATTCGTTAACAAAACAGAATTTTCTAGTTTACTGGATAAATATACCAGGAGAAATTGCAGAATAATGTTAGGTTGCCAAGCAACCACTGCTCTACTCCCTCATTCATCAAGCTTCTTATCCCAGTGCTAGAGAATTCCAACCGATTTGTTTCTTGGGAAAATTACAGTGACTTTCAGTAACACAATAACACTTCTATTCTCAGAAGATAAACTTAGATGTTCTTTTGATCAAAGAGATGTGTTAATTCATTATTCTCTACATGGTGCTAATGAGAAAGCTATAATTAACTAACTATACTAGTGCGACACATAAAATAAACTGCAGTAATTAGTAATGTTTAAGGTTTTAACCAGATTCCCAAATCAGAAAATACAGAATCTTTCCTCCAATAAAGATGTAGAGAAAGTAGAAATCACCATAACTAATTAAATTGAGAACTGTTTCCATTCTCTACCCTCTCCCCCCCAAAAAAGGGATAGAGGCACGGGATTGCCAAAATGTGAGAGATTTCACTTTAATAGCAAAGAAAATAGCTCAATGACAATTCTACTTGTAGGTAGACATAAAATGCCGGAGAATACTGTAATCTTTTCTTTGAAAGAATGCTTAGCACAATATTTTTCCAGGAATGAAAAGAAAGAATATTAGGCTTTCACTCATTAGCCGTGTTAATTTAGCATATTGTATGTAAATCACCATAATAATTGCATTCCCTTCATACGGAATTAGTTAGTTAGAATGAAGCTGTAATCAAAATGTTCATAATTGAAAATATAGTATTCTCGGTCTCGTTTTGAAAAAATAACAAGGAACACTGATTGAATCAGATAATACAGTACATCATTGAAAACAGCCTTGGTATAGAGACAGGTTGGTCCTCTAGATTATACCTTAGCATCTCAATTAGCTCCCCAGATTCAGGACTCAACACTTCTGGATCTGTCATGGGTTTTTATTTTTACCCTTTGTCTTCAGCCTAACTTAAACTTTCCATGTGCATTACTGCTTAAATTTTTAGGGAAAATACAAAATAGTGAAAAGCTAAATTTTGTTTCTAAAAAGTATTAGACTCTATGGCACTGCTGGCTGTCATAAGTCAAAGTGCAAAATAATTTCCAATAAATGAAACATTTAATGCCAATGCTCCTGGGAAAGAATGTGTAAATGATCACATGAATTTCAGGCAAGCTGTCACACTAATTCCTCAAGGCACCCTTTAAAGATGACATATTCACTGTGAAGAAGGGGGTGTTGGTTGTCGTGCAAAAGTCAAACTTGACTCAATACTCTGCTATCTGAATTGATATTCACAGAGCTTCCTGACACTCATTTCTTCAAATCTAATGCCATTAGCTACCCTCTATTACTTAATTTTCTTTTATGAGATAAAAACTAGTAGAATCTTAAATCAGTCTTAAATCATTACTTTTATTTATAATTCTCCATTAAAAAAAAATGAATCAGGCTAAAATATTTCAAAAAAGCAATTTTGGGTCAAACAACCTGCTATCTTCAAAGAATTCAGAAGTTAACTATAAAAATCAAGCTCCTATCCAGCAAACATTTTCCTAGGTGAGGTCTATTTTGTAAAATCATAAGGAGCTTTGTGACGGTGACATCTGTCTGGTTTTACTTGCTTCAGCTTCATCAAAACTTGCCAATATTTTAATAAGCAAGTAATTTAAAAATGAATTTAATACTACTTCATTTAATGAGATGAATTAACTTTAAGGTAATAAATACATTATGTGCAATATCAAATCCTGTCAGACCTGTAATTAGGTCAATGGGGTGTATAGTTTGCTCATCACCAGATATGTTGGAGCACCTATATAACCAAGAGTAGTAATAAACGTCCGTAGCCTTTTCTTTAAAGGGAAGGGCCCATAAGATGCAACAGAGAACAATCTGGAAAACACAGATTAATCATCACAGTCCTGCACTTCTGCAGTGAAGAGTACAAACATGCTCGGAAAGAGATTTTAATGAACTTTCTTAGCCAGTACTCACACCCGCCCAGACATAATTATTTGTCTCCATTTATTCACTGACAGTATTCAGGAGCTTGTGAGGAATGATTATACACTGTGTGCCCTGCCGTTCCTAGAGGTGAGTCCACTGCAGCACTTCAGGCCATAAAATGGAAAGCCATGTTACACACTAGACTCTACAACCAAGTTAAATTTTGAAAGCCACAGGGTGGTCCATTATAAAGAGAATGAAATTAAGACAAAGCCAATTGCAACATTAGCAGGTGAAAGAGGAAACATTTTTACACACAAAGCGGTAAAAGCAACTTTTTTTCTTGTCACTAAAAGTTTCCCCCAGTAGCTTTCTAAGCTTCTCTCTCCATCCAGTTGGTCAGTTTATATCTTCCAATCTGCTCCAAAGCAACGCTTTGTAGGAGTAGGACTGGCCAGTAATATTAATGTCAATTGATGGTCTCCAAAAGTAGAAATTAGTATTTTGCCTTGAATAAAAATGCAGAGTAATGAGAACACGCCGTATCTAATTGAGGACTAACTTATAATAAAAGTAACGGCGTCAGCAACCATAACTTTTAGTGTTTATTATGCATCAGACACTGAGCTAAACTGTCTACTGGAATTATCTCATTCCAGGCGCTCAAAAACCCTAAAAGGAAGGTACTGATATTATCCCTATTATTCAAAAGGGGAAACTGGGGTACGGGGTCGATAAATGTCTCGTCCAAAAGCACACATCTCAGAGACCATGGACCTGAAATTCGAACGCACGTGAGCACGGCGAGAGCCTTTGCCTTGCACGAGCCCAGGTGGCTCACCAGTTGCCCACCTCCGCGCGCACGCGCAAATGTGCCCCCCACCTGGGGCGTTCCCGTGAGCGCGCCATCGCGCGCGCGCGTGCCAGGCGCCGCTTGCCAGCTCTGGGGGCTCTTTGGGAGCTCACGCGGGCGGGGCTGGAACCCCGCGCCCCTCGAGTTGGGCTGGACCTGGATCTTCCTCCCCGCCTTGCCGCCCTGCTGTGTCACTACACACCCGCCTTCAGCCGCTCACCTCCCACCCCTTCCCCTGCCCGCCCTTCGGCGGACAGCCCGACCACCCACCCTGCGCTCGCCCCAGGGCGCGGCTCCGGGCGTGGGTACCTGAGCTAGCGCGGCGGAGGCTTCTTGGGCCCTGGCTTGTCGCAGGAATTCCTCCGTCCTGCCCTTGCATGAGAAAGTGAGGCTCGCAGCGGGCAAAAGGAGTGGGAATGAAGAGACTGGCTAGCGTTCCCCAGCCTCCTGGCTCCAGTCTCTGCTCTCCAAATTAATCACTTTCTCCCTGCTCCCTCCCCACGCACACTCTCACTCAAAAAAAAAAGAAAAAAAAAAAAAGGAAGGAGGAGAGGCACAAAGAGGAAGAAGGGACCTTCCATGACTGGCATCTCTAGCTCCCTCAGCTTCGCTACCAGGGAGCCATGGCAACACGCCCCCAGCCTGACCCCTCGCCCCCTCGGTGGCCTGGGGACGTGGAGCTCCTAACCCTCCCAGTTTTCTCGCCCCCCAACCCAGCTGTCCACAGATCTCCCTTTTCCAGCTGGCGTCGCGTACCGAACCCCAGCGGGATCTGGAATCCTCCCCTGAGAGTGGGAGCAAGACAGTGGGGCGGGGGTGTTGGCGGAAGAGAACTGAGCCTTACGACCCAAGAGATGGTAAGGGGCAGAGAGGAGTGAAGCCAGGACTGACCCCAAACCCAGCTGGTCCTCGCAGCCCCCTCTCGGGAGAGGGCTGGAATCTCCAGGAGGGTCTGGAATCCTCTCCAGAGGGTAGGAAGAGATGCTGGTAAGGGAGGTTGGAGGAAAGACAAGAGGGTCAACCTACCCGTGACCAGGCGGAGAAAGTGGGAGCCGGAGGATTCGAGGACCCGTTTACTCCGTCCGACTGACCGGAGGGGTCTGAATCCAGCCTCAGCCTCCAGGGGGCGGGGCTGGGAAAGGGGGTGTCTCTAACTGGCTTAAGGCTGAGGGACCTCGGACCACCCTACTTCGTGCAACAACGGAGCCCTGATTGCACACCATCTCCGACCCATAAGGAGTTGACCCCCTCCCCCCAGAAGCAAACCACTTACCCTCCTGCTGTCTCGCTCAAAGATTTGGGGAGCCCCCAGGGCTAACGAAACAAACGCAAACTGACCCTCACCCCGGACACACCTGAGTCGCTTCCTGCACCAGATCCGTTCGGTACCTTCCCTCGGGAAAACCTCTCCCTCAGGCTGGCTTGGAACGGCAGAGGGACGTGGGGGTCCAGTAGCTCCCGGCAGATCCACGGGAGTTTCTGGCCGGCCGCTCCCAGCTGATCTGCACGCGGGTCTGCCCGCGGAGATACCGCCGCGCCCCGCCCACCGCCGGCAGTGGCCGAGAGGACGCGGACCTGTTCTGGCTTGCGCTCCGTTCCACGCCCACCCGGTAGAGGCTGGTTCGCGCCTCTCCTCTCTCCGCTGGTTCTGCTCCGCTACCCCTCACCCACGCCGCTTATTTTCCTTCCCTTTGCACACTCCCGTGGGACAGGGAGAGTTACAGGCTTAAGACTTTTATTTCATGGTGAAAAGCAAGGGACAAAGCCAAAACTTTGCTCGCCATTTTCCACATCTATGGTCAAAGAGGTCAAAAGATCGCTGCCCCTTTTGTCTGGAAAAAAGAAATTTTAAAGAAACCCCTCCTCCTCCCGAGAGTTCCAGTCAGTACATATTCCAGACACGGGTCGCCAGTCTGGTTTTCTCTCAGTGCTGCGTGTTGAAGGGGTGTGATGCCATGGACCTATTAAAAATAATTCTTTTTGCTTTCCTTCCTCATTTAGAGGCGTGATGGGGCGTGCTATTTAATTTACAAATGATGCTACTTCCATAAACTGCCAAATTATTGTATACATAAATTTACGCACCTTCTTCTGTTACCATTTTAAAAACATTGTTCTAACACTTACGGTCTATAATTTTACCATATTGTTCCCTAACATTTTTTTCCTATTTATTCTGTATTAATTCACTATTATAAAGTAGAAGAAAGCCCTGCGTGCTTATTTCCATTGCAAAAGGCCACTTCTGATGCCTTATCAATTCCACCAAAAAAAGCAAATTTTATTTTAGGATTCCAAAATTAATCTGGGAAAGTTACAGTCCTTGCAGTATAAGTGGTTTATATACCCCTTTCATTTTTTTCTCCACCGTGATCATATTTTCCAAAATTTTCACACAGTACTACGTTTTTTTTTTAAAAAATCCTGTTGAATTTAAGTTCTCTTTGATGGTTAGAGAATCATTGACTTCTAATTTTTACTCTAGTAAGGCAGTGAGATTGACCTTACAGTCTGGTTTTGTTCTCATCTAGTGCATTGAACAATGAGGACATTTAGAGCTGTGAGCTACCCTCAGAGCTGGATGCCGCTATAGTGAGCAGCAAGGGGAAGGCAACTCAGGATTCAGCTTCAGAAGCAACTGAATAAAATATTTTGAAAAGGAATAAATGAACTTTTAATTTTAATAATTGCTAACCTTGAAGCCCCAATTCTGTCAGTTCATGTGTGGGCATAGTTCTTACTGACTGCATCGCAAATTGCAAATGCAAGTGAGGGCAGGATTTGTCCTGAGTTTAAATTGAACTGCTGGAGTAATTTCTTTGCCTGAGGCCTCATTATTCACGTGGCATGTCTTCTAAAGTAGAAACAAAGATAGAATATTGAATAAAATTCCAACAGGGAAAATACTGTGTCTGTAGGAAAACATTTCCAAGGTCAAGGAGACACAAAGCTAAGTTGATCTCGGGAGTTTACCACCTTCTGGATAAACATCTGCTGAGCAAAAGACTCAGAACTCCATCCTGGCCAAACCAACAGAATACTGAAACATATTGTTCTTCTTTTCTCTATGATGAGTTTGCTTGACATCTGGATCATTATTTTAAAAACAAATGTTTATTGAGCACCTACTGTTTATCAGTCATTGTCCTAGGTGCTAGGGTACAGTGGAAAATTCAACAGGCAAGGCCAGTTGCGTCTTTTTAAATCAACTGCCCAAAGATATATAAAAGAATACCAAAGTATAATACCTGAAACAAGAAGATGAAGTGTCAGCTCTTAAATATGGGTTTTTATTGAAAGGAAAATAACAATAACATACTTCTGAGCCTCTGGCACTGCATATAAATTAGGAAATACCCAAAGAGTGAACCCGTGGCTTACCAGGGACAGCCATTAAGTCAACATATACACAAAAAACTTTACTCCAGGCAGCTACATTTTAAGAAAGAAGTGAGAAAGAAGAAAAAGATAGGTAAGGAAAAGGGAAGAAAGGGAGGGACAGACGGTAGGAGGAAGGAAGAGAGGGAGGAAGACCGGCAAATGATTAACCAAGAAAGGAAAACAGTATTGAGAACAAGAAAGTATTTTAGCCAACTAAAGGAAGTTTTTTTTTTAAAGGAATACAAAATGGAGGCAATGACTTAAACTTCCACATCCAAGAAACACCTCATAGCTCTTACCTCCAAGGATAAGTTCTTATTTTTAATACATATTTAAGGGCAGGCAACCAATCTAGGCTTTCCTGTCCCAAGAAACTTGCTGCTTTGAAACCCTCTCTTGGCTCCCATTCTCCTGTCTGACACTTTGTTCAGCACATTTCCC
This sequence comes from Tursiops truncatus, assembly GCF_011762595.2. Taxonomy (NCBI): domain Eukaryota; kingdom Metazoa; phylum Chordata; class Mammalia; order Artiodactyla; family Delphinidae; genus Tursiops; species Tursiops truncatus. The sequence continues at coordinate 87,408,481 of NC_047043.1, read as the reverse complement.
ACTCTACAAACAATCCTAATCTATCAGGCATCACGCCTTTGCACGTGGGTGCTGCAGAAAGACTAGATACTTATGTCACGTAAAAATTCGATTGCATTAGCCTTGAAAGGTGTGAATTGCTCTCCCACAATGGAGGAACACCACGTAAAATAAAAATCCAACTATTAAATCACAAATGAAGGGGAGAAAAGGAGTTCTTTCATGAATAGAAGCAGAAGGTGAGAGAGATAGGCCAGTCATCTGGAAAAAAGAGAAAAGGTATTAAAAGCTGGGGTATTTTTTAGCTTTTACTGCTAATTTACTACTTACCCCGGCCTGAACCATCATTTGGTATCATTCCCAGAGTAGGGCCATTGGAGGAATACTGCCTTTTGGCAAAGCCCAGTAGCTAGGGATATGGCATCACTCCTAGAAAAAATTGTTTAGCAGAAGAGCTGTAGTTTTGGAAATGGCATTTCAGTCTATCAGTTCAGAATAGTCACAGATCGACAGAGGTTTTCTGGCCAACTGCTATAAAAAAGGAAAGCCGGATGTTCCACTGAGGGATAAACCCTCAAAGGCAACCTTGGAAGTACAAAGCAGCCACCTTCGGCTTAGATATTAATCAAGCTAAAGAAGACCGTATTAACTCTGAGGACTTAAAATGACAGAGTCGATACTCCTTTAACCTGTCCTTTAATGTGAGAACAAACGACATGTGTTAAAAATCAAAGGGCAATAATTCTGGAACAAATAAAAAGATAAAATCTTGTATTTCATTCTGTGGATCATTAATATGTGTGATTCACCCTTAGGAGGTCATGGAACCAGATACTTTAACTGGATTCTAAAAGGGCTAGCTAATGTTATGGTCATTAATAACATTATACTTACATAGCTAAGACATTGCTTGTATTTTGCCAAATCTCAGGCTTCAGGGCATTTGTTGATTTCTTGTGGAGATCAGAAAGATTTCCTATCCTCCAACCAGAAACGCCCAACTGACAATTATGGCCAGCTCACTTTCCTATTGGTGATTGCTCTAAAGTCCTAGTCAATCAAATTTTGTCTCAAAGACCTGTGAACTGTGTTATAGAATGAATTCACATTTATTGCGGGAAAACACTGGTATTTTGGGAGGGTGGGAATTTCATCTAAACCTCTCTACTTCCAACATAATATAAAATCTTTTCAATCTGATAGGGACCTCAGATAAAATATTCTCCTACAACTTCTTTTTATATTGATACCTGAGATGGGTAAGGTTCAGAAATTTTCTCAAGGTTGTACAACCGGTTAGTGGCCTAGAAAAAATTGAAAGATCTCCTAGTTTTTAATCTTGTGTCATTTTAGAATATGACAAGCCACTGCCATCTTGGAAGATAATTTTATTTATTCCAATTCTGCTACAGCAAATAAACGTAGGCTGAATAGTCAGATGGTGAGTGATACCACAAGAATAAGGGTATTTGTCTCTGACATTTACAGAGACAAATAGTTTAGTCGAAGTAAAGGACTTAGTTTATCCTTTTTCCCTGTCTATTTTGTCCAGTTGATTTTGGACAATAGGTTTTACCACTGTCAACATGAAGTAAACATGTTAGAGAAAAAGGAGAGAACCAGTGGCTCTCCTTAATATAAGACCTTGTGGCAGGGGACTTCCCTGGTGGCACAGTGGTTAAGAATCCGCCTGCCAGTGCAGGGGACATGGGTTTGAGCCCTGGTCCAGAAGGATCCCACATGCCACAGGGCAACTAACCCCGTGCTCCACAACTACTGAGCCTGTGCTCTGGAGCCTGTGAGCCACAACTACTGAGCCCGCGAGCCACAACTACCGAGCCCACGTGCCACAACTACTGAGCTTACACTCTAGAGCCCGTGCTCGGTGATAAGAGAAGCCACTGCAATGAGAAGCCCGCGCACTGCAACGAAGAGTAGCCCCTGCTTGCTGCAACAAGAGAAAGCCCATGCGCAGCAACAAAGACCCAATGCGGCCAAAAAAAAATAAAATTAAAAAAAAAAAAAAAGGACCTTGTGGCAGGACGTTGTTTGCTCTCCTCCCGTCTCCTGCCTCACCCCCAAATCTGTTTCTTCTGTTTTTTTTCTTCCTGGGCACATGGCCACCTACCAAAAGACTACATTTCCCAGTTTCCCTCGTGACCAAGTTTGAACCCAAGACTAAGTTCTCACTAAAGCGACATGAGGAGAAATGTAGTTGGCAACTTCCAGGTCATCTACTTAAAAATAATCTAGCTTCACAGCTCTTTTACCTTCTAGCTAGCCTGCAGTGGTAAAAGTTTTATGTTGAAGAAGACAAAAAAACACCCCTTAGCCTGAGTCGCTGGATGACTCCATGGATTGGAGCCCACTTCTTACCAGGAAATGACTTTATCTCTTCTTTGAGCCAATGTCTTTTGGGGTCTCTTTATTATAACCGTTTAACCTTTTCCCTAACTAACACAATTGTGATCTCTGTCATCAGAACGATTTCAGAATAGTAAAGGAAAATAAGAATGGAAGCTGCAGTGGACAGTGCTATTTTTTTGTTTGCCTGGCATTTATCTGCATTCATAGAGCTCAACCAGCTTTAGAGAATAACATCCCCCTGTGTTTATATGGCTGAGTTGAGGCTAAGTGCAATGCTTCTTATCTACCTCTGGTCCAGGTGACACAGGCATGAACAACCAATATTTTCTATCCCTCTGATCAGAGCAATGAAAGGCAGATTCAAAAGGAGCCAATGAGAGACCTACCTTGGACTCACTCTGAGCAATGGGGATAAAAACTGAGGATTGCTCAGCAGGCATGAGGTAAGTGAGGCTGTTTTTTATCAACACTTAGAGCACGCCTGACAATGAAGGCACCGCAGGGAAAAGAAAAGGAGAGAGACAGTTACTTGACATTCTTATTTGAAGACTTAGATCATCAAATAAGCTGAAAGTTCATTGTTTATTAAAAGCTGAAACTGGAATACATCTTGACTCTGTAGCTAGGTGAGCGGAAAAATATTTTACATAAAATAGTTTGTATTGGTTTCCTGTTTCTTGTGATCGAAATCATTTTTATTCACTATAAATGCCCAAGTAAGATTATTCTCTTGGGATAAGTTGTTTAGTAAAAGGGATGTGCATGGCAAAGTGTCTTCCTTTCATGAGATCACCGATCTGATTGGCAATGACCCCCTGAAATACTCTGTCCAAAGGATTTCACCCTATATCTGAGTTCAGCAGGAAAGGACAAAGTGATCTATTAATGATGTCTGTCATTGATATTACACAAGAAATGATTCTCATGTGCCACAGGTATTTGTCATCCTTGTTTTAAGTCATTCTTAAAGTTTGGCATAAATCTAGATGTATGTGGACTTTACTTTTGTAAAAAATTATGACATAATAGTACATTCTCTGGGAGCACATTTTTAGCTCTTTAAAAATGAGCCATGGACCAATTAGTCCTCTCCCTGTAGTGTTTAGTGGCCATAATTCATGCTTTCATTTGACTTTTTTCCTGCAAAATAAACAAATTAATTAGCAGAGATGCATTTAAAGTACAAATTGCTAGTATGTTATACTGTGTTAACAGAAACCATAACTCAATTATTTAGTCATTGCACTGGATTTATTTTCTTTCAGGGGTTAAATGAGACTTATCAATCGATTTTTTCATGTTGTTTTTCAGAATATGATAAACAGACAAACTCAGTAAGGCATTCCAAACCCTATGCCACAGTACAATAAGCTCACAGCAAGGATTCTGAATCCCCTGTTTGTATTGACACAAAAGATCTGCCTTATCATATAGGCATTAGTTCTTCTATCTTCCACTGTATCTTTTGTGTTTCTCACTCAGGTAGTTTTTTGCCAGCTTATGCTAAAACATTTAAGGACACAGAACTACAGGCACGAGTATTACATAACCCTTATATTGCCGATATATAGTGTTTCCTCCAAACAAGCAAAATTTATTGGCTTATATTCTTTTTCCTATTGCTCAGTCCATCGCACTAATACAAATGGGAAACATGGTTAAAATTTTTCCTATCTTGTATAAAGAAGCCAGCATAAAAGTTTCCTAAAATTAAGCAGCTTTTAATATCCTCAAATATAAGTAAAGGAAGAAATTTGATGATGCAAGTCTGGAATATTCCAGGGTCCCTAAAATATTCTGATACAGTATCCAAAGAAGACATACATGAATTGACAAGTACCATGAATATATGCAATGTAGATAATAACGAACAACCATAGCACATAAATCAAAGTAAATAACTTGATAATATTTTGGCTAATGAAAATAAACAAAACAGAACAAAAAAGCAAAGCCCAAATATAATTGCATTACCCAATTTTAGGACAGACGCCATTTTAGACACCATTAATTCATGCAACCATTTTAGGAAAAAATAATTACATTATGTATTATTGTTTTAAAATTAAATAATAAAATTAGCAATTATACTCAATAAGTTTAAGGATGTCCATAAATTTGGACCCAGGATTCCCACTTCTACAGCTCTATACAACGTAAATAACCTGAAATACAGGTAACTCAATATGCCCATAAATACTCAATGATAAAATTAATTATAAATACATGAGAACATAATTACCAGGTTGAATTATATGAAATTGTTCCTATGTCAGTCCTGCAAACATGGTGATTTCACACTGTTCAACCTAATGAATTATTCTGCAACCTTATGATGATTAAACAGTCTAAAATTATATTTTTAAAGATTTGTAATGTAAGAAATTCTTTCCAATGTAAAGTTGTGGAATTCTAGTTATGGTTCCTTTCAGGACCAACCCTCCTGTAGATAAAAACTGTAAAGAGTGCTCGCTTCGGCAGCACATATACTAAAATTGGAACGATACAGAGATTAGCACGGCCCCTGCGCAAGGATGACTGCAAATTTGTGAAGCGTTCCATATCTCTCTGTTTAAAAAATTATATATATGTAGAACTGGGGGGTTTGAATACTCATTAGATATTTGGTAATATTAAGGAATTATTGTTAATTTTGTGGTTGTGATAATGATATTGTGGGTTTTTTTTTTTAATCCCTATCTAGAGATACATGCTGATATATTTAAAACAAAATAATATGATGTTGGGAGTCATTCAAAATAATCTGGGATGAGGGGTGAGTAAGTAGCATTATTGTTGAAACAAGATTGTCTATGAGTTAACTGTTGGAAGCTGGGTGACAGGTCATGGTGGAGGGGGTCCTCAAACTCTTTTCTCTTTTGCTTATGTTTGAATTTTCCATAATAAAAACTTAAAAATAAAATAAAAACAAGCAAGCAAACAAAAAAACTGTAAAGAATGGATAGAATATAAACGTAATAACTGAAAGCGCTGGAAGGTTTTCCCAAACAGGCAGATGCTGGAAAGGGTAGAAACCCAGAGGAAGGAAACAGCACTGGATGAGTTTCCTATTTTATAGCTTTTAACCAGAGGGCAGGACCCAGTCTGTCAGCTAGATCAACAGAAATTTTCCAACCTCAAAGAGAGAGACAAGATTGGAGGGAGAAAAATGAATGCAGCTTCAAAATACTTAATATGTGTATAATTGGAGTCCCAAAAGAAGAGAGAAAGATGGGGCATAAAATATATTTGAAGAAATAATGGCAAAGATTTACCGAAAGTGATGCAAGTCAGAAATGTATAGATTCAAGGAATTCAGCAATGCTACAGCAGAATAAATACAAAGAAAACCCCACCTAGAGCACAGTAATTAAGCTGCTAAAAAACAAAGAGTAAAAGAAAACCTTGAAAGAAGACAGAGAGAAAAGCAACACATAACATACACATGAATAGCAAGCTTAAAGTGCTAAAAGAAAAAAAAAAAAAAAACCCTAGAAGTCTAGATCCAGTGAAAGTATTCTTCAAGTATGAAGGCAAGATAAAGATAGTTCCAGATAAAAGAAAACTAAAGAGGGTTATCACCGTCAGAGCTGCACTACAAGAAATGTTAAAAGTAGTTTTTAAGGCTGAAGGGAAATGATACCAGATGAAACTAAGATCTTTAGAAAGAAATAAAGACCCTGGAAATGGAAATATGTGGGTAAATATTAAAGACTATTTTTTCTTCCAATTTATTTAAAGTATACGTGACTGTTTAAACAAAAAGCCCTAGCTCTTACTTCCAATAAAACTGAGACAATTCTCCCAACTCAAGAGAAAATGCACATTATTACACATACAAAAAACTACCATATATATATATACCATTTCATATATAAAGATATGTTTCAATAATTTATATTCCTGAACAAAAATATAGCATCTTTCATAATGTAGATTTCATCCAGGGTTTTATTATTAGCACAACTGCAAAGCCTGCAGAGATTTTACAGAAAGATCAGCCCAATTAGATAAAAATGAGAATCCTCTTTTCAGATCTAAATTTTGCATCATTATCTCTCTAGGAAGAGATCATTAAATTATGATTTAGTCACAGGGCTGTTTACTGATTAGAATGCAAAACACTTAACCATTTGCATTTGAAAACAAAGTGGAAGATATATAGCTAGTCCACTTTAAAATAAAAGAGCTTAAAATTTATCTACATTTTAATGAATTGCTTAAGAGGAAGTACAAAACAACTCTCTGCCCAGTATAGTGTGTTTTTTCTATTATGCACGTTCAAAGGGCTGATAAATTGATAAATATCTTACACACAAGGTAATTAACAACAATTCTTGTATACCAAACATGTTTTCTTTGCTTCATCCAATGAAAAATACATTTGGGGGAAACTTGTTTCTGTTTCTCAAAATTAGACTGATGTTTATTCCAGGACCAGATACAATTATTATGAACCAAAAAAGTATTTATCTTACGGTGTTTCAACCAATATCATATCATGCAACAATTGGTTATCATGAGCAGAAGAAAGATCTTTTTTATTTTTCATAATCATCTAATAATCAGAAATTATGAAAGCATAATGTATAATGCAATTTTTGTGAGTTTTCAAGGCACTGGTAAGTATTAAGTGTCAAGTTAAAAAAGAGAACAAGACAGAATAAATAAATGTGAGTTTGTTTTATATTCCTAAAAATTTTTCTTTATAAAATAAATATTTGGAGGATACCATGTTTTTAACACACATAAAAATATGACAAATCTAATGTACATACAGAAAACACAATTTTCCACTAAACGCTACTGAAATAAATTGCAAATAATGTTTTTATAAACTGATATTATCTGGCAGCCTAATTATGTCTTTAATTCACACACTCACTCCAAAATTCAGATATAGTGAAAAGATAAAATGTTCACCAAGGGACTTCCCTCGTGACACAGTGATAAGAATCCGCCTGCCAATGCAGGGGACACGGATTCGAGCCCTGGTCCAGGAAGAACCCACATGCTGCAGAGCAACTAAGCCCGTGTGCCACAACTACTGAGCCTTTGCTCTAGAGCCCGCAAGCCACAACTACTGAAGCCTGCGTGCCTAGAGCCCGTGCTCTGCAACATGATATACCACCACAATAAGGCGGTGCAGCTCAATGAAGTGTAGCCCCTGCTCGCCGCAACTAGAGAAAGCCCACGCACAGCAAAGAAGACCCAACACAGCCAAAAAAAAAAAAAAAAAATGCTCACCAAGATATCTAATGAAGGATAATAGTAACCTTTTGAAAAATTTAAAATGCTATTGAAATATTTTCATTTTGAAAGTAAGCTAACATATTTACTAGGGACAAATTGCAAAGCCTTACTGACTAATTCTTACTCAAATGATTTAAATATCAAAGACTGTTGCCAGATTTTGAAGGTGATAGCTGGCAATTAACTTCTGTGAAAGTTTGTGAATAAAGCAAGGCATATGTTCCACACTTGACGAATTACACACATCCATTATAAGATCTAGAATAGAAAGACAGTCCCATGCCAACCTTCAAGCCTCAACAAGAATTTATTCAAGCCATAACTCTACACTGATGACAGAGCAAACCAACATAAAGTGGGGACTTTACCAAAGGAATTGTTTATAGAAGGTCAGAAGAGGTTTCCCGTAAAATGCTGTGGAAACCCAACTGTTTTGTTCTATTTTATACTTACCATAATAAACTCCTATCCTTTAAGTTATAGAATTTTCTCACCATCATGTGATCTAAAATGTAAGGTGAAACAGGCCCTTGTTGGAATTATCTCAAAGAGGGAAAATAAAATATGGTCTCTGAAATGGTGACTGTGGTTTTGTTCATATCCTTTGGCAAATGAATTAGCCTCCTCGGGAATTGGTAGTTAAATGTAATTCTGGTCGTGGAGATCATCACCAATTTTGTACTTACTTCCATCAGTAGGTGTAATCTTCTATATTTGTTGAAGATGGATGACTTTGTCTGTGCTCTTGATTCCCCAGAGATTGAAATTCTGTAAAAGAGTACAGAAAGTGTCATTAAACGGGGCATCTATGGTGCACATTAAACTCAGAAAAGTGCATAATAAAGTCAGAAAAATAACAAGCCTAAAACACGAGCAAACATTGCTTCCCTAAGTAAGCAGGAGCAATGGAGAGAGACAGAAAGGGAAAAACATAAATCGCATAATGCATACTAAAAATGCTTCCTCTAGAAAACACATTTTTATACCTTTATTTCACATTCTTTGAGAAATAAATAACCCTATCAATAAAATATGTGGTATTCTAGGGTCAAAGCGGTAAACTGAACTTAAAAGGATCATTCAGATTTTAAAAGGGAATTGGAAAATAGGCATAGGCACGTAATTGACAACCAGATGCTTTTGTGAACCTTAGACTTTGCGAGCATTTCAGAGGCCCTCCAAGTGAAGAATACAGTTAAATTGTATAGTGATACCATTGTTCATATAAATTATCTTAGGAGAAAGAAAGAGTCTGTAATGCTACCTGAATCATTATCTAACACATATACACATAATCTGCATATGGGAAACATGTAACATGGAAACTTCTGCTTGAACCAGAATAGTTAATTTTCTAATATTTGGAATAAATGGAACTTTAGTATGTTTTAAAGACCACCTTGAATACCTTATGGAAGCAATAGGTCCTTCTTGTATCTAAAGTTGGAGAGATTCACTGCCTTCATAACAGCCTAATCCTTACCAAGGGATATCCTGTGGAGATGTTCAGTATCTGCCATAATAGGGATTCCTTTCATCTGAAATGTAGCTCTGATAACAGTGCTGCTTACAGGATACTCGGGAAGTGAATAGAAGTGGAGCATCCTGCTATGAGCTAGAAAGCACAGGCAGGATCTTCACCACTCTGCCAGGCCAACACCAAGGCTCCAAAAACAAAGGGCTCTTTCCTAGTAGAGGTACACACAACTCAGTCCAGGTGAAATGCATTCCCTAAGGCTGATTTGTCTTCCCTCCATGCATCAACGAGGTTATAGTCCAATTGGTCCAAATGGCCATTTCATTAAGGCTCTCGGTAAATACTGGCTTGGCATAGTAGTTGGCCAAGTTTAAAAACAAATATGTTTTATTCTGAGAGGTAAACTATTTAAAATAGCTCCTTGGTCTTTACAATCACAGTATTTGATCAAAACAGCAAAACCAGCAAAGTAGAGCCAAATAAGATGTTTCCATCTAAGTTGATTTTTTCTCCCGATGGGGAAAACAGGGGTGATGTTCATATATAAGCAAAATTCTGTAGAATAATCAAGTTCTTAATCATTCTGAAGAGTGTATCTCAGAATTATAATCAGTTGATTTTGTTCTCTAATTTTACATCAGTGGAGATGACTTGGCTGGTGTATCTACAGACTTTTTGTCTTGTAACAAAGCACCACATGCATTTTTAACCATAAATTATCCTTGATTTGATAGTACTGAATGTAACCATGGAACAAAGTGACAACGTGAATATATCTTCATAAAATAAAGTGATCTGAGAATTCCTAAATCATTTGCTTCAATCAAAGAAGATATATTTCAGTAAATGATCAAGTATTTGCTGAATACTTATTATGTACCAAAAATAAAAACTCTGAAATAATGCATAGTTCATTCTTACTCCACTTGGGACAATGCAATATATAAATGGGGATAAATTATAAAACTGGCCTTTATAAGGGTCAGGCATACAGGAATAGGGGATCATTGTAAGATTTTAAGTTATTTTAAAACATTGATTCCATCAAATTTTTCCCATACTCAAAAATCTAAACTGTCTCCCCATCATGAATAGGAGGAAGTCCTCATGTCCTGGGTTATTACTAGAGGCCAACACCAATCGTACTCAGTCCTACCAGCACCACTCACAAGCACACAGTCTATGTTTGTGCTGGGATGTTAAATAAACTGATTCCACAGAGACCGTAGCTCACCCATGACCTTGAATCACCGTAACTCTAGATGACCCATCTTGGCTCTTAACATGTGTGGCCTTATTGTCGCAATTATCCTTTCATTTTTCATTAATAATAATAATGACAATAATAAGGGCTAACACTTATTGAGGGTTTACTAGAGGTTTGCCACAGTGCTAAGGTTTAGATGTGCCACCTCCTAATTTGTACTCACAAAACATCTCTCAAGGATGTACGATGATTATCCACATGAGAAAATGAGTCATGGTGAGGTTAAGCAAATTGTCTAAGGTCAGAGAAAGTGATGGAGCCACGACTTTATCACAAGACAGTTTGAGTCCATAGTATAGAGATGTGATCAATATCTAGTGTTCCCCAAGAGAAGGTACTTTTTGAAAAGCTAGGAGTTGTCTGATATTTCATGTATCACTCACAGTGAAGCCTGCAGACTATTTGGCCCATAGTAAGGCCTTAATGATTGTTGAATCGGTGCATGGATGGATAGATGGATGGATGGAAGGACAAATGGAGAGATACTAAGGGCAGGAATTAATTCAGGGATGAGGCCTGAGGTTCTTTTAAACAGATGGTGAAGATAGGATATTTGGCACGAAGGACAGGATTTGAGAACCGAATGAATATGAGAGGAGAAGAAGTAGGAGAGTAGAACATGACTTAAACGTTGTAAGACTGGGAAATTGAAGCAATGGTGGCAAGTTAGAAAGATGAATCAAGTTTCAGACCACATATTCAGTTCGGTTTGGGACATGCTTTGATATGAATAAGATACTCATGGAAATATCAGCTAATCGTAAAGTTGCAAATGAGAGATTTTGAAGTAATGAACCTAAGGATTTTGTTTTGTTTTGGGGGTTGTTGAGAGTTGCTGCTCTGTAAGGGTTCTCGAGAGTGTGAGCTGCGGGGGGGCGGGGGGGCACGTGCGGAAGGAGTACCGGAATAAACCACATCCACCATCACATTTTAGGAGGCAGAGAAAGAAAGCCACCAAAGCACATGAAGAATAAAGTATAAAAAAAGTAAAAGAAATACTAAAAAGTACAATGCCATGATCATTACAGCAGAAAAATATGTCAAGGAAATGGTATTTAACAATATCAAATGAATAAAGGGTTTGGAGCCAAAAAAAAAAAATAAAGTAACTGTTGACTTTGCTGAAACATTGGTAGACTTATGGTTCTAGAAATCTTATTTCATTAAAAATCGGGTTATTGAAAAAAAATTAATAAACTGTTTACAAGGGATTACTAGGTACCAGAAACTGAACTCAGTGGTCTATATAGACTAACATTTAATCTACACAAAAACAAAGCTCTGAGTTTGATACTATGATTATGCCAACTTTAAGAATGAAGAAACTGGGACTGAGGGTGAAGTGCTGAACCCCAGGGCTAGAGAGTGAAAGATCAGGGACTCGAACTTGGATCTGTGTGATTCATACATGCTTTATTGCATCATTTGGCAGATCTAATTAGAAGAGACAGCAATATCTCAAGAAGGCACTTATGATATAAAGGAGATAGACTGGTATAGAAGGATAAAGTGGAGATGATTGGTAAAAATAAGGGTGACTATGAGATTCCTCAGGATTTAAGAAATAGTGAAATCAAGAAAAGTTATCTCGGGCTTCCCTGGTGGCACAGTGGTGAGAGAATCTCCCTGCTAATGCAGGGGACATGGGCTCGAGCCCTGGTCTGGGAGGATCCCACATGCCGCGGAGCAACTAGGCCCGTGAGCCACAACTACTGAGCCTGCGCGTCTGAAACTTGTGCTCTGCAACTGGAGAGGCCGCGATAGTGAGAGGCCCGTGCACTGTGATGAACAGTGGCCCCCGCTTGCCACAACTAGATAAAGCCCTCGCACAGAAACGAAGACGCAACACAGCAAAAATAAATAAATTAATTAATATACTCCTACCCCCAACATCAAAAAAAAAAAAAAAGAAAAGTTATGTCTACAGGCAAGAAAAACCAATCCTTCCTCTAAGACAAATCAAAGTTAAGAGGAATTCACTATAACATCTAGCTGTGTTCCACCACTGTCTTCCCCTTGTCACTTCTCTTTTCTTTCATAACCAGATCAAGTAGTTACCTTTGATTCCAAGGACAGTTTTCACAAAGTAACTTTGTTCTCTCCTGCTACAAGTGATACTCCCTGTGGTCTGACCAGGTAAATTCCAGCATAGCAAAGCCATATTTTGATGTTACTGCTGGGCAGTCCCCTATGCTCACTGTCTATGCAAAATTATCTGGGCATGAGACTGAAATTCTTGCAAAATAACAGATTACCCAATATGCTGGCTGAAGGGTCGCCAAACCAAGGCCTGTAGGCCAAATCTGTCCTGCCACCTGTTTCGTAAATAAAGTTTTATTGATGCATATTCATGCTCATTTGTTTACCTATTGCCTATGCACGATTTTGTGCTACAATGACCGTTGAGTTATTTCAACAGAGACCATATGGCACTGAAAACCTAAAATCTTTGTATCTGGCCCTTTACAGAAATGTTCTCAACCCCTGTCCTGGACCTTTGGGATTGCCAGCAAATGTTTACAGTGTTAAGAGTAAATCCCCAAATCCAGATGGTCTTCTAAGTTATCCAGATAGGCATATATACTATAACAACTTAACTACTCCTTTTTCTCCTTTTCCATTATATATAACTCTGCAAAATAGAAGTTTGGTAGGCCACGAGGCAGAGACTACAAGTGTCAATCAATACTCTGTTCTCCTTTTGTTCCTGGGCATGCAGTTGAGCTAGTTTTCTCAGGATCCCTTGCAGCTGGGTGGAATCATGTGACTGATTTCTGGCCAATGGAATATGGGATGGAGAAATATGTGCCCCTTCCAAGGATGGTCATAAAACAATCTTTCAAGTTTGCTCTCTTTCCACCTTTGGGGATGAAAGCAAAGGGGAAAACAGCTGTGTTTCAAGAGAGAAAGAACCTGGGCTCTCTGCATTAACTTTTAGAGAAGAGACACCTAACCTGGAACACTTACAGTGAATTTATATGAACAAGGAAAAGGTTCTGTGAAGCCACTAGGATTTTGGAGAAGGGACAAAAATTTCGTTATATCAGCAAACATTAATTGCTCTAATAAGGCCCATAAGATATAAGTTTTCCACCAAATAAAATGATAGTATTATGTTTTTAACCTTTATAATATAACCATCAGATCATTAGAAAACAGTTATTAATGATCTTATTTTACAAAGCCTGAGTTATGGTAACATGCCCCTGTTAATACTAATTATCTGCATCTATCTAAAAATGTTGTTTCTATATTCTCTATTTCTGTGAATCACACTGTGTTAGTTTGCTAGGGTTGCCATAAAAAAATATCACAGATTGAGTTGCTTAAACAACAGAAATTTATTGTCTCACAGTTCTGGAGGCCAGATGCCAATATCAAGGTGTTGTTAAGTTTGGTTTCTTCTGAGGCCTCTCTCCTTGGCTTGCAGATGCCTGTCTTCTCACTGTCTCCACACCTGATCTTTCTTCTGCATGTACACATCCCTGGTCTCTGTGTGTCTGACTTTCCTCTTTTTATAAGGACACTAGTCAGATTGGATGAGGGCCCATTCTGAGGGCCTCATATTAATTTAATGACTTCCTTAAATGCTCTATCTCTAAATATAATCATATTCTGAGCTACTGAGGTTTAAAGCTTCAACATATAAATTTTGGAGGGGACACAATTCAGCCTATAACAGGCACCAAGAATCATTCATTACTTGACCCTTGTTCCTTTCCCCTGCGTCACCTCATATATTTGTCAAGTCTGATTAAGTTTATCCCAGAATTATCTTTCATTTCTGTCCCTTCATCCCCATTTCTACTGCCACCGAGTCCATAACCTCATTTCTTTTAGCCTGAACTTCAGTAAACTGTCCTTCTGTATCTACTTCCCTGCATCTTCATACCATCCCACTATCTGCTCAAAATTCAACAAAGGTTTTCAACTACCCTATGAAATAAAGATCATACTTTTAGACCTATCATTCATAGAAGATTATGTTTCTAGCCTTCTATCCTAATACCTGCTTTCATTCAAATTTGACATTTATTCCCCCAAATCTAATCTGGTTTTCTTAACACTCGGCATTTAATTTCTCTACTCCTTGCTCCTGGAAAACCTGTGCTGTTATCTTGATCTACCTTAACTGAATGTATTTTTAAACTCTCCAACAGAATGCTTCTGATCTCCAAAGTTATTCCACAGAAATTCCCTTCTGAACTTCCATCACATCTTCAGTTTCACTTACACTAGTGGAACTCCATTTTGTCTTATCATTACTGTAATAATTATTACATTAGGTACTGTGCAAAATGCTTGACATATATTACCTCATTAATCTTCCCTTTCATCTTCAATATCTGTAATTCTTTCCCCCATTTCACAGAGAAAAAAATGAATCTTAGAGAGTTGAATATCTTCCTGAAGTTTACACAGGTAAAAGTGGCAGAGCACACACTTGAATCTAAGTCTGTCTGCTCTGGTTCCAGTGATTTTAAACACATAGTATATTACCTCTGCAGACTTACACAGAAGCTTTTCTATCTGTGAGCATCTCACTTATGAACTTCCATGGATGTGGTCAAAGCCATTCCCAAAACAGAAGCATATCAACTCTGTCAGCTGCCAACAAATGGCATGTGATATAGGGTCACTTTCGTCTCTGCCATTATGCTCACATACAGCCCATTTTCAATTATGGGTAGAATCATTCATATTTTAGTCACCTTTGTAAGCCATAGCGTCTACTACCTGGTGTGTCTTGCGTATGTATATGCTACACAAAATGATGCACAAATCAATTGGAAAAATGAAGAGTATTATCAATTTCAACCAAGAAGATCACCATATTCTCATGTATGATGGATTGCCATCTATTAAAAAAAGAAAGGAAAGGAAAACCTATACAGAATTAAAGTTTGTGTTATATTTTTCTCTGGATCATTTCTCTCCTCTTAGGATGTCAGACATATATGGCTTTCAAAATATGTTGCACCCTTTTTAAACAGAGTGAACAAATTAAAGTACTTATAGACACTAATTATATAAACTATTTACATTTGCTTGATAATATATATGTGCATATATATATTTCTCAACAAATTAGAAATTTGGTGTTATCTAAACAACGTGTATTTATTTTAAAAATCATGACCACTCATTTTACTACCATGACTTAAATCATATCTACGCCAAGTAAAGTGAGTAACTGAGGTAGTCATCCAAATAATTCAGATCAAATCAACTTTAGTACAAAAATTCAAGCAATTTTCCTTTCTGAATTATTCTGTTAATTGTTTGTACTCTGAACTTCACTCTATTTGTGAAGAAACAGAATTATTTCCAAATCTCTATTACTATTAAGTCTGGATCATTAATTAGTAATACATTTTCTGAGCTCAGAAGGAAATCACACATGAGGCAGTGACCATGGGCATAAGGAGTTGACTCTATCAAAAGACTAATTTTATGATCAATGCAGTAACAAAAAGAAATCTCAGTATGATCATCCAAATTGATTTAGTTGAAACAACAAAACTATATCTGCATAAACACAGTCTGAATTTCACTTTTTCCATGGTATTCTTAGTAGGTTAGCAAGTACAAAGAATCAATTCATGAACCTTCTTTACCTCAGGTATATTCTGGGCAGTCTATAGAAGGAAAAATTAGTCTCTGGACCCAAATTTCCAATGCCCTGTCTTAGTTTGACAAAAACACATAAGGGCAAAGATGTATGTGGGCTAGTGCCGCAAGTTCTTCAAAATGAAGAAATGCTTACAATGCATTTAGAAAGCATGTTGGTGACAGGCAAATGAGACCTAAATTTAGCTTGAACTGTGGTGAAGCGGATAAAGAGTGATTATGGCTGTTTGTTCTGATGAGGTTAGTAGCCTGGATCATGACCTCTTGAGAAAAATAAGATGGAGTGTTCTAATGGATTTTTCTTAATCTAATGTAGAAATGACATTGAATGATGGTTCTTAATTAGCATCTTCCTCTTCACCAGCATTTGGTGTGACATCCCCGCATTTGCTTTGATAGTCTGAGTAATACAAAGCTAAGTCTCAAAAGGTGAGCTCCTTCTCTCTGCACGGAGGACATGAGAACGACAAATTTAAATTGGTACCATGCAAACGAAGAAAGAGACGTTGCCTCAAATTTTCACAAGTAACTCAAATTTGTATTGCAAAGTCATAAGAATGCTGGCCAATGTTACAATATAGCACTTCTAATTCCTTTACAGAATTATTCACTCTTGACTCTATCACTCAACGGATATACAATGTTAAAAAACACAGCAGAAAAAGCATGGTGGTGGATATTGATCGTTTTCAAAGGCTTTGGGCAGTAATAGCCCTTGAGAGTCTATGCACGGTAATTCATCCTATGTTTAACGATGTAACAAGAGGGTGCCAGATTTATTTTTTCCTTACTGCTTAAAGAAACAGCCTGTTGTTCAACATCCCCTCTCTGAAACAAGAAAAAATAAAAGGAATATAAGATTCTGAAAATCCTTCCTCAATTAACCTAGTGTCTGACTCCTGTATTTTGGCTAACATAGTACCTTACCGCGAAGCATGTAAGTTTCTTCCAAGATTTTCCTGCAGGAAATCTACTAATGACCTCGGAAAGAAATAGAATGTTTGGTGGTGGTAGTGGCTATGGCGGGTGGGGGTGGGGGGGCACAAGGTGTGAGGGCTTGCTGTCTGACCCATGTTTTAAGATAACCTCATATCAGGAATTAAATTCAACATTCAGAATCCATTCCAATTCCTTATCTTTAAAACCAATAGAGCTGGTAATTCGGAAAAGCCGGATGGATAAATGGAAAACCAGACTCTGATTTCCTCAGGAGAATCAAGCTTGCAAATCCCTGCTGAATCATGGAAATTAAGCATTTCCCCAAACCAACCTTTTCTTTTGCCCTAGGATAACCTGATCACATTTCTTGGCTTCATTTTCTCTATTGGGCTAGCAGTAATATGAAACGCAGAGGCCCTGTCAGGCCTAAAGCCAATTTCAAAGGAAAGCCAGTTCCTTGGGGGAAAGGCAGCCATGCAAAGGCAAGATTGTGCTAATAGTTAAATCCCATCTTCAAATGCCACCAACTGTCTTAAGAGAAGATGAAATAGGAAGAGAGAAGAAGAGAGAGAGCCAATATGAGGAAATAAAGCAGCAATGAGAAGGAACAGCAGAAAATGGAGACAGAGGGCAATCAGTGGAAGAAGGCAGTGAAAAACAAAAGCTCCTCCATGTTTTAGGAAATGTTCTATCGATCCTGGGATCTGCAAGCTAAATGCAGACTAGTTCTTCACAAATAATTTGAAACGTTCTTCATGCTGATTTGTTACGTGAAAGAATTAATTCAAGGTGATATTTCATAACACCTTTGAAGCTATTTTACTCTGATGACTATTTGGGTAATAAAATGAGAATCATTGGGGAAAAAATAGCTATTTATTTACTTACTTTATGATACTACTTTATAATAGTGACTTTCAAATTCTTCGTGATTTTGGAGAAAATTTAGCTGATACATTCTGAGAATTATTAGGTTTTTTACAGTATTGGCTATTACACTTTATTATTGTTGCAGATTATATTAAATATTGGCTATTATAGACTATGTCCAAGTATTATAAATAGAGGTGTTTGAAGAAGAAATTTTTGGTATTACATGTATGTTGGGTAAGATATTATTATTGAGAAGTGGTACAGAATAGAAATATTACTATTTAATGACCTTCCTTACCTGGTCAAATTACCTTTGAATTAACAATTCGTAAGGTGTATGAATACTAATCAAAACAATGTGCATTGTTAACATGGAAATTACTTAACAGCAAGTCATCTTTTTTTTTTTTACCCTGAGCGGCCATAAATTCAACACAAATTCAAATTCTAAGTAACATTCATGTAGAAATTATTAAGAACATTGTTCATTTAGGAAGCTTCTGAGCATAGTTTGCTTAAGTTAATTTATTCTGAAATTTTCAAACAACAAAAGGAAATATGAAGGTTTATTTTCAATTATTTAATGAGCCAAGCTGAGTAATATGCAGAAGACACAAATCACAATTTCATTCCCAAAGACCACTTACTTCCTCATGCTTAGACCAGAGATATTAAGATTTGTAATTCTTTATCTTTCTTAGTCCCACATTTGGATTTTAAGAAGCTCCTGTTCCTTTGCTTTGCTAAATCACTATCATGATGTAGACATCATAAGGAAAGCGTAAGAAATAATTTTTGCTCCAGGTTTGAGGATTTAAACAGGTACATAGGAGAGTAATAAGTAAAAGAAACAGAATTATAAGAATCCAGGAAAAAACAAAAGGCAAATGAAGATAAACAGAGAATGAGATTGCATGCAGCAGAAAAAATAACAATAAACAATTTCAGTAGTTCACGTTTATTGAGAACCTACTATGTGCAGCACACAATTAAGCAATGTGGTTTCACAAACTTTCCAGAAGAACAAACTGAGGCTGAAAGAGAATACATAACTCAGCCAAGGTAACACAGCTACAAAATTACTGAGCTTGGATTCAATCCAGGACAACAGAATGTACACTGCTCTCTCTCACTGATGGCTCTATTTCTGAATAAAATTAGATTTGGATAGAATTTATTAAACTTAATTCAGGAAAAAATACACCCTGAACTACCAGGATTCTTTATATCTTATATATTTAAATAATTCTTTAATAATGTCCTGAAAATTTGAAATTTGTAGTCTCAACTTGTAATATGGAATTCCTCCAGAAAATATACAGACACATTCAAAGTTATATCCACAAGAAAGAGAAATTTCTTTAGTACTTCACCTTAAGTTCAAAATATAAGCCCAGAACAGCATTAGCAATAAATCAAATTAATGAACATTAATAAAATCCTAGTGATATTGCTGCAGTCCAGTGTAAAATACAACCCCAGAGAGTACTGTCATATTTCAAAATAAAAATACATTTTGCTAAGTTGGTAGGAATGAGATGTATATCTTATTTCATAGCTACTGTTTGAAGACCAAAAGGTCTGCTTTCAGATTGAGGCACGCCTTCTCTAATGTCAGATAAAATGTTAAGAACTACCCTTTGAATTTTCAAAGAGGTATCTTATAGCTTATCACCTCAGAGTTCATTTGCTATCGGTTAGGGCTTTCGCTCTAGAAGCCTGGAGCTGAGAACAATTCAAGGTCACTCACTTGACAAGTTAGAACTTGGAAAGAGAGTACCACATGCAGTGAATCTGGTTCAGATTAAAAGACTCAATATTCAGCTATGTCAGTCCACCATCCCAGAGTACACTTTATAACACTTGAGGATTTTATAAACTTAAAAAAATTACACCTTTAAAATTTGCTTTCAGATGGAGTGAAATTGTCTCTGTCAATAATGACTTTAATATTTTTAGTACTTTAAAGATCATTTTAGATTTGTCTATATATGTTAGATCCAAAGATATCAAATGCATACTTTACAAATGTACCCTGCATAGTGATATTTTGCATAACATCTGCAAACCATGAAAATAGTCCTGAAGACTCTAGGAAGAGCTTATGTGCGAAAAGTACCCAGAAAAGGAGATTTATGGTGACCTGTTGATGGTTTTGGCTGTGTATGGACAAGACAACCAGTCCAGTGAGGGAATGTTTTACTTTGCATCCTGTAGCACTGTCAACTCACATTTGCAAAGGTCAAAGGGTCATGACATCAGAAGGATTCAAAGAACCTTCGTACCAATTCATTAAAAAATCAATTTGCAAGCACAGATAGGATATCAAGGTATTGGTAACAGCCAAATCTGATTTATAAAAAATGAATCAAGCTAAATAAATACAACTTTTATCATATCAAAGAACTCACACTGCAGGTAGGAAAAATTTAGAAATAAGAATGGATTTGATTTTTCTTTTGTTTTGAACCTACACTCACATGAAGTTTTTATTTACAAAATGGTGAAGGAGATTACTTCCGGAACAAGAATAATTCAAAGAAAGCACACATATGCTCGTATGCTTGTATACAAGTATATACGTAGTTGTATATATGAATGCATACTTCCATGGAATTTTCCATGCAAACTTCCTGGAGTTTTCTGGCATTTTCACTCAGTTTTTCAAATCCAAATTACCTGCATTGAGGATGAATAGAATTTAGATAAGGAAGAAATATATTAATATAATATATAATATAATCCAGTGGTGGGAACACTTAAGCAAATGCATATAGATGGGCATAATTGTAGCTTGTTTATCATACATTGAGAACAGTGGGCCATCCGGACTTAAGGAATGTGTTGGAGAAGAATGGTAGCAGGAAGAGACGCAGTCAATGATGAGTATTCAAAGAGAGGCAAAGGAGTTTGGATTTATATGTATCTAGATGTAGGAACCTAGCAAGGATTTGAGCAACAGCAGAAATGGCATGGCTCCAGAAATGTGACCTTCAGTAGTGAGCAGGATGGATTAGAGGAGAGAGACGAGCTGGGAAATAAGCTAGGAAGATATCACAATGATACAAGCATGACTGTGATATGGTGGCCAGATGGGGTTGGCAGGGGGTTGGTGGTGTGACACTTCAAAGACAGAATCGGGGGAACCTGGTGTCTTTACCGCCCGCATACAAAACCTGAACTAAGGATTCAATCTGGGCATTGGGGAAATTGGGAGAAAAGTCTTTGTATAAACACCAACTGTGTGATCTTGGGCTCATGTTTTCCCTTGAGATTCAATTTCCACATCTGCAGGTAAGGTTATCAGTAGATGCTTTTTCTCAGCTCAGAACTCTATGCTTCTACAATACAATACACTGAAAGAATGGCCACAGTAAAATGGACTGCAATGAGATAAAGAAAAAAGTAAGAATGGATAGTTGTTTGTATATAAAACATACTAGAGCACTTAATATGGATGAGGAATTGTGTTAATTATTTCATATTTAGTTTCTTGTTTAGGTCTCATAGCAAACCAGTAACTCAAGAGGTAGATTAAAGGAACGAACAACCAGCCAATAGAAATGCATGTCGAGGGAGGCAGCAAAGTATCCTCTGGGGAAAGATGGGCTAAACTGACAGGGTAGAAATCTGAGGGTGTTCTGGAATGAAGCAATCTCCGTCAAGTCTGGCCCAAGTGGCCTGGGGTTCAGTTTAATACTAACTCAATGATATCTCTTATTTATTTAACTCCCAGTGGCCCATCTGAAAAGAAAGGGCAGTGACACCCATCTTAGTCTACATTTACCAGCAGGCTGTGAATCTTCTTCTTTTCCTACTTGCCAACCTCAGACCACTAAATTCCTATAGCTGCCTTGTTACTAAGCCATTTCAGCATCAAATGCATTCCTTTTTGGCCTCTCCTGACCAGGAGCAAAGTAGAGAACAATTGTTTAGGTGACATTAACACTCGAGCTTAGATTAATGATGCCAAATCTGATTTATATTGTCTTTCCTCAGCCATATGATCTAGCATTCTCTGTGCCCTTTCACTGCAGTTGCACATTAAGCTGCATGCTTTAGAGGTTTTCTGCAACAACTCCCAGACCACTTTCCTAATCAGTATTCGCCAGTATCTTTCCTTCCAACAGAAGCACATTACTTTCTTCTCCCTTTGTTCTTATGTTTATTCTTGTAAGGTTTGTCAGCATCAACTTTACAATTTATTAGTCTGGTTTCAATAATGACCGAACATCCTATAAAAATATATATTTACTTTGCTTGATAGAAAAGTACACCAGCCTGTTTATAGGAAAATTACGAGGTAGCATTTATGAGGAATGCCTAAAAATAAGACATCTTTCTTCAACTGGGTAATCAAATATTGACAGAATTTTTAAAGTTTTAAGATTTATGGTGGAATCTTGGTTTAGGTCTTATAATAGATGACATATTTTATCTTACTGTGTGTAAAATCATTTTGGTCAAAATATGTATAAAGGCGTCAGTTTGTTTTGGAAGAGAAAGAATGAATGCATTATGAAACTGTTACAAGACTTTATTTTTCTTTAAGCTCTGGTATGTAATTTTTTTAAAAGGCAACTAATTGCAAAATGTTATTGAATCAATCTTAGATATAAAATTTTCAGCTTATGTATTTTCAGCTTTCTTGACACAAAAATGTGAAAAGCTTGATGAAAATCAAAGAGTATGAGATGCTGCTTAAAGATAATAATCTTTTCATTCTGGGCTCACAGACTGTGCCAGGGAGAAAGCACAGGGAAACAAAAGCATTAGGCCCCAGGCTTCCAAAGGAGGAACAGACAGGATTTCAATCCGTGGGTTTATTCAAGTGGTGGTCACTGTGATTCACTAGCTGAATTCTGGCTCTAATTGCCATTACTCAGAGTATGCCTATTTATCCCCAGACAGGACAAAATGGCTGTCTTTGTAGCCCAGCTTTACAGCAGCACATTTACAACGATCAACACTTGCAATTGTTCTTTATTCATGCCTCTAAGAATACAAATTGCACTGAATGGTGAGAAGTAGCAAGATGAGTAGTGCTTATGTTTTAACCAATCAGGTTATGCATTCATTCATTCACTCATTCATATATACATACAATATATATACTAGACATGGTGCTAAATGCTGTGAATAAATAGTGAAGAAAAGCAGACACAGTCCCTACCTGCAAGGAGCTTACAGTCTAGTGGGGAAGGGGGTGGAAAGAGGCGATGTTAATCAAAACATCACACAAATGACAATTATCACATAGGCAGTGAGGGAGAGGTACATGTGTACCAGAGCCCATAAGAGGAGAATACACACCACGGTCAAGAATCTCCGTGAAATTGTCCCAGAGGGAGTAACACAACACTGTGATAATGTGAAATGATGGAGTAAATTAACAGGGTGAAGAAGCAGCCCAGGCAGAAGAAACAGGATGGGTAAGCCCCTGGTGTGAGGGGAGCCTGATGAAAGGAACTAAAAGGGCAGCTTTGTTGGAGTACAGACTGAGAAGTTTTAGCATCGCAATAAGAATCCAGTTTTAAAAAGAGTCCTCTGGGCCATAACATGGAGTTTTGTTTTATTCGGTATGGAATGGGAAAATATTAAACTGTTTCAAATAGGGAAGGCATAATCAGATTTGCATTATAAAAGAATCGCCCTGGCTTCAACGTGGAGAATAGATTATAAGAGAAAATCAGAAAATCCCCAGTACTCTTCATGGTCTGTAGTGTACACAAGTGATGAGGCAATTACATTCCCATTTTGGCTGTACTGAAATTAGAAAGATGGCAGAGAAGATATACTTGGACTAAGCTGACAGGTTAGATTGTGACCCAATTGCTCTGCAGAGCATGGTCTGGTCTTAGAAACCTAATGAGGTTGGAAACAAAGTTCTCCATCAACCTCTTCACTTCCATGACCCCCAACTCTGGTTCAAGTCATAGATCGCTCTTTTGCTCCTCCAATGGCCTCTATCTAACTTGGAGTAGAGGATACACTTGTCACAAAATGGCT
This sequence comes from Tursiops truncatus, assembly GCF_011762595.2. NCBI lineage: Eukaryota > Metazoa > Chordata > Mammalia > Artiodactyla > Delphinidae > Tursiops > Tursiops truncatus. The sequence goes on along the minus strand of NC_047043.1, from coordinate 87,384,686 downwards.
TTCAATGCCCTAAGCCATCTTCACAAGCTCTTTTTCTTATCCTGCTGTTAAGTCTTTAACTTCATGTGCTCCCCCACCCCCATTCTCTTCTCTCCAGCCACGCCAGCCACCTTGCTGTTCTTTGAGCAGGCATACTCTTGCCTCAGGATTAGGACCTGCTATTCCATCTGCTGGAGCACTCTTCCCCCCATATCCACTTGGCTGGCTCCCTCATCTCTTTCAGCTTTTTACTCAAATGTGCCTTTCTCACAGAGACCTAACATGACCATCCTATTGAAACTTGCAATGACCCCTTTCCTCAAGTTCTCCCTAACATCTCTCTCCAACCCACTTTTATTTTTTTTCTCCAAACCATGCATTATAAGCATAGAAAAGATGACTTGCTTTATTTGTTGCTTTTATTTCTTATCTGTCCCTTCTCACTGAGATTCCTTTTGGGGTTTTGTTGTTTTCTGAGTTCCCAGTGTCTAGAAGAATGCCTGTTGCCTCATGGGCTTCCAGTCCATACTTGTGAAACGAATGAATCTTGGGCCATTATCCAGTGCTTCTGTCCAAGCAGTCCAACCAGGAAATTTCTCTTTCAAACATTTTGTTGCTAAAGCAAAGCTTATTTATTCTCTAATTACACAGTGTCCTCTCCATATCAGCCACTTTTTTAAAAGATTTGTTTCTTCATTCCAGTTGTATTAATGCAAAAAGTATTTACAGGGCATCAACTCTGAGATGAACTCCATGTGCTATGCTGGGACTATAATCAAAACGTATAGATTTGGCCCTCAAATATCCCCATCCAGATGAGGGCTTACATATAGGTCACAGGTGTAGAGTAGTATGCAAAGTGTTATTTTCAAGGTCAGTCTGCTGCTCCTGGAGAACACTTAAGAATGCTTGGGCATTTAGGAAGGACTCTATGGTGGAAATTATTTTGATCTAGGCTCACAAACTGGCAGTCAGCAGGCTGACTCCAGACTGAGGTTGTATTTAATGTGGCACATAGAATATTCTCTGCCCTCATCAAAATAAGCAAATGAGTATATACATACATACACTATGATTTTAAAGTGGGACACTTCATAGTAAAATCTGGATCCCTTATTACTCTAGAAAAAGAATCTTTTAAGGAAATAGAAGATGTGAGAGTACTGTAGCCATCTCCTTCATGGCAGTGATGAGCTTAAGCTGATCATTCTGTTTTTATCAAAACAAGAAGACAAAGAAATGATCAAGAATGGAGAAAATATTAAGAAAAATGGAATCAAGTATATCTCTTGCTGCAAGTGTCATTTCTGTGTTTAATAGGTAACTACCAGCACATTCCCCTCATTTGCATTATTTCCCTGGTCCCTGTAGGCCAGGGAAATCTGAGATTGTATAATGTGATGCAGACCTTGAAAGATGAGTTGGGAAGGACATTGCAGGCAGAGAGAGCAGAGAGGTAGAGAAGAGGATGTGAGCTGCTGGAGAGAAGAGCGTGTAGAAGAAGTGGGGAGCCAGGCCATAGAGGAAAGCTGTGGCCAGATTATGAAGGTTCCTTTATGAAATGCTAAAATGTTGAGATTACCCTGTGGGGGAATAACTGAGGCAAATGTATTTTTCAAGCTGTTGAATGAATTATTCATTAATCCTGTTACACTTGTGAATTAAAAAGGAATAAATAAAACTGAAAATGAAGACCTGAGGGATTTTCTATAAATTTAGCTCCATGAACTTGAATACAATTCTTTCAGCTGCTCAAAGCTGTTTACTACTTTCCAGTTCATGAGTATGTTGTAACAAGTTTGACGTTATGGGAAATACGATCTCCAGAGGAGTTTTTCTATTAAATTTATTGTACTAGAATGAATTCAAAATTTTATTTATAAACTTCAATTAAGATACAGTAAAGAGTAAGATACAAAGAAATGTATGCACCGTGTGCACACACGAATAACATAAGCTATAGTCAACCCCAGGCTCCCTTGCAGCTCCTGCACTGAAGTTGGAGATGAATAACCACCACCCGCCTCCACTTCCAGTTACAAGAGTCTAAGTGACCCAGTTATGGCCCAAGAGACATAAACAGAAGTCTTCCAGGGGGACTTAAGAGAAAATATTTGCTTTCCTAATAAAAGGGAAAGGCATGTCTGGCATAGATGCTCTTTTTCTTGTTCTTTCTTCTTCTTCCTACCAAATGCCAGCAGGTAACTGCCATTCTGCTCCTTTCTTGGAAGTCCCGAAAATATTCAGTTACTGAACCCCTCTCTGGCTTCTTGTTATGTGAGAAGGATAAATGTCTCTTTCTTTAAGCCAATTCTCATTCCTGGTTGTGGTACTTCTAAGAAGTCCCTCAATGATCTCACTTCCTGGTATTCAAATCCTTGTGTCATCTCCTCCTCTGGAGGGTAGGTGAGACCTAGGTATACTTGCTTCTCAGAAACAGAATACACCAAAAGAAAAAGAAAAACAATGTCAAAAGTGATGGGATATCACTTCCAAGATTAGTTTACACTCGACAGTAAGCTCCATTTGGCTTTCTCTCTTGCTCTCTTGGGAAACCAGCTGTCATATTGTGAGGTGCTCTTTGGGAAAAACACCGGTGTCTCTGGCCAACAGCCCACAGGGAATGAGGCTACAACAAGCACATGAGTGGGCTCAAAAGCAGATTTTCCCCCATTTGAGCCTCGAGATGACTGCAGTCTCAGCTGACACCCTGATTAGTCTTTTTTTAAAAAAAAATATTTATTTAATTTATTTATTTTGGCTGTGCTGGGTCTTCATTGAGGCACTTGGGATCTTTTAGTTGCGGCATGTGGACGCTTAGTTGTGGCATGCATGTGGGATCTAGTTCCCTGACCAGGGTTCGAACATGGGGTCCCTGCATTGGAAGTGCAGAGTCTTACCCACTGGACCACAAAGGAAGTCCCCAACCTGATTAGTCTTAGGAGAAAACCTATGCCAGAGGTACCCAGCTCAGCTGCACCTAGATGTCTGACCTGTGAGATAATAAAAGTTTGTTGCTTTTAGTTGCTAAGTTTTGAAGTAACTTGTTATGTAACGATAGAGAATAATACACGAGCAGACATTAGAATGCCTAAGGGAGCTTTTTTTTTTTTTTTTTTTTTGCGGTACACGGGCCTCTTACTGCTGTGGCCTCTCCCGCCGCGGAGCACAGGCTCCGGACGCGCAGGCTCAGCGGCCATGGCTCACGGGCCCAGCTGCTCCGCGGCATGTGGGATCTTCCCGGCCCGGGCCACGGACCCGTGTCCCCTGCATCGGCAGGCAGACTCTCAACCACTGCGTCACCAGGGAAGCCCCTAAGGGAGCTTTTTAAACATACCTGTGCAATGGCCCTGAAAGAGACCAATTTCATCAGAAACAGAAAGGGCTGGGGCCCAGGAATCAGTCATTTTAAATAATGTCTGGGTAATTCCAAAGTCAGCCGTACTTTAGAACAACTGCTTCAAGCTATTTCTGGCTGGTTTTCCTGTATCTTGCAGCTGAACAGGTTCCTAACTGTTATGACTTCTAATGTCAACTATATAACAAAATATTTTAGATTTTGTTCAAATTCAAAATATTTTAGAATTAGATTTCTTAACCTAATTCTGGTTTTTCTTTTTGCATTCAGTAAAGTGCTGAACTTAACCTTTGTCGTTGCCTTATATCATTACAAGAGTTTTGATTTTCTTTACCTATTATTAATTTTAACATGTCAATTTTGGGAGGAAGGGGAAACCTATTCTCTTCTCCTAACTATAGTTGCCTATGTTCTTAACCTTCTAAGTTCAGAATAGATATAGAAAGAAATGTCAAGTTATAGGACCGTATCAGGCACTACATAAAAACAGCATAAAAACCCTGTCTCTATGTTCCATTCTGTGAAAAGACACCATAGGAGTCACATCTGGATACTCGGTCCCACTTCTGTCCTCACTAAGCAAGTCACTGTTTCTGTGGTCGGTGCATTTTTACAAAGCATTCAGGCAAAGTTTGCTTTTTAACTTTAAATAATTTTTATACATTTGAGGTAGCACTTACTGAAAGTACCTGAACTGGGGATCCGGAAAGAATTGGTTATGAATTCTTATTCATTTACCAACTGATTCATATTGAGTAAATCTGCTCATATGCTGTTCAATTTCTTCATGTATAAATAGGAATAATGATATATAATTTACAGAATTATTATGAAATTTACACAGAAAAATATAAAGCTCAGATAGATCCTAGACACTTCGTCAGTGCTTGGTAAATGCTAATTGCTATTATTGTTGATATTTTTGTTTTTAATAAACAAAAGAACAGTTACATAAAATATAATGTCATGGTTAGCTCTCCAAGGATAACAATAATAATAATTCTATATCTAAGTTTCTGGAAAGCACATAAAAGAGGAGGATAAAATGTTTTTAAAATTCATGTCTAAGGGTAAGCTGGGACAAAGTGAGAGAGTGGCATGGACATATATACACTACCAAACATAAAATAGATAGCTAGTGGGAAGCAGCCGTATAGCATAGGGAGATCAGCTCAGTGCTGTGTGACCACCTAGAGGGGGGTGATAGGGAGGGTGGGAGGGAGGGAGATGCAAGAGGGAAGAGATATGGGGACATATGTATATGTATAACTGATTCACTTCGCTATAAAGCAGAAACTAACACACCATTGTAAAGTAATTATACTCCAATAAAGATGTTTAAATAAATAAATAAGCAAAATAAAATAAAATTCACATCTGTAGAAATTATTACCTTGTAAAAATGTTCTAGGGCATATACCTTGAAGAATTTTGGAGGTGGTACATAACCAATGTTAAGAGTTCATGGGTACTTTTAAAGCTTGAAAGAACCTAGTAGGAATTAACAGGTACTATATATTTAAGTGAGGCAAGGGAGCTGGACTAATGAGTCCCGTGAATACATTTTATTAGGATTTATGCTCTTTCTGTTTGGATCCTGCCAAAGCAGTATTCCCACATTGGAAAGTAACAAGTTAGACTACAATGTAACAGCAAAACCATTGGAGCTTTTTCAGGTAACATTCTATAAGAGTTGCCTGAATTCAGTTCATATTGCATCGTAAAATTAACCACAATCTGGACTGTCTAACATAACAAATCTAGAAATAAGGGTTATAAACATTAGGTAGTAATAAAAATCAAAGAAGAAAATAATGGAAAGAAACTTGAAAATACTGACATTTTATGGGAATCAAAGTAGGCTTTAGATATTGGCAAATATGACCAAAGTTAGAGTTGTCCTGGGCACAAGAAAGATCAGTAAAACCAGCAAACTTGATACCTTCATGAAGCTTAGAGTCTAATGAGAAGACGTAAGTGGAATGAATAATGCAAATGTGTTCAGTGTGACCATGAAGAGGTATAGGGTGCTGGCTACAGGAACATATAATAACCATACCTAACCAAGGTGGGGAGTTAGCATAGGTTTTCTGGAAGATGAGTTTTAAATTCAGATCTAAAGACAGAAATCATATTAATATATACATATGGAAGTCACAGGTATTGTGACAGCCTTTTGCTATACAAAGAATTACTAAAATTAAAGGAACGTCAACTGCAAGAAATCTGGGATATTCTCCCTTGCAGATAAGAATCATGAATGATATGCCTGGACCCAGAAGAAACTGTCTGGTAACAGTGTTCATGCAGTGGACATAGTTACAGAGAGTAATTCGAGTGGCAAAGCTCAAGAACCTTCTTGCTCAGTGCCTGAGGTAACTAGAAGAAAACAGATATGAAGACATTGTGAGCTTGGTTACCAGGGTGTTCCTCCAAAGCCCTTCCTATGACAGTAGTCTGGCTTTAAGATAGCATCTGGTCTTCTCTGTTTCAAACTCTTTAGTCTCATGAATATTATTACTGGCTAAGAGCTTTTTCTTTCTACTCAGTGCAATTTTGTCTAGGTGGTATGAAAAGCTGTGTAAACCTGGACATCAGAATGGAGTGTAGGTGGGCATGAATGAGAATTAGGGAACATGGTGATTTATATCTAGGCGCTGGCTACAAACTGCTGTTTAGTTCACCAAATCGCTGAGCTTCTAGTAGCAAATACTAAAGCCACGCTTATAAGACTACCAGGTACTTACAGTGCACCAAGAATTATTCTAAGATCTTCACATATGTCACCTAGCTTAAGCCTAGGTTGGTAAACTGGGGTTAAATAATTTGCCCAAGGTCACACACTCAGTTAAGTGTGAAAGCCAGAATGGGAAACTGGAGGTCTCTCTGCAGTACCTATGCTCTTAAGCATCTCAAAGGACAGGTTTTGTTGTTGATTGTTTTGTCTTTTTCTTTTTTCAATAGGTAGATGAGATGTGGTCTGAAAAAGCAACGTAATAATTATCTATGGTGATACGAGGGGCACTAGAGGGGTGAGTCATCTCAGGATTGTGTTGACATCCTTGGGCTCCATTAGATGCCTGTGCAGAGATGATGCCTGCCTGCAATTCAACTCCTCCTGGCCTAAGACAGAATTTAAACTCTATAGCTCTGCAAAGCAGAGCTGCCAAAGGAAGCCATTGATTGTGTGGATCAGGGAGTTACGTGGGGCCAGGTCTCTAGAACAGGTGAGACTACTATTAAAATATATGGCCAAAGTCTACCCTTGGTATGTTCCGTTATAAATTTCAGGGGTGGATTTAAAAGGCACAATTTTAACATCACTTGAGGAAACAAACCCTGGGGTGTACGGTGTTGTTATTCTCATTATTATTTATACAGTTATGTCAGGCAGTATAATTATTATCATTATTCTTGATGTTTTGATCCACACTGCCTCACAGATGTTGCCCTATCATGAGAAGGAATGCATCTGCTTTGCTCACCGCTGCAGACACAGTGTCTCACAGAGTTCAAATTTAAAAAAATATTTGTAAAATAAATGTATCTTAGTAGAGAGAAATATTTACTTTAAATCCACATTAATTCTGGTGGATTATTTATAACACATGATAAAGTTAAACACTCAAGAACATAAAATATGAATTAAAAAAAGATATCCAACATGCACACTTAAAAAACACACCAAGAGGAGAGGGAAATAAAGAGTTGTTTAGTGGGTACAGAATTTCAGTTTTGTAAGATAAAATAGTTCTAGTGATTAGGTGCACAGCAGCGTGAATATCTTTATCATTACTGAACTGTACACTTAAAAAATGGTTATAATGGTAAATTTTCTTTTTTAGCACAATTACAAACTTAAAAAAATTGTCATAAAGAACACTTGCAGAGTAAAACTAAAATAAATAACCAGGTAAATTCAAACAAAAACTTATAGATTGTTTAGAAAACAACATATGCAAGGCTATAAGAGCTGTGAGTCCTTGATATGCTGATAGTAATTTCTTTTGCTCCTTATTTCCTGCTAAATTTTTGCTGCTAGAATTTCCCTTCCCTACTCTCAGATCCCTTATCAATGAAATGAAATCTAAAATTGCAAAAACTTTGTCCGATATTCTTAGGAGAAAAGGTCTCTATAATTGTAAGTATTCGTGGTGCTTATAGGGGAAAAAAAAGTCTTGCCTGCTTAATTGTAGAAACTTTACAAGACCATGTTTCTGTACCTACAGCTCTTCTTTACTTAGATCCTAAACTAGAATCATGCTAATGATTAATTTGGATATGCTTAAGACTATTCTCTACTTGTAGTGCCAAGTGCATTTTTTGCCACTGATGACCTGCTTTGGGAGAAATACCCTGCTGTGTTTTTTATTATTATTATTATTATTACTTCTGACCATTTCCGAAGGCTTACATACAGAAAAGATTAAAAAAAAAAAAAAGAAACTGCTATAGATGCAATGTTTGTATTTCCCTAAAATTCATATGTTGAAAACATAATGCCCAAGGTGATGATATTAGTAGGTGGGGTCTTTGGAAGGTGGTTAGGTCTTGAAGGTGAAGCCCTCATGAATGGAATTAGTGCCCTTTAAAAGAGGCCCCAGAAAGCTCCCTCCCTCCTTCCATCACATTAGGCTACTACGAGAAGTCTGAGACCTGGAAGAGGGTCCTTACCTGGCATGCTGGCACCCTGATCTACTATTTTCAGCCTCCAGGACTGCAAGACAAAAATTTCTGTTGCTTATAAACTATCCAATCTGTGGTATTTCGTTATAGCAGCCCGGATGGACTAAAACATAAACAAACAAACAAACCAACCAAGCACAACATTGCTGAACAGGCAAGATCACTGAACTTGGAAGAAAACCGTCTGCATTAACATCCAGTTGGCTTTATGAACTAGTTCATATTCTTGCTAAATCTCATTTTTTTTTCCCCCCAAACAGAAGAGCTCTTCAAACCAGATTCTATTGTTTCTCTGACAAATGTATTCTGACATCTGAAGTAGCTGCCAGGAGATTTTCAGGGTTTCATTTCTCATTTTGCCAAAAGACCTTTTTTTTTTCTCCCCCCCGCCCTTTTTTTTTTGGCATGCACTCCTGTACACTGCTCATGCATTATGCATACACATAGATAATTTTGTGTGTATGCAGTAAGTGAGAAGTGGCCCGTACACTGAGATTTCAAGAACTCTAAGAAGAGCCCTGAATTCCTGGTGTCATGACCTGAAATGCCGTTCTGCTCTTGACATTGCCTCTGTAAGAAACCAGACATTTAAGTAAATGACATTTATTCCAACTCCATAACCCATCATGGTCTGGGATAGGTCAGGGCAAGGAAGACTAGGAAACAGAAATCTATTGGCAGCATTATCTGAAGGTTCCAGTAGGAAGCAGAGTCCAATCAGATAAGGTAAGGAAGGAACTATTTACAGATGTGTAGACAGGTTAAAGGAAACCACAGTGGATGTTCAGGCCTGGAGCCTAGCAATGGTAGGACACCATTAGCACACTTGAGCTCGAGGTGAGGGGAGGAGGAATAAGGTAAGAGTGAGATATAACTGTGCAGCAACAGAAGATAAGAGCTGTAATTATGGAGGCAAGCAGCCTCTGGAAGAAAATGCAGCCCGAACAAACAAGCAAGCACAGAAAAAAGAAACCTACTACTCTCTCTGTATGTATGTAGGTCTCCTGCCAGTGCCTGCCACCAGTCAAACCCTGTGGCACTGCTTCTCACATGATGGTGATGTAGCTGGTATAGGGACCCTACTCTGAGAAGCATGGAGGTACAGGAAGCCAGCCAGCAAGAAAGCCCAGGGGATGCAGTGCATAAACAGTCACCCTCCCCAGACAGGCACAGAGCAGAGGAGGAGAAAATATGATTCTCAGGATGGAAATGGAAGATAGCCAGCACAGTGAGAGACCATCAGCATGCAAGGAAGAAATCCAGAAGGCAAATACAATATAAAGTTGGCGGGTAGACAGCAGGGAGAATTCCAATAGTGAACGGAAGGCTTAGTTCTTTGAATGAACTTGGGGAACAGTGTGAGATCCCAGTTCCTAGACTGGGAACAGAGGTAAGGATCAGCTGTACCAAGAATAATACAACCTCAATGTAGGATCCCAAGTGGTAATATAAAGGAGAGGGGGTTGTGCAGTGAGTTATAAGCAACAAGGCAAGAGCTTACAGTAGAAATGGATCGAGGATTCCATGATGCTCAACTTTGAGCTACTGACTTGGACTTCTTAACCTTCCCCACACCACTGGGCAAGATTGGTCCCAGTGTATGGTATGGGAAGTTCAACAGTCCCATTTGTAATTGAACTGACAAGCTAGGAAGAGAGATCTGAAAAAATGAGTAGAAAGCTTTTTAATAATATAATTTTGCACTATGGCTTAAATTAATGTACTCCAAACGTAGAGGGAGGACTTGTAGCATCAGCATCACCAGGGAGCTTATTAAAATTGCAAAGTGTCGGCCCCCCTACTACAGAGGTATTAAATCAAAATCTCTGGGGATGGGGGTCACAAATCTGTAGTTGAACAAGTCAAAATCACTGGTCCTCAACTCGGTGGCACATTGGAGTTACCTAAAGTGTTTCTTTAAATATCATTGCCTGTGTTCTACCTCCAGAAATTCTGATTCAGTTGGAATGACACGTATTGTAGATTGTTTTCAAAGACTTGAATAATCTCCCATGCCCCTATGGAGGACTATTTGCCACTCCACCTATCAAGAGGTGGAGTTTATTTCTTCCCCCTTAAAATCCAGGCTTCATGATGTGGCATGTTTTGTCCACTAGATTAATAGCAGTATGATACAAAGAGTGACTTAGAAAGACTTGCACATTAGGGCTTGCTCTTTTCGGCTATTTTTGGCAACCTGAGATCATATTGTGAATAAACCCTAATGAGGCTATTAGAGAGGCCACACAAAGGGGAAATGAGGTGCCCTTGCCGGATGATTTGCCAAACACCAGGCATGTTAGTGAGGCCACATTCAGTCATTCAGCCAGATGACTACACGAACGACCATAGGTGAGCAGAATAGAAGAAGCAGGTGGCTGGGCCCAGCTCAAACTGCAAACAAATATGTTTTTATTTTAAGACCCTAAGTTACAGGATGGGTTGTTATGTAGCACTATACACTGATACAGGGTATGAGCTGAGCATTTGAGGTTTTAAAAGCTCTCCAGGTGACTTTGATGTGCAGCAAAGTTAAGTACCGCTGGTATTAAATCACCTCTTCTTCCACATGATTGTAATTGGAATCATCTGGAAAGCTTTTACTATTTTGATGGCTGCGCCTCACCCCAGGGTTTCTGATATAATTGATAAAGGGTATATCCTAGTCATTAGAATTGTTTAAAAATTCCCAGGTGATTCTAGTATGCAGCAAAAGTTGATGACCACTGCGCTTATAAGGTATTTTTGTTCATATGGAAATATACAATCATTTGTACCAACATCTTAGTTGTAGAGGCACCATGGGTGCAAAGGATAGTGAAAAGAGAGGTAAAGCCCTATTAGGTCAAGAGCTAACCCTACACACACTTACATCCCTTTTACACAAATGTCTATAGATCCTCACCCTCCTTGGGATAAACAGTTCTTGATAATGAGAATGGTTGGGGCCTTCAGATAAGCTTGCTAAATACCAACCTCAAGGAGCATGCATTCCCTCTACCTATGGCTATCATATAAATCAGAAATTGTTTGTTCTTCATTGTCTACAGACTCACTGTTTGTTGACTGGCTAGAATTAAGGGAAAAAAAGCTTTAGTTGAATATTAAAATTGAGAACTTTCACATAAAAATCAGGATATCCTGTGGGTCTTGAAAAATCACAGTCTTGGAAACACTGATCCTCTTTCTCAAAAGGCAATAATCTGAGTGAAGCAGAATTGCTTGTAGACACTCCCTTCAGATGGATATTGTGGTCTTGAGTTTACAGCAGTTCCCCTTTTCCCAGCTCCTACCTGCATCCCCCCTCCTGCCCTACCCTCCATGTCCAAGAACTGCATCTGCTTTATTGTTTAGGTTACTTGCCAAGGCCCCTGTGGACAATGGATATTTTGCATTCTCTGATCATTCTTTTCTTAACTTCCCATTACATTTTGCTATTTAATTACTTTCTTGCTTATGTGGTTGTCTTTTAGTTTACACGGTCAAATCTTCCCTATCCAACTAGACTGCAAACTCCTTGAAGCCAGAAGTACTGTATGAACTTCTTTGACATCTCTGAAGGAAACCAGCACAGTGTTAGATCGACAGAAGAATGCTTAATAAATATTCGTTGAAATACATTTGAATAACTTGGAAGAGAGTGGTCATTAGTAACTTGAGTCAATTACACATCCCCTTAATTATAATTACTATTCAAGATTGTCTGGAGCTTCACAGAATTACCATTTTAGAGCAGCCTGAATTTGGGAAATAAAAATCATTTCTAAAGGAGAAAAAATGATTCACACTAGTGCTTCTTAGGGTTGTTTGCATGTCATATGTACTATGTTAAATTCTGGTAAGGTATTCCCTGGTACTAACGTAATTAATCTTGTTCTGCATCTTCTATCACTGCTTTCAAATCATATGTCGTAATATATAGTTTCCCTGCACTACAGGTCAAATAATAAAGTAAATTCATTAAATAGCAGCTTCGTATGCTCCTAAGTGTACCTCTGCAAGAGAATCTTAATAATCAAAGAAGTTGCTGATGTAGGGTTATGATAAATTGCTTTGCTACAGGGTAATATAAACCTCAACTAGTAGGATGAATACTTATGCTTCACAAGGAAAGCTGAAATGCTGGAAACTATTTAAATATGTGCTTCCTGATACATGAAGACAATCGTCTGCAAATATTCTAGACGAGACACAATACGACTTCCATATTAAAGTGAAATGTCTCCTTAGGAAAAAAGGCTCAAAGAAAGATGTTTTGAGAAAGGAAATAGACCCACGAAAGAATTTAATATCACCAGTGTATTTTGTGGAAACATCTTTAGATCAACGATCTTTAAAAATTCTTTTTCCAATTTACAATTATCAAACTTAAGAATAATTGGTTTTCAAAATTCTTTCTGAACGCTAATTTTCATGGCTGATAATGAAGAAAGGGCTTTAGCAACTGAAATCCTCAGGGTTTAAAAGTAATTAACACAGAGGACACTTGTTTTCTAAGCTTTCCTCATTGGTTGATATTAAAATATGACAAGAAATACCAGCTGAGGGGTCACCATACTTGCTTTTGTGTAGAAGAAATAGGACAGCAATATCCTGAAATCTCACGGAAATGTGACCAATGGCACCAGCAAACTCAGTAGCTGGCTGGAGATATTTGGTATTTTTTCTTTGTCAATGTGCAGCTGTTGTCTCATACTCTTTTTGGGATACCCCTTTTACATAGTGTAATTAATTTTTGCTTTTTCGTTTATTAATGCCTCCTCCCCATTTGTTTGATTTTCCTTTGTTGTTATCCTACCTTCTTGAACTGTATGCTTACTTCATTTATTTTTTAATTTTTTCTATTATCTGTGTTTGATCTTAAGTTTATAAGTGTTTCTCCTGATGTCACCTTGGCTTCATTCTGCAGGGCCTAATGTAGTGTTCTTAAAACTTTACATTTCTAAACCATTTGCAGTTATAAGAAAGTCTCCAACTTAAAATGGTTCAACTTCCAATTTTTTGACTTTACAATGGTGCAAAAGCAATACGTGTTCAGTAGAAACTGTACGTGGAATTTTGCTCTTTTCCCAGGCTAGCAATATACAATATGATACTCTCTGGTGATGCTGGACGGAAGCGGCAGCCACATCGCCCAGTCAGCCATGCAATCACAAGGGGAAGTAACCCATACATTTACAACCATCTGTACCCATACAACCATCATGTTTTTCACTTTCAGTACATTGTTCAATAAATTCCATGAGATATTCAACAATTTAGTATAAAATTGGCTTTGTGTTAGACGATTTTGCTGAACTATAGGCTAATGTAATTGTTTTGAGCCTATTTAATGTAAGCTAAGCTAAACTATGATGTTTGGTTGGTGGGGTGTATGAAATGCTTTTTGACTCACTGGAGTTTCAACTTACCACGGGTGTATCAGAATGTAACCACGTCATAAATCAAGGAAGATCTATCTATACTTATATTTCATATTCTCTTTTCAAGGCTTATTTAGAAGTGTGGCTTGTTACAGTCTTTCAATGAAAGATGTTTAGGTATTCTTTAATTCCTACCTGTCTAACTTCATTACCTCTTGATTCGATTATTTAAGCTATATAATTTCTGCTTTGGAGACTGTATTGAGACTTTTATGTTTGACCTAATACGTGAGCATTTTTTGGTTCCTGTGTTTAAAAATATGTGTTATGTCTCTTTTTAGAGTTAAAAATATCTAGATATACTTATTAATCCTTTAAAATTTATTAATCATATTATTCGTATTCACTTTCTTTACTCAATGTCAACTTGATGTCAATTTTTAAAAGGGAAATGATTTTCATTGTGATTTGGGAAAGTTCTTTTATTTCTATTAGCTTTACAGAGAATATTTTAATTTTATGTGTTTGTGAAGAACCACATCATCAGTGGGGTTTAAAGGTTAAAAAAAACAAACTCGAAAACACTGAGAGGAAGGCAAAGGGAAATAAAATAACTCAAAAACTTGCCATGGGGACTTCTAGTGGGTAAGACTCCACACTCCCAATTCGGGGGCCCGGGTTCAATCCCTGGTCCGGGAATTAGATCCCCCATGCATGCTGCAACTAAGAGTCTGCATGTCGCAACTAAAGATCTCGCATGTCACAACGAAGATCTGGCACAGCCAAAATAAATAAATAAAATAATAAATAAAAATTAACAAAAAAGAAATAGGAAGCAGGGTGGCACAGTGAAAAAAGCAGTGCACCTTGGCGTTGAATGCAGTTCCCTTACACACTAGCTGTGTGACCTTGGGCAAGTTGCTTACATCCTCTGAGCCTGAGAGTCTTAAACTGGAAATAGTAAAGCCTTTCTTATAAGGTTGTTATAAAGATGAATGAGGTAATCTGCGTAAATAACTTAGTGAAGTGAAAGTGTTTGGGACATTATAGGTAGTCAATAAAGGGCAGTCTCTATCATTATTGTAGTAAAACTAACAATACTCATATAATTTAATTATTGTTCATGAAGCTTCTAAGGGGAATTAACATTCAAATCACGATGTGTAGTTCATTAGTTATTTATTGCTGCATAACAATATTACCACCAACTCAGCGGCTCAAAACAACATACATTTATTGTCTCACAGTTTTTGTGTATCAGGAATCTGTGCACAGCTTAACTGGATCCTCTGCTTTAGGGTCTCTCACAAACTATTATTACACTGAAGGTGCCGGCCAGGAGTGGGGTCTCATTTCAAGGCTCATAGGGGAAGGATCTGCTTCCAAAATCATGTTTGTTGGCAAAATTCAGTTCGTTTCAGCATGTTGGATTGAGGACCTTGATTTCCTGTGGGCTGTTGGTAAAGGCTACCATGTGGCCTTCTCTATAATGTTACCCACAACCCGGCAGCCTGCTTCCTCAAAACCAGTAAGGGAGAGAGGCTTCTAGCAAGACAAACGTTACAATCCTATATGCCATAACCACAGAAGAGACATCCCATCATGTTTTCTGAATTCTTTTGGTTAGAGGTTACAGGTCTCACCTACACTCGAGGGAGGAGATTACAATGAGGGTATGAATACTAGGAGGAAGGGAAGATGGAGAACATCTTAGAATTTCTCCACCACAGCTAGAAACTAGAGGGAGGGGCGTTTGGCTTCATTTAAGAAATACTTTAAAATAATTAGGACTATTCAAAGAAGAATGGGCCATACTATGAAGTGCTCTCATTGACCAGATGGGTTCATCAAAGATATTAGAGATTAAATGTGGCATGAGGGAAATTCTGGACAGCGCATTTTCAAGTTACCTTCCTAGTAGGATATGATTTCTTTAGAATACTGCTGAGAGTGCTTCACTACAGTTTTCCTTGAATCATATTCTAGTTGTTGGCTTACAGGAGACCGATGTCTTCTTAAGAACTGAGTGTTCGGGAAAAAAGGAGTAAGACTAGCTAGCCCAATATCTACCCTCTACTATCGTCGATCATTTGAAACTTAAATACCCTTGTATTCAACTGTTTTCCCTGTTAAGTCTTTGAGATGTCATTGTACAGGCAATAACCTAATAAAATATAGTTATACAGTTTTAAAAAAGCAAACTATTATGTTGACAAAAGAGGTTTAAAGAGTCTTCAGTAGTGAGTTTAACAATTGTCATTCCCCATTCCATGTTCAGAAAATAGCAATTGAACTCATTCAATATTTGTTGAATGCATAACACATTTTGCTTGAAGTCAAGAGTGAAATCGTAGAGTCAGACTGGCAGGGTTTGTAACCCCTTCTCTGATAATTACTTCTGTGTGACCTGGGACAAGTTACTTAATTACCATTTGCCTAAATTTCATCATCAGCAAAAGTGAGGGTAATAATATTGCTCTTCACACAGCTGTTCTGAGGATTAAATAAATTTATTCCTGTCAAGTTTTTACAGGACTGTCCTAGGTGTGGAATAAATTTTCATTATACTATTTAGTCAAAATGGATTAAACGTAAGGACAGATGATGGCTTTTGGAAATTAAATAATTTTTTTTTTTTTTTTTTTTTTTTTTTTCGGTACGCGGGCCTCTCACTGTTGTGGCCTCTCCCGTTGCGGAGCACAGGCTCCAGTCGCGCAGGCTCAGCGGCCATGGCTCACGGGCCCAGCCGCTCCGCGGCATGTGGGATCTTCCCAGACCAGGGCACGAACCCGTGTCCCCTGCATCGGCAGGCGAACTCTCAACCACTGCGCCACCAGGGAAGCCCTTAAATAATACTTTTTAGCTAATAATTCTTGCATGTAAGTATGTAAATAGCCATCACAAAGTAAGCTTTCCCACTACTGTCATAGCAAATATGTTATAATTTATAGGGCACATATAGAACTAGCCAATTCCCATTTTGTTGCAGTTTCATTACAATGCTTTTGTTATTCTTAATGAGAACCTTGGATTTGATTAAAATGCAAGAAAACAGGTGGTTACTCACATTTTAATAATAGCAGGGTAATGAAGCCTTTGTCTTCCAATTTAATTAATAGATTGTCTCCTTTTGATCCAAAAGCAGTAATCGCTTTTGGTAAATAATCAGCCTGCCAATATTTGTCAAACATTTCACACTAAATTGCTATCATTTGGATTACAGATGTATGCGGTTCACAAACCCTCCTCCTGGTTTTTTCCCAGGAGGAGCAATGCGCAACTAAATGAACTCAGAAAGAACATGAGGATTAGAAGACATTTCACAAAAGTGCTAGTTTGCATTCTTGCACAGACTTGAGCAACGCTAACAAATTGCCTTGACTGAAAAAGGCTGTTTCCTTCCTTTTCCTATTTCTTTGTATGTGGGAATTTATAGAAGAAATATTTTACATTGATGGTGAGAGAGTTTTAGAAATAACCCGTAGGTTGAAATAGTGTAGCTTGCCAGTATGTCTTCACCAACTTCAGTTTCCTGGTCAACCAGAAATCTTTTTTCTTTAATCTGCCAAAGTCATGCCAATTGCCATAATGTCATAGGCGCCAGTGGGGTGGGCCTCACAAATATTTCTGTTCAGGACTAATTAGACACTAATAGTTTCTAAGAGATGCTAGTCTATCCTCCATCTCTACCATGACATTCTTTTAATTTGTGAGATAGGGACACATTTTTGTACTTTTTAAACTCTTTAAAGTCATTTTATTCAATTAAAAATAATTTGGCAATTTTGTTAGATATATGTAAAACTCATATATTATTTAAAGTAAACAAATAATAGAATTCACAACCAAGAAAATAAAAGTGCTGTCTTGTTTAAGTCCCTTAATAAAATTTCATAATTTTCTTAATATATACTTTTATGCCAATTTTTTTGAGTGAGATTTAACTGACATATAACATTATATTAGTTTCAGGTGTACAACATAAAAATTTGTTAATTTCTGTACCTTGTGAAATGATCACCACAATAAGTCTAGTTAATATCTGTCACCATATATAGTTACAAATTTTTTTCCATTTTTTTCTTGTGAGGAGGACTTTTAAGATCTACTCTCCTAGCAACTTTCAAATATGCAATACAGTATTATTAAATATAGTCACCATGCTGTATATTATCTCTCCATGATTTATTTATTTTATAACTGGAAGTGTGTACCTTTTGACCCTCTTAACCCATTTTGCCCACTCCCTACTCCCACCCTTCCACAACCACCAGTATGTTTTCTGTATCTATGAACTTGGTTTTTTTGTTTCTTTGCTTGCTTGCTTTTGTTTTTAGATTCCACATATAACTGAGATCATACAATATTTGTCTTTCTTTGTCTGACATTTATTGTGATATATATATATATATATATATATCAATATATATATATATCAATCCTCTCTCCATTCACTGATGGACACATTTCTATTTAGCTACCATAAATAACGCTGCAATGAACATGGTGGGGGGGGAGCGTATATCTTTTAGAACTAGTGTTTGCATTTTCTTTGGATAAATACCCAGAAGCGGAATTGCTGGATCATATGGTAGTTCTGTTTTTAGTTTTTTGAGGAACCTCCATACGGTTTTCCATAGTGGCTGCACCAATTTACATTCCCAACAAGAGTGCACGAAATTTCCTTGTTCTACATCCTTGCCAACACTCATTATTTCTTGTCTTTTTGATAATAGCCATTCTAATAAGTGTGAAGTGATGTCTCATTGTGGTTTTGATTTGCATTTCCTTGATGATTAGTGACGTTGAGCATCTTTTCATATATCTTTTGGCCATCTTTATATCTTCTTTGGAAAAAATGTCTATTCAGATTCTCTGTCCATTTTCTAGTCCAGGTTGTTCGTTTTTTGGCTGAGTTGTTTTGCACGTTTTTGTACAATTACAAATACATTAAGAAAGACAGAGATTGGAAGACAGTTTGGATGTTTCTTACAAAACTAAACATACACTTACCATACGATCCAGCAATCATAATCCTGAGTATTTACTCAAAAGGAGTTGAAAACTTATGTCCATCCAAAAACCTGCACATGAATATTTACATCATCTTTTTCATAATTGCCAAAGCTCGGAAGCAACCAAGATGTTCTTCAGTGGGTAAATGGAAAAATAAATTGTGGTATGTCCAGGCTCTGGAATATTATTCAGCATGAAAAAGAAATGAGCTATAAGCCATGAAAGGACATGGAGGGACTTTAAATACGTATTTTACTAAGTGAAAGAAAGAAATCTGAAAGGCTGCATGTACGATTTCACCTATAGGACATTCTGGAAAAGGCAAAACTATGGAGACAATAAAATGATCAGTTGTTGCCCGGAGCTGGGTGGCTGGGGAGCAGAGAGGTGAATAGGCAGAGCACTGATTTTTAGGGCAGTGGAAATACTCTGTATGACATTATAATAATGGATATATGTCATTATAAATTCATCCAAATCCATGGAATATAAACATCAAGAGTTAACCCTGAAGTAATCTACAGACTTTGAGTGATCATGATGTGTCCATGTAGGTTCATCCTTGGTAAAAACTGTACCATTCTGGTGAGTGATGTTGATAATGGAGGAGGCTATGCACATGTGGGGATGGGGGTATAAGGGAAATCACTGTACCTCCCTCTCAATTTTGATGCAAACCTAAAGATGCTCTTAAAAAGTGAAGACTTTAAAAAAGAAAAAGACAGAGGCAATCTCTCCTACATCAAAAAGAATAGCAGCCTTATTCCACTAACCCATAACTCCAGAAAACAGCGACCTCTGGTAAGGGTGAATATGTTCAATTTATAGCGTGCCCATCTTTCTTCCCTTCTACCTACTGCCTGCTAACTTAAATGCCCATTAAATCTGTGCACTATTTATTTGTAATACGAGCACCTGTGTCTCAGCTACTAGACCAAGACAGCCAGCTGATTTCGCAACCACCGAATGGCAAACAGACAGCCTTACTGTTTCAAGCTGTTTTACTCATGCACACGCGCACATAACTCTTGAAGGTATAGTGTGTCCAGCTAGAAGGAGTAAGAGGAACAATCCTTAAGGATAACAAGAAGTGTCTTTTCTCAAAATCCCCCAACTTTAATATAGACAAGTAATAATAGCAGAAGAACGCTCTGGAGACAGACTGTCTGATTTTGTATCATGGCGACCCTTGGGCAAGGTATTTAATGCTTCAATTCTGGGGACACGGGGTTTTTTTGGGTTTTGTTTTTTAATATTTATTTATTTATTTCTCTGACGCGGAATCTCCGTTGCTGAATGAGGGATCTTCGTTGAGTCAGGTGGGATCTAGTTCCCTGACCAGGGATCAAACCCAGGCCCCTTGCATAGGGAGAGAGGAGTCTTAACCACTGAACCACAAGGAAGTCCCTGGGGACACGGTTTTTAAAGAGAAGACGCTGAAATTATTTAATTAGTTAGAGCTTACGTGGTTGCCTTATTTGGGAATCCCGGTTGGCTGTTTGTTATTGGTTGTTCTTAAGTTTCGTTTTCTAAAATTCAAGTGCACTGACTCGCTTAGGTTTGGTTTGCTTACATAGGCTACTGAGGCCTTAGAGCAACCTCGGTTTAATGGCCTCCTTGCTGAATACTTTAACTGAATTTAATGCTTCAGCTATTACTATAGCCATACAAACTCATTCTGGCAGAGAATCCATAGTGCTTTGCATGTGGCCCTTTTTGATTAAAGCCACATCTACCATCTGTGAACACAACATATGTATAAAAAGACTTACAATTAGCCTTTTCAGAACCAGTTCTGAAATTAATGCATTTGGAACGAATTCACCTGTATTTTTCCTCATCAATATCGCTCTTGTTGTAAATGCCTTTTACATTAAAGAGTTATATATTTGATTCATCTTTGCTTTAGAAAAATTTTAAAAAGTAAAAAGTATGAGCTAAAAGACAATATGTAACGCATTAAGTAGAAATATTTATTATTCTCTCTGTTATATAGATTTTTAAAATTTATTTATTTTATTTTTGGCTGCGCTGTGTGCGGGCTTAGTCGCGACAAGCGGGGGTTACTCTTTGTTGCGGTGCACAGGCTTCTCATTGTGGTGACTTCTCTTGCTGCAGAGCATGGGCTCTAGGCGCACGGACTTCCGTACTTGTGGCCTGTGGGCTTCAGCTGTTGTGGCTCACAGGCTCTAGAGCTCAGGCTCAGTAGTTGTGGCGCACGGGCTTAGCTGCTCCGCGGCATGTGGGATCTTCCTAGACCAGGGCTCAAACCCGTGTCCCCTGCATTGGCAGGCAGATTCTCAACCACTGCACCACCAGGGAAGCCTTGTTATATAGATTTAAGTACATTGATTACTGTCGTATATGATAGTATTATTTGAATATAGGTGTTTCTATTGTCTTAGCTAATGTTTATGGAGCTCCTAGAACGGGGCAGATGATGCTCAAATGTTCTTATGTATTTCCTTAATCTTCCAGTAAACTTACGGAGTAGGTGTTGTAATAATCCTAGCTTTACTGATGAAGAATGAAGAAACTGAAACACTGAGGAGGTAAGTAACTTTGCTAACACCTTACATGCTATAGTGGATGGACCAGGATTTGGATCTAGGCAGTCCTGCTCCAGTGTCTTGCCCATGCCCTCCCTTATTTGTTAAACAAATACAAGTTGAGCCATTAAAAAATAATATTTCCTGATATTACCCTTACACTTCCTCTTCCTATTTATTGATTGTCCATCTTGTGGGTGTTGAAATTGAGAGACAAAAGGATTAAGTAATTTGTTCAAAGTCAGTCAGCGAAAGTAGGGAGCCAGGACTTGAACTCTGGCTCTGTTGCTGCAGCTGGGAGCACAACCACAGGTTCTGTTGAACAAGTAAGCTGTTAGTTTTGAGTTTCAGTTGAAAAGAGTTCTGAAGATGGATGGTGGTGATGTTTACACAAACAGAACATACTTAATACCACTGAACTGTACATGTAAAATGGCTAAGATAGTAAGTTTTATGTTACATGTATTTTCTTATAGTAGACAGAAAGAAAGCTGTTAGTTTTCATGTAAAAAAAAAAAAGTATTTTCTACTTGGTCTGGCTTTCACTGCTAGTAGAGTAGTTGAGTCTACCAGAAGTATCTCCTTCTATAAGTGCTGGCCTTCTAGTCCTCCTGGCCTTCAGTAATGTCCACTATTACTCTCTCTCTTTACATTTAAGGCAGAATCACTTTGCACCTTACTCTATTAATAGAGTAGCATCCATTCATCCATTAACATCCATTAACACACCATCCTTACAGTCAGAGAATACCTGACTGTAGCTTTAGAAAAGAGGGTTCCAAGAAAATGGGTCATGGTACCAGTAAATTTCAACAAGTGCTTGATGGAAGAAATAAGAAAGATGGAAAATAAGTTTCAACTCCTCACAAGGTCCTGAGAGAGAGCAGTGAAATGGGAAGAGGGGAAGGTAGCTGGGGAACCTAGGAGCATCAGGACCAGGGATGTTCCAGCAGGGAGTCATAACCGTTTAAGTCCACCAAATGTAGAACACCACAATCTTACTCACCTCAAATCCTCACCCACTTCTGCAGATTAGCAAAGCCCTATTGTTTTCAAAAACACTTTCTCAGACAGTATTTTATTTTTTGTGTACCAACACTACCAACAACACAAACACAAATGAAATCAGTGGTGTGGCTAAATTTCTGCATGAGTTTAGAAGACTGGAAGATTTGATTTGATTTGTTTTTTTTTTTTTTTGTCCTCACTGCACAGCATTCGGGATCCTAGTTCCCCAACTGGGGATTGAACCCATGCCCCATGCAGTGGAACTGCAGAGACTTTTTTTTTTAATTAAAAAAATATATTTATTTATTTATTTATTTATTTTTGGCTGCATTGGGTCTTAGTTGCAGCATGCGGGATCTTTCGTTGCAGTGCATGGGCTTCTCTCTAGTTGTGGCACACGTACTCCAGAGCGTGTGGGCTCTGTAGTTATGGCACATGGGCTCCAGAACACACAGGGTCTATAGATGCAGCATGTGGGCTCTCTAGCTGTGGCTTGCAGGCTCAGTGGTTGTGGCTTGTGGGCTCAGTAGTTGCGGCGCGGGGGCTTAGTTGCTCCGTGACATGTGGGATCTTAGTTCCACCATCAGGAATCACACCGGCATCCCCTGCATTGCAAAATGGATTCTTAACCACTGGACCATCAGGGAAGTCCCACAAGTCTTTAATTTTAAAATGACAGCCCTTCAAAGTGGAACAATAACAAGAAACTCTATAGGAAACATATACACAGATACAGACTCTACTGTTTCACAGGTTAAAGAGAAACATTGACATTTCCCCAATGTCATTTTATCACTTCATCAGTGACATTCTGGTCTATTGGGGGATATGATGAGATGGCTAATAAATCCAAAAGTAACCAACGTAGCTGTGAAGGGGACAGTAGAGGGCGAGAGACGATTGAATGCTCTCAGTGACTGGGGTAAATCTTTAAACTTCCCAGACACAGACTGAGAA
The DNA here is from genome assembly GCF_011762595.2 of Tursiops truncatus. NCBI lineage: Eukaryota > Metazoa > Chordata > Mammalia > Artiodactyla > Delphinidae > Tursiops > Tursiops truncatus. The sequence continues at coordinate 87,361,770 of NC_047043.1, read as the reverse complement.
GGAGGACGAACTTGTCAGTATTTTAGTTCTATGAACACATTTTCAATAGACTTATCCTAGGTCATTATTTCCCCTTGTTTATGAAAGAATAGAGATATTTTTTGTGTGTGAGCTTAGTTTAAATTGGAATGAAAACATTACTGTAGTAAAAAGGCTTAGGGATTCAAGCTTTTGCCTTCCAATTACATGTTTAGTAAGGGTTTCTAAACCCAGTAAAATAAAATCACAAATCAAGAACTTGACTTTGTGAAGAACAGTTATAATTTATAAAAGAAACACTTTTTAAGGTGGTATGAACTTGACACTAATCACATTAGAATCTAATTTCCCCCTAAAATAATCCAGCACTCTAGGAAAATTAAATAGAAGATAGCACCTCTTCGCTTAGCTATTTTATTGTTCTTTTTTGTTCAGCCTAGTCACTCATGAGGAAGGGAAAATAAAAAACACTTTGTAAATATAAAGAAGTGAGATAAGATGGTAAATTTTCTATACCTGCTAACTTTAAACAGTGATTAAATATTGAAATAGATTTACTTCACTAAAAATTCCAAAAAAAGAAAACAATGTTTCTTTCAAAAATTAAAAGTGCTTTCTGAGAAGGTATGTTAATAGTTTCAAAGCTCTAATAAGAAAATGCCATAATATAATATACTAAGTGACCCATTCCATAACATTATAGCTTTGTTTGACATGATAAATTGCTTTATAACATGCTAGTGTACATTAGAAATAACTCATAGTGCTGTAAATCATGGCTATATCTGTTTATCCTTTATTATTATTACTTTTTTTAAAATTATTTTTACATGTGACTACAAACCAATGCTGGAAAATGAAGACTTGTTTCCTAATATTTGTAAGATAGGTATCAACACAAACTGTGGAAATTGATGTCTCCGTATAATTGCTTAGTTTTACTCTGGTGCCCTTCAATATATTTTCATGATTTATTATTAAAATGCACCTTGATCTCTACCATCTGAATGACTTCTTGACACTGAGCTGGCAAAATAAGAGCAATGTGAGTAAGCTAAACATTCATTAATGCCACAAGTTCAGGAAAAACACATATTAGATTTTTATAGGAACACAGGGAAACATCTGAGGTTACAGAAGTTTTATACGTGACAAGTTTGGTGTGTGAATACAATGTAACATTGTATTGTATATTGAAAATGTATAACAATGGAGATAAGTTGGAACTTTACAAGATGTCTTAGCTTTTTCTTTTCTGTTTTCCCTTTCTGTTTCTTTTTCTATTTCTCTCCTTTCCTCCCCTTTTCTTACTTTCTCTTCTAGAACAATTTAATCTTAAAAACTTGGATAGAGTAGAACAGAGTAAGTATGTTCACCATAAGTGGGAGGGGACCACAGTGGAGGGTGTCAAGGCAAACTGGATGTCTACGTAGAAGGGCTACTCTGTAGCGCATGTTGGAGCCTGACTGGGATAAGAAAGGCATCAAATGCAGAAAAGCGGCCTGGTGGGGATCTTAGGGCCCAGTTGCATGATGAGGGTATTCACATAAAGGGGTGCCAAGTATAAGGTGTCTCAGTCCAAGTGCGTTGAGGAGGGTATTTGTGTGAGGAAGAGGATGCTGGCCAAGACAGGATATTAGTTAGATACAGAAGGAACGATCAAATAAGTATATAAAACTAACAGGAGCCAGGTTTCTCACTGTCAGAGGAAGGGTGACACAAATAAGGAAGAGAATTACACTGAAATGTATAGTTTTAGATTGAAATTGACAGTTTTGCTATGAACTCATGGTTTTCAACATACATATGATGTATATGTAAATGAATATAGATGCATATGTGAATGTACTTTGTATATATGTGTGTATATATATTTACAGTGACACACCAATAGCAAAGAGCACCCAAATCTTGGCTTTTAAATATCATTCTTGAGCTCCTTGGAGAAATGGATAATTCCAGGGCTGAAGGAAGAAAAGAAAGTACAATGTGATCCTGGAATATCTTGTTATGCCAGAAAACATGGACACACTCAAAAAACGGTGGGAGGGACTTCCCTGGTGGCGCAGCGGTTAAGAATCTGCCTGCCAATGCAGGGGACACGGGTTCGATCCCTGGTCCGGGAAGATCCCACATGCTGCACAGCAGCTAAGCCCCGTACGCCACAACTACTGAGCCTGTGGTCTAGAGCCCACGAGCCACAACTACTGAAGCCCGCGTGCCTAGAGCCCGTGCTCTACAACAAGAGAAGCCACCGCAATGAGAAGCCTGTGCACCACAACGAAGAGTAGCCCCCACTCTCCACAACTAGAGAAAGCCCGTGAGCAGCAATGAAGACGCAGTGCAGCCAAAAATAAATAAATAAATAATGGTGGGAACATTTCAAGAGGGTGCAGAAGCCAGCTATAAGGAATTCCCACTGGCAAAATGAGACAGGCATCAAAATAAACGTAACAACGGATTGTAAACCATAGAATACCATAGAAAACTGAGTTCATTATACAGATATAAATAAATTAGTTAATTGAATGTTTTACAAGGAATGGGCTATTTACACAATTTCTAAGTATTTCTCAATAAAATAATCATTAATTACAAAGAAAAAAAGTGTAACTTTACATTGGAGAAGTATAGAATATACCATCTTAAAAGAAGGATCAAATGAACAAACAGAATGAGAGAAATAGAAATCACAAGCTATGTAAGGATGCAGGGAGAAGAACATAGCAGCACGCCAGTGATATTCCTGCTAAGGATGCATTACCTAAATCTAATCATGACGAACCTTCACACATCCTCAGATTGACCGACAGTCTATCAAATAACTGGCCTGTGATCTTCAAGTGTCAAGGTCATGAATTCAAGCAAAGACAGAGGGATTGCTCTACACCCAAATGTGGCTTGCTCAATCACCCAAATGATTCCAAACTGGATCCTCTAACTGCAAAGAACGTAATTGGGACAATTGGTGAAATCTGAATGGGATCTGAGGATTAGATGCCAGTTAATGAAACGATTCTAATTTTCTGCTTTTGATGGTTGTATTCTAATGAGGTAGGGGAATGTCTTTGTTTATAGGATTCTGGGGGATAGGGTCTGCATTTACTCTCAAATGGTTCAGAAAAAGGTTCTCTTTTAATGTACCAGCATTTTTTTTCCTGTAAATCTATGGTTGTTTCAAATTTTTTAAAATGATAACAATTTTTGTATCAGAGTTTCTCACAATACAATTTGTTATTCTCCCAATAATAATTACTGAATGCAAACAGTAATGCAGTAATAATTCTGATTGCTTTTACAATCTCTGAATTTTAATAGATGTCAGAGATTCTTACCACCCTAGAGAATTTCTATAAAATTCAATTATTTTCCCAGCTCATTTTATATCTTGCTGTGATGTGTTTACACATTGTACCCTGGGACCTAAGGATAATATTGAAAATCAACCGTTAACAAAATGAAATGTAAGCCCTGTGACAGCATATATCATTCTTATATTTGGTTTCAAATATGCCTATTTAATTCCAGTTTAGAGTGAAATCAGATAAAATGAAAATTCTGTTTAAGTATTCTCCATAAGTTAACTGAGTCCCCAAAGCGATTAGTCACACAGAAATTTTAATTAGTTTGATGAAATCTGCCTTTCAAGCAGTTGGAAATTTGGAGATCCAAGAAAATGATCTGTTGGTTTTTTCCTTCTAAAAAACCAAACCAAAGCAAAACAAAACCTGAGGAATTAAAAACCTTTGTCTGAGAGGAGCAGAGAATGGACTCCCTGCCAGCACAGTACAATTTGTATGCAACCGTGTTCCTCCACAGTTATCTCTGTTTTAATGTGCGTGTGGGGTTCTGGATTGCAAAGTGGCTAAAGTATGCATGATACTGCAATGTGAATAATGGTATTAATGCAGACAATACGGATTATTGACATTATATTTTACATAAAACCAGATAAAACAATGGGCCTTGCATATAAATCTGTGCTGAAAAGGCACAGCCTTATCACATTACCATTGATCAGTGTGAATTTCCTTTCCAAAGCAGAGTTCCAACCAGGGTCTGCAGCCAAGTTCTTTTCTATGTGTATGCAAAGACTTCATTTCAGACACCTTAGGCTGGAGCAGCATGTAAATTGTCAGGAAAAAATATCGCTAGCCTGGAGCTACCAATAGAGCCGGTTGTACAGCCAAATGTGCAGATTTGGCAAACCAGCTGTTTTCTCTGCTCAAGGAATTTTCATGTCGTGCTCCTGCTAAGCAAATCAAATAAGCATTACATCAGCGGCTTTTATACTGCATTAAAACCTGAGGCTTTTGTGGAGATTTAAACAAAGGTTACTCTATATTTTCTCTTCTGATGATGAGTATTTCTTTACTTTTTAAAAATGTACAAGTTCCAGATAGTGAGAACAGCAGACACAAAGTTATCCCACATATCGGGGATTTTAACTATGATAAAAACAGAGGGAGAGGGAGAGACTAAGGCAGAGAGAAGGATTGAGCAGGTTGCAAGAACATAATGTTGTTTCTTTTGTTTCTAGAGTAACAGATCCGTGAGGACAGTGATTTCTGTCTCTTTAGTTCACTATCAATATTAATTAATGAATGAATTAATTCTATCAGTATTGTTAGCACATGGAAAACTGCCTGGCAGACTTTAGAATTTGAAAGTGCTAATTTTTAGGCTAGAAAGAAGTGAATTATGTGAAGTTCTCACCACGCGTTTAGATCATCACTCAACTTCGGAGAAGGTTAATTTTGAGAGGATGAATCCTTGTAAAATGAAAAAGGAAATCTCCTCTCATGCTCTGAGAATATGACTACAGTCTGTGAGAATATGACTTTCTGGTAGAGTTTCCAGTCAGGTCAGAGGACAGTCCAGACCAGTTTCTTAGAGCATCATTCATTCATTTAATATATACTTACTATGTATCTGCTATGTGTCAAGCTCTGTAATATGTGCAGGAGAATTAAACATTTATGGATAATGTCCCCATCTCAGGAAGCTCAGTGAGGGTAACTGAAAGAAAGAGATTCTGCAGTACAGTACGGTAAGTATTATGAAATGTGAAGGGTGTGGCCTTTGACCAGGTGATGCTAGCATTCATAAGGAATAAGCATCAAATAATACGAGATGGGTTTAACAAGACAGACAGACAGAAAGGAAGGCTGAACAGTTATGGTACTACAATTATGAAAGCCCTCAGGTATGTTTTCTAAGTGATAGGACAGTTTCTGTCTTTATTTTAATCATTTGGGTTGAGCTCACTGTCTTCAGGCTTTGGCTTCTACCTGCCTAAAACCCTTGTCATTTAAAACTTATTATTTTACAGGCTATTTTTTTTTTTAACAGTCACTGTGCTAATCTGGGTCCTTGTAGCAAATCACTAAACTTGAAATGGAGTAAAACTGTTGGAACACCACCTAACATTTGTTTCAGCTGATAGACATATTATAGTGATTTTTATCTGTTTGTTAATTGCGGTTAATTCTCTTTTGGTAACTACTGCTTTCTTCTTTATTTTTCCTGATAATTTGCTAATAGCACCTAATTTTATATATAGATATTAAAGGAGATACACACACGTACAGATTTACATAAGGTTTATATGTGTAAATTTATGTGTACATTAATTGTTGCTTAATAAAGAATTTGACCTTTGTCCTTGGTTACTTGGAGAAGGCTATAAATCCTTGGAACTTCCCAAACAATAAGTGTCTCTGTTATTCATGAGCCTCTTGGATCACACCTCAGTTGATGCTGAATAGATGACTCAGAATGGGGGGTGGTCATCAGAAAGATCAACCTTTGCTTACAGGATGCGGGCTTTGAGCCAGCCCAGCCTCCACGTAGGGGTGGAAGTGGGGGGCTGGAGATTGAGTTCAGGTGCATAGCCAATGATTCCATCAATACTGTTTCTGTAAATGAAACTGCACAAAAAAGAGCTTAGTGGAGCTTCTTGGCGATGAACATGTCAGTGTGCTAAGGGAGTGACATGCCCTGATTCCATGGGGAGAAGGCATGGAAGCTCTGCACTGGGGATCCTCCTAGACATCACCCTATGTGACTCTTCAATTGGCTGATCCTAATTTACATACTTTATACTAAAACTGTAACTGTAAGCATAGCACTTTCCTGAGTCCTGTGAGTCCTATGAATGAATTATTGAACATGGGGAAGGATCATAAGAAATTCCTAGTTTTGTAACCGGTTGATCAGAAGTACTGGTGGCCTGGGGACCCTCAAAATCACTGCTGGCATCTAAATGAGGACAGTCTTATTGGGGACCATGCCCTTTAACCTGCGGTAGTCTGATGCTAACTCCAAGTGGGTTAGTTTCAGAATTGAACCGTAGTGCTTCAGTCTACATTGCCTGAAGGATGAAGGTCTGAAAACATGAATGACACACAGGATTTGAAGATAATTCTTGTTGTAATGCCCAATATTTCATATAACTTTTTTTTAAAGTTATCAAGATCCTTTGAGAACAATGTACAATGCCCAGATTGGCTCTGTCCATGGTACAGATTTACAGTCAATGCCCTTCACTTTGTATTTAAATGTTATTACAAAGTCATTTTGTTGTTCATCAGTTGATACATATGTAAGGCCCCAGAGAAAGTGGTCAGTACATAGGCAGTGCTCAACTCATGCTGGCTTTCTTCTCACTCGACCCTCTCGATAACTAAAAGCATCTCTAAAAAGGCATCTCTGAATAGGCACACACTCTGAAAAGGTAAATCCTTTGGTGATGAAGAAAAATTCCCCCTTTAAATACGTGCTGACAATATAGTCCCCTCAGTGGAGGACCGCAATCAGATCAGAGGAGCTGTTATCACCATAGAGACATAGTATAAATGGATTTATCTGCATTCTCATTTCTGCTCTCACTCTGAGCCCCACAGCCCTACATCCAAAGGAAAACGAATATTTTTCTGGCACTGGGATCAGGAATTTCAGGACTTATTTTATGAAGCCATTAGTGCTTCACCAACAAATGAAAGAACAGGTGTTAAAGACATGGGTTTTGGGCAGGAGGAAGGTATTTGGGATTAACACACATGAATAGGGATAGGGTGGTAAATTATGACCAATATCTGGGGAAGGACTTTAGCCATTATTTGGATTACGTTCTCTTTGTATTAGAAGACATTTCTTTTATGAACAAAAATTGGTTTCTTTGGAATTCTCCTTGCCCTGATTTCTTTCTGTCTTTGGGGCTTCTACTCATCTGCCTGATTGGCCTACAGAACAATTTATCATCCCTCTTTTACACATCTGATTTCCTAAAGGTCACCTGGCAAGTCAGGGATGACACTGGGCATATTCTCTTGGGTAGCTTCTAATAATTGCACTTCCTCCCCAATGCTTTGGGTGTCTGGCACATTTGTAATTGACAGAAGGATAACAATGCAATCTGGCTGGTTTCCAAGGCCACCCTCAAATAACATTGTTTGGGTATGGGGGTGGCTAAACTGCCCATATCCACTCCTTAGCCTCAGGAAATGAAAAAATTAAAAATCCAAAATAAAGAAAATTTCTAATTGGACCATTATTTGTTTCTTTAATTTAAAAAATATGCATTTAATTAACAATGAAACTTTATAGCAAGCTGATAAGAAACCTGAATGCTACTTAAACTCTTTCCAGCTATCTTTACAAATGCCCAACCTGTTTCTGTCTGTGATACCTTATCTTTGCACAAGTGCTTTGTGCACAGAGAACTCTGGTTGCAGATTAAAGCTAGTTTCTGAGCAGTGCTTAACCAGGCTCACCCAGGAAAAGTGCCTGTTTCTGGAATGATGCAGGGATGCCAAAGTGGAAAGAATTTCACCTGTCACATCTCTGATTAGAGTGGGGGAAAAGTATCAATGTTCCTCTTCTTTAAAATGTGGGAAAAAATAAGAAAGGCGATATTTCATCAGCAGCAGGTGTCAGGTAGGTAATTTACTAACAGACTCAGAAGATTTTGTGATTGCCTTTGTACATCCCTTGGCAACCTTGTATTTGCCTACTAAAACCCACAAAACTTTCTGTTTTAATATCAAGGGTTTTTGTTTTTGTTTTTAAAATATAAATTCGAGGTGTTATGATGATGAAGAAAGAATATTTATTCTGCTTCTGAAACAGAGCAGATAATTAAACAGTATAGATCTTTTTTAAATTTAATTTTATTTATTTTTTTATACAGCAGGTTCTTATTAGTCATCCATTGTATACATGTCAATCCCAAACTCCCAATTCATCCCACCACCACCCCCGCTCTCCCGCTTTCCCCACTTGGTGTCCATACGTTTGTTCTCTACATCTGTGTCTCAATTTCTACCCTGCAAACCAGTTCATCTGTACCATTTTTCTAGGTTCCACATATATGTGTTAATAAAGGATATTTGTTTTTCTCTTTCTGACTTACTTCACTCTGTATGACAGTCTCTAGATCCATCCACGTCTCTGCAAATGACCCAATTTTGTTCCTTTTTGTGGCTGAGTAATATTCCATTGTATATATGTACCACATCTTCTTTATTCATTCGCCTGTCGATGGGCATTTAGGTTGCTTCCATGACCTGGCTATTGTAAAGAGTGCTGCAATGAACATTGGGGTGCATGTGTCTTTTTGAATTATGGTTTTCTCTGGGTTTATGCCCAGTAGTGGGATTGCTGGGTCATATGGTAGTTCTATTTTTAGGTTTTTTTTTTTTTTTAACATCTTTATTGGGGTATAATTGCTTTACAATGGTGTGTTAGTTTCTGCTTTATAACAAAGTGAATCAGTCATACATAAACATATGTTCCCATATGTCTTCCCTCTTGCGTCTCCCTCCCTCCCACCCTCCCTATCCCACCCCTCCAGGTTGTCACAAAGCACCGAGCCAATATCCCTGTGCCATGTGGCTGCTTCCCACTAGCTATCTACCTTACTACGTTTGTTAGTGTGTATATGCCCATGACTCTCTCTCGCCCTGTCACAGCTCACCCTTCCCCCTCCCTATAACCTCAAGTCCGTTCTCTAGGAGGTCTGCATCTTTATTCCTGCTTTACCCCTAGGTTCTTCATGACATTTTTTTTCTTAAATTCCATATATATGTGTTAGCATACGGTATTTGTCTTTTTCTTTCTGACTTACTTCACTCTGTATGACAGACTCTAGGTCTATCCACCTCATTACAAATAGCTCAATTTCGTTTCTTTTTATGGCTGAGTAATATTCCATTGTATATATGTGCCACATCTTCTTTACCCATTCATCCGATGATGGGCACTTAGGTTGTTTCCATCTCCGGGCTATTGTAAATAGAGCTGCAATGAACATTTTGGTACATGACTCTTTTTGAATTTTGGTTTTCTCAGGGTATATGCCCAGTAGTGGGATTGCTGGGTCATATGGTAGTTCTATTTGTAGTTTTTTAAGGAACCTCCATACTGTTCTCCATAGTGGCTGTTATCAATTTACATTCCTACCAACAGTGCAAGAGGGTTCCCTTTTCTCCACACCCTCTACAGCATTTGTTGTTTGTAGATTTTCTGATGATGCCCATTCTAACTGGTGTGAGGTGATACCTCATTGTAGTTTTGATTTGCATTTCTCTAATAATTAGTGATGCTGAGCAGCTTTTCATGTGCTTCTTGGCCATCTGTATGTCTCTTTGGAGAAATGTCTATTTAGGTCTTCTGCCCATTTTTTGATTGGGTTGTTTGTTTTTTTAATATTGAGCTGTATGAGCTGTTTATATATTTTGGAGATTAATCCTTTGTCCATTGATTCATTTGCAAATATTTTCTCCCATTTTCAGGGTTGTCTTTTCGTCTTGTTTATGGTTTCCTTTGTTGTGCAAAAGCTTTGAAGTTTCATTAGGTCCCATTTGTTTATTTTTGTTTTTATTTCCATTACTCTAGGAGGTGGAGCAAAAAAGATCTTGCTGTGATTTATGTCAAAGAGTGTTCTTCCTATGTTTTCCTCTAAGAGTTCTATAGTGTGCGGTCTTATATTTAGGTCTTTAATCCATTTTGAGTTTATTTTTGTGTATGGTGTTAGGGAGTGTTCTAACTTCATTCTTTTACATGTGGCTCTCCAGTTTTCCCAGCATCACTTATTGAACAGACTGTCTTTTCTCCATTATATATCCTTGCCTCCTTTGTCATAGATTACTTGACCATGGGTGCATGGGTTTATCTCTTGGCTTTCTATCTTGTTCCATTGTTCTATATTAACAGTGTAGGTCTTAAAAATTAGAACTTTTTGTTTGTTGAAAGTTTGGGTAAAAGATAAGTATACAAATTTAATTAATTATACTTCTTTGAAATTTGATTAATTGTAATATATAATATTCAAACAGCTTTTCAAACTTAGCAAAGTACTTTTATATTTTAACTGTGATCCTAAATATGGTAGATTGCATGACTGGTCCTAATTCTCCACCCCTCCTGGTATGCATGCTGGCCTATATGCACTTTGCCATGTGACTCTGCGGTGGCTCTGACTTAGGCCACGTGACTTGCTCTGGCCGATAGAACGAGGCTGGAGTGAATACATGCCTAATCTGTGCCTAGACCTCAGGAGGTCTTGCGGGTTTCTGCTTGTGCTCTTGCGCTTCAGCTACCACCACGAGGAGGACATTCCTAGACTAGTCTGTTGGCTTCAGAAGATAGCTGAGGGACATATAGAGCAGAACTGACCCACAAAGCTCTCCCAACCAAGCCAAACCGAAGGAGTTCTCAGTTGCCCTGCAACTACAGGAACTATAATGATAAATAATTGTTCTTTTAACCCCCTGAGTTTGGGGATGGATGGCTATGTAGCAATAGCTAAGAGATTCTGCAGTATAATAGGCTGGAGTGTTGCACTCTTCATGGTTTACTGAGGACAATACAGAGAGCCTAAATAGTTCAATGGCTTACTCAAACTCACATGCAAATCAGCATCACATTGGGCTTAAACACATCTCTTGCTTTCAAACCCCCATGTTATTTTTACTCTGAAAACATTCTCCTTACCAGGTCTTGTGCCCTGTTTTCTGTAAGTACACCTCTTGTGCAGAGCATAAAACCCAATGATTGAATAGAACACTTAATTTCGAAAATGGCTGAAAAAGAAGGGAGTCATGGAAGGGTGGCGAAGGCTTTAAACATTACTCGGTTTTTACCCAAATTCAACACTTTTCTGAGCTGGGATCAAGAGCGATTAAGCTTGAAAGGATGAAGACAGGCCAACCTCCTATTTAGTATATTCATCTTCATTGCCTGGGGTTTAGAAAGTCCCACGCAACTGGAAACATTAATTAAGTCTGCTCTTGTAAGAAATTCTTCAAGGCCCTCTCTAAATGCCACATATAAAGCTTTTATAAGAGACAACCAAAGATAAAGATCTGAGACAAACTGAGGCAACCTATATTCATACATGGAAGAAAAAATTCATGCAATAGAGTACTGAAAAGCCATCAGATTTCAACTTCTATCTGGGCATCCTTTATGTTTGGCAGATGGGAAGAGATTGTTGTTTTATTTCTTTTTTATTCTATTTTTGCTTTTCTAGGGGAATGTAGAGAGGCAGACTCTTACTTATTTCCCGTAGAGGTCTTTAGGGACACATTTAGAGACTAAAACCAATACTTATAATATATTTTTATAATATATTATATTTATATTTATAATATTTATGTATATATATAATATTATATATTTATATATATTTATACTTATAATATATTTATAATATATCTTATAATAATATCTATAATATAATAATATTATAATATAATATAATAATATATATTATATATAATATAATATATCTTATAATAATTTATATATATATAAATATATATATTTATAATATAATATATTTATAATATATAATATATTTTTCAGATGCAGCTAACTGAGCAGGCCCCAGTGGAAGGCTTTTAATAATTGGGCTTCCAAAATTGTGTGTGCACTGACAGGTAATATTCATGCACATAAATTTGACAATAATAATCTCATTGCTCTCATATTTCAACTACCATCTACATGCTGATGACTCTCAACTTTTAAAATCTAGCAGAGTCCTCTTCCCTGAATCTCAGCCTTCTATATTCAACTGCTTTTTCAGATACATGCAAGTGAATGCCCCAGGGTACCTCAAAATTAACACAGGCAAATCTAAATGTATCATATTCCCCTTACCACCTTTTCTTCCTGGATCCCCTGACTTAGTTAATTGCCTCACTATCTACCCAGTCACCCAAATTATCATTCCAAGTATCATCCTTGACTCATCCTATTTCTATATCTTCACACTCTATGGGCACAATGCTCTATCAGTTTTATCCCATAAGTATTTCTGAAATCTGTCTCCTCATTTACAATTCCTGGCTTTCCAACATTTCACAATCGAAGTATTGTGCCTTCTGTCTTAAACCTCTGAATCTCTCTTTAAATGAAAGCTGACCAAGTAGCTCTCACAACTGAATGGCTTCCAATAATAATCTACTTAATAAAATCCAAGCTTCTTAGCATGGTCTTATAGGGCCTGAGTAGTGTGGTCACTGCCTCTCTCAAAGGCTCATCTATACAGAGTGGACTCTAGAAGCTGACTGGCTTCTTATTCCGGCTTCACTACTCTCTGCTTATGCAAACTTGAGCAAGTTTCTCAACATCTTTGTGCCTCAATTTTCTTGTCTATAAAATAGGATTATAATACTGCTTATCTCAAAAGGTTGTTATGAGCATTAAATGAGTTAATATGGTAAATAACTTAGAATATTACCTAATACAGAATAAGCCCTCCATAAATGTTTCTCAGACCCCAAATTTCTGCTTTAAACATTCTGATCTACCTGGCACTTCCTGCATGTACCAGGTCACATTCTATGTTCATGCCCTTCCTTAAGCTGTTTCCTTTGTCTGTATCAAAGTTCTCCTTCCTATAACTATCTCCAAACCATGCTTCATTTGATCATTAATTGAATCAGTTATTCATGCATTCATTCATTCAATGAAGTATAATTTCTTGAGCAGTGACTCTCTGTTATGCAAGCAGCATACAAAGGTGACCACAAACAATATGGCACTCTGGCTTCAAGGAACTTGTGGGTAGTTGGGGTTGGGAGATGGATAAACACACAATCATAGTCACTTAATTAGAAGATAATGTGTGTGTGTTGAAGAAAAGACCGGAGAATATAGAAACATATTTGAGAGGAAACTGTATTTGACATATGCAATTTTGAGGAAGTATTTCAGGTAACCCATCCGCCAGGAAATTGTCCCTGATAAGGTTAGCTTTTTCTACTCTGCATTCTCAGAGCACACCTGGTATATTAGTCTGCTTGGGCTGCTATAACAAAATGCCACAGACTGGGTGGCTTAAACAACAGACATTTATTTCTCACAGTTCTGGGGGCCGGAAGTTTAAAGTTCAAGGTGCTAGCCAATTCCTGGTGAGGCCTCTCTTCCTGGATTGCAGACAGCCACCTTCTCACTGTGTCCTCACATGGCTGAGAGGGGGCAATCTCTCTCTCTGCCTCTCATTATAAAGCCACTAATCTCACCATGAGGGCCCTACCTTTATGACCTCATCTAACACCAATTACCAAAGGCACCATCTCCAAATGTCACATTAAGGATTAGGGCTTCAACATATGAATTTTGAGAGGACACAATTCAGTCCACAGCACCTGGTTAGCCTACCCCAGAGAACTCACCTTAAGTAATCAAAAATGTCTGTTTCTTTTTCTACTCTCCCTTTTTAACTACAGTGACTTGAGGACAAGCACCACATCTTTATCCATTGTTTTCTGTCCCCATTAGCCAAGAATTGTTCTCATAGGTTGTTTGTTCTTCATAGTTTCAGCACGTACATGAGTAAGTGGCAGATTTCCATAGGATTCCTATGCTCTATGTTAATCATGTCCAGATAGAAAGTGTTAAAGACATAGCACCACTGAAATGGGGTACTATAAGTTCACACCTGCGTGAAGTTAATTGTCTCAGTAATGGCTCAAAAGACATAAGACAAAAAAAGAAAGATCTAACCTAAGACGTAAGCAACAGTTTGCTGAGGTTTCTGAGAAAAAGCTTGCTTCCTTCTTATTTATTTATTTATTTATTTAATTTATTTTTGGCTGTGTTGGGTCTTCGTTGCTGCGCACGGGCTTTCTCTAGTTGTGGCAAGCAGGGGCTACTCTTCATTCGGTGCACGGGCTTCTCATTGTGGTGGCTTCTCTTGTTGCGGAGCATGGGCTCTAGGCCTGTGGTCTTCAGTAGTTGTGGCACATGGGCTCAGTAGCTGTGGTTCACAGGCTGTAGAGCACAGGCTTCAGTAGCTGTGGCGCACAGACTTAGTTGCTCTGTGGCATGTGGGATCTTCCCGGACCAGGGCACAAACCTGTGTCCCCTGAACTGGCAGGTGGATTCTTAACCACTGTGCCACCAGGGAAGTCCCAAGCTTGCTTCCTTAATAAAGGAAATCAATGCAACTGGTTCTACCCCATTCCCTTTTGTCTTCTTTTTGGTGTGAAGGTGGAAATGACATCTAACAATCATCTTGAGAACTGGAAGAGCTAGGCTTGAGGGAAAGGCCAAGGGAAAACTGCATCATCATCCTAATAGCACTGAGTTATTGAACCAATCCTTAACTACAATATCTGGAATTCGTATTATATAAGAAAAATAAACTACTGTTCACTTAAGCCAATGTAGTTTGACTTTTGTTACTTACAGCTAATGCACTTCTGATTCCTCTTTCCAACCTGCTCATATAACACATTGTTTTTGCATTATTACCATAGCTACATTGCATCACAAAATAAACTATCATTCTCTCCAAACTCTCACATGTGTGGAAATAACTAGATCATCTTCATATTCCTATCTCACATGCACTTTGCATATGGTAGACAAAATAAAAGTTGCATAGATGTGAAATGGCTGAAAATGTCTCCTGTTCTAAGGGATATTTACCTTTGAATAAGTCTCTATAGGAAAACTTACTATAAAGAAGAATCCTTCATAATATTAAATTGGTATCCTACAGTATCCAATCTAGTGACATCATAGGAACTCAGCAAATATTTCAGTATTCGAAACTAAGAATAAAATATCTCTATAACCTCGTCTCCCAAAGATGGTCACATTTGTTTTAGTGTATTTCCTTATAGTATTTTTTCTCTGGATACACAATATATACGTTTTTCATCTGTAACATCAAAATGTCATCCAATTAGGATCCTATTGTATTTACTGTTTTGTAAACTACCTTTTAAACAGAATCATTCATTGTGAATATTTTTCATGACATGACACTCTTTAACAACCTAATTATAGTAACTCATATGAGTTTGTTTGTGCTTTCTTTTTTTTTCCTTAAGAAATGAGGGAAGAACTGGGGATCATTATCTTTTTTTAAAATTTATTTATTATATTTTTATTTATTTTTGGCTGCATTGGGTCTTTGTTGCTGCACGCGGGCTTTCTCCAGTTGCGGTGAGAGGGGGCTGCTCTTCGTTGCTGTGCGTGGGCTTCTCATTGCGGTGGCTTCTCTTGTTGCGGAGCACGTGCTCTAGGTGCACGGGCTTCAGTAGTTGTGGCTCGGGCTCTAGAGTGCAGGCTCAGTAGTTGTGGCACATGGGCTTAGCTGCTCCGCGGCATGTGGGATCTTCCCGGACCACGGCTAAAACCCGTGTCCCCTGCACTGGCAGGTGGATTCTTAACCACTGCACCACCAGGGAAGCCCATGAGTTTGTTATTTAGCTGCACCATAATTAACTTATCTGTTGGATATCTAGGTTGCTTCAGTCCTTCTTGCCGTGATGCCTGTAGTGGTTGTGTGTTGCTTTCATTTCCTCCCTAGTATTATTTCTTTTGGGGCGCTGCCATTCCCTTAATTCTGGAGTGATGTCAGTCACAATCTATTGCCCATCCCTGGCTATGGTGACCTTGAATTAATTAATATTTAATTTTCTGGAGAAAGCGATTGGTCTAATATTAAGACTATAACTCAGGTAAAATCAGAGCCCTTTTGGGGATTTCTATGTAGATGACGGGGATGAGTGGGAGAGGTGGGGAAGCTATCACTTTTCCTTAGTGTTACTCACTTATGTTGATGTGGGCCATTAGTTCTCAGAAGCTAGCTTCCAAAGTACCTTGGGAGAAACCTACCTTTGGTTAGGGAGAATAAGCATAAGATAACAGTGGAGACTGGTTGAGAAGTTAATGAAGAGAGAAAGAGCACTAAGTTTCTGGATCAAGCTGTGCCTGAAGCTATTCTACTTCTGGATCTCTCAGTTCTAGGAGCCAATGTATTCTTCTGTTTTTATTATTGTTATTTTCACTTAAACTAGTTTGGGCAGGCTTTCTGATAACACCTAAGTAATAAGTCTAAGAGTAGTCTGCTAAATTCTTCATGAACAAATGAGAATCTCTTCATCTCATTTTTATGGCATTATAATTTTGATGTACAACTGGTAACTATATATTTTTAATATGATAGTCATGTCCTGAAAGAAACCTGGAAAATACATGGTTCATGTGTTGTATTATGTTTTATACTGACTTTTCAAAATGGAATAGGTTTTGCTCCTACCTACCACTCTTTCAAGAGCCTGTTTACTTCCTTCAGATGAGCACAGCACATGGTAAGTGTACAACAGAATCGTGATGAGATTATCAAATGATTGGATTTGCTGCACGAGGAGCCCCAAGAGTTTCTTTTTAAAGGTACATTGATTCCCTCAGGTTATGATCAAACACTATATCAAACACTTTGAAATACTGTTCTCTTTGGTCTTTCAATTTTATATGGTTATAAAAACCTTCATTGTGTTTGTTGCAATTTTTTAGCATGAAATGTAAGCTGAACTTTAAGAACATGAATTTTGCTTCCAGGGAAGGAACTATAAAAGTCCCATTGACTTTTATAGTCCCATTTAAACACAGATGATGGAACTATTTGCTAGGTTTTGGGGTTTGAATTCCAGGTATCCACACAAGTTCTGACAGTTCTGACAGTTTGACAAAATCATAATTTGAAGGTGTTAGAAAGCTTTTGGCCATAAAGGATCATATTTAAGATGGTAAAGATAACATTGCAGGCCTCAGAAAAGAAGGAAAAGGCTTTCATGTTGTACTATGTTCCTCCATCACTAAATAGTGCTTGTCACGTTTTTTTTTCTCTACATCATCCTAGAAACTCTCCAGCTTTCCTGAGAATGTCCAACTTCTGTATGGAATTAAATAACAGCCAAAGGAAAAAAACATAATGTTCAGGTTTAGTCATAAAGTTTAGGTCTGTTTCAATGTCAGAATCATCAGAGTCCCAAAAGCTAATTAATGAAGCAAGTGTCAAAACTAAGGCAAAGCAAATGACTAAAACAAGGCAGCTGGCAGGATATAATAAACTACAGTAAGTCCCCTACATACAAACGAGTTTTGTTCCAAGAGCGCATTCCTAAGTTGGGTAGTTAGGTACCCAACTAACACAATCGGCTATATAGTACTGTACTATAATAGGTTTATAATACTTTTCACACAAATAATACATACAAAACAAACAAATACAAAAAATAAAGAAAAGATTTTTAATGTTACGGTACCTTGAAAAGTACAGTAAAACAGCTGGCCTACAGGGTCTGGCATCGAGTGAACAGGCAAGAAGAGTTACTGACTGGAGGAGGGAGAGGAGGTGGGAGATGGTAGAGCTGAAGGATCCTCAGCAACAGGAGATGGAGGGCAAGCTGCAATTTCACTCACGTCTGACACTGACGGCACAGGTTCTGGTTCCTTGCTGGATTCAATTCTATCTACCCTCTTGAAAAAACGATCCAGTGATGTCTGGGTAGTAGGTCATTTTTTCTCATCATAGGTCACACCGTAGCACTGGATTGCATTCTGAAAGACTGCTGCAACATTTGTGTACCATTCTCTGTTAGGGTCCAGTGCCTCATAAACTAACAGTGCCTCCTCAAATAAAGAAAATCCCCTTGCCATTTCCTTCGTGGCGAATCTCTTCGGTTCTTCAGTTACTTCTTCTTCCTCTTGTCTCTCTTCTTCCTTTCTCTGGGCCTCCAATTCATCAGGTCTTCATTAGTAAGCTCCACATTTACATCTTTGAAAGTTTGCAACTTGAAGGTTTGTATGTAGGGGACTTACTGTATTATAATTGTTCCACTCCTTTACAGCACACTGACCAATATGCCCATCAACTATATAATCTTTTCTTCTTTAATGAGTTTATTTGGGTATATGCCTTTCTGTCTGATATTCTACTTTATTTTCTGATATTCTATAGTTCGTTATAACTGAATCAAATATGCTATTGTTAAGCATCCCCTTGTAGGCTGCTATAAGTGTAAATCCAGAGAGAGTCCATGCTTGAAGGAAAACCCAAGCCCTACAGGGGCCAAGCAGGTGCCTGCAATCTCAGAGGAAGACCATCCTTGCCTCCAATGGCATGAATCAAATGGGAACCCCAGAATTCTTCTCCCTGCTGGCAAGGGTCCCCTTTATCCCTCTTTTCCCTCAATGCTAGAAGCCTCTTCACCCCTCTGCCTTGGGACCACTGGGGCTAATCACTATGCCTTTTGCCCGGGTTAGGTTGACCATCACAAGATGTCCATGTTTCCCACATTGTTGCTCATCATCCAGGCTCCAGACTCTATTCCCATTGCCTTTTGTGACCTTTATTCCTACCTCCGCATCTCCTGAAACCCTTTCATGGAGCACCGTGAAACTCTAGGTCAGTCATCAGCAAACATATTCTCAGCTTCATCAGCGAACATCCGCTTCTTCTTGCTCATGGAAATCTGCTCTCCTCTGATGGCACCATTTTCATTTTCATTTTCAAGGGGTGACTCTTTTCCCTCCTCCAATTCTCCTGTCATAGCACCTGGAGGCAGGATAGATGGCCCACTGCTCTGCACTGACACTTCAGACCATTCTTTCTTGAATCTTAAACATTCAGCTTTGAATCTTATCTCATACAATATTCCTCTTTATGTTCCATCCATCCTCTTTCTTTAGAAAAGTTTTCTTCTATTACGCTCTCACTTTCTTCAACACTACTGGTATCATAATTCTTGATAATTTCTGTAGCCACACAGATGATTTTCCGATGCGCTCCTCCTAAATTCTTGGCCTCTGCTCCAGTGATTTTGTCCTACTCCCTATCCCAGGGCCTCTATGTCATTGGCATATTCTTGACCATGTTATTTACCATTAATGGCACCACATTCCATTCTACTTTTCAGGTCCCGTCTTGTAGAACCTAGGCTCCAATAATGCTCAATCCCTCCTAAATATCTAATGAATTGATCCCACCAAGTTTTCATTGTTCTTCACTGCCTCCTCACTAAATCTTCTCTTCCCTCTACATTCTGCTTAAATTTCATGGTCAGTTACTATTTTCTCTTATGAGTTAACCTACTGCAATCATTTCCTTGCAACTGCATCACCCCGCTCTACTCTCTTGACAAAACCACATTGCTGGTTAAATTCACATCTTTGGGTACTTAATACCTCCACCAGCACTGCTGAAATTGGCTGGAGAAGACACAAAATATTCTGATTGATGTCAGTTTTAATTCACCAAAATCCTCAAGGTGGTCCCAAATCATTCCCATAAACATACTGATATGTTGTCATTTATCCCATGTTAAAGAAAATTCTCTCCCTTGATCCCACTTTCCCCTGAAACTATCACCCAATTTCTTTTCTTCCCTTGAAAGATTAGCTATATTCTATGTGACAAGTTATACTACATCCATCTCTCTTGCCACTACTCCAGTCAGTTTTCAGCCCCACCATTCCACCATAGCTGACTTTCTGAATGCTGACAATGACCACGCTGTTACTAAATCCCAGATCACAGCTCAGTCCACATAATGTGAAATGCTCAGCAACATGTGCCACTGTTGATTTCTCTCTCTTTGAAAAGTTTCTTTATTTTGTTTCCAAGACATCTGGTTTATCTTATTTGACTCCTACCTTTCTAATCACTTACTCTCCAGTCTCTTAGGCTGGTTCCTTTTCATTTCTGCAACCTCTATATGTTGTAGGAGCCTAGGGCTCAGTCCTAGGACCTCTTCTGCTTTTGCTATCTACAGTCACTCTTAGGTGATCTCAGCCAGTAACATCACTTTAAATACCTATCTCTATGCTGACGTCTCCTAAATTTCCATCTCCATTATAACCTCTCGTCTGAAATCTACATTTGTATGTCCAACTGCCTATTTGATGAATGTTACATGAATGCCTAAGAGGTAAGTCCAATTTGACTGTAACTAAGCTTAAAATTGCTTCTTCACAAACTCCCTTTCGCCTTGTCAAAACTTCTCAGGGTCCTTCTTCTTGGTTAATGTCTATTCTTTTAGTTCAAGTCCAAACTTTGATATATTCCTTAACTCTTCTTTATCTCTTACACTCCATATTCAGTCTATCAGGAAATCTTATCACTTCTAACTTGAAAACATTGAGAATTCATCCTGTTCTCACGGCTCCTACAGCCACCATCCTGACCAAACCACGAGACCTAGATTCTTGCAGTAATCTACTTGGTCTTCCTGCTTCCACCTTTGCCACATCTATTTGACACACTAGCTGGAGTGATCTCCTTACAAAGTAAGTTAGATCCTGTCAAACTTCTGCTTAAGGTTTACCAGAGTTATCGTTGAGACCAGATTTAAAGTTCTAATGAGGACTTTCAAGGTCCTACTTTTTCTAACCCTTGTTACCTTTCTAATGTCATTATCTCATCCCTTCTCCCAACTGTCCTCTCCTCCAGCCATGAAGCGCTCTGATGCTAGACCCAGCTTAGGACCCTGGTACTTGTTGTCCCCTCTACTTGGAATGAGCTTCCCCAACCATTTGTCTGGCTCACATCCTCACTTCCTTCACAACTTGCTCAAAATTCCCCATCTCAGTAGGGCATTTCCTGATGACCTTTATTAAAACTTCCTCCAACATGTCTTGGTTAAAGTTCTTCTTTTGCATTTATCACTATCACACATGGTGCACCTTGTATTTATGTAGTTTACTGTCTCTCTCCTCCACTGGAATATAAGCTCTGCGTTGTTTTTTTCTGTTTATCATTGCCTCCCCAGTACTTCAATCAGTGTCTGACATATAGTAGGAGATTAAAAAGTATTTGTTGAACAGATGAATCCCCTTGGAATTTTATGTGGCAAGCACCAACGGAAGTAACTTAAAGTTTTTGCAGTTGTCTCTTTATTGGGTGAAGTCTGGACAAAAATGTACAAAAAACTTAGGATAGTTACCTGGACTTGAGATAAGTCTATTTTGTGCTCACCTCAATATCTCCTGGCTTCCTCTTCTATTCCTTTCCCCCTTCCTTTCTAGAGAACAGGGTGACAGGTAGAAAGTAGGTGCCATGTTCAGCTTTGCTGTGGGGAGGGGAAGTGTGCAAATGAATTTGCTTCAAACCCAACCCAGTATGTATTATAAGAGCCTGTGGAAATTATTACGGTCCAGCTACTCAGACCTGAAATCATCATCTGTCTCCTGCAGCCCTTATCCCTGTATCGACCCCACTACTGTCGACCAAAGAGATCTGCTCTGACATTTCACTCCCTTACTCAGGGTCCCCTGGATATGACCCTCATCCCAGTAAAGACAGATACTCAAAAGCATGGGTTTTTATATTTGTGTAAGCTTTTCCATAGGCAACAAATTACCCAGGAACTTTATTTGTTCAAGAATCATCCATAAGTTTGTAATGAAGCTCTTTATTAATCTCAATCTTACGAATTTTCTAAATGAAAAATTCATTAGAACTTGCACTAGTTAATGTCCTTATTCAATTATTTCCGGCTCAGTTCCTAGCATTTCCATTATGCCTTGCTAAGGAGACCACAGGGCTCCCAAATTGCTGCTGAGTGCATAGTGTTTGTATAATAAATATGATTTGAGTGCTTCAAATGTGCACTGAATTATGGAATCTCAGGTTGTAAAAAACATTAAATCATCTAGCTCTGACACTTTCTCTGATGTTCCCTTTTGAACACCTCCTGAGATGGAGCACACATTGCCTCTTGAAGAAATGCAAATATAGGCCTGTTACACAACTCTTCTGTTGAGTTGTGATCAAGTTAATTTGTATATCAGGATGCACAAAATGCAGGCAACCCCAGCGGCCCAGCCCACGTCACAAATCTAAACCTGCACTTGTGGGAAGCAAACTGTCAAGGAAACCTAACATACAACAATCACAATCCTCCAACTCAACTTTAGCTAGTTTACCTTACCCTAGAAAACAGAACCTGCTAGCCTTATAACGACATCCCTTACAATCCCTCACCAATCACCCTGTTTCCATGTTGCTTCTTCTAATGTTCTATAAATTCGCTCTTGACCCAAATCCCTCAGGGACAGTGCTCCACTGCTTGTGAGGCACTGTACTCCTCAGTCCATGGATTGTTTTCCTTTGAATGAAGTACATCATCCTCGTTACTAAGTTCTTTTAGTTTTGCCATTTGCAGCCATAATTTCTGCCCCCCTCATTTATAATATTGATCCTAGTTTGGTTGCAGGGCATAGTGGTGCAAGGGAAAAAGATTTGGATTCAGAATGAGATGGCCTGAGTTCAAGTCTGATTGAACGGCTTGAGAGCTTAGTTGTTTTTGGACTCTACACGCATCTGTTGAATTTCACTTTCTGAGCCCGTTGAATGAATCAAGGTAGGCTGAGTGCTTTAACAACAGACTTCAAAGTGTGCAATGGCTCAAGCTCATTAGAAGTTGAGTTCTTACTACATCACAGTACAGGGAGGGTTAACAAGTTAATGGGGCAGCCCTTTTCCACATGCTCAGTCAGGCACACAGGATGATGGGGGCTCCATTATAATTAGCATTGGTTTCCAAGGTTCTGTTGCAATTCTTCTTTATTCCAGCTAACCAGAAGAGGAAAAGCGCATGGAAACAGGCACAAAGGATATTGTGTGTGTCAGGGGTGGGGGACACACACACGTGTGTGTTTTTAAATACAGCACATGTAGAAATGGCTCCCAATTCTTTCATTAATGTTCTTTTGACTAGAACACATTCATAGGGCCACATCTAACTTCAACGGGGGCTAGAAAACATTGTCCCTTGTTGGTGGCCATTTCTGAGGGATAGCACTATGAAAAGAAAAACAAACTTTTTTAGTCTCTGCCACAGCTGCCAAATGAGACAATAATACCTCACAGGATCGAGAAGATGTGCACATGTCAGTGTTTTGTGAAATACTAGTTATTATTTTCATATTTTGCATGCAAACTAAATGAGTTCCTTTTATCCTCTGCGTAGCTGTCTTAAAATGCTTAGAGTCAACCACCATATGTCTTTGAGGACCCTTTTCTCCTGGTTAAGTAGCTCTCCATTCATTTTACTCTTCCCTATAGTCATCATTTCAAGGCCTTTAACAGCCACAGTTTCTTCCTTTGCACATGCTTCAAATGTGGCATCCACACCTGGGTGTAAGGCTTCGGGTTGAGCATGCACAGCATAGAGGAGACAGGGGCTGTTCCTTCTCTTGTTCAAGGCTCTGTGTCTCTTTTAATGCAGTTAATGATGGAGATAGCTTTGCAGGAAGCCTCATCACAGGGTTGATTTCTACTGACCTCGCACTGAATAAAACCGTTAAGTATTGCACTGTTATGTTGCCTTGCATTTCAAAGATATTGTACTGCCTTTGGTTTGGAAAAATATCTAATTTTCATATCAATACAAAAAGCACTAAATGATCAAGAGAATCTGGGGCGTATCCCATGGGCAAAGCTTTGACAAATTTGTGTAGCCATACAGCACAGTGTCTTTGCCATCCATTGTTTTTATTGAACCAACTCTTTTTAAACAGTTTTTGTCACTGTTTGAATTTTTCTTCTTAAATTTTTATTTATGTATTTATTTAGGCCATGCGGCGTGGCACACGGGATCTTAGTTCTCCGACCTAGGATCAAACCCATGTCCCCTGCAGTGGAAGCATGGAGTCTTAACCATTGGGACACCAGGGAAATCCCTCTGTTTGAATTTTTTAATTATACAAATGTTACATTAGTACAATATCATTTTACAATAATCCAAAAATATACGTAAATACCGTTCTTGACTCTCCATTCAAATAGAATTCTGCTCCTATTTATCTATGTACATACAGATTATAAAGTTTTGTTTTTTTAAAAGATTTCAGACACATATAATACTGTGCATATATCAGTGCAATGCATTTTCATTTACCAATGTGTTTTATATATTTTTATATATATATATATATATATATATATATATATATATATCAGTGCATATAAATCTACCTACTCTTTTTCATTAGGAATACTTGTTACATGGATATGAATAGTCCATTTAATGAGTATTCTGTTAAGAGATGTTTTGGTCTGATTTGTTCCATTATAAAAATACTGCAGTGAACCTCCTGAATTTATCTCTTTGTACACCTCTGTGATTTTCCTCTCATTTTAATGTGTCATTGCTGGGCCACAAAAATGGCACATGTCTAATTTTAAGAGGTATAGAAACACTTGTTTTGAAAAACTAATACCAATTTCCACCCTCTCGCCCAACAATATTGGAAGAGATCTGATTCCCTACAACTTTGCCAAAGTTTGATATCTCTTTTAATGACCAAGATAGGTTTTCAGGTAGCCTCATCATGCCATTCATTTTTACTACCAGTCTTTTAATGTTTTCCAATTCTGGGGAAAAAGTCATAATTTTAATTTACATTTCTTTGGTGAACAGTGACTTAAGATCTTTTCAAATGTATATTGTCCATTGGTTTGTTCTTTTCTGTGTATAACAGGATGCTAGTTCCATGTCTATTCTTAGACTTTTGAGTTTATCCTTTTACTACATTTTGATCATTGAGGGAGGATCTGGTCTCTGTCTTGTTGTTGGTGTCTCTGCAGAGCCTAATGCAGTGTTACCCACATAGCAGATGCTCAAGGTCTTACTTCCTCCCTTCCTCTCACTCCCCATGTCTAATTTACCAGCAAATTCTGTGGGGTCCGCTCTTGAAATACATTCCAATCTGTTGTGTGCTTATTATTTCTCTGCTTTCACAAAGAATTTAACTTCCACACAAACAAGGGCTCTCTCCCTTGTGTTCATGCACTTATTCTCACTAATTAGTAAGCATTCTTATGTTCTTAGTGATATGTCTTCTGTTCTATGGCTGGTTTCACTACTTACCTTATCCCAAGTTAGAAGAAAAGAAGATTTTGGATCTAAATTTTGAAGGCAATACGAGCAAAGAAATTAATGGATTCTCTTTCATTTAGCTTCAATAAAAATACTCCTCAACATTTATCTGAGCTATAATACCCTTGTAGGATCACATTCCCACATGTGGCACTATGGAAAGCAAAATCATGGCTCCCTCCAAAGATGTCCACGTCCTAAACCCTGGAATCTGTGAATATGGTACTTTACGTGGCATAAGAGGCTTTGCAGATATGATGAAGTTAAGGATCTGGAGTTGGGGAGACTGGCCTAGATTATGCACGTGAATCCAATGTAATTATAGAATTCTTATAAGAGGCATTATGGAGGGTCACAGTCAAAGAAGAAGATGTGATGATGGGAGGTGAGAGTGGAGTGATTTCAGGAAGAGGCCATAAACCAAGGAGTGTAGGCAGCTTCGAGAAGCGGGAAGAGCAATGAAACAGATTCTCCTGTGGCTTCCAGAAGACACACAGCCCTGCAAACTCATTTTAGACTTCTGACTGCCACAGCAGTAAGATAATACGTTTTTGTTGTCTTAAGCCAATACATTTGTGATAATTCATTACAGCAGAAATAGAAAATAATATAGGCACACACCCATTTATAAAGCATTCACAACCCAGTGTGCTGGATAGACAAGAGAGGCTGAGGGTTTTATAAAATCTCCAATTTATTTTTCAATAGTCTCACTCCTTTGTCTTCAACTGATTCCCACCAATCTTACAGCAATAAGGCTGAGAACTGCTATTTCACAGGGCCTAATAGCTATGCCAATGAGTCAGGTAACAGTATATGTATTAGTCAGGATTCTCCAGAGAAACAGAACCAACAGCCTGTGTATATATAGAGAGACAGATTTATTTTAAAAAATTGGTTTATGATTGTGGAGGTACAAAACTATAATCTGCAGGGTAGGCCAGTAGGTTGGAGACCCAGGGGAAAGTTGCAGTTCAAATCCACATGTAGTCTGCTGTCAGAATTCCTTCTTTTTTGAGAAGGTCAGTCATTGTTCTATTCAGGTCTTCAACTTATTGGATAGGCCCACCCACATTAAGGAGAGCAGTCTGCTTTATTCAAAGTCCACCCATTTAAATGTTAATCTCCTCCAAAAACAAAAACAAAACAAAACCAACCAACCTTCACAGAAACTGCCAGAATAATGTATAACTGAATAACTCATATTCATATTACACTGATTTTCCTCTCACTTACTAAAGTTGAACCCCAGTCACCGGTAAAGTCCTTTTCCCTCATGTCTTAGTTAAGCTTCTCTTAGTGCGTAACAATAGAAATTAGTTCTTTCTAATGGAATTTGTTGGAATAATTCTATCATTGTATTAGGAATAAAAAGAATCACTGAACAAAGCAGCTTCAGTAAGAGCAAGAACTGAGACATATTCAGAGAAATTCAGCAAAAAAGACTCTGGGCTCTCTCTAAAACCCTGATAATTATGTGGGGAAGCTTCCATGACTTTGAAACTCTGTCTCTTTATTCAACATTTTTAATTAGATTAAATTTAATTTTAATGTAAAGCAAATCTTATTGTCTGCCTGAATCATGTCAAACCCAGATAACAGACCACAAGAAGAAGACGTTCAGAAAGCAAAGACATAGTCACAGATAGCCCAAACTTGGGTGTCAGGGCTATTCTACATAAGCACAACTCACCAAGAGAAAGGTAGCCATCTCTGAGTGGGAACTCTATTACATCAGATAGGTTTGGTGGCTGCCAAGGTCTTGCACAGATGCTCAGCAATATTTCAGTAATGACCTTGGAATGTCTGCAATGCCAGGTACTGTCATGTCAATGATGAATTGAAGTATCTGAATTGTCAAAGATAAATGATGTTCTCTTATGGTATGTGAGAAGAATGCCTCTTTCCACTTTAAAAGTTTTACTGGATATAAATGGTCTCCAAGAGCTGCTGCTTCTCCACATATCTTTCAGGCTCTACTAGCTTTTCTTTAGAACTTCCCTACCCTCTTTCCATGTGACTCATAGAAGAGACCAAAGAGATGGAACCCGAAGAGAAATCTAATGACAGTTCTTGCAGTGGTTTCATAATCATTCACTTTCTCAAGAGATCAAAATTTGTTTTGTTTTTGTTTTTGTTTTTACTGCCTGCCTTATCATCTCTTATTATGACTTCTATTCAAGCAGGCGCCAGGTCTCTTATGTAAACAGACTCCTGGGAGAATTGCTTCACCATTCAGCAGTCATTCTCAGACATGTCTGAACCCTGGTGATAGACAGTTTCCATATCCTTCGCCCCTCCCAATAATACTTCACCTTTGCCTCATGCTGCCCATTTTACAAAGTATTCCACATATGTTATCTCATTTGATTCTCAAGGTGACTCTCAGAGGGAGGGAGGCAGGATAGTTTTACCTCTATTTGATAGACTCAACAAATGTGTCTTATTCAAGTTCAGCTAGTCAGTAAGTGGGTTAGATTGGGTTCTTTTAACTTCAAATTCAGGGCTCATTCTATTCCATCATACTGTCTCCTTTGAAGGGAAGCATGGATTAATTTATTCCCACATGAGAAGCTATCAGGACAGTGAGCAATCAGATGACATACAATGAGGATTTGCTATTTACTATGCAGAGAAGCAGGGCACTTTGCCTTGTGAACAGCAGGATTTCAATTGTTGCTCATTCCAATACCATGGTGAATACATATAATGTATAAAATAATATTAAATAATGTATTGCTCCCTGGATATATAAATACAGCATAGTATTTTAGCTGCTTATAATAAAGTGTCAAGGCATCCTTAAAACCTGCCCAGGAACCGAAATGAAAACACAGGGCCTATATTTTGCACAAAAATCAAAAGTCGAGAACTATCAGGATACCAATGAAGCCTAATAAGTAAGGCAATCAAATTACATGCCTAGATAGTCTCACAAGCAGTGCCAACAGACTAAATGAAGTCAATAATATTGTCTATTTTAATTATCAAAAATGATCTGAGATAACAGGAACCTTCTGAAATTATCCCAAAGTCTATAAATTGTAGTTGTTCTTGTGCCTCTCTCCCACCTACCATTTCATCTTTCATTTTGAAGGGTTCACAGAGAAGGCATGACATTTTAAAATCTCTTTTCCAGCTACAATTCATGTTGGAATCCTTTATTATATTTTATCAATAGTTCAGAATCCCACAGTTGTTGAATTGGTGAGGGCAAAGGTATCAGGCAATCTGCATGATATTTGAGTCTCATTACCAACTCAACTTTGGGAAGGCTGTGAGCCATGGAGATGGGCAGCACCTGGCAGATAGGAGTCATTTACTACATGAGATGTAAAAAGAACATACAAGATCATACATTTTTTCGCATTCATACACACAGACTTGTGCGAGCTTGTCTTATTCCAGCATCGTATTAAAAATATCTCTGTAGTTAAGTCTAGTTTAAACTGTAACAATTCTAAGAATGCCTTGTATCTTGAAACCGTTCTCTCAGAATTAGATTTCTTGGACATTTCCTACATAGTTTTTTTTAATCCTAGCCGGGATTGAGAACTTTGTTAATTCAGGCATCTTTATTTTTTACTTCATCTTTGTGTTTTGTGTTCTACAAAGAATACTCACATCTCTCCACACACATTTGGAAAGCATTCAATTTAATCACAGTACTACCAATAACAACAGAGACAATAATAGCACTTATTTTAGACAGTGTTTTCTCCATGCTAAAAATTGTGCTCAACTACTTACACACATCATTCCATTTCATCTTTATGTCACCCTACGAGTTAGATTCAGTTTTACCTTCCCCACTTCAGATATGAACACTCATGCTTACAAAAGTTACCTAATTGGCCCATGGTCACACAGATAGTAAGTAACTGAGCCAAAATTTGAACTCAGATGATACAACTGGATTCTGCAGGTTTGTACTGAACATGCCACACTTCATAAACTCACATCATTAGCGTGGTTATAGGACTCATTTAACACAGAAAACAAAATACAACATCAAGATCCCCCACTATTCACCCCCTTGAAGGGGTCAACAGTTACTCCAGGTGGGAGTGGTATTTTCTATTTGTAGCACCATCAGTACTTTTAGGGAGCTAAGACAATGCAAACCCAGCCCATTTACTAGAAAATTAAGGTGTAAACCCAAGCTTTACAGGGACTGAGTTGGCTTCAGATAGGAAGAAAGGACAGCATGCATGTAGGAAAACATCATTTCAAGCCTGACCCAAGACATCTGTGTGGCTCTGAGCAAATCTATACCCCTCCCAAAGTCTCAGAGTCCCATTCAATAAATAAAAATAGCTTATCAATCACCTAAAGCCCCTTCCAGCTATGTGAGTCTCCGCTTCTGTTTGGTCAATGCTGCTGGTTGACCTTTCCTGGGAATCTTTGATAGAGATGGTGTAATTTTTATGCCTCACCATGAGTTTTTACTTATATACTGATATTCTGGAGCAGTAATTCTCATTGGGGGAAGGGCACTATTTTGTCCCCCAGAGAACATCTGGCAAGATCTGGAGACATTTTCGATTGTCATGACTTAGGTGATGCTACTGGCATCTAGTGGGTAGAGTTCGGGGATGCAGCTACACATACATGCTACATTGCACAGGACTGGTCCACACAACAAAGAATTATTCAGCCCCCAAACGTCAACAGTGTTGCTTTTGGGAAACGCTGCCCTAGATTGGCATTTAATATCACTGTGCATTACAAAATGCTAAACTCATATCACTACCTTTCATCAGTGATAACTCTAATGTCTTTTTCCAGTTCTGTTTTCTATTTGTAGGACGGTGCCAATAATGCTCTATAATTTGATATCCCTGCTGCCATTCCTAATATGTATCTCTTGGTCATATAATTATCATTAAGAATAGAAGTGCAGAAGATGAACAAGTCTATTGCTGCCAATTTTATTTTCCCTCCTAATAGTAAAGAGATAGTTAAAACTCCCTTTGCACCTTCTGTTTTTCTAAACCTGAATGTACTTTCTTTTGAAATGTGAATTCATGGCCAAAACCCACTGAGGGTTAAACATTTCTTGCTCAGAGAATTTAACACTGCAAGATATCACAATGGTGCTGATCTTAATGATACCCTATTTTATCTGCACAAAAATGAGAATCACAAGTATAAAATATCACTAGAACAAAATAACTTACGCTTTTCAATGTGTCTCTCCATTTAAAATTGGCAGCTAAAGACTCACTGTGGTTACAAGGATGAACTCAATTCTTCCAACATGAAACAAATTTCAAACAAGGTTTGCTGCGTCTTTGCCTTTCATGGAATTCATACAGACTAAAATGGAGGTTACTCATCACTGTTAGTAAAAATGAGCGCTTGGAAGAGACAGAGCAAATGTTTGAAATGTGAAACATGATGTTTATAGAGACAGAACATATTGAAAAGAGGTAATGTTCCATCAGTTGGGCAAAAAAATCTTGCTCTCTGCTTTAAAATTTGAATCAGAATCTATAATACAAACATGTTTCAGAGATTTCTGGGAAAACTTAAATTCTAAATCTCAATTATTCCAACCTCCTTCCATTCTACAGAACTGTTCATCAGCCAGTCCCTTTGTTTTTGTTATGAATGACCATTAGTCAGACTATTTAAAGCAACTGATGCATTCAATTGTCAGATATAAATGTCTGTGGAGAGTACCACAACTGAACCACGATTTGATTTAAATCTTTTTCCTTCTTAACCAAAATGGCAGGATTTGAAAGAGTACAAAAAGTACATCTGTTATCAGAACAAAGGCTGAAGAAACAATTAAGAGAAAGATTAGAAGGCAAAAACACCTGCAAATAGAAGTTAAAGACCTCTAAATAAAGAGAGAATGAGACAAACGCCCTACTGCTCATTTACTCTGTTAGGACAAAGGAAACCGGGAGTTAAACAGGAAAGCAGGCAGAGCCTGAATTGAGTTTTCAAGTTGTGATATTGATTTAATCATAGCCGTCTTTTGTAAAACAAACATTTTTATAATTGGCTACCTTTTTTATCTTGCAGTGAAGCTACAGTTAGTCTTAGTTGTAAATGCAATTAAATGAAATTAAGGCATTTTCTTCAACCATCCTTTCATTCATTAATATATCCAACAAATGCTGACTGCGTGCTATATGAGAGGCACTGTCTTAAGAGCGGAGCCTGACAGTGAGTAGAGCATGGATGTATTAGTTATATGTTGCTGCCTAATAAGTGACTCTCAAATTTAGCAGCATAAAGCAAAATAAATATTCATTATCTCATGATGGCTGTGTATGTCAGAAATTCAGGAGTAGCCTGTATGGTTCTGGCTCAGGGTCTCTATGACTTTGCAATCAAAGTAGCAACCAGGGTTGTAGCATCTGAAACTTAGAGAGTGGCTGGAGAATCAACCTTCAAGATGATTCACTCCCATGGTGCTTGTTGTTGGCAAGAATCCACAGTTGCTCCACATGTGGGCTTCTCCACAGGCTGCTTGAGTGAAAAGGTGCCTGGCTTTGCCCAGGGTGAACAATTCCAAAGAGAGCTAGACCACAATCAAAATCTATTTTATGGGCTTCCCTGGTGGCGCAGTGGTTGAGAGTCCGCCTGCCGATGCAGGCGACACAGGTTCGTGCCCCGGTCCGGGAAGATGCCACATGCCGCGGAGCGGCTGGGCCCGTGACCCATGGCCGCTGAGCCTGCGCGTCCAGAGCCTGTGCTCCGCAACGGGAGAGGTCACAGCAGTGAGAGGCCTGCGTACCGCAAAAAAAAAAAAAAAAAAAAAAATCTATTTTATGACCTAGCCTTGGAAGTCACACATTGCAATTTCCATACTATCCCACTGGTAACCAGGTCAAAACTATTCCGTTTGGGAGAAGATTACACAAGGGTGTGAAGAGCAGCATGAGAGGATTACTGGGCCAGAATAAAGGCTGGCTACAAATGGCTAAGAGCTCATTTCTGCTTACAATGAGTAGATTTTCAGGATGAGCAGCAAAGTTCCTTCTCTTATGGAGCTTACATTCTGGAGAAGACAGATAATAAACTCATATAAGTAATAAATTATCACATTCAGGTATTTGCTGTTATCAAGAGAAAGCAGGATAGAGACTAACTGGGTGATGAGACCGGGATTTTTTTTTTTTTTTCTCTATGCGGGCCTCTCACTGTTGTGGCCTCTCCTGTTGTGGAGCACAGGCTCGGGACATGCAGGCTCAGCGGCCATGGCTCACGGGCCCA
Source organism: Tursiops truncatus (assembly GCF_011762595.2). Taxonomy (NCBI): domain Eukaryota; kingdom Metazoa; phylum Chordata; class Mammalia; order Artiodactyla; family Delphinidae; genus Tursiops; species Tursiops truncatus. The sequence goes on along the minus strand of NC_047043.1, from coordinate 87,329,368 downwards.
GCCGCTCCGCGGCATGTGGGATCTTCCCAGACTGGGGCACGAACCCGCGTCCCCTGCATCGGCAGGCAGACTCCCAACGACTGCGCCACCAGGGAAGCCCCGGGATATTTTTGATAGGATTGTTAAGTAAGTTCTCTCTCAAGTTGCTTTTAAATGGAGATGTCATTGACAAAAAAAATTCAAGTATTTGAAGCTCTCTGAAGAAGTATGGCTGGGACAGAGAAAGCTTATGCTAAGGATTTAAATGGACACAAGCCTGCCTTGTTTGAGGAATAGAGAAAGTCAGTAGTCTTGGAGGTTAGCGTACAAGAGAAGTACGAGATGAGACAAAGCCACACAGATAGACCCAAACTAACTCATTTATGCCTCATAAGTCAGGGTAAGGAATTTCCATTTCATTCTAGGTGTGACAGAAAAAAAAAAAACAAACAATTGGAAATCCGTTCTTTTTCAGGAAAAAAAGTATTCATCAAGATCAATGGATACATAGTTGCTTTAATGGGTATGTTTGGGTGTGTGCATGTTGGTAAGACTGCCAGAAGGGAGAGTGAAGGCTTTCCTTCGGCACCATGGACAGAGGCCATAAGTAATGTTCACTCTATGTCCCAAGGACAACGATCCAACGCCAAATCTTGCCTTATGATGTTACCTTCATGAAAAAGGCAAAAGGAGCTGGATGGTAACCATCTTTCTCCCTTTCTGACTCCCTCAACCAGGCAGAGTTAAATATATGCTGCCCAAAGACATATCTAGTAAGTCATCATACTATTTTAGTTTATTACTCATCATGATGTCTCTCTTCTCTCCTCACTCTCCACTCTCATTTAAAGACAAGATGATATACAAGTCATCTGTATATTTCATGCAACAAATACAGTCTCAGCACATAATATATGCTCAGGATATGTTTCTTGAATGAACAAGCAAATTACTGATTAAATGAATGTATATAAAAACAGAGCCGCTTTTGAAAAGAAGAATGAAGTGTCATCATAAAAGCGACACCAATTATTGGAAGTATGAAAAACAATTAACTTTGCGATGCCTATACTAGGGACAAGTTACAATTTGCATCTAAGAATATCCTTAGATATGAGATACATGGGTATAAAAACTGACTCCTATGATAGGTAGCCAAGAGGTAGTCTGGCCTTGATGCTGTAGGCTCTCTACATCTTAAAATCTTTTGTGGAAGGAATTATTATATAAGATACAAATATTTCTACTAATTTGTTGCTTCTGGAAAGAGCTTTTGCTGCCCTCTCAGGCAGTGTTATGGTTGGATGCTACATTTGCATTTTGCCAATGGAGTTTATAATTAACTACTCACTTTTATATCTCCAACTTATTTCTCACTTAGTTCGTTTTCCTTCTGTGGTTTTGCCTCCTCTCTCAAATGACGATTTCCTCACTGACACTTTGCTCTGTCTGCTTTAAAATTTGAATTTAAAAAATAGACATCATAAGAATTCTTTACAAAGCATGTTCACCTCTTTAGAGAAAAAGTGTCATGGAAACATAACAAATGCATAAAATAAATGACCATGATGCAGTTGCACATCAGATATATTAGTATCATTTATTTTAGATTTTAACCATCTAAGTGATAAAGGTCACTGAAGGGTGTATGTGAAGACAATTAAGGTCATTGGGATTTTCTGGGGATTATTAGCTTTCCTTAAAATGGCACCAGACCTAATATTGAGCTAGGACTGCAGAGTGGCAAGAGCTATTTTTAATTATTAAAAGTAATTTCACATGTGGTTTAACAGTCATAATTGGAATTTCGAGTTATGCTTTCCTTGGTAACAACCCATTTCCTTTGTTTGGATAAACCACAGGCATAGAGAGATGAAATATGATGTCCTTTAATATGTGGTACTTCAAGAAATTATGTTTCACTGGCAGGCATTTGGCATTTCCACAGCTGAAATGCAATATCGGTAAAATACAATAGAGACTCGGCCCTGCCATTAATACATCTCCCTCGCCTGTTTCTGGGGCTTCAGTAAACAAAGGTTATGGGCAAAATAGTGTCTGCCTGCTCTTCCTAGAAGCACTCACGAAGAGCTTGGGAGTGACTGGCAATATGCAGCTGTCATCCTGAGCGGCTCAGTGGGCTGTGGGGAGGATGGTGCTCCTGAACTATCTATCAGCAGAAGCAGGTGTGTGGTAGCTACTAGCTATTTTGGGGGAAAGAAGGAGGCATATCTGCTCGAAGCACAATATCCCTCTGGAAGAACAACCACCGCCATTACCACTGAAGCAAACAGAATTGTTCCTGCCATTGCATCTCTCTGAGATGAGCGTCTACTTTTATGGGCCTGGTAAGAGACTACTCAGCCGTCTAGGCCCATTTCAAACATTTCCTCCGGGCTTCCCTGGTGGTGCAGTGGTTGAGAATCTGCCTGCCAGTGCAAGGGACACGGGTTCGATCCCTGGTCTGGGAAGATCCCACATGCCACGGAGCAACTGGGCCCATGAGCCACAGCTACTGAGCCTGCGCTCTGCAACAAGAGAGGCCGCGACAGTGAGAGGCCCGCGCACCGTGATGAAGAGTGTCACCTGCTCGCCACAACTAGAGAAAGCCCTCGCACAGAAATGAAGAACCAAAACAGCCAAATAAATAAATAAATTTAAACAAACAAACATTTCCTCCTCTTGGGAAGCTGTGGCTGATTTACAATGGGATTAATTTCTCTTTCCTCTAGGTCCTTGGGGCCACTTACTTCCTAAGCAGTGATGTTGCTAATCATCATTCACTCCCTCATGCATTAAATAGATACTTACTGAGGACCTACTATGAATCAGGGACTGAAGCTAAGCATTTCCAGGTTTATCCTCACATCAGCTCTTGGCCATAGTGCTAGCATTTCTCCCATTAAATAGATGAGAAAACTCAGGCTTAAGAGGGGCAAAGTGATTCACTCAAATCACATTGCTAATAGGTAGTTAAGCTGAAATTTAGGGTCAAAATTTGTTTGATCCCCAAACCTAAACTTTTAACTAGTAGATTATATCATCTTAACATGGAATTATCTTATATGATTTTAAGTTACATTGTATTTGATATATATATGTAAAATACATGTACTTATGTAAGTGTGCATATGTACTAATATGACAGGATCTATCATATGATGTAATATAATAATATAACAATATAGTATAATTCAGTACATGTTATGCCGCAGCTGACTCCTACTGTTATGATTACCAGTCTCTGCCCAACCCCACATTCAGTGACATCATGTAGGTAATTTATTATCAGTCATGGTAGGAGTATTTATTTACACCATGGCAATTGCAAATGATACACATCTGAGCTATTTTTCCTGAAGAGCTGGTTAAACATTTAACACCACTGCTGGTTATACGGTCTAATTTTATAGTTAGTGGAATATCCAGCCATGTCTGATATTTAATTGTGAGCTCCTCAAGTGAAGGGGTTTATTTTAACGACATCTTTTTCAGAGATTGTCTATATATAGCATAGTGCCTAGCACAGAGTGGGTGCTCAGTAAAATTATTTTTGCATGAAGGAGCGAATATTTTACAGCATCTTTCACAGCTTTTACAATATTTACTTCCATTAGCCTAACAGTCTCAATGTTTGTAATATCACTACAGTGGGTTGCCAAGGGATAAAATGTATAAAGTCTGAATTGCAATTCTTTGCTTCTCAGCTGAATTGCTTCACAGGGTTAGCACACTGCATATCAAGCACACCTAACACTTATTTCTACCTAGGACGCTTGGAAGGATGCTGGCTGCTCAGGGGACAAAACTGAAGTCTATAGCAGCTCCAAACAAAGTGATTACACATACACACCTAAAATACAAATATCTGAGTTATTTATGTATGTTTGCCTTCGCGTTTTATTTCTTTTGTCTTCTTTTTGTCCCCTTTGCTTGCTCTGTCCTAACTTGTCTTTGAAGTGATCCATACATTAAAAGCCTAGGTTCTTGTTACAAAAGAGAATCCTTTCCAAAATTATAAAAACACGACCTCAGTCAGTACTCATAAATGTTGATGATGATGATAATTTTGTCCAGAAATTTAATTTTTCATCAGAAAATATGCCAGAAACCATTTTTATCCGAGATTAACATAGGCTTTGGCATCTGAAAGACTGTTTATTCATCCCAGCTCTGCACTGACCAACTATGTAACCCTGGGCCTCAGTTTTCTCTTCTGTAAAATAGACAAAATATACCTGACTTAAAGGGATAAATCCAGATAATGTATTGAAAGTACTTTGCACAATGCCTAGTCTCTAACGAGCATTCAGTAAATGGACAATTTTTTCAGCATCTAGCATAATGCCCTTAAATTAATATATCTTGAATGAATGATTAAATGAGAAAACTAACAGCTCCTGAAGATTTAAATATGTATTCACTTATTTCCAGAGCTGTCCATTAGAATTTTCTGTGATGGTGGGAATATTATATATCTACACTGTTGAATATGGTAGCCACAAGCCACATGTGGCTATTAAGCACATAAAATTTCAAGTCAACTAGTCTAGTGTGACTGAGCGCTTAAATTTTTAATTTTATATAGATTTAATTCATTTAAATTCCAATGCCCACAGGTGCTTATGACTACCATATTAAATTGCAGTTGAAGGATCAACAATAGAAAACTGGATTATATTTTGGACTCAGAACAAAATTTTCAGAAAGTGTTACTCATTGTTTGAAGGACAACATAAATACAATTCTCCTTTTTTTGTCCACAGTCCTCCTTTTTGTTGCTTCTTTATTCTGTTCTCACCCACAAAACTGGAATTGCTTGTGGAATTTTCTACTTTTGAGAGACAGCTTTGTGTACTGCGATTATATCTACGCTTTGAAGATCCTACCTGCCTGCCTGGATCTATTTAAACTCAAGGGGTTTATGACAGGCATTGGGGTCCCTAATCAGGACAAGACGCGAGGTGAAAAGAATTAGAAGGTCACAGTGGCCAGGTTTATAATCTTCAAGCCTTTCTCACCATTCAGATGTAGCTGCAATTAAGGGTGGTAGCAATTTTGTTGTGTCTGCTGCTGATAAAAGTGACCTGAAAGCCCCACCAGCTTCATCTGTTCTTAAGTGTTCTATTTGGGAGGAACACATAAATTTATTTTAGATAGTGCCCTGAGTGCCCATGAGGGGAAAAGATGCTACATACATTTTTAAAATGTTGTGATAAAGAGGTGCTCTAAGCATTGATATTTGCAAACATTTAAACCACTAAATCATAAAGCATAATGACCCTCAGAAATCATCTAACTCAAACTATTTATTTTACAGTTGACAAGGCTGAGAAGTGACCAGCTAAGGGACAGAAAGATAGCAGCAGAGCTAAGTTTAAAACCCAGGCTTGCTGATTCTCAGTGCTCTTTGTATTACACTCCATAGGCTGTTACAAATAGAAAAGCACTTGTAGGCTAGGAAAAGGGTTATATGTAAATATATTGTAATGTGATACCTTGGAAAGGAGTGTCATTTATGTATTTTCCCTAATTTTGTGCCTCCCCCCACCTCTTCCCCATAGGCACACATTGACTACAATTCTCTCAGAGGACATAATACCCTCTTGGAGTAAATTAGGCAGGTTGGAAAATTGCATTAACTCTTTCCACTCCCCAGGGAGCACATTTGGTAAATCCCTGCTTCAGTGCACTAATTTTCCTCCTGGTGTGTGAGTAATGCACTGGGGGAAAGGGAGCTTATGCGGGGTGCCTGTGAGGTCAGGGACCACATTATTGCAACTTTATTGCCAATGAGATGAGCCGAAGCCTCCCACATGTAAATCAAAGAGTTAACAATGGGGCCGGGTGGCTGTTCTGGCTTTGTCAGTTCAGGGTCATAACTGGACAGGCTGCGATCTGTCATCTTTCAGACACTTGGTTTTAGCAGCCACTGTATTTTGCAAGCCATCAGCTGTGCTTATGCAAAGCCCATAACAGGGTATTATACAGCCTGAAATCACTCAATCTTCAGGACTCATTCTACTCCTACCATCTAATCTTCTACAGGATTGAGAAGGTAAGGTGAGATCGGAAATCTATGCAGTCATCATTTCGCCCAGTTTTTCTAATTTCCTACTTTGAGTCAGACACACTGTGGACTCTGAACCCAGCATTTACTTCCAGAAGGGAAATTCAAATAGCTTCATTCCCCTCCTTACCACAGAAGAACTGCTTCAAGATTAAACGTGAATATACCACTCTCTCCCACCCACTCTACATTTCTATACACACTCATACTTGCCTTTTTATCAAGAAAAAAAAAACAACCAAAACCATAATTCTACCAGAAAAAATGAGAATAGCAAGTGCCTGCCTCGATTCCTAGTGCACAGTTTTTTAGAAAATAAAATAATAAGTTACAATCCTGGGGGCTTCCCTGGTGGCGCAGTGGTTGAGAGTCCGCCTGCCGATGCAGGGGACGCGGGTTCGTGCCCCTGTCCGGGAAGATCTCACATGCCGCGGAGCGGCTGGGCCCGTGAGCCATGGCCGCTGAGCCTGCGCGTCCGGAGCCTGTGCTCCGCAACGGGAAAGGCCACAACAGTGAGAGGCCCGCGTACCACAAAAAAAAAAAAAAAAAAAAAAAAAAAAAGAATTTACAATCCTGTGAATGGAGTTATATGCATGGAAAACCAAACTCAGGAAAGTGACTCAACCAGTATCCACCTTCTGGAATTGTCTCCATTTTTCCAGTAGCTGCAGGTTAACATTGAGGGATTCAATGAGGCCCAGGCTTCTGAGCATTCAACTTCATTAGGCATGCATCTCATTTTGGCAGGAAGCCACCCACTTTAAGCAAAACCCAGTCACAGATAAACGGAGGGCAATCATCTCCCGAGTAATAAATGCAGGGCTGCAGAGAGTGGGCTGCCAATCTTGTGGGATGGGGAATAAAACAGGTGGAGGGAGCAACTGTGCTTTGTGTCCTTATGATCCCAGAGTGCACAATATAGCTGAAGCAGGAAGATGTCCCAGACCAGCTCTCAGAGGCCAGATCAAAACCGCCCATTCAAAGAGTAGTAATGTGACATGTTTGACCTGAGTGGTACCTTTGTCCCTGGGAACTTAGACATCTTACAGACCCTTTCTATTAAATCCCTGTAGTGTCGTTGGCAAAGGAAATGAAACCAAAAGTGCGCACAAATTGGGACACTGAGGCACAGAGAGGCCTGGGGATTACTGTGAAGGTGACCTCAGTGAGGCCGACAAGCAGACTGAAGTAGAGGATTGAGGGACCCATCACAAATTTTTAGACAAGGCCACTGAGAGCTCAAACGATGCAGTTGGCACACTCCAGCATAACAAACTGAAACGTGCCAGGAGATAGCATAAAGGAACAAAGCAGGAGGGTGTATAATCAAAGGGAACAATGAAGACGATTATCAAGAACACCTAGAAAACCAGTTATTTTTCGGAACACTGAATTTATATACACTGGCAATTCAATAGTTTTAAAATACAAGCCAAACAAAACATGTTGAGAGGTCCAATCTAGCGCACAGGCCAACCTTCTATGCCCTTTAGCCTAGGAAATTAAATACATCAGGTCGAATTTCAAAGCTCTCCTTTCTTCTGCCTGAATAGCCAGACTCGGCTTCCTTCTGTCACGTTAAGCATGACAGCATTGAAGCTCAGTCTGAACACACAACTTGTAAACTTGGTTAAGATGCTGGGAGAGCAGCATGATCCAGGCCACAGAAGCCAGGACTGGAAACAGAGATGCCTTGGTGAGGATGTCCTTCTTTGTAAGAAAAACAAAGGACCTGCTATCTCCTTAGAAAGTCAATAACAAGGATCTGCCCATATCTTTCTAATTATGAGTCTAATTGTCTAATATTTTGAGGCCCTGTCTTGCCAACCAACTCTCTCCGCAAACTCTACCTCTCTCTCTACCCCATGACCCACGCTCTCTCCATGCCTTAACTCCCTGCATATCCTCCTGTCAAACAGCTGTCTGGGTATTCACATCTTTGCTTATACCCAAGAGAGGCTAATCTTTGGGATTTTCATAACACTTGGGGGTGAAAGAAGGGTAAGCTGACTGATGAAATCCCTTCTGCATTAATGGGCGATAAAGTAAAATCCAATCTCGTGGGGCCATCATACAGAAACCCTCTGGTCCTACTTTTATGTGGGTCATGTATCTTAATAGGTTTTCAAGCAATTTAGAAGACAAGACCAAGCAGCTGGTAAGGGCCAATTTACAAGGCCTCAGCTCCCCGGCAACACACACGTTCCCTGTAACAAAAGCCCACTTGGCATAAACAAGCCTTTTCCAAAAATGAACACATACACACACACACACACACACACACACACACACACACACACTCTCTCTCTCTCTCTCTCTCTCTCTCTCTCTCACTCACTCACACATCTTAGAAATTCCATTTTACCTAAACGTTCACTTGCTTTATTTCATAGAAGCATCCTTTTCTTATTTATTCGATGGCCTGCAACATTTGTTCAGTATTTATTTTTCTTCTTAGCTTTCTCAAAATGGCCACTCTGAGCCCTGTAAATGTTAGTCGCTTTCTGTGTGTCTGTTGTAAAGGGGAGAAATAAAACTGTGGATCCTCTGAATGAGCTGGCAACCCATGGACCACCTTCTTTACATTAGTGGTTCCATGGCAACACTTTCACCAGTTTGGAGGTAAGAAAGTGATGTGATCCTATATGTGATAATAATTTAGCTTAGTAATTTTACATTATGCAAATCTAAAGCAAGCTGTGCTTTGAGGTGTGCCAGTGGGGTACAGTAAGGCTGCATGAATCAAAACAGGGCAATCCACAGGGGGAGAAAATGAGTTTAGCTCTTCAAGGTGCCTTCTGCTCTGGAATACATTCAGGAAAATTAATCAGACCCTAACATTGCCGTGTTACTCTCTCTCATTACAAACCAGGGTAAACAATTACTGCATTAAGCACTCTCTGAGAGGTTCCAAAAGGCCACTGGTGCTTACTGCTGATTTTCATAAATGATCTTCAAGGACCTCCCCTGGGGATCGGAGATCTGGGGAGGTCTAGAGGGAGGTTAGTGAGGAATGCATCTCATTACCATGGTGATGAGATGCAACATGCAGCCTGGCTATAAAACCAGTTGCCATGATGAGGGGCTGTAGATTTCTGGTTTTCTGGGGAAATGTCAGATCTTAATTGATGGCAGGCTCCTGGGGCATGCTTACTTATTTTCAGAGTCCTGATCATAAGAGGATGAGCTTTGGAAGCAGAATCCTGGTTCCAACACTTAGGAAACCTGCGACTTTTCAAAACTTAGTTGAAAGAGGACAGTATCATCTATGCTTCACAGAGTTGATGTGGGGATCTACAGAGAGTAAAGCATTCTGATTTAGGTCCAAACATGCCCTGGACTTTGCACTCAAGGAAGGGTTCCTGTTTTATTTGTTTATTTATTTTGCCAAGGTCTACCTTCCCCACTAACTGGACACGTTTGGTGAAAAGAGCAACAGTGCTTCTACCTTGTATACAGCAATATGTATCTTGCAAACTGTCACGTATGTAATGTGTACACAGCTCAGCTAATATTCTGTCAGTGAATAATCAAGTGAATACAGGATGGCTATTTTCTTTGAAAAAGGGACGCCCTTTGTCTGCTTTACTTACAGAGACCAAGGCAGAAACCTGTGACCAGGATGGTTCAACTCAAGAAATTCCAGTATTCCCCTTGATTCTACCAAGGGGAAGGTGTACAGACGAGACAGATTATAAGAATGCCAATGTGTTGAGACATTCTTGAGATGAGCAAATGAGTCTGGAGAAAGCAAATGCAGTGAACTGTTAGAGAGGAGGGAATTCTTGGAGAAGCCACAGCTCTGCCCCCTGTGCCCTTTTCCCTTTCTTCAGGGCATGATTGATAACATTCCATTCCTCTCCTGGGGCTTCGAGCTGCAATGACAAGACAACTCTAGAACTTGGAGCCACTTGTAGAAAGAAGCTATAAAATCAATGATTTTGTTTATTACTTCTGTGGCCACAAGGCAGAGCTTGCACTCAGACAAGTGGATCAGCACAGAGAGGTGAAAGAATATGATTTGAATATGCAGTGAGTCCAGAGAACACACCCTGCCGTATTGCTGAGTATCCTTGTCTCACCCACACAGAGTCCTGTTTACAGTTGGATTTGTGCTGTTGGTGGCAATGTAAATTGATACAGCACTATAGAGGTTCCTTAAAAAACTAAAAATAGAACTACCATATGACCCAGCAATCCCACTACTGGGCATATACCCAGAGAAAACCATGATTCAAAAAGACACATGCACCCCAATGTTCATTGCAGCACTATTTACAATAGCCAGGTCATGGAAGCAATCTAAATGCCCATAGGCAGGCGAATGGATAAAGAAGATGTAGTACATATGTACAATGGAATATTACTCAGCCATAAAAAGGAATGAAATTGGGTCATTTGTAGAGATGTGGATGGACCCAGAGACTGTCCTACAGAGTGAAGTAAGTCAGAAAGAGAAAAACAAATATCGTATATTAATGCATATATGTGGAATCTAGAAAAATGGTGCAGATGAACCGGTTTGCAAGGCAGAAATGGAGACACAGATGTAGAGAACAAACATATGGGCACCAAGGGGGGAAAGCGGTGGGGGGGTGATGAATTGGGAGATTGGGACTGACATATATACACTAATTTGTATAAAATAGATAACTAATAAGAACCTGCTATATAAAAAAATAAATAAAATTCAAATTTAAAAAAAGCTAACTGACATTATTCTGTAAATGTGAATGAAGGTGTCAGGTTGGAACCTTCATGTGGCATCGTACGTGTTGAGGTCCCATGCTGACTATTGTAACTCATTATCAAACAGCATATTTTGGCCTGAGAGAGCAAGAGCTCCTTTAAATCAAAGTGGTTTCCTAACCATAGTGTGTAACTAAGGCTGCCTAGGACAGCTCATGGACAAATAATGCTCTTCTACTTCCCCATGGAACATAACGGAGATCAATGAAATGCTCAAGCCAAATATTGCTTTCAGAACAGAGAAGGGGTTATCAGTAGGTTTATTTTTCCTGACCAAACTTTGTAATAACCTCTGTATTTATTCAATTGCGTGGTTTTTGAATCAGTGGTACTTACTGAGTATCTGCTATGTGTACCCTACTTGGTCTCACAGGAAAAAGCCCCCTATCAACCAATGAAATCCAATGCCTTAGCTTGTCATTCAATGAAATCAATTATCTCACCCCTACTTACCGTTTTGGCTTCAACTTCACACATTACCACACCCAGAACCCAATCCTCCAATCACTGGAACTACAACTGAACCCTGGTGGCCTGTTTCAGGATTGGGGTTTCTTAGAAATACATTTGCTCCCTCCTTACTTGACTCATGAAAAAACTATAAATGATTAAACATTATGTTCAAGTATTACTTCTTCCAAAAGCTTTCCAGACTTTCCTCACCCTCTCCTTTGTAACCTGTGTGTGCACACATGGGCATGTGTGTGCATGTATGTCCTTGTGTGTGTAAACATACTTCTCTAAAATGCATTGTGATAGGCAGAATAAAGCCCCCTCCCCAGCAAAGACATCCACATCCTAATGCCTGGAACCGTGAATGTGTTATTTCACATGGCAAAAGGATCTTTGTAGATGAGATTAAGTTCCACATGTTGAGATGAGGAAACTATCCTAGAATATTTACTGTAATCACAAGCGTCCTTAAAATGGAAGAGGGAGGAGGCAGGAGTGTCCATTAGATTAGAGAAGGTGGGATGATGGAAGCAGAAGATGCTGTGATGTCGTTGCTGGCTTTGAAGATGGAGGGGTCTAAAGACAAGCAGTGGAGGTTGCATCTGGAAGTTGGAAAAGGGAAGAAAATAGGTTTCCCCCTAGAGCTTCCAGAAGGAATGCAACCCTGATAAAACCTCGAGTTTAATGCATTGAGATGCATTTCAGACTTCTTGAGATGCATTTCAGACTTCTAACCTCCACAACGGCAAGATAATAAATCTGTGTTGCTTTAAGCTACTAACTGTGTGGTAATTTGTTACATCAGCAATAGGAAACTAATACACACCCATAATATTTTAGCGATTTTGTGTTCCCATGTCTTTCTCCCTCCACAGGACTGTATGCTTTTTCAACTAGTTAAAAATAGCTACCCTGTAATAAAGGTGTTCATCTCAGGTGCTGAGCTAAGTACATGTATTATGTCATCTGGTACTCAAAATAACCGCACAACATTAGAATACAAAGCTGTAGGCACTGGTGTTCGGTGCCTGGTATTGGGCCCAGATTGCCTGGGTTCTCAGTTTCATTACGTACCAGCTCTATGACGTTGGGAAAGTTATTTTTCTCTGCCTCATTTTCCTCATCTGCAAAATGTGGATTAAAATGATGTCTATCTTTTAGGGCAGTGGTGAGAATTAGTTGATGAATTCATATAAGGAGCTCAAAACTGATGTCTGGCATATAACAAGCATTAGGCAAATACTTAACCATAAAAATTATCGTCCCCATTTTAAAGGTAATAAAACTGAAGCCCAGAGAACTTAATGCACTTGACATACAGAGCAGGGATAGTAATGAAATAAAACCTAATTACTCAACTTCAACATGTAAAACATGTTTCTTGACTGAATATACCCACAATTCACAAATCTCCCTACGTAATGGGAGAAACTGCACTTATAACAACACAAAAGAAAGAATGAATCATTGAGAGTATTTCTAAATGTTGCAGGAGATGTAAAGTAGGAGTTATGCTGTGATGGAAATGAGAGAGACAATCATTTGCATAACTTGGTAGGTAAGGTAGGAAGTGGCTGTATCACAGAATATAGTATATGACAGTGTCAGGAGGGTTTTATGCTAAGAGGATGATTGGCTTGGTGACATTAGTACTTATTGAAATAACTGTTCACCCTAGAAACATGCTGAAGAGTCAAAAATCAGAACCACATATAACAGCATTTTCACAGACTTCATAGAAGGGCATGCATTTCTTTGTTAAGCGTCTCTCTATGACATAGGTTCTTAAACCTGAGAGCATCAGATTGCTGGGTCACACCTCCAAGCACTTCAAATTCAGTAGGGCTGGGGTCAGGCTACAAAACTTGTATTTCTAACAATTAGTAGGTGGTGCTAATGCTTCTGGTTGGGAGACCACACTTAGAGACCCACAGATCTATAGCAATTATTTCCCCACTGCCTTAGTCCAAGATTACTTCCAAAAGACTCACAAAGGGAATTTAATTGTCTCAATCTAACGATTCAGGGAATTGAAAGGGAAGTCCTGTCTGAGTACCTGTAACAGCTTGAAGCCCATTAAAAGTACAAGACTCCAAGAAAGCAAATCGGCTTTATTCGAGAAAGCTTTTAAAGGACTTGCAACACCAAGGAAATGATTCTAAGGCAAGGCTATATCAAATACTCAGTTTTCAACATACAGAACCACTTCATTCTATGTTGAGAGTATCTCCTGACTTAACTGGATCTCTTAGGCCCTACTCCCAATACCACCTCCATTAATTTGTCCACACTCCAGGATAGGATTTTAGAGATATAAGAGATAAATATTTAAGAGGCTTTTGCTTGGTTTTCTGTATTAGTACTTTGGCCAAGAAACATTCTCAAGTGACACAGCACTGAGCCTAGGCATAGAAGGCTAATCAACCAAAGAAGACTCATTCTTAATAGAAATTCAAAATCATACTTCTTCTCTATCAGATTGGTTGGGATCTCTCTTAGGGATATTACCACCCAGTACAAGAGGAAGAGGAAGGAAAGAGAGCTGAATATTTTGCCATTTTTTCTTTTATTTTCTTTTAATATTTCTCATCTAGCTAAGAAATAACTTTGGGAACACACTTGGAAGTGAATAAATCAAGGGTTTAAATTAGGATGATGAAATCCTAAAACACTACACTAGTTAAGAAGAAAAAGCAAGAAAATCTATCTCTGATCGAAACTGAGGCAAGTCACTGGGCAAGATAAGCAGAAAATAATGAGTGTATGGTCATGCAAAAATTATCTCAATCATCTTTAAAATTAATCACTCATCAAAACGCAAAAGAAATACCATGTTTGAGGATGTGGGTCGTAAAGAGATATAATTACAACCACAGGAATAAAACTGACCTTCAAAACCTCTTAATTATGAATAACCATACTAGCAATGCTCAATGTTTGGTAAAAAAAAATATTATTTTAAAAGTTAATAACAAAAAAATTTAATCAGTGCTTCAATAGGAAAGTTATAAATATTTGACTTGCTGGAAAAACTACCCCCCTACAGTTGCTTCCACCCAGCAAATTCTCAAGAGGAAGATGTGAACGCAGTTGTAATTCAGTGCCAACACTGAGAACAATATAAACAAGAGTGAACTCGTATATTCAGTTTAATTGTTGGCCTCTTAGCTCAAAGATGAGTTGCTGCCCACCTGTAGAGAGAAACTAATGGGCAAAGACACATTTTCTCTCTCACTTTGCAGAGAGTGAAAGAGTGGAAAAGAAAAAGTGGGTGGGTGGAGATTTATTTCCCACTCAGTAAAATTAAAATGATGAACCAAAAAGGAAAAACCACACTGAGTGCCATGATGTTCTTGTTAACTGGGATATATGTATGCCAGATCTCCCAATTTGTTGGTTCTTCTCTGTATTCTTCAGAGCATCTTGTACATACGGGCCCTGCCATTGTTAATTTTGTGACTATGGACAGGTTATCTTTATCTTATTAGGTAAAAATCTTTAACATATGCTAGCCACGCATCTCAGTGCTTTAAAATATTAACTTACCTTTTCTTTTTAATAATGCAATGATGTAGGTATTATTATTATTATTCCTAATCTACAGATGCGAAACCTGAGGCACAAACAGACTAATGAACTTGCCCAAGGTTACAACATTGGCAAGTAGGAAATCCAGAATCCTTTACCTACAGAAACATCTATTGAAGCTATAGACATTTCTGTGTCTCAGTGTAGAAAATAAGATAACCTACTTTATGCACGGATAAAGATTCAACATGTTAATTTTGTCAAGCCTTAGACCAGAACATTGCTTCTGGTCACTGACAAAAATGTGTTAGCTAAAAGTAGTGGTACTACATAAGCACTTAATAAATGTTTTTTGAGTGAGAAATTTCACTTTGCAATATTGAATGAAATCATTACAAGCATAACAAAAATTAATGAAATACCATTTAGTAGACCATGACTTTTAGCAAAGAGAAATTCCATTTATTGATAGTCACCTGAGTAATGATCTCTAATAAATCTCCTATATGGATAGTATTGAGGACTACGTATGTGTAAAACATTGTCAGTAGAAAAGGTTTTAACGTATTTTTTCTACTCAGTTTGGATTCCAGACTGTTGAGAGCCAAGGTTGAAAACAATATCTGAGATTGTCAAATGGACTTTGGAATGAGCTCTGAGAGGGATAGAAGGTTGCTGGTAGAAGCAAAAGCAATTAGTTACCCATCATGTGGTTATTGATCTTCCTGTCCTTTTTGTTATCAGGACCTCAAAGTCTAGATAAAAGCTGTGACTTCAAGATATCACAATTTGGAGTAAATATGAATAACCTTTAATACATAGGGGCTGTATTTTTCTGTGAGATACAGAGAGTAACTAGCTCTGACCCCTGCAAAGGGGAAGTAATTGTCAAATTCAGATGACACCTTTCAAAGATGGGTAATTTAAAAAATAAATTAGAAGAATGAAATGTCACTTGGAATAATTGAACCGAATTTAAAATAACAATAAATATTCCACTTCTGCCACTCAATTTTAAAAGGGCTTTTAACCTCCATTTTCTTTTGAGGTTTGAAAACAGAAAGATCTTTTAATCAAAGGGCTTATATCAGATTTCCAGATTCTATACCTTGCACATTTGGAGATAAGTATTTGAACACAATCAGGTACTTACTGGAATTCTTGACAAGGAAAATAAAATGACTCTAAAAAATAAAAAAGCCCAGAAGTCTGATTGCATCCTCTTGTGAATCCTCCTTTCCTAAACTGAATATGTTTTTAAAGATTTGTATGAATTAGGAGCATCTATGAGTGTTGTTCAGGAAGCCATTCTATGATCACGTATATCAGGGGCAGGCCAACTACAGCTCACTCTGGTTTTTTCGGTAAACAAAACTTTATTTGAACAGAGCCACAGTCATTCACTTATGAACTGCCTGTGGCTGAAGACAGTGTGGCCCACAAGGACTAAAATATCTACTATCTGGTCTTTTGCAGAAAAAGTATGCCAACTCCTGATATACATTATTAGGAACTGTTAAAAAAAAAAAGTTGGGGAGCTATTTGATAGCCATTGGCATATCTTGTAAGGTTGCATTCCCTTTAAACAGAGCTATCATTAGTTTCACTGAGAAAAACTTTTTTTTATGAGAACTAATCAATGCATTAAAAAATGATATTAGCTTTTCAGTAATGGCACCACCATCCACTAAAATTCTGGGGACAAAAAGTGAGGATTTATCCTTAATTTGTTTCTTCTTACTCTTGACATTCACTTTATCAGCAAATCCTGTCATGGACTGCCTTCAACACGTCTCCCTAATCCATGTGCTTCCTCTAATTCCACTGCTGCAATCCTAGTCATTTCTCACCCGGACTTCAGCAATAGCAACTTAACACATTTATTTTTTGACCCTACTCCAAATTATTAGTTATCTAACAGCTGATGGGATCTTTTTAAAACTCAAGTCTGATTATGTGTCAAGTCTTCTGCTCAAAAGCCTGCCCTGTCTCTCCATTTCGCTTAGAGTAAAATCCAAACTGTCTGCACCATCTGGGCCTACATGGTCTGGCTCCTTTCTGCCTGTGCATCACTGCCTGCTTGCTTACTGGGCTCCAGCCATGTGTACCTTCTTAGTTTTTCTCAAACAGGTCAACATGGCCTTGCCTCAGGGCCTTTGCACTTGTTCGCTCTGCCCAAAATAATCTGCTCCTGGATCACTGCATGGTCTACTTCTCATTGTTCAGGTCTCATTCCAAATGTAATCTCAACGAAAAGATTTTCTTGAATCCTCTGTTTTACATGCCCTGCTTTATCCTTACAATCCCTTACAAGTATTTACATTACCTGGTTATTTTCCTTAAGGATTTATCATTTTCAGAAAACATCTAACTTAGTTATTTCTCATTTCTCTTGTCTTTATTGTTACATTTAAAGTCTATGAGAGCAGAGAGTATGGCTGTTGAGTTTACTGCTGCACTCCTAGTGTCGTCTCTTGTACATAGTATGTGCTCAGTTTATATTTGTTGAATAAATACTATGGGGGTTAAGATTATGATTTAATGGAATAGAAAGATACATGACATTTTTACTTACTCAAAATCTAAAAATTATATGTGTAATGTAAAGGTCAATGAGAAACGTGTTTAATAATGTCCATAGGAGATCAGGGAATGAAAAACACATAGGTTAGCATGGGTGGAAAAGATCTTTTGGAAGAGAAATAAGATTCCAGTTGAAGGAGGGAGCGGGTGAACATCGAGACAAGTACCAGTACTTGTGAAAACAAGGTAAAAAGAGAAGAACTCCTGGAGACTAACCAGATATGAAATTTGCAGAAATAACAGAAACTTTATTGACCATAAAATAAAAATTAATGAGGTAGCTGAAAGCATATCGCACAAGACTATTGTGAATCAAATTACTTAGGTACTGCAAACTCTACACCAGAATCAAACAAGGAGATGAGGAAATTTTCTATCTCCGAAATAGAGATAGGCTAGCATAGGCTTTTGCAGACAGTCCCCTAGTGCTTCTGCAAGTGGAAAGATGTGGATATTGGATAGCTTCCTTGGTTTCCCTTTCTCTTCTCTCTCTCCCTTTTCCCAGTCATCCCATGTTTGTACGAGCAGTTTTCAACGTGCTCTTACTTTTGCAACGGACAGAATGCCTGATATCTGGTCCCTTTCTCTTTAATTTAGGTGTTTATCCTCTGAACTACAGTGGCTAAATGTTCCAAGCTACAATGAACGTTTTTCTTCTCAGAGCTTCTAAAGCAATTCCCTTGTTTCCACATGAGGTAACCACTCCCCTTTCTTCTGATGTCCAAACTGTGTTGTTCTTCATTGTATATTTACCAACATCCCCTGTATGTATACAGCTCTTGCTGTTCTTGTGCCTGAAAACTCTTTCTCTTCTTTCCTCTGTCTATCCTACAATCCTATCTACCCATATCCAAACTTACCATCACTTTAGAAGCTCCAATGCTATTTTCTTCTTGAAATTGTTTCTAATTTTTACAGCCTATTTTCCTTAAACATAGCTTATAGACGCCAAGTGCTTGTGGATCAGAAACCATGCATAAGTGTAATGTCTGCAAATATGTTACTGCATTTGATCCTGGGTAACTAATTAAGCATCATCATCCCCATTTTACAGATGTGAACATTGGAGCTGAGAGAGGTTAAATAACTTACTCAAGGTCAAAAGTTCTGTCAGAGTTCTGACTTTAATTCAGGTCTGTGCTCGTAGTGACTGAACTCTAAGCCAAGTGAGCATTCTTTACTTTCTTCCCTAAACTCAGGTCCAATTATTCAGTCTGCATGCACCCAGTACTGCATAACAATGATATCCCATCTAATTGTCCAGTCCTCTGTTCTGATTGGGCCATGCCAATGCTGAATTCATCATTAAAATTTGAATATACTCGTGCTTGTACTTTTTGTATGAGGTATATTATTCATCTTTATAATCTTTCCAATGCTTATAACAGTCCCCTGATCTGCCTATTATTTTTCTAAGGCAAAAAAAAGGAATAATTAAATAAATAATATACATTTAAATTTTTAATAATTCAGTATTTAACTCTCCAAGGTTGACTATAGGGTTCTTGAGAGATGTTCATTCATTCATTCACTGATTATTTACCAAATATTCTTCACATAGGGAGCTCTCAGTATTTGCCTGGAAGCATGCAAGGTACTAGGAAATAGCGAATAAAATAGATCTTGTCCTTGGCAGCCAGAGCTTACAACCTGTGTTCACACTCTTTGTTCCTCTCTGTATATGATGCTAGGCACCAACATACAGTAATTAATGGAGATTAATAAGTTCATAGGATCTTACTGCAAGTTTGGACACAATAGAAGAAAGCACAATTATAGGGAATAATTACAAATGCAATAAAAACCTTTTAAAAAAAAACTTATTAGACTAGCAGTCAGCTAAATGCTAGAAGAAGTTTGTTAGACCACGGAATAAAAAATTGAATTATACACGCCTTACACATTTTATTATTAGTTTGAAACATAAAAAATGCAATACCAATCATTGATGTAAGGCCAAGGTCTTTTCTTTATGCATGGATCATCTGATCAGTGTTTCCTATCATTTCTGCTGCATAAACAACCCTCATAATGGATTGTCTGTAATTTCCATTTTCAATGTTTATAACAAGGAATGAGAACTTAAAGATATTTGTGACATATATTTTTTTCTGAATCATTTACGGTTGTTTTTTCACATTAGATTTAACATTTTTTTTAGCAACTTTACATTACTGGGTTTTTCCAAAACATTCAAATTAGTTTCCATAGAGACACTACTCTTTATTTTCACACAGACATATCCTCCGTTTATATTATATTTAATTAAATTATGTAATTATAACAACAAGTAAGTGACTTAAACAGGTTTGGGAACAAATGGCATAACAGATTCTTGGTAAACATTCATTTCAACTGGTGGGAACAAAAGTGCATGAGTCACTACAGTTTCTTACTAGATAAATTCAGTGTGTTACGAGTAGGGTGACCAACTACCTGGGGTTTCCCCAGTACTGATGGTTTCCTGGGCTTCAGGACTTTCAGTGTTAAAACCAAGACAGTTTTAGGCAAACCACACTGGTTGCTCACCCCAGCTATGGGTGTCAGTGACTATGCTTTATAGATGAAAAGTAGATCACTGGTAAATCTGGCAAATTAATCAGGTGGAGTTTGATTAACAGAGTTTGTGCACAGACTCGTATATAATCTCAGGATCCCTTATCCAGCCATGTTCTTGTTTTATCCCAACATGTCTACTTGACAAGAGGTAGTTTATACACACCACTGGAATCACTGTAGTTTTCCCTGAGCTTTGGAGGCTAGGCCAAAATAACCCATACTCCCACAAAGTAGACAAGATTGTAACTCATGCAACTCCAAAGTCGAATGAGTTTCTGCCCTGCTCCATGACCCACATCTCTAAAGGATGATTGCCAGTGGAGCCAGCTCTCTCCTCCTGAGAACGTGCCACCCACCCCTGTAAGGGTGTCATCTGGCCAATGGCCTCCGTGAGAAAATCACATAATCTGACATCTATTCATATCCCAAAGTAGTTTTAAATACAAGAAGGGAATTTCGGTAGTTTAGGCCACTTTGAGCTGCAGCAGACACAATCTAGTTTGCATAACATGTTTCTTCATCAACGAATCAAAGTGTTGTGAGGTCAAGTTTTGCCCATTCTCACCTTGTCATACATGGCTTCTGATTATCTGAACACAGGAGGTAGACTGTGATGGCTCTACACGTAATATCTGTGTGGTTCTCCCTTTCAATAGCAAGGCTGTGAATGTAAACTTTAGGAGAATACGAATATTGTTAAGAGAGAAGTCTGTAACTCTCAAAAGTGAACTAAATATTCAGTGTTTACCCCCATGGTGGAACATCCTTCATACATATTTTCTAATGAACACAGGGAGATAAATATTCTAGCTAGGCCAAAAACTAGGGAAAAGGGGAACATGCAGAATCTCTAAGCACATGCTCCTTTGAGTTATTTGAAAGAGGGAAAATTGCATTTATTATTCAGCTACTGAAAGCTGCTGACAAGTTTAAGACAATCCTACCAAGGGCTGTCTTGGGATTTAGAGAAATTAGATTTGGCAATGCCCTGCCCAGGACTGCTAACATCTTAATAATCATAATTCTACAAATCAAGCCTCAGTTTGAAGTTGTGAAAAATGGCATCTGTAGGATAATCCATATAAATCAATTTCGTATCTTTCTTTTTCCCTGGAAGTTCCTCAGCTGGAGAGAATTACATCAGACTTCATGTTCCCAAAGCCTGCTTCCCAGGTGTTGTACTATAAGATTGAAGGGGGCAATATTTTTTGGTGTGTCTTATGATACAAAGTCCTTTTTTAATGGCTTTGTGTATGGCAAGTTTAGAGTCAGACAATGTCCTCTCATGTCTAATGTATTTGTTGTTATTCTCAGCACTCATATTATCAATAAACATCATACATAAGTCCAAGTGAGGAATGACTACATTGGCATATTTCTGGAAGGCTGAAGGGCTCTGTCACAAGATCTGGTTGGTTGGTCATCTTTGCAGACATGAGCTGTGGGAAGAAAGCCGTAGGCAATGCAATTTTACAGGGAACATATGGGCAGAAATTTACAAGATCCTTGGGGAGGGACTTCCGTTACCCAGATGGTTGCCAAAATTCCTGATCCCTGCACTCTGGAAATGAGACTGGGAGAGTTAATCAGATCAGTATGAATGATGATGTGAGAACTTCAATGTGTGCCACCTCTCTGGTTCATAGACCTCTAATGAATGCCTTCATTATGGTCTACCTCTTTCGGAAGCTCGTAAAGTCATGGAAATGTCATCCTAGAGCCACTAGTTAGTTCACTCATCTGTGAGTAGATCAAGAACATGCACAGATCTTTTTTTTTTTTTTTTTTCCGTACGCTGGCCTCTCACTGTTGTGGCCTCTCCCGTTGCGGAGCACAGGCTCCCCATGTGCAGGCTCAGCAGCCATGGCTCACGGGCCCAGCCGCTCCGCGGCATGTGGGATCTTCCCGGACAGGGGCACGAACCCGTGTCCCCTGCATCGGCAGGTGGACTCTCAACCACTGCGCCATCAGGGAAGCCCCATGCACAGATCTTAATGAG
The DNA here is from genome assembly GCF_011762595.2 of Tursiops truncatus. NCBI lineage: Eukaryota > Metazoa > Chordata > Mammalia > Artiodactyla > Delphinidae > Tursiops > Tursiops truncatus. Next base: position 87,307,448 of record NC_047043.1, on the reverse strand, counting down.
CAATGTCCAATAGAAGAATAATTAAAACAATCTCTTCCTTCAAGTGCCTTGAACGATAAATTTGTTTTAAAGATTATGCTCCTAGTTGCTATCAAATAGTTAGGGGCAAGTATAATTTTTTGGTCTATAAGTAAAAGTCTACAAAATCAGAACTAGTTTCACAATTCGGTAAAAAACTGTGAAAGGAATTGGTGAAAGAAAAAAATAATCTGAGTAATTAGAATTTATTATAAAATTTCCAGTAATCACCTTGTCTACATTATTTACCACTATGACCCCAGGATTTAGCATAATACTTGCTACATAGTAACAATTAATAATTTTTAAAGAAAAATTAAATTTTCCTGGACCTCAATTCATTATTTTTGGTAGAGGTCATAAAATTAGTATTTTTTTACTAACTTGTACATATTTTTCCTTTGCATTAACAAGACCAGGAACAGGAAATTACTGAAAGGTATGTTGAACTGAGAACCAGGAATCTTGGGTTACAGTCTCTGTTCTCCTAATTTGCTGTGTGATCTCAAGCAACTAACTGCGGTAGAGAGATCTTGGTTTGGCATTAAATAGATGCTATAAGACAATTTAATTCTTCCCTGCCATTTGCCATTCTGAAGCTTAGTATCCTCATCTGTAAAATGGTAGTGCATAATACTTATGTCAAAGCATTGATGTCAGAATTAAATAATGGGAGGAGTTTTTTTCATTGAATTAGCATAGTTCTTGGCACACAGTAGTATGAGGTAACTTGTACAGAAGACTCATTATATGCCAGGCACAGTTCTAAATATATTACAGGCATTAACTCATTTAATTCTCTTAACAACTCTATGACCTTGGTAATACTATTATCTCCATTTTATAGATGGATAGAATGAGGACCAGAAAGGTTAAGTAACTTTCCCAGAGTTACACAGCTAATAAGTCACAATGAGAGGATCTGAACCCAAGCAGTTAATTTCATAGTCTGCTCTTCTTCACTTCTCTATTCACCAATAATAGATGCACACTAAAAATACGGGTTTCTTTCAACTGTAATATTGTATCTGTGCTATCTTGTCCCTATAAGAGTTTTAAAAAATATTTGTGTTCTCTTGGTATCTGGAATATGGAGAAAGTTCCAGAAAGAAATAAGGTCCCATCCAATCAGCCTTGGTATTGGTATTTGAGTTTGATAGTCTCCAGCAAAAACTTCTTTCAGAGCTCTCTTCCTTCAGTTCTGAAGGAATCAGGTAGAGAATGTGTGCGTAGCAGGTCGGAGTCTTATCTGCCATGGCTGATCCAGTCCCTGAGAGACTGGACACAAACATGCAGTGATTTTCAGCTCTGGCTTTCCTCTCTTGTCCTGGGATTCTTAGGACCATGCTGAGAAGCTAAGCCCTACCCCACAGCTAAATTCAAGACTTTTCCTGAAACTGGGGCTAGATGCCAACTGAGTAGCTGCTTTAGCAATAGAGACACCTGTCTCCGAGAAAATTAAACGAGATCACCAACTCATTTGCATAAACTAGCAGATGGGGAAGAGTTGCATTTGTTATCAATTTTGGCTGGATTTCAACCAATTATATGGACTTAAAATGTTTGGTCTTTCATTGCCAAACTTGTGAGCTATCCACTCCCCTAATGTGTTTTTCATAACCATGTTTTTTTAAGATTCAAAATAGTAATGGCATCCACTTTACATTTTTCCCCTAACTGGCTAATACATTAGTTGAGACACTCATACTTCCAACCCTTTCTCATAAACCTTTATAATAGTAATTCCACCACTGATTTCCGAAAATTGAGACTGTGACTCGCTTTTTACCACTTATTTTTTAAACAAATCTTAGCTTAAGACATAATATATTCATATAGTATTTTTTTACATTAATGCTATGTTAATTTAATATTGTTAATACTTAATAATAATAATTTAATATTGTTACTATTAAACAATGGTGTTCACCAGTTTAAACCTAGTGCCAAGCACAATGCCTAGAACATAATAGATATTCAAGAGAGATTTGCTGAATGACTGAGTGAATGAATAAAAGAATGAATACTTGAACCACCAGCATCTGAATATCAGCTTTCATGGCTTTGATAGGAGGCAATGGGAATTTCAGGAACCTCAACAGGGTCTGTGTAGGGAATAGAATTGGTTATCCACCCCAAATCAATATTTACAAAGTGTACACCAACGTGAGCTCCTCCAGGGTGGGCAGTGTCTCTTTCATCTTTCCAACACAGGTTGTTAAGTAGGGCCACATACATGGCAGAATCTCAATAAGTGCTTTTAAATGACCACAAAAGAAGTGTAAGATTTAACCCTTCCCCTCCTGGGAAGGCATAATCTATATTTCAGTGGCAGAAGGGCTATCTCCAACATCCTGTGGGTTGCTTCCTGCTACTCCTACAGCTCAAAATGAATATCAATCTAATATTTACTGAAGTTATTTTGACATTTTTAATAATCCAAGACTGCTGCTAGCTCAATTCCTTTTCAAAATGGGAAGATACTCAGAGTATAATTCTCCTTATAACTTTATTCAAGAAAGGGATTTGGAAAAAAGGAATCACAACTCCTCCATCATGTGTTACTATGCAGGAGATAAAGCAATTCATCTTTTGTCATTAAGTTGTGACATCTGCCTGCATGCGGCCTGAGATCCAATGAGTTTGGCTTTTTCTAATTCCCTGGGTCATTAGCTACATAATCATAATTATTTTCATCTGTGCAGATTGGTTTTTTTTTTCATCCATTATTCTCCTCCCCTTCTTCATCACATTTCCACGTTGACGGAAACCATGAGAGTGCCATCTGGTACAACCTGTGCATGGGGCCAGTCAAATGAAAGGCAGCCACTGAAGGATGCCCATATTTCATCAGATGCATTTGTATGCTGCCTTTGCTCTCATACCATTTCCTGTCCCTGCAGATTTCAAGGGCTCCCCAGAGATGACTGAATACAGACCTCCTGCCCCCAATTCCAGTGGCATCTGAAGAGATGTCTCTATTGAGGGTGATACAATTGACACCAACTTATGAATAACTATATTTGCAGAGAATTAACATTTCCTGCATGTCTACCAAGTGACGTAGGCAATTATAGAGGCAGCTGCCAAATGAGTATTAACATAACTGGAAAAGCTTCCCTGTGTATGAGTCAGACTATGCAGGCAGTGTGTAGCATCCTCAATAGACTGCGTAGACTTTTATTTCTAAGAGCAATTATTTTATGTGCAGACAATGCCCCATCTTGAAGCAACTGCCTGGAATCCTCCTCAGTAGAAATTACGTTGCAACTTGTGGGAAGCAAATGTATTAGAAAGATTGTGCCTCTGCTTTTTTAAGCCCATGAATAAACCTGTAGGCAAACTATTTGATCTCTATAAATACCAGTGAAATTGGTACATTAATTCTTTTTGGTATTCTCAGCAGCTTTATTTAGTGTCACGAGGAAGAACTGGCATTGAAAGGGAAGCCAGGAGACCTGGGTCCTAGTTTAAACTTTGCGTTATACAACCTGAGTATTTGACATCTTTATTTTGAGTTAGTTTCTCTGGGGCTCAGTTTCATTTTCTATAAAACGTTCCTCAAAGTGTAACCCATAGATCCTTGCCTCAGAATCACCTGGGTTGATAAGTTAAAAGGTATATTCTTGAGTGACTTCTGCTTCCAGGAATATCGAGTAGAAATACTTTTCCCTATTCCTTCCACTAAACATAACTAAAAACCATGGACAATATACATAAAGCAAACATAGAAAGGTGGAGAGAAGAATGCAGATTGACTAGGGATTTCAAGACCCAAGAAGTCCAATTAAAAAAAAAAAAAAAAAGACCCAAGGAGTGACATGGCAGTGAGTTTCTTGGGTTTTTTCACACACCCCACCTGGAGCTGAAGAAGCTGGCAAACTGGGAATGCCAATGAATGTAGACCAAAAAAAAAAAAAAAGGCCCAATCAAAGCTTATTTGTGCTAGCCAAAGTTTGAGAAAAGAAGAAGCCTAGCAAGATAAAAAACTTCATACAATCACCTCTGTACTCCAGCCAAACATCACAAAAAGAACTGTGGCCCCACCCCTAACAACAAAGGCCTCACAAGGCTGTAATGAGGAACGGCAACCCTCCTGTTGGGTAGTGTCAAAAAGGCCAACTCCAGAGCTGGGACTTTCATCCCCACAGTCAAATAATAGGGCTCCAGCCTCCACAGTGTCAGTGCAGACTACATGGGAAACCAGATCTTTCTCCCCAACCCAGCAGTAATGAGGAGCTCTACTTCTACGGTATCAACAAAACCAGAGTGAGGCACTTGGACTTCTCCTCGGCAGTAAGGAGATAACATCCTTTTCTTCCCAGACATGTCAGAGGGATGTCACAGCAAGTCCACTAAAACACAAGGTTTAAATAAGATCCAGAGACTTATACTATGAAAATGTGCAGGTTTCTATTAAAAAAAAAAAATCATTCATCATGCCAAGAACCAGGAAGATCTCAAACAAAATGAAAAAAAAAAAAAGAAAACCAACAGATGCCAATACCAAGATGAACTGTTAGAATTATCAAAGATTTTTAAAGCTGCCATGATAAAAATGCTTTGGTGAGCTATCAAAAACATGCATGAAACAAATGAAAATTAGAAAGCCTAAGCAAAGAAATGAAAGTATAAAGAAGAACCCAATCGAAATTTTAGAATTGAAGAAAACAATAACTGAAATAAAATGCTCAGTGGATTGGCTCAGTTGCAGAAAGGAGGGGATAGAGGATAAAATCAGTGAACTGAATGATGGAAAAACAGAAATTAACCAGTTTGAACAACAGGGAAAAAAAGACAATAAAAATGAATAGCCTCCTAGACCTGTTGGACTATAACTAAACATTGAACATTTATTCCATCCAAGTACCAGAAAGAGATGAAAAGGAAAGTAAAATTGAAAAAAGCACTCACAGAAATAATGGCTGAAGACTTTCCAAATCTGGCAAAAGACATAATCCTACAGATTCAAAAAGCTAATTGGATGCTGAATAGGATGAGCCAATAGAAATCCATGCCAAGATATAATATAAACTTCTGAAAACTGAAGACAAAGAAAAAAATTTTGAATGCGGCCAGGGGGAAAATGGCACAATTACTTACAGAACAAAACAACTGGAATGACAGTTTCTCATCAGATGTTATGGATGCCAGAAAAAATGACAAAATATTTTTCTGGTTCTTAAAGAAAAGCAATGTCAACCCAAATTCCTTTAACCGGCTAAAATATCCTTTAGGAAGGAAGGAGAAATCAGGACATATTTAGATGAAGGAAAACTAAGAAAATTTGCCACCATCAGACCTACCCTAAAAGAATGGCTAAGGGGAGAGGGGAGCTTCAAGATGGTGGAAGAGTAAGACGTGGAGATCACCTTCTGCTCCACAAATACATCAGAAATACATCTACATGTGGAACAACTCCTACAGAACACCTAGTGGACGCTGGCAGAAGACCTCACACCTCCCAAAAGGCAAGAAACTCCCCACGTACCTGGGTATGGCAAAAGAAAAAAAAAAAAAAACAGAGACAAAAGAATAGGGATGAGAACCTGCACCAGTGGGAGGGAACTGTGAAGGAGGAAAGGTTTCCAAATACTAGGAAGCCCCTTCGCGGTCGGAAACTGCGGGGGGCGGAGGAGAGAGCAGCAACAGGGGTGCGGAGGGCAAAGCGCAGAGATTGCCGCACAGAGGATCCCTGCCGACCAGCACTCACCAGCCCGAGAGGCTTGTCTGCTCCCCTGCCGGGGTGGGTGGGGGCTGGGAGCTGAGGCTCAGGCTTTGGAGGTCGGATCCCAGGGAGAGAACTGGGGTTGGCTGCGTGAACACAACCTGAAGGGGTTAGTGCACCACAGCAAGCCGGGAGGGAGTCCGGGAAAAAGTCTGGAGCTGCCTAAGAGGCAAGAGACTTTTTCTTACCTCTTTGTTTCGGGGTGCGTGAGGAGAGAGGATTCAGAGTGCAGCTTAAAGGAGCTCCAGAGACGGGCGTGAGCCGTGGCTATCAGCGCAGACAACAGAGACTGGCATGAGACGCTAAGGCTGCTGCAGCCACCAAGGAGCCTGTGGGCGAGTACAGGTCACTATCCGCACCTCCCCTCCCGGAGCCTGTGCAGCCCACCACAGCCAGGGTCCCATGATCCAGGGACAACTTCCCTGGAAGAACGCACGGCGCACCTCAGGCTGCTGCAACGTCACGCTGGCCTCTGCCACCGCAGGCTCGCCCCGCACTCCGTACCCCTCCCTCCCACCAGCCTGAGTGAGCCAGAGCCCCCGAATCAGCTGCTCCTTTAACCCCATCCTGTCTGGGTGGGGAACAGACACCCTCAGGTGACCTACACGCAGAGGCGGAGCCAAATCCAAAGCTGAACCCCAGGAGCTGTGCAAACAAAGAAGAGAAAGGGAAATCCCTCCCAGCAGCCTCAGGAGCAGTGGATTAAATCTCCACAATCAACTTGATGTACCCTGCATCTCTGGAACACCTGAATAGACAATGAATCATCCCAAATTGAGGACGTGGACTTTGGTAGCAATGATATTTTTTTTTTCACGTTTTCTCTTTTTGTGAATGTGTATGTGTGTGATTTTGTCTGTATAGCTTTGCTTTTACCATTTGTCCTAGCATTCAGCCTGTCCATCTTTTTTTTTGTTAGTATAGTTTTTAGCGATTGTTATCATTGGTGGAATTGTTTTTTGCTTTGGTTGCTCTCCTCTTTCTTTCTTTTTTTTTAATTACTTTAAAATTTTTTTAATAATTTTTTATTTTAATAACTTTATTTTATTTCAATTTATTTATTTTTTCTTTCTTTCTTTCTTTTTTTCTCCTTTTTATTCTGACCCGTGTGGATGACAGGCTTTTTGTGCTCTGGCTGTGCGTCAGGCCTGTGCCTCTGAGGTGGGAGAGCCAAGTTCAGGAAATTGGTCCACCAGAGGCCTCCCAGCTTCACATAATACCAACTGGCGAAAATCTCCCAGAGATCTCCATCTCAACACCAAGACGCAGCTCCACTCAACGACCAGCAAGCTACAGTGCTAGACACCCTATGCCAAGCAACAAGCAAGACAGGAATACAACCCCACCCATTAGCAGAGAAGCTACCTAAAATCATAATAAGGTCACAGACACCCCAAAACACACCACCAGACGTGGACCTGCCCACCAGAAAGACATGAGCCAGCCTCATCCACCAGAACACAGGCACTAGTCCCCTCCACCAGGAAGCCTACAAAACCCACTGAACCAAACTTAGCCACTGGGGGCAGACACCAAAAACAACGCGAACTATGAACCTGCAGCCTGTGAAAAGGAGACCCCCAAACACAGTAAGTTAAGCAAAATGAGAAGACAGAGAAACACACAGCAGATGAAGGAGCAACGTAAAAACCCACCACACCTAACAAATGAAGAGTAAATAGGCAGTGTACCTGAAAAAGAATTCAGAATAATGATAGTAAAGATGATGCAAAATCTTGGAAATAGAATGGAGAAAACACAACAAACGTTTAACAAGGACCAAGAAGAACTAAAGAGCAAACAAACAATGATGAACAACACAATAAATGAAATTAAAAATTCTCTAGAAGGAATCAATAGCAGAATAACTGACGCAGAAGAACGGGTAAGTGACCTGGAAGATAAAATAGTGGAAATAACCACTGCAGAGCAGAATAAAGAAAAAAGAATGAAAACAATTGAGGACAGTCTCAGAGACCTCTGGGACAACATTAAACACACCAACATTCGAATTATAGGGGTCCCAGAAGAAGAAGAGAAAAAGAAAGGGACTGAGAAAATATTTGAAGAGATTATAGTTGAAAATTTCCCTAATATGGGAAAGGAAATAGTTAAACAAGTCCAGGAAGCACAGAGAGTCCCATAGAGGATAAATCCAAGGAGAAACACACCAAGACACATATTAATTGAACTCTCAAAAATTAAATACAAAGAAAAAATATTAAAAGCAGCAAGGGAAAGACAACAAATAACATACAAGGGAATCCTCATAAGGTTAACAGCTGTTTTTTCAGCAGAAACTCTGCAAGCCAGAGGGAGTGGAAGGGCATATTTAAAGTGAGGAAAGGGAAAAACCTACAACCAAGATTACTCTACCCAGCAAGGATCTCATTCAGATTTGACGGAGAAATTAAAAACTTTAGGGACAAGCAAAAGGTAAGAGAATTCAGCACCACCAAAGCAACTTTACAACAAATGCTAAAGGAACTTCTCTAGGCAGGAAACACAAGAGAAGGAAAAGACCTACAATAACAAACCCAAACCAATTAAGAAAATGGTAACAGGAACTTACATATCGATAATTACCTTAAATGTAAATGGATTAAATGCTCCAACCAAAGGACATAAACTGGCTGAATGGATACAAAAACAAGACCTGTATATATGCTGTCTACAAGAGACCCACTTCAGACCTAGGGACACATACAGACTGAAAGTGAGGGGATGGAAAAAGATATTCCATGCAAACGGAAATCAAAAGAAAGCTGGAGTAGCAATTCTCCTATCAGACAAAATACACTTTAAAATAAAGACTATTATGAGAGACAGAGAAGGACACTACATAATGATCAAGGGATCAATCCAAGAATGAGTTATAGCAATTGTAAATATTTATGCACTCAACATAGGAGCACTTCAATACATAAGGCAAGTACTAACAGCCATAAAAGGGGAAATCGACAGTAACACAATCATAGTAGGGAAATTTAACACCCCACTTTCACCAATGGACAGGTCATTTTCACAGAACTAGAACAAAAAATTTCACAATTTGTATGGAAACACAAAAGACCCTGAATAGCCAAAGCAACCTTCAGAAAGAAAAACGGAGCTGGAGGAATCAGGCTCCCTGACATCAGACCATACTACAAAGCTACAGTAGTAAAGACAATATGGTACTGGCACAAAAACAGAAACATAGATAGAAAGCCCAGAGATAAACCCACGCACCTATGGTCACCTTAACTTTGATAAAGGAGGCATATACAATGGAGACAAGACAGCCTCTTCAATAAGTGGTGCTGGGAAAAGTGGACAGCAACATGTAAAAGAATGAAATTAGAACACTCCATAACACCATTCACAAAAATAAACTCAAAATGGATTAAAGACCTAACTATAAGGCTGAACACTATAAAACTCCTGGGGGAAAACATAGGAAGAACACTCTTTGACATAAATCACAGCAAGATCTTTTTTGATCCACCTCGTAGAGTAATGGAAATAAAAATAAAAATAAACAAATGGGACCTAATGAAACTTCAAAGCTTTTGCACAGCAAAGGAAACCATAAACAAGACGAAAAGACAACCCTCAGAATGGGAGAAAATAGTTGCAAATGAAGGAACTGACAAAGGATTAATCTCCAAAATTTGCAAGCAGCTCATGCAGCTCAATATCAAAAAAACAAACAACCCAATCCAAAAATGGGCAGAAGACCTAAATAGACATTTCTCCAAAGAAGATATACAGATTGTCAACAAACACATGAAAGAATGCTCAACATCACTAATTATTAGAGAAATGCAAATCAAAACTACAATGAGGTATCACCTCACACCAGTTAGAATGGGCATCATCAGAAAATCTACAAACAACAAATGCCGGAGAGGGTGTGGAGAAAAGGGAACCCTCTTGCACTGTTAGTGGGAATGTAAACTGATACAGCCACTATGGAGAACAGTATGGAGGTTCCTTAAAAAACTAAAAATAGAATTACCATATGATCCAGCAATCCCACTACTGGGCATATACCCAGAGAAAAACATAATTCAAAACGACACATGCACCCCAATGTTCATTGCAGCACTATTTACAATAGCCAGGTCATGGAAGCAACCTAAATGCCCATCGACAGACAAATGGATAAAGAAGTTGTGGTACATACATACAATGGAATATTACTCAGCCATAAAAAGGAACGAAATTGGGTCATTTGTTGAGATGTGGATGGATCTAGAGACTGTCATCCAGAGTGAAGTAAGTCAGAAAGAGAAAAACAAATATCGTATATTAATGCATGTATGTGGAACCTAGAAAAATGGTATAGATGAACCAATTTGCAGGCAGAAGTTGAGACACAGATGTAGAGAACAAACGTATGGACACCAAGCGGGGCAAGCCACGGGGGTGGTGGTGTGCTGAATTGGGCGATTGTGATGGACATGTATACACTGATGTGTATAAAATTGATGACTAATAAGAACCTACAGTATAAAAAAGTAAATAAAATAAAATTCAAAAATTAAAACAAAGAAACAAACAAAAAAACTGAAAAATAAATAAATAAAAGAACTACCATACGACCCAGCAGTCCCCTGTGGGCATATACTGAGAAAACCATAATTCAAAAAGATTCATGTACCACAATATTTATTGCAGCTCTATTTAAAACAGCCAGGACATGGAAGCAACCTAAGTGTCCATCAACAGACGAATGGATAAAGAAGATGCGGCACATATATACAATGGAATATTACTCAGCCATAAAAAGAAACGAAATTGAGTTATTTGTAGTGAGGTGGATGGACCTAGAGTCTGTCATACAGAGTGAAGTAAGTCAGAAAGAGAAAATCAAGTACCGTATGCTAACACATATATATGGAATCTAAGAATAAAAAAATGTCATGAAGAACCTAGGGGTAAGACGGGAATAAAGACACAGACCTACTAGAGAATGGACTTGAGGACATGGGGAGGACGAAGCGTAAGCTGGGACAAAGTGAGAGAGTAGCATGGATATATATACACTACCAAACGTAAAATAGATAGCTAGTGGGAAGCAGCCACATAGCACAAGGAGATCAGCTCGGTGCTTTGTGAGCACCTAGAGGGGTGGGATAGGGAGAGTGGGAGGGAGGGAGACACAAGAGGGAAGAGATATGGGGATATATGTTTATGTATAGCTGATTTACTTTGTTATAAAGCAGAAACTAACACACCATTGTAAAGCAATTATACTCCAATAAAGATGTTTAAAAAAAAAGAATGGCTAAAGGCAGTTCTCTAAAAAGAAAGGAAATAAAGAAAGAATGAAACTTGTACATCAAGAAGGAAGGAAAAACATGGTCAGTAAAAATATGGATAAATACATTAGAGTTCTGTTCTCCTCTTGGGTTTTCTAAAGTACATTTGATGGTTGAAAGAAAAATTATGACTGCTGATTCGGTTCTAAATATACGTGGAGGAAATATTTAGACAAGTATATCATAAATGGGGGAGAGAACATTGACATAAAGAGATCTATAAGAGGTGGGCTTTGTACCAGTTCCTGACCACCCCCATGCCCCCAGCAGATTTCTCATGGTATCTCACTGGTAAGAATTCTACCACTCTGGCCATAGAGGCAAAGGAATCTGGAAAGTAAGTGCTTTTAGCTGGGCACACAGATTTTATTAGAAAGGAAAAAGGGAAGAATAACTATTTCATGGGCCACAAGCAGTGTCTGATAGTAACTCTGAGAGTCAATGAAAAGAATTATATACGATGCTATTTTTAAAATGCTTAACACAGGGCTTAGCCCATATTAACTGTTTTAATAAATGTTTCTTTCCCTTTTTCATGGAAGCACACAAAAATAGCACAATATAATATTTCAGATACCTAGAGTTGTTATATAGTAGTAGATCTAGTTTTTCATTGCCAAGAATCATTTCTGATCTTTTCACAAAGACATCAACGGCTTTCATGTACTTACTATCTTACTGGCTGAACATGTGAAATAAAAGTTGACAGTTCAACAGTAAACAGTGGGTAATGATGTAGAACCATGGGTTCAGTAAGTTTAGAAAACATACAGCAAATGGCCAATATCAATCAATATATACATATACTGGACCTAGGAAAAGGCAGTGGTAATGCAGCAGTGAATAACCCCTGATTTTTCAATTAGAAGAAAAATAAAGAGGCTTCCCTCCAACAAAGTAAAACATACCCACCCGTACTCCTCCCCTAGGTATACACTGTGATTTCCTGTATCTACACTCCTCTCCCAAACCATACCGAAATATCTCACTTCAGGGAATGAAGGAAAATCATAACTGTTGTAAGCCTAATTCTGGAGCATGGAACCTAGGGCATTCTGTAGGTTTCTGTGTCTGTTCCCTGTCCTTCCCACATCACTTCCTAAAGGAATTCCTTCTTATAAAAATTGTGGCCAAGCCTACATTCCAGGTATTCTGAATTACTGCAGGAATACACCCCTGAAACTGTAGGGCCTCTACACTACATGGGTATTGGTTTGGAATATGCAAAACATTATTTATTTTTATGGTTTGGGTGAGGTATCAAGTTGAAATTCAACGCATACTATAATATCAGACACTGTTGGATGTTCACCCAGTACACATTCCTTAATTTTTTTTCTCTTGACATAACTACAGCATTGTTCAGTTAGCCACATACTTAGTTTGGAGCCTGATTAATTTCAAGGTAATTCTCTGTCCCTCACCAGTTACTGGTTCAGAAACAGGTGTAGGACTCAACTTAGGCCAATGAGGCTTCAGAACGTTTCTGTGAAAATCCTCTTGCTGCTAAGAAAGATAATCTCCCTTTGTCTTCTTGGCATTGCCTTTCTGGGGATGGGGGCTCCCTGAAACCGCTTCAATCATCTTTTAATGAGTCAGGAGATCTAACCAACACAGGAAGATGGGGGAAAAAAAAGTCTTTGATGGCAATGTTGAGTCATTCACGCCTACAAACCTAAAGTCTGTCTTACCTTCAACTTCCAACTATACGAAAACATAACTTTTCTTATTTTTAATTCCTCTTTGAATTATCATTGTAATCTGAAGATTCTTAATTGATACGTCTAGACAAACCAAAATGGTAAAAATTAAGTATTCAGGGAAAAAATAATTTTGGGTAACTGGAAATCAACCAGAAAATCAAACCAACTAAATAATTAATTTTCACTCTGGTTCTAATAATTAGTTCCAAATTGTATTAGCTTCCTCATACTGGGAGGCACAGCGGAGTTAATATGGTTTACTCTCAATTTATGTATTATATATATATATTTATTTATTTGCCCAGATATTGCAGGGCCTTAGAGTATCTTTTATAAATGTGGAAATAGGTGATCCTGGTGACACTTAAGCCACCAGGGACTATATAATGTACTGTGGCTTTACCAATACCTGGGTGAACCTTTTCCTTCTAAATTATTTCCTTATATCTTTGATTTTTATCATTATATATTTCCTGTTCCTTAAAGCTTAAAATCCAAGGATTTCAGCTTAGTGAGAATTGTGTTGGCTGCATCTAGTTAACTCATACATTCTCAGCGGCAAAGGAGCATAGCAAATGCTAAAAGCAAAAGCACCTATATATTTTTGCTAAGGAAGCTATTGATTAAAGGCCATTAATCTCATCACATACACAGAAACCAAGAGAAGGAGAGAGAGAAAAAAATGAAAAAATGTTTGGTATATGTACATCTGGCAGATCAAAGAGAAGAGTGGATTATTTAGCATGGCACGAGTGGAAATTAAGGTAAATTTCGACTAGAAATGAAGAAAATGCTTCCTGGCGGTAAAGTAACTGGATTATAAAATCACATCCCAAGAGAGATAGAAGGCACTTTATCTTGGATCATTTGCAAAGGTGTAAACACACAGTGAAAATATTTTGAAAAGTCCCCATTATGGAAATAATTTCTTTCGTGGAGTTGTTTTAATGTGGCTCAGTGATTCTGTCCTTTCTTTCTCTTTGAAATAAACTGGTGAAAACAGCAAAAGAAAAACAGTCTTAGTAAAGACATTAAGCAATACGTATGTGCTGTGTAATTGCAGTGAACGTGCACATTTTCAAAAATTTTAAATCATTAACAGTGATCCATGGGATGAGAAATTTCTAGGAGCTGGAAAGAAGAACAAAAGTCATTCAGCCCCTCACTGGACAGGTAGTAGCTATCATTTACTTAGCACCTACTCTATGCCAGACACTATACATTCTTTTTAAATCAGTGCCACCCATTCCTGTAAAGCAGGCCTTATTATCTTCCTCCAGAGAAGAGAAAATTGGACTCAGAGAGTTGAAATAGCCACCCGCAATCACACAGCTGTCGAGTCAGGATGTTAATCCAGTTGGTCTGGCTTACAGTTGGGAAGAAGCACAAAGCTTTCCTTCCACTAAAGCGCATTTCTCAGGAGGCAAAGATCCTGAGGCCCAGCGGGCGAAGCATCTGGGGCCAAGCCTTGCAGCTGGTTGATGACAGGCAGTCACCCTCCTCAAGTCTCCACCTCCTCCTTATTCCAGTGCTCTTCATTTGCACGTTACCTGAACGAACCACCTTGGTTAACAACTAGGTTCTAAGGGCTGGGTAATTAGGGGCAGGCCAAACCTGTGTCTGCTTCTCTGGTTAGTGACAATTAACTTGCTTTTCAAAAAATGTGCCTCCTTGTGAGTACCTTCTCTATACGTCTTATTTTCCTCCTTCCTGTAATGTCCTTTTATGATAGTTAAAGCCTTAGAAATATAAAACCTTAGAAATTGTTGGTAAGGTTCTGCTCTTCCCAGCTACTCATTTGGAAAAGGACAACATGTCACTTCTCCTGATAAAGTGCGATCCATTTGATTTCCTTAATCTGGCTTCTTATATTCCTCTACCCACCTCATATACATAGCCCCCCCATAATCCCTTTTCCTACCTGCAAATTCCTCATATTCCTACCATTGGCATGCACTCTGCTTTCTCCCACATTGAGTAGTCCCGTCTCTGCCCAGAGCTCTGTTGGCAAAGTCTTTTATGTCAAAACTAGTCTGACTTCTCTTTTGAGAAGCCGGACTTCCTTCCTGTGATCCATGAAAGGTCGGTCAGTCCTCATACTTGCTCGGTGGGGAGGCTAGCGATATTCTTGCTTACAAATGTAAAACAGCCACTGGCTAAATACTGGGTTTAAGTGACCTGGTTTACAACTTTGACTTCCAGCCACCCAGTCACAAGCCAAGCTGTCCGTGGCAGGCACTAAGCACAGTGTTTAAGAAACAATAGCAATCCAAGAATAATGCTACTCACAAAATCTATGCAAAGCTAAAGGGGACTCTTTCTTGAGTCTCCTTCCTTTCCAACTTTTGCCCTTTCCTTTCCCTTTCCTTTTGCTCTTTCCCATCCCTTTAAAGACAACATTCAATGATAGGGCTGTCCCTTTCAATTGCAAATGAAACCCTAGCTCTCTAAACACAAGTTCCTTCTTGGCAGGCTTTGCAAAAGGACATTTAAAAGCCGGATTCAAAGTGGCAGAGGGTTTCAAATTCTGGAGACATCACAAAACGATTCCTTATTGGTAACAACTGGTAAAACCTGAGGCAGAAGAAGCCAGACCGCCCCCTTCCGGATGGTCCTGTGGAAAATGCTCTCTGAGCTTCTCTTTCAAAATAACATGTGTTTTACAAAGGTGGTGAAAATGGCTGCCTCTCTGAATCTCGTAATATCCTCTTGGTTTTAATGGGCACCCAACTTGAGGCTATCTGGATGAAAAGAACAGAGAAGGGGAACTGGAAGAAAACCTGTTTTAAAAAGATATGGAAGTTTTAAAAGCACAACAGCCTTTGACACATTTTGCCCATGAGCAATGAAACAGGTTACCCACTGGGGCTAAGTGGCAAAAGTACATGAAGAACACACCCACACACACACACAATACATAGCAAAGTACAACCAAATACCCAGGGCAGGAATACTGCACAGAAGGCTTCGTTCTAAAGGGGTTGTTTTGAGAAGGAATGTTCTTCTCTGTCATGAACTGGAATTCACTGCACAAGCACAATGCTCTCTTCAAAGATTCTGGCACATAAACAGATAGCAGGAGCCGTCCAAAAATCCTTGATAAACATACACAGCCTTTCGCACAGTGGCTGGGAGCAAAGTGCTTTGCAGTATGAATGAATTTTTTTGACCTCAGAAAAAATGCTTCCTTGCCCTGTGGTTAACTCCAGAAACTAGAGTCCATTATAGTCTCTGATGTCTGACGGACAATATATGGTGGTTTGACAACGGCCAACGTTCAATATTGATTTTTTGTCCCTTTTAAGTTACTATTAATAACAAAATGACAAATCAAAACCAATACAACATTACAACCTGTAGAAAGTAATTCTTTGGAAAAGCTAAGCTAAACCTAATTTTTTTGGGAAAAAGAAAAAAGAGAGAGCCCAAATATAAACATAAAATACATGTGCCTTATTCAAGAAAAGCAGGGCTCCATGCAGAAAGGCTATTCTCTTGACACAGCCACTTGAATCATTAATGTTGAAGATGTGTACATTTTTCAAAGCCACATTTCTGAGTGAAACTGGATATTGACAGTGCATCCAGAACTGTGGTGTCTTTGTCAGGCAACAATATTACAAGGGGGCTAGAGGAAATTCAGTGGCAGGTAATATAGAAGTCTGTACCTATAAATCACCTCAGTACTCTGAAGATTGCTACGATCATCCTCACTTCATCTCTGTTGAAATCCATTCTCTATAGTTCATCCTCTATCAAGCTGAAGGCTGATTTAGTAGGTACTCTGGCATTCGAAAGATGGTGAGGGTCGTGTAGGAAGAAAACTAGAATTTCATGAATATTAAAACACTCCTGGTACTTCCTCTTTCATTCAGCTTTGAACAAAGCTGAGATAAGGTTTTTTTGTTTGTTTTCTTGTCTACTGGTTTGTTTGAAGAATTTCTGTATAAATCCAGCCAACCGATATTTCTCCATTTACTTAAAAAGATATTTATTGAGTACAAAAACATATACCAGGCACATAGTATAGTAGAGGCTGCTAATATTAATATAAGGTTGGATAAACTTTCAGTTATAAAATAAGCAATGAGGATGTACAGTATAGCAACTATAGTTAATAGTATTCTATATTTGAAAGTTACTAAGAGAGTAAATCTTAAAAGTTCTTATCACAAGAAAAAAATTTGTAACTGTGTATGGTGACTGACATTAACTAGACTTAATGTGGTGATCATTTCACGATACATACAAATATTGAATTATGTTGTACACCTGAAGTTAATATGTTATATGTCAATTATACCTCAATAAAAAAAAAAGACAGCTATAGGACCTGTCCTCATGGAGCTTGCATTCTAGTGGGAGAGACAAAAACAAGCACAAACACAGGAATGAATGAATGAATTCAAACTGTGATCACTGTTAAGAAGTCACTGATCCAATTAGGGGCTGAGTTATAGAATGGGGAGGGGGAAATGTGACATATGCTATGGGCAAGGAAGGGTTTTTTAAGAAGGCAATCCTTTCATGGCTATCAAAGAAAGAACACAGAGGTAGTCCTGCAAAGTGTTGGAGAGAATAATATACCAGACAAAGAAGAGATGTGGAAAGGTCCTGAAACAAGAAAAGAGTTCATAACAAAATACAAAAATGCAAGAAAAAAACCCAAAAAAACCCCACAACCAACCAAACCAAAAACCACACGAATACGGCCAGCGCATAGCTGGCTAGAGATAAATAGCTTGAGAGGATAGAGACAAAAGTAGAGACCAGATTAGTCTATGCTGTAGGCTGTGATTCAATAGGATGGACATCTGGATGAGTATCAGCCTTGGAGTTTCAGAATGACATATGCGGGCGGGGGGGCGGGGAGGGTTCCAATGACTCAACAGGGCACACTGATGGGAGTAAGGGGATGAGTGACACTCTTATGGCTACACGGTCAAAATACTGGCATCTAGCCACATATATTAAGACAGTACTGAGTGGATTTGGTGACTTAAAAGCTACTGATCTTTTTATTGTACCTGTTCCTTTACAGAAAAATTTCAAAACAGCAAAGAGTAGAATGTTAGACTTGGGAGTAACCCAGACATCATCTGTTCCCTTAGGTTACAAGGGAAAAATTGAGGCTGAGTGATGTCAAACGACGGAGGCAGGACTGAAAATTAAATCAACCATGCCTCTCCCCACCCCAGTAAAGTATTTTAGGGTGTGTGGCTAAGATATGTGGCTTAAATGGAATGTATGGAGGTGAACAGAGCAGAGGAAGTGGGAGGCTACGGTTCAGGGTATTAGAAGAATCATTAACGGAAAGCTGATGGACAAATCTTCATGTAGCTTTGGTTACAAGAGAGTGAAAGGAAACAACCTACATTTCCATCAATAGGAGATAAATCAAGAAAAGTATGTAAATTCTTAGGATGGGATATTTTGTGGCCATTCAATGTGTTATTTGTGAAGAGGTTTTGCTGATGGTTAAAACTGCTTATGATAAAAATGAGAAAAGCAGGATATAAAAATATAGATATAAATTATGAAATGTGTTGTCACCCATACAACGTAAAAAAGACTAGACATACATTTGTAAAATATAATATTTTACTATTCTACCTGTCTTGATACTCAATTATTATGTTCCAGTTGTGTTAAGCCCATGTATTATCTTATTAATCCCCATCAAAAACTAAGAAGAGGGCTTCCCTGGTGGCGCAGTGGTTGAGAGTCTGCCTGCCGATGCAGGGGACACGGGTTCATGCCCCGGTCCGGGAAGATCCCACATGCCGCGGAGCGGCTGGGCCCGTAAGCCATGGCCACTGAGCCTGCGTGTCCGGAGCCTGTGCTCCGCAGCGGGAGAGACCACAACAGTGAGAGGCCCATGTACCGCAAGAAAAAAAAACAAAAAAACCTAAGAAGAAGGCATTATGACTGAACACATGAGTAAACTGAGGCTTAAGAAGGTTTAATGAGTCACTTGAGGTCACAAGGCTAGAAAGATGCTGAGCCAGGTGAAAAATTATGTACTACTATATTCTAAATCATTTTAAGATGAGAAATCAGATAGTACTATCTTTTAACTTATCTTTTTCTTTTCTGTGTTTTCCAACTTTACACTGTGGAAATAAACTGCATTGTAATTTAAAAAATAAATTGGGTAACAAGTCAACTAAAAAGATATAATTGCAACTTGTGCTTCATTGGTGATCTGATTTTTCCCTCTCCTCTCTGGTTTTCAAATACTTCTTGATAGCTGGCTTTCTAGTCTGTTTTCAATTCATTAAGTGCTCATTTAGCACTTACTATGTTGCTAGTATTATTGATTCTATTTACCCTCAGAACCACTGGGCATGAGCTACTGAAAACACAAGTTCCCTTTCAGTACAATTACCCTTGTGCGAAGGAAATGACTTCCTCTGCTTTCACTTGCTCCTATTTGTTAAAGCTGGGTCGCCAGAGGGTTTGCACAATTGGAATTCACTTTCTCCTTACTTGTCCTCAGCGAATTCCTTATATTTGCAAGAAAATATTTCATAATTTCAATGCACTCTTACCCCATAATAGTCTCATCTCTGCCCAGGAAATGAGAAGTATTTTGAGACCCAGAAGCTGCCAACCTGAGTTGTGTTGGAAACATTAAATGCCTCTTCTTTCTACTCTTACCAACCTCTAGCTTTTCTCTAACTATTGATTGGGGAAGCAACAGTTTGCAAAGCTTTTTAATCTTTTCTTTCTGTGTGATGGCTTTACCAATGTCTTCAAAACAGTTTTCAACAAATATTTTACTTCAATAAAATGTCTTAAAAATGTGACAATTTTTCTGAATTTATGGCACTACTCTGGCTTTGATTATTTTGTTTGTTGTTGTTTTTTGTGGTGTTCTAACCTAAAAAGAAGAAACTAAAAATGACTGCTTTAATTTTATGTACTCTAAAAATTTCATCAAACATAAATGTTTATTAACCTAGAATATAAAAATTCTTAAATGGAAGACTTTTAAAAGAAATTTTCTAAAGACATTTGCTAGGTATTTCAAAATCATGGAATCATGTAAATAATAATAACCATAACAAAACTAACAATGCCTGAGGCATTACTACATGCCAGATATTGTGTTAATTTTTTTATTTTAAATTTTTTTTTCGGGGCTTCCCTGGTGGCGCAGTGGTTGAGAGTCCGCCTGCCAATGGAGGGGACACGGGTTCGTGCCCTGGTCCAGGAGGATCCCCCATGCCGCGGAGCAGCTGGGCCTGTGAGCCATGGCCGCTGGGCCTGCGCGTCCGGAGCCTGTGCTCCGCAACGGGAAAGGCCACAGCAGTGAGAGGCCCACGTACCGAAAAAAAAAAAAAATTTCAAACATCTTTACTGGAGTATAATTGCTTTACAATGGTGTGTTAGTTTCTGCTGTATAACAAAGTGAATCAGCTATACATATACATATATCCCCATATCCCCTCCCTCTTGCCTCTCCCTCCCACCCTCCCTATCCCACCCCTCTAGGTGGTCACAAAGCACCCAGCTGATCTCCCTGTGCTATATGGCTGCTTCCCACTAGCTATCTATTTTACATTTGGTAGCATATATATTAGTCCATGCCACTCTCTCACTGTGTTAATTTTTTTTAATGAAAATATTATTTATTTCACTTAACCCTCCAAACAAGTTTTGAGTTAGGTGTTATTACTGACTGTTATACCTGTGAGCAGGCTATAAGAGGCTATGTAACTTGTGTAGGGACACACAACCAGTAAATAGCAAAACTAGGATTTAAGCCCAGATCATTCTCACTTGAAGGCATATCTTTCAATAACCATAATATCCTCCATGGTTAAATTATATCTGCCCAATGAAGTGGTATTTATGTTCATTCATTTTTAAATAAAACCACAGCTTGGAAAGCCAGGAAAGTTTTATTAACATCCATGTCATTCAGTTCAGTTTATGTTGAGTGTCCGTGTGTTAAAGGAAAGCTGCTTCCGAACTATTGATCAAAGCATATAAAACTAACAATGGAAGAAAAGAAACAGCAGATCTAATTTATTGACCACTGGTCCCTAAACACAAATTGACATTATCAAATCAATCGCCTAATTTTAATAAACCTTGTCTCCACATCCCTAATCAATAGTATAAATTTAGATTAGCTATCGCATATTTTTACAAGAACAATCTGCAACATGTAAACCTTCGTCAGCATTATATGTGGTCCCATGGGAAACATGCCTATATTGTAATAAATGCCAAATTGAAATGTTTTAAATTAACCATCCCTTGAAAACATGCAATTTAAAGATCTCCATGCAGAACTTTAAGTATTAATAAAAATGACTACTCTTAATTCAGAGACCACCACTTGTCATGCTCCATCAGCACTGCACACACTTATTCTACTTAATCATCACCACAGTCGTATGAGATAGGTATTATCTCCAATTCAAGGCTGAAGAAACTGAGCCACATAGGGGCTAATCACTTGTTCAAAAACCCACAGATGTTAAAGGGTGCGCAGCCATTTAAATTAAGGTATGGGGACTGTAAGTGCTTACGTTCTTTCAACTAAACAAGATTGCCTACCTTTGCAAGCACTTGGCCTCTGTTTCATAAGGCTTCCAAATCTTAGCATTCATAGGCTGAGCTATCAAAAGGCAAGGTGGCCTTATTTAGAGTAAAGTGAAAGCTACAACTTAAGGTCTGTTTTTTCTATTTAAATTGCTTTGATATTTTTACTAAGGCTTTACATTAGCCTTCATGTATTTGCTGTTTATGCAATCACTATAAAGTCCTAATGGATGTGTGGTTACCAGAAATCCAATTTTAAATTTTCTTTCAAACATTTAAATAGCAGTAACTCATGGGCCTTTAAAAACTTCCTCCCTGATTAAGGAGTAGTTAAGTTCTCTGCACTGGGTAAGAGGAACATTGTTAGAATCTACCTGAAAATAGGTCATAGAAAGAAATATGAATGCTTCATCAATCCTCTGTCCCCTTCTGCGTAGGGTGTGATGTCGGGAATTTTTGTTTTGGCCGTCAGTTGTTACTAGTCTGATCAGAGACAAGTTGGTTAAATTTGCTGAACTTCAGTTTCTCCATTTGAATAAAAGATAATGATAATAATGCGATTAATATATCACTTCTTTATATATTTTATTAATAATGAACGAGGTTATGTTAGTGAAAAGAGGTTTGTAAACACAAATGTGAATTAATGCTCCTAGAGATTATCACAGAATTCACCTGATCCAATCTCTCAATTTTACATACACAGAGGCCCAGATAATTAAAAGAATTATGCAAGGACACAAAGTGACACTTCTAAACAACACGCCAGCTCTCTCATGCCAACTTTTATGGGACATTGCTCCCAAAGCAGCATATTTACAGGAGGCCTTATTGCACAACTCTAGAGGGCACCATTCATATTGTGAAATACAAGCGAGGCATGCCCTGAAGCACAGCTTGAAACTCAAAATAAATGGGGCCCTCAGAGTTGTGTTGCCAAGTGACATTGTTTAATAGCTTCATCTCAACTGGCTTTTTCTTTCCTCTTTCACATACTTATCAATAAGCTCATTGTCTGAGTATTTAGAAATTTCTGTTCATGTTAGTGATTACCCTTGCAACATCTTATTATTTTAAACTGAATAAAGGGGTCTGTGCTACATACCCTTTCCTCAAAACACATTGCCTTTGCATAGCTCTGCATTGTGGGGGGAAGCAAGGGGCTTCAAAACCATAATGAAATCTACTGTTCGTCATATTAGCCTTGGCAAAAATAATGGATTTTTGACCATATATTGTCCTTAATTTTTCCCTGTTATTTGATATTGTCTATTTATGTTCTTTGGCTCTCAGAAATATTATACGAACTTGTATCATCTTTCTTGCATTTTCTTGACATCCTGAAAAGCTGTTTGTTCTCCAACAGCTTTTCTTTACTCTTCCAACGCATCAGTGTTGGTATCTCCCAAAGTTCAGTTCTAGGCTCTCAGTTCTTTCCCATCTTAACCAATGAATATCTTCCACTGCCAAGGTGAAGTCCTTGGGAATCAGAAAGACCTATGTTTTGAATCCCAGCTCTGCTATTGATTATGTATATCTTCTCTGAACAGACCTTGGACTCTCTGAGCTCTGTTCTGTCATTATCAGACAAGACTGATTATACTATCTCATAGAACTAATCTGAGGAATAAATATTATCATGTGTAAAAAGCACCATATGTCCTCACAAATTATAGTCCTATTGCAATAATTTCTATGTCATTGCCTTTTCACTGGAGTGTAAGTTCTTCGGGGCCTGGAGATTATTCCAGTCTTGATCACTATTGTATCCTCAGTGTCTAGAGTCTGCTGTCGCTATGTAGAAAGTGTAAAGTAAATGTCGACTGAATGCAAGCTGGCACCCACCTGGTACAGCTTCTGGGTAGTATTCTAATCAAACTTACCATGCTGGGAGCCAGAAGCAGTGCAAGCTATAGCATATGCATTAATTTCCATTTCTCAGAGAAGAAAAACTGTTAATTCAAATCAACACTTTATAAAATTCTCTTCCTCCTAATCTGTCATCTTCTCATGGCTCCCATTTCTTTCTCAACAATGTACCTTAAACTTGTCTGTAAACACTCATTCTTTTTCACTGCCCCACCCCTCCTGCCTCTTTTTCTCTCATTACTCATATTGTGCAGAAGTAGAGGAACTAGCAGCAAGCAGAAGAAGAGGAGCTCCAGAAGGCCAAGGACAGGATTCTTTTTAGCTGGCAAGGGGAGTAGGGGAAGAATGGCTGTGCATGCGTTAATGGATTTTGCCTCTATGTCACCTATGTTTTGAATGAATAAATGAATGAATGCCATTGGCCAGGTCCCACCACCTCTTGTAGTCCTCTTTGCCTGTTAGTCTTCCTCACTCCCTATATCCAGCAAGTCCTGGACCATGTTCATTTTGAAATGCATTCTTTCAACTTTCCTTAATTGTAAATAACTGATTTATGATATTCACTCACATTCTGCAAGTGCTAATGAAAGAGAGGGTGCTACTGCAGCAGCTAAAGAGAAATGAGCTGGTGCAACGCTAGGGGACGGATATTAGATGAGAAAATGTTCATGTTTATTCTCCAGATAGAGACAATGAACGCGTTACAAAGCAATAGAAAGTGAGATCAGAATGAGGGACATCTCTGTCCCAAACTGAGCTTTGTGTGTACTCCCTAATCATTTCATGAAGTGCTACTCTTTGCCTTTTGATTTATAAGCTACTTGAGAACAGAGCTTTTATTAATTCCTTTGTTCCTTTTGCAACCATCAAGGTAGATGAGCAAAGAACTAAGTATATTGCAGGTTCTCAATAAATTGAAAAAGTGCCTTCAATTCATAAAATGTCACTTTCTTCAGACCTGTGCAAAACAGAATAATCCTTAAAAAGCTGAAGGAGTAACTAGATATAATATGTGCTGAGAGGACTGCTCTTAAAATATTGCATTGTCCTGCTTAGTTAAATTGCTCTATTATTTTAGCCCACCTACATCTGAAAAGCATGCTGCTAGGAAGTCTCATGATGACACCTGTAACATTAAAGAGGGAGTGTTAGTTTTTGGTGAAGAGTAGAATTTAGAGAATTTGACTAAAGCACCACTATCAAATCTAATGGAAAGATGGTAGACCCGAAATCAACCTTAGCTTCAACAATTATGAGCGGTGTGATTTGAAGCAAATCTTTTAATATTTATTTCAATATCTACATCTGACTTCATTTTGTAGGATATTAGAAATGAATATAAAACATTAAGGCAGTACCTGGCGTGGAGTACTTGTTAAAAATTTGGTTGTGCATCCTCCATAATAATATATAATTATCCAAGTCAAGCTGCCTGTCACTGCCATTCAATCTCCTTTAAAATATGTTCTTAATATTTTGACTGTTCACTTTGCATTCTGTCTATTCCTTGTCAGTTTTACCATTTACACCCTTCTAATTCACGCTGATGCTTTTCAAGTCTCGGCTTAGTCACCATTTGGATGCAACCTTTAGGTTACCTAACTGGGGCTCATAAATCAACTCCTCCTGGATTTCAATTTCTCAGCTTGGTTTTGGGTTACCCATTAAGGCTCATTCGGGTCTTGGCACAAAGTCAGTCGACGGCAACATGCCTGAGGTGGAGCAGCTCCCCAGACACTGTGTTTCACCAGGTGTAGGAAGAAGGCTCAGCTCCGCTGGTTATCTTGCAAAACTGCGTTTGCTTCTGGCTGAGAGCAGACTGCCCTCCCCCGCCCCTTCACTTCATAACAGTGAGAACAAAGAAGCCTGCTCCTGTGAGAGATAAACTATTCAGCAGTGTTTGAGATGATTAAAAACGAGAAAAAGATTCCTTGTGGGTTTTGGCGGGGCTTTCTCCTCCCCCTCCTGATGGAAGGCAGAGAGCTTCAGTCAACATTCTGCTACTAGGCACGGGGTTTACAGCAATTCTGAACCAGGTCTAACCGAGCAAAACAAAGAATATTTTTCATACCTTGAATAACCTGAGGTGTGTTTTGGGGGTTGGGTAATCTCTTTCCCCGAAATGGAATGTGAAACTGGTGTTCGCCTTAACAAGTTCACAGAATGACTTCAGGGAAATCTCAAGTCTAATTTGTGTACTGATTTGTGTACATGTAAATATGTGGTTTTGAAAGTGGTTCTTTGCTGCTGCTGAGCCATCGCTCAAGTTGCATTTTTAAGCTCGCTTTTGGAGTATTGTTTACTTGAGTGTTTCAAAAAGAGTGTTTGGGAAGAGTGTAACCTTTTGAAATGTGGCCTTTGAGACTATTTTGGAAAGGTCCATGAAACCTGTTTGCACATTTTGGGGATATTCATTTCAGTCAAAAAGTGCTTACTGAGCATATACAATATCATCCGAAATGAATTATAAGGACATTATCAATAAGACTTTATGCTTATCTTGGGCTAATACCTTTTCTATTCTCTTTTGATTGCAAAGGAGTAAAAGAGTTGTATTTGTTTTCTAGGCTGATGTAACAAATTACCACAAACTTCATGGCTCAAAACAACACAAATGTATTCTCTCACAATTCTGGAGGCCAGAAGTCCGAATTCAAGGTGTTGACAGGGCTAAACTCCCTCCAGAGGCTCTTGGGGAGAATCTATTGCAAGCTATCTCCTAGCTTCTGGGAGCTGCCATCAATCGACCCTCGACATTCCTTGGCTCGTAGTTGCATTTCTCCAGTTTCTGACTCCTTATTTACATGGCCTTCTTTTCTGAGTATATCTTCTTTTTGGTGTGTCTATCTCCAACTCCCTCTTCCTTTCTTTTATGAGTATGTGTGATTGCATTTAAATTCCACTCAGATAATCCAGGATAAGCTCCTCTTCTCGATATTTCTAACTTAATCACATAAATTACCCCATGAGGTAAGATTCACTGTTTTGCCATAGAAAGTGATAACCTTAGGTTCTGTGGATTAGGATGTGGGCATGTCACATCTTTTGGGGGGGGGTCATTTTTCAGCCTAGCAGAGTTATTATCTCTCTGGCCTCTGAAGATTAGTGTCCATCCACGTGCAAAATATCCTCTCCCCATTCCCAAAAGTCTCAACTCATTACAGCACCAGCTGAAGTCCAAAATGTCATCTAAGCGTCTAAACATATCACCCCAAAGTTCCAAATCTCATCATTTAAGTCATCTGAATCAGGTATGAATGCAACTCTGGGTATGATTCATCCTGGGGCAAAATTCCTTTCCCTCTGTGGACCTGTGAAACCTAGGAAAAAAGTTATCTGCCTCCAAAATACAATGGTGGGACAGGAATACGATAACAATCATAGATGTTCCCATTCTAGAAGGGAGAAAATGAAAGGAATAAAGGGATCATTGATCCCAAGAAAGTACAAGATCCAGCAGGCGAATTTCTTTGGGTTTCAAGGCCTGATAATAATTCTCTGTTGCTTGAAGCTACACCCTCTGGGCCTGCAGCTCTGCATTCTGCACCCAACCTGCTCCCAACACTCTGTCCTTAGAATCATTACTCCTTTTTCTTGATGGGTTGTAGGTGTTTGCTCCTGTAAAGTCCCAGTCTGATAATTCTTCCTTCATTTTGTCTCATCTCTATCCGTTTCTTTCCAGTCAGGCTGTGTTTCTGCTTCTGCCAATATAATATTTTCAAAAACCCTGTGCGTCTTCCACGTATGTCATGGACTGTCAAACCATTAGGCAAGAATGTCTTCCACAGATCTTTCTTGGATAACACTATCTCTATTCCCAGCTTCTACTGAGATGGTTGAGGGAAGCCATGAATCACACACCTATAATGGCTTTATCAAATTGTTGTTCAATCACATCCTTGGCTTTCTTTCAAAAACATGATTTCCTAATAGTGAATCTCCCAATGTCGGCCTTTTTTTTTTTCTCAATTTGGATAGGCTATGAATTTCTGACATTATTAAATTCTGGTTCATTTCTCCTTAACAGTTCCTTTCTCAACTTATTTCCTTCCTTTTGCATTTTTACTATCAGCGGCAAGAAGAAATCAGGCTGCACCTTCAACATTTTGCTCAGAAATCTCCTCAGCTAACTATCCAAGCTTGTTGCTTGGAAGTCCTGCTTTTGACACAACTATTGGACACAATTCAGCCAAATTTTCTGTCACTATATAACAAGGCTACCCTTTCTTTCATTTTCCAATAACAAGTTCTTCATTTCCTCCTGAACCCATACCAGCAGTGCCTTTAGCATTCATGTTTCTGACAACATTCTATTTATGACAAGATATATGTAGTCTCTAAAACTATAGAAGATTTCTCTACCACACTCCTCACTTCCTTCTGAGCTCTCACAGGAATCTCCTTTAGTGTCCACAGTTCTGCCAACAGTTTGTTCAAGGAAATCTAGGCGTTTGCTATCAAGCTTCTCCAAATTCTTCTAGCCTCTTATCCATTGTCCAATTTCAAAGTCATTTCCTCATTTTTAGGAATTTATTACAGCAGGTTATAAAAAAAATCTGTTTTAGTTTCTTATTGCCACTGTAACAAATTACCACACATTTGGTGGCGTAAAACAATAGAAATGTATTCTCTCCGAAATCCAAAATCAGTTTCACTGAGCTGAAATCAAGGTGTCAGCAGGGCTGAGCTCCTTCTAGTGGCTTTAGGGGATTATCTGTTTCTTGCCTCTTCAGCTCTGGTGGCTGCAGGGATTCCTCGGCTTGTGGACAAATCACTCCAATCTCCGTCTCCATCTTCAAATCACCTTCTTTTCTTCTGTCCCTTTTTTTTTTTTTTCTATGTGTCTATGTCCAAACTCCCTCTGCCTCTCTCTTATAAGGATACATGTGATTACATTTAGACTTACCTGGATAATCTAGGGTAAATGCCTCCTTTCAAGATCCTTAATCATATCGTTTGCCCTATAAAATAATATTTACTCCTTTGCCATACGAGGTAATATTCAAAAGTTCTAGGGATTAGGGCATGGACATATCTTTTTTCGGGGGAGCATATTCGGCATATACAACATTTAACAATCCAATGATATCTTACTATGTGTCAGACACTGTGATAAACATTTTAAACTCTTATTTCATTTAGTCCTTGAAAATATGCTTTAAAGAATGTATTATTATCTCCATTTTAAAGATGAATACATTAAAATCAGAGACAGTAAAATATTTCCAGTCTCACAGTGGATTTGTGCCATTGAAGGTACAAAGACCTTATTCATACTGCTCTACCACCTCTATGTGGCTACTGTGCTTCAGTTTACATGTCAATGAAAAAAATTTTTTAAAAAGATACATATACCTAAAATAGTTACAGATTTCATCATACTCCAAGCCTGCTCCCCTTTACTGTGAATCCAGTACACTTTAAGAATAACCAGTAAATGGAATGACTCAACTGCAGGTGGACATATTATGGGGGTCGCAGTGATTCTTGGATTACAAATGTCCATTCATTCTCATTCTCTGCCCCACGTGAAACATTCATTGCTGCCTGATGGCTGTATTAAATTCAAGCAATGAGGAGGGTGCATACTGTGTGACTCAAAGCACTGCTTTGCTACCTGTTTCCAATCTGGTGAAAGATTTAGAGCTAGGAATCTACACACATGAAGAAACGAGTGTGGTCAACTGTCAGCATCCACGTCCATTAAACAAAAACAACTTGGTCTCAGTCTCTCTATGAGGAACTATGGGGAGAGACAAAGGGAAGATGAGGCAGTCCTGTCCTAAAGAAAACAGTGGAAGCTCATGTTCATTAAACGTACATGCTAGAAAAATTATGGTGCTGGAAAAGACACACTGGAAAGTAGAAGGTCAAGTATCAGCAATGACCTGAGATGGAAGAAGCTACTTTGAAAAGTCAACAAAGACAGAACCTTGCATAGAAGCATGCAGCTAGGCAGACAGAAAAGAAGAAACAGACGTAGGTGATGGCAATGCTGACAATGCTGTACATATTTTTGTGATTGGAGCAGAATCCAAGGACTGGACTGGAGAGGAAGGTAATTAGGAGATTTTCCCCAAAACTCTGAGTCATTTTTTACTTTATAAAATAACACTGATCATTTTTAGTATTATTAAGACAATCTGTTTGTGTAAATATTCCATAAATCACACATTAGTGAACACACAGACAATAATGATCACAGGTAATGACACCTTGCATAAATAACCACTGCTAATATTTTATTCTGAGTCCCTCCTGTTGTATACATTTATCCATATCTGTATACTTTTTTTCTATATTGAGATTTTGATGCACAGTCTGCCCTGGTGACTGACTTCTTCACTTAGAAACCTGATGTAAAGATTTTTCAGGTAATTAAATATTCCTCCAAAACATGATTTTAAGAGCTGTACATCGATCACATTGGTATGTTGTTATTCATTTAATAATTCCCTAATTCTGAGTATTTAACTCATATCTTATTTTACCCTTTTATAACTACTGATCTGACCAACATATTTGTACCTATAACTTTTATGCATATCAGTAGGATTCATCGGTTTCAAATGAGAAGCAAGGGAGTCCCAGCAGTGATTCAACGTTAATATTCTCTCTCTCTTTTTTTCGTCCCTCTTATGTATCTATCTGTGTGTGTTGTACGCACTCCCCCAAACATATGTATATATCTACTATGTAGACATATACACATATACAAATATGTATGTTTTATAGGATTATTTTATATAGAGAATGTTATATTAATATGATACAAAGGGTTATTACATATAGCATTTTGTAAGATTATTACATATATAATAACATATGCATTATATATTATATACAATGGCTTATATTATATATAGGGTTTTATATTGGTTTTGAAGGATTATTATACGTATAATACTCCATATATACATATGAAATAACCCTACAAAACAGATAACAATATACCAGCAAGGCTAGAGAGGTAGTTAAAATACATACATGGCAAATCCAGGATTCAATCTCAGTCCTGTCTAGCATCAAGATTTAAATTCTTTCCTCTAAGACCATACTTCTACTGCTGCTGCTACTACTAATTTACCTTAATTGAGCATTAACTGTATGTTAGATAAAGTACTAAGTATTTTATATGACTCGTACAACTCTTACAACGACAACTCTGTGAGGTAAACAACTGTTATAACTATTTTAGAGTTGAAGAAACAGAAATAGAGAGAATTGAATAATTAGTGCAAGGTCACATAGCTAGTTACCATATTTGTCAAGAAGTCCCAGTGTGTGGAAACATGATATGGAAAGATGACTTTTACTTGGAGATCTTGAGTTAGAACTCCCTGCCATTTCTCTTAGTCCCACTGGCAAATATTTCAATGATGGCACTGCAGTGTATTGGGTAACAATATAAGCTCTACAACCAGATGGTTCCAATTCAAATCTCAGCTCTGGCACATACTAGCTCTGTGATATTTGACAAGTTATTTAACATATCTCTGCAAATTTTCTCATCTGTAAACTTGAGATAATAATAGGTTAGTTACAAAAATTATATAAGTAAATAACAAAATTTAAATGTTCTCTTATAATAAGGCTTCAGTAACTGTTAACTAATATCCATAGAGATAATAAAACTAATGACAAAAATATCAAATAAAAAATAACAGATAAATGGAGGCATTTTTCTCTTGGATTGAGCTGTAAGAAAGGAGGAGATTTTTGTTGGAAAATTCCAGTTAGGCCTTCTTCCATTAACATTTAGAAAATAGTGAAAATACTATAGAAACATAATAACCATCTAACATTTGACTCTATCTAACTTTTTTTTTTTTTTTTTTTTTTTTTTTTTGCCGTACGCGGGCCTCTCACGGTTGCGGCCTCTCCCATTGCGGAGCACAGGCTCCGGACGCGCAGGCTCAGCGGCCATGGCTCACGGGCCCAGCCGCTCCGCGGCACGTGGGATCTTCCCGGACAGGGGCACGAACCCGTGTGCCCTGCATCGGCAGGCGGACTCTCAACCACTGCGCCACCAGGGAAGCCCTCTATCTAACATTTGACTCTTTTATACTTCATAAAATAATTAACTTACTTTAGTCTTCTCCTCTGTCTGAAATCAAGTGAGCTCTCAGCTCTGTGCTGGGTGGGCCTTAAAACAAGCTTAGGGCATGCAAAAGAACTAGAATCACTTTTCCAGCTTTTAGGAGAACAACACTAATGAGATGTAAAAAAAGCCACAGGCGTGGCCCATAGAAGGTCTGAAGTGTGAATAGGGGCTAGTGAGTTGAGGGGAGCACCCTTCTCACTCCTCCAAATCAACACATACAAGTCTGCAAGCTTAATGACCGTGGCTCGTCCTAAATACAATAAGACATCTGTACCACATCTGGTAAGACAGGACCTGGGGGATACAGATGAAATAATTTTATAATTAAAAGGGCCATTGACCAAATACTAAGGTAATGGAGGCCCTAAAAGCAGAAGTGAATGACTCACACAAAGTGATTCCAATCCAGGTATTCAGACTCAAAGTTCAGTGCTCTTTCACTTACCTCGTTTATGTATGTATGTGTGTGCAAGAATATATGCGTGTGTCTATGCATGAACATGCATATATATTCACGTATATGTATATATACATGAAAATGTATATGGACGTTTATGCAGAAATATGTATATATATGCATGGATATCTGTATATATACATCCATATACATATTTCATTCTGTATACTCTATCAAATACTGTCAGGCTCTGTTGCATAATTTAGGTCATGAATTATTGATAATATCCATAGAGAAAGTTTAGGTTAATTTACATCAAGATGCTTCTTGAACACATTTAGCAATTTTTCACAGCTACACATAGAGCTGCATAGATACAGATTTAGTTTTTGTATTCTATGGATTTCCTTTTATGGATGTGGTGTCAAACCACAGGGACATTTTCAGAAAAGGATATGACTAGAGCAAAATCAAATGACATTGCAACTGAAGCCCGCATTTTTGGTGAGAGCTTTCCTCTGCTTCTTTGTCACCGTGTGTAAGACAAGCTGTACTGTGCTGTTTCAGACAAAGGAGCTGGCAAGGGAAAGGCTATGAGACTGTGCTCTTTCTTGTCTATCTAGTCACAACTAGTGTGCAAAACCATGCTTACTTTTGTAGTGATAGGCAGTCATAACTCACTTCTTTAATGAAAAATATGCTATGATCTACCTTTCCCTGAAGCAAAAAGCCATTATAACTACCCCGTGTTTTGTTTTCCTTAGTAAAACTCACTCATTTCATCTACTATTGGGATAGCATTTCATTTATCTTAACTCGTTCTTTTCCTCTAGATAGTAAACCAAGCTCAGTGGTGATAAAGATGATGAGGGTCCCCCTGCTCAAATGCCGTAATCTCCTAAAGCTTCCCTTGTGAGGAAGTGAGGTCTGCAGTTCTGGTACATTGACTGGATTTGATTTCTTTGTGTTGAAATAACTCTGTATTTCCCTGTCACACCAGGATGCAGAAAAGTGAGGAATAATTGGCATGTTTTCTCGTTTTGATCTTTATTAGTATGTGATGTTAGGAATCTACTTACTGGCAATTTCAGCCTCATTACTAGGGTGTGTGTTGTGGCATAAAGTAAGCAGCTCAGCTTGAAGATCCAGGCAATCTCACGCCATTATGTTAAATCTGGTACATGCAGTTGTGAGGTGCTAAGTATTATCGTCAGGCAGGCAAGTCCTTGTTCCACAGCAATGGTTCAGTGCTTAGCACATCACTGGCACTTAGGGCGATGGATGAGAGAATGAAAAAATTTTACCATTCCCCTGTACCACTGGAACCATTATTTCCTTAATATTTTTGTCCAGCATGACTCACCTCTTTCAATTAATGTGTTACAAAAGAAAATTTGATAACACAGGTATCTTTTGAGAGTCATTATTCATAATATGTATGTACACAAATATGGCACTATGAATATTTAGATTCACTGGCTTTTTCTTTCCATATAAAAATGACAGCACATAGACTAAATTTGGAAGATGCTGAAGTTTGAATATCCTCAATTAATAGTCATAATAATAATATAAAGCAGCTATCATTTAAGTACTTTGTATATACAGAGTTACCTCATTTAATTTGATCCTCATAATAACCTTAGGAGAACATCATTGTTTTTCTCACATTAGAGACAAGGAAATTGATACTAAGCAAAATCGAGATTAATGATATGATAAAACTTATAATAAAAATAAACCAGAAGTTATCTGTTCAGCTGTTCTTTTATGCTGAGTTTTATCAATAATATCTTACTTGATTCACACAACAATCCTATGAGAATTGCTATCTTCATTAACAGATGAGGGAACTGAAGTTGCCCAGCCACACAGCTACTAAGTGGAAAAGTCAGGATTTGAGCTCCATTATCTTGCCTCCTAGTTGTGCAGCACATACCTCTATGTAGCACAATTTGCTACATAATCACACCATATAAGTCAAAAGCATACCTTATTAAAGGAAGAGCTAGGAGGGCTTTAGAAATATTCTAGTTCTGCTGGCTTACATTTCACAAGTGAGGAAACTGAACCTGAAGTTGCAATGCTCATCAGTTGGACTGTGATTTCAAATCAGTCCAAAGAACTGAGCTGTATTTTTCAAAAATTCTGTTCATTGGTGAAGGCGGCAGAGAATCAATCTGCATTAGTGAAATAACCAGGAAATTTTGTACTCATAACCACACCTTCAGAGCTGTGTGTATATAGCATGAGAGAGCTTGTATAAACAGAAGAAGATCACTCAACCAATAGCAGTAGAAGGTTAGCAGTTGACCTTTGCCTTCTTTCAGGAAGCACAGAAGAGCAAGGAACTGTTCAAGCTTGGGAGAAGAGGATCCACAAAGTACTATTTGTTTTCTTCCATTTGATTTCTATATTAAGCTAAGCACTTCCTTGAAACTGATGCCCAGAGCTGTCATTTAGCTACTTGCCATTATCACATCTAAATCCCGCAGGCCCACTTCAAATGCAGGGGATACACCTGCGGGTTGTGAATGGGTTTCCTCAACAATGCTGCCCAATTGACTCACATTTAAAAATACTTTGATCGACCCATCCCTGTCACATGAGCTAGAAGCACGAGAGGAGGATGCTGGAATAAAAAGTCTGCTGCCACAGGCAAATACGTTGACTTTACCAAAAAGAGATATCTCCTGTCTCTCTAGAAGAAGGATTACGTGCAATGGGAAGATTGATGTTCCTCTGTCAGAGAGCTACCTTGGAACAGGTGCTCCCAATTAATTTCCATGAGCCACATTCACCCTGTGGTTAGATAATTAAAAAAATAACCTGGGTGAAACCTCTCATGTCAGTATAGCTAGCACATTTGATGTAATGAAATGCACTTAGGAATATTCCACTAAAAATGATTCATCTTTATTCTGGAATACATTTTAATGAATAATATTACTGATATTCTAGATATTAAAATTAAATCAGAGCTATCCTCTAAAACAAAAAGAATATAAGGTTATTCTGGAAAATGTACAAAATATAGAAAAGAATAAAGACAAATTTCAATACACAGAGACATGAGTATGATTTATTTCCATTCTGTTTTTGCATATATATTGATGTAAATGTAGTCAAACATTATATGGGAGACTTATTAATCGATAGCACATTCATTAAAAAAGTAATTAACCAAGTAATATACATAGTCATTGTAAACTAATTGGAAAACCACAATTAAGTAAAATACAAGCCTCCCTTTTTTTTTAGAGTAGCACAATATTTTATCTGATATGTTTTATTTGTTTGTTTTCTTAACAATTCAAAGAATCATATTACTGTGGTAATTCATTTTGGTGGTTGTTACGGAGCCCATGTGCCTTGGGGAGGATTTTAAATATCATGAAACTGAGTTCCTTCCAGTTTTCTTTCTCATTAGGAGGACTGGAGAGACCAGCCCCTTAGAAAAGATTGAACAGAGATATAAAAGAGACAATTATGTGGTCTATTACCAATTCTGATGGACCTTATGGTATTTAAATGAACAAAGCTCTCTTTGTCATTTCATTAACATGATTCCTTTTCAGAGAAAGAGCAGTTCTCATCTACTTCCTCCATTTTGGGAAAACAACCCAACTTTTCTCAAGCTCATTTGAAAGGGAAGAGTAATTGATTGAGAATGTGTATGGCCTCTGCATGTACCTAACTCTGTGGCTTCTCTCAACCTACACTAGTGCAAGATGTGGTATGTTATATTCCAGTGGAATAAATAAAGGTTTAAAAGCACAAAACATAATAATGCTTATTTGATTTATAATTCCATGGCATTTGTTAGTGTGTTGTTTTCATTCCTTCTCTTTTTCCCTCTTAGGAAAATGAGATGCATAACATCTGGCCAGAACATACTGTTCTGAAAGGGTTCAAACTTAATATGCTGGATTTCTTCATTTGAAGTTTACCCCATTACAAGGATTTTAGTATTTGCATATCATTTTTCCTTGTTCCCTTTAAAAAAGTAATTTTATACATTAGGTAGTCTACTGATTAAACTGTATGCATCCAAATTTCCCATATTTAAAAAGCCATGATGAGCATAAATGAAAATAATGATCCATGTGAACAATGGGCTTTTCTAATATTTCACTCTGGCCTATTTTAAGAACTACTGAGGCATAGAAATATTACTGTACATACACTATTCTATATATTGCATATTATTATATATACATAAATAGATCCTTTTATTAGTTATTGTGGTGTTCAATATTAAAAGCTGGGGAAGATTTTTGATTCAACTGATATCTGAGGAGACAACCACCTTATGATCTCTTTCTTTAAATTTCTTTGCTGCTTATACAAGATACCGCTTTATGTAAAACATGGAACCACATACCTTGAGCCTATTTCTGTTTGACTCTTCCAAAAATGAAAGGAAAAAGATAAGGTGAATCAAGCATTAAATAAAGCAAGGATACAAATCTCTGTACAATTAAGTTCTTGAGTAGGGATGGGAGCAACATTTAGATGTGCTATTGCAGACACATCTGCAGATTTCTTTAGGATTATCCAAGGTTCTGAGCTATTTCACCTTGGAGCTTTTGCCCAAGATGGTATCTCTCCCTGTAATGCTTGTTTACTAATGTTAACCCCTGGGACTCTCACCTAAACTAAACCCTATTTGTTTTTTGGGTAGAAGTAGATAGAGATTTTGTGGGACCTGAAGCTTATATAGATTGGAGGGGCTTATTTTAAGAAAAAAAAATATATATATAAAATTATAAATACAGGGACTTCCCTGGTGGCACAGTGGTTAATAATCCGTCTGCCAATGAAGGGGACACAGGTTCGATCACTGGTCCGGAAAGATCTCACATGCCGTGGAGCCACTAAGCCTGCGCACCACAACTACTGAGCCTGTGCACCACAACTACTGAAGCCCGCACGCCTAGAGCCCGTGCTCCGCAACAAGAGAAGCCACCGCAATGAGAAGCCCACTCCCCGCAACTAGAGAAAGCCCGCACGCAGCAACAAAGACCCAACACAGCCAAAAATAAATAAATAAATTTATAAAAAAATTATAAATACAAAAGGTATACTGGAAGTGACTATCGATTGAGAATAAGAAAATTCAGGAATTACTGCAGACTCGAGATTCAGGCTACTCTCCTCCAGGACCTCTTTAGACAAGACTAGAAATGCTTAAGCAGAAATGATACCTGATTGTCTCTTGGATTTTCCTCCCCAGCTGGTACACCCCCAGACCTCCTTGGGACCTTCCCAAGGGAGGGGCCAAAAGCTGGTGTTTCCTTAGCATCATGGCAAATCTACCTTTAAGTCACACTCAGTCCTTTCCTGTAAGTCTTCCCTAAAAGCCTGCTTTCAGCATCCC
This sequence comes from Tursiops truncatus, assembly GCF_011762595.2. Lineage (NCBI taxonomy): Eukaryota > Metazoa > Chordata > Mammalia > Artiodactyla > Delphinidae > Tursiops > Tursiops truncatus. Next base: position 87,270,387 of record NC_047043.1, on the reverse strand, counting down.
TATCCTGGGCTTCCATAGCATCCTGTATCCACCATCATCATACCATTTACCACCTTGTACTGTAAATGCTTCATTACAGTAGGAATCTTTAGGACAGGATATCTGAATCCCTCCCCATTTTATCCCCTGTTTCTAGCACAGTTCCTGAAACATACTATGCAGTGAGTTAATCTTTTACAATAACAGCAAATAATTGTGTACTGCTTCCTACGTGCCAGGCCCTGTTCTAAGCATTTTACGTATATTCACTATGACATAGCTACGATTATTATCAACATGAAACAGACGAGGAAACTAAGAAGTAGAGTTTAAAGAACTTGTCCCAAGCCAAACAACTAGTTCAAGTTGGAGCTAAGATTCAAATGCACACCGTGTGCTAATGAAGTCCACTTTCTTAACACTAAGCAGTACTGCCTCTCAAAAGGCATGAGTATAGGGAGGATGCTTTCTTCACTCCTATTCTGAGTGGCATTTGAACTCTACGCCTCAAGGCATTGTTTGTACAATGACCAGCTCCTGATCATTTAAGAATTGATCATCCAATTTGTGGATTTTTGAAGACTTTTCACCCCCCTACAGCTTCTTGCCTGCAGGGAGCATTTACATGCTTGTTAGAACCTCCCCAGAGATGAAGGCCAGAACAGGGAGGTTATTACTGCCATTATCCTGCACACTCTCCAGGTATCTATGCTGCTGGCGACTGGGAAAGCTAAGGTTGCAGTAGCTTGTCGGTATGTGTGGATTCCAAATAGGACACAGCTCCTAATTATCTATACCTACCCTATTCACCCCTTAAGGGTTGACCATCCAGACCAATACTCTCGTTGGAGAGATGTGTTAAGTACACAAGTGGAAGCTCAGAATATGCACCTTAAGTAGAGTTGAAAGATTTTTAGTAGAAGAGTGACAGGATAAAAACTATATTTGAAGACGGTTAGGAGAGGGATTGCAGAAGAGGAAGAAATGGAAGACAAGGAGATCAGTAACAGGCTAGCTGGGATTCCACTGCAGCCAGCTTCCTATGTGGACACTTACACTGCAAACATGTCAACCATTTTCAGCATTTTACTTGAAATAAGTATTTGCTAAATTTGATTTTATTTTAATTTTTCAACTCCAATGAATCTCTTAACAATTTATTTTGAAAACCATATGAAAAATTGTACTTTAGTTTTGAAGATAAAATGTGCATATGCAATTGGGTTCATCCAAATAGTAATTTATACTTACATTTCCTAGCCAGCAAACAAAGTTGACTAAAACTTCCCTATACCAAGGTTTACTTCTACTATGCAGAATTTTCTTTTTGTGAGAGTAAGAGATATCAGGCCCCAGGGAAATTTTTCTTGCGATTACAAGCATTGAAAGAGGGATGACTTTTCTAACCAAGAGACAGCTTTTGTGATTTTATAATCCAGACTGTATATGCTTTATGCAACATTAATCTGCCTCGTTTTGCTCAGATGAGAGGTTTTATATGTCATTCCCAGGAAAAATTGATGACCATAACTGCATAATGAGGTTGAGTTCTTAGCAGCTTATTAGGATTGGGTTTCTGAAATTTTTTAAAGCATTCGTGGAGCCTGGCAGAAATGAGCAGAATTATTCTGCAGTAAACTCTCATTCATTTAGAAGGCACTCATTGGGAGTTTACAACCATGTGGCAATAGCTGCAGTGACCTTTAACAGGGCACTGCCTACTCAATGGAGTTATATGAAACCAATTGAGGAAAGCAAACTCTTTTAAAGCATTTGTTATCGGGCTTCCCTGGTGGCGCAGTGGTTGGGAGTCCGCCTGCCAATGCGGGGCACACGGGTTTGTGCCCCGGTCTGGGAGGATCCCACATGCTGCGGAGCGACTGGGCCCGTGAGCCATGGCCGCTGAGCTTGCACATCCGGAGCCTGTGCTCCGCAACAGAAGAGGCTACAGCAGTGAGGGGCCCACGTACTGCAAAAAAAAAAAAAAAAAAAAAAAAAAAAACTTACTAGCTACCATTTAAGCAGGTCTTCTACAAAGTGTTATCAGTATTACTAGTTTAGTTTGAGTTAATTTATGCCTTAAAATACCACTGTGTTTTAATTCTTGTAATTCCAATCACCACCATGCCTCTGTCTGATGCAATTTATTCCATATTGACTTAATAGAACAGATTTTGTCCATCTAAAAAAATAGAATGTTCTTTGGCAAATATCCACTGACATCATCAGAAATCATGCATTGGATACTTTTCAAGTATGAGACTATTTCAGAGATTTTAAGAATGGGTTTTTATATATAGTATAGGTTTTTAGTGCTCAAGCCAGGTTGTCTTTTGGAAATTTGGAAACTAACAGTTTCCTTGTCCTTTTGTCCATTTTTCCAAGTAGGAAGTGCTTTCTACTGAATGTGGGATACCCTTTGTGTAGCATGGCCTAGAACTTAACAGAGGCTCATTACTTTTCTTGAAAAATGGAGTGGTTGAATAAATGAGTGGTGCAGGCTTTTATATGTAGTGCCCTGTATTTGAAGCTGGTAACAGACAACACAGAATCCTTTAGTCAAGAAGGTCCTGGCACGGGATTCCAGCCAAGCAGAAATGAGCTAGCAAATAACAAAGGTCTAGGCAGAGGTGTGGAAGATTCCAGGAGGAGAGTAGGCAGGCACCAGAGTACTACACAGGCAGAGAGGGCCCAGAGCGCCAACAAGAAAGGCACCATCAACAAAAGGTCCAACTATGGGCCCATAAATGTCAGCTACACACAGGAATCAGTGGAAGGTAAATAGGAGAGTACCTCCATGTCTGAGAAACTCTGCATTCCTTCATTCAGCTTTTCATTGAGTGGTTGATCTTAACTATTTATTGTGTATTACTATTCACCAGATTGTATAGCATCTGCCTAGAACTCATAGTTTTCAGCATTGGATAGTTATTCAATAGCTGTTGATTAAATCGAATTGGTTGAAGATCAATGGCATAAAGTGAATAAGACTGAAGTAGGTCTGGAAAAAGTACCCAGGCAAGGTGCTCATGTATGTAAAAATCAGCCATGCTTTACTCCACACATTTCTCTGCATCTTATCAGTGACACTGAATGTGACTGTCATCACCCAGACATATCTGCAATCAGGAATGAGATCCAACTGTATTGTTACATCTTTTAGTATAATTTCCCATTGTCCCTTCTGTTCCTAAAGTAGAAGAGTGAGTTTGAGTTAGGGAAGATTGCATGGCTCTTAAAGAAATGGACTCAATGTGACACAAGGTCACGGTCCCATGTGGACTCAGTAATGCTTATAGTAGAATTAGCTATGACTGGAAGAACACAAAAACACACATTTTCTAATTTACTATCACTCTTCTTTTCATCAGCTAATCTGTGTAAACATGTAGATGAAATCATAAGAGCAGGCTACCTCAAGAGCAGTGAAGTAAAAGGAGACTTTTTTCTTTTATTAAAAATATTTTGTTTTTTATTTTTGCATTTGACCACTCCACTGAGCAGCTGAGTCTTATGGTGAGACAATTAACTGGAAGCCATACATCTTCTAGCTTTTTTGGTTATACCTAAGGGGCTATAGCTAAATTATGTATAGGGAAGAAAATTGTCATTGTGTATCTTCAGAGTCTAAAACTATGTTTTGCATACTGGAAATTGATCAAACATCAGTTGACTTGAACCGAGTTTGGAAAATGCATATAGATCTGAAAGATGTCCTTTAAACCATGTAGGTAGTAGACATCACCCTATCAGATTAGCTATAGGCACAAATGGGGTAAGAAGAATATGGGATCAAGGATGAACTAATCTGAAGTGGAAGAAACGTGAACTGATAAATCAAGAATCGGGATCAGAAGAATAGAGAGAGTAGCCATGGATCAAGAAGAACCAATCAAGTTCATAACGGAAGTGTCCTGTTGATCTATTGTTTTTCACGTTATTCACATTTCTGACTTTTGTTTTTTTGTTGTTGTTGTGTTTTGTGTTTTTTTTTTTTTTTTGCGGTACGCGGGCCTCTCACTGTTGTGGCCTCTCCCGTTGCAGAGCACAGGCTCTGGACGTGCAGGCTCAGCAGCCATGGCTCACGGGCCCAGCCGCTCTGTGGCACGTGGAATCCTCCTGGACCGGGGTACGAACCCGTGTCCCCTGCATCGGCAGGTGGGCTCTCAACCACTGCGCCACCAGGGAAGCCCTGACTTTTGGTTTTGATACTGTCAGCTAACAATCTGCCTGCATTTCCTTCAAAGAGATAGTTCATATTCCTATTGAATATGAATTAAAAGATGACCTAAACTTCTGTGCTCCTTTGGAGTATTTGTTTGAAAATCGTGTCCATTTCTAGAAACTTCTGATAGTTAAGCAATATCTCACTCAAATCCTGTCTCTCAGTAGCTTCAGTGTTCTTGTTATGAAGCAGAAAATTCACTAATTTGGACAATGTGGTGTTGAAGTGTCCTGGTTCTTTGCAGAAAATCAACTACATCAACATCTTTCAAATATAACCTGTCTGAATACTACCAGTGTTTTGAAAGTTTTCTTTGTAAAATTTCAATGACAACGAGTTTATGGCAAACCTACTACATAACTTACTGGTATGCAGGATACAGTAAAAAAGGAAGCCAAACCTATTCCTGTTAAAAAAAAAAAAGAGAGAAACAGAGAGCGAAACACAAAACAGTATATAAGGCTCCTTATTCTACAGGATTGATCAAAATATTGTAGGTATTCATATGATGTCATAAATAGTTTCAAAGGCCAGGAATTTAACCTGATATGTGGTTTTTCCAGGATTTGATCTTGGGCCTCTCTGACTGCAAAGTCATTGCTCTTTTTACAATATTCTAAAACTAGTGAACGTTAGTTTGGAAAGCTAGCTTAACCAGGAAAAAAAGAAAATTCTTTCTAAGAAAAAGGACTTGCAAGGTCTACTCTGGCATTTTTGCCAAAGAATACTAAGTGTATATTAAAGGGAGGCATAAACTGAGCCTTAAAAAAATTAGGTGAAAATGTTTCCTTTCAAGAATCTGCTGAGGTTAGTTAAATACCGTATTAGTGAAATGATCAATTCAAAGGCTAGCTTACACCTTTCTTTTCTCAAGAAACTCAAAGTCCTTCATGATATTACCTAAGAGCAAACCCTGTAAAATACCAAAGGAAGTAAGACTGTGGAGCAATAGAACAATTACATTGTCTTCACATACTGATGAATCACCTGTGCTCTTACTCTCACCTGCTCTTAAATTTGAGTACAAATTTCACACAGCAGAAATGACAATTAAGGGGAGTGTTGGTGGGGCTTAAAAAGGGTTCTTACACAATACAGTAAAAAGAAGTTTTATGGTGGGAAGAGAGGAAAGGCCAAATCAGTAGTAGTTCCAGCCACTAGATTTCAAAGCATTTCCTGTTGAATTCAAAGATGGGTGCAAACAGCATACTGCCTTTGCTTCGCACAGAGAAAGGTGCCTAACTATGAACAGGCTTCTAATGACAATCTCTAGTTCCTTATCCTCCTGTGCACATGTACACATACACACACACATATACACACAAAAACACAGTTTGATGTCTCCCTGCCTACCCACCAAAATGTCACAAATACACACACACATCAAGAACATACACATGTACACAAATACACATACCATCACATGCATGTCACACATATCACACATGAACTGACCGTAATGCACACCTACCTTCACACACATGAATGTAAGGAATGTGGTGCATACCACCCAATTCATGTTCATGCATGTGCACATGCAACACACATATTTCATACAGCCACACATCCACACACTCACATGTGCAACATACACACGCACACATGTAGATAACATGAAACACAACGCTAACACAGAAGCACACACATGCCTTAGGCAAGAGGACACACCCACATCACAAATGCCCATACGAATACACTCACACAGGTGCACAAACAATAAGAAAGAAGACTCTAGAGAAATTAAATATATCTCTATTAAAAAGTTTGGCAATTTTTAAGTCATAAAGAGAGAAATGGGAAAAAAAGGGAAATCAATACAAGAAGGATAGAATAAACAAGTTTTCAAGCCTCTGAGGCTTCCTTTGCAGAATGGAGATTACCATTTTAATTAAAAAGAACACAGTATCAATGCCATAGCAAGTCATGATAGGTGTGTTTTACTCCAAAATTCCAGGCGGCACTGCTTAATCCTCTAGATACACAGTTCAGTTCCCAGCTAAGCTGAGTAATTTGATCAAGGTCACTGGGAACAGTAAACAGTACGAGCTTGACTTATGTTTGAGCATGAACCACAAGTCCACTCCCTTAAGTTCACTTCAATATTTCATTTCATAAACAGGAAGGGGAAATGGATTTAACATAGAGATTTCTCCATTTAAAATTCTATTTAATTCCTCATCATAGATGAGAAGTTTGACAGTGATGAGGTGCTCATAATTTATGTATGAATCTGTTGCATTTTAAGTGTGTCCAGGTGCACATGGAAAATGGAGATATGTGCTTTTATGTGGTGTCTCTGCATGAACGATGTCCAGCTAGCAGCACCCAACACACTCTGAGGATGCAAACAATGCTATTTTAAATATGATTAATAAACATAAATGAGAAAGAAAATATTTTTCAACACTCCATCTTATAACACATTTTAATAATTATTTTTGTGTGTGAAGAAAAACAACGATTCTGTTGGCGTGCAGACATAAAGCATGATTCCTTACCACCCTCTTGTGGTGATTTTAAAGAACAATTTTCTCATCACTGAATATCCTCTACCTCCTCCCCACCTCCTACCGCCGTTTCTAATAATGGGCCTCTAGAGGCTTTTAGGGTGAACCACAGAAAAATGCTTATATTTGACAATTTTTGTTCTACAAACATGGTAATGTCATGCATTATGGTTGTAACGAAACCCCTCCTGATTGCCAACATGTTTTCTGAACCCCAGGACAATTCATACACCACATTCTTGGATTTGTTTAAATTATCATTCCATTAGAACTCCCTGTCTAGGGTGATCAGAATTGTATCATACTCTTTCTAACCACATTTTTGTCAGTATTTACCAACATGACATTCTGGTCCATTAGAGCTGGTTCCAGTCCTGCACTGCACACATGACTTCTTCTTTGTTCCTCATTTCATGAGTGTCCCTTCCTTGCTCATCCAATATCTATCCAGTTCTTTATTGCCCAACTCAATATAACATTCTTGGATGTATCCGACTTCCATGAATCTGGGTCTTCTATTTTCATGGCCAAAATTTGAACCTAATAAATTAATTGCTCTATACTGCCTTAATCTCTAATGGTGTCCCACTCTTGAACCACTGCCCCCTGCCCCTGGCAGCTATATACTGAAGGAAGACTATCTGTCTGTCACCTCTCTATCTATCTATGGTAGGCAGAATAATGGTCCCCCCAAAATGTCCATGGCCTAATCCCCAGCACAGTAAATATGTTTTGTTATATGGTAAATGAAAATTAAGGGTGCTAATCAGCTGACCTTAAAATAGAGATTATCCTTGATTATCAGATTGGTTCAGTGTAATTACAGGGGTCCTTAAAAGTATAGAAGGAGGCAGAAGAGGGAGAACAGAGAGATGGCAGCATGAGAAGTATTCAGCCCAGCCTTGCTGGCTTTGAAGGAGGAAGGAGACTAACAGCCAAGCCATGTGCACAGCCTCTACAAGCTGGAGAAAACAACCAAAGGGATTGTCCCTTAAAGCCTTCAGAAGGAATGTAGTCTTACGGATACCTTGATTTTAACCAGAAAGACCCATTTTGGACTCTGACCTTCAGAACTGTAAGATAAAAAATTTGTATTGTATAAGCCCCTAAATTTACAGTAATTTGTTACAGTAGCACTGAGAAACTGATTGTGTATCTACAGCTCTATATTGGCTCCACTGGAGGGGATCATACTGGTAGTGGGAGGCAATGGAGACACACAAAAAGGTGAAAGTTACCATTTTTCAAGGGTTGCTCTTATATTTGACATTAGACAGACCTGGTTTCTACTGACTCTACTATTCATTCAATTCTTGAAATGTTGTTCAATTCTGAGCCTCGCTAAGACTCACCTCGCTCCCTCACAAGGAGAGTAAGGAGGATTTATAAGGTTTCATCCTCATAGGCTTGTTTGAATATTAAATATACAAAGTTTTAAGTTCTAAGTCTTTTGTGTCTCATTTAGTAAAATGTCTCTTTATCCAAATATACCTGTTTTGTATCATACGGACGCTGCTGCTCTTGAAGAAGACTCAGAATAGATAACCAATGGAGTACCTCTAGCTAGATTATCAGCTCAAAGAAGATATCACTGTTACACAAAACCCATTGATGCTGGGCTCATGTGAACTATGCATATGTTAATAGAAACCACACTGCAGCCTTTAGGTTCAATCGCAACTGTGTCCCTATTAACTTCAGCAAGCATCAATGGGACACAGATTTCATTCAAGGCTGTGATTGCTTGAGGAAGTCATTTTATCTCCAAGAACTTCAGTAGAATTGGAAAGACTGGAGACCGCCTTCAGTAGCTGACATCTTCTCACCCAGAGTACTCTCGGCATACGTTAGAATACTTTTACATCTTCTAGTCATAAAAAAATTCTGATTCTAAAGAAACCTTAGGCTTCTGGTTTCTGCTCCCACATGTAGAGAGCTCAGACATCAACTTGGCTTATGACAAGAGAAAGTTGAACAAGCTGAAAATTGATGACTTTTCTTGGATTCACCCGTGCATTCAGAGAGGAATACCTGAGATCTGTTTACCTGGAGCAGAAGCCGCTGGAGCCCTCTACTGGCAGGAACACTTAGATTCTAATTTTGACAAATTGCTGGAGGCTGAGTATGAACTAGTGTGAGAGTGAGGAACCCTTGGGGACTGTACTAGTGGGGGCCTCACACTATAGGGCACTATATTTAGAAACACTACCTGGTTCTTATGGAAGATCTGGAAAGGACCCTTCATGACTCTGGCAGGAGGAAGGGAAGAATAACCATCTAGAAAGAGCCCGGAGCCTTCTCCATAATAAAGACTTGTCTGTCCAGGGGAAAAGAGTTTGCTAAAAGTTTATCTCAGTATTCCTCCTACTTATGCTCTGTTTAGCTTTCCTATCTCACCTAAGGGGGAAAACATAGTCAATAGGGATTACGACTTCAAGGAAATAGATTGGGAATGCCACAGTCAGGGAAGGGAGTACATAGCAGTGGGGGGAAAATCAGTACCAAGAATGCCACAGTCCTAGGATACAGGGCCATTAGAACACTGAGATTTAATTGGAGGATTACATAATGCTTTCCTTCCCCTACACTTTCACTCCATATCAAGCTCCAATATGATAACAGTGCTGCAAGAAAGAGCTGCAAGAGCCTTTCTCTGAACAGAAGTTCTTAGGGAAGCCAAAGTCAAGAGGGGAGACAAAACCAAGATCGTTAGAGGAATTTGAAGCTTCTGACACATACAGCTACAGCAAATATTAAATACAGCCTCGCTCCTAGTGAGATTACCATAAATCCTCACATGAAAGGCCTATTTGCCTCAGTTCCTACTACCCAGTACAACATGTTTGGCTTTCTACAAAATACTGTAAGGCATGACAAAAGAGAGTAAGAAAACAAAATCCAAAGAGACAAAATAATCACCAGAATAAGACTCAGATATGACCCAGATACTAGAATTATCCGATGGGGAATTTAAAATAAATATGATTAATAAGTTAAGGGCTCTAATGGAAATAACATGTAAGAACAGATGGGTAATGTAAGCAGAGCAATGGAAACTCTAGGAAACAAAAGGAAATTTCAGAAATCAAAAGAACTGTTAACAGAATGAAGAATGCCTTTGATGGGCTCATCAGAAGACTGGACATAGTTGAGGAAAGAATCAGTGATCCTGAAGATACAACAATAGAAACTTCCTAAAATAAAATGCCAAGAAAAATAAAAAGAATTTAAAAAAATCAGACCATTCAAGAACTGTGGGGCAATTACAAGTTTTAACACACATGATATCAAAATAACAAAAGGAAAAGTGAGAAACAGAGCAGTAGAAATATTTGAAGCAAGAAAAAAACTAAACAAAATTTACAATTCTATATATACCACCAAGCAAAGCATCTACCAAAATTTTTCCAAAATTGACAGGTGACTATATGGGCACTGGAATTGATGGAGAAAAGCCCGTAATTCCATGAGTGATGAGTCACTTTCACTGCAGCACAAGGTAACAGAAAAGGAGCCTAGGAAGTTAATATTGGGGTGGCAAGTTGGGGTGAGAGCATGGAAGACCATGAATACTAGCCTATGTTGTTTGTACCTCAATCAAAAATCTGTGATAAACTTTTCCTTAGAAAGAAATAGTAATAACATGTTTTAGGGTAAGGCAAGACTGGAAAGCCTTAAGACCATTAGTTGTTACTGAAAAAATCCAGGAAACAGGTAATAAGAACAGTGTCTTTGACAAGGGCTTAATTTCCAAAATATACAAACAGCCCATACAACTCAATTAACAACAACAAAAAAAAACACAACACAATAAAATAATGTGCAGAAGACCTAAAGAGACATTTCTCCAAAGAAGACATACAGATGTCCAACAGGCACATGAAAAGATGCTCAACATGGCTCATTATTAGAGAAATGCAAATCAAAACTGCAACGAGGTACCAGCTCACACAGGTCAGAATGGCCATCATCAAAAAGTCTACAAATAACTTGAGGATGTGGGGAGGGGTAAAGGTGAGCTGTGACAGGGCGAAAGAGAGGCATGGACATATATACACTAACAAATGTAAGGTAGATAGCTAGTGGGAAGCAGCCGCATGGCACAGGGATATTGGCTCGGTGCTTTGTGACTGCCTGGAGGAGTGGGATAGGGAGGGTGGGAGGGAGGGAGACGCAAGAGGGAAGAGATATGGGAACATATGTATATGTATAACTGATTCACTTTGTTATAAAGCAGAAACTAGCACACCATTGTAAAGCAATTATACCCCAATAAATATGTTAAAAAAAAAAAAGTCTACAAATAACAAATGCTGGAAAGGGTGTGGAGAAAAAGGAACCCTCCTAGGCTGTTGGTGGAAATGTAAATTGGTGCAGTCACTATGGGCAACAGCATGGAAGTTCCTCAAAAAACTGAAAATAGGGACTTCCCTGATGGTCCAGTGGTAAAGAATCCACCTTCCAATGTAGGGGACACGGGTTCCATCCCTCGTCGGAGAACTAAGATCCCACATGCCGGGGGGCAACTAAGCCCACGCATCACAACTACTGAGCCAGCGAGCCATAAGCTACAGAGCCCATGAGCTCTGGAGACCATGCGCCACAACTAGAGAGAAGCCCACGCAACACAACCTGAGAGAAGCCCGCGTGCCTCAGCAAAGATCCCACGTGCTGCAACTAAGACCTGACTCAGTCAAATTTTAAAAAAAGAAAATAATTAATTAAAATAAATAAATATTTAAAAACTAAAAATAGAGTTGCCATATGATCCAGCAATCCCACTCCCGGGCATATATCTGGACAAAACTATAATTTGAAAAGATACATGCACCCCTATGTTAAGAGCAGCACTATTTACGATAGACAAGATAGGGAAATGACCGAAATGTCCATCGACTGATGAATGGATAAAGAAGGTGTGGTATATATATATATATATATATATATATATATATATATATATACACACACACACACACAATGGAATGCTATTCAGTGATAAAAAAATGAAATAATGCCATTTGCAGCAACATGGATGGACTAGAGATTATCATACTAAGCAAAGTAAGTCAGAAAGAGAAAGACAAATACCACATGATATCACGTATATGTGGAATCTAAAATATGACACAAATGAACTTATTTACGAAACAGGAACAGACATAGAGAACAGACTTGTGGTTGCCAAGGGCGGGGTGGGCGGAGGAGGGTTGGATTGGGAGTTTGGGACTAGCAGATGTAAACTATTATATATAGAATGGATAAACAACAAGGTCATATTGTATAGCACAGGGAACTATATTTAATATTGTGTAATAAACCATAATGGAAAAGAATATGAGATATATATATATACATGTATATATATGAATCACTCTGCTGTACATCAGAAAGTAACACAACATTGTAAATCAATTACATTTCAATAAAGAAAATAAAAAATAAATTAAAAGAAAGAACAGCGTCTATGGTAAGAGGTAAATGCTTTTACCAAAGATGGTTTATGGAGCGAGTCCTGCAACCAAGCAACAAAAGTGATAAAAGTAATAGATGAGTAAAATGTAATCAAGTAATAAATTCAAGTAGGGAAATCTTACTGACCAGCAACAACATTAAACTACTTTCTAGCAAACAAGTTGGCATTTCAAGTTTAAAGTTTACAGAATTGCAAGTAGCAACAAAGTAGTTATTTAAAACTTCCTCCAGAAGGCTGCAACAATTTATAAATGCATAAGGAAATACATTCTTAACTACTCATATGACCTTGGAGATCATGGAGAATGCTATTGAAAAGGATAGTTCTGGAAAATGCTGATTTGGGTGTTTTTAAAATTTCTGCCGGACTACCATTAAGGCCTCATATCCCACAAATACAGATGCCGTGGGCAACTGATTTCAGCCTTGCTGACTTCAACACTCTAATTACCACTTTTCTTTATGGATGAATTAGTTGAGTAGCTGTGTGATTTATCCTGATTGATTATCATCATGGCACAACATTTGCAGATGGAATAGTCAATGAAATGCATTTTTAGCAATAGCTATTCTGGCTTCCTTCAATATATTTTACATGTAATGTCAAGGTCTTACAATTATATCTTGCATATTTTAAGGCAGTTTTCTTGAGTATAGTATCTATGGAGCTTACCTGAGTAAAAATGCTTATATTATAGTTGCATCACTTGGATGATGTGTTGTAAAAGCAAGATGATTCTCTGGCCAAATGCTCTTTCCCTGTGTATACTATACAGAGTTGTTAACAGCCTGGCCAAAGAGGTGACAAACTGGTGACCACATGGGCCAGATCTAACCCCCACATGTGTTTTGCATGGACCATGAAATGCTTATGAATTTTAAAATAAATACAAATATTATTTTTAAAAAGAACAGATCTGGGACTTCCCTGGCAGTTCAGTGGTTAAGACGCTGTGCTCCTAATTCAGGGGGACCAGGTTCGATCCCTAGTCAGGGAACTAGATCCCACATGCCGCAACGAAGTTCCCACGTGCCGCAACTAGACCTGGTGCAGCCAAATAAATAAATAAATATTAAAAAAAAAAAGAACAGATCTTACTTGAAAGCTCATTGTTTTTTTTCTTTAAAGATTAGGAAGTTGGGCAACACTGCTCCTACAATTCTGTACACCAACAATGGCTCCCCCAGTCTCCATTGTTCCCCAACTGCATGCACTTACATTTAATTCCTGTCTCCCTTGCTTAAATCACTTGCCAGTTCCTCTATTAGGTCTTGGATTAGTCAGCTAGGGCTGCCATAACAAAAGATCACAGACTGGGTGGCTAAAACCACAGAAATGTACTGTCTCAGAGCACTGGAGGCTGGAAGTCCAAGATCAAGGTGTTGGCAGGTTTGGTTTCTTCTGAGGCCTCTCTCCTTGTCTTGCAAATGCCACCTTCTGACTGTGTTCTTACATGACCCTTCCGCTGCAAACACACCTCTTCCTCTTATAAGCAACCAGTCCTGTTGGATTAGGGTCCCATCATTATGACCTCATTTAACCTTAATAACCTTCTTAAAGACCCTGTCTCCAAATATAGTCAAATTCTTCCCCTGCATTTGCTAAGTGTTGGTCTTGGGCAAGTTAATTATTGTCTCAGAACGCTGGTTTCCTGATCTGTAGAATGAACATCTAATAACACTAAATGTCTCTTACTCCAGTTCTTGGTAATCGTTCATGTACTGAGGAATCACCTGGGCCTTTGTTAAAATATAGATTGATTCAGCTGATCTAGGATGAGGCCAGAGATTCTGCATTCCTCACAAGCTCCAGGTGATGCTGATGCTGTTGTTCTGCAGACCACACTTTGAGTAGCAAGGTCTCAGAAGATTAAATGAGTTAATAGGTACAATGCATTCAGGATACTGCCTGCCACATCACAAAAATCCAAAATCCTTGACTCCAACTGTCATCATTATTCCAGTGGAGCTGACTGTAGATCAGTAGAATATGTCTCTGTAGGAATATTTAATGTATCCCAATTGTGGTTTTCCTTTGGCTCCTTGCACTCTGCTTTAAATTCATGCAGTTTTGTTATATTTTCTATGCTTAGAAACTACTCTAAATCCCTTTTGCAAAAAGGAAGATTATACAAATTAAACACATTGATTAATGGAGAAAGAGAGAATATATTTTTATAATGAATTGAAAATAATGTGACCACAAAAACTAAACCAGAAGGCCAGTTGTAATCACCCACACTCTCTGATCAGTACTTCCAGCAGACCACACCCCAATGCACCTGGGAGATGATATCATCCCCAAACAGCCTTATAACGCCTACTCTTTCATTAGTTCCTAGTTTGCACATCATAGCCCACCTTTTCCAAACTTCTTTCAGGTCCTTAAAATGTATTACTTTTGCACATGTCCTGGCCTTTGCATTAGCTGTTTCCTCTGGTACTCTCTTTATCCTCCCCTCCCTTCAGATCTTAGCTCATATGCCACCTTCTCCAGAAAGTTACCTGATCTCCCTCCCTTTTACATTTGTGTTTATTGCCCCTACAAGTCCTCTCATAGCATCTTTTGACTACCTTTATCTCTCTGCATACAATAATGTATTTTAACTGCTTATTTACATATACCAATCTGTCTCCTGCACAAATCTGCAAGTTCCAGGAAGGCAAGAGCCCTATGCTTATGTGCTATTTTAGCCTCAGTACTTGGACCTGTGCTTGACATATGGTTGGCATAACAATGAAGACTCAATTCATGTGTGCTCTATTAATGAATGAATGTATGGATAAGTGGGTGTGTAGGTAGGTGGATGGAGAGATGTCTTGGATGTATGGATAAAAAAGCAGATGCCCCCATTTTTAAGGATTTTTGACACAGCATTTATCAGCAACAACTTGACAATTTTATTTAGCCTGGAATACTGAGACACAACGATCATCTCAAAATCGACATGCTCACTGGTAGCACCAGTCAACCCATCCTCTTTGCCCACCTCAGAAGAATGTTTATGAATAATGAAATTACTAAATGGGTTTTAGCATGTGGCAAACATCTGTCTGTGATACCCACCATGAAGGGGTTACAGGCTGAAGCTCATTTAACTTCAGTTCAAGTCTCAGATTTCAACTTCACCAGAGTCAGCAATCTAACACATGTACAGTTGTACACAAAAAGAAACAAGCAAATACTGAGGAGTGGATCTCAATGAACTCACCATCATTAGAGGAAAAACACATTCAAATGGTACTAGTGACTGATCATACCTTGGTCTTACCATCTTCACAGTTCAAAGGAGAGACAGCTCATGATTATTATTAAGATAAAAATAATGAACTTAGTTTTAGCTTGTAAAACATGATTTCATAAGTCATTGCTCAATTAAAAATAAAATGGATTCTTCCTTTTTGGATTGGACAAACTGAACTCTTATCAGAAACGATGTTACATTTTCAGAGAAGAGTGATATTACCAAGCTTAATCAACCCTCTGAAACTATGGTATCTTAAAAATATATCCAGAGGTTTTTATCTTGGTTGGAAGTATAGCACACTCGATTATGTAGGACAGAAACAATTCAGCATCTGTCTTGAGGCTTATTAAGTTCTCCAGGACTTGTGATAATGAAGATAAACAGTCTAAACTTCCCTAGACTTGGGACCCTGGTTACTACAATGTCTCGTTAGGAAGAAACACACTAGGAAATACATGGATAAATGTATTATAAGGCACCATGCCTCTAAGTGGTGCCCCATGCCCTCTATTTTTTTTTAATATCTTTATTGGAGTATAATTGCTTTACAATGGTGTGCTAGTTTCTGCTTTATAACAAAGTGAATCAGTTATACATATACATATGTTCCCATATCCCTTCCCTCTTGCATCTCCCTCCCTCCCACCCTCCCGATCCCACCCCTCTAGGAGGTCACAAAGCACTGAGCTGATCTCAGTGCTATGTGGCTGCTTCCCACTAGCTATCTATTTTACGTTTGGTAGTGTATATATGCCCATGCCACTCTCTCTCACTTTGTCACAACTTACCCTTCCCCCTCCCCATATCCTCAAGTCCATTCTCTAGTAGGTCTGTGTCTTTATTCCTGTCTTACCCCTAGGTTCTTCATGACATTTTTTTCCCCCTTAGATTCCATATATATGTGTTAGCATACGGTATTTGTCTTTCTCTTTCTGACTTACTTCACTCTGTATGACAGACTCTAGGTCCATCCACCTCATTACAAATAGCTCAATGTCGTTTCTTTTTATGGCTGAGTAATATTCCATTGTATATATGTGTCACATCTTCTTTATCCATTCATCCAATGATGGACACTTAGGTTGTTTCCATCTCCTGGCTATTGTAAATAGAGCTGCAATGAACATTTTGGTACATGACTCTTTTTGAATTATGCTTTTCTCAGGGTATATGCCCAAGAGTGGAATTGCTGGGTCATATGGTAGTTCTACTTGTAGGTTTTTAAGGAACCTCCATACTGTTCTCCATAGTGGCTGTACAAATTCACATTCCCACCAGCAGTGCAAGAGTGTTCCCTTTTCTCCACACCCTCCCCAGCATTTATTGTTTGTAGATTTTTTGATGATGGCCATTCTGACCAGTGTGAGATGATATCTCATTGTAGTTTTGATTTGCATTTCTCTAATGATTAATGATGTTGAGCATTCTTTCATGTGTTTGTTGGCAGTCTGTATATCTTCTTTGGAGAAATGTCTATTTAGGTCTTCTGCCCATTTTTGGATTGGGTTGTTTGGATTGGTTGTCATTGAGCTGCATGAGCTGGTTGTAAATTTTGGAGATTAATCCTTTGTCAGTTGCTTCATTGCAAATATTTTCTCCCATTCTGAGGGTTCTCTTTTGGTCTTGTTTATGGTTTCCTTTGCTGTGCAAAAGCTTTGCAGTTTCATTAGATCCCATTTGTTTATTTTTATTTCCATTTCCCTAGGAGGTGGGTCAAAAAGGATCTTGTGGTGATTTATGTCATAGAATGTTCTGCCTATATATTCCTCTAAGAATTTGATAGTTTCTGGCCTTACATTTAGGTCTTTAATCCATTTTGAGCTTATTTTGTGTATGGTGTTAGGGAGTGATCTAATCTCATACTTTTACATGTACCTGTCCAGTTTTCCCAGCACAACTTATTGAAGAGGCTGTCCTTTCTCCACTGTACATTCCTCCCTCCTTTATCAAAGATAAGGTGACCATAGGTGCGTGGGTTTATCTCTGGGCTTTCTATCCTGTTCCATTGATCTATCTTTCTGTTTTTGTGCCAGTACCATACTGTCTTGATTACTGTAGCTTTGTAGTATAGTCTGAAGTCAGGGAGCCTGATTCCTCCAGCTCCGTTTTTTGTTCTCAAGATTGCTTTGGCTATTCAGGGTCTTTTATGTTTCCATACAAATTGTGAAATTTTTTGTTCTAGTTCTGTGAAAAAAAATGCCATTGGTAATTTGATAGGGATTGCATTGAATCTGTATATTGCTTTGGGTAGTAGAGTCATTTTCACAATGTTGATTCTTCCAATCCAAGAACATGGTATATCTCTCCATCTATTTGTATCATCCTTAATTTCTTTCATCAGTGTCTTATAATTTTCTCCATACAGGTCTTTTGTCTCCTTAGGTAGGTTTATTCCTAGATATTTTATTCTTTTTTTTTTTTTTTTTTTTTTTGCGGTATGCGGGCCTCTCACTGTTGTGGCCTCTCCCGTTGTGGAGCACAGGATCCGGACGCACAGGCTCAGCGGCCATGGCTCACGAGCCCAGCCACTCCGTGGCATGTGGGATCTTCCCAGACCGGGGCACGAACCCATGTCCCCTGCATCGGCAGGCAGACTCGCAACCACTGCGCCACCAGGGAAGCCCTATCTGAAGTCTTCTGATAGTTCCCTATATTCCATAGAAAGAAAAAAATCGAAGCTATTTAAGTATAATGTATTAAAGGCTCTCCATGGTCCAATACCAGATAATATCTAGCTTTGCTCCCAAAGAGGCTGCATATTTCTTTGATAGAACTGAGAAACTGCTATGCTTCCTGGTCTCCAAGTCTGTCCACATGTTGTTCTTTTGCATGAGTCGCTTTTTATCTAGGCTTTGTAAATCTCACCTCCCTTCACCCCACATCTTTCATGACTAATTCCTATCTATGTACCATTACTGACCTTCTCTTTCCTTTAGGAGTCCTAGGCATTTTCCTGCATCACTTACAACTTCCCTCTAAAATGGCACTCATCTGACTTTATTGTGATTGTGTGTTTACACAACTGTTTCTCCCCCTAGATTGTACATTCCTTCAGAGAACAGGGTCATTGTGCAACATTCTAACCCTAGAAACTGGTATAATCTCTGGAACTTAGAAAGCATTCAATAAACAGAAGTAGAGGAATGAATGAATGAATGAGACTTTCTTACATTTAAGGGAAAATTGAGGTATTTCAGGATTCAGATTAAGGTTATGTCTGCCACTTCATTTGTTCATTTATTAACAATATTTCAAAATAATAGAAAATATTTTCTAATCCTAATAGGAACTAATAAGAACAATGCACGTTAAAACCATAGCATTGATATATCATTTTTAGAAGTCTATCTACATTCATTATTGGGAAGGATGTGGAGAAATGGATATTCTCATACACTACTCTTTTATTTTAAGATTTATTCATTTTATTTTATTATTTTTATTTTCTTTATTTTTTTTGTCTGAGTTGGGTCTTAGTTGCAGCACAAGGGCTCTCTTGTTGAGGGGCGCGAGCTCAGTAGTTGTGGTGCACAGGCATAGTTGCCCCTCGGCATGTGGGATCTTAGTTCCCCGACCAAGGATTGAACCTGCGTCCCCTGCATTGGAAGGCGGATACTTTACCACTGGACCACCAGGGAAGTCCCCTCATATGCTACTCTTGAGAGTTAAAATTTACTTGTCCTATTTGGAAAGATATGTGGTAAGTAAGTAAATGGAAATTCACACATCCTTTAATACATTCATTTTACAATTTTATTTCTCTCTCTCTCTCTCTCTCTCTCTCTCTATATATATATATATATATATATATATATACACACACACACACACAAACACATATGAATTACTTAAGTGACATACTTAGGTGTGCTCAACTACAGCCTTTGGTGTAATAGTAAAAATTAGAAACAGCATTAATGCATATCAAGATGAAAATGACTAAATAAAAATTGGGTGTAATCATACAACAGAATGATATATATAACAGTTAACATCTTGAAGTAGATACATCTTAAAAAACATAATGATGATTGGAAAAACGCAAATCGCAAGATGATAATTACCCCATGCTACCATTTGTGTAAATAGAAACCTCACAAACCAATACAATATATATGGTTTATACAAATGCATTTATGTTTGAAAATACAGAAATGGGATGGAATGATATTAAATGATCCCTGGATAGAGGATGCCTCTGGGAAGGAGTATAAGTGATGAGATTTGGGAAGTAGTCAAAGAGACCTTCATTTTCTTTACGGCATTTTAACATCTTTACTTAAAACATAAATTGAAGTATAGCACTGGTGATGGAAATGTATGCACTGCTTGTTCAGATTATATATTTACCTATGTCTTTTATATCTCCCCTCTAAAAGATAGGATAAACAAACCATGGGTACCAAAAAATGCTCTCAGAGTTTTGGAGACGCAGCCAGGGAATGAAAAGAGAAAGGCCACAGGATCACACAAAGGACAGCATCAAACCCTACCTGTGGGAGTAAAAGGACGTCAAGTCAGAGACGTCTATACATAGGAGTTATGCATGCCCCTCATGTTACCTTTAGGGAAAGTCATGACAATCTTGAGGTATTTAGAGAGGCTTATGAGTACTGTAAAATGAACGGCTTGGAAAATAAAAGGAAAGCAATTACTATGGAAAGAAAGGAATAAAATCGGCAAAATGATGTTTGCTGTTGCTGAGACTAGAGAGTGGAGAGGCAAACAAGCTGCCTCCCTGGTCTGGTTATTACAGATAACAGCTGTCTGAATGTAAGAGTCAGTGCACTGAATATGTAAGCCATCAATCAGTAGTCTTAAACTATAAAACAACAAAAAAAGCATCCATAGCACATAGCTCACAGGACATTTACTATGCTACCCTTACTGACAAGTTTCTTAAAAGGAAATCAAAAGAAACTGTACTCCATTTTTTTATAGAAAATGAAAGTGACAAGGATGAGAAGCATACAGTGCATAGTTTAGATAAAGGAAAAGAAGTTTTTCCTACAAGTACATATTCTGCTGACAGAAAGAAGCAAAGGAGAAAAGAAGTTAGGTTGTGAATTGTGAAGGACACATTAATTAAAACAGACTCTGAATCACTGTTGTGCTTGTATCAAAGTACAGTACTAACGAGATACGAGAAGGATCCAGAGTGCTGAATGCCTCAGTGATTTTAAACTGGAACCTTTGAACTCTGTTAATTTATATACTGGCTATTATAAAATTCAGAAAACTGTCAGTTGCTATCATAACACTATTGTTTTTACACTGACAGTCAATGACAAGCTTACCCTTCAAGAACAATAAACATGCAGAGAAGTAGAAGGCATTTTATGAAAGCCACCCAGCTGGGGTTCACTTCCCGCCTGCCCTTTGCCCCCACCCTATCAGCTTGAGTAAGCTGCCCAGCTAGTCTTGTTCTCAGGTCCTCACCTGGAAATACAGAAACCAAAACAAATACTCCATTAAATCTCTCTCTGTACTAATATTTTAGAATTTTATTAAACCTATCTATATATGCTGTGGAAATTAGAAGAAGAAGTGTTTTGTGAAAGAAAAGGCACTCTTACAGTCAATGGTGGAAGATTCATGCTATTGCATTTTATAAATTATGTAAGTAATATATGCTCTTTACATATGCAGAGGGACTCATGGGCATTGGAAAAATACTGGATTATAGATTGAATACGGAAATGTGCTGTTTGGCATCTTTCTTTTCTTTCATATATCAGAAGAAAAACTACAAATAGCTCCCCTTAGTATCTGAAATGATCTGAAGATTAAACTCTCCTGGCCCTCAATAGAAATAGAAACTAATTTTGGAGTTACTGAAAAATTTGATTCGCAGTTTAAAAGGTTATCGAAGTTCATTTTGAAAGAACAAAAAAAGAATTTTTATTTTCCTGAGAGGAAAATAGAAAAATTGTATGAATCGGATTTGAAATGTTATAATGAAAATGGTAATACTGTTGGGGAGTGGTGAGAACATAAAAGGAAAGAAGAGACTAAAGGAGAAGAAAGTAAGAAGTAGAATCTCCTTGTTATTGAAATAGAATCAAATAGTAGTAGTGTATGTGTACAGCTGATTCATTTCATTTTGTTGTGCAGTGGAGGCTAACACAACATTGTAAAGCAACCATACTCCAATAAAAATTAATTATAAAATAAATTTTTAAAAAATGGAAAAAAATTATAAAGTTAAAAATAAAATAGTAGTGGGAGGATCCAGAAGAGAACTTAGATGAAGGATACCCCCGGGTCCTGGAACCCACTCCAGTCATGCTACTTAAGGCTGTGAGATCTCAAAATACAGTGAATTAAATCACACAGCCTTTCTCATATCATTACAGGGTTGAGTTTTCCAGGCTGGTAAGGTTGATCTATTGCATCTTTTCGTTCTGTCATCCCCTAGAGGGCTGTTCTTATCTCTATGGTCAAACCTGGGTCATGGCCACATCCATGTCTCAGCCCTCAGGAAGTTGACAACTGAGAAAGACAGAGACAAACATCTTCATTTAGAAGAGGACTTTGAAGCAAGTTGCTTCATGTCTTCTGTTCACATTCCATTGGTCCAAATTTGGTCACATGGCCATATCCAACTGCAAGGAAGGCTGGGAAATGTAGTTTCAGTGGGCAGCCTTGTACCCACATAAAGCTGGGATCTTTTTTTTTTTTTTTTAAACTAAAAAACAGAAGGATAAAATGGATACTGTCTAGTAAGGAGTTTGCTAAAGAAGGAAGTGGGTCCACTGCCCTAAAAGAGCTGAGTGTGGAATCTGACAAAGGGACCTGTAAAAAATGTTCTGGGTGTGCAACAGTCCTGTGAGAGCTGAGTCATTGCATAACCACCCCCTCTGCTCACTGAGTGTCCACCTCCTGAGATGGGCTGAGACCTGGGACTCTTTGCTGCAGTGCTACAGTGCTTGCACCTGGACACACCTCTCCTGGAGCAACAAAATACAAAGAAACTAGATGAGACTAAAAATAACTGCATGCATATGCAGTTAGGTCAAATTCTGGACAAAAGATACAAAGACCAAGAAAATCCAACTGCTACTTTTGAAGAGCCCAGAGCAAAAGCAGGGGGTAGGGAGCAAAAGCAGGTACTGTGCATGTGCCTGGCACACACCACCAGCTAAGGGGTGGGCAAACCACCTAAGCCACCCCTCTGGCTGGACCCCTGGACACACCCCTACCCTCACCCCATATAAGGAACAAGCTCACCAACCCCCGCCCCCATCTCCCCCCCTACCCCGGCGAGCGAACAAGCAAGGGAACCTGCTGTTTGTTCCCACTCCCCGCTGCTGCAGCAGAGACCCCGATAAAGCCTTGCCTGAATTTCTTGTCTGGCCTCTGAACAATTTCTATTGATTAAGGAGGCCAAAACCCCTGGTCAGTAACACTCCTACCTCTTGTTTTGGGGCATAAGCCAAATTTCCCCAAGGTGTCTTGTGCAGACTATTGTATCCGCAGCTAGAGTCTCCCTCACTGACTGGTAAGAGGAATGCCTAACTGGCCACAGACTTTGCTTGGGCTCTGATTAACTCTCCCCATGTCCAAATTACTAGAAAATCCATGAGAAAGGTGTAGGGCTCTGGGAATTCGTGTAGTGGTCTACTTGGGAAGTCACGCTAAAATCAGTAAGCTAAAGACCCAACCATAAGGTGGAACAAAAATCCATAACGCCCTTGATACCAATATTTACATAGACATGAATGAATATTAAAAAAGAAATCTATGCATATAATTTAAATGCAGAGTCTATATAGGGCAGGTCAAAAACTATCATAAATAGAGCATAGCAATATTTTCACACTTCACCATTAAATGAGGAATTCTATTAGATGCTACTGTGATAGACATTATAGGAAAGAAAATTAGTTTTCTTTTAAGTGTTACTTATTAATCTCCTGCAAAATTTGTACAGTTCTAAATATATATTTTTCTCACTGCAGTATTAAAGTTACTGTTGATGTACATGTTGAATCAGAAAAGTGTTTCTTTAGGTCAACGTTCCTATTATATTACTGGGAACAAGAAATAATTTCCTCTGACAGTATACATCTAAAATAATTGTGGTGAGGAAAATCTATTGATAGCTGTAGATAGACAACCAAGTAGGTAATATTTTAGTAAACACATCAAGTGTTCAGCTGTAACCCCTGTAGAGCTGACAAAGATTGCAGGTCATCAAGTCACCTCAGACCCTGATTGAATTTGAGGTAATCTGCTCTTACTCTGGCTGCCTGCCATAGTTTTAAAATTTTTTCATTCACCAGGTCTGGCATTAAATAAAATGATTAACTGAACCAAGAAAAAAGACCAAGAAAAAACAAAAAATTATACAATATCAACTAAATTATATACTATCCAGATATTAGAATTACAAGTTAGGGATTTTAAAGTAATTGATTATTATGCTGAAAAAAACAAAATGACAAGACACAGACTTTCACCAATATATTCCAGACTGAAGTACAGAGTTAAAAAAAAAAAAAGGAAAAATACAGAAAGGAGCATAAAAACACATAAAAGGTGACATAGGTAAGTATAACTGACATTGAAAATATCCAATCTAAGGGAAAAGAGATAATGAAACAAACTACAATGACCAAGACTTTTTCAAATCTAAAGACATCAAGAAGCACTACAAACCACAATAGAATATATAAAAGAAATCCACACCCACGCTCATCCTAATGGCTGAAAAGACAAGAGACAAAGAAAAAAATCTTAAATGAAGCCAGAGGGGGTTAAAAAAAAAAAAAAAAGGACAGTATTTTCAGAGTGGCAACAATAAGGCTGCTAATTTTTCAACAGAAAAAGAGAAGAAATGGAGAAAGTTGGAAACCAGAAGACAAAGAATGACGCCATTAAAGTGCTAAAAGTAACTACAAACCTAGAATTCTATATGCAGAGAAAATACAGAAATAAGGTAAAACAGACATTTTGAGACAAAATCTGGGATATTTTGTCCTCACTGGATTCCCACTAAAAGAAATTTAAAATTTCTTTAGGTAGAAAAGAAATGATCTCAGACTGAAACACAGAAAGTCAGGAAGCTAAGAGAAATGGAAAGTGTAAATGTGCAGTTAAATCCAAAATAGTATCACTTTTCCAAAATGATAACAACAATATCTTGAGCATTTAAAATATATGCTGAATTAAAATTAAGGACCACAAACACAGAAAAGGCAGGTCATGTGTTCTTTGGTCCTATTATTGACTGGGAAGTGGTAAAAGCACTCATTTATAGTAGACTCTAATAACTCAAATGTGCATATTACAATATCTAGAACAACCCACAGAAAGAATAATAAAGAAGTGTATAACTAACAAGCTAATAGTAGGGAGAGTGGGATAAAATAAAATCACTTGCCTAGTCTAAAAGAAGGCAGTTAAAAAGTAAAAGGACAGTAAATAAGTGAGAGGAAAAGAAATGGAAACTTGACACCCAGGATGTCAGTAATTAACTATATTAAACAAAATAAATACTCCTAATAGATGGTAAACATTGCCAGTTTGGATAATAAAGAAGACAAATTACATGCTACCTAAATATAAGAACACAGATACATTGAAACTGAGAAGACGTAAAAACGTAAATTATGCAAACATTAATCAAAAGAAAACTGATGCAGCAATATTATTACCTGACAAGGTAGACTTTAAGTCAAAAAAATTGATGGAAAAAAAAAAAGCCGCATCTCCTGTGATAAAAGCATCAACACCAGGAGACATAACTGTTGTCTGATGTCTATTTGCTTCAAATTGTCTGGTATTTCCTCTCCTACCTCTTATTTGATTTGGAGTTAACTGTGATGGATCAGAAATGAAATTATTTTTAAACTCCATTATTCTTTCAGAATAGAATCAAAGATTTCTATGTCAATCTTGAAAACAGTCTCTACTGAGTACTTACTACACTTTTAAAAAATTGTTTCTTTGATGATATTTTTTCCTGGAAAAAAATTAAAAGACTAAAAATTAATAACTTCTTTGGAGCATTTTGTGAGCTCTAAACTATTTAGAAAAGAATAAAATGGGAAGCAAATTTAGAGATATAATTTTACAAAAACAGTAATTTCTTGTTCTGACTCAAAGTGGGATATTTGTTCATTATAGAACAAATGAAAATATAGAGAGTAAAAAGTCAAATATCGAAAGTCACCCATAAGACTATCCTAAGTAGAACCCATAAACATATGTGTTTGTTTTCTTCAAGATTGTTTGAGAAAGAGGAAATGGGAATCATACTGAATATACAATTGTTTTATTCTATTTTTCACTGCATGGAGAGGGAACATATCCACATTTACTAAGTCACTTTTTAATGTATAAATTTTAATGACTACAGTATTTCCCTGTATTTCCCTGTCATTTCACCCTTCAAGTTTGTGTCTCATTTTTCCTACATGGATTTCTTTCTCTGAGGCTGATCTGTGTATCGGAGATAAAACAGCTCCCTTGACCTCTGCTTTCAGTGAGTAGGACAACAAAGAAGAAAGCCTGAGGTCAGGGAATTTTATTCCACTTGTCTCTCCTTGCTGGGTCAACTCTGATTGGCTGCTCCCCTCAGAGACCTTCTCTCCTTCCAGATTCTGATCTGTTTAGACCCTCCTCAAACAGCTTTGATTTGTGATAACTATCCATTTTCTTCAGGGTCCCTGGCTGAAACAATATGACGTTATTGGAATATATCTTTATTTATTTCATTATTTTCCTAATGCTTTACATTTAGGATTTTCTTGATTATTTTGAACCTGAACACTGCAGTAATGAAGACGCTGATGCACACAATTCTGGTGGACATCTTTGGTTATTTTAAAATTATAATATATTTTCTAATTGGTGATATGTAGAGATTCTTGCCACCAACATCCTCCAACACTGCTAAGATCTATTATTTCTGATAGTTTAACTGTAGATTCACTTACATTTTTATGAAGATAATCATATCAGCTGTAATTTACATTTTCTTTCTTTCTCTCCAATCTATCTGCTTCTCATTTCTGTTTCATATCTTACTGCACTAAGACATATAATAAAATGTTGATTGTAAGCAGTATTAATGGGCATAAATTTCTTCCTGATTTCAAAGGGAATACCTACATTTTATCACTAAATATAAGCTATTGCTTTAGGATAAATTTCTAAATGTTGAATTATTCAAACAGTAGAACTGTTTTAAAGCTTTCTGGTATATATTATGAAATTTCTCCCCAGAAAAATTGCAGTATTTTACATTACTGTCAATATTTTCTGAAAATGCCTTTTTCCATACAATCATGCCGACATTGGGTGTGAATTAGATTTGTTTTGTTTTTTGCAACCAGATTTTTTAAAGTTATGATTCATTACCATTGTCATGATAAATGTTTAAACATTACAGAAAAATAAAATCTCCCTTCCTACTTCCTGATATTTCCATTCTCATCTGTTAGAGATAACCACTACCAGACTAATTTAATAATCTATAATTATTTGTTTAAAAATAATGTGTGTATTTTATGGTAGCTGTTTTAAGAGATTAAATTAGTAAATTATTATTTAGAAGGAAAGTAGAAATTATAGCTCCTAACTTCTTGATGGTTTTATAAAAAGGCTGTATTTGATTCATGCTAAAATGTATTTCTACAATGCTAAAAGGGTAGAAATTGAAAAAAAATTTAAGTGCACACTTGAACGTTACTCTCTCATTTTTCAAATGAAAAATATGAGTTTCACTGACATGGGAGACATAATTCTCCATTAGACAATAAGTCATACAAATGAGAACATAGAACCAATCTCAGTAAAGACAAGTAAGCTTTCTTTGTTCCACGGTCACACCAAATGTACTACAGGAGAAAAAAAAAAGGACTAAGTTTCTGTTGATAGTCAAAAATATTATACTTGTAGGAAACTGACAATGTATTTCATTTACTTTAAAACAAACTTCACTATTTTCTAAACCCATGAAGCCAGATTTTCTATTTTAAAGTATTTCAGAAGCATTTTAATCATTGAGATCCATTCTTTCTTTCATGTATAAGCCCTTAAAATTACTTTAGAAATGAGCTCCAAGCTTGGGTCATTTTTCTCTAACATAAATGCCAGACACTAAAAAAAATAAAATAAAAACAAACCATTCCACTCTACGTGCTACATCTAGTTTTCCAAAGTGAGATGTTTGTTCACTAGCTATGTAAATGTAAGTCATAAAAAATACTAAATGTTGACAGCTTTACTCCCCCTGAAATTTACACTAGGTAGTCACTGGTCTATGGAAGGTACAATGTCTATGAGAGAACTCATCAAAAATATAGATTTAAAACATACACCTGCCTTTTGCCTCAGAAGGCTGCATGACTTTCATCTCATCCCATAAATAATGGAGGCATCAGCATATTTATCTGCACACAATAACAAATCCCATCCTCCTGGTAATTGTAAAAACACTGAAGCTTGTTATTGACCTTGTGTAAAATATAGGGACAGGACAAACACATGAAGAAACTTTTTGTCTGTCTATATCCACTTCTAAAGACCCATCACACACTTTGAAAACCATTAAACCAAAAGTCAGTGATGTGAAAAGACGGAGGAAAAACATATTATCGAATAAAGCAAAACAGACAAGTTAAATCAAAAGATGCATTCATCCACACCATGTCGCTCAACGTTCCTATTTTCTTTGCTTAAGTTATTTTTGAGATATTTGCATTAAGGGAAGGCTAAAACCTTCAGATCTCAAAGCTATGACTTACAATGTTACTTCTCACATTCTTTTACTTTGCTACCTCATTCTGCAAATGAATAGTTTCTACAGATATACTTTCAAAGTATAAAACTTTTCCTATATTGTTAGAGGACACATATTCTGGTTGAGTTACATTGAGAATGATCAACAAATACTTATTGACCACCATTTGCAAGTAATTATTGTATCCTCATCCCAATCTCTGCCAGTTTTCCTGGGCAGGGCTCTAGAACTACAACACTGTCCACTGCCCTGGGGAGTATAATATGCATACATTATGGATAGATGACGTGAAAATAAGTCATTAAGTCCTCCAATGAGCAATGCACAATAATTACTATAATAGTCTGGAGAAGAGAGAGAGAAATACAAATTATAGCAGGGAAAAGAGGCCCTTTAAAGAGAGGTCAAATTTGAGTTGGTTATTCAAGATTGGAGTTGGATGGATGGGGAAGACAACAAAGACTATTCCACCCACAACAGACAAGTGGAAGGAACACAGTATAAGTGTGGAAACGTACATGAACTTAATATGCGCTCCAAGGACAAGATGATGGATTTACCTGGGGGACAAAAGAGGTGAAATAAATCTGAATTTGGATAAGGATTATAGTGGTCAACTATTACAGGTCTTCAAAAATAGGGTAAATAGTTTGAATTTGATCTGAAAGGTGAGGGTGCACAAATATTCAGAATGTGAGCCTCAACTTGCCCTTCCATACTAGACATCAATTTTTTAAGGAATTTGTTTAGAGCAGTTTGAGGTTCATAGCAAAACTGATAGATTAGTACAGAGATTTCCCATATACACCCTCTACTCACATGAGCAGAACCTCCTCCATTATCAACATCACCCACCAGAGTGGTACATTTGTTATAACTGAGGAACTTACACTGCCACATCATTTCACCCAAAGTCCATCATAACCTTTGGGCTTGTTCTCGGTGTCATACATCATATGTGACAATTTGATCAAAGTGCTCCATCTCCCTGAGGCCAGGAAGAAACTTAGACTCTTTAATTCTTGGTACTAATAAATTAGCAAAATTTTCTCGTAAGGTCAAACGCCTTTTGCCATCCTGGGTACTGGCAGCAATTTGAATCATAAAGCCAACAGGTGAAAATGATTGTGAAGGATGGGCTGGGGTGCAGGAGGTAGAGTCACTCAATTAAAATATTGCTAAAATTATCCAGACAATGGATCCTGAAAATATTTAAAGGTGAAGGATTTAATGGAAGGTGTGCTGGAGGACGAGAAGAGAAAATAGTGCAAAAGAGCTGAAAAGGGAAACAGCATAAGGCAGAGACAGAAGGGTTCACTTAAAGCAGGTGGAAGAAAAATTCTTTCCTTTAACTAAAATAAATAATTCCATAAATATTTACTAGAATTCTAACATTTACGAGCACAGGGCTAGAATATTTATAAACCTTATCTGAACTAATTCTTTTAAAATCAGTATTAATTTTCTTTTCCAATGAAAGATGAGGAAAGACTCAGAGAAATTTAAAAAACTTGTTCCAGGTCCCATACTCTTTCAGCTCTATCATGCATCTTCTTTCAGATGAGATGAAGTATAACAGAAACAAGGGGGAAAAACTCCCTTGCTTAAGTTGAATTTATATTTAAAATATTGATTAGGAGTTACTACTTAGTAAACTAGTAGTAAACCTAGTAGTTTAGTACAATGAAGAATTTAGCATGAAACAAATATTTTCACTACTCTCATTTTGAACATTAAAATTGCTTTTGAACTCTAAGTATTAAAAGAGCTATTAATCTTGATAGCATTAAACCTGATACAATTATGCTTGACTTTCAAGATTAAGGAAGGTTTGACAAAAAATAATTTCACCTTATGTGTAGTAGTAGGACATTATCAAAGGGAATGAAATACATTGTATGTGGAGTCCTCTAAACTGTGTTTATAGAGATACTTATTTGGATCATTCAGAAAATAGAAATACTGAGAATTTTTTCATTGGGTATTCTTGTTTTTCTTCGTGTTGTTTCAGAAGATTGAGCCAATAGTGTGTATTTTATCAAACAATTGTCAGTTCCCCACCTCACAGTGTCTGGAACTATGCCCAGTAAATATCTGTTGGCTGAATGACAGACTGACTGGCAGGCTGTTGGGCCAGAGATAATATTTATTGTTCTAGAAGACAGAATTAGCTAAATAGCTTAGAATAATGTCATTCTCTTGTTCAGGATTCTGCAGGCTCACCATTTCACTGAGTAATTTCCCACATTCTTTCAATGAAAGAACTTCAAGATCTACCCCCACACCCTCTTCTCTGACTTCTCTCTCTCTCAGTCTCTCCAGTCCAGTCACACTGGCCTTCTTGCCATCCTCAAAAGCCCAGACATGGGTACTATTTATGGTGGAGTTTGCTGTACCGTTTTCTCTGCCTGGAATGCTCTTCCCATTTTCTTTCTTCCTTCATGTATTTGCTCAAATCTCATCTTCTCAAAGAGACCTATAAGGAGCACGCTATTTAATTTTGTTACCAGCTGCCACCCCTACCCCTTAGCATTTCCATTCCTTTTCTCTGTTCTCCTCTTAGTTTTCCTATAGCACTTATCACATTTTAACAGTATATGTAGTTCATTTAAATATTAAATTTGTTTATTATTTTTCTATTATATCTATAAGCTCAACGAAAGCAGCAATCTATGTCTTTCTCATTCACTGATGTATCCTGAGCATCTAAAAGAAGCCATATGTTCAAAAATATTTTTCAAATGAATGAATGAATAAATGATGGTAAATAATAATGGTAATGCTTTCTAAGAGCATCTACTTTCTAAGAGAATTAAGTGTTAAAGTGCTTACTAAGCATGATTGCAATTTTCTTTTTCACTTAAGGAAAAAGCGAGGAAACTGAGATTTAGGTTGAATAATATGCCCAGATTTTCACAGCTAGTAACTAGATGTCTAACTCCAAGTCTGTAAACCCTCTCTACAGATTACTGAGGCTAGAACATACTAAAAAACATGTTAACTGTTTGCTCTTAGTGAAGACATATCAACGTTCAAAGGTAAGGTTGTAGAACATGGAAGTGATTTGCTACAGAAGGAAAGTCCTCTGGGGAATGATGTTGTAATATGATCAAATTTATAGATTTTTATTCAAGATTGAATGATGTACTATAATAATACTACTAGGAGAAGAAAGGAAATTTTTCTTAAATTGTGTGACTACGTACTCCATCTTTCTTTTGCTGCTAATTATGATTGGATTCATAAACTAAAAAATAAACTAAAAAATCATTCAAAACACATAAGTAAGCTTATTCAATTCTTTCACACTCAGATTGCACAATGATTTCATGCAATATCTTTATTATAAGGTAAATTATCATATTAAAATATTTCAATGATTTTATATTTTCATTTTTGAGACATATAGCTTTTCTGTCATACTTCTCATTTATTATAACCCTCTTTCTGCCTCTCTCAAATTGGGTGTCAGAGGTCAGTTAAGAAGGTTTTAAACATCTCAACAACATCCATTAAGCTCCAGTAGCTTAAAAATCTTATAATTATTCAATCATCTGATAGCAATAAAATATTTTAAAATGCAATCTTATTTTCAACACAATCTTAAAATGAGGTTTTAGCAAAAAAGAAAAATCACCAACTTATAAAAATCTCTAAACTACAAAAGTTTCTATTAAAAAGCAACAAGAGAGGGGCTTCCCTGGTGGCACAGTGGTTGAGAGTCCGCCTGCCGATGCAGGGGACGCGGGTTCATACCCCGGTCCGGGAAGATCCCACATGCCGCGGAGCGACTGGGCCCGTGAGCCATGGCTGCTGAGCCTGCGCGTCCGGAGCCTGTGCTCCGCAACAGGAGAAGCCACAACAGTGAGAGGCCCACTTACCGCAAAAAAAAAAAAAAAAAAAAAAAAAGCAACAAGAAAAAAGTATATTTTAATTTGGTGCAACAGCAGCATATGACAAAATGGAAAATGGTTCTCCTGTGAAAGGCAATCTTCCCTTTGTCAGAGCTCTGACAAGCCAAAGATGACTTACTTATTGATCTTTCTCCTTGTAAAATAAAAGAATTGTCTCAAGGAACAAAAAAGAAGGTAAAGAGTTAAACTTCATTGTATAAAACCAGTGAAGGCAAAGATAATTTACCAAAAAATTAAGTTATATCATGTGCATTGAAGAAAAACACTAAGTTTCCAGTTTTGATAAGTGGAGACATTTATTATTGCATTTTGGAATGCTGCTTCTTTACTTCTACAGGGAGACTGCACCATCTTGAAAATACTATTTTAGAGTGACTGCTACCAAAAATTGTTTTCTCTTCTCCCTTCCTCCCTCCCTCCTTCCCTCTCCCTTTCTTTCTTTCTTTCTTTCTTTCTTCCTTCTTTCCTTTCTTTCTTTCTTTCTCTTTCTTTCCTTTCTCCCTCCCTCCCTCCCTACTTCCTTCCTTCCTTTCTTTCTTTCTTTTTCTTTCTCTCTTTCTCTTCATTTTTAAAATTGCGATAAAATATACATAAAATAAAATTGATCATTTTAACCACTTTTAAGTATACCGTTCTGTGGCATTAAGTACATTCACACTGTTGTGTAACAATCACTTTTTAAATATTTATAAATAAAATATTGTATTATCATCCCACCCACTTATCATATCCTTTTCACCTGAGCCACACACTAGGAAACAGATTATGAACAGGGAGAAAGTTTTCAGTGAGTTCTATAACCACATGATTTCAATTTCCCAACTGACGTATGTGATATAAGAATATTGATGGGCTTGAAATTAACACCCCATTGCTTGCCTTTACTTTTTTTTTTACCTTTTTTGGTAAATTCGTGTGAATTCCACCACCCTATTCCAAAGCATGTTCCTTGGATTATCAGTTCTGAGGCTGTTTTGTTTTTGTTTTTTTGTTTTTTGCGGTACGCGGGCCTCTCACTGCTGTGGCCTCTCGCGCCGCGGAGCACAGGCTCCGGATGCGCAGGCCCAGCGGCCATGACTCACGGGCCCAGCCGCTCCGCGGCATGCGGGATCTTCCCGGACCGGGGCACGAACCCGTGTGCCCTGCATCGGCAGGCGGACTTCCAACCACTGTGCCACCAGGGAAGCCCTGAGGATGTTTTAAGTGTTACCCAGAAAAGGAAAATAGGATCAGATAAATTTGAACCCACTAGGTTAAACAGGTTTCCTTTCTGTAGGAATTTCTTAGAACGTCTCATTTGCTGGTGTGCATTGTCACTCTAAGTCAGAGAGGTGACCTACAGGTTTTATAAAGATATTTAACCAATGAACTCTCATAGTACTTGAGCGTATTTTACGACTATTTTGCAATGGAGTACATTTTGAAAAACATGAGAATTTAGTTCTACAGATCTGTCATTCTGATTTTTACAGTATCATTTGGTACTAAAAAGTAAATAAATAAAAAACATTTATTTTGATGTTTCTTCATCCTGAAACCTGCCATTACTTTTCACACCCACCCTCTGTCCTGAACTGCCCACCTGGTTCCCTCAAAACTCTATTATATCTTTCTGCCATTTGTTCACCCAATAGTTTTACTCTTTAAATTGTACTTCCCTTCAAAAGAGGCTATGACAGGAAATATACAAAAAAAGTGAGAGGAAGAAAAGAAATTCATTATCTAAGTCTTAAAAAAACAGAAAACCCAAAGCATACTGAAGGAAAGCCTCGCAAGAGACATGGCTCAGGAGGTTTGTGTTGTGGCCAGGCAACAGAAAGTTCTAATGAGGCCATCTCAGCAAGCCCTCTGCAGCCTTTCCTCCCTGGGGTCAGCACTGGACACGCATTAGCAGGGAGGGATCGATCACTCTTCTATTCTGTTCATTGCTGTGTTCATGTGGTCCCCCGCACCCACCCCAACCCACCACTACTTTAAAGAAAAAGTTGCCTTTCCAGACCCTAGGAGGAGGAGATCCGTGTGTTCAGTCCACGCTCTAACTAAAGAGGAGGATGAGGCCCAGACCCCACCCAGTGCCAACTGATAAGAACATCAGCTACCACAAAAAAACAATATTGAGCTGCTTAAGATAGCTGGCTTTTCTCTTAAATTTTGGTCTTCGGCAAGGCAAAGTCAACACAGAACCACCAACACATGATAAGAATAACAAGATTTTGTGCATTTTTACCAATCTTTATTTACAGCATACTCTGTGGTAGACAATAAGCCATTTAAACCCATTGGCATTGGGAAGGCTTCAGAGTTACAAAGAAAATTCAAAGATATTTTGACATGGGCACTGGGATCAGCAATCTCTTTAGCTAGAACTTCCAAAGCACAG
The DNA here is from genome assembly GCF_011762595.2 of Tursiops truncatus. Lineage (NCBI taxonomy): Eukaryota > Metazoa > Chordata > Mammalia > Artiodactyla > Delphinidae > Tursiops > Tursiops truncatus. The sequence goes on along the minus strand of NC_047043.1, from coordinate 87,235,908 downwards.
TGCCTGCAAATGTCAAACTAGGCTTTCAGCAGTCTTGGACAATTTCCTTTCTTAGACCATTATGGTGGTGGATGGTCAATATCTTAATTGTCTAAGACCACTGCAAGGCTCTGTGAAAGGCAGCACACTCGTAAGGGGCTGTTTGCCAAAAATGGGAACTCCCTGAGTTTAATTTTTTCCTCAGGTGTTCCAACCTCCCTGACTACAGCTAAAGAATGATCATTCGTTCCTACAGGGCTTTCAGATCTCTACCCATTCCAGTTTGGGGATTTCTCTCTCTCCATCTCTCTCTCCGTCAATCTCTCCATCTCTCTCTTTCCCTCAACCTTTCTCTTTCTGCCTCTCTCTCCTTGACTTAGTCCCTCTTTCCTATCCACTAACCACCCTCCCAACATAATTTCAACAAGAAGCATTCCAGTTCAGAGGGTAGAAGAAAAGGCATCTCTGTCTATATAGCCATCTATAAAGTCTGAAAAGTACTGTGATTAAGTCTATTGGGTGCCTCCTCCATTTCTGAGCCAATCACTATGGCTATGTAAGGGGGAGACAGTGGTTAATGGTCCCCATCAAACTACTCCCAGCAGAAGTAGAGGCACCATAAAAGAAGATCGATATTACCAAAGGGGAGGTGGAGTGCTGGGCTGGGGGGTGGTGGGTGGAAAGCAAAGAAAGGCTTTATCAGTGCTCTGAATCCCAGCTGGAGACGAGTCTGAGAAAAGGTAGAAATTTCTCCTAGCACAGTAAAACCACAAGGAATACAGGAGAACAAACAAGGGAGCATTCCACCCATTGTTGGGAAAATAGAGACTAGATACAATTCTTACTCCCAGCCAAAAGTATCTAACAGAGAAATTAACCTGAGTTGACCAAGTCTGTTTTTCATCCCAGCTAAAATGTGTGGTGCATGTACACACCCCCACACAGTTATCTTCAACGTACCCATTAGAGTCACGGGATAAATGGTTTCTCCAGCATTTTATGGGTGCAGGATTCTTTATCCTAAACGTTTTGTTTTATCTCTTAGGGAATACTGTCACTCTCTTACTCTAATCTACATCTAGTAAAAAAATAGACAAAAGGACACATTTATTAGTCTTTGCTTCTTCTGGCAGATCTTCCCAGTGCCAGAAAAGATATTCCTGGCCTCCAAATCTCTAGAATACTAACTCCATACCATTTATAAGATACTTAGCTTATTTTGTATTGAATTCTAGCTAATTATTACATTTTTACATACCCTGTTTACAAAATTTTTGAAGAACATCTGCTAACAAGACACAGCAGTAATAGCTAATTTTGAGCAACCACTATGAGTCAAATCATATGCTAATTCTGGGTGTGTAAACATATATTTATATATTTGTGTCCATGTGTATGTACGTATGTATATGTGTGTATATTGCTCGAAATATACCTAAGAGACAGATATGTCCCATTTTCAGATGAAAAAATTGTGGGTCCAAAGGTAGATTAACTTGTCCATGATCAACTACTGATAAGAGGCAGAGCTGAGATTTGAACCCCTATATGTGTTTCCCCAAAGCTCCTAGAATAGTTTGGAGGGGACACAATTAGAGAGAGACCAGTTAATGGCTATGGCTGTAATCCAGGTGACAGAAGATAATAGCTTGGACTATGGTGATGCAGGGAACATGGAGAAAACTAAAGTGCATTTAAGGATAATATAAGTTAGCATCGACAGATCTTGATGTGAGAGTTGAGCTCTGCTCCATTCATCAGTGTTCCAACCTTTTGGAAGTGCTTAGAAAACACACCTTGGGTGAGAGGGTGAGAGTTGGGGAGGATGATGCTGTAAGGCTGCTCGGAGTATTTAAACCTCTTCTGCTGAGGACCCCCTCCCAAATCAGATAAGCTGGGAAAAGAAACTACTAGGTCAATGTCTTGGGCAGTCCCTCCCTTAAAAGCACAAGGAAACTTAAGAGAGGGAGAAAACTCTGGTAGTGCCATTCCTTCAGGGCTTACATTGAAAGGCAGGGTATTGGGGAAGGAATCTCTAAGATTAAGCAATTCGTCACTTTGGGGTAATTAACCTGAGACAGAATAGAAGTTTCCCATCTCCACTAACTGTAACCCCAAGAAGACTTATGAGTCACTGGCCCGGACCGCCATGAATTTGGTGCTCCCTCTCATATTTACCTGTTACTTTTGCATCCAGGTTGCCTATGAATATGTCGATAGTCTCAGTAAACTTCTAACCTTTCAAATGATGAATGCAAATTTAAACACGGATTTTACTTATTGGAAGGCATTGATCATTTTAAACTGTATTAATGAATAACTAATTAAGGTTGGGAAAATCTTGTTAAATTTTCAAAATCAAATTGAACTTTTATATGACAATGATAGTCACCCATTAAAGTGGTAGTAATTATCTGTTAGTCTAGTGACATTCAGTACCACAGAAAGGTTGTATGTTAACTGGCTTCTATTCTGGGGACCATTTCCAGATTAGAATTGGAAAAACAAAATAAAAGAATTTGAGTCATATATGTACAGACTGGATTCAAGATTTACAGCAGCAATGTAAAATGAAATGTAGTTCCTTCCATAAATATTTTCCTTCTCCTTCGCTCTCGACCATACTTTTCTCCCTACCTTCCTCTCTCAGTAGTCTTTCATTTCTGTTTCTTCCTTTTTCTTTCTCTGCCTCTCTGTCCTTCTATTCTTCCATCCTCTTTTTTTTTTTCTTTTTAACATTTCCTTATGTTCTTTCCAAAATAATCCAGCAGAGGGCGAATGTTCTTTGTTTAAATTTTATAAACCTGGATGAAAGTGAGTTCCTCCTTCCTCCCTGCTTTCCTCCTTCTTTGTGTAACAAATACGGGATTTTCACACTTTCCTGGGTCCCTAAATGTCCCCTCTTCTCTTGCAGCTCTCTGCAGTTAACAAACTCACGTAAACACCAAGAAATGATGACCTCTTTCTTTTTTCATTAACAACTTCTTTATTGTTTCTAAATAAAATATGCTCCATGAGACATATTTTAAAAATGAGTTAAAGATGAAGTAATCTCCGTGTCTAATTTTGTGTCACAATAAACTCCTTCCTCTAAATGTGTAAGTAAGCATCAAATAGTAAAGTTGGAAAACAGGAGTCATAAATTAATAGGAAACAAGGAGAGACAAAGCAGCACTAAAGAAGTAGTTGCATTAAAGCTTATAAAAGTTATGGCTCAATTTTAATCAGGATAATGTGGTTGCTTTGTATTTATGTCTGTGAGCAGTAGTTTTACCCTATGCAGAGAATGCTTCTGGGAGATACACTGTGGAATTACATGTGTAGTTGACAGAAGCTCTGGTTCAACAAAATTCTCTTTCACTAATCCTCACATTAGAGAAGATATAGCATACCTTTATGTTTCTTATTTAAAAAAACAATTAAAATTTTAACTAATTTTAAGAGAAATCACCTTTAAGATTCAGTATTTAGTCTGATAATATCTTGAAGACTTTCTTCAGTACAACAATGCTTGTTCCTAGAGTTTTAGGAGTACTTTTTTCTGTTATTTGTTGGGTGGCTGATTGGTTTCTCAGTTGATTTTAATTTAGTGAGTGGTACACAAATACAATGTCTTAAATTTTTAACTAAAGAGAAGTAGGGAATGTAAGGTGAAAGTCATTCATTCATTGATTCATTCATTCAAACAACCACTACTGAGGTCCTACCTACTTGTCAAGGACAGCACCTGGTGATGGTCATCCTGCTAAGAAACGGAGACATGGACCCTCCCCTCACGGAGCTTTCAGTTTGGATGTTTTCCACTCTCCTCCCCAATTATCAATTTGATATAAACCCTTTCATGCCATTTGATATCCACTGTTTTGCATATATATTTTGTTCAGCTTTACTGAGGTAACATCAACAAATAAAATTGCGACATGTTTAAAGTATACATTGCGATGATTTATATGTATATTCCCTTTTGACTGTGTGTTTTCACACAAATGGGATTCAATTATTTATGTTGTCCTCTCCCTTGCTTTTTCCCTCTTATCACTCTATTAATAAACTTTAGTATATAGAACCTGACTGCATAATTATTAACCACTTCTTTGTATTATAAATTATGGATATGACACAACTTATTTTACTGTCCCCATATGGATAACCTATAAGTATTCTCATATTTTTACTATTGAGAAGAATGTGGTAAAGAACATTCTCCCTCCCAGTATGTCTTCTACCTTCCAGCTCACTCCGTGTAGAGTACACCCCAACATCACCACTTCCGTAGACCCCATGGGGACTTATAATCCTTCCATTTGGTGATCTGAAATCCACTCCTTCCCCCATAGTCACCTATTAAAATCACTCTTCTGTGTAAATCCTCACCCTTACCTCTTTACTCACTCGCCAACCCTGGGTAACTCCAAATCTCTACCTACCCTCTGCCTGTGTCTGTGTAGCTGAACATGTTTGGAGGAAGATCACAACCAGCTGATCAGTCTCACTTGAAATTCACGAAGTCAAACCTCAAGCAAGTCTTTCAGGCTCCCTGGCTGTGACACTGTGTTTCCTAGTCATTTTCCTCTCCAGGTCTCCTAGATGACTATTTCACACTTCCTTCTCTCTTTGAAAATCCCCAACATCCCTTTCCCTAACTGAGATATTAAAGCAGTCATAAAAACACTAGAAAACCTCCAGCCTCTGTATCAACCCACCTCAGAAGGTCTATACCCATATATTCTTTCTTACCTGCAGTTTCTACTGTTCTCTCTTCTTCCACCAAAATCCAGCCCCTCCTTTTGTACTCTGGATTCTAAAATGTACTTTTCTCTATTTCTCAAACACTCCACATTTGTTCCTGCCTCACAGCCTTGGTGTCAGATATTACCTTACGGAGAAATCTCTTTTTTTCCAGATTACCATATTGTTCCCTGCTCACCTCGTTCACAGGCATAACCTCACTACCCACTTCATATTTTGCTGTCCCCACAAAAGCAAACCTCATGTCCATCAGCTTGCATGACATTTGCCATTAACACTATCCTCCTACAAAGTAGCATTTCATTCTCTTATTTTAATTATACATACTGTACATCACCCCACCCTAGAAAGTAAGCTCAGTGATGACAAGAGTTATTTGTTTTGTTTTGTCTTTTATTCTCTGATCTATATTGCCAGTTTCTAACACAGATCACGGACACTCTAGATGCTCTATAATATTGGATGAATGAATAAATTAATATCTATAGGTACTCGTGTTTAAAAATTTGTCTAAAAGGGATCCCTACCAGTGGAATTGCTGGATCTGCTAGCATAGCCACATAAAATCTGATAGTTTCTATGAAATTCTCTTCTAAAATGGTTAGGCCAATTTACAGTCCTATAAATAGTATGAAACTCTGTGTTTCTCCACAATTTAATAAACAGTTTACATAACTAAATTTGAATAATTTTTGCCAATCTAATAACCCAAACAAATCTTAATTCGTTTTGAGTTGCATTTCCTATATTACGTGTTGGGTTGAGCATATTTTCCTACCTTTGCTGGTGACTTGTATTTCTTAATGAGTAGCCTGATTTTCTAGGCAGTCTTTAAGAATTCCAGATTTACCCTTCTGTCTGTTATATATGCTATAAATGTAATGAGTATTTAAATAAACAGGACTCTAAGAGTTAATTCTGAAGCAACCATTTTCACTCCTGTTTTCTCTTTACATTTATTTAAATGAAACTTGTTCTTCCCCAGCCGCTGGGTGAAAAATTGGGTAATTTCATTTCTAGTCACTTTTGGGTAATACAAAGAGCATAGGCTTCGAGAGTAAAGTATACAAATAGTATGCAAATAGTACCGATTTAGAAAATACAAACAGTATATACATAATATGGAAATAGTACAGATTTAGAAAGTGCACTTTTTCATCTGATAATCAAAACTCCAAAATTCGTTTAAAATTGGAGCCTATCTGCTCTCAGTTTGAGCTCTAGAGGGAAGCCTCCAGCTAGGAAAGGGGATGTGCCTGGATTTTTCATTCTTTCTTATATTCTCCCAGCCTTACTAACTTTAGTTTCTGGCCCTTGTGGGTTGGGATATTGGAGAGAGGAGGAAGGGAGTTAAGGGGGGGCAAGGATTTGCAAAAAGCCCTTAATTGATAGATACTACCGTAAGATGAGATGGAGTTTTCTCAGCTTGGCAGATAATTGAAACAGACTCTCACATGGGGCTTGCATGCGTTCTGTTGAGCTCTCTCATCATTTGACCTGTGTGAATGCCTGGGAATCCTGCAGTAACTCAGCTCCAGTTACTCTCCACTAAGGTTTGATTGACCTTTGTGGACAGGTCGTAAAACGACATCCCTCAGTCTACTTCCAGAATATGACCCACATCCTGATCACTCATGGGTCAGACACATTCTGGGAGAACAGCGACTTCTGAGACAGCTCACAAGCCCACCTCTCAACCTTGACATTTCTCAGGTGAGAATCAGGCACAATTGTCACTTCTAAATGCAGTGGACACTTTGCAGGTTCTCCTCGTGAGCTACTAGTCTTCTCAGTGGTCTTGAAATGTGCATTTTCTTACCGAGGAGAACAGAGTAGGATCTCTCAGCACTGCAACAGTTCACTTCAGACATCATCTGTTCACATACTTCTGTCCCATCCCCATGGCCACCCCCAGATCCTTATATGAAACAGGTGAGGAGATCAAGAGTTGTGTAACTGGCATTTAGATATAGCCATTAAAAATGTTCATCCTGGGCTTCCTTGGTGGAACAGTGGTTAAGAATCAGCCTGCCAAAGCAGGGGAAATGGGTTCGAGCCCTGGTCCGGGAAGATCCCACATGTCGCGGAGCAACTAAGCCAGTGCACCACAACTACTGAGCCTGCGCTCTAAAACCTGTGACCCACAACTACTGAGCCCACATGCCACAACTACTGGAGCCCATGTGCCACAACTACTGAAGCCCGCACGCCTAGAGCTCGTGCACCACAACAAAGAATAGCCCCTACTCGCAGCAACTAGAGAAAGCCAGCGTGCAGCAACAAAGACCCAACGCAGCAAAAAATAAAATAAATAAAATTAAAAAAAAAAAAAGTTCATCCTGGCCTGATACCTCAGTTTTGAATGTCTGTTGTATCTTGGTGTTGTGGTTGAACCTCCAACTTAATAGTGTGCTACACAAATATTATCTTGCTAACATGTGACTTGTCTTTTTGATGTATTTCTGGCCCAAGACATCTTAAAATTTTTACACAATTAAACTTTCCAATATTTTCCCTGGGTGTGAATCTTGTTCAAGAACACCATGCCTAACTCAAGATAATAAAATATCCCTCTCTATTTCCTTCTAATTATTGATTAGTCTATTTATAGATAAATATTGACTCCATCTGTGATTTATTTTGATATATTTTGTAATATAGGTCATCTAATTTTATTTTTTCCTAAATGAAAGCCAACTAGTGTCAAAATGGCTGTGCTTTTCCCACTAATGTGAAATGCCATCTTTATCATATATGTAATTCCTGAGTAGGATTCAAATCTGACCAAGCAGATATTTTTTTTTTTTTTTTTAGTAAGTGGTGGGCATTCTATATTTAAAAAGGCCAGATAATTTAATTACTGATCTGAGCAACATGTCTATTTTACATGTTTCCATAAATTCTACCAAACAGTCAGTAGTCATTACTGCAAGTACCTTAACCATTTTCTGGCTTTGTTACAAGCTTAAAAATAAAAATTAGATAATATAGACTGAGGCCTTTGGCAAACTATAAAGCCATATAAAAATTTATACACTATTCCATTTGATCTTCTTTTATTTTAAGAATAGACTTTTAAAAATGTTTAGAAAACCTACAAATGGGAGAAAATATTTGCAAACAATATGACTGACAAGGGATTAATTTCCAAAAAATACAAACAGCTTATACAGCTCAATATCAAAAAAATCAAACAACCCATTCAAAAAATGGGCAGAAGACCTAAAGAGATATTTCTCCAAAGAAGAAATACGATGGCTAACAGGCACATGAAAAGATGCTTAATATTGCTAATTATCAGAGAAAAGCAAATCAAAACTATAGTGAGGTATCATCTCACACCAGTCAGAATGGCCATCATCAAAAAGTCTACAAACATGGGCTTCCCTGGTGGCACAGTGGTTGAGAGCCTGCCTGCCGATGCAGGGGACACGGGTTCATGCCCCAGTCCAGGAAGATCCCACATGCCGCGGAGCGGCTGGGCCCGTGAGCCATGGCCGCTGAGCCTGCACGTCTGGAGCCTGTGCTCCGCAATAGGAAAGGCCACAACACTGAGAGGGCTGCATACCGCTAAAAAAAACAACAACAAAAAAAACAAAAAAAAACTCTACAAATAATGAATACTAGAGACAGTATGGAGAAAAGAGAACCCTCCTACACTATTGGTGGGAATGTAAATTGGTGCACCCACTATGGAAAACAGTAGGGACGTTCCTTAAGAAACTAATAAGGAATTACCATATGATCCAGAGATCCCAATCCTGGGCGTATATCTGGGAAAGATAAAATCTCTAATTCAAAACGATGCATGCACTCCAATGTTAATAGCCACACCATTTACAATAGCCAAGACATGGAAGCATCCTAAGTGTCCGCTGACAGATGAATGGATAAAGAAGATGTGATTTTCATGATAAAATATATGAATTGTTGTAATTTCATAAAATAATTAGGTCGAAAAATATGCACAGCACTCAAAATTGATTTACAAGAAAATTTCTACTCTTTGTATCTTCAAGTTACACAAAAAAGAAATATCTTAGCACTGGAATTCAATTTGGAAACAAAATGGAAAAGCAAAATAAAATTGAAAAATAACAGTCAATAGACTTTTCCCCCCCAGTATGCATATTTCCCAAAAGTACCACTTGGGGAACTATGTAATTTCAAAGCTGTTTTCCAGAGGGAGAGACAGATATTTTTGCCTTCCAGGTTGGTGAAACTACTATTAATTTTATGGGTTACTGTAAAGTGGCGGGCACTCAAATTAACAAATGGATATGGGCTTCTAGTGTGGACATTACCTCCTGAAACTTAACCTAATTTGTACCAAATAAATGCCTTAATTAGAGAAAAAAGATGTGACTACACACACACACACACACACACACACACACACACACACACACACACACACACAGTGGAATATTACTCAGCCATAAAAAAGAACAAAATAATGCCATTTGCAGCAACATGGATGGACTAGAGATTATCATACTAAGTGATATAAGTCAGAAAGAGAAAGACAAATATCATATGATATCATCTATATGTGGGATCGTAAAAAATAATGATACAAATGAACTTATTTACAAAACAGAAATAGACTTACAGACATAGAAAACAAACTTACGGTTACCAAAGGGGAAAGCGGGGGGAGGGATAAATTAGTAATTTGGGATTAACAGATATACACTACTATATATATAACAGATAAACAACAAGGACCTACTGTATAGCACAGGAAACTATATTCAATATCTTGTAATAACCTATAACGTAAAAGAATCTGAAAAGGTTATCTATCTATCTGTCTAACTGAATCACTTTGCTGTATACCTGAAACATTGTAAATCAACTATACTTCGATAAAAAAAATTATGAGTGAGCTGTCATTGTAAAACATAGCCCCAACAAGTCTCACATCCATTTCCAAACATTATACTCAATAAGATAAAAATTATCCATTACAAACGGCTTATTTTAAAATTAGTTTTATGCAAGAGGATTATGTATGACTTACTATTTCATTCCAAAATATTACATAGTTTAATGATGTCAGTTCTGTACTTCTTTGACATTATATCTACATTTGGTTTGAAAGAGCAAAAGAGAATAAAAACTGATTTCAACAAATTTGTCTCAAATTCATCTGAGTCTGCTGAGTTGTGATAATGGAATGACATGATGAAATGACACAAATATTGTTGTAGCTGCAATAAATAGGATCGTGTTTTCTCTTGAGGAGGAAAAAACAGAGGCTAGCAATATAAGAAAATTTTATTTTTATCAGTTCCATTCTGCAGGTAGCTTTTCTATGTTTTGATGTTTTAAAATATGATGGACAATTAATGCACTGAGCAGCTCTTATCGAGCCTAATAGTTAAAAAATAAAATAGCACCAACTTCCTTTTGGGAAGCTACTATAAAGAGAGCTATGATTAGATTAAAAAATAATGAGAATAATGCACAGTATGCTGTCAACTGCACATTTGTCTAATAACAAATCCTTCTAAGGATGAAGAGTTAACTAAAAATTACCTAGCAATCTGTTACCTAGAAGTGTGAGGTCAGGCTTGGAGTATAAAAACTGGCAAGTTCCTTTACCATACACTTGAATTATCATATGGTTTCAGGAGGAATATATTTGACCATTGACTGCACATCTTTCAAAGGAAACACAGGATAGATTTAGGAAAGCCTTATGGTCAGACAGGAGCCAAATCTAGTTCTTCAACGATCTCATTTAAATGAAGGTGAAAATGCAGTGTTCAAGAGACACTGGTTTGATGATTAGAGGAAGGAGGGGAAGAGAGGGGTAACAATAGTATGCAGACAAATAAATTCCAAATTTGATATATCCTTAAATCTGATATGTTTTAATAAACAAAGAAAATTCCTTATTACTTCTTTTTTTCTAAAATGAAATAAAAGCCCATCAAGTTATATCCAGCCTCTTCTTAGACAGAATCAGAGGAGAAACTGGTGCCTGAAAGAACCTTTGGATTCACTCTTGAAGGTGTTCCGTGGGTTACACACACACAGCAGCTATCTGCTCTCTCTGCCCTTCTGACTACTATGCTCCAGCCAACCAGATAGCTGCCTCTGGCCTTCCTATCAAGTCAAACTCATGGATTTGATTTGTGTTGGTCCTGCTGCCTCAAATGTCCTGCAATAACTTATAGGAAGCATGCAGGCCAGAGGCTTGAGTAAAAGCTGTAATCGTGGGACTTCCCTGGTGGTATAGTGGTAAAGAATCCGCCTTCCAATGCAGGGGACGCAGGTTTGATCCCTGGCCAGGGAACTAAGATCCCACATACTGCGGGGCAACTAAGCCCATGTGCCACAAGTATTCAGCCCACACGCCCTGGAGCCTGCACATGCATCACAACTAGAGAGAGAAAACCTGCAAGCCACAACTAGAGAGAAGTGCGCACACCACAACTAGAAAGAAGCCCACGCACCGCAACAAAAGATGCCACATGCTGCAACTAAGACCCGATGCAGCCGAAATAATAATAATAATGATAGATAAATAAATAAATAAATAAGGAAAAATATTTTAAAAAGCTGTAATCATAAGAGAGGTGTACCAATAATATTTATTGTGCATTTAATAAATGCCAATGATTGTGCTAAGCACTCTGTGTGAGTCATTTCACATAACCTTACAACACCTTATGAAGTAAGCATTATTATTACTGCCACTTTTTGAAAGTGGGATACAGCCCAATGTGTCACAACTTGTAAGGGACAGAATAAGTAAGACAGCCTGGGCTCCTTGCTCTGAAACACTGAGTTCTCCTGCTTCTCCCATGTCCTTGGGAACTAGAATGCAACAGGGATGCTACATCCCACCTCTGTATTGTTTGTGTCAAAGGGAAAAGAGGCCCAGGACAAAAACTAGGTGGTTAAATGCTACTCTCTGAAGGTTAGGACGAAGGTAAGAGTAATTATGATCCCCAGCTTGTTGAATGAAGATAGAGGTAGGTGAGTAGGGTAGAAACTACTTGAGCAGTCCAGTGAAGTTAACCAAATAACTTCATCCCTCATGCCCTCAGCCATATTACAGGGCAGGTATACTTCATAAAATTCACAGACTATAAGTTATCTTTTCAGAGTCCAAAAAATTTCAGAGGCACATCCATTTTCACAACCAAGGCTCAGAATCTGAGTTGAAGAATGATGGAGACTTAATTGGCACCAAACTCAAGACAGATTTGTAACTTTTCAGTATCCACCTAAATTGAGAAAATATTTGGAGTAATGTTTTACATCATTCTGGCAAGAAAACAAAACAAAACAAGAGAAACAGAATAAAAAGATCTGAAAACCGACTTTTCTTAAAATTTTACTTTGGAAATTTTGACTAGTGATTCAGCTAGAAAGGCAGAATTTGCCTGAACCTGTAAGTTCTACTGAGGTAAGACAGAACTTCACCATTGGGACTCATTCATTCATTCAACATACATTTCTTGAGGGCCCCAGCACCAGGCCCTTTTCTAGGTGCTAGGAATAAAATTGTGAACAGGACATAAATTTTCTGGTTTTGCAAGGTTGTATTATAGTAGGAGAGACAGGTAATAAACAAGTAAACGGTGAAAAAAAGTCATATGGTGGTATATTATAAGACAGATAACAATAAATGCAAAGCATTGGTAGATAATAGTTGGGAAATTATTTAAGTGATGAAAAGCAAGTCTATCTGAGTAGGTGGCATTAAAACTGAGCCTTGAATAAGAAGACGGAATTAGTCCTGGGGAGCTCTGGAAGAAGGGTGTTCCAGGAAAAGAAAAGCTCTTGCGCAAAAGATCCGAGGTGAAGAATCAGACAGCAAGTGTGATGGGAGTTAAATGAGGGAGGGGTGTGGTGCAAGAGATGAAGCTGAGGAACAGGCAGGGTCAGACTACACTTAAGCACATTAAAAGTTCAGAGTCAGTATCTGCGTTTGATTTTAAGTACAATTCAAAACGAATGGAAGATTGTAAATAGTGATCATATATTTTTCTACATCAGCATATTTTTAGGAAAGAAAGGTACTTTTCCTAATTAATATATCAGGAAAACAGATATAAATTGGAACCATCCTAAGCAAACTGGGACATATGTAAAGAGGTGAGCTATGATCTGATTACAATGTTTAAGGATTACTCTGAATGCTGAGCGGTCAATGGATTTTAGAGGAGTAGGAATGGAAGGAGGGAGAAACATTAACAGGCTTTTTCATTGGCCTAGAAGTGAAAGAGTGGTAGCTTTAATGAGTGTGGCAGTAGTGAAGATTTTATTTCACTAAACAAACACATAAGTGGCAACAATGAGTGATTTACATGGATGCAGAGGCAACAGGGTTTGCTAAAAGGGAGCATAAAGTTTTTTTTTTTTGGTATCGATTTTTTCTTTTTTAATGTCTCTTTTGGAGTATAATTGCTTTACAGTGTTGTGTTAGTTTCTGCTGTATAACACAATGAATCAGCTATATGCATACGTATATCCCCATATCCCCTCCCTCTTGCATCTCCCTCCCACCCTCCTTATCTCACCCCTCTAGGTTGTTGCAAAGCTCTTGAGCTGATCTCCCTGTGCCAGTAACTTCTTACCACTAGCTATCTATTTTACATTTGGTAGTATATATATGTCAGAGCTATTCTCTCACTTCGTTCCAGCTTACCCTTCCCCCTCCCCGTGTCCTCAAGTCCATTCTCTACGTCTGTGTCTTTATTCCTGTCCTGCCCCTAGGTTCATCAGAACCTTTTTTTTATTTTTTTTAGATTCCATATATATGTGTTGGCATACGGTATTTGTTTTTCTCTTTCTGACTTACTTCACTCTGTATGACTCTAGGTCCATCCACCTCACTACAAATAACTCAATTTCGTTTCTTTTTATGGCTGAGCAATATTCCATTGCATATATGTGCCACATCTTCTTTATGTATTCATCTGTCGATGGACACCTAGGTTGCTTCCATGTCCTGGCTATTGTAAATAGTGCTGCAATGAACATTGTGGCACATGACTCTTTTTGAATTATGGTTTTCTCAGGGTATATGCCTAGTAGTGGGATTGCTGGGTCGTATGGGAGTTCTATCTTTAGTTTTTTAAGGAACCACCATACTGTTCTCCATAGTGGCTGTATCAATTTACATTCCCACCAACAGTGCAAGAGGGCTCCCTTTTCTCCACACCGTCTCCAGCATTTATTGTTTGTAGATTTTTTAGATGATGGCCATTCTGACCAGTGTGAGGTGATACCTCATTGTAGTTTTGATTTGCATTTCTCTAATGATTAGTGATGTTGAGCATCTTTTCATGTGTTTGCTGGCAATCTGTATATCTTCTTTGGAAAAATGTCTATTTAGGTCTGCCTATTTTTGGATTGGGTTGTTTTTTTGATATTGAGCTGCATGAGCTGCTTGTAAATTTTGGAGGTTAATCCTTTCTCAGTTGCTTCATTTGCAAATATCTTGTCCCATTCTGAGTGTTGTCTTTTAGTCTTGTTTATGGTTTCCTTTGCTGTGCAAAAGCTTTGAAGTTTCATTACGTCCCATTTGTTTATTTTTGTTTTTATTTCCATTTTTCTAGGAGGTGGGTCAAAAAGGATCTTGCTGTGATTTATGTCATAGAGTGTTCTGTCTATGTTTTCCACTAAGAGTTTTACACTGTCTGGCCTTATATTTAGGTCTTTAATCCATTTTGAGTTTATTTTTGTGTATGGTGTTAGGGAGTGTTCTAATTTCATTCTTTTACATGTACCTGTCCAGTTTTCCCAGCACCACTTATTGAAGAGGCTGTCTTTTCTCGATTGTATATTCTTGCCTCCTTTACCAAAGTTAAGGTGACCATATGTGTGTGGGTTTATCTCTGGGCTTTCTATCCTGTTCCATTGATCTATCTTTCTGTTTTTGTGTCAGTACCATACTGTCTTGATTACTGTAGCTTTGTAGTACAGTCTGAAGTCAGGGAGCCTGATTCTTCCAGCTCCGTTTTTCTTTCTCAAGATTGCTTTGGCTATTCGGGGTCCTCTGTGTTTCCATACAAATTGTGAAACTTTTTGTTCTAGTTCTGTGAAAAATGCCATTGGTAGTTTGACAGGGATTGTATTGAATCTGTAGATTGCTTTGGGTAGTAGAGTCATTTTCACATTGTTGATTCTTCCCAACCAAGAATATAGTATATCTCTCCCTGTTTGTATAATCTTTAATTTCTTTCATCAGTGTTGTATAGTTTACTGCATACAGGTCTTTTGTCTCCTTAGGTTGGTTTATTCCTACGTATTTTATTCTTTTTGTTGCAGTGGTAAATGGGAGTGCTTCCTTGATTTCTCTTTCAGATTTTTCATCATCAGTGTATAGGTATGCAAGAGATTTCTGTGCATTAATTTTGTATCCAGGTTCTCTACCAAATTCACTGATTAGCTTTAGCAGTTTTCTGGTAGCATCTTTAGGGTTCTCTATGTATAGTATCATATTATCTGCAAACAGTGACAATTTTACTTCTTCTTTTCCAATTTGGATTCCTTTTATTTCTTTTTCTTCTCTGATTGCTCTGGCTAAAACATCCAAAACTGTGTTGAATAACAGTGGTGAGAGTGGACAACCTTGTCTTTTTCCTGATCTTAGTGGAAATGCTTTCAGTTTTTCACCATTGAGGACAATGTTGGCTGTGGGTTTGTCATATATGGCTTTTATTATGTTAAGGTAGGTTCCCTCTGTGCCTACTTTCTGGAGAGTTTTTATCATAAATGGGTGTTGAATTTTGTCAAAAGCTTTTTCTGCATCTATTGATATGAACATATGGTTTTTATCCTTCAATTTGAGAATATGGTGTATCACATTGATTGATTTGCAGATATTGAAGAATCCTTGCATTCTGGTATAAACCTAACTTGATAGTGGTGTATGATCCTTTTAATGTGCTGTTGGATTCTGTCTGCTAGTATTTTGTTGAGGACTTTTGCATCTATGTTCATGAGAGATATTGGCCTGTAGTTTTCTTTCTTTGTGACACCTTTGTCTGGTTTTGGTATCAGGGTGATGGTGGCCTCGTAGAATGAGTTTGGGAGTGTTCCTCCCTCTGCTATATTTTGGAAGAGTTTGAGAAGGATAGGTGTTAGCTCTTCTCCAAATGTTTGATAAAATTCACCTGTGAAGCCATCTGGTCCTGGGCTTTTGTTTGTTAGAAGATTTTTAATCACAGTTTCGATTTCAGTGCTCGCGATTGGTCTGTTCATATTTTCTATTTCTCCCTGGTTCAGTCTCAGAAGGTTGTACATTTCTAAGAATTTTTCCATTTCTTCCAGGTTGTCCATTTTATCGGCATAGAGTTGCTTGTAGTAATCACTCATACTCCTCTGTATTTCTGCAACGTCAGTTGTTACTTCTCCTTTTTCATTTCTAATTCTGTTGATTTGAGTCTTCTCCCTTTTTTTCCTGATGAGTCTGGCTAATGGTTAATCAATTTTGTTTACCTTCTCAAAGAACCAGCTTTTAGTTTTATTGATCTTTGCTATCGTTTCCTTCATTTCTTTTTCATTTATTTCTGATCTGGTCTTTATGATTTCTTTCCTTCTGCTAACTTTAGGGGGTTTTTATTCTTCTTTCTCTATTTGCTTTAGGTGTAAGGTTAGGTTGTTTATTTGTGATGTTTCTTGTTTCTTAAGGTAGGATTGTATTGCTATAAACTTCCTGCTTAGAACTGCTTTTGCTGCATCCCATAGGTTTTGGGCCATCCTGTTTTCATTGTCATTTGTTTCTATGTATTTTTTGATTTCCTCTTTGATTTCTTTAGTAAACTCTTGGTTATTTGGTAGCGTATTGTTTAGCCTCCATGTGTTTGTATTTTTTTACAGATTTTTTTCCTGTAACTGATATCTAGTCTCATAGCATTGTGGTCAGAAAAGATACTTAATACGATTTCAATTTTCTTAAATTTATCAAGGCTTGATTTGTGATCCAAGATATGATCTATCCTGGAGAATGTTCCATGAGCACTTGAGAAGAAAGTGTATTCTGTTGTTTTTGGATGGAATGTCCTATAAATGTCAATTAAGTCCATCTTGTTTATTGCCATCATTTAAAGCTTATGTTTCCTTATTTATTTTCATTTTGGATGATCTGTCCATTGGTGAAAGTGGGGTGTTAAAGTCCCCTACTATGATTGTGTTACTGTCAGTTTCCCCTTTTATGGCTGTTAGTATTTGCCTTATGTATTGAAGTGCTCCTGTGTTGGGTGCATAAATATTTACAATTGTTATATCTTCTTCTTGGATCGATCCCTTGATCATTATGTGGTATCCTTCTTTGTCTCTTCTAATAGTCTTTCTTTTAAAGTCTCTTTTGTCTGATAAGAGAATTGTTACTCCAGCTTTCTTTTGATTTTCATTTGCATGGAATACCTTTTTCCATCCCCTCACTTTCAGTCTGTATGTGTTCCTAGGTCTGAAGTGGGTCTCCTGTAGACAGCATATGTCCGGGTCTTGTTTTTGTATCCATTCAGCCAGTTTATGTCCTTTGGTTGGAGCATTTAATCCATTTACATTTAAGGTAATTATCGATACGTATATTCCTATTACCATTTTCTTAATTGTCTTGGGTTTGTTATTGTAGGTCTTTTCCTTCTCTTGTGTTTCCTGCCTAGAAAAGTTCCTTTAGCATTTGTAAAGCTGGTTTGGTGGTGCTGAATTCTCTTAACTTTTGCTTATCTGTAAAGGTTTTAACTTCTCCCTCGGATCTGAACGAGATCCCTGCTGGGTAGAGTAATTTTAGTTGTAGGTTTTTCCCTTTCATCACTTCAAATATGTCCTGCCACTCCCTTCTGGCTTGCAGAGTTTCTGCTGAAAGATCAGCTCTTAACCTTATGGGGATTCCCATATATGTTATTTGTTGCTTTTCCCTTGCTGTTTTTAATATTTTTTCTTTGAATTTAATTTTTGATAGTTCGATTAATATGTGTCTTGGCATGTTTCTCTTTGGGTTTATCCTGTACGGTATTCTCTGTGTTTCCTGGACTTCACTGACTATTTCTTTTAGCATGTTAGGGAAGTTTTAGACTATAATCTCTTCAAATATTTTCTCAGACCCTTTCTTTTTCTCTTTTTCTTCTGGGACCCCTATAGTTCCAATGTTGGTGCATTTACTGTTGTCCCAGAGGTCTCTGAGACTGTTCTCAATTCTTTTCATTCTGTTTTCTTTATTCTGCTCCCTGGCAGTTATTTCCATCAGTTTTTCTTCCAGCTCACCTATCAGTTCTTCTGCCTCAGTTATTCTGTTATTGATTCCTTCTAGAGTATTTTTAATTTCAGTAATTGTGTCGTTCATCACTCTTTCTTTTGCTCTTTACTTCTTCTAGATCTTGTTAAATGTTTCTTGTATTTTCTCCATTCTGTTTCTGAGATTTGGGATCTTTACTATCATTACTCTGAATTCTTTTTCAGGTAGATTGCCTATTTCATCTTCATTTATTTGGTCTTGTAGGTTTTTACCTTGCTCCTTCATCTGTAACATTCTCTTGTCATTTCATTTTTTGTCTTTGATGGGTGGTGCTGTGTTCCTGTCTTACTGGTTGTTTTGCCTGAGACATCCAACACTGGAGTTTGCAGGCAGTTGGATAGAGCTGGCTCTTGGTGCTGACATGAGGACCTCCAGGATGTCTCATTCTGATTGATATTCCCTGGATCTGTGGTTCTCTGTCAGTCCAGTGGTTTGGACTCGGATCTCCCACAACAGGAGCTCAGGCCCGACCTCCAGCCTGGGAACCAAGATCCCACAAGTGTCCGGTCACTGGGGTCCTCCCCCTTAGGTGTCCGTGGTCCCCCACCGGTGCCTGGTAGGTACCCTAGTTGTGAGGAGACGCAAATTCCACATCCTCCTAGTAGGCCACCTTGACTCTGCCCCTTGAGAATATTTTTTGAAGCTTAAAAAAATTGGTCCTAAGGTTTATTAGAGCTGATGAACAGCATGAATCTTGTGTTGGACCTGATGCTTTTCTCCAGACATTCACAGCAGTGTCACCACCAACCCCTCATGATGGAGAGCCTTTAACTGTGTAGGTGACATCGTGATGAACGAAGAATTGTTCAGAGATTCGAGCAGAAAGCTTTTAGCCAGGAGGGCTGATGGACAGACAGGAAAGAACAATGACTCTTAGTTTTCTGGCTTTAGCAAGTAGGTGGATGCAATTGGGTTAAGGGAGCATCCTGGGCAAGAAGGGAATGAGAGTTCTATTTTGTTCATGGTAAGTTTATGGTGCCTATTCAACATCCAATTGAAGATGTCAGGAAGCCAGTTGGGATATGACTTTTAAATTCAGTGGAAGACATGGTTAAAGGTATATATTTGAGAGTCATCAGCCTATAGATAATATTATTGCAGTTGCCTGATCTTTGCTTTCTTACCCTTTACTGATCTTCAGGATCCATAAACAAGTTGAAAAAGTCAAGGCCATATTTAGTACATAGTTTCTCAGAGTCTGGCCCTCCAGTCAAATCAGAATCAAACTTGGTGTTTGCATATAATTCAGCTTTTGATGTCCCAATGCTAGAGAACTTTATTTGACATGGCATACAGTAGGGCCAAGGAATCTGCATTGTGAACAAACTCTCCAGGGATTCAAATGTTCACGAAGGTTGTGAAGCACTGCCTGGCATCATTGCCATGGCATCATTTGAGTAGTCAAAGAGGCAGAGAGAAGCAGGCAATTATGCTGCTTGTGTTGGCAGAGTTTTTGATGATGGCAGTGGAGTGGGGGTGGAGGAATGTCTTTGTACCTTTTATTAGTGTCTTAATTTTGTCATTATTATCACTGTTATTAATTTTAAGTCCCTGCAATGTTATTTGGACTCTATTTTGTTTTACCTTAATGCAGTGTAACACAGTGGCTCTCAAAGTTGGCAGACACAGGAATCACTGTACATGGACTTAATGATCAATTTGGATTCAACGGTTATGCTCAGAATCTTTATTTTTAACTACCTCACATACTCCCAAAACTTTCATTCCCTAGATGATTCAGCACAAATTCCTGCTCTGAGTTTCCACATGGGGGCTTCCAATCACTTGATGTGGCAGTCCCTATTATTTGGATATGTTCACGTATAGTGTTTGATTTACATTACATTACAGCTCCATCTGTTTGTTCTCTTTTTATGTTTAAAGAAAGAGACTAATGAGAGTAAACAGCTGGGTTCTACATTCACTTTCTGAAAATTAAAAAAAATATCAAATTTTATTTGGTTTCATGGGAACCTTATTATAGTCTCAAGAAAAGAATCTCTCTTCCTATTAATCTTTAAGTATATTTTCCCAAAATGTGCAGATGTGAAAAAGATCCTTTCAGATGAATGTTTAGATGAAAGTATTTTTCAGCACTTCACAATAAGCTGCTACTCACTGTTAGCTTTATGGGTTGCAACAATTTTCCAGTTCTAAATATAATAATTCTGAGAGTATGGTAAACCTGAACAGATTATCTAAAGGAAAAAGATAGATGCAAAGCTGAAAATAAACTACTTAAGTGGAAAATTACACTTGACTATTATTATTAATTCATTCTATTTTTAGGCTCTCTATCATTTTAAAAGCTCATACATATCCATTACTTATTTTTCTTATAGCAGCTCTGTAAAGTAGCTAAGAAGGTAATTATCATTCCTACTTTATAACCAAAGCCCTAAGAAAATAAGTGACTTGCCAGTAAGTGCCGGATATAGGGCTTAAACTCAAGCTTTTTTACTCTAAGACTGGGGTGTCATCCAAAATACCTCGGTGACCTTGTCAAAATAAATGTGACCATTCTTTTCCCTGACATTTTGAATCAGAATTTTCCCGTTTGCCAGCCGTTTGCGAAGTGCTTGTAAACAGCCTTATAAGAGCCTTCCTGAGGGTATCAACCTCTTTTTCAATAAAGTAGAAAGTATATTTTTCATGACACTTTCGATGCAAGAAACCCACCTCCAACTAGCTTAAGCAGGAAGAGGAGTCTGTGTATATGTATGAGTGTGTATGTCAGGGGAAGGGGGAATTTATTATCTTACATGAATGAAAACTCAAGGAATAGAAAATCTCTAGGTAAAGTTGGATCCAGGATTACAAACAATGCCATCCAGACCAGGTCCCTCTACAGTGCTTGGCTCTGTTCTACCAGATGATGGGGTTCGGATATATCTTTTCATAATGGTCTCTGGGAGCTTCAGACTTCATCTTCAAATCTCCATGTCAAGGAGAGATGTCTCCTCAGTCCATGGTGTCCCAGCAAAGTTCTAGGTTTACCTTGGGTTGACGGAATCAATGGTCCAGGGAGAGGGACACGTTGCTGTGACAGCTTATGAAGGGCACACCGACCCACGCTTGCTCATCAGCTGGAGGTTGCATCTCAGCACACACACAGGAGGAAAGGAAGGGCTGGATACTGGGAAGGCAATTCACCTACTCACTACATTAAGAACATCAAAGAATATTTAGCTTAATTTTCTTCGAACTCAGCATTTCCTAAGAAATATATGATATTAACTTGTTTTACTGTTATGAAAAGAATTTAGGAGTTTTAGGACTTCATAGGGTCAGTGGGATTTTGACTGCCAGTCTTCTATATGGAAGTGGGTAAGCCAAACAATTATAGATTAACTGACTTTTCAATTAGTTTACCTCCATTTAAACAGGTAAAGGGGATGGATTCGCTGGAATATAGAAAGTTTTAGAAATTCCAAAAGCTCTAATGCTTTGACCTTAGACTGTGAGGGGCTATTATAATCAGTCATTTTAATAGAGTTATTATACTGCAGTGCTTGAACATGTCCATTGCCAGACAAAGTTCAGATTTATGGGGAAGCATACATTATGTATCAGCTATAAAAAAAAAAGTGTTATGCTATTGCACTAAATTTCAAGAAAATAAAAAACCTGACAAAGAGGATACTACACTAAAAAAAAATCTGTAGCTTCTGTTCAACCCCCTGCAGTGGCTTCAGTTTCAGCAGTCAACTATGTATTTGTGTTTAGATTCTCACAAAGCACATTGAGACATTAACAGTAGTTTTCAGAAGCAAAAGTGGTATCTAGAAGGAAGAAAGCTTTTAGTTCAGAAGAAATTAAGTCCACTTTTCATTTTAAAGTCATGAAGGTTTTAGTGTTACGAAGCCCTAGAAACACCCTAAGAGAAGAACATCAGTCCTAAGTAAAAGCACATCTTGATATTTTAGTTGGATTGTAGAAAGTATAAGAATCAGAACAGAATTTTTAAAAAGTATAATAATTATGATTACTAGAGAGTAAAGACTGTCAGATAATACTGGCATAAGCTTTTTAAAAAATGTTATTTATTTATTTTTCATTTTTTAAAATTTATTTATTTATTTATTTATTGGCTGTGTTGGGTCTTCGTTGCTGCGCGCGGGCTTCCTCTAGCTATAGCGAGCAGGGGCTACTCTACATTGCGGTGCACAGGCTACTCTTCATTGCGGTGCACGGGCTTCTCATTGCTGTGGCTTCTCTTGCTGCAGAGCACGGGCCCTAGGCACGCAAGCTTCAGTAGTTGTGGCTCACAGACTCCAGAGCGCAGGCTCAGTAGTTGCGGCGCACCGGCTTAGTTGCTCCACGGCATGTGGGATCTTCCTGGACCAGAGCTCGAACCCGTGTCTCCTGCATTGGCGGGCGGATTCTTAACCACTGCGCCACCAGGGAAGTCCCCTGGCATAAGCTTTTAAATATAAGGGATTCTTACCCTTCAGAAAAAGACAGGAAAACTAAGAGCAAGACGAGATTAAAATAATACCCATCACCACAAACTCCTTGCTGAGTGAGTCACCTTACTTGAAAAGTAAAAACAGTTTAAGACTAGATAAAATATTGCCCTGGGCTACCAAATAACATGCAGCTGAAATTCGGCAAGCGCTCAAAAGGAATCTCATACAGGTGTTTGCAATAAGTGGGAAATTAATTTTTAAAAGGAAGGGATCAGAACGACTACTTTTAATAATCGTGTTCATACAGGTTTTCAATGGGAAAAAGTGTCTCTTGTATAAATAAACATACATATTTACTTATACACAATGACACATCAGTATTCATTCCCTCTACCTGGTAAAAAGGTTAAATATTTAGGCAATACAGGCATACCAGGTTTTATTGCACTTGACTTTATTACACTTTGCAGATACTGTGTTTTTTTTGTTTTGCTTTGTTTTGTTTGCGGTACGCGGGCCTCTCACTGTTGTGGCCTCTCCCGTTGCGGGGCACAGGCTCCGGACGTGCAAGCTCAGCGGCCATGGCTCACTGGCCCAGCCGCTCCGCGGCATGTGGGATCCTCCCGGACCAGGGCACGAACCCACGTTCCCCGCATCGGAGGCGGACTCTCAACCACTGCACCACCAGGGAAGCTCGATACTGCGTTTTTTACAAATTGAAGGTCTGTGGCAACCCTGTGTCCAGCAAGTCTACCAGCACCATTTTGGAACAGCATTTGCTCATTTCATGGTCTCTGTCACATAATTCTCACAATATTTCAAACTTTTGCATTTTTACTATATTTGTTATGGTTATCTGTGATCTTTAATGTTACTACAACTCGCTGAAGTCTCAGATGATGGTCAGAATTTTTTAGCAGTAAAATATTTTAAAATTAAGGTATGTACATTGTTTTCTAGGACATAATGCTATTGCACACTTAACAGACTACAGTATAGTGCAAACATAACTTTTATATGCACTGGGAAACCGAAAACTTTGTGTGACTCTCTTTATTGCAATATTCACCTTATTGCCATGGTCTGGAACCAAACCCACAATATTTCCTTGGTACACCTGTACAGCAGTTTCCCCTCTTATCTATGGGGGATACTTTCCAAGACCCTCAGTGGATGCCTGAAACCACAGATAGTACTGGACCCTATATATACTGTGGGTTTTGTTCCTATACATACATAACTATAATCACATTTTAATTTATAAATTAGTCACAGTAAGAGATTAACAACAACTAATAATAAAATAGAACAATTATAACAATATACTGTAATAAAAGTTATGTGAATGTGGTCTCTCTCTAAGTATCTTATTGTACAAATTTAATGCCTTTTCCATCTTAACCAAACACTTACTATATACTGTGCCCATAATTTTTGCAGTTTGAGGTGAGATACCAAAACTAGCCAGAGTTTCTTTTTCCTTCCTCACAAATTCAGCGATGGAAGATTTGTTTTTACCATAGATTTTGGCAACTTCAGCATATGATTTTTTAATTTCCTTAATAAGTTGAGAACTTTCACCTTTTCACATAAAGGAAGAACTTTATGACTTCTTTTTGGCATAACTTGAATTGCTAGCATCACTACTCTTTGCACTCTGGGAGCAAAATACGAGTTACTTGAACACAAGCACTGCAGTGCCTGGACAGTCTATCTGATAACCCATAGAGCTACTAAGTGACTACTAGGTGGGATATACTGGATCAAAGGGATGCTTGGGATGCTTCCTGTCAGGGTGGGGGCAGGGGTGGAGCAAGATTTCATCATGATACTCAGAAGGGCGTATGATTTAAAACTTACACCTGTTCATTTCTGGAATTTTCCATTTAATATTTTTGGACCTCGTACTGACCTCAGGTAACTGAAACCACAGAAATCTAAATGGTGGATAAAGGAGGGGAGGGCTACTGTAACCTCTTTTCTTCCATTCTCTGCATCACTCATTTCCTCTATCTCCTCATTCTTCCTCCCTTCCTGTCTTCTCTATTTTAAAATTATATTTTATTCATGTATTCAATATGTATTTAACACTGGCTTCCAAATAAACTAATGTATCTTCAAAAAGTAACACAGTATATTTTTGCAGAGTATTTTGATAGGATCTGTACATATGGGAAAATATAATAACATTTGACTTAAGAATAAAGTAGCCAGAATATTTGGTTTAGAATACTTTTTAACTTTTCATTTTGAAATAGTTTCATACTTACAGAAAAGTTATAATCTAGTCAAGGAACTCTACTATACTTTTCACCCAGATTCCAAGAATATCAATATATAAATATTTTACCAGATACATTTTCTCTATATTTTTTTCTGAAGTATCTAAGAGTAAGTTGTGGACAGGATAACCCATTTCTCCTAAATCTTCCAGTGCATATCTCTTTGGAACTAGAATATTTCTCATATAACCACATTATAATTGTTAAAAATAGGAAGTTAACATTGAAACATTACTAGTTTCTAATCTATAGGCATTATTTAGATCAAATTTTAAATTCAGATTTCTCAATTATCTCACTAATGTTGTGTATGCATTAGAAATGCAAAAGAAGAAATATATTTTCCTGTCCAAGATCTCATCCAAGAGCTCAAATTGCATTTTGTTGCCATGTTTCTTTAATTTTCTTTAATCTGGAATAGTTCCTCAAGCTTTATCTTTCATGCCTTTGACATTTTTGAAGAATATAAGGTTTTGTTTTGTTTTTGTAGATTGTCCTTCAATTTGGGTCTGGCAGATAGATTCAGGTTATGCTTTTTTTGTGTTTTTTTTTCAGGAATCAAAGAGATGCTGTGTCCTTCTCAGGGCATTAATTTAGGAAGCACATCACTATTAATGGTGATTTTAACTTCGATCACTTGGCTAAGGAGGTATCTGCCGGGTTTCTCCATTATAAATTTCCTGTTTTCCTCTTTGAATTTAATAGGTTTCTTGGAAAAATACTATGTTTATCATCAAACATTTACTCAGTAGTTGTAGTGACAATTGATGATTCTTCCTGAAATGATTTTACTCCAGTTTTTGCCAAATACTGATTTTCTAATTTCATAGTTACTTCTATATTTATTAGTTTACATTCTATCATATGGAATAATTCTATCTCATTCACTCATTCATCCATTCACTTACATCATTTTGGACTTATAGATAATTAGTTTATTCTATATATCATTACTATTACTATTTATCTTAAGGTTCAAATTTTCTGAAAGGTAATCTTCTCACAATACATGTGTAACCAAATCATCACATTGTGCCCCTTAAACTTACACAATGTTATTTGTCAATTATATCTCAATAAAGCTGGAAAAAATTTTCTGAAAGTTGGCCAGATTTCAAATGAATAACGTAACTCCACTAAAGGTGATGGGGGAGGGTGTCTGAGAGCCCCCAGAAGAGAATACCTGAGACCTCGTTCAGCAATCTCAACAGTTGTAGCTCTCACTGTATTTGCAGTCTTATTCTATACATAAGTCTCGCATGTTTGATTACCGTGAATCTGCCCCATGATTCTACTGTGATTCTGCCCCATGAAACCACCATGTTCTGCCGGTAACTTAGGTTTCTAGCTACAAGACTATAAACCAGGAAGCTCTGGGGAGGAAACAAGCCAGCTTTGCTGAAGTAAGCAAACCCCTTTGGATCTCCAAATGAGGCTTGCCATGGTTTTCAAGTGTCTAGAGCCATGAATAAATTATTTCAATAATTTTAATTTATTGAGTACCTACTATTGTCCAATCACTATTTTAGGAGCTTTACCAGCAGAATTAGATTCATCTATCTTACATATCAAAAGTACATAATGTCCAAGTTCACTTTTATATATTGCAACATATAATCAAAATTAAATTTATCTTTAAACTAATACATAGCCAACGGCAGCATAAGTAGAATTTGATTAATGAACCTGCTCATTGTAATCTCCTGCCATTCCCTATAGCTTATTTTCTATCTAAGAAGTAAGACTGATAATGATTTTAAGCCAAACACTCTAAAATCCTGGGTACTTTTAAAGAATTACCTTTGATATATATTTGTCTCATATTGCCACTGCCAGAAAGATTTTTTTTCTTTTGTATGAGCATCTTTAATGCCTTTTGATCAATTAAAAAGAACAGACAACCATTTAATGCAGCAATCTCTCTGCTAAGAAGTTACTTCGCAAATAGATGTATTTGCAATTATGTGCTTAATATATGAATTGGGATGCTAGGTGCAGCATTATTTCTAACAGGAAAAATTTGCAGAAAAAAACATTTATCAATAATAGATTGGTTAAATAAAATGTGGTACAGCTACATAATGAAATACATTGTTTCAAATAAAATGAATAAAGTAGGTCTACCATAGCATCATGAAGAGCTTCTGAAATACAGTGTTAAATGAAAAAAAAATGTAAAGGACAAAGTGGTCTGTTTACTAACACTATTTACTATTATCATGTAGAGACAATTTCAATAATAAATATAAACATATACAATAAATGTATTATCTATATGTATGCAAACAACATATGCATACACACACAAACGTATACCATAGTACGTGTGTCTTTAGTTTATTTTTTCAGAGATACACCAAAACTTGATACATTTTTTATCTTCCTTGAGGAGAATTGGGAGAGGAAGGCTTTCTTTTCAGCTCTATAATGGAAGCTAAGCCTTGTTAATTGCTGTCTCCATCACCTAGTACACCTAAAACAGAATTTGGCACACAGAAAAAACACTTAATAACTGCCGAATGAATGAAAGTTGAAAAAGTGAACTTTATTCCTTTCACAATGAGTTTTCTAATATGTACATGTATCTTTTAAATTTAAAAATGCAGTAGAAATTATATCAGTTGTGTTATATGCCACTTCAGCTTTATCTTTTATAATTAATTGTATTTTAAGACTTCTTTGTGCTATTTACTTTAAGTTATTGCGAAGGTCTCACCTATTCTGCCCCTGCTCGGACCTGCCTCTTTACGTCTACCATGTAAAGCGTGAATATCTCACGCTTTTGCTCCTGACTCAGACTGGGTGCTCCCACCTGTAGTTTAGTAGTAGTTGTGGTGACATCTGCTCTACTCTTGATAGAATCTCCATAGATGGCCAGCCTTTTTGTCTTTTGCTTCATTCACTCTTTTTAGACATCACTGACCACAGTCAATTTTAATAGAGCCCTCCAGAATTGCTCATCCAGAGAGGCCCTTATCTCCTTCCCCTGTTAACCCTCCTTCTGTTCTTAGACCACAGAAGCAATTACACTGGTACATATAAATGGATATTCCAACCCCCTCCTAGCTCTCTCTTCTCTTTCTGGCCTATAAAGATACAAAAATCCAAGTCTTGGTCCTCAGCCATTTTATCTTCCTTCCCTACATTTGCTCTTTAAGTGAAGCAACAGTAACCTAGGCTTTAAAAGACAGAACAGACAATAATTCCAAAAATTTACATATCCAGCCTACTTCAACCTGGAACTCCAGATTTGTGTATTTTAATGCTGTTTTCCATAATGTCCACATCTCCAAATTAATTTCCAGACCAAACCCTTGTTATTCTCCATTGTAGATAATGCCAGTGCTAATCTCGTAGTCACCCTAACCCCAAAATTTAGCACTCCCCTACAGCCACCACTTTCCCTCACACTCCACATAAAATTAATCAGCAAGCTCTGACAGCTTTACCTCCAAATATGGTGAGAATCCTATGACTTCTACCACGACCACCCTGGCCTAAGCAACAGCCATCTTTCTTCCCAAACTACTGCTTAGCTTCCTGCTTCCTTGTTGAGACTCCAGCCCCTCTCATGTGTTTCTTATTCACAGAGCAGTGGGTGTACTTCCTAAAAATAGAAACACGCATAGAGTGTATCGGGTTTCTTTTAAAAACTCTCTAAGGGTTTCCAATTAGGGCTAGATTGAAATTAAACTTCTTTCAATACACTTCATTATCCTTCCCTACCACACAACCCCAACCTCCTGCCTCCAACCAGACAAAGAGGTCGTGCCTTTCCTGAATTCATCAAACATGTTTCTTTTGCATGCAACACTTTTCCTCCAGAATCTTAACATGGCCGGATCCTCTTCATCCTTCAGGTTTCTATTAAAGGTGTGAAAGTCTTGTTTCCCTAGAGAGGTCTTCCCTGACAAACCCAGCTAAAATACGCACCCTTGTGACTATTCACCATTTCCTATTCTTTTTATTGCACTGTATATAATTGCATTATGTTATTTGTCACATTATTTAGTCTCCCATAGAACGCAGTTTCCCTGAGGGCAGGTACATTGCACAAATGCCAAAAGTTATTTTTTGATTGTTGACTGTACTGTTCTTCTTCGAAACTCTCTATAGTCTTCGCCTGTATCAGAGAACTAACTCCTACATGTTTGAATAGTTGGCTTATATAATCTATTGGGTTGGCCAAAAAAATCCCTTAGGTTTTTAAGTAAAAATAAAAGACAAATTCTTCATTTTTACCAAGAACTTCATTGAACAACGTATTCACCCTTTTGTTCCACTACCTTCTGCCATTTTTCAGGCAAGTACATAATTCCATCTTCCCAAAACTTATCTTTTTGAGCAAAGGACTATTCCAGGTGCTTTTTACAGTCTTCCAGGGAACTGAAATGTTTTCCATTAAGAGAATTTTGTAAAGACCAAAATAAATGGAAATCCGAAGGTGCAATGTCTGGTGAATATGGCGGATGAATAACAACTTCCCATCCAGGCTGTAACAGTTTTCACCCAGTCATCAAAGAAACATGCGGTTTTGCATTATCTTGATGGAAGACTACGTGTTTTATGTTGACTAATTCTGGACGCTTTTCGTCGAGTGCCGCTTTCACTTGGTATAACTGGGAGCAGTACTTGTTGGAATTAATCATTTGGTTTTCCGGAAGGAGCTCATAATAGAGGACTCCCAGTCCCACCATATATACAACATCACCTTCTTTGGATGAAGACCAGCCCTTGGTGCGGTTGGTGGTGGTTCATATCGCTTGCCCTGCGATCTCTTCCATTCCACATTATTGTACAGTAGCCACTTTTCATCACCCATCACAATTTGTTTTAAAATCAGAACATTTTTTTTTTTACGTTTAAGTAGATAATGTCATGCGGAAATACAGTCAAGAAGGATTTTTTCCTGCTTAACTGATGTGGAACCCAAACATCAAAGCGAATCACATAACTAAGCTGGTGCAAATGACTTTCAACACTTGATTTGGATATTTTGAGTATGTTGTTATACTGCATGGTATAACATTGATTGCTCTCAATTAATGTCTCGATGTGATCGCTATCAACTTCATCTGGTCTCCCCAAACGTGGAGCATCATCCAGCGAGAAATCTCCAGCACAGAACTTTGCAAAGCACTTTTGACACATTCAGTCAGTCACAGCACCTTCTCCATAAACTGCACAAATCCTTTTTTGTGGCATTCCAGTTGTGTTTATACCTTTCTTGAAATAATAAAGCATAATATGATGAAAATATTGCTTTTTTTCTTCCATCTTCAATATTAAAATGGCGAAATATAAATTCACCAATTTTGATATTTTTTTAAAAAAATACACGCTGATATGACAGCTGTCACAATACAATCTAATAAAATTGTTTCGAATGAAGTTAAAGACAACTAAGCTCTACTAGACCCGTCTTACGGAAAAAAACGAACAAAGCTTTTGGCCAACCCAATACAAAATATTCTGGGATTAATACTTGCATTTTCACAAGAGAGTTTAAGAAGTAAATTCATCTCTGATAAATGTGGCTAAAACTTCCAAAACTATGTTGAATAACAGTGGTGAGAGTGGGCAACCTTGTCTTGTTCCTGATCTTAGTGGAAATGGTTTCAGTTTTTCACCATTGAGGACAATGTTGGCTGTGGGTTTGTCATATATGGCCTTTATTATGTTGAAGAAAGTTCTCTCTATGTCTACTTTCTGGAGGATTTTTATCAGAAATGGGTGTTGAATTTTGTCAAAAGCTTTCTCTGCATCTATTGAGACGATCATATGGTTTTTCTCCTTCAATTTGTTAATATGGTGTATCACATTGATTGATTTGTGTATATTGAAGAATCCTTGCATTCCTGGGATAAACCCTACTTGATCATGCTGTATGATCCTTTTAATGTGCTGTTGGATTCTGTTTTGCTAGTATTTTGTTGAGGATTTTTGCATGTATGTTCATCAGTGATATTGGCCTGTAGTTTTCTTTCTTTGTGACATCTGTGTTTGGTTTTGGTATCAGGGTGATGGTGGCCTCGTAGAATGAGTTTGGGAGTGTTCCTCCCTCTGCTATATTTTGGAAGAGTTTAAGAAGGATAGGTGTTAGCTCTTCTCTAAATGTTGGATAGAATTCGCCTGTGAAGCCATCTGGTCCTGGGCTTTTGTTTGTTGGAAGATTTTTAATCACAGTTTCCATTTCAGTACTTGTGATTGGTCTGTTCATATTTTCTCTTTCTTCCTGGTTCAGTCTTGACAGGTTGTGCATTTCTAAGAATGTGTCCATTTCTTCCAGGTTGTCCATTTTATTGGCATAGAGTTGCTTGTAGTAATCTCTCACGATCTTTTGTATTTCTGCAGTGTCAGTTGTTACTTCCCCTTTTTCATTTCTAATTCTATTGATTTTCTCCCTTTCCTTCTTGATGAGTCTGGCTAATGGTTTATCAATTTTGTTTATCTTCTCAAAGAACTAGCTTTTAGTTTTATTGATCTTTGCTATCGTTTCCTTCATTTCGTTTTCATTTATTTCTGATCTGATCTCTATGATTTCTTTCCTTCTGCTAAATTTGGGGTGTTTTTGTACTTCTTTCTCTAATTGCTTTAGGTGCAAGGTTAGGTTGTTTATTTGTGATGTTTCCTGTTTCTTAAGGTAGGATTGTATTGCTATAAACTTCCCTCTAAGAACTGCTTTTGCTGCATCCCATAGTTTTGGGTTGTCGTGTTTCCATTGGCATTTGTTTCTAGGTATTTTTTGATTTCCTCTTTAATTTCTTCAGTGATCACTTCGTTATTAAGTAGTGTATTGTTTAGCCTCCATGTGTTTGTATTTTTTACAGATCTTTTCCTGTAATTGATATCTAGTCTCATAGCGTTGTTGTCAGAAAAGATACTTGATACAATTTCAATTTTCTTAAATTTACCAAGGCTTGATTTGTGACCCAAGATATGATCTATCCTGGAGAATGTTCCGTGAGCACTTGAGAAAAATGTGTATTCTGTTGTTTTGGATGGAATGTCCTATAAATATCAATTAAGGATTAATCTCCAAAATTTACAAGCAGCTCATGCAGCTCAATAACAAAAAAACAAACAACCCAATCCAAAAATGGGCAGAAGACCTAAATAGACATTTCTCCAGAGAAGACATACAGATTGCCAACAAACACATGAAAGAATGCTCAAGATCATTAATCATTAGAGAAATGCAAATCAAAACTACAATGAGATATCATCTCACACCAGTCAGAATGGCCATCATCAAAAAATCTACGAACAATAAATGCTGGAGAGGGTGTGGAGAAAAGGGAACACTCTTGCACTGCTGGTGGGAATGTAAATTGGTACAGCCACTATGGAGAACAGTATGGAGGTTCCTTAAAAAACTACAAATAGAAATACCATATGACCCAGCAATCCCATTACTGGGCATATACCCTGAGAAAACCATAATTCAAAAAGAGTCATGTACCAAAATGTTCATTGCAGCTATATTTACAATAGCCAGGAGGTGGAAACAACCTAAGTGTCCATCATCGGATGAATGGATAAAGAAGATGTGGCACATATATACAATGGAATATTACTCAGCCATAAAAAGAAACGAAATTGAGCGATTTGTAATGAGGAGGATGGACCTAGAGTCTGTCATACAGAGTGAAGTAAGTCAGAGAAAGACAAATACCATATGCTAACACACATATATGCAATCTAAGGGAAAAAAAAAAAAAAAGGTCATGAAGAACCTAGGGGTAAGACAGGAATAAAGACACAAACCTACTACAGAATGGACTTGAGGATATGGAGAGGGGGAAGAGTAAGCTGTGACAAAGTGAGAGAGTGGCATGGACATATATACACTACCAAACGTAAAATAGATAGCTAGTGGGAAGCAGCTGCATAGCACAGGGAGGTCAGCTCGGTGCTTTGTGACCACCTAGAGGGGTGGGATAGGGAGGGTGGGAGGAAGGGAGATGCAAGAGGGAAGAGATATGGGAACATATGTATATGTATAACTGACTCACTTTGTTATAAAGCAGAAACTAACACACCATTGTAAAGCAATTGTACTCCAATAAAGATGTTAAAAAAAAAAAAAAACATCTCAGGGAATTCCCTGGTGGTCCAGTGGTTAGGACTCAGTGCTTTCACTGCCGGGTCCTGGGTTCAATCCCTGGTCGAGGAACTAAGATCCCGCAAGCCACGTGGTGTGGCAAAACTAAAGTAAAATAAGAAGTAAATTTATTTTCATCTATGTTCATTTATAACTTCTCTATCCATTTGCTTCTAACCCTATACACATTCCATAATGTGTTTCTGAGCAAACAGAGTAAGGAAGTATGACCCCCCCAAATGTTGAAGTCCATTAACTTTAGATTAGGCTAAAACTTTAGAATAGCTTTACTACTGCATGGATTTCTTAGGCAAACTAAATTTCAGAGCCCAAATAAGTTTTCCTTTTGTTTTTATTTGTTTGTTTGTTTGTAGAGGACATCACACATTTAATCTTGACCTTAACAGGGTACCTGTCTTGATTAAGCCAGTCTTTAACATGTGGCTTATGTGTAACTGAAAATATTTACTGGCTTCAAAGTTCAAGATAACAGAAATTTACATTTTTCAAATTCTAATCTAAAGTAAGTTCCTTTAACACTATATGTTGATATCAACTACATATAATTCCCAAAGCAATGAGGGACTGCAAGGTATTTTGCATGTTCTGAAACAGCCTGAGATTAGAAAAAATGATTGCAGCATCACAGCATATTTTCCTTATTTTAGCTGAATATTGTTGACTTTTTTCCTCTTAGAAAATGATAGTCCCATTTTTGGGTAAAAACATAAATGAAAATAACATATAATACAAATACTTAAAATAAAAATTAAGGAAAGAAAACAAGGTGGCATAGTTTCAATTTCCCCTATTTCTCTCCTCACAATACAACCGAATAGCCTGGAAATAAATAAAAAGAGAATGACTAAAGGACTCTGGAAGCTGAAAAGTAGAAGTCAGACTGGCTAGGGTGCTCAGACCTTGAGGAAATATAGTGTGGTGAACTTTCTTAGTTTTCTTTTTTATCTCCCATATTTCCTAGACTGGGCACCAGAGAGTTCTACAGTCCAAAGTTACCAAAGTACAGACAAGAAAAACAAGAATGCCTACTTTCCTGGGCCAAAGATAAGGAAAGGGAAGTCCAAGGAAGACTTAGTGAGAAGTCCTAAGCCCATCAGGGCAATTCTACAACCAAGGCAGTAGCAGGCAGGCTGATTTGTCTGCAGTAGTATCTTCCAAGCCTGGGTGGGCCAACTCAATCCCCACTCCAACCTGTGTGTTGTAGTAATGTCAGTTTCCTGGTTTTGATATTGTATTATAGTTATGCAAGATATTAACATTGGAGGAAGCTGAATGAGGATGCAAAGGACACTCCTTTAAAATCTTTGAAATCTGTATTTATTTCAAAGAATCTGTATTTATTTCAAAGCATAAGGCTAAAAAAAATTTAAAGAAAATAAGGTGCCTACAGTAGCATTTCTTTGGAGGAAACTCTAGAAGATAGAAAACTAATGACTTCCAAGAGCTTTACCTCTACTAAGTTTCATTAAGCTACTGTCCTTCAGCTATGGCATAGTAAAATCTCATTGAGGCCGGCCAAGGTATGGAGAGTATGTGATCACTGCAGAATAATGTGTTCCACTTTTATTGATACAAATATAGTGAGTGAAAATGGGACATTCTACATTCAGGGACATAGTTTTACAGCTTTTCTCACTGGTGAAAAGCACTGAATGTGACAATGTTAGACAATGACTTTTAGTAAGGAAACAAAATGAGGGTTAGAGACAGGAAGGAGAAAAAAGAAGAGCTTTTCATAAAGTCTCATTGTACCATTCCACAAATTAGCTCTTAATCACAGAGAAAAATGAACCTTTAAATGAAGAAAACTGACGGTCATTACCTTCATCAAATAACCAAATTAGCAGCACCAACAGTGGAAAACAGGACATGATGCAATAATAAATACTTAATATCATCTGTGTATTAGACCAAAATCTTCAGCTTATCACAAACTATGAGAAACTGACTAGAAAATTCAGGATGAGAAACATTCCACAAAAAATGGTGACAACAATAACAACAATGGATAAACAAAAATGAGCTTGGATTCTTAAAAAATGCAATGCCATGAAAAAGGAATACAAAAAACAGCAAGGGGACCATTCTAGGTTAAAAGAGACTAAAAAATATTAAAAAACTCACACATGACACTTGACTGAGTTTGAACTGAATTTTAAAAAGAAATAGCTATAAACACCACTGGGGACAATTGGGAGAAATGTAAATAATGTCTATCTTAAATGATATTTTATTAATGCTAATCTTCTTAGGTGTGATAAGGGTATGGAGGTCATGGAGGAGAATGTCTTTTCCTTAGGATACATACACCAAATGTTTAGAGTTAAGAATCTTAATTCTTATAAACTGTATTCTTATGGTTTAGCAGACCAAAAAAGGCATGTATGGGTAGATAGGTAGACAAAAATGCAGTGGGGGTAGGTTAACAACCATAAATCTAGAGAAAGGGTATGCAATGTTATACTACTTCAACATTTCAGTAGGTCTGAAAATTCTGAAGCCAAAGTAGTTGGAAAGACAGATCGATTGTTAAAGAAAACAATGTGTATGATATAAAAGATTATGTTCTTCGTAGTATTTTGCTTAGTTACAAATTGTTATGTTCAATGAGAAACTTCTAATTAAGATAATAAAGTGTAAAAAAAAGTGCTATCATGTATCTTCTGCTCAACATAATCCCACAGCCAGTATTTTTACCTGATGTTTACAGTCACCAGGTCATAATTCATCTAGAAGTCTAGAATTTGTTACCTCAGAAACGCTATGCTTCTCTATGCTTGAAAAAGCTCATTGAATATGAAATATTTATAGTTGCTGACTTAAAATAATATGACTATACATATTGAAAAAATATTTGTGTGAATAAATGACTAATGCATATGACTAGAATTTTATTAGGGGAATGAAAAACAAGAGGCCAATCTTAAGGAAAATAATTGTTGTCTTATTTAATTTCTGCCAATGGCCTAACTCACTCTAGCAAGTCCCGGACACTTTCTTAATCAACAACTTTGTGTGAACAATCCTTCTCTTAGGTGAGGGAAAATACTTGTGCAAGTAAGAGCCACAGGAACTGGGAGAAAACTCAATGTTCTGGGAAGTCGGACATCTCAGTCCCCAGCAACTCCACACCTGGCTACACAACACAAATACCAAAGGAATTTATTGAATAGACAGAAGAACACTGGGCTCCACCCTACACTTGTCTCAGAATCTGTAGGATTCATCCCCAGGAATGTTTACTATTTTTTAAAAAGTTCTTTTAGGTGATTCTAAATCACAGCTAGGTATAGGAATCATTAAGCAATTTACAATCATAGGACTGAAACAGTTTCCCTGGAAAGAGCTGATTTTTGTATGCTTAAACTGTATCATTAAAATTAAAATTATTCGTAGTTTGACTAATAAAATAGTAAGAATAAATCTTTTGCATTCAAAAACTGAAGAGCTAGTTTTCAATTACATTTTTACAATTTACAGTTTATGTAACGTAGGACAGATAATTTTATTTCTCAGGGCTCCCCTGTGAAAGGGGAATAACCATGTCTGTGAGTCAAGGAGCCAATACTGAGTTATGTCACTGTATTTATGCTAGTGAACATAGTCACTTTTGAGACTTTATATTTGGAAACCCTACATCAATAAGCATATTCGTATGCAGAATCAGCTGGCACAATGCTTAACATAAAAGGAATCAAAATTTAACTCTGATTGTAGAATTTGGCACAGATAAATGGAGACTATTTTCATTTGATCGTCTTGCTTTCATTTGAGGGTAAAAGAATACTCGGAATTTCTGTATAAAACTGAAGAAAAATCATCTATTAAGCACATTAAAATATGCTCAAATCCACTTCTCTGTGATTTACTTACAGTAAGTCTTCAACACATATCATCACAAAAATGAATCAGAGGCCACTTTGCCAAATCTGCCTGTTCAAATTGACATCTGTGGGAGCTTGCATTTAATTTTACTGTTATACATGATTTAAATTTTCATTTATTTAAAATACAGACATAGGAACAGTTTTAGAATTTAAAGAGATTTTTACTAGGGAATCAAGGAGGGTTTTTCTTTATAAGGAGATGCTCTTAATCATAGCCTAAGTATCACTGTTTTAGACACTAAAGTCATTTATATTTTATAACAATTTTGCAAAGTTACAGCCTATGTTACTACCCCAATTCCTATAGTTTAAGAGATCTAAGATAATTGTCATGCAGTTAACTTCCAGGCATGCACAAATGTTGAATAAAACAAATCAAATTCCTTACACACTCAATGCATTTATTAAAGAGTCATCAAAGTGCTAGGCATTCAAACCTAACTTTGAAGGAAAGCCAGTGCCAGAGGAGAATAATAAAGTGTATATGAATATAGTAATTGCTCTATTTTGTAAACATGCAAACACACATTGAACAATGAAGTATAAATGATAAAGTCTTAACACACCCACTTATTAGAACAAATTGCTCATTAAATTAAAAGAATGAAATATGTGCTTAAAGTCTAAGTAGTGGGAAAGGGAGTTGCTTAATCTTTTAAATACTGTGTAAAACCATGTTGATACAAGTCAATAATTCTCAGCACAATTAAACACAGAAGATGTGAAATTTCCTGTTTTGTGCAATGTTTTCTTTATGCCCCTCTCCACTACAACCTATGGTAAGGCATACAGATTCTCATACTTCTGCCTTGTGGTTTATGTACTTCATCTTAGCAGATGCTTCACCCATCATAAATTAAAGGAAGACTTTATTGCCTCTCATTTCTCTGACATTATAAGGCTTGTCACAGCACTGGATGCAGCATTTTATCAGACCTACTAAATCCCTTTTGGTATTTTGTTACATGTAACTCTATTTCTTGCCATCAATAACTTCTTAAAACACACACACACACACACACACACACACACACACACACACACACACACACGAACACCCCTTTACGGTTAGAACAAATATTCCGGGGCCTATAGTTAAAGAGCTAGTTCATAGCATTACATTGAAGTGTGATGAAAAAAAAAAAAAATCTGAGTATCTTTGATCATGTTGAAATTGCTAGGTGAATGCCAGTTGTCTCTATGGAAATGCAAATAGTTCAATGATAATATATTATCCTCTTTTCCTTAAAGTATAATGAATGTCAGCATTTGTAATTCTTAGAATGTTTTCTCTTCCATTATTAGATTTATTGGAGTCTAAAAAAGAACAGAGACAATGCGTTTCCTTTTGAAAAGATTAGTGTTCAAAAAATTTGGCTTAATGGTTTCATCAACTAAATGTTGATGAAAACAGAAACCCATCCTTGTCTTTATTCTAGGGTCTTCCAGCACAGTTACCATATGATCTGTGTACTGAAAATTCATTAAGACATTCCACAATGCCTTATAGTAGGAGTTGTTCATTCATGATATACTGCTTTACCTGCCACAGGTGCTTCATATTTGTGTGTTCGTATATTCTCAATTCTCTAAGGTAAATACCAATGACTGGGCTGCTGGGAAAATGCATAGTTTTAAGAAACTGACCAACTGTTTTCCTAAGGGATTGTAAATTTTTACATTCTCAGCAGCAAGATCTGGGAGGTCCAAGGGCTCCACATCCTTCACAATCCTTGGTGTGGTCAGTCTTCTAAATCTTAGTTATGAAAGTGAGTGGGTAGTGGCAACTTTTCATGGTTTTTTTCGGAATATAGCTGAAGACTAACAATGTTGAGCATTTTGGCCTGTACTTGTTTACCACTCATATATCTTCTTTTACCTTTCGCCCAATATTTTTATCATGTTGTTTGTCTTCTTGGTATAAAACTGTAACAGTTCTTTATATATCCTAGACACAAGTCTTGTATCAGAAATGTGTTTCATAAATATTTTCTCTGTCTGTGGCTTGATTTTTCATTTTGCTAACAATGTCTTTCAAAGAGCAAAAGTTTTAAATTTTGATGAACTCCCAAATTACCAATAGTTTCATTTTGTCACTCATTGTTTATGTGCCATATCTAAAAATAGATGCCTAACCTATAAAATTTTAAGAGTAAGCTCTTATATTTAGGTCTCCTATGCATTTCTTGTTAATTTTTTGTTAATATGATATGCAATAAGGGTCTAATTTCTATATATATATATATATATATATATATATATATATAAAATATATATATATTTGATTGTTCCAGCAGCATTTGTGGATAAATTGTCTTCCTCATTGAGTTTCCTTCACAAGTTGGTTGAAATCACATGACAATATATGTGTAGGTCTATTTTTGGATTTTCTATTCTGTTCCATTCATCCTTTCATGCTAATACCACACTGTCCTGATTAATGTAGCTTTCTTTTGTTATAATTTCGCTTTATCTGAAATTTTACATGGATGGAATTATATAGTATGCATTATTAAGTCTTTTATTCCTGACTTCCTTCATTTGGCGTTATGCTTTCAAGAGTAATCCATGTAGTTGCATACGTCTGTGTTTTGTTTCTTTAAATTTCTGGATATACCACAGATTGTTCAGTAGTTATAGAATTCCCTCTCATCTTCAAACTTCCCCCATGGTAGCTGGAAGAATTAGAAAGTAAATGAAAATGGCAAAATAGATTGCACAATTTCTAGAAATAGTCCTGTAGGAAATATACTCAGAAAACAAAGAATAATGAAAAAAGTACTGTTGAACAAGCAGTAAAAACCTGGTTGATACTGAACTGCATGTATCTATAGTGAATTTCAAGGCCCTGTTGAGTGTTTTCAGTGAAAGCTTGGTTAATGGGTAACAGTAAAATATCTAGACCATGAGGATACCAATACTGGCCTGTCATTTTTGATATTCTTTTTTCCCTTTGTGTCAATCGAAGGTTCCACATTGTATCACTTTCCTTCTGCCTGAAAAAATAATTCATTTAACATTTCAAGGAGTTCAGATATGCTGGTAATGAATCCTCTCAGCTTTTGTTTGAGAATGTATTTATATCCCTTACATTTTTGAAACATGTTCTGTTTAAAAAATTCTAGATTAACAGTTTCTTCTTTCAATTCTTCATAAATGCCTCTCTATTATTTTCTATGTTGCATGGTTTCAGGTAAGAACTCTTCTGTAATTCTTATCTTTGTCTTTTGTAATGTGTCTTTTTTCTCTGGCTGCTTTTAAGATTTTTTTTTCAATCACCTGTTTTCAGCAATTAGATTATTATTCAAGTTAGTGTGGTATTCTTTATATTTCTTCTGCCTGGGTTTGTTAAAACTTCTGGATCTGTGGTTTTAGTTTTCATCAGATCTGAAAATATTTTTACCATTATTTTTCCTTATATCTTATTTTTTGTCCACCTCCTACTTTGGGGTCTCCAATAACACATGTATTAGACAGATTGATATTGCCTCACAGTTCACTAACTTTCTGTACCTTTTTTTGTTCAGTCCTTTTTCTCAGTGCTTTATTTTGGATATTTTCTATTACTAGGCCTTCAAGTTCTCTGATCTTTTCTCTTGGGTGCCTGTTCTTCTGTTATTCTTATCCAACGTAATTTTTATATTTCTAATAATGAGTTGTTCATCTCTAGAAGTTCATTCAGATCTTTCTGATGTCTTCTATTTCTCTTTTAATATAGTCATATTATTTCTCACATCTTTTGACATATTTTAGGGTTATAATAACTATTTCAAAGTTCTTGTTTATATTTGGGTCTAATTCTATAGAAATGTCTGGTTTTTTTTAATGCTAAGCATTGTTAATTTTATATTGTTGGGTGGTGGATTTTGTTTTATTGCTTCAAACGGTGTTTGATTTTGTTTTTCCATAGAGGTAACTATGTGGATCAATTTTATCTTTTTGAGGCTTTCTTTTAAACCTCATTATGACAGGTCCAGTGTAGATTTTAATTTAGGGCTAATTTAGCCCTGCTACTAAGGTGTGCCTCTTCAGAAAACTTTAGCAATTCTTGTATTACAAGACATTTCCACTTAGACTAGGGGAAATGCAAATATTTCTAGTCCTGTGTGAGTACTGAATTGTTCAGTCTAATGTTTTTCAGTGTTTTTTCCTGGTCTTGGAAAATTTTCTCCCACTAGTGTGTACATCGGTCCTCACCCAAAGACTCAAAAGGACCCTGTGTACAAATCTCTAGAACTCTCTCTTTCTGGAGCTCTCTCCTATGCACACTCAGCTTTCTATTTTTTTGATTCAATATGATTCAATATGATTTGCAGGCTTTGTTCTCCTCCCTGCACTGTGGCCTGAGAACTGCCTTTAGGTAATAAACTATGTCAGTCATAGAAATCATCTCATTTGATTTCCTTCTCCTAGTCATCATAGTCATGCACTGGCTATTGTCCAATGCCTGAAAACCATGGTTTAATTAATTAATTTTCCCCCACTTTTTGAGTCTTTTCCTGAAATATATGGAAAACTTTAAAACTACAACAAATTGCCAACAAACACATGGAAGAATGCTCAACGTCATTAATCATTAGAGAAATGCAAATCAAAACTACAGTGAGATATCACCTCACACCAGTCAGAATGGCCACCATCAAGAAATCTACAAACAATAAATGCTGGAGAGGGTGTGGAGAACAGGGAACACTCTTGTACTCCTGGTGGGAATGTGAATTGATACAGCCACTATGGAGAACAGTATGGAGGTTCCTTAAAAAACTACAAATAGAACTACCAAATGACCCAGCAATCCCACTACTGGGCATATACCCTGAGAAAACCATAATTCAAAAAGAGTCATGTACCAAAATGGTCATTGCAGTTCTATTTACAATAGCCAGAAGATGGAAACAACCTAAGTGTCCA
Source organism: Tursiops truncatus (assembly GCF_011762595.2). Classification (NCBI taxonomy): domain Eukaryota; kingdom Metazoa; phylum Chordata; class Mammalia; order Artiodactyla; family Delphinidae; genus Tursiops; species Tursiops truncatus. The sequence continues at coordinate 87,194,299 of NC_047043.1, read as the reverse complement.
TCATCGGATGAATGGATAAAGAAGATGTGACACATATATACAATGGAATATTACTCAGCCATAAAAAGAAACGAAATTGAGTTATTTGTAGTGAGGTGGATGGGCCTAGAGTCTGTCATACAGAGGGAAGTAAGTCCGAAAGAGAAAGACAAATACCGTATGCTAACACATATATATGGAATCTAAGAAAAAAAAAAATGTCATGAAGAACCTAGGGGTAAGACAGGAATAAAGACACAGACCTACTAGAGAATGGACTTGAGGATACGGGGAGGGGGAAGGGTAAGTTGTGACAAAGTGAGAGAGTGGCATGGACATATATACGCTACCAAACGTAAAATAGATAGCTAGTGGAAAGCAGCCGCATAGCACAGGGAGATCAACTTGGTGCTTTGTGACCACCTAGAGGGGTGGGATAGGGAGGGTGGGAGGGAGGGAGACGCAAGAGGGAAGAGATATGGGAACATATGTATATGTATAACTGATTCACTTTGTTATAAAGCAGAAACTAATATGCCATTGTAAAGCAATTATACTCCAGTAAAGATGTAAAAAAAAAAGAAAAAAACTACAACAAATACACATTTGGCCAAATACTGAAAAGTCAAAAAAAGATTAAGTTTGAACGAAGGATAATATCAAAAACAAATATCACCATAATAAAAGGAAGTTCTGGGATACAAAATGAAATCTAAGTGTCATAAAGAAATGTAATTATTAAAATAATGTATTCATAAATATTTTGGCAGTTAAATTTTAATATTGTGATGTTGGATGACAGAAACAAGTATTCTTCAGCACTGGGATCACTCCTCTACCCATTTGTAATATTAAATAGTAGGTCACTTGTACCTGAGATTGTTGGAGGCCTATGTATTATATGGCTAGCTCTGCTGGCATTACATACTGCTGATATTGGTATTTTCACCTAATTATTCAAATTTCCTTCATCTAAATAAAATGGACTTAATATAGTAGATGAACACCTAAACTTTCCTCCTCTTCTCCACTTCCATTCCTGCATTTGAAGATTTGCTCTGTAGTAAAACTGAAATCTCACTGAAGCAATCCCGCAAACTAAACATTTTTGTACTGCTTGAAGAAGATACTTTTAGCACATTTTCAGAAGCTGATTCAAAGTTGTTTTTTTCACTTTTATTTTTTGGAATAATATTTCAAGTACTTGCTGCTTCTCATAATCTCTTGGGATAACTTTTCCTTATACCTTTAACCTAGAAATTTGGTAAAGTAGCAACATTGGCTGTCTGAAGATTTTTGCCAGTGTGCAAGTTCAAAGATGACAGAAATGATATTAAAGTCAGCAACTGGGCTTCCAAAGACTGAGGCAAAAGTCCAACCTCAACAGGTGCTTTAAGCTGTTAATACATGCTTTGTGACCACCTAGAGGGGTGGGATAGGGAGGGTGGGAGGGAGGGAGACGCAAGAGGGAAGAGATATGGAAACATATGTATATGTATAGCTGATTCACTTTGTTATAAAGCAGAAACTAACACACCATTGTAAAGCAATTATACTCCAATAAAGACGTTTAAAAAAAAAAGCTGTTAATACAAGGCAAATCTTGATCTTGGCTGCAATTTCTTGAGACTTCTGGAAAATACCTGATGGTCGTCAAGTTCTGCGATTGTTAGGCCTCCCACATCAAAGCACTCTCTTGTGTACGTATTCTAGAACTCCACTTGAAAAGACAGTACTCAGAATTCTCAAGTGTATTCATAGGGTTTGTCCAAATTTTCTAGGCTGGTAGCCTAGAAAATTTTCCGTTTATCTCAGAACTTCATCATCTTCTCTCCAATGTTTTCTTCCATTTCCCTTTCTATGTCTCAAATACATAGCTTATATTTCTCACTACTCACTATTTTTCATTCCTTTCTAATTTGTTTCTATCCTTGCCAATCTGCTGAAAGAGCCCCTCAACATTTTCTAAATTCCTTTGAATGACTTTTCTATAATGTCAGTCTTGGAGGTGGGGCAGAGAAGTAGTTACTATGTCACTACATCATTGTTGCTTATTAGAATATTTATGACAGTTTCATGCACAGCACCATAGTGCGAGGATACCTTTTTTTCTTTCTTTTTTAAAAAATAGATTTGATCTCTTTTGATTAATAGCCCGACATCAATTAGCACACAATTCTTACATTCATGAAAATTACAAAAGTTGAAGAGAAAACACTATCTGAACTAAGAAGTTACCCATTTTCTTATCTTTTGAAAATTTCAAGTAAAAATATAACATTTAATTTAGAAAAAAACAATAAAAATGATATCAAAATTGAAATCTTAATAGAGTTGGAAAACAAATTCCTTTCCATAACAGAGGTATAAAAATTAATTTAAATGTCAGTTTTGACCCCTCTCACTCTGCGGAGACACTGGCAAGAGAACACAACGTATGCATGAAGATTCTTTACGGTACATATTCATGCTCACTGAAAGCTGTTAAGGAAGCATTACCCATCTCTGGTGAACTCTGTATAGAATTCCCTGCAGCAGTGACTCCAAGCCTGTCAGTACAAAGCATGGGAATTACACTGTGGAGGGAAGATGCTAACCCATGGAATTCAATGCATTTTAGTTCCATAGGTAGAGTTCCAGCTAGAATTGCACAGGCAAGTTATGTATAGAAAACAACAAAAAAGAGAGGGAGAAGCCACAAATTCCTGATAATTTGGGGACAGCAACTTGCTCCCCCCTAGGCCACTAAGGAGTGGTACTCAAGCACAGTTTCACAGAGGCTATAAGAAAGGGACATGCCCAACTTAGTACATTAGAGGTTACTGGAATGGCCCAGGGGTATTTGGGCTCCTTCAGGTAAATGAGGAAAAGGTATTCTCTTCAGAAGTTTGTGGTGGTCTGATGCACTGGCTTCTTCATGCAAGGTGATGTAACAGAGCTGAAATGTGTACTACAGGATCCCACTTTGGTGCTCGACACAGTGGCTTCTATAAATTTCTATTAACCTCTGTTTTTTCCAGAGACTCCAGTGCTTCACACTAGAATTGCTAGTGAAAGTCTGATTTCCAACTAGACCTTGCAGTTTCTTACTCTTTCATGTAAGCATTATACCAATTAGCTTTTGCTCTAAAACAAAGCAGTCCAAAATTTAGTAGATTAAAACAATACCATTTTATTTAGCTCACAGGTCTTCGGGGGCAGCTTAGTGATTCACTGGTCTGGGCCAGCTTGGCTGGTCACTGTTAGGTCTCCTCATGTATCTTTGGTCAGATCCCAGATTGGCTGGAAGTTGGATGATCTTGGCTGACCTCACTTACATGTTTCACACTTAGAAGGCTCTCTACCAGGGTGCCTAATTTCTTTTCCACATGGCTCATCATCCTGCAGCAGAACAGCTTGGACTTCTTCACAAGGCAGTTAAAGGATTACAAACAACAGCAAGAGAGAGACAGGAAGTTCCTTTGTTCAGGAACTCTTCAAATATCTGCTTGCATCACATTTGATACTGTACCAATGGCCAAAGCAAGTCACATAGCCAAACCCAGTCTCACTATGAGAGAGTACATCCAAGGGCATGAATGAAGAGGAGAAGAATTTGTGGCTATTTTTATAATTGGCTTAATGATTGATTCGCATATTAATATCCTATTCTCATAATATTTGTAGTGACTCTTCTTTTTTGAACCTAGACTTTTGAAGAATTAATAGTTGAATCAAGGCAGATGAACTCAAGAGCTGAAACAAGTGTTAACCATAATATTATATTACTACCACAGAGAAGTAATACCAGACAGTACACAGCATAGAAGCATACACATTCATGATCATTCTAAGAGACAGGATAAAATTAAAGATAATTAAATGTACTGGGCTGTGTAGCGTAAACCCAGAGAAAGCAAGAATAATTTTGATGGAGAGGTGAACTGGTTAAAAATACATAATGAAAAAAAACAGTGATCTATTTCCCAGCCTTCAAATTCACCTTCTGTCAGGGTGCCTGTTGGAAAGTTCCATATGGATTTGTGCATGATATTTCATACACATGTTCAAAATAAAATTAATTATCTTCCCTCACTCAAATATTCTTCCCACAAGTCTCTTATTTTGATTCACTCATTGATTCATTCAGCAAATATTTATCTAGTGGTTACTAGGTGCTACTTAATTTTCTAAGAGTGGTGATAGTGTAAACAAAAAGTTTCTTCCCTAAAGGATCTTACATTCTAATGAGCGCATAGAAAAATTTAAAAAGTAGGAAGTCATATAATAGAATATTGAATCAGGATAAATACAAAGAGAAAAATGTAAGCAAGCAGCATCTGTCAGTAGGGAGTAAAAATTTAGCCACCTTGGAAAAGTGTCGTGTTGCTTTTTAATTTGAACATTGCTATAACCTGTGGCCCTGAAATTCTATTTTCAAGTATATGCCAAGAGAAATTCTTTCATATGTACCAAGACATGTATACAAAACTGATAAACGCATCATTTGTCCATAAGAGCAAAAATCTAGGGGAAAAAACAACAAATGTGTATTAGTATATGATGGAGTATTAGTAGATAAATTCTAAGAATAAAAATAAAACTGTGTTTGCTGGTAAGATGTATAAGTTTTAACAGCCACTTTGGAAAACAGCTTGACATTATGTTTTAAGTGGAATATTCACATATCTTAAAACTTAGTGATTCTACTCCTAAGTTTTTACCCTGGAGAAATTATTTCATATGTCTACCAAAACATATATAAAAGCATTCATATTGTCTTTGTTTATATTAGCGAAAGGTTTAAAATGTTTAAAAATGTCTAAGAAATTAAATTGAATATATTCACACAACAGAATGTTATATGCCAGTGAAAATAAATAGATTTTGGTAAATCTTAAAGAATATAAAAAATAAAAGTCATATGACTTCCCTTTCAGCTATAATAAATTAGTTTGTAAAAGGCTAGAAAATCTATCTAAAATAAAATAAAATATTCTGAAGCATTGGTGAGCTATTGAAGTTGCTGGCATCTGAGGGGTCAACATTCTGGATACAAGAGAAGTTTACTGAGGTGAGCACATGCTGTTTTCCCCCAAAGAACATCTGATGATTTTTGGAGGACATGAGGCTAAAAAACTGGGGGGGATCCAAGATTCTATGAGTCAGAAAAATCAGCAGACCCTTCAGTATCCTCAATGTTCTCGAAAGGCAAACATGGGCTTACTGGTCTGCAAAGGCAGTCAGCAAGAGGGGTTAAGATTCTGGAGAAAAACAAGGTACATATAAGTGAGACTGCCATCACAATGGTTTCCCTCTTGGGGTATTTCTTGAATGTTAGATAAACAGTGTGAAAGTCTAAGAAGCTAAGCAGAAATTATCTGAAAGCAAAGTTCTTTTCAGAAGTTTCACATTGCTAGGGAGACCAAAACTAGTTTATGATATGCAAAAAAGAACAAATCCTAGTAAAAACACAAAGCTCTCATTTGGAATCCTGAAGAGCTTCACTCCAGAAGTAGGAACATATCAATGATAGAACTTAAATAGAAAAACAAACTATAATTCAGCCTAAGATTAGTTCAGTCCTTGATTAGATTCAGATGATCTGCCCCTACTCTTATTGCATGTCAGAGGACAAAGTAAATTCTTCTATGGAGGGAAATCCCATCATCCTGGGTCTCTGTAATAGTTCATATTCAATGTATGGCATTCAATTGAAAAATGTATGCATACAAAATATATCAGCCAGCTATATTCACAGTTATGCTACATAACAAGCAACCATAATATCTCAGCAGCATGAAATAATGAGCACCTTCCTTCCTTCCTTCCTTCCTCCCTTCCTTCCTTCCTTCTTTCCTTCCTCCCTCCCTTCCTCCCTCTCTCTCCCTCCCTCTCTCTCCCTTTTTCTTTCTTTCTTTCTTTCTTTTCTTCCTTCCTTTCTTCCTTCCTCCTTCCTTCCTTCCTCCCTCCCTTTCTCTCTCTCTCTCTCTCTCTCTCTCTCTCTCTCTCTCTCTCTCTCTTTCTTTCTTTTTTTCCTTATCTACAAGTTGGCTGGTAGTGGTTTTGCCTGAGGCCGTGGGTCTGCAGGTCAGCTGAGGTAGTTCTGTTCTTGGTTGCATGTCTAGACATCACCAGGGATAGTTCTGCTCTGCCTGTTCTATTCTGCAGTCCACACTGAATGGGTGACAGTTACCCAGAAGCATAAGTGAGCATAATCAACCATGCAAGCACATTTCAAACTTCTTTGATATCACTTCTACTAAGCACCCATTCACCAAAGCCACCTGGCAAAGTTCAAAGTGAAGGTGTTGGCAAGTACTTTCCGTCATCAATGGGGCCATGGAAACTATGTGGGAAATTAATACTAATGGGGACAGGAGATGAAGAGAAGGGTAAATAGTGCTGGGACTCACTTGCAGTTTATTCTCTTGGTCGAAATTATCTGTGTCACTCCTACACACAAAATATCCTTATATTCATGTGAAGATTCAGAAAATCTCATCCATCTATGGCATCAAGTACACCTAGATATGATTATTCTAGGAATCCAAGATTTTATACCATTTTTAAAGATCAATAGTTCTCATTTATCACATGAATAGAATAAAGGAGAAAAAGTATATGAACTTCTCAAAAGATATTATAAACCAATTGATGAGATTTAATACAATCTATGATAAAAAACATAAACTCTTATTGAACTAGGAATAGAAGGGAATTTCCTTAATCTGACAAAAGATAGGTACAAAAACCCTGCAGTAAACAGCATACTTAATGGTTAAATTTTAAAATCTTCTCCCTGGAGACCATGACTAAAATAAAGATGCTCATTCTCACTACTTTTATTCATCATTGTCTTAGTGATCCAAGCCAGTGGAATAAATCAAGGGGAAAAACTATATGAGGATAGAAAAGAAAGACATAAAAATGTCATCATTCACATATGACACAAACGTGCACAAAAAAATCCATAAGAATCTGCAATCAAACTACTAGATTTGATGGATGAACTTAGCAACTTTGTTGAATATTTAGTCAATATGAAATAAGCAAATTTCTACAGAGCAAGTACATAAAAATAATCAAATTAAAATATGTCCTATAAATAACATAAATACCTCAGATATACAGAAGCAAAAGATATATACAATCTCTACACAGAAATTATTGAGAGAAATTAAAGACAAAAATAAGTGAAGAAATACTGAGTTTATAGATGATTCAGTATTGTTAAGATGTCAATTCTCTTCAAGTAGATCTACAGATTTAATATTATCCTATTTAGATTATAAACAATGTGTGTGTGTGAATTGACACTGATTTTTAAATTATATGAACATTTAAAGAGTCAAAAATAATCAACTCAATCTTAAAAAGAAAAAAGCTGGAAGACGTACCATCAGTATTAAGAGAGATTCACTGACAGAGGATCCCACATACATTGCACATTTGACTAACGTGACCCACTTTATAGCAAAGGAGGCACAGCAGTGTGCGCCTGACTACTGTATCTCTTTGTTCTACCCACACTGCACCACTCAGAAATCACCCGCCCTATGAATGATGAAATAGCTCTTCAACGTGCAGCTAGGCTAAAAGCTGGGAGAGCATTCCCTGTGAGGACAGGGTGCCGTCTTCCATGATGAAGTATACGCTCTAAATCAACTAAAATGGTATGGTTCTATATCCCCAATAGATAAACTAGCTGGGTCCAGGTTCCATAGGGTAAAAGTACAGCAGATCTCACTTAACATCATTTCAAGTTGGCCTTTGGGAATTTGTGCTTCTTGCTTCAGCAACTCTAGGTTCCGTGGTCTGAAGGGGCAGAGTACATGTCTTATTGAACTTACAGTCATGGCTGCTATTTGTTCACTTTGCGCTCCTCATGTCAAGAGGTGCAGAGATAAGGAAAGGAATCAATATACTGGCAAGAGTAATAGGCTCTGATCATGGGAAGGAGATAGGGCTGCTGTTACATAAAGCGGCAGCAGAGAGTAGGTTGGCACTTGGTGATTCGAAGGGGAGACGCTAGGTACTCCATGCTGAATTTGACTGATAAATGCCAAGTGCAGCAGCTATGGCCTGAGAAGGGCATGGTGACCAGAAACTCAGCTGCAAGCTCCAGACCAGGAGCAGTCAGATAAGCTGCAGTTCATGCTAGTAAGTCTCACCAGGAAAGGAGACCAACCAGAATCCCAGAGAAGCTGTTCACAGATAGGATGAACACACTGTACAAAGTAATTGGATTTAAGCTAACAAGGGGTGACCTATACTATATAAAACTATCACCAGATGTGGCCTTCTGAACAAGCTACTCATGCCACCAGTTTCAGAGAATATTACTGATGGCTTACAGCTGTGTCCTTCTCAGGACTTTGTTCTCATGAGGGGAGCTACCTCATCCATGGTTCAGGCTCCTCTCTGGGACATCAGTCCTTGCTTCAATTTGAAACAATTCTGAAGGTCATTACCATTCTAGCCTGTGAGTTGAGCTATGGCCTCACTTCCATTTTACCCAATCCTGCTTTCTTCATTTCCATACAGGATTTGTTCCCAAATACACTATCCAATAAACCTTCTTCATACAAATTCCCATTTGAGTCTGGTTCTAGGGAACATGTCCTAAGACACTGCTCCTATTTGGTTTAAAGCCTACACACCTACGGCTAGCAGAGTCTCTTTTCTTGCCTTGAAGGCAAGCAGAGTCTCTTTTCCTATTGTAATTCTGGCTGCAAGTGTGGAACTTTGCACATTGCTGGTGCTCAGTGGTATAAGTGATGACTAAATCAAGAATCGGCCTTCCCACAAGATTGTAAACTTCTTGAGAGCAGGACTACATCTAATTTTTTTTTTACATTTTTACATATTCTATAATAACCATTCAGCAGAGGCCTTAAATAAATTTCCCTTACTCTTTCAAAAGAGCGATCAACTCTTAGGGCATTATTACATAACAAAAAAGAAGTTAATCTACTCACTTATATTGAAAAGCACTTTCTTTGTCAGCCTATAGCACCTGCTTGTCCTTTTCTCTTCAGAAAATTCAGATCAGCACCTTTGATCTACTAACTGCTGTGGATGGGTGAAAGCAACCTGATATGCTTTGCCATTCTGCTATTTTAAAAATTATTTTGACAGTGATGCAAAGAAAGTGCCAGACTTGTGTTCAGAGATACTAAATGCTAAACCAATACATTTTCAGAGGAGATAATGATAGATAATGATGGAAATGAGCTCTTACCAGAGTCATCACTGGGCTTGAACTCTCCAGCATCAGCCATTCCAAATTGTTTGAGTGCTTCTATAGCGATGCGAACAAGGACAGTTTGAGGGAAACATAGGGGAGCCCTGATTCTATTAACTGTAATGACTGTGGTGTTTCTGCTCGCCGGTACAACACATTTTCCAAGTAGCAATAAATGCTGAGGCACATTTCATTAATTCGTGATTTCCCATAAACAGCAATGTGTTTAGCTGCAGATCAGTGTGTGACTTTATCACAGAAATGGAAGCAAGAGAAGTACAATGAAGCAAACCACTGAACCATCTTCCGGGAAAGCTCCTCTTTGCTGTGGGTGCCTTGGACCAGGTCTGCTGCAATCAGCCCAGTCAGGGGCCTGCTCCCCTGAAGGTCCTGGATTCCCCAGGGAAATCTTTCAGGGACTTGAGGTTAAACCAGACCCTGCTGCATTCGGTCAAGGTTGCTAGTCAGCTGCAGTTTCTCTCTGGAGGCCTGTGCAGCCAATCTGTCTAACCTTAAGTCAGGAACTTGAAATTCTAATCACCGCCCTGACAGTGGTTTGCAATATGTGTTTTGTGCAGGCCACTTACTTCTTCTGGTGATCCAGCAGTTTCTCAGCTGGAGCTTTCGAGAAGGGACAGAAGCACCTAAATAAGAGTCTTCAGAGAATTAATAGTGCAATGACACTTGTACGTCTGCTGATGAGCAGTATGGTAGCCTCGTAGAAACTTAATGGAGTAGAACATTTTCATTTGTAGTTATCAGTGGGACAAACACAGTTCTCCTTACAGTTATTATGTGTAAAGGAATTAGTCCAAGACTGAGAAAGACGATATGAACTGTATTTGGCATGGAATCATAACTTTATTATTATTGGCTACTCATATTACAGTGTTATACGCTCATTCGGAAGTTAGAAGCACGTATTTCGATGTTCCTGTTCAGTGCTTGCATGCATGAGGGGCTAACATCAAATCTAAGGAAATTACAGGCGGTCTGTAGATCTTAGGAGATTCATCATTGTATGAAAATGAGTGACTCTTTGCCAGATAATTCCTTTTTGCTCCTCAAGATCCCCTACCCTTCCACACCTCTGTCCTATGAGGCTGTCCTGTACAGATACGGCAGATAATGACAAAGGACTCCTTTTCCTCTGGCTTCCTCTCAGTTCAGGCAATGGGGAGCCCCCAAGGGAGGGAAGAGAATGAGTCAGGGTATTTATTCCCCAGGCGCCCTTCCTCTCTGTAGGGTCTCCCTTGGCCTGGTGGTGAGCCTTAACTGGAGGTAACCGCTCTTAACAACTGACCCTCCCTACATGGCTCCCTTTTCCTTCCAGGTTCTAGTTCTAGCTCCTTCCCTTCAATCCTTCAGACTTAAGTGCAGATGGTCCCCCACTCACAACAGTGTGACTTATAATTTTGTAACTTTACAATGGTGGGAAAGCCTTACACATTCAGCAGAAACCATACTTTGAATTTTGATCTTTTCCCGAGTTAGGAATATGCAGTACCATACTCTCTCTTGATGCTGGGCAGTGGCAGTAAGCACAGCTCCCAGTCAGCCAGGGATCACGAGAGTAAACATCTAACACACTTACAATCATTCAGTACCCAGACAACCATTCTGGTTTTCACTTTCAGTACATTATCCAATAAATTCCATGAGATATTCAATACTTTATTATAAAATAGGCTTTGGTGTTAGATGATTTTCCCCAACTGTAGACTAACGTAAGTGTACTGAGCACGTTTTAGGTAGGTGAGGCTAAGCTCTGATGTTCCTTACGTTAGTTGTATTAAATGCATTTTTGACTTACAATATTTTTGACTTACATTGGGTCTATCAGGCCATGACCCTGTTGTAAGTCAAGGAAGATCTGTATACTGAAAATCTCCCTATGATATCTGTACTTTCTGCCCACAATTTTGTAAATAATCCCTTTAGTAAACATCCTTATATTACCTTGCTTTGATGTGCCGTCTGCTTACCCTCCAAAGTGACTGACCTACCTCCATCTCTTCCTCTTCTTCTTTTATCAGGTTCTGCTTTTTTTGACTTTCCACATGATCTGGTTACTATTACATGACGTACCTGGATCTCCGCCATCAGAGAATTCAGGTTGAATCTCACAGGTTCCAAGCCAGTGCTGTCCAATGGAAATATAATACAAACCACATATGTAATTTTGAATTTTCTAGCAGCTACACATAAGAAAGTGTTTAAAAACGTTAAATTAATCTTAATGATCTATTTCATTTTACACAATATATCTGGGTACTATGCTAAACACTTAACAAACATTATTTTATGTTTTTCTTTTTTACATTAACCGTTTGTGGGTTACCCTGACATATTCCATGGTTGAGAGTGGCTCATTCCTTTATTCATTTACTCATCAATAAATATTTTAAATGCTACTGTGTACCAGGAACTATTCTAGGCTCTGTAATACTCAGTGAGCAAAGGTATGCATTCATGGTGCTCCTATTCCAGTGGGGGCAGAACAGACAGTAACAACTAAAATATATATGCGTTAGCCAAAAATAAAGCAAGAAAAGAGATAGGAGGAATATGGCAGGAATTGAAATTTTATACAGGTTAATCAGGCAAATCACTGTGAGAGCGATCTTTGAGTCATGACCTGAAAATACCAGCCGTGTAGATAACTAGAGGAAGAATAATTCAAGTAGACAAAACAGCAAGTGCAAAGGCCCCGGGGAAGGCACATAATCGAGGTGTTCAAGGGATAGCAAGAACTACAGTGTGACTAGAATAAGTAGAGTCAGCATGGGGCCGCGTAGCAGAGGGCAAGATCAGAGAAATAGCAAGGGAGTGGGGCTCATATGTGTACATCACGCAGGTTTCTTAGGTCGGTGAGAGGATTTTACGTTTTACACTGAATGAAACTGGATGCCAATAGCAGACTTCGAGCAGAAGCATGCATCATTTGACTTAGGTGTTTACAAAATCATCCTGATGGCAGGAGAACTGATGGAAAGAAGCAAAGGAAAAGGCCAGGGGATGGATAAGAGGTACTGCAACAATTCAGGCAAGTGCTGGGGGTGGAGGGCGGCAGGGGTAATTTGGCCTGTGGTGGGCGGGGGTGTGGCCTTGGAGGGATGACAAGGGACTGGATTATGAATTTATTTACAGGATGTTGGAAATAGGAAAACTTAAAGATGACTCTAAGTTTAAGAAAATCGTTTAGTTTCACACTGCTAATAAACAAGAGAGCAGAGATTCATTCCAGATCTGCCTAACTCCAAAGTCCAGGATCTTAATTTTGCTTAAAAAGGCCTTGGTTTTTTACTCATCTGCAGATGTCTGGGTGCTCCCATAGGATGGAATATACCTTTAGACTGGTGGGCAACTTGTAAATGATGTCTCCTTTTTGTGAATTTTGTGGTCACTGTCTCAGTGCAGTCATTGTTGGGAAAGTGCTCTCTTTCTCTCTTCTCCTGCCCCCTGTCCCCCTTCCCCCTCTCCCTTCCCCTTCCCCTCCTCTTCTTCTGTTGCTCTGTAACTCTCTCACAAACACCTAAACACACGCATTCATTACCACGAAGACTTTTAACATGATATCTTACATCTTATATTCATTTTGGAACCAAGGTCTTTTAAACCAGATTTTCACATCATCCACTAACTGCATGGTTGCTGTTTGATTGCATTACTCAACATATTCATCTTTTTTCATTCCAAAAATGTTCTATGACTCTTTAAAAGTTACTTAATGGTAATAAAGACAATAAACTTAACTCAGTCGCAAGTTTCTTGCACAAACTTAGTTCTTAATACTCCTCCTAACAAGAATTTCCCTAGGTCCAGGTAATACCCTCTGTTTATGCTCTGTATTTTTGCACCTTTTGTGTATCTCATATGGCTCCCTGTGTTTAGTTGCCTCTTCTTCTTTATCTAATCTTCTACCAATTACCACCTCCCTTTACCATAGGAGTAAGATATATTCTCTCTCCCCGAGTACATCCCCAAATTGGTCTTCATATTGGTTATCCACATTGGTTTCCTTTGGAAATCATTTTCACAATACAGGAAGATTACTCATGAAGTCTGTAATTTAAGCTGGCATATTTTTAATTCTTATGTCATTCTAAGTGCCTTAAAATATTAACAATCATAATAAAGTTGTTATTAAATACATGAGAAATGTTCTGCTATTTGGAGGCTGCTATAAATCAGAGACCTGAAAAATAAACTTCAATATGCTCCGATGACAATTATGAAAGTTCTACAAATGATAGAGCCTAAATTCTAAAAACAGATTTTGTACTTCAGCTTTAAAGTACCTATCCATGGTGGATATGGTAATTAACTCAATGGCGGGGGGGGGGGGGGGGGGGGGACTCCTTTCACGATATATATGCATACCAAATCATGACACTGTACACTTTAAATATCTTACAATTTAGTTGTCAATTCTACCTCAATAAAGTTGAAAAAAAATCTATCCAAGTATTTAGGCAAGTTTCTGGTAAAAGCACAGAATCAGAAGTCATAAGATCTGCAATTTCTTCCTAGCTACAGTTGTATGACTTCCTTAGCCAACCCTTCTAGGCTTTTTTCCTACTTAAACATCCTCACTTCTATATTATGGATAAATATATTTTATTAAGTGTAAGATTTTTTTCAGTTTCTTTTTTTTGAAATCAGGATGTGTTTTATTTTACTATTATTATTATTTTTAAGATGTTGGGGGTAGGAGTTTACTAATTAATTAATTTATTTTTGCTGTGCTGGGTCTTCGTTTCTGTGCGAGGGCTTTCTCTAGTTGTGGCAAAGCGGGGGCCACTCTTCATCGCGGTGCGTGGGCCTCTCACTATCGCAACCTCTCTTGTTGTGGAGCACAGGCTCCAGATGCGCAGGCTCAGTGGTTGTGGCTCACGGGCCTAGTTGCTCTGCGGCATGTGGGATCCTCCCAGATCAGGGCTCGAACCCGTGTCCCCTGCATTAGCAGGCAGATTCTCAACCACTGCGCCACCAGGGAAGCCCAGGATGTGTTTTATAATCTAAATATCAAAAGAATTGAGTGAACTATCATTTAACAAAAAAGAAATGCTGTTAAGTCAATTATGTGTCTAATAATAGATGGTCTATCTCAAGTTATCTTATCAAATAAATAATGTGACCATCAGACTATTAGAAGGACCTGAAGATATAACATAATGAAACACTATCTAGCTCAATTGTAAATGCCTTTAGGGCAGGGAAAATGTAAGTGAGAGAAAACCGAAAGTCCTGGATTACTCAGTCTCCAAAAGATGGTGGTGGGGCAGCAAGTGGGGGAACACCGCTAATCTCTAAATGATAGCTGCCCGGCAGGGTAAAGGGTAAGTTTGCAGGATAGCCTGTTTTTTCAAAAAGAAACTAGAGATCAGAGTGATAGCACCAAGATGGCTACATAGGTCATTCCTGACTTCGCTGCCCCTCACAAGAAGGACAACTAACATCTCTTGAAGAATAAGACACCACTGAGAGAATCCTAGAATGAGGGAATGAGACTGGAGCACCCCCTGTACCACAAAGACCAAAACAGACTTCATTAGATGGTAAAAGAAGTGACTACACGTTGATCACACTGCCCCTCCGCCAGGTCCGCACATCACCAGGCAGGGAGGTCTTCCTTGAGCCTCTGGTCTCCACTGGAAAAAGAGAACTCAGTGGGGACAACCAGCTTCCCCAGCATTATGGGTCACTTTGTGGAAGCCCCTACTCTGATCTTGCACCACGAGGATTGCAGGGAAATCTGCAGGACCCAGCTATTGGGAATCTGACTGTGAGAGAGAGAGAGGGAGGGGTTTCCAACAGCCAGCACATGGATCTTAGCCTGAGTTCATAGTTTCAGCACCCAAGTAATAATTCCAAGCAGCAGCTCTGCTCATCTGCAGGACCAAGTTGGGGGCACTTTCAGACCAGGAAACTCAGAAGGGTGCAGATCTACCTGATTTGGATCCTCAAATGAGGAATTTTGCAGGCCCTAAAGTTCAGTTTGCCCATGCCCGGGCAAGGTGCTGAGTCACGGCCCCACCCACAGTGGAGAATGTCTTTTGGCCCCTTCTGACCAGAAGTGCACCCACGGGAACTGAGAGGCAGGTAGGCAGAACTGATCTCCCTCAGAGCAAAGAAAGCCAGTACTGGGCACGGAGGCTTCCCGTGCTATACAGAGGCAGGGGGGTTAATTCATAGACAAGGATGAGGGTAGCTCCCTGTCCCTCCTAACCGGGGAGCCGACTTGAGAAACTGAAAGTAACCTGGAGCAGCCCCTTTCCCTCCCTCCCAGGCAAGGGGGCTCAGACATAGCCCCATCCACTGTGGAGAGTGTCTTCAGGCCCCATCTGACCAGAAGGGCTGGCAAAACACCTGAAAGCTGAGCAGCCCAGCAGGGCTCGAGCCAAGAGAAGGGCAGACAGAGCCAATACTTTGTAGAGCAAAGCCAGTGGCTCTGTTTGGACAGGGAACTTGGGGAGCAGTTCTGCTTGAATTAAGAAAATGGAGAGCTTTACCCGTTTTAGAAAGGTTTCTCCTGCTGTGGCTGGGCAGGGAATCTAATTCGTAGTCCCACTCATCTCTAAATAAAGCCTTCAGCCAGTCTGACCAGAGAACCTAACCAGAGCACATGGGTAGCTACACGGCCCATTCAATAGCTCTATGAACAGTGGCACTTGAACACCGAGCATAGCCAGTGACACCCCCCCATCTGCTGAGCAAAGCTGGTGGCCTCACCTGACCAGGTGCACAGTCAGGCCTGATTTGAGCCACCAAACAATGAGCTGTACAGGCAATGGGCCCTGGCCTGCTACCCTGTCAGGGCAGGGAAGCTAATTCACAGCCCCATCTACTACTGAATATAGTACCCAGTCCTGACCGTCTAGTAAGCCTGATCACAGAACTCAGGCAACGGCAGAGCCCATCTTACAACTTACTTGTGCAGGGAATCAAGCCAGCAGCCGTATCCATCTGTCTTCAGTCAGTGGCACACACTTTTATACCCCATCCCCGTCCTCAGAGGTCAAACAGTTGCCTCACCCAAAATAGACCATAATAGCAGACCCTACCTGCACAAAGACATTACCAGCAGCATTGTTCACCCCCACGTTCATAGCTAAGACATGGAAATAACTGTCCATTGATGGATAAATAAATAAAGAAGTTGTGGTATATACGTATATAATGGAATGTAATTCAGCCATGGAAAAAAGGAAATCCGACCATTTGTGACAACATGGATGGACCTTGAAGGCATTATGCTAAGTGAAATAAATCATAGAGAAAGACAAATACTGTATAATCTCACCTATAAGTGGAATCTAAAAACAAACAAACAAACTCATAGAAAGGGAGATCAGACTTGTGGTTACCAGCAGCAGAGGTGGGGAGGAGGAGGAATTGGAGGAAGGTGGTAAAAAGGTACAGACTTCCAGTTACAAGATAACTACGTGGAAGGGACATAATATACAACATGATGACTATAGCTAACAGTGCTGTATGATATATAGGAAAGTTCTTAAGACAGTAAAATCCTAAGAATTCTAATCACAAGGAGAGTTTTTTCCTTTATTCTTTCCTTCTTTCTTTTCTCTTTATTGTACCTATATGAGAAGATGGATGTTAGCTGACCTACTGTGATAATCATTTCACAATATATGTAAATCAGACCATCACGCTGTACAGCTTAGACAGTGATGTATGTAATCATTTCTCAATAAAACCTGACAAAAAGCAACTAGAGGGCTTCCCTGGTGGCACAGTGGTTGAGAGTCCGCCTGCCGATGCAGGGGACACGGGTTCGTGCTCCGGTCCGGGAGGATCCCACATGCCGCGGAGCGGCTGGGCCCATGAGCCATGGCGCTGAGCCTGCACGTTTAGTGTCAGAGAGGATATGAACAAGCAGAACACTCACGGCTGATGGCACGATAAATAGGTAAAATTTTGGAAAATAGTTTGGCAGAATGAAATGTGGTTAAACGTGTACACTCTGTGAACCCCACATAAATGCGTACAAGAATGTTCATAACATCTTTGTTCATAATAGTCCCCCGTAAGGAAAAAAAAAGCAGACATACATCAACAGTAGAATGGATAAATGAATTGTGGTATATTCATATGACAGAATACCACACAGAGATGAAATACAATAAACCACTCCTATATACATTTATGTGAAGGACTCTCATAAACTGAACACTGACTGAAAGAAGCTAGATACAAAAGATCGATTCTGTATGATTTTACTTATATAAAGTACAACCACAGGCAATAGCAAACTATGGTGATAGAGGATAGAGAGATTCTGTTTCTTAAGGGGTTGTAAATTGGGAGGGAACACAGGAATCCTTCTGGGTTACAGTACATTTTCTATATCTTGGATCCAGGAGATGGTTACACAGGGATGTAATTCTGTGTAAATTCATCATTTGGTGCATTTAATATCTCAGCACTTTCCTGTATGTAAGATACCTCAAGAAAACAAACAAACAAAAAAAATCACTGAAAAAAAAACCCCACACCCTTTGTAAAAAGGGTGTTTAGCAGTATTGGTCTGGAATGGCTTAGGTTTTGTCAATTCTGGTAAAACAGCCTCTATAATGGTTTATAGTTTCAAGGCATGTCAGAGAATCCATCATAAATGTATAGAGTTGGAAGGAAACTTGGAAAATGATCAAATTTGTCTCCATCTCACAGAAGAGGAAACAGAGACAGAGATGAAGTCCTTGCAGAAGGCCACCCAGCTAGATGATACCTGAGTTAGGACTCAAACATGTGACTCCTTTAAGTCAGAATTTCTTCTACCACCTGCTGCTTCGATGTTGGTTTGAAGTAGGTTCAACAGGTTCTGACGACCATTCAGCATATAACCACTCAGCTATCAGGGCAGCCTCCGGGTCTGCAGGACATCAGGTGGTTCTCAGTCAGTCCAAGGCACTCACCCTTATCTCCCTTTCAGCTTGCCTCCAGAAATTCAGTTTCTCCCTGCCCTTCTTCAAAGCAGCAGCCACCTGTGCCATTTCCCCATTTCTCCTCTTACCTAGGACCACCTACAGAGCGGCAGTCTGCTCGGTGGCTTCCTCCCTTGGCTCTTTAAATCATGCATGGGTCCTTCATATGTCAATGTTTTATCACGTATTGGGGGTGGAGGTAAAAGAGAATGGGGGAGAAATACATAAGAGGTAGCAAATCAGGTTTTTGAATCTCATGAAATATTTTCTGATGGAGCCCTGGCTGCTCTTCTCAAAGTATGTGCAAAAGCAAAACACACAATCCACAGGAGTGAAAAGGAATAAATCATATCGAAGTAATTATCAATATATTAAAGGAAATACAAATTTGTGAGATAATACATAAGCTTCTTTTTTAAGGCCAAGATCTAGTGGCAAGTATAATAACTATACTTACATAGGGTCTAAATAATATTTGATATATCTGCCACAATTATAATATGGTATGAAAATATCTATGATTTCTGTAGTTGATAACATCATAGATACTGCTAATATTACTATGTGTGGGATATTTTTTTGACTTATATTCTTTTTTTTTTTTTTTTTTAGCGGTACGCAGGCCTCTCACTGCTGTGGCCTCTCCCGTTGCGGAGCACAGGCTCCGGACGCGCAGGCTCAGCGGCCATGGCTCACGGGCCCAGCCGCTCCGCGGCACGTGGGATCTTCCCGGACCGGGGCACGAACCCGTGTCCCCTGCATTGGCAGGCAGACTCTCAACCACTGCGCCACCAGGGAAGCCCCATGACATATTCTTAACGGAAGAAAATGCTAACCTTCTGTGAAAACATGGATTTTTTTTTAATTCAAGGTCACTGATCTAAGTAAAGAATTCTATTCCAATCATTGGTCCTGGAAGTTAGTTCCTATTTATAAACAAAATTGCCTGAAATGGGAGCATTCAAAGCAGAGAGTTAAACGCTATCAACATCAGCAATAATAATAAATGTTCAGGTCTGAGGCAAGGGCTGAATGTTTACCCCAGACCCTTAGCCATGCACTCTAGAGTCCTGATAACAGCGGTCCCCGCCCATTCTGGCACCAGGGACCGGTTTCATGGAAGACTATTTGTCCACGGCGGGGGAGTGGGGCGTATGGTTCAGGCGGTAATGCCAGCAATGGGGAAGCAGCAGATGAAGCTTCGCTGGCTTGACCGCCGCTCACCTCCTGCTGTGCAGCCCAGCTCCCAACAGGCGCGGATGGATACAGGGCCGCGTCCCGGAGTTCGGCGACCCCTGCTTTATAACACTGTCTTTGCAAGAAGTCATAGTGATTCTCTTCCATTACATATTTTTTTTTTTTTAACATCTTTATTGGGGAATCACATCAAATGTTAAGTTGGATTTTCATAGTGAAGAGAAAAGAAACTTCCTTTGTATTGTTATACTCCAATATTTTCTATATATAGTAATCAAAAGGCTATTTTACTAGCTTTAGATATTATAATGTAAAATATTCCTAAAGCAAAGATGAAATGAATTTAAGTGGCAACTAAAATAATGGATACATGCATTTGTATTTGTATTGCTGTAATCTACATGGTAATTGTGAGTATGAACACATTCATTTCCGTATATTTCCACTTTTAAATAACAGATAAAAAACATATAACTCATTCAACTATTTTTCAGCATTTTCATATGATCCACTGGTTTTCAAGTTCACCTTTATTTACAATATAGCAAAATTTCAATGTCTATGTCTACTTGAATGAGAATTCCTTGTTATTACTATAAGATTTGATTTGATGTCATAAATAAAGCTTTCCTTTTCAGAAGAAAAAAAAAAAAAGAAGTCATAGTGGGGGAGGGGTTGCACATAAGCAAGTACAGAAATTGGGTGGTATAGAAGCGGGGGAGCGATATATTAGTAGGGAGGTGTAAGAAGGTAAGAAGATGCCTTCCTTATTTTCAAAGATCTTGCAGTTGGGAGGGAAAAAAAGATTAACCATCTAGAGGTAAGTACTAAACAATTAAGCATTAAGCCACATAAATTATACTACATCATGAAATCATTTGAAATGTGCATTTTAATAATGGGTAGAAATAAGAGTACATCACATTTAATAATATTTCTACAGATTTAAAAATTTTGCCAGGCTCTATTTTCTCTTTTTAGTTTTCTAGCATAACTTGGGAAGCTCAAAATTCTTTGTAGGACATCTTTGCCTTGGGCACCCCCATCTTCTTGTGATTTGTTGCCTCTTCTCCAAGACACTCTCAACTTCCTAAGGGCAGGGAAATGACTTATTTATTTGATTTTTCATAATTACTCAGGCTACTAATTTTAATATGCCAAATATTACCTTGGGAAACCTTGTGTCAGGGGCGTGGTTGAAGGGAGCTTTGACTGATTGGTCGTTTCCCATTTTGCAAAATTTTCCGTGTTGCAATTCAGTTAAACTTTGATTAGAGATAATAACAGATGAGAGTTTTATATATGGATTATATTTTAATTAATTTTAAGTAGGATTTTATTGAGAGAAAAAATAACGTGGATAAAAATACCTGCTTGTCAATTTTTTACTAACATTTATATTTTGGTTTTGTGGTACTTAAAAGGAAAAATGCAGTTGGCTTTTGAGTATATGCATTCAGATTTAAAATTTCAATTAGTTTTTTTTTTCTTTAAGAGTGATCATCTACGCTGTATCCTGTATCCTATCCTGGTGAGGTGTACTTTATGTAAAAAAGAATGTATCATTGCAGAAATACAGAAGTGATTTTTAAAGCAACTTTTATCTTTTGATGATCCGTTATCAGGTATGAACAGAAATGCCCACTAGAGGTCTCTCCACCCTGAATTATTTCTGATTCCTGAAATGAGGTAGCATTTATTTGTTTTCAATTCCTTGTCTACTCATGCTACCTAGTGAAATTTTGCTGCATTTGACACGATAGCTAGCCATGACCCTAAGAGAGGAGAATGGCACCAACAACGAAACTGCTACGCCTGTGAGTCTATTTTATTTACATACAAGAATGTGTTTCACTGCTCTGCTCTATAGAGTTCATCTGACAGTTTTCATGCTTCTGAGGGAGGATGGAAAACATGAATGCCCTTTAAAGATAGTGACCACATGCTGTCATGTTCTTTGCAGCTTGCAGAAAATTGTGGTAGGGGCTTCCTTGGTGGCGCAGTGGTTAAGAATCCACCTACCAGTGCAGGGGACACGGGTTCAAGCCCTGGTCCGGTAAGATCCCACATGCCGTGGAACAACTAAGCCCGTGAGCCACAACTACTGAGCCTGCGCTCTAGAGACTGCAAGCCACACCTACTGAGCCCATGTGCCACAGCTACTGAAGCCTGTGCGCCGAGAGCCCGTGCTCCGCAACAAGAGAAGCCACCGCAATGAGAAGCCCGCGCACCACGACAAAGAGTAGCCCCCGCTCACCGCAACTAGAGAAAGCCCGCGCACAGCAACAAAGACCCAACGCAGCCAAAAATAAATAAATTAATTTTTTTAAAAAAGAAAAACCTGTGGTAGCCTATCAACTGGAAATAATTATTATGATAGGCAACTATTAGCCCTACTCTTACCGAGTCACAGAAAATAGAGATTTTAATTCAAAGGAACAACCATCATAGGCAAACTCTAGAGAAAACTTCTTGATCGTCTGATACATTTACCTTATTCATTATGTCAAATTTTAGGGAGCTTGTCTTATGTGCATATTGCATACAGAAACTTGTTACAGTGTATAATTTTAACAATGTTTTGTGTGTGTGACTCTGTGTGTGTGTGGTGTGTGTCTGTGTGTCTAGATAAAGCAATTCTGAGATCGCTTCCAGCAAACATTTATAGACTGTCCTTTACTAGATGAGTCTTAAAACATGGAAATAAAATGACAACAACCCTCTCCATGGCCTTTAATCCCACACCCTGGTTCAAGAGAAGATAGAGTTAGTGACCAATGGATAGGGTGTTCTATTGAGAAAAGTCAGCATTTAGGATGAGCTGTGGTCACTGCCCCCACAACAGATGGAGGTCACCCAGTTTGTGAACTAATCCTCAGAAGTTAGATTAATTCTCTGATGTGGCCCAAAGAAACCGGCAAGCCAAATGAAGAAAAAAAGGATCATCAACGAAGTGCAGTGATCCATAAGACTGAATTGAAAATGTGGCTAAGGGAAGAGAAAATACCAGGTAAACCTATTGCTTTTCAAATCATAATTATTTTTCTTTTCAAAACCAGAGTCTACAAAACACAGAGACAAAAGCAGAACTACATGTAAGAAGCCAATACAGCATCTACCCTAACAAAATACAATAGCAAGCAATATAAAGAGCCTACTTTATTCTTGAATCAGCTTGCATTAATGATCGACATGAGGACAAAATAATCTCAAGATATCAGCTGGATATTAGGGAATCCTAATCCCCTGGTGCCCTGCTGCAACATTGCTGTACCAATAAACATCAGCCCAGAGGAGAGTTAGACTTAGATCCCAAACCACCTTAAGCAGAAATACGATGTCTTGGAAACTGTTGCCTCTTTAGTAATGATCAAAGTCAACGGAAGACTCTTTCTTTCCACAGGATGAGACTGGAGTGGGAATAAACATTGAAACAGGGGTGAGCCCCTCCAAGGCAAAGGATACCACCTTTTCACAAAGCAGACAGCAATAACCTAAGAGAACATGCTTTCTTAAGTGATACCACATTGTCTGGGGCAGTTTCCAACATTCACAGGTTATGGAAATACTTTGTGCTACATTATTCTACTGAAATAGCTGGAAGCCTATGCAAAGAAGCTCATGACAGTGTTGTGTCTTAGTAATGAAAAATTAGAACCAATCTATTGTCCAACATATGGGATTAGTTAGTGAAACATTTGGGTAGAATGTAAAATGATTATGTGTAACAATATTTGTTAAAAAGGAAGAGCTTTCATAATTTTAAATTAATAAGTGGAAAAGCAGTGGTTTTCAAGTATTTTAACTGACAATTAGAAAATCATTATGCTTTATAATCCCAGATACAGTTACACACAAACACACACACACACACACACACACACACACACACACTCTCTCTCTCTCTCTCTCTCTCTCTCTCTCTCACACACACACACACAAGTGAAACCATATTCAGCTTGATTCTGCACTGTTTAGTCTGTTTCTTTACATTCTATTTAAATTAATTACTTTAATGCGGGTCATTACCCACTAAATAAATTTTCTGATCCACTAACTGGTCATAACTCACAGTTTGAAAATACTTGAGGTTGAGAATAACATATTGTATGAATCTATTTTTGTAAACATATATATTTTCATGGGAAAACTCATGAAGACATACACTGAAATATAAACTGTAGTTCTCTCTTAGTGATGGAGTTTCTTTTTCCTTTCCTTCTTTCTTACCCTTATTAGCACACTTTCCTTCAGGAAATTATACTTTTTGATAATTGAAAATCATCCAAGAAATGTTTTAGGTGCTTTCAAATCATTTCAATGTCTGACTGTATCCTCCTCTACCATTAGGTTTATCTGATGTGTTTTCTTCCAGCAACCATAATGATATCCCTATTCTCTTAGCTTCTAATTCAAAGTATCTAAACAGGGAGAGAGAAAAGTAGGTAGGAAGGAAGGATTGAAGGACTGAAGAAAACAAAGATGAGAGGGAAAGAGAGAGGAGTGATTTTCCTATAGCTACTCCAAGATTTTTAAATTTATTTACCCAAGGTACTTGTGCATGCATGCGCGCACACGCAAGTGCGTACAGGCGTGTGTGCCTGTGTGTATGAATGTATGTGTGTAGATTTTGCGCCCAGAGCTTATTTTTATGTTTGCCTAGAGACTGAGACTAAATAACAAAAATTCTGTTTGAGCCATCCAGTTCATTAGTGCTTTCAATTTGAGAAATTCACATCATGCTTTTCTGTGCCTCAGTTTCCCTATTTGTAAAACAAAGTTGCTGTGCTAAGATTTCACTTCTAGATATATTGGCTAAGGAGGAATCACCTGGATGCTGATTCTTCACTTACAGGTATACATTTTTGGATTATTGATAACTCAAAATCCATACTTCTTGCTGTATGCTGAATTCCCACATAGAGGGAACACTGCAAACTTTCTGCCTTTATTATGTATTAAACTTAGCTCAGTGGTTAAATCAGATCAAATTCCCCTTTTTATAACAAATATTAATAACATTTTTCACTATCTTCCATTATTTGACTACTTGAACTTATAACTTTGCAGAATTGAAGGAAAACCTACTGACACGTGGATGGCAATGCTACTCTGCTGACATGGGTATATATTTATTTAAACAGTCTATGTCTCCTATAGCTATTGGTTTACCTAATTTTTAGTGTTAAAGACCATGAGTTGTAGTTAATAGGTCATGTAATTGTAAAGAGCTTTGATAAGCTTTATTCATAGTCTTGGAAATACTCAAGATCCTTCCAACTCAAGATCCTTCCAGAGACCCAACCTCAATTTAAAGATGTCACTACTGAGAGTGAAAGTAAGTCTTCAAGGCAAAGATTCTCTCTGGGAACAGATTACAGGGACTTCCATACGTGTATGACTCATAGACATTTCTGAGTTCACAGGCCAGTGGTTTAGAAATGGCAGCATATGGGCCAAATCTATCTCCAAGGATTTTTTTTGTGAGGGGAGGGCAGTGTCTTTGGATGTTAAAATAATTGTTGAAAATTAGTTACAAATACTAAAATTGAGAGATTCCATATAATAGACCAGAATTGTGTTTCAGCTTCTCTCAAAAAGTTCTAACATCTCCACCCTGGACCCAAATTCCTGCAAAGCACCTCCCTGGACCTGAGTCACCATTGCACTTTATCACTGGTGCACTGCACAGTCTAACCTGCATTCCTTCATTCGTGCAGGTTGTCTGCTTAACCTTGCTGGATCTTTGAACTTGAGACCCCCTATTGTAAGAAAACATATTATTAAGTCACCATGAGTTTAAAAATTATATATTTGATATAATTAATTAGAAAATAAATACAACAGGTAGCGGGGATTAACTAAATCAAACCATAGTTATTTCAAGCAACCTCCTTCTCTAAACTCACTCATTTCCTATCTTACTTTCAAGCCTCATTGGCTTCATGTTGTTACACTTACATGCATTCACCCCTCTCCTTACTTGCTTCTGCTTTTGGGAACTATTTTTGTAACATGCATGTAATAATGCCTGCTCAGCCCACCTTTCTGGGTTATTGTGAAGATCCAAATGTAAAAGTGCTATATAAATGCAGAGTATTATTGTACACATTATTCACGCTCAGGCACTGGTGGGTTCTTACAGACCCCGCTGCTCTGGCTGGCTTGAAGTTGACATCTCAGCACTAACATATAAAGTTAGTTATGCGCCTTTAAATCCACTTACTGCTGAACTTGACTCTTTCATACTGGTGTTGAGGCAGCAGGATCTTTTGGTCTGTCAGCTCAGTACTCATTCTAACTGAAAAAAATAAAATAAAAATTCTCCCCAGTTCCCATGACAAGAACCGAGGATGAAAACCTACTTGTGCTTTGTCTAACTGTGGCTTTGTTCGAGTTCAATATGGCTCCACCACCGGCAGGCACAAAGGGAACAGCATCTCCGGGAGATCTGCAACAGCCCATTTCTCCAGAACACAGTCCACACTCAAGTTGCATTTTGTTTGAATGGCATACACCATGTTGTAAAACATTCATACAGTTTGACAACAAAAAATAAATGCAAAGCAATCTGTTAACAAGAGGACTTGTAAATCTATTCATATCTGCATGGCCTATCCTCTCTGAGCTTCAGACTCTGCACCTCAGCACCTATCTGACATCCCACAAGGGCAGAGTGTTTTATCTGTATTTGTTTAAGTGATATAATTCCCAGTGCCCAGAACGGTGACTGACCTATAGTAAGTGCCCAATACTTTTTGGTTTTGTTGTTAAGTCAGTGAATGATACCATCCAATAAGTATCTACAACTTCACTTTGCCAGAATAAAACTGTGGATTCCCATCTCCCAAATCCAAACCTGCTCCTCTCTTTACTCTTTCCGTCTTCATAAATGGCACCACTACCCTCCCAGCTACTGAGCTGCTTTGATTCTTCTCTTTCCCTTACTACCAACTTCCAATCCATCAGAGTCCTTCTGACTCTACTGTGATGTGGCTTGACTCTGTGTACTCCTCACCAACATCAATGCTACCCCAATACAAGTGACTCTCAGCTCTTGGCCAGACAATGCCAACAGCAGCCTCCTCCAGATTCCCGCCTCCTCCTCCTATAGTCCATTCTCCTCACAACAGCCAAAGGGAACTTTCAAAAATATAAATATGGTCATAATACCTGCTACTATGAATTCTCCAGTGGCTTCTCATTGTGCTTAGACTAAGATGCAAATCCCTGGCCTATAAGAGCAAACATTTGTGGTTTGCAAAACCTGGTAGCACAACAGAATCACCTGGAAAGATTTAAAATATGTAGAGCTTGAGCCCACATATTAGACTGACTGAATCAATATCTCTGGGGGGAGAGTCTTGGTAGATTGTAATCTACCAAGCATACTTAGAACATTATACCCCATGTTTCATCTTCTCTTACACCTTACATCACTCTCCTCCTCATCTTACACTCTTCAGATACCTTGGGCTGCTTTACTCTCTCCAAAAATCAAGCTCCTCCCAGCCTCAGGACTTTTGCTTTCATTGTACTTTCTCTCTAGAATGTCCCTCCTATTTTCACAGCTGCCTCTCCTCCTCCTTCAAGGATCTTATCCTCCTTAGTGGGTCTTACTCTGACTTTCTCACTAACCTAGCAACAATCCCAGTCCTTAAGCATTTTCTGTGCCATAACTGTGCTATATTTTCTTTCTAGCACTTACCACCATCTGAATTATTCTTATCTATTCATGAGTTAATATTTCTTTCCCAACAGAAAGTAAAATCCACTAAGGCAGGGACATTGCCTGTCTTCTTTACTGCTACATCTCCATAATGCTAAAAAGAAAAACTTCAGTCTTTTTGGGCTCTGTCCCAACTATTCACTTCTGCCATTATAGTTGCAAAAGTAGCCAAGAATAGGATGTGACAAATGGCCATGGCTGTGTTCTAATAAAACTTTGTGTATGGAATGAAATCTGAATTTAATTTAATTTTCATATGTAGCAAAATATTACTCCTCTTTTGATTTTTTTTTTACCACTTAACATTGTAAATACCATTACTAGCTCATGGGCCCGTACAGAAAAAAAAATGTGGCAGGATGCATTTGGCCCATGGGCTGTAATTTGCCAAGCTCTGATTTAAGAGCATTTGCATTTGTCTTTTAATTTGAAAGGCCAGAATTTCTTTCAGAAGTACAAAGAGGCTTCCTAAAACACTATTAGCAGTGTTATTACACTATTTCCACCTAGGGATGTCTGCAGGTCTCAAACCAATTCAGAAAACATTTTACAAGTATGTACTACGTTAAACAGAACTAGATTAAGTAGCAGGCCAGGGGGCAGCTACCCAAGGTACAATCTATAACTGAAGCTAAAATATCACCATAATAAATCTGAAACAGCATACTTCTGAACTCAGTTTTCCATGAGTCTTTTTTCATAAATGACAAAATACAAATTCCTGAAAATGAAGATCACCACCCTGAATGAATAGTAATTTAAAACAAAATCATAACTTGTAGCTACCCTCATCCTCATTAAATAAATACTGAGAAAATATTTAAATAATTTTAGCATTTAAATATTTAAACATTTTAGAGATTGCAGATTATTTTTCTGCTTCTGGATTTCATATAACTTCAACTGACCCTAAGCTGAAGACATTGCAAAAAACTCCAAAAAATACAAAGAATAAATAACTCCTTCTCAAGGAGCTTATCCTGGCTGTCCTCAACTTTCACCTGGTTAAATATTAATTATACATTTTACTTCAGCCCAGAGGTCACTATTTCTGGGAAGATTTTTGATCTTGCCAACAAAGATCCATCAGTTGCCCTCAGTTCCCTGTATTTCCCCTTCTTTGCAAGTATATACATATTTGTATTAAAACAAAGTATACTTGTTATTTATATATTTATTTTAAAATGCAAATATTTATTTATGTACTTGAGTATTTAATTGATGCCTCTTTCTCTCAGGAGTCTGCCAAGCACTTAAGGCATGCTTTACGGGCCAGGATGAATGTTCTGCCTGGCATGCAGTTGGCACTCAATAAATAATTATTCAATCAAGGAATAAGGAACTGAATAAAGAAATATGATGGACCTCAATGGAAGGCAATTTTTTTTTTTGCCTTAACAGCTATGATGACATTCCCTTCCATTTCATCTATAACTTTTTATAATTCATTGTGTACACATCTGTTATGAATATGATAATCATTTCTGAGATTCAAACAGTCCACCTTTGGATGAATGGAGAATAAAAACAGGGAGGAGATGAAGGTACCTCCGGAGTGAAAATTCATTAGACACAGAGGTAGACTTTCCAATCACAGCATTCATTTTAAAGTTCACATGCTTGTTACTGGAGAAGAAGAAGAAAAATCAACTGCATGTATTTAAAAGCACAGGGAAACATAAGGCAAAGCCTTCTTTCAAAACCATAGGAAGCTTGTTTTCATCCTGATTGTAAAAGATGAACAGCCAACTCTCCCCTTCATTTTAATCCTCATCGCTGCCCTTACAATTAGGTCCTAGAATGCATGCTCGTGCTCAGGCACAAAATCAATGGCCATAGCACAAACGTATTTCCAGATACACTGCATATGTCTTCAGTTTCTCTGGCAAGGGGCAGACTGAAGTGGGATCTCCCACTCAGCTAACTCTTCCTAATTAGGATGCCCCGCTTTCCATGTGACTGATATTTCTTCAAGAGCAATACTACAGATAAACTTCTACATTAACAAGACTACTTAGACACTGAAAATGTATGAACCAGATGATAATATATTTCCTACCAAAAGATATGTAGCCCCAAAAGAGTTTATAACCCATGTGATCAATAGAATCCAGACTACTGATTCTAGTGTCCTTTGAGTTGTAAAACTGTGATGATGGTGATGAATAACACAAGTGTAATACACTAATAAGAAGAGATCTATATTCTGGAGGAAGAACATAAGTTTGGAGCATAGCAAGTGAATGACACTCTCCAGCAAAAAACATAATATAAAGTCAAGAGTTACAGTCCTTTCAGCAATATCTAAATTCACAATTGCCTGAAACAAATTTAAAAAAAATCAAGTGGTTGTGTTTATCTGAGGATTCAATATGGGTATATCCACAGTTATGAGGCTGTGAAATGAACGCTGCTATAAAATAAGATGCTTACTCTCTAACTGATTATATAAAATTAATCTCCATTAAAATATTCTCACCACTTAATACTGGCTTATATCTCTGTTGAATCTCCTATCCAAACTAAATACAGTACAATGAAAGTTTAAGGTGAAATTGCAAATCTTGCAACAAATGCAGGATTTCATGAAGTTAACAAAGTGATATTGTAGGATTTCTTTAAACCTCAAGACATTTATAAATAGCATTTTAACGGCAAGTAGAGTAGTTAATGATTAAATAGGTAATCACTGTCAGGGATGATGAAAGAATTATCATTTGAAAAGAAAATGACTTAAAGGTAAAAAGATTCAGAGAAGTCCTTGGGAAAGCTCGAGAAGTCCTTGAATATTTTTGAAAATATGATGTTCTGTATCATTTGCTGTGAAACTAAAAAGTGAAGAATACTCTTTTACACCACAAGAAAATTTTCTCACAAAAATGTTCTAGGAAAAAATAAATATAACTCAGATACTGCTTATTTTAGGTATCAGCTTTCAGTTGCCATTCCCACCAACATTTTATAAAATAAAATATAAAATGAAAAATTATAAATATTATAAAATAAACATTCATATATAAAATAAAATACAAATATATATAAATAGAATCAATATAAGATAAAACATAATATAAAAGAAAATAAACCTTTTCATAATATTACCTTCAGTTTTCAAGGTAACATGCCAATAAACAATTTTCCAGAATTTCTATGATATACTCATCTCCACTTTAAGTAGATTCACTTTAAGGAAACTTTTCCTGGAACCAGCTTTCCTTGGCTATGAAGAGTTACCTAAGTAAAGTTTTGCTTCCTACTTCTCTGAAAGCTTTTCTCCAACTACTTCATGATCTCCTCCTACTAGTTTTAACACCCATTAGTTAAAAGTGGGGCTTCTCAGATTTCCATGGTGGTGCGGTTGTTAAGAATCCAGGGCTCGAGCCCTGGTCCAGGAAGATCCCACATGCTGTGAAGCAAAAAAGCCCACGAGCCACAACTACTGAGCCTGTGCTCCAGAGCCCATGAGCCACAACTACTGAAGCCCGAGTGCCACAACTACTGAAGCCCACATGCCTAGAGCCTGTGCTCTGCAACAAGAGAAGCCATCACAATGAGAAGCCCGCACACCGCAACAAAGAGTAGCCCCCTCTCACCTCAACTAGAGAAAGCCCGCATGTGCAGCACTAAAAACCCAGCAGAGCCAAAAATAAATAAATATTTTTTAAAAAGCAGGGCTTCTCCAGGTTTCACTGATTTGTACACGTTAATACAGTTTATTGTCCAATGGGGATACTTTTGAATGTGAAAGAAGCCACAAATAAACAGCCATTGAGTGATTCACAACAGTTGTAACTGCTGAGCTTCCATTTTTTTGGTCTAACTCACTTTGCATGCTCGTCTTGTGTGAGCCAGTCCATTCCCAACAAGCAAACATGCAATCTCCCTACCCCAGTGACCTCCTTCTGTGTTCCCAATCTCAGATTCCATTTAGTGATGCTAACTCAATTTAGTGATGCTAATTCCATTTAGTGATG
This sequence comes from Tursiops truncatus, assembly GCF_011762595.2. Lineage (NCBI taxonomy): Eukaryota > Metazoa > Chordata > Mammalia > Artiodactyla > Delphinidae > Tursiops > Tursiops truncatus. Next base: position 87,163,246 of record NC_047043.1, on the reverse strand, counting down.
CTAACTTGACATAAACAAGACTTCCCCTCTTCACTCTCTTTCAACCCATTCAATCAGCCACCTTTAAAGTGGTTTCACCATTTTATTTGTGAATCCATCTCATACGAATAAGACCCTGATACTTTCATTTGGACCTCCTGCACCAAATCCCTATCAGGTACTCTACCTCCTCTCTTTCCCTTCCCAACTGCATCTCATATCCTGCCATACACAGACAAAGAATAGTCTTACCACATCAGTGTTTCTTTAAGTCTTACAGAAGGGACCAATCTCCTTAGCTGTACGTGGGCAATGCTGTAGTCTTTATGTATCCTTGCCATACAACCTCTCATCTTTTCCTACATCATACTTTATGGTAAAGCAGTAACTTGTAAGCAGGGATACAGCTACTTCCTTGACAATATAAGATATATGATCTATGTGCATTGTGAACAATTTTTATATAGAAATGATCAAATAATGCCACGACAACAAAATAGTTAAGAACCATGAGCCCTGGGAACAGTGAACGTGTATTTTCAGTGGAGACAGCTATGACCTTGTGTATTCTCTACTGCTCACTGATCTACTCACTGTGACCTTGACCAAGTTAATTAACTTTCTAAGCATGTTTCCTCATAATTAAAAACAGGAATAATAATTTTTGCCTTTCACTGTCTATTATGAGAAAGAAATGGGACAGTTTTTGTAGAGTGCTGCTGTAGACTTTCAATCAATGGTAATGACAATGATGAAGGAAATGATGATGGTAATATATCAAGCAGTTTCTCACTGCTATTCTTTTGTTTCTGTTTTCCTCCTACCTAAAAATTTTGTATCCTCTCATTTTACCTGGTAAAATTTTCATTAGTCTTTAAGGTACAGATCAGATTTTATCTGCTTTAAGAGGCTTTTCCTTACAATACCCCAGACTGAGCTGTGCTCCACATTTTTATCTCTGCATACCTCTCTGCAAGAGAGAGTAACAATTCATAAATATGTTTCCCCAGCCAGATTATACATTCTTTCAAAGTCAAAGACTGTGTCACATTACCTTTTTATCTTAGTGCCTTCACAGTAGTTAGCACACAGTTGTAGGGACTTCAATGGATTGGAGCTTGAACAAGGAAAGAATGTGACTAGGAGAAGTGATATGGGTGATATGACCCAAGCTCTATTGGGTGGCACTAAAATAGGATTGCATTAGAGCGGAGGTGCCTCACAGCATAAGACCTTCCAGAGGCTGCCATTTGGAAGGGGGGGAGGGTAAGAGAAGTCCTGGGGGAGGGGTGGGAGAAGAGGGTGCTTTTAGGTGATAACTCTCAGCAGCAAGGCTGGGAGTCTCTGGGTCAGAGAGCACCAAAGGATGGTATCAGCTTGGGGCCTTATCTCTCAAGGCTCTGTCTTATCAATGGGTAACATCTGCGGAGCAAACTTTTCCTGAGGTATGCAAAGCAGGCATCTCTAAGCGGCTCAAAAATCAATTTTTTGGGGTTATTTTAAAAAATAATTGGATGTGTAAAAATTTGAGTTTGATACCAACAGGCTTTTGAGCTAAAAGGTCTCAGCCTGAAGTAAAGAAATAAATAACCTAGAGGCCAATACACAGAGGCTATCTTAGGCTCATTTATATAACATTAGTAGGTTCTCAGTAACTATTAAACTTATGTATAAAGTTACTAACTACAATTTTGCTATATACTCAGAATTTCCTAAGGGAACATCATATTTTAATTGAGGTCAAATCCAGACTCCAGAGGTAGAGGACTTGGCCCGTTTGTTTTCTTAAATATGTCCATTAATCTCTTCAGTTTTGGAATTCAAGACATTTAAAAGAGCTCTCTGGGAAATGGATGTATCATGAGTCCCCTTTATAGCTCTACACCAAGTGTAACACCTTGGGTATCAGGTATACTCAATAAATATTTGTTATTTAAAATGAATTAATGATCCCAAATTTCACAAAGCATATATTCTTGAAATAAGATCTTTATAACAGAAAGCCTTTCTTTAGGCTTTAAAAAATATATAGTCTTGAAAAGAAAACTCAGCCCCAACCCTAGAAATATTTAATTGTATTTGTTGAATTCAGATATGTGGGTATTTTTTAGTTGAAAAATATTGAATAAAAACTTTATACATGAGAAATGCTACCTAATGCAGGCAAGTTGAGATTATCAGAAGACAATGTAATGAATCATCTTCTTCATAAAAATGCCTATTCTACCTCTCCAGATCCACAAACGGTGAGGGTGAGGAAATGAATGGATGGATGGATAGATGGATGGATGTAAGGAGGGAGGGCTGAGGGGTGGATGGAGGGAGATAAATTTTACTTCACACTTGCTATGTCCGAGGTTTAATACCTGACAGTTTACTCACATTATCTCATTTAATGCTCATAACAACTAGCCAGGGAAGAGGTTATTATTATCCTATTTTAAATCTGAGGCTGAGAGAGATTAAGTTACTTACGAAAGACAACAGAGCTAGTAAATTATACTTGAATGCAAGTTCTCTGTCTCAGAGTGCTTTTGCTCAATCACTAAATGAGTGCCCATACATGTTAAAAAAGGAGAATTTCAGCTTGCACAGATTCTGTTCCATAAAAGAGAGTTGCAACCTTTTTCCATGTTGGTCTTTCAGCTGGCCTGCTAAAAATACTTTTTTATATTGAAAAGTAATTTCAAACACACTGAAAACACAATAAAATCAATGTGGAATTGTAATTAAGTTCCAGATCAACATATTCTAGAGGAAAACAAAAGAAAGCAGCTGGAATTCTCTTATTTTATGCACTAATTGAATTATACAGCACCCACTTACTGTTCAATTAGTTTAATTATGGTCAACATCAGTCTCTGTTGTTAAGATGACAGAAGAATATAATTCTGCCACTTTTTTTGGAACTAGTGCTGTCAGACTGATATTAAATAGATTTTGTGCATAATGGTTTATTTTCAGCCACTCAGCAGTCGTACTATATAAATCAAATGATTCAAAATAAAATATTTTTTGAACAAATCTCTTTGGAATCTTTATTTCTTGCAGTTATTTCTTTATATACTCCATTGTTGGTTGAATCTTGTATGATTTTATAATACTCATATATCTTCATTCAACAGAAATAAAGTCAAGGCATCCTTACTGTTCTAGAATGAACTCATCAACTAAAAACATGAACATGCACCACTTAAAGTAACAGGGATAATTAAGCTGACAATGAAAAAATCTTGAAAATTATTTAAGTAGCTCATTAAATGAAATGTCTAATTTAAGCTCCATATGAAGTAGAATTTAAACAACGGTGTATGTGTGTGTGTGTATATAGATAGATAGATAGATATAGATATAGTTCCAGTGCAGTCTGAAAACTCACCATTAGAAGTTGTAAAACCCAGGTAATTAACTATTAGATAGCAATAAGATATTGACTTCAAACATTTCAAGTACTGGCACAAGAGCAAACAATTTAAATTTCTACAACTCACCCAAGCATTTGTTGTTTACATATTTAGAGAGGCTAGGCTCATAAATTAAACTGGAGAATAAGCTAACACTTTGTAACCAAACACTAGGAGTTAAACACAGAACCAAGAAAATAAGATACAGATTTAGGAAGATGTTATTTAGTTCAGAGGAAATCCCCCAAAGCAAGACAATGGAGCAAATCCACTGAACACTCTTGTCCAACAGAGCGTCTATGAAAATAATAAATTGGGAGCTCCCAGATACAACTAGTTCCAGAAATATTTCCCTTGGTCTGCACCAAGGAAAATATTTGGTCTACCGACTGTTTGGGTAATTTTGGAATTGGCTGTCAGTGTTTAAAGAAATCAAGGTATTTCAAATAAAGTTCTGCAATTCTAGTTTTTCATGAAAACTTCAATGTATCAGCACTAAGCATATGGTTCCGCAAGGCAATGATGCCCTCAATCTGAGGGACTATTTTTACTTCAGAAAGATCAACTGCTTTTCTGAGGCCAGGGTCCCTGCCACACCCTATGATGTGGCATGAGATCTATTTCAGTCATTCAGCTTATCTGTATGATCCTGGTAGAAACAGAAATGGGAGTTTGAGACCCTTGGACTGATGGAAGAAGAAAATAGGGAAAACTTGACCACTCCACACAAACCTGAACTTAAATTCCCTGAACAGAGACAGAAAATGTGGTTGATAATCTTCTTTCCCTAGAATCCAGCAAAGCATCTGGCATGTCAATTGATGTCTGTTGAGCAGACAGTGATTTGTCCAAAGGTCATCAGTAAATGTTGAGTTGAACCGGGAATAAAATCTTCTGGGATTCAAACAAAGCAATTGGATTTTGAGGTCTATATACATTGTCCCAAATTAATCATTCAATTAACATCTCACCAAATTAACTTGTTGCTCAATTAAATCAATCAAATCAACCCCATAGTTTGGTATATCAAAGATAAAAACCTAGCATTTTCTTTCTCCAAGACAATAGCTAAAATCTATATAAATTACTTCCTCCGCCAAATATTTCTTGAACTAGGAACTACTTATCAAACTTCTCTAAAATCAAAACAATAATATAAAGAAAAGAAAAAAATTCCTCAAAAGACAAAAGAATGACTCTGGAAAATAAAGAATGTAGAAGGGGAATAATTTTTCTTAAGGATTATATTACTTCGAGTGTGTGAAACTAAGCATATATTTTTATAATCTGTGAAAGTGTTTTCTATAAACTGGGCAATTAATTTGTCACCACTTTATCCTAGTAAAAGGTAAAATCCTGAAAAACCTAGAAAAAAAATCTACCTCAATGTCTTAACTTTAGACTTATAAACAAAGAACTGCTTTAGGGCTTCCCTGGTGCCGCAGTGGTTGAGAGTCCGCCTGCCGATGCGGGGGACACGAGTTCGTGCCCCGGTTCGGGAGGATCCCACATGCCGCGGAGTGGCTGGGCCCGTGAGCCATGGCCGCTGAGCCTGAGCGTCCAGAGCCTGTGCTCCGCAACGGGAGAGGCCACAACAGTGAGAGGCCCACGTACCGCAAAAAAAAAAAAAAAAAAAAAAATGCTTTAGATTGTCAAAAAATGAGAAAAAAAATGTGGGCAGGTATATGGTTTTTTGTTTGTTTTTGGAGAAGCAACATGTTTGTGCCAAGTTGGATCATGATTATCAAGAAAATTTGTGAAAATACATGTATAATAATATAAATTACATTACATTGCCTATCAAAGAATAAAAACATTCACTCACTACACTTTCTCTAGAAAAAAACAGTAATTCTGATCAACACGCATTCCAGTGCATGTCAACACACTCAGCTCCTGATCCCTATTAAGCTGTTGTTGATCCTGTCTACCTAACAATAACTATTAAAATTAAAAAGGAATTAAGATGAAATGTAAGTTTCTTTTTTCACTGATGTCAATAAGACATTTGGAAATGCTTTACTGATTAAGCTTTATGATTTTTTTTTTGGTGGGGGGGCTACTCTGAGGTATCCTGTAAAAGCGGTCTACAGGAATCAAAACAGCAAATGATTCCTTTGGAGAAATGAGTTGTCCATTACCAGAGAAGCTGAAATGCTCTGAACAACCACCGTCTTCATTCATTCAACAAGTGTTATTTGAAGGTCCATTATTTCAGGTCTGGCCTAAAATGCTAGATGTGAGAAATAAAATTGCAAACAGAAAGGTATAAAAGAAGATGCTCTAGAACTAATTGGATGAATGAGCTACACTAACTACCTAAAGTCTTTCTGAACCCTGAAATAAAATACCAATGTGTTGAACATATATTTAAAAAAATACTCCTAGTTATTGTCAACCTGACATACCCCCAAAAGGACTGTAGTCACTACTAATGATTTTATCTGTAAAATTTCTTTTTTAAAAAAAATATTTATTTATTTGGCTGCACCTGGTCTTAGTTGCTGCACACAGGATCTTCGTTGTGGCATGTGGGATCTTTAGCTGCGGCATGCGGGATCTAGTTCCCTAACCAGGGAGCGAACCCAGTCCCCCTGCACTGGGAGCGTGGAGTCTTAAACAATGGACCACCAGGGAAGTACCTGTAAAATTTCTTAAAGTACTATACTGGGAAGAAGAAAAATTCAGAGACGATAAAACCTCATTGCAGTGACTACAATCCACGGGGCTGGATGTTGCAGATGATGTTACAGGTAAGAACCTCAATATTAAAAGATGTAAGAAGCATCAAGGAAGAACACTGCCTTTGCCTTTCACTATATTTACAGCATTTCACGCTCTAGGGAAGGTATTTTGCTGGAGAGCGCTCGTTAGCTATAAAGCTCTTGGAACAGGACCTGGCACAAAGTTAACTGCTACACAATTATTCAAAGTTGCTGCTGTTTTTGTATTACTATTGCCATAGGCTTTCTGGGTCAAATTAAACAGAAGCAAAGAGAGTTAATAAGGTATATATGAACTACAAGTTGTAAACCAATGAAAAATATAAAATAACATTCCTCCCACTTAAAAAAATATATCCTTTAATATTTGACTACCTTTATTTGAATAAAGTAGTTACTGTTTATGAGAAACTTCTAGATTAGCTAACATCTTCTCTTATATTCATTTACTCCAGACACTAATAAGAATAAATATACACAACAAATGGAAAGAAATATATCTCTCTGTCACAGTTATTTTGGCCAGTGTGATTTTAATGAAGGACATTCCACTGTCTCAGGTTTCTTATCTAAACCATATAAATTTGAAAAATTATTAAAATGGGACTGATTCATAAAACAAACCCTAAGCTTCATTATCACTTTCAGGATACTCTCCCATGCTTTTTTGATTAATACTTTTATTAGAGGCATTCAATACAGATAATGCAAAATTAAATGGATTTTGCCAGAATACATTATAGCCTTTAAAATAAATCAGACTATTAAATGGAGGGAAAAAGTAAAATCTGAGAAAGAAATATAATTCCATATAACTTATGACAACAGTCAATTAATCACATAACTACAATTTGAGACCTTTCCTACAGAAAGAAAGGAATAAAGGTCCATTTGATACTTCATCATTATTGTCACGTTCTCTAAAGAAAAGACCGTGAGCCAAGCACCAGTCTGTACTGGACTTGAAGACAAAATTTTCTTTGTTTTTTATGACTACCCTTGACTCAACTACCCCCTGCAGCACTTGTTAGAGACAATATGAAATAAGTAAGAACCAACCCAAATTTCTATCTTTCAAAAACTGAAAGATAAGCCATTTCGGAATAGCTCTTATCTTTTGTCATTCTGTCATTTCCACTTTCTATTTCTGAAAACTTTTCTCTAGTGTTCCATTTCACAAAATTGCCTCCAATTTCCTTAATAACAAGATAGAACATTTACTTGACTTTAATTATTAAACTTCACAAGTTTTTTGGCCTTTAAGATTTCCTCTTAAATAATAAAAAAGGCGACAAGATGAACACTTTTTTACAAGGACAATCGTGCATCCAATATGAATTCATAGAATTATAATTAAGTTCATTTTTACCAAATACCAAATGTCTGCTATGAAGCCTTTTTAATATTGTCTGTGCTTTATGCCATTTCTGAAATTTATTATTTATTGATTTAATAGATTTTTAGGTGTCAGTTATAGTTTAGTGAATTTAAGTCATAATTGAAATTTTTCTGTGATATTGCTTGATGACAAGTTTAATCAATCAAAAGTTCTACTTCTATGTGATTAGAGCCTATTAAGTTTTGAGTGGGACATGGAAAGTAAAAAATTCATTCTTGCCCTCACAGAACTTACAGGATAGTTATTAGAAAGACAAGAGTAACATATAAGAGATGTTTGAAAACAACTAAGATATTCTTAGACTCCTGATGCAACAGGAATTAAGCAGGATGAAGAGGAAGAAGGAGGAGGAGGAGATGGAGGCGACTCGGGTCTTGATAAAGAAGGTGCAGGAGGAGACTTTTAGGGCAGTTTCAAGATTCCAAGAAGATAAAACTTGATGCCTAAAACAAATATGGAAGGCAAGAGGTATGGTCAGGAAGGAGGATGCCTCCCTTAGGTCATGAGCAGTATGTGCACTGAGATAGACAGAGGCAGACTAAATGGAAATATTCAGGTGTTTGTTCCTAAATAGATATAGCCTGCCTTTTAGTGTAAATTACATCATGCAGACATAAATTTCTGGAAGTAGCATATTATAATGCTTAAAAAGATGGGCATTATTTTTAGAAATTTGAATTCCCCATGCGACTCTGTCACTTATCATGTGCATTAAATTGGGCAAGTGACAAATCCTTTAAGAATTAGCCCTTGAAGAATCGATACCTGTCTCCATGTCCCACCCTTCACTCTTGTATAATCTAGTGATCTCAACATTTTCATCGATGAGATTTCCAATGCATTACTCTCTCTAAAATATCTCTTCTTAGACCTCAGCTGCTTCAAAATCCTATCCTCCACACTTCTGCCACCTACTTCTGTGATTATACCTCTGATCTTACAATTAACAATAAACATATCCATGCCTTAATCTGTATTTCAAACACTGTCCTCTCTAAAACCTCCCTCCCTGCTTTCCATTTCAGTCTCTCTAGTATCCTGCCTCCAGAAATTCTCCCTTCTCACTGTGACTTCCAATTTATTGGCCTTTCCACCTTTCCACTTTCCATCACCTCCATTATGTCCTCACTTTTGCTCTTACCCAGCTCAATTACGTGGTCAATCACTGTAATCACTCCCTTGCAAATACTCTCAACTCACATGGTCTCTATCCTTCCATCATCTCACCTGGCAAGGTACCAAATCTGGCTAAATACAAGCCTTTGACTACTCAGGGCCTATGTCTAAGCAGCTGAATATTCCTGAAGAAAAATGTGCAGCCAAGCTGACAGATGTTGCGTTAAATTCTTGACAGAAATCTCGAGTGGACTCTTAGTGCTTGCCTAGCAGTAAGTACATTTCTCTAGTCAATTCACTTTCTCATTCTACATGACTCCTATTAGGAAACTTTTACTCTCTGCTCAGATTTTCCATAACTTCCATCTACTTGCTTCTGTCAGCTAAAGGTGCTGCTTAAACTTTTCCATAAGAAAATATAAGATCAGAATAAGACGTCCATGTACTTCCACTACCAACCCACCAATTAACCTGCATCTGTACCCATATACTCTGCCTTCTCCTTCTCTGTCATCAAGACAGAAGCACCTACCTAAGGCCAACCTTCCACTTGTTCTATCGTTTATTGTTCTCATCCCATGAAAGGATCTGGCTCCTGAAATCTTCCTCCCTCTTCTTGCAGCCTCAAATTTTGTCTTGTAGAGGTCAGCAAACTATGGCTCATGGGGCCAAACCTGGCTGGACATCTAAGTTAAAAATGATTCTAACATGTTTAAATGGTTGAAAAAAATCAAATATTTCATGACACATGAAATTATATGAATTTCAAAGGTCAGTGTCCATAAACAAAGTTTTATGGGAACACAGCCTTGCTCACTGGTATATAACCTACAGCTGCTTCCACACTACAATAGCAGTGTTGAATAGTTGCAACAGGTGTCTGGCTGGCAAAGCTAAAAACATTTAATAACTGTCCCTTTATAGCAAACATTTTCTGACCTCAGTTCTACAAAATTATCCTCAATAACATTTAAACACGCTGCAATCACTTGCCAAAAAAACAGAAACTATCTCTTGACTCCATGTCTCCCTCCAGCTGCACCACCACTTCAATGCTTTCCTTTTGCAGCAATAATCATCATGACAATTATCAGTTCCTAGAGTTTTCACTCCATTTCTCCTGTCTGCTTTGAGCTCACTCCAGTAAGTTAATGTACCTAACACTGAATTGAAATTACTTTTACGCTGCAAGTGGGGAACCAATGGTTACTTTATCTTATTGACACTCAACCAATGAGCAGCATTTGAAAGGAATCACTTTCTCCTTCACTTGCATTTGGGTTCCATCCTTTCTTGATTAATTCTCTTCTCATCTGGTTGATTCTTCTGTTTCTTTTGCTGAATATTCTCATTTTCCCAACATCTAAAATCTGGAGAGCTCTCAGGCTTAGTCTTGTGACTTCTTTTATTCCTTAGTCTTGTGACTTTTTTTATTCCTCTGCTTGCTGGGTGATCTCATCTAGCACCATGGTTTTAGGTGACATTAATAAACTGATCCTCCTAAATGTATACGTCTATCCCGGACCAATCCCTTTATTTCCAGATTTATATACACAAGAGCATAATTGACATAGCAAACTTTATATGCCTAAAAACACACTCGATTTTCCCCTCAAACCTGCACCTTTTTTCTGTCTTTTCCACTTCAGTAAAGGGCAACCTCTGTTTCTCCAAATGCTTAAACCAAAATCTTTGTTGTCATCTTTGATTTTTCTCAACTTCTCATATTCAAATCCTATTGGTTCTTTGATATACTTTTAACTGTAACACACTCAAATACTATTAGCTCTACCTTTAAAATAAACCAAAAACTTCAACCACTTTTCACTGCCTCCGTTCCTATGACCCTAACCCTAGTTCAAATCATCACTTTATGTCTTGACTACAGTAGTAGCCTTCTGTTTGATCTCGCTACTTCTACCCTTTTTCCCTCAAAGGATACTTTTCAAATGAATACAAATCAGGCAACTTCCTTTTACATGGCTCCTCACTGTAAAATAACTGAAATCAAAACATTTAACCATAACCTGTGTGGCCCCAGATTATCTTGCCTCTATTCTGCAACTTCATCGCTTTCCACACCCTACCTCTCTACTATGCTTCATCATGTTGGTCTGATTTCTGTTGCGCACAACCTCTATGCTCACTTCCTGCTGCTGTTCGTTTTGTTTAAATGCTTTCCTTCTCCCTGCTCATCACATGCTGTCACATAGCCTTCAGATTCCAGATCAAATATCTCCCTCCCAGAGAGGCTTTTCCTGGCCACCGTGGCCATATTCATGCCCTATCTCATCCACCTACCCTTTAAAGCTCCTACTCATTTCCTTTATTTCTGTCACAGCCCTTATCTCCATCAGCTATTATACTATTATGTATTTTTTTTTACCATACTAGAATATTAACTCTATAAGGGTACGTCCCTTACCCTGTCTTAGATGCCACTGTATCCAAAAGTCTGAAAGGGTTGCTACTCATGAACATCTGTTGATATACTAAATGAATTAATAAATAATTTTTTTAAATCCATGTAAAATGTTTAATATATTGCCTGGCAAAATAAAATGCTAAATAAATGGAGGCTACTAATAAAAAACAATAAATATACATAAAAGAAAAATTTAAAAATAAAATGGAAACAAAAATAAATAAATACTATTTAAAGACAGCAAGGCAGAAGAGTGATACATAAAACATTATAAATGTCAATGCTACAGAATAAACCTATAAAAATACTTAAATTTCAGATACTTCTATAATAGGTTTGCAGTACTGACACAATATTTTATTTTCTGAGGGAGTATTATATCTTTATTCAAAATTTTCCAGCACACACACATAAAATGATGGGACATGCTACTGAAGTCAGCACTGACAGCCATGGAGAAAGAGAACTGAGCTTTCTTTTTCTTGAAGAAAGGGAATGAAGTTGCTGCTCTGCCACGCTTCTTTAAGTTCAAGTTTCAATTTGTGTTAAGTCTGATCTCTTCCAAGTTCTGAATAGAACATTAAATTAAGTACTGCACAGTCAGTGTAACATATTCTTTTCTCATTCTTCTAGACCTGTGACTCTGCCCTAGGTAACATACTTTACAAAGCTGACTTTGATCTCTTTCCTTGGTTCAGGTGGTATATGAGATATTTTCAACAAAATTTAAGTGTGTGGTTGCAAGTGTTGAATTTATATTCAAGCTGCATAAGCCTCTTACTGGAAAAAGATAGTTGAAAAAATAGTTATATGTGAACACTGAATATCCACTTCCTTTGAAACAGTAAAGTTTCTGCAATTTGATTGAGTTTATTTTGTTTCACTTCAAGACAATTCATTAAACAGGGCTGGGTGTCTATAATGTTGAAAGCAATGTGTTTGCCCGCTTTAGAAGATACCAAATGAGCCAGGTGTGGAAAATGTGTTCTATCTACTGGTCCACTCCAATTGAATGATTATAGTAGCCTGAGAAAGGGCCATCTTAAGAAGTACTGTGAGGCTATGAATGGAATTATGGGAAACAGTGATATGATCCATGCATGTTATCTGACTAAATTATTTAGGCAAAAGGGGAATCACTGCACAGTGAGTGTTTGCTATGTTGGAATTTGATAGTCATTGCTCTTAAATAGTTATAGTCCTAAAGAAGAAAAGATTAAACCACATGGTTGTATGGCAGGAAGTCACGATAACAGTTTAAAGCAGAAGTAACTCTGTTGTTGCTTCTTTACTGGAACAGAATTAGCAACAGAAAAAAAAAAAGTGTACTTTTTATTTCCTTTACTCATAGGAAAGGTAATCAGGTTCCACTGCCTTTGTGAATGTGGGAATCCTTGGGCCCTGGGAGAATGTTGCCTTTTGTTTCTTTCTTTCTTAATTATGTAGGGTTAGGCTGCTCTGAGTAATCATCCTCCCAATGACAGATCTTTTTTGTTTGTTTATTAATTCATTTAAAATAATAGTAATAAACTACATGTTAGCAAATACTTTTTAGTAAAAATAACTATATTTTTCAAAGCATAGAGTGACTGTTTACATCTTTGTAAATCTCATTAATATCTGGCTACATGGAACTCAGCTGTACTCTCACATCTGTTTTGCATTCAGTCTTTTGCAACATTACATGTCAATGACAGATTTTTTTAAAATTTTCTTTTATTTATTTATTTTTTTATACAGCACGTTCTTATTAGTTATCTATTTTTATACATATTAGTGTATATATGTCAATCCCAATACCACCCTGAATGCGCCCCATCTCGTCTGATCTCAGACAGATCTTTAACTAGAACATTCAAGCAAGATTATCTAAGAAGAATATAGGGATGCAAAGTGATAACTGAGAGGTAAAATGGATTGACCAAATGTTTAGATTTTCTGATCCCGAGCACACAAGGAGTGAGGAATTCTGCAGAGGCCAGGATCTTCAATCTGCTCCTAAAATTTGCCTCTGTGGTACACAGAATTCTAAAGCAGGTGTGTATGGGGAGGGTGTCAAACTATGGAAAATTACCCACATTGAGTGTTGTATTGAAAAGGGCCAATGGTACCTGAGAGTTAAACACGATCTTATTTTGAATAATAAAGATGTGTGGCATATTTTGCACATGAAATACAATGTGGTAGAATAAGATGTTTCAAAATAGAAGCACAAAATTAAGTAATAATGGGGATTCAAGAAAAGTAGAAATTTTTAAAAATCTAATTTCTTAGAGACTTTTATGTTGAATAATAGCTAGAGCAGGATGTGTTACACTGATTCATTTTACATAAAGATATTTTCACGGCCTTGATCAAATGACACATTTAAAGACTTCTAAAACCCTTTAAGGAACTGATTAAGGACTTTAGAAAACCACCTTCTATTTAGATCTTGGAGTATCTAGTTATTCCAAGTATAGAAATGAATCAGGCCAACAGTTATAAGCCTCTGCCCATATCCTACCATTCTTGCCTCCAATATGACGTTACAATAAGATCACAATATATTTCCCTGGATTGGAACACCCAAATACACTTCCAGGCCATCACCATGATAGTACTTGGCAATGAGCCACAGTTGGTTCAAATCTGGAAACAACTCTGTAATTTTGGGTCTCTGACTAGGGAGTTATCTGTCTTCCTCCCCTGTGTTTCTGGGGGAGGAAGATTTGTCAGATTTAGGAATACATTATGTTTGGACATTATGTATTCCTGATAACATTCCTAACATTTGACAATGTTACATTATGTTTTGACTTCTGTTTCTACGCTACTTCACCTTGAAGATTTTATAACTTAGTTCACTTCTTTGACTATTTCATTGGACCCAACATATATAACCCAACATTCTCAATTATTTGGTTCCAACACGCCTCCTCATACCCTAGATCAACTAAGGAGGTTCATATATTGAATCAAAGAATTTGGTTCTCCATCAAATACTTCTTCATTGGTCCACCATGTAATGCATTTCTGTAGGTTTTGTTAAATGCAAGCTTCTACGCTAGATATGTTACCTCAGACTATTCAACAACCAGGGACTGGTATCAATTCCTGAGATGCAACAACTTGTAAATAGCACATGATTACATATGAGAAGGTATATTTCATCTGCAGAAGAGGAAATATGTTTGTTTCTTATCTTTACATGGGACAAATTATTCATGGAGCCCTAAATTTAGAGCAGTAGATGATGGTGGTATAAAGAAAAGAGACAATGAATCTGAGAATAATATTTAAAATAGAACAAGTGAATTGGACTTTCTTATCCACTTAGTAAATGATTTTTAGTAGAGACTAGAAGGCACTTTTGGTGCCTCAGGTCATTTTGCTCTAGGTGTGTGTGTTTGGGACGGAGGAGGAAACCTGGTATCCACTGTTGCAAAGAGTTCTGAATACTGTCTTTGGATTCAGTGAGGCAAAGAAATTGATTCAAATCACAGAGGTAGGGGTTACTGACTGTATGATCTTATGTGTATTGTTCAACCATTCTGAGGCTCAAACCCTTCACCTGCTTAATAGAGATATTAATGTCCAGCTCATCCAATGACTGTGAAGAATAAATAAAATGCTACTTGTAAAGGGATTATAAAAATGGTATTTTCTGTACGATAAATGATAGCCCCTGCGTTCATATGAATATAGTATTAGTAATAATAATTTTAGGAGTACTGGTTGTATTGAATATTAGTAAATAATAGTAGTGGTGACAGTAGGTAGTAATCAGCCTCACTGTGAGTTTCCAAATGCTAAGGAAATGTTTGTGTGGCTTTTTTAAAGAGTAAATTGCTTCTCAAGAGAAATGGTCATTTTATTTATACATTGCTTATGAGAGCATTCACTGACACAGTCTTATTGGAAAGTAATCTGGGAAAATATATTAAAGTTAAAATATAAAGACTCTCAAACCTAGAATCTTTCTTTCAAAAATAAAAGTAATAGAATATAAAGATCTGTGTATATAAGGATGTTTATTAGAGAATTTTTGTGTGTCCCCCAAAATCTTGAACCAATCTAAATGCCAATCAATAGGAAAATAATTGAATAAATACTGGTGAAATGTTACATAGCTATAAAAAAGAACAGGATATATAATTATATATAATATATAATATATATATATTGAACAGGAGGAATTTGGATATATTTAAAGTCATATATATTTATATAAATATACATATATTACATTTATATTAAAAATATATATATTTATGATTAGGAGGTAAAACAGCTAATATTGGTTACCTTGGGGGGAAGACCAGGAGTAGGGTTCGGAGAGGAAGATCATTGACTTAAAGTCTTTTTGAATTAGATTTATATACAAACTTTCACTGCATTTATAATTTTTAAACGTTAGATGATGTGAAAAAACCTGCAAATTTCAGGAGTCACTCTGTTTATTTGCAGAAACATGAGTACTGTATAAAGGCCACATACCTTCTGTAGACTTCACTTTATTTAGAAAACATCTAAGAGGGTGGGGAATGGAAAAGACTTGAAAGAAGAAATGTTGGAAAATAGGGGGTTATCCTGTGCATTGTTTCAGAAAATTATGGAGAGAGTGGCAAATAGCCTTTTTTCAATTGTCATTGGTTTAATTTACTTTTTAAAAGAAATATTTGAAATCCTATGATTTTTCCCAAATTGAGGGGAGACATTTTACTGACTTATGATTCCCAAAGCATGATAATTCTTTTTAAACTGGACTATTCCTTAGGCTGTGTTGGGTAGGTGGATAGTAAATTAGGGTGCAGTAACTGGTAATTCAACATATTGGCATCTTTACCCAGGTTTATAATCAAAATCTAGTCATAACCTAGTCATTGGCAGTCCTTTTAAATTATAACTTTGAGTTTTAATAGAGATTTTGAACAGAAGCCTATTGTAATCGTAGACAATCTAAATGAAAGGTTTAGATTTGGTATGTATTTTACATAGACACGAATCATTAAGGAGGCTATGATTTATTATAACACTTACTTTGTTTTAAAAAAAAACCCAACACCGAATATCTGAGTATTAATTATGGAAATTATGGAAAACAATGCAAATCCTGATAAAACAAACCTACAACATACAGGGAAACTATATATCTTAAATATATAGTCTCCAACTTGTAGTTATATCATGAAAGGAAAGATAGATTTGTTTGTTGTTATTTCTCAGGTTCCTGCCCAAGCCCACTTCTCTACATATTCACTTTACTTGATCTCACCTTTTCCTATGGCTTCTACCACCATCTTCTTGTTGACGATTTCTAAAATGTTATTCAATCAGATGACCTATCTGAGCTTAGGACTCATGTTAAACTCTCTTGTGGTCATCCCCATTTCAATATCTCATAGGCACCTCTAATTCATATTTACCTAAACTTATCATATCCTTACCTCCTACTCTGCCCCTTGCACAAGTTTTCTAACACTGTATTTTCTATTTGCTGGCATACCACCACTATCCAACCTTTCAAGGCATATACTAAAGAGAAAAACATTCTTCATTGCCAATATTCAACTAAAGTGATCAACAATACTGATTGATCATCTTGACTGAGGGTTTCCTGAGACATGAGAGTTTCCCTTAAACCCTGGAACTGCCTGGGACTAACTTGAGAAGTTGGTCATCCTACATTCAAACGGTTCCAGTCTTGGGGGTCTCTTCTCTCCATCCTCACTCTCCTTCCCTTAGTTCAAGCCTAGATCTCTGGAACAGCATCATCATGGGTTTTCAAATCATTCTCCACTTTGCTCTCAGGGTGATATTTCTAAAATGCAAATATCCTTTGGACTACAGTTTTTTTAATGTATCAACTCTGTTTCATCTACACTCACATTCAGCTAACAGTGTAGTGCATTAAATTTTCACAATTCTACACATCTCTCAAGTGTCAGGACTATGTATTATTTGTCAGCATATATCTAGCACCTATCACAGTGACTTGTGTAAAGCACATGCTTAATAACTATTTTTTGGATGAATAAGCAAGTGAAAAATAAATGTCACTTCTGTTTAAAATCCTTCAGGAATTCATTGTAATCCTCCGTAAAGGGTGCAAAGGTCTACCCGAGGCATGTAAAGGTCTCCATACTCCAGATTTCATGTCTCTCCTCACCTCTTGCTATTCCCAATTCACATTCATCTCTCATTTACTGCCTGAATTTTGTGAATAATGTTTTTGATTAGATGTCTTTCTACTTTGATCTCTTCATCTGAATTACTCCCATTTGTCCTTCCTGATTAATCGAAGTGTCACGTCTTCCAAGAAACCGCCCCTGACATCCCCATTCACAGATGCTTCTCCTCTGTTGTCCTATATCACACTTCACTTGCTATTATAGGAGCATTTTATCACACTCATTGCGACCTTCTATTTATTTTTCCATCTTCCCCATAAAATTATGAGCTCTGCAAGAACAAGGATTTTGCATTATTTTACTCTTGGACACCAGCACCTAATGTAGTTACTAAATATTGGCTAGATATTAAATAAACTTGTTGAATGAGAATGGACAGTAAAAATAGAAATTAAAACTTCAATAAGTAATCTCAGTGAATAAAATAATATAAAGAATGTTACTTAAGTTGTGATTTAATATCCAATTTCTCCTTAAAATATATTTTTCATTGTATTGCCCTTGCATATAAAATCAAGAAAACCTTCAAATGTGAACTATTTCTGCTCTTGAGATTAATAGTCTTTTGATGTACTGCATTTAAAACTTTTGATTCACTCATTCATTCCTCCATTCATTCATTCAATTCATATACCGAAAAATATGATGAATGTGTTTTATGTGTCAGGCATCTTTAGAGGCGCTCAGAATACAGCAGTGAGCTAGATGGGCCAAAGTCCCTGCTTTCAAGGAGCGTAATTACATTCTACAGGGGAGGACAGACTATAAAAAGCACTAGATATATGAAACAGGATAATTTCCAATTGTAACAAGTGCTCCTCAGATAATAACTTAGACGGAATTCCCTGGCAGTCCAGTGGTTAGAACTCTGTGCTTTCACTACTGAGGGCAGTGAAATCCCCAATACCTAGGTGGGGAACTAAGATTCTTCAAGTTACAGAGTGTGGCCAGAAAAAAAAAAAAAAGAAAGAAAGAAAAGAGAAAAAGAGTGACTGTAAACGTAAAAGACTCTACTCATATATTGAGAGCAAAGAAAAATACCAAATTGTTACAAGAATGCTGACATCAAACAAGTAATTTTTTGTTTTTGTTTTTAATGAGCATGTAAAAGAAATTGTGGATTTTTTTCCTCTCTTGAACACTCTTCTTTTGTGATAAAGTCATTTTTACCATAGTTCCAAAAATCTATGATTTATTTAATAGTTTAGTGCGTTACCAAAATTTAGCCCCAAATATGGTTGATTTTAAAATGATTTTCTAAGGTGAATGAACATGTAAAAAATGGAACAGAAGTTTCATCCATTCCACCAGCCATCAACCCTGATTTTGGCTGTCTGCCCTGTGCTGCTTTCTAAACATAGGCAGCCGGTGCATGCTAAGAGAACTAGAAATGATAAACGGGGTAGAGACTGCTTAAGGTCTTTGTAAAGTTTAATGAAAGATTTATCTCTTGAGGGTAATGTTCCTCTTTCTTTTACTGAAATGAGAGTTTGATAACCTCTCATTGTGCTTTTGATAAATTACACCATACAGTCATAACTAAAATGACTAAGTGGAAAAATTTAAAAATAACTAAGCAAGGTCTAGTTATCATCGAATGGCTTAATACTTAGTATCTACAAAACTAAGTTTGGTATTTGAAATACTTTTAATTATCAAGCTGAGAAAACCTATGATTCAGTAATTTAACAACAATTACTGAAAGATCCTTTAATGTTTCTCTATGCCAATTATAGCCATAGGGATGGGAGATTATGACTTAGAATTTATAGTTAAGTTAGGGCATTCTCATATACAATCACAAAGGATGTTTTCTTGTCAGAGTTTGCCATTACTCTTGTTTAAGCCATTAATATTTAATTTCAAATTTAACAGGTTCGAATGGATTTATATCCTTACATACTCAAATGTAGGAAAACTAAAAAGACAATTATCCAGCTCTATAAAACTCAAAGAGGGCTTCCCTGGTGGCGCAGTGGTTGAGAGTCCGCCTGCCGATGCAGGGGACACGGGTTCGTGCCCCGGTCCGGGAGGATCCCACATGCCGCAGAGCGGCTGGGCCCGTGAGCCATGGCCGCTGAGCCTGCGCGTCCGGAGCCTGTTGCTCCGCAACGGGAGAGGCCACAACAGTGAGAGGCCCGCGTACCGCAAAACAAACAAACAAACAAACAAACAAAAACTCAAAGAAAAACAAAACACCTCAGATATTTTATTTAACTCAAAGAAAGCTGAATATTTTTCCAAGATCCTGAAAATTTCCCGCACACATTAGAAAGGTAAATTTTATTTTTAAGACTCAGTATATCCAAGAGTGTCTGGAAGTACAGTTAGAAAAAGGAGATAATTCTCAAGATGCCTACAGAGGTTAAAAACTATGTAGTTAAGTACTTAACACATTTCTCAAACCATGGATTAGGGATGGAGCTGTCTGCTAGACACAGAAGGCATTTCTCTGGGTATTACGTGAAGGTGGGCAAATGCCCCTTCTCGTTTTTCCAGCTGCCATTCCAGAGCTGGTTAGATTTAGGTGGGACTGCCTTTCCTCCTAGGAATTCTGTTGAGAACAGCACATGCACAGCTACTGCTCTTCATATTTTTAAACCTTTTAAGTGATTTTTATTATGAAGTAAATCATAATAACGATATTTGAGGTTAAATCAAGTAACATATAAACATATAAAGTGAAGAAGGAAGTGCCTCCAGCCCTCCCCGCTACATCCCATCCCCGCTACATCCCATCCCCACTTTTTCCCAAAGCTCAGCCCCTCCACCCTCAGACAGACATACCTCCACTCCTCTTCCTCCAGAACAACCAACTGCAGCATCAACTGCACACAGAAACTCTATCTGTAGTATGCCTATAAGACATTAAAATGTAATATAAATACTTATAATTAGACATATGTTCATTCCAATGATAACATTGTCAAATATATATTTAGTATAATTATATAATTAAATCTACATAAGTGTATTTGTATACAGTATATAAAATATAAATAAAGTTATATAATTTGTAATAAAATTGTACTATAAGTGTTTGAATTATAATTTATAAAATCATATAATATACAGTTACTCATTAAATTTTTACTTGAGTATATATAGTATACTATATTTATATACTATATATACTATAAATTTTTATAGTATACATATAAAAACAGGATCCCATCATATACACTCAACTTCATCTTGTTTTATGTATTCATTATCTTATTTTTCTTATCAGTTCCTTCCTGGAACTCTCCCACTCCACCTCATTGTGTTTCCTCACCATAGCTTGTCTTCAGCTTTGCACTGTTGAACATTTATGCTACAACTAATTGTTCACCGTTTCTTATTCCTTCCGTCCAAGCTGTTATTCGGGTGTGTGCACACATGTCAGGGAAGATACTGTATGTAACCTTTGGCTGCTAGTGAGTGATTTTTCTGCTTCCAGTGTTTATAAGGTTCTATGGGAGGTAACAATCTTAGGGGTAGGTTGAAAGCAATCTTTTCCTTTTATGAGTGTCCGCAGCTGAAGGGAAAAGCAGTCTGATTATACAACCTTGGACAAACAGCACGCCTAACAAAAGAGATAAATGTCTGTGAAATGATCTACAAATTCTACCCAATTGTTCATTCTTTCTACATGGAATCTCACCTTCTATCATTCAAACCCAACTCAATACAAATGAGACACTTTAGTGAAAATAAGTTTCAAGAATCTTATTGAAAGCAAGTTTTTTATTTACTCTGAGTCAAGAATGATCCACAGATGGAGTTACTCTCAGATGCTATCTGATTATTCCTTATGAAGCATTTAAGAACAATTTTAAAAGATAAATGCAATCTTTTGTGGCAGAATCATTGACTCCTTTCACAGCTTGTCTAATCTGGACAATTTTGCAATTAGTGAAGGCTCTCCTCATTCATGAGAAGCCGAGGTGTTCTGCACTTAGAGAGAGAAGAAAAGGGAACCCCCTACCCTCCATAGCTGTTAAAATAACACAGCTGAGAGTGAACTCCTGAAATGGACTATTCATTTCTTCTGATTCTCTATAAGAATTAACCCAGGCCAGCTGGCTTGATTGATGATAAAACAGCAAACTTCAAAAAGAACTATGTTTTCTGCCAAACAGTAGCTACTTGGTATTGGTTCTGGCGTAATAAGGGAGATAGTTGAGCTCATTATTTATTATCCTTTCCCTGCAATAAAGTGGACAAAGAAATATACAAAATAATCATTTTCTTGGTTATAATATTGCTGATGGCCTCTTTTTAAAGGGCAAAATTCTGTCTCATTGTATCCACAGTGAAGAACACTGGCTTGATTTAATGCTTTTCCTGAGCATCATATGAAATGGATTTGTAAGTGACTTGTACTGAAAGATTTAAGTATTGAAGGATTCTCAGAGGTTATATCAGATGACTAAAGCCACTAAGGTGGAAGGGTTTAATCATTCATGTGTAAATAATGCACACTCACACGCATTACAACTGGGCTGAAATAAGAATAATAAGGAGTCATTCCTCCAGGGAATTCAAACTATGTAACATGCCCACTCTTTAGCAAGCATTCTCACATGGCCGAGGTTGCCAAGAGGGAATGTAAATAAATCCTTGACTTAAAAGAGCCCTTTCTTTCTGTGCTTCTGGGAAACAACTAGACATATTGGAACACTGCCTGGAAGGCAAAGGATGGAAAAGAATGGAAAGTCACCATTTTGGGTAAGGACTTTCAACTCATACTCATCTTTTAACCAATATTTAACAATTTTATTGATTGCGTAGTTTATCCTTAGAAGTATCCACTGTGTTCGGACAATAATGTCCAGCGTTATTAAAGACCTAGCCCCTTCCCTCTCTTTTTCTCTTTCTCTCTCACTCCAACACACCTTCCTCTCTTTCTCTCTCTCCATCTCAATTATCTGGGCTCAACATTGAGTAGATTCCCAGTGTTAGATAACTATACCTTTCTAACTGAAAAATTAAACAGCAATTGTTATTTCTTACAATTACCAGGAATAGAAATTAGAATACTGTCTCATAGATCAGGAATGGGCAAACTATGACCCACAAGCCAAACCCAGGCTACCACTTGCTTTCTACGGCCTGAAAGTTAAGAATAATTTTTATCTTTTTTTAAATGTTAGAAGGAAATCAAAAAGTGAATAAGTTTTCATGACATGTGAAAATTATGTGAAATTCAGTCTTCAGTGTCCATAGATAAAGTTCTATTGGAACAGGCTGTACCCATTATATATGATCTGTGGTTGCTTTGGCCGAGCTGACTAGTTGTGACAGAGGCCATATGGCCCACAAACCCTAAAATGTTTACTCTCTCTTCCTTTTTAGATAAAGGAAGGGTTTTCTGAACTCAGACAATGTTCAATAAATGGTGGTTATTGCTAGAGTATCAAAAGGGCTGAGTAAAGACTGAAACATATAATCTTCAACATGGATAGATAAACAGAGAGAACATCTGAAAGCAACTAGCAATTTTCAATAGGTCCCAAACAAGACATCTCTAAGGCTCAGGCAGAGAATGTGCATGAGTGGAGTGAATCAGGTCAGGGAGATAATGGGGGGATCCTAGGGGGTGGTTACCTGCCTCAATCTCTACCTGTGGCATCTGATACTCAACTGTTGCAAACACAGGCTCAGGATTGCCCAAGAAGAGGAGCTGGAAATTAAATTTTTATGTGAAATTTGTTGGCAACCAATTAAATTTTTTAAAATTGCTATTCAACAAAGTGTGGAAAAAACAAAATATGTCTATGTGCCAAATGCAAGCTAATAGGAAAAACAAAAATTGCAAGGTTTTATATGAAGAATAAGCAACAGCCCCAAATTGACAAGAATATAATTTCTCTTTAAAATACTTTCTGTGGTCAATATAACTTTGGTCATGTGATGAGACTTAGATCATCTCTTTCCTTTTTTCTTATCCTGGAGAGGCATTTTTGCTTCAGAAATATACAAGCACAGATGGGACCGTGCATTTTTTTTTTCTTTTTCAGCTCTTTGAAATTCCTGCTATCTTCCTCTCATTTCTTTCCATAATACTGCAAGTTCTCTAAGCACAGGTATATTGTTTGCTGAATTTCACGATACCTAAATTAAGTGCTCAGCACATGAAATGATTATAGATGTCTGCCTAGCAAAATTTAAATGAATAATAGTAACTAATGCCCACTCCATTTATCAAAGTCTCCAATACACATAAATCAATCAAAAGTGTCAGGGCTGATATACAAAAACAGTGACCATTATACCGAACAGTTCTGATGCAAATAGGCATTTTTTGGATAACCACAGCAAGAAGTAGTATTAATATGTCACTTCTTTTTATAAACAGAATAGAGAATATATGTGCAATACCTACTCGGTATATTTTGCCCTAGTGTCTAGCTTTGTAGAGTATCTATGTACTGTAGATATATAAATGTCAAACACTCACCGAGAAACAGCATGGTTCATGGAAGCATTAGTAAGAGATATGTTTTTTTTTTTTTTTTTTTTTTGCATTACGCAGGTCTCTCACTGTTGTGGCCTCTCCCATTGCGGAGCACAGGCTCCGGACGTGCAGGCTCAGCGGCCATGGCTCACGGGCCTAGCCGCTCCGCGGCATGTGGGATCCTCCCAGACCGGGGCGCGAACCCGTGTCCCCTGCATCGGCAGGCGGACTCTCAACCACCGCGCCACCAGGGAAGCCCAAGAGATATGTTTTTGTACTTCAACTTTTTATTGTAATTCACTATACAACACTACACAACACAGCTCTTCAAATTGCCAGTGAAAAAGTTATATTTTTCTCTAGAAATAGAGGTTAGAAATGATACATTTGTAATCATCTGTGTACATAAAGCTACTTATTCACCATAGGCATAAAATATATGTGTACTCTTGCTTATTAAGCTTTCAAAGCCTACAGAAATCATTATGAAGGCTAATAGCATACAAGGGAGCAATGCGACCTAGGGCAGGGTTATGGAATCGTTACCATTCTCCATTGCTTTCTTTCCTTTCCTACAGTCTTTGATATTGGATAAGGTTTTTCTGTCTCTGGTTAGATTTCTCTCAAGTGCTTCAAGAAATAAATATTTGCTAGACTATTCCCATATATTATTAGACTACAGCCTTTGCTTTTAAATGTGTAAAGCATTTTGAATTTTATAGATATGTATTAATAAATACTACATATAGAGAGAAATAAATAGAAATAAAAATATATTTAGAGGCATATGGAAATAAATTTACTCCAAGAAGTAGGAATTTGACGTGTTCCAAAATTTCTAAATACTACTGTTGAATGAATCACTATTAAATAAAGGGTACATGTAAAGCTATTTCTAAATGAATCACATGCCTAAAAAGTTGTAATACTATCCATTGTCAGAAACAAATGTTGAATGGCATTTATATTAATGTCTTAATTTACACCATAACTATATTCCTTTAAAATGTATTTAGTATACGTTGAAATGCTTTATAAATACTGACATTTACAGGGTAGCTTTCTGTGGGTATTAGAAAGAGTCTCTGCAGTGTAATTTCTCAGAGCTCAGCAAGAAGCTAGAACTGTGTCTTCATAATGATATTGTACATCTGCATAGGATCTTTGCTTAAGGATCTCAGAGAGCTTTACTTAATATTAAGTGATTAAATCATACAGTACCCTTGAGTGACAAGTTTAATTATACCCATTTCCAGAAAGACAGCATGCTGAAAAACTATTAATCTACAAACCCAAGGTTATCCAGATAATCAAGACCAGAAGGTCATTTTGCTGGGATTGCCATGCCTCCCCCAGTGGGTAGCTCCCATATGGAAGTGAATTGTCAGACTTGGGGTTTTGCCAGTTTCTTCAGGACACATACAAAACTGAATGTCACCATTAGTAGTTCAGGCATCACATCCTGGGAAGATTATTAATGCCTCTTATCACCTGCAATTCAACAACTCTTGCGTGGTTTGTTACATAGGTTTTTTTTTAGAAAAAAATAATATCAAGATAATACTTTCTGTTTAAAAAAACACTAAAAATCATGAAAACCCTGTGTAAATTTGAGAAAAGAAGTTTGATTATACCTCTATATGCACATTAATTTTTATAGCAAAATACATATACACATTCACAAACACAAACTCATAGACATATTGTTCCTTGAACTCATCCTGTTAGTTTTACCCTCCATAACTAAGACTCTCACCTAGATTTTCGCCCCTGCTTCTTACTTTCTGTTTCACTCCCTGACATGAGAAGATGTTGCTTGTAGGCATGGGAATCTTGTAATCATAAGTGGACAGGTATGAGAATCAAGAGACAATACACAAAAGAATGGAGAAGCTGAAAGTTAGCAATGGCCTGAATCTTAATGATATTACTGAGTTACCAGCCCATCTCTGGGACCAATTACCTTCCAACTATAAACATCCTCATGGTTTAGTTGTCTTTTTAGGTAAACTGCAGCCAGACACTTTCCCAACCAATACCATTTTATCCTATTGATCTCATTCATTACCTTCATAACATTTCTCCCCATATGAGAGTATCTTTTCTTTTTTTTTTTTTTGCGGTACGCGGGCGTCTCACCGTTGTGGCCTCTCCCGTTGCGGAGCACAGGCTCCAGACGCGCAGGCTCAGCGGCCATGGCTCACGGGCCCAGCTGCTCTGCGGCATGTGGGATCTTCCCGGACAGGGGTACGAACCCGCATCCCCTGCATCGGCAGGCAGACTCTCAACCACTGCGCCACCAGGGAAGCCCGAGAGTATCTTATTTATAAATCTGCTCATTGGTTTTACTGTCTCTCTCTCCCCGTACTGAAAGAGTAGTTGCACAAAAGAAGAAATTATTTCTGTCTATTAATGTCTGTATCCATACAATGTATGTTCTTGAACACATTGAAAGTCATAATAGTTTTAAAGAATGAATACATCCATGAGTGAATGAACATGTTAAATGTCTTACATACATGTTTAATTACTGAAACACCAAAAATTTCCTTCAGTTTGCATAACTGGCTATCAGATTTCTACAAATTTAAGTCACTTTCTTAATGTTCTATAAGGGAAAGTTATTTATTTAATTTCTCCATAAAAAATTGACATGGAGCAGCCTCACTGCCTCTGTCTTAATTTCAGTTTTCATCAGGATCAGCCTGGTTCTGAGAGCAATGACAAAAACTACAGACTAAGCAGCTGCTTCTGCCAGGGCAAGGGGCCACTGCTGAGATAACAGCACTGTAAGGAACTAGGCAGGAAGTAACAGGCCCCTTTTAACCTCCCCCTGCCTTCAGTTTCCCTTACGCTACTGGAAACCTAACAGGGAATCAGCTGGAAAAGAAGTATAATATTCCGCATCCCATCCACAGCATCACAAAGAAGAGTATAGAGGTATAGGTTTGTGGCTGAGAGAAATTAGGCTAGCATGTAGAAAAACAAACAAACAAACTGTGTGTCAAGGAATCATGTCTTGTACATTTATAATTCATTCCAGGGTGATTTTTTTTCTAAAACACAGATATGAGCATGTCAGTCCTCTGCTTACTATCTTTCAGAGGCTTTCCATCTCCTTCGAATAGCTTTCAGGCTACGTAGTATCATAGACATGACCCTTTATGACTTGCCTCCCGGCTTCTCCTCTACGCTTATCTCCTAGTATCCTCCTAGGCTCTGAACTCAAGAAGATTTTGCATGAGTTCTCCTAAGTGGTAAGTTTTCTTGAACATCTGTGTCTTTGCATAGTCCTTTCAAAAGTCTGTTCTCCATTCCTCTTTCTCCACTTGGCTACTTCTTACCCATGTTCAGTCAAGTCTTTGCACTTCTTTAAGTCTCACTTTCTATATTTGCTAAATGGGAATGTTAACAGATTCCATTATATAAGATTGTTAATAAATCAAATAATACATGTAAACCATTAGTACCAAGCAATACCTAGCTCACACTGAATGACTATTCGTTCTCAGTATTAGCATTGCCTTTCATAACTCTACCAAAATACACCTTCCCCTCACAAACCCTCTCTAATACTCATGTGTTCATTTTCTTTGTGATCCCATAGCACCCCTACCATAACAATAGGATCTATCACAGTATTAGAGTCCCTGGTTTATTCTCCTGTCTTTCCTAGTAAACTATAAAATTATTGAAGGTAAGGGCAATACCTTTTATATCTTTAGCTTCTGTGCTTACACAATGCACAGCAGATAGTGAGTTTCCAATGACTATCAGTTCAATGAAAAAAATGTTCTTTTATACAAATTTGATTTAATACTAGTTTTACTGATTATTTTGCATAAAAACAATGTTCACACACACACACACACACAAGGTAGATTAATTCCTATTTAGACAACTGCCATAGTAGCTTATTTCACCACAAAAATCCTAGCCATTCTCCAGAATTACTAACTATAAATTATCTATTAAATTTGTCAAAGCAAAGTCCTTATATTTAAAATATTTAGGAGAAGGTGAAAGTTATTCATATGAGCTGTGAGCTGTGTCTTAGCCTAAGTTCCATCATCACATCCCTCAAAGCGGAATCAGAGACAGGGGCTTGTGTAAAGGGTGCTTGTGTAGGGAAGTGACCCTAAGGAACAGGAGTGGGAGATGGAAAAAGTGATGCTGGGGAAGTGTGAAGGCCAACAGAGAATGGCAGACCTGAGCTGTTGTGGACAACTGGGGCTCATTCCTATCGGGGACCCCAGAGGAGTCATGTAAAATGTACCCCACAATTCTTCACCTAAAGGTCAAAAAAGGATAGTATTTATCCACTAGCTTCCATCCCCCATTGGTCAAGGGCAGACTCAGGGACCACTAATGACCTCACACTGCCTGATTTTGAATACTTCAGAATGGCTAAGTGGCTTTCTACAGACATCTCAGTAAGAAGCAACAGGAAACTCCTGGGCTGGAAAGCTAGAGAGATTCTAGGTACAGCCAGGAGTGGTGTTGTCAGTGCACCTGACTGTAGCTGGTTGCCACAGCAACTGCTAGATTAAACAAAAAAAAGTCTGAGAGAACATCACTTGTGTCTTAATCAAGGTGGAATATATGTCTTTTAAAAAATTTGCTACATTCACAAACTGCTTAAAATATACCATTTAAAGAACTTACAAATAACTGCTTTTCATGCAGAAATCTAGAAACATTTGATTATTTAATCTTATTTCTAATTGGATGGTATCCTAACAATGTAAGGAGAAGAACAAAAGCATTTTGAGGAATTTTTGATAGATGGAAAACCTTCATGTGGGAATCTGAAGCATTATCCTACTGATGTTCTGTTTTTAACTGAGAATTTAAATTTCTCAGACTTCTTTTAAAAACAAGCGACTCCTTGTGGCAGAAGTTCAGTTGAATGTTCTATACGTGCCATTACTGAAGAAATGAAAAACTGAGGGGAGGCAAAGAGATAGGGATCAGGGCCAGGTATAAAAGTACTTTCAAATATATAATGTTCTGGCTCTTCAGTTGTGTGATGGGTTTAGAGGTATTAACTTTTGTTTCATAACATAATTATATTATATACAGTTTGCATTGGAATAAAATGTTATGTAGTAAATTTTAAAATAAATATGCCCATATTACATTTGAAGAAAATACTCCAACCATAAGCCTTTACAAGAGGCACATCTTAAATATAAATACACAGAAAAGGTTGAGAGATGGAGATATACAACAAGGAAACACTCATCAAAAGAAAGAAAAAAAAAGAAAAGGACAGTGATTCAAAAGCTTATTGTAATTTCAGCAGCCTCTTGATGCTGAGAATACAAATATTGGACTTCAGAGCCTCCCAAGGAGGAGGGGCCTCAGGGTTTCCTCTGAGATCCAACAACCTTGAATCAGCTAAATCTTTGGTCATGTCAAGGGGATCTGCCTGAACTATACCTTCCATGGAATAGAAAAATAAAATTAATAGTGATCTAGAACCCTGCAGAGTGCCACTGGTAGGACTCCACACCCCAGGCATGTGTAACACAAATATATAAGGTTAATTACTGCTGAAAACAAGCTCACAAACAAAAATGGTAAAGTGCCTGAAATTCATTTCCTTGGCTATTCCAAAGAGATAAAGGAAGAAATGTAAGCAAGCAGGATATTGTGAAAAATGAACAGGTCTTTTAATAAATAAACAATTAGAGAAATGAAAAACGTAGTTATCGAAAGAAAAATATCATTGAATGGGATAAATAGTAGTCTAGAAAGACAAGGAGAGAGGTCCTGTGAACAAGTTCCCTGCACTAAGTGCATACAGAGGGGTAATGGCAGGGATCTGAGAAGGGACTGAGCAGACTTTGCCTTGAAGTCTCCACAGCACCCAGTGTGTGGAGACGGAGGGGCACGGCTTTCTTCCTTGTGCTAGTCCGGACGAAGGTGGGTTTAGTTGAAAGGCATCCTCTCTTCAGGCCTGGCTACCCTCTTCCCATTCCTTTGGCAAGGGAGAATGGGTTTCATTTGGTGTTTCTTTGTCTGCACCTGTTGTTGGTGTTTCTGGGTTGTGGGCTTTGCTAATTCCCAGGCTGTGATGCATAGGAGGCACCAAAAAATCCCAGGGAACTTGTCACTTGATCATTCCTCAAGTCCCAGGGCTAGTCTACCTTTCGGAACTTTTATGAGCAAACCTCAGAGTTGCCTTATGTATTGTGTCCAGGAGTTTTAGCTGTAATGAGAAGGAGCAATAAGGTGGCATGCATTGACTCATTCTTCTCTGGAACTGCAAGCTCTAGAAGCAATTCTTAAAAGCTAACATGATGAGTCAAAGTACATGCTACTTTAATCAGTAGTATAGGAGATGGATTACCCCACCACATACTAACTAGCATTAACACATTAAATTTTTTTTGTTTATGAAGATTTATTGTTTGCAAGAGAACAAAACAATTGAATGAAAAGTGAAGAAAGTTGTTTAAATATTTTATCTTTAAGATCTCAAATAGCAATTAAGATTTATCAATGTTAATTTAGTTTATATTTTTTTCTGCCGGATGTTTAAAAAAAATCTAAATAATGTCAAGTTTTTGTTCAATATTATGAGTTTAAGAATCTATCCACTACCTTACTTATTTTGTTTTGAATTTCCAACTTTTAAAAATGTATACAATTACTACTAATTGTTTTACATAATTATGACTAGATTTATCCTCTTTGCTTTCATTTAATGATTTAACTAATAAAAGAATTTTTTTTTGCTATTGCATTTTTTAATTTTTAATTTTCTTATTGAAGTATAGTTGACTTACAATGTTTTAGGCATACAACAAAGTGATTCACTTATACATGTATATATATAAATATGTATTCCTTTTCAGATTCTTTTCCATTATAGGTTATTACAAGATATTGAATGTTGTTCCCTGTGCTATATAGCAGGTCCCTGTTGTTTATCTACGTTACACATAGTAGTGTGTATATGTTAATCTCAAATTCCAAATTTATCCCTCTCCTCCCCTCCCCTTTGGTAACCATAAGTTTTTCTGCCTGTGAATCTATTAGAAAAAATTTTAAACTTTACTTCAAGAATTATTCTTTACTTTTCGCTATAGAAAGAATGCATATGATATGAACTGGCTCAAGTGCACCAGACAAGAAAACATAACTGGCATGTTTAATTAAACAACAATTATAGCTGCCCTTGAGAGAAAAAAAAAGTTATTCAAATGTATTAGGGAGAATTCAAAGGAAACATGTAACAAATTAAAAAGCTACTGGTAGATGTATTACTCTGGGAAACCTAGATGATAAACTTCTATGTCTTCGAGTAATTTTAATCTTTATTATTTTATAAGATATTTTCCCCAAGCTTATCCAACCTAAGGTATAGTATAACTAGTCCCACATCCAAGGTTATTCTTAAACTTCTGAGTTTATCTATCCAATATGCACATGCTACAGGGAGAGCGAGGGAAACATTAACATTAAGCAATGTGCCTAACACTGATCTGTTTTTTGTGGAGAAACATCCCCATGCCATTTAAAAATTTCCATTAAATGAAAAAATCATGCGTTTTGGAACTGTTAATAGAACATATCTACATCATCTTATAATAATGCCTAAGATGCTGGCTCTCATCTTCTTATTCCCTGTTTACCATTTTGCTTTAAGATCATTGCTGCCAGTGGTTCTATTACACGGAGAGGCTGCCTTTCCCCCTGGCAAGAAAAACTCATTGAAGAAATTTCACTCAGAAGACAGTATACTCTTGCCTCTTGCCTTCTGAAATGGCCCACACTCTGTCTGTGGAGTGTGTCTCTATCTAAATAATCTGATTCTTACCTATAACTTCACCCCCGAACTCTTTGGCGATGAAGAAAGAATCTTAAATTCACCAGGAAGAGCTATGCAGTTTTGTAAATAAGGATTTAAGTTGATTTTTCTATTTTCAGTACTAAGTCTCCTCAGTTCTTTGTCTAGTACCTCAGTTCTTTGTCTCCAAGATGTTAAGGAGGATGATGAAGCAAATCAATTTTTACTTCCCTTTGTGGGTGCTTTATAATGTAGCTGACAATGTACTCACTTCACGTGAGACCTTCAAGATGGCAGAGGAGTAAGACGTGGAGATCACCTTCCTCCCCATAAATACATGAAAAATACGTCTACGTGTGGAACAACTCCTACAGAACACCTACTGAATGCTGGAAGAAGACCTCAGACTTCCCAAAAGGCAAGAAAATCCACACGT
Source organism: Tursiops truncatus (assembly GCF_011762595.2). NCBI lineage: Eukaryota > Metazoa > Chordata > Mammalia > Artiodactyla > Delphinidae > Tursiops > Tursiops truncatus. Next base: position 87,131,351 of record NC_047043.1, on the reverse strand, counting down.
ACCTGTGTAGGGCAAAAGAAAAAATGAAAAGTAGAGACAAAAGAATAGGGATGGGACCCACACCTCTGGGATGGAGCTGTGAAGGAGGAAACGTTTCCACACACTAGGAGCCCCTTCACTGGCAGGGGCAGGGGGTGGCAGAGGGGAAGCTTCAGAGCCATGGAGGAGAGCACAGCAACAGGGGTGCAGAAGGCAAAGCAGAGAGATTCCCACACAAAGGATCGGTGCTGACCGGCACTCACCAGCCTGAGAGGTCTGTCTGCTCACCCGCTGAGGCAGATGGGGGCTGGGAGCTGAGGTTCGGGCTTTAGACGTCAGACCCCAGAGAGAGGACTGGGGTTGGCTGCATGAACACAGCCTATGGGGGCTAGTGCACCACAGCTAGCCGACAGGGAGTCCGGGAAAAAGTCTGCAACTAACAGAGAGACAAGAGACCATTGTTCCAGGGTGCGAGAGGACAGGAGATTCCATCCCAGTGTGCCCACAGAGGGCAGAGCACTGCCTAAGCGAGCTCCAGAGACAGGCGCCAGCGTCGACTATCAGTTCGGACCCCAGAGATGGTCATGAACCGCTAACGCTGTGGCCACTGCCACCAAGAATCCTGTGTGCAAGTGCAGGTCACTATCCACACCCGCCCCCCACCCCCAGGAGCCTGTGCAGCACGCCACTGCCAGGGTCCTGTGATCCAGGGACAACTTCCCCAGGAGAAGACGCGGCATGCCTCAGGCTGTTGCAACATCAAGCCAGCATCTGCTGCCTCAGGCTTGCTCTGCATTCCAATTATGACTACCGTACCCCTCCCTCCCCCTGGCCTGAGTGAGCAAGAGAGCCCTAAACAGCTGCTGCTTTAACCCCCACCTGTCTGGGTGGGGAAGAGACTCCTGAGGGCGGCCTACACACAGAGGCGGGGCCAAAACCAAACTGATCCCCAGGCACTGTGTGAACAAACAAGAGAAAGGGAAATTTCTCCCCGCAGCCTCAAGAGCAACAGATTAAATCCCCACAATCAACTTGATAAACCCTGCACCTGAAGAATACCTGAAGAGACAACGAATGTTTCCAAAATTGAGGGAGTGGACTTCAGCAGCAACTGTAGACTTGGGGTTTGCTTTCTGCATCTAATTTGTTACTGGTTTTATGTTTATCTTAGTTTAGTATTTCAAGCTTATTATCATTGGTGGATTTGTTTATGATTTGGTTGCTCTCTTCCTTTTTTTAAAAAATATATTTGCTCTCTTCATTTTTTTTTACTATATATATAATTTTTCCTTTTTCTCTTTTTGTGACTGTGTATGTGTATGCTTCTTTGTGTGATTTTGTCTGTACAGGTTTGCTTTTACCATTTGTCCTAGGGTTCTGTCTGTCCGTTTTTATTGTTTTTTTTTTTTTAATCTTTATCTTTATCTTTCTGCCTTTGCTTCTGAGCCATGTGGCTGGCAGGGTCTTGGTGCTATGGCCGGGTGTCGAGTGTGAACCTCTGAGATGGGAGGGCAGAGTCCAGGACATTGGCTCACCAGAAACCTCCTGGCCCCACATAATATCAATTGGCGAGAGTTCTCCCAGAGATCTCTGTCTCAATACTAAGACCCAGCTCCACCCAACGGCCAGCAAGCTCCAGTGCTGGAAGCCCCAAATCAAACAACTACCGACAGGAACATAACCCCACCCATTAGCAGAGAGGCTGCCTAAAATCACACTAAGTTCACAGACACCCCAAAACACAACACAAACACAGCCCTGCCCACCAGAAGGACAAGATACAGCCCCACCCACCAGAACACAGGCACCAGTACCCTCAACCATGGAAGCCTACACAAGCCACTGAACCAAATCACCCACAGGGGACAGACACCAAAAATAACAGAAACTATGAACCTGCATCCTCTGAAAAGGAGACCCCAAACATTGTAGTTAAACAAAATGAGAAAACAAAGAAATATGCAGCAGATGAAGGAGCAAGGAAAAACCCACCAGACCAAACAAATGAAGAGGAAATAGGCAGTCTACCTGAAAAAGAATTCAGAGTAATGATAGTAAAGATGATCCAAAATCTCGGAAATAAAATGGAGAAAATACAAGAAACATTTAACAAGGACCTAGAAGAACTAAAGAGCAAACAAAAAATGATGAACAACACAATAAATGAAATTAAAAATACCCTAGAAGGAATCAATGGCAGAATAACTGACGCAGAAGAACAAATAAGTGACCAGGAAGATAAAATAGTGGAAAAAACTGCCACAGAGCAGAATAAAGAAAAAAGAATGAAAAGAATTGAGAACAGCCTCAGAGACCTCTGGGACAACATTAAATGTGCCAACATTTACAGGAGTCCCAGAAGAAGAAGAGAAAAAGAAAGGGACTGAGAAAATATTTGAAGAGATTATAGTTGAAAACTTCCCTAACATGGGAAAGGAAATAGTCAATCAAGTCCAGGAAGTGCAGAGTCCCATACAGGATAAATCCAAGGAGAAACAAGCCAAAACACATATTAATCAAACTATCAAAAATTAAATTCAAAGAAAAAATATTAAAAACAGCAAGGGAAAAGCAACAAATAACATACAAGGGAAACCCCATAAAGTTAACAGCTGATGTTTCAGCAGAAACTCTGCAAGCCAGAAGGGAGTGGCATGACACACTTAAGTGATGAAAGGGAAAAACCTACAACCAAGATTATTCTACCCAGCAAGGATCTCATTCAGATTCGATAGAGAAATTAAAACCTGTACAGACAAGCAAATGCTAAGAGAATTCAGCACCATCAAACCAAATTTGCAACAAATGCTAAAGGAACTTCTCTAGGCAGGAAACACAAGAGAAGGAAAAGACCTACAGTAACAAACCCCAAACTATTAAGAAAATGGTAATACATACCAATAATTACCTTAAATGTAAATGGATTAAATGCTCCAACCAAAAGATACAGACTGACTGAATGGACACAAAAACAAGATCCATATATATGCTGTCTACAAGAGACCCACTTCAGACCTAGGGACACATACAGACTGAATTGGAGGGGGATGGAAAAAGATATTCTATGCAAATGGAAATCAAAAAAAGCTGGAGTAGCAATTCTCATATCAGACAAAAGAGTCTTTAAAAGAAAGACTTACATGAGACAAAGAAGGGCACTACATAATGATAAAGGGATCAACCCAAGAAGAAGATGTAACAATGGTAAATATTTATGCACCCAACATAGGAGCACCTCAATACATAAGGCAAACGCTAACAGCCATAAAAGGGGAAATTAAAAGTAACACAATCATAGTAGGGGACTTTAACACCTCACTTTCACCAATGGACAGACCATCCAAAATGAAAATAAATAAGGAAACACAAGCTTTAAATGATACATTAAACAAGATGGACTTAATTCATATTTATAGGACATTCCATCCAAAAACAACAGAATACAGTTTCTTCTCAAGTGCTCATGGAACATTCTCCAGTATAGATTATATCTTGGGTCACAAATCAAGCCTTGGTAAATTTTAAAAAATTGAAATCGTACCAAGTATCTTTTCTGACCACAACGCTATGAGACTAGATATCAATTACAGGAAAAAATCTATAAAAAATACAAACACATGGAGGCTAAACAATACACTACTAAATAACTGAGAGATCACTGAAGAAATCAAAGAGGAAATCAAAAACAAATGACAATGAAAACACGGCGACCTCAAACCTATGGGATGCAGAGAAAGCAGTTCTAAGAGGGAAGTTTATAGCAATACAATACTACCTCAGAAACAAGAAAAATCTCAAATAAACAACCTAACTTACACCTAAAGCAATTAGAGAGAGAAAAGAAAAACAAACCCAAACTTAGCACAAGGAAAGAAATCATAAAGATCAGATCAGAAATAAATGAAAAAGAAATGAAGGAAACAATAGCAAAGATCAATAAAACTAAAAGCTGGTTCTTTGAGAAGATAAACAAATTGATAAACCATTAGCCAGACTCATCAAGAAAAAAGGGAGAAGACTCAAATCAACAGAATTAGAAATGAAAAAGGAGAAGTAACAACTGACACTGCAGAAATACAAAGGATCATGAAAGATTGCTACAAGCAACTATATGCCAATAAATTGGACAATCTGGAAGAAATGGACAAACACTTAGAAAAGAACAACCTTCCGAGACTGAACCAGGAAGAAACAGAAAATATAAACCGACCAATCACAAGCACTGAAATTGAAACTGTGATTAAAAATCTTCCAACAAACAAAAACCCAGGACCAGATGGCTTCACATGTGAATTCTATCAAACATTTAGAGAAGAGCTAACACCTATTCTTCTCAAACTCCTCAAAATATAGGCAAGGGAGAAACACTCCCAAACTAATTCTATGAGGCCACCATCACCCTGATACCAAAACCAGACAAAGATGTCACAAAAAAGGAAAACTACAGGCCAATATCACTGATGAACATAGATGGAAAAATCCTCAACAAAATACTAGCAAACAGAATCCAGCAGCACATTAAAAGGATCATACACCATGAACAATGGGGTTTATTGGAGGAATGCAAGGATTCTTCAATATATGCAAATCAATCAATGTGATACACCATATTAACAAACTGAAGGGTAAAAATCATAAAATAATCTCAATAGATGCAGAAAAAGCTTTCGACAAAATTCAATACCCATTTATGATAAAAACTCTCCAGAAAGCGGGCATGGAGGGAAACTACCTCAACATAATAAAGGCCATATATGACAAACCCACACCAACATCGTTCTCAGTGGTGAAAAACAGAAACCATTTCCTCTAAGATCAGGAACAAGACAAGGTTGCCCACTCTCACTGCTATTATTCAACACAGTTTTGGAAGTTTTAGCCACAGCAATCAGAGAAGAAAAAGAAATGAAAGGAATCCAAATAGGAAAAGAAGAAATAAAATTGTCACTGTTTGCAGATGACATGATATTATACATAGAGAAACCTAAAGATGCTACCAGAAAACTGCTAGAGCTAATCAATGAATTTGGTAGAGTAGCAGGATACAAAATTAATGCACAGAAATCTGTTGCATTCTTATACACTAATGACGAAAACTCTGAAACAGAAATTAAGGAAACACTCCCATTTACCATTGCAACAAAAAGAATAAAATACCTAGGAAAAAAAGTACCTAAGGAAACAAAAGACCTGTATGCAGAAAACTATAAGACACTGATGAAAGAAATTAAAGATGATACAAACAGATGGAGAGATATACCATGTTATCGGATTGGAAAAATCAACATTGTGAAAATGACTCTACTACCCAAAGCAATCTACAGATTCAATGCAATCCCTATCAAACTACCAATGGCATTTTTCACAGAACTACAACAAAAAATTTTACAATTTGTACAGAAACACAAAAGAACCTGAATAGCCAAAGCCATCTTGAGAAAGAAAAACGGAGCTGGAGGAATCAGGCTCCCTGACTTCAGACTATACTACAAAGCTACAGTAATCAATACAGTATGGTACTGGCACAAAAAGAGAAATATAGATCAATGGAACAGGATAGAAGCCCAGAGATAAACCCACACACATATGGTCATGTTATCTTTGAAAAAGGAAGCAAGAATATACAATGGAGAAAAGACAGCCTCTTCAATAAGTGGTGCTGGGAAAACTGGACCACTAGATATAAAAGAATGAAATTAGAACACTTCCTAACACCATACACAAAAATAAACTGAAAATGGATTAAAGACCTAAATGTAAGGCCAGATAATATAAAACTCTTAGAGGAAAATATAGGCAGAACACCCAATGACATAAATCACAGCAAGATCCTTTTTGACCCACCTCCTAAAGAAATGGAAATAAAAACAAAAATAAACAAATGGATCTAATGAAACTTCAAAGCTTTTGCACAGAAAGAAAACCATAAACAAGATGAAAAGACAACCCTCAGAATGGGAGAAAATATTTGCAAACCAATCAGCAGACAAAGGATTAATCTCCAAAATATATAAACATCTCATGCAGCTCAATATCAAAAAAAACAAACAACCCAATCCAAAAATAGGTGCAACACCTAAATATACTTTTCTCCAAAGATATACAGATTGCCAACAAACACATGAAAGGATGCTCAACATCACTAATCATTAGAGAAATGTAAATCAAAAGCACAATGAGGTATCGCCTCACAGCGGTCAGAATGGCCATCATCAAAAAATCTACAATAAATTCTGGAGAGGGTGTGGAGAAAAGGTAACCTTTTTGTACTCTTGGTGGGAATGTAAATTGATACAGCCACTATGGAGAACAGTTGGAGGTTCCTTAATAAACTAAAAATAGAACTACCATATGACTCAGCAATCCCACTACTGGGCATATACCCTGAGAAAATCATAATTCAAAAAGAGACATGTGCCACAATGTTCATTGCAGCACTATTTACAATAGCCAAGACATGGAAGCAACCTAAGTGTCCATCGACAGATGAATGGATAAAGAAAATGTGGCTCATATATACAATGGAATATTACTCAGCCATAAAAGGAAACGAAATTGAGTTATTTGTAGTGAGGTGGATGGACCTAGAGTCTGTCATACAGAGTGAAGTAAGTCAGAAAGAGAAAAACAAATACCGTATGCTAACACATATATATGGAATCTAAAAAAAAAAAAAAAAAAAAAAAAAATGGTCAGAAGAATCTAGGGGTAAGATGGGAATAAAGATGCAGACCTACTAGAGAATGGACTTGAGGACACGGGGAGGGGGAAGGGTAAGCTGGGACGAAGTGAAAGAGTAGCATTGACATATACACACTACCAAATGTAAAACAGATAACTAGTGTGAAACAGCTGCATAGCACAGGTAGATCAGCTTGGTGCTTTGTGCTTTTGACCAGCTAGAGGGGTGGGATAGGGAGGGTGGGAGGGAGATTCAAGAGGGAGGGGATATGGGGATATATGTATACATATAACTGATTAACTTTGTTATACAGCAGAAACTAACACAACATTGTAAAACAATTATACTCCAATAAAGATGTTAAAAACAAAAAGAAAAAAAAAATAGAGACAGTATAAGTATTTGCCCATCTAATCATACAATTTGTTCTGGATTTCTATCCAGTGTGTGAGGCCCTTTGGGATGTTTCCTGCCCACCTCACCCACCAGGAAAACTGTTTCTGGAAAAGGCTCTCTTCTGCCAATAAGTAGCAGTATTAAAATAGAATATAAAAATCACTGACACTAAACTGAAACTTTTAATCTGCCTTAAATCCTTAGTGAATACTAGCCTAAACCCACAGCAAACTCCTATAATTCTTTACAAAATAGGACAGTTCAAATAAGAGAAGCTCTGTCAAATAATCAGAGAAAGATTTTCTGCCAGTTATTTACTTTTCCTTTTTTAAAACCAACTATATAGGGACTTACCTAAACTATCTAATTTAAACTTCAAAACTAGATCCCAGATGTAAGCAGCTTTTATTCCCATTTTAGAGGAGGGTAAACTAAACTAGAGGGGGTTTAAATAACTTTTCCATGATCATATCTAGTAAATAGCAGAGACAAAATATAAGCCCAGGTCTCCTAACTCTTAGTCTAGTGTTATTTCAACTCTAATTCAGCTTATTTGACTAAAGGAATAATAATCTTAAAACTAGAAGATCCGTAATAGCCAACTTTTACAAGCTACGGATGTAACATTTCTGAATTTCAATATCCTCACGTATTTAAAAAGATAGTAATGCTTACTTTATAGATATTTAAGGAATAATGTTATGGGGAAGGGGAGGGGGAGGAAGGGGAAGGAGGAGGAAGAAGAGGAGGGGGAGGGGAGGAGAAATTTTTTTTAAAAGATGTGCATGTGTACAAAGGAACAAGGGGAAAAAATTAAAGATTCAGGTATGTTCACTTCTCTGAATATAGTTATTCCCAGCATTCTTCCAGGGCTTTGGCTGCTTGTGGTTTTCCTGTCTCCTTATAATGTTTCCCTTTTTTGATTAAGTAAACTTCAACTGGATTTCTATCACCTGTAATCAGTATAATCTTAAAAAATAAAAAGTATCATTGTAGAATGTGTTAGGCTGAGTAATGGCTCCCAACAATATTCAAGTCCTAATCCATGGAATCTGTGAATGTTACCTTATAAAGGATGTGATTAATTAAGGATTTTGAAATAGGGAGATTCTCCTGGATTAACTAGCAGGGCCTAAATTTCTAAGAGGAAGGCAGAAGGAGTTTTGACTATAGAATAAGGAAATATTACAACTGAAGCAAGATGCTGCTGCATCTTGAAGCAGAGGAAGATGGAGGAAGGGGCTATGAGCCAATAAATGCAAGTAATTAGTTTTAGAAGCTGGAAAAGGCAAGGAAATGGATTCTTCCCTAAACCCAGCGTATTGGTCAGTCTTCTCCAGCGAAAAAGCACCAACACGACACATAGATATAGATAGTGGTAGACATGGAGATACAGAGATAAAAATATAGATACATATGCATATAGATACATAAATATATATGATTTATTATAAGGAAAGAACTCATGCAATTACAGAAACTGACAAGTCCCAAGACTGGGAAGGTGAGTTGACAAGCTGGGGACTCAGGAGAACTGATGGTCTAATTCCAGTCTGAGTCTGAAGGCCTGAAAACCAGGAGAGCCAATGGTGGAGTTTCAGCCCAAAGGCCAGCAGGCTTAAGATCCAGGAAGAGCTGATGTTCAGATCAAATGAAAAGGCAGGAGAAAAGCTGATGTCCCAATCCAAAGGCCATCAGGCAGGAAGATAATTATCTCTCACTCAGGAAAGGGTCAACCTCTTTGCTCTATTTAGGCCATCGACTGTATGGATGAGGCCCACCCACATTATGGAGGTCAATCTGTTTTACTCAGTCTACTGATTTAAACGTTAATCTAATCCAAAACACTCTCACAGAAACACCCAGAAAAATGTTTGACCAAATATCTGGGCACTCCATGGTGTGAACACAATGAAAGGGATTTTGCACTTCTCACCTCCAGTACAGTCAGAGAATAAAGGTGTAGTGATTTAAGCCCCTAAGATAAAAGTAATTTTTTACAATAGCCATAGAAAACTAATTTCATAGAGGATAAAGAGAAATTAAGAAATGGTACCAGAAGGGACACATAAGGTGGAAAATCCTCATGAAGATACTGAAATTAGAATAAATTAGAAACAATTACCTGAGGACCTTCATCTACCTTGTATGTGGCTAAGAACACAACTAATAACTCCAGCAATCCCACCCTAATTAAAGGGTGTTATGAAAATGTGGTTATAACTTCCTTGGCACTTTCTACCCCACTTCCCAATTAGCCATGAGCACTAGACAAAGTTCTTAGTGGTAAAGTTTTCATGAATGAAATCATGCTACAAGAACAGGTGGTGTTGAAGAAACAAACAGATAACTTACGGACAAATTAACTGCATAACATTGAATACTAGGAATTTGGAGTCTGATTATTGTTGACTTAGAGCACTGATTGGTGACATTCCCACTGATACTGACCCAACAAAAATAGAATGTTGCTTTGATTGCCAATTTGGGTCTTCAAACTTAAACTTCAAACATGCATAGTTCAGGCAATGTGCTATATTCAGCCTACATGTCTTGGTAGTCACACTGGCTTGAATTGCCCATGCTTTCTACTTCTAGATAAGATAGAGGGAGGTTTGAGGATATTTGAAACAATGCAAGGAGCTCAGTGACTGTGTTGTGAGGACACCCAAGATGACCTCTGTAAGCTGTATTTAATTCCAGGAATGTGCAAAATGAAAGGATGTAAAGAGAAGGAACAGAAACAAGGTGGTAGAAAGCCCTGAAGATACGGATACATTTGAACTCTCAGTGTATACATCAACTCTCTCAATGCCCATATTTTGTCACAGAGCCTCTGCCATGGATGCAGTTTTCTTACAGGAAATACCCTGAAAGTGTTCAAGGAGGGCAAAGTTAACAGATGGAATTTTTTAGTATCTAGAGCAGGGATCAGCTAAGGTTGATTAAGCTGTTTCTTTTTTTTTTACTTAATGCTTGATATGTCAACCAAAGGCTGTATTCAATTCCTCGGTGACTTGCTCTGCTAGCTCAGGCATTAGGCCAATTTCCTCAGATAGAACAAACCTCTCTTTCACCCACATGTTTGCTCAAGAGTTGACTGCATTGGTTTTTACATGAGTGAAATGTTTGTTGCACTCTATTTATATTTTGTGGCAAGTTGCCTTTTCAAAATGTGTTTTGTTTAATACTGGATCTCAGGACATGACTGAAGCACATTTTTTGTGCCCTACTGACCAGAAATAAGAAATTATTTAAGAGGGAGACGCAAGAGGGAGGAGATATGGGGATATATGTATATGTATAGCTGATTCACTTTGTTACAAAGCAGAAACTAACACACCATTGTAAAGCAATTATACTCCAAAAAGATGTTAAAAAAAAAAAGAATTTATTTAAGTACTCAAATGTCCATGCTATTTTAAGAGGAACATCATATCTGGCTTACTGAGGTGGTTTGTAGAAAATTTGGACTCTCTATTGTTTTTTTTTTCACATATCTTAAGGGCAGGATGGATCATTTTTACAACTGAGTGAAAAATATGTCATGAAATTTCTTGTATTTAGCATACATTGTGCCTTTTAAGGGATATCATTAATTGAATACTTAGAGGTTCTGGAATTAAATCAAATGTCATTATACTTTTTCAGGACTTTCTTAGGACTAGCATTTGAATTTTGTGAAATAAGGTATTGTATATCTTAATTGAACCTAACTAAAATCTAGTCTAAGACTCTTTTTTTTTTTTCCCCCTGAAGAGGAGCGTTTTTCTTTAAACATGAAAGAATTATTCTAAGATAAAGGAAGAAAAAAAGTTGACACAGATGATAACTGCTAGAGTGTGTGAATTTACACATGGATGACCACCAAGTATACACACTGGAGTCACCTAGACAGTTCTGATGCTCACTGGGTGTTGACCTGTGGGAATGAATGGCAGTAGTCCATCAACCATGAGGCTTTCACATGAGCAGCCTCAACTGGCACTTTGGGGAACTCCCACTTGTCCTGGTACTTATATGCTAACCAAGACTCTTAATTTTGAGAGAGTTGGCAAAAGGATGTAGAAGAATTAATTAGTAATCAATTAGTAATGCTATGATAGAATCATAAAATGAAATGACTTCTATGGAAGGAACAGTACTTTGGGATTGAGAACATGTGGCAAATTTAATTCTCTGCTCTCCTCTAGGGCCATGGAAATGTTGGTAGAATTAGTGAGTAAATTGCAGCAGCCACAAAGCAATCACTGTAACTGAAGATTTTATTGACAAGAGGAAAGCTGATACTTTACATGATGATTGGTTTTCTAATTAGGAAGGAAACCATACTGAAAGACACTGGCTCACAAAATTAAAGGACAATCTTAAGAGTCCAGAGCATATTAGAAAACAATTTAAGTTACTTTTAAAATGTATTTGAAACATGCACTGAGAGCTTGAACATGGATGAAAATAAGAATTAATTTATCATCCAAAGACCATTTGTGAAGAGTTTGAGACTATTGCCTAAACTGATGGTGGCAACTTAGAAAAAAATGCCTTTTTAAAAAGTTTGCTCCAATTTTGGGGTAATACGGTGAAAATGATTCACATACATGTAAAAATAAATTGAAAGTATTGTAAACATATTTATCGAATTTTAATTATGAGTATAAATTTTTAAATGCATTTACCTAAAAAACTTTTAAATGAAAGTTTGAAAATAATCAAAAAAAGTGCCTGTTTCACCTAAACCCTGATACTAATAAAGTAGTTTGACTGGCATACAAATGTGAAAGAAGAATTTGAATAATAATCAAACATCTTTCATCCATGAACATTATCACCAGCAAAGTATATAACCATAATCAATAATGGTTATAGAAAGAGTGCACTGTAAATCAAAGTGTAAAAGTGCTTCTAATTTCAATCAATGCTTCCAAAAGTAATACAGGCAGCATTTTCATTAACCTAAGTGATCTGCAGAAAAATAGTTTTAATTTCCATTTAATATTCTTTACCATGTCTATGACCTTCAAACATGTAAACAGTAAAAGATGAAACATAAAATATGTTATGAGAGAAAATTGTATCCTATTACTCGTTGACATAATTTCAATTGTTAAAAGATCTATAATACATCCAACTATTTTTTTAAAAAAAACTTTCATCAACCTAATCGGCATAACCTCATGTCCAGTGACATCTTCTCTGTATCCTCCCTTCCCCAACCCTGCCTTTATAACACACACTCTGATATCCATTTGGGAAATACAGATTTTATTTCCAAAAGGGAAAGAAACAGTTTGTTTCTTGTGAAATAGAAAATTGACAGGAAAACATGGACACATAGGTAACAAGTATTATTCAACATAAATCTGTTCTTCTTCTATTCTGTCATTACAGCTAATCATCTTTTTGAGTAATTTATTTTAGTGCCCAAACATATTTATTACTTTGTTAGGAGTGTTAATGACACTGTGTGGTTTTTTAAAGAAAATGTCCATACATTTTTAGAAATGCAAAGTTTGTCAGAATATCATTGAGAAGAAGAGGATCTGTGAATTCAGGGACGGGAAATGCCAACATTGGTTGAAAGAACACACCAAAAGACTTTCAGTTAATCAAATGTGTATGTAGAATCTACTTTGGGGCTAGAACTGTACAATGCAAAGATTGCCCTCACTGTAAACTATGGACTTTAGTTAATAATAATTTATTAATATTGGTTGATTGTGAAAAAATATACCACTCTAATGCAAGATGTTAATAATAAGGAAAACTGTGTGGATGGGGGGAAGGCAAAGGGAGAGTCTGTCCTATCTGCTCAATTTTTCTAAAAAGCTAAAACTTTTCTAAAAAATAAAGACAGTGTGTAACAAATTGACGTTAGTATTATAGTCATGTCACTTTCACTTTTGCTCTTAAAAATATATATTTTCAGTTCATTTTTTTAAAAAAATAAATTTATATTTATTTACTTTTGGCTGTGCTGGGTCTTCGTTTCTGTGCGAGGGCTTTCTCTAGTTGCGGCGAGCAGGGCCCGCTCTTCATCGCGGTGCGCGCGCGGTGCGCGGGCCTCTCACCATCGCAGCCTCCCGCTGCGGAGTACAGGCTCCAGACGCGCAGGCTCAGTAGTTGTGGCTCACCGGCCCAGTCGCCCCGCGGCATGTGGGATCTTCCCGGACCGGGGCTCGAACCCGTGTCCCCTGCATTGGCAGGTGGATTCTCAACCACTGTGCCACCAGGGAAGCCCTTCAGTTCATTTTTGGTTTTTTTTAACATTTTTATTGGGGTATAATTGCTTTACAATGGTGTGTTAGTTTCTGCTTTATACCTTCAGTTCATTTTTGTTATTCTTAAGTCACCTGTCTTGTTCATCAGATCCATTAAAATCTGATGGGAGATTTTTTTTTTTTTTTTTTTTTTTTGGTTTTTGGTGTTCTGTAATTTCACTCTTATTTGTCTAGGATGGATTTATTTTTATTTGTCCTGTTTAATATTTTGGAATTCGGGAATTTAAGAATTAATGTCTCTCACCTCATCTTGATATTCTTGACAATTTCTTCTTGAATACTCCTTGGTCTCCACTGCCTCCTTCTGGAACTCCAATGGACCTATCTTTAAACTTGTTATTCTGTCCACTATGTCTCAATCTTCTTTCATATTTTATCTTTTTGTCTTTAACATCTAACCTGGGTAATTCAGATCTATCTTCTGGATTATAAATTCTTTCTTCATCAGTGTTTAATCTGATGTTTAACATATCCACTGAGCTTGTGTTTTAATTATTATACTTTTCGAATTTTTCTTTTTTTATCAAACACCGCTGGTCAATTTTCATAATGAAACATTTGCTTCTTCTTACATATCATCTTTCACATCTTTAAAATGGTTAAACCCACTTATTTTATGTTTTGTATTGAACATTCTACTACCTATACATTCTATGGGATTGATCCACTGTTTCTGCTGACTTTCAAAGTGGTTTGTTTCCTTGTTATTTATTTGCCTATTTATCTGTAAATTCATACTTGTAATTCTAGCTATGAAAACTGTTTGAAGATTTTTTTTGGTTACTACTGTTTTTTTTTTTTTTAGAAAAAAAACTTCTGTTTGCTTCTGCCAAGTGTTCATGATTTTCAATCCATAACTGCTTGAAACTAAATTTTTACTTGAGCTTACACAAGTAATATGTATTTCCTGAAATTTATGTGCTTCCTGACTTTTCTTTAGGAATTATCAGAAAAGCTATTGCCAAGATAGACACACGCCTGCATAATCTGCTGTGGAGGGACAAAATTGTTTCCTAGTTTACTCTCTGAGCACATCACTCTCTTGAGGACCTAGCTTTCTGTTGGGTGATGCAGCCTTTCTCTTTCTGAGGCAAAAGGCTTTGTCTCCTGATGAGAAATGAATGAATTTGAATGTGATTCATTAAAATCCTGGTTTGAGGTCACCCAGAAACAGGTCATTTCTGGCCTCTGAGTAGTCTGCTCTATTTTATAATCAGCTTATGTATGAAAAAGATATCCTTTTACAAAACCTGATCAAGTGCTTTTTGATGCTGTACCCAAAACAGCCTGAAGACTATCTACCATAAAATATAAGTTTATATAAGAATAGTCTAGGGCTTCCCTGGTGGCACAGTGGTTGAGAGTCCGCCTGCCGATGCAGGGGACACGGGTTCGTGCCCCAGTCCGGGAAGATCCCACATGCCACGGAGCGGCTGGGCTCGTGAGCCATGGCCGCTGAGCCTGCGCGTCCGGAGCCTGTGCTCCGCAACGGGAGAGACCACAACAGTGAGATGCCTGTGTACCTCAAAAAAAAAAAAAAAAAATCTACAAACAATAAATGCTGGAGACGGTGTGGAGAAAAGGGAACCCTCTTGTTGGTGGGAGAGTAAATTGATACAGCCACTATGGAGAACAGTATGGAGGTTCCTTAAAAATAGAACTACCATATGACTCAGCAATCCCACTACTGGGCATATACCCTGAGAAAACCATAATTCAAAAAGAGTCATGTACCACAATGTCCACTGTGGCACTATATACAATAGCCAGGACATGGAAGCAACCTAAGTGTCCATCGACAGATGAATGGATAAAGAAGATGTGGCACATATATACAATGGAATATTACTCAGCCATAAAAAGAAAATAAATTGAGTTATTTGTAGTGAGGTGGATGGACTTAGAGTCTGTCATACCGAGTGAAGCAAGTCAGAAAGAGAAAAACAAATACTGTATGCTAACACATATAAATGGAATCTAAAAAAAAAGAAATCGTCATGAAGAACCTAGGGGCAAGACAGGAATAAAGACACAGACCTACTAGAGAATGGACTTGAGGATACGGGGAGGGGGAAGGGTAAGCTGGGACAAAGTGAGCGAGTGGCATGGACATATATACACTACCAAATGTAAAATAGATAGCTAGTGGGAAGCAGCTGCATAGCACAGGGAGATCAGCTCGGTGCTCTGTGACCACCTAGAGGGGTGGGATAGCAAGCGTGGGAGGGAAGGAGATGCAGGGGAAGAGATATGGGGACATGTGTATATGTATAACCGATTCACTTTGTTATAAAGCAGAAACTAACACACCACTGTAAAGCAGTTATACTCCAATAGAGACGTTTTAAAATTAATTAATTAATTAATTTTTAAAAATTAAAAATAAATAAATAAAAGACTGTTTTATGAGCAAGTTGTGCAACATGATTTTGCTTTGGCTTTGAACAAGTCCCAATGTCACCTTTACTCTTTTATCAAGAGCTGCATTTTATTTGCCTGAGCAACCATGGAAACCTTGTGTCCATGGGTTTGTACTATAGTGTGTCTTCGTGACTTTCCACTACAGAGGTTGATCACAGTAACTGTAGCATTATACCTAATTTCACAGTACAGCTTTTGTATTATTAGTATAAATGTGTTTTTCCACTCCAGAGTGTGTTCCGCATGGGTTATTTCCTCATTGATGATGGTAGTAATTTAACAGGACTTGAAACTGGATTATTTTCTGTAGGAAGACTGATTTGGGCCAAGATGGTTAAGAGGTGAACACAATGAGAAAAAGCCTTACTGAAGAAAGTGATTAATGTTTAATTGCTAAGAAGTGTCTATTTCTTCAAATATATTATGGATCAACAGTATCACTAAGAAATGTCTATTGCTTTGAATTATTTACAGATCAACAATAATTATCTTTAACTATCAACCACTGTTGGGACTTCAGTACCCAGTGTTGTTTTAGGAAAAAATAAAGTCCTAGTGTCTAGTATTCTAATGTTGACTTAAAAATCAAACACTTCTTACTAAACTGATGGGATGCCCAATTTAAACTCATACTGCTGAGGCCAACTTTCATAAGATTAAATTTAAAACCAAAGAAGTAACCAGGCATGAACTCTCTTTCAGCCTTTCGAATGTGCCTTGCTCTCTCCTTCCATAGTGACTTTATATATAGTTTTCTCTGCTAAAAATAGTCTCCATGCCTCTCCAGTCCTCCTACTATATTATTCTCTCATATCTAGGAAAGTCCTACCTGACCTTCAGATTTCATCTCATATTCACAGGGGAGGAGTCCCTGACTGTTTAGGACGAACAGCTATCCTCTCGTGGAACCATGCATTTCTCCTTTTCAGACAGCAATTGTAATTTTACATTTGTTTGAGTGACAACTTGATTAAAGGGTGTCTCTCTTATTGGACCCAAAGTTCCCTGAAAGACATGGATCTATCTCTTCTGGGGTAACTATCATATCCCAGAAGTCAAGCCCAGTGCCTGATGCAGAGTAAGTGCCCAATATATATTTGCTGAATTGATAAACTAATCAATGATTAAATAAACCACCTAGAATCACAGTACAACAATGATTCCTATGCCTCAATTCTTATAACCTTGTTCTTAGAAGCAAAATCAACCATCTTCAACCACAGGGCAGCTACTAATATAAGTAAGCAGTTTGTGCTATCCAGTAGAACATTCTCTGATGATGGAAATGTTCATTTATTTCCAATATCATCCTGCAATGTCCAATACAGTAGTCACTAGATACATATAGCTAATAAGTACTTGAAATGTTGGCTAGGGCAACTGTGGAAGTGAATTTTATACTTTATTTAGTTTTAATTAATTTTAATTTTAATAGCTGTATGTGGCTAGTGGTCATTGCATTGGAAAGCATAGGATGGTTATTAGGTTATAAAGTTGCTTCTCCTTTAGCTGAAAAATCCAGCCAAAGACTCTAGGCATGCTGGTGGGAGATAAAATTTCATGATTAGTTAAGTCAAATAGAAAAATAAAACCACTCTCAACTTTTATAGATAAGACTGAATCTCATCAATAGCAGGAAAGACTCTCAGAAAAAGAAAGTAATAACATAACTCTGTTTTTGAATTTTCATTGTGTCCTCCCTCACCTTAACTGAAGTCAAGCACAGCTGATGAGGCACTATCCCTGCCCTTTTACAGCTTTTTCACTTCCCACCCATCTTCCAAAATGCTGTTCCGACCTCACACCAGGGGAAGTGAACTTCCTCTGGTAATTCCAACACACAATGAACTCTCACTTCCTAATTTGCCTTGCATTTCCTGGGATGTTCAGAAAGCCCTTTCTTTCATTATTATATGTTTTATTTAAGGCAGCTGGGAAAGAACTCTTAAATTAGATTAACCTTTTGGGTTAATAGGCTTCTTCTTATTCATAACTAACACAATGAAGAAAGAGTTAGCTCAATAACTTGAAAGGATTATTGCACTTCTGAGAAAGCCTAACCAGTACACTGGTTGTTATTTACCCTCTAGGAGGAATTGGCCACAGATGTGATTTCAAATGAACAAGGATATATTTAATTTTATTTTCACCTTTGGCCTGTCTGAAATATGTTCACACTACTGACCACATCTTCCTTGCTTAAAATTCACTCTTCTATTGGCTTCTGTGACATACTTGACCTTACTTTCTTCCCCACTTCTCTGCAATTCTCTATTTCCTTTGCTTGATATCTAGCTCCTCTTTTCTGCTAACAAATTTGAGGCACTGACCCCAGGTGCATTTCTCTGCATCGGTCCTCATTCTGCTCTTTCCTTTAAATGCTTCTCCCAGATAGCACATTCTGCACATATTTTCTATCGCTATCAAATTTTATCACATCATGTCTAAACTCCAGTAATCTCCAGACCATGGAAATTCCCTGAGTATAATATTAGTCCCTGTCTAATTCATCCCAATATTGTCCCAGCATTGTCTTCTGTAAGCGCTATACTTATCAGATCACTTCACTGCTGAAGTACTGACAGTCATTTCTTAATATCTGGAATCCCAGGTTCCAAGTCCACTATGTGACTTTTGAGGCCTTCTAACCTTTATCCACACTCCCTGAGGAGCCAATCATAACTGCTGCTGCTGCTATTTATTATGAATCATCTGTTCACGCTAGATGATTTTTTCTATAAACAATAAGCACACCATACTAGTTGCTTCACTACCAAGCCTTTCCACATGCTCAGTCTCCTCATACGTCTGTATTCCTCTGTATAGCCTGCCTACCTCATTCCTCAAGGTCATGCTTGGCTTATGTTCTACACATAAGATTTTTCTAATTACTTGAAATTCCAGGATATTTTTCTACCTCAGCAATTCAAAATCAAATGTCCTTAGGGACAATGCACATAAGAGTGAAATGGGCAACATAATTTAAATAAAAGCATACTTTTGTATACTGAGCATGGAGGACTATAATTTCTCCCTGGAAACTGGCTCTCATTTTAATCTAAAACACAAGGATCTGCCAAATTCTTATATTTTTTTCCCTCGCTTTTACTGGAGACACACATAGAGGAACCACTTAGCTCTATATAAGAGAAACAGCAGCACAGTCGTGATGATCAAAAGCCATTTATATTCAGCCCTGGTGTCAGAAAGGCAATAGGGATTGGTGGAGACTGTGGCAACATGAGAAGCAATGCTTAGTCTAAAGGGCACCTCACTTAATTAGCATCAGCTAGTTACCATGGGAAAATATGGATATAGTGTGGTAGGTAATATTTTCAGGAAAATCTAGGAATCCTATCACCATGCAGAATAAACCAAAAGTAGCTATGCATGAGAGGTAATCTTCTTACACTAATTTGCCTTCTCTCTTGATACTCATAGTCAGGATGCATTTAAATACTACGTAATACTATTTGACATTATAACCTAGTTGCTACTTATGTTAGATCTCCCTTCACAAATAGATCCTAAGGTCCTTGAGAACACAGCTCATGGTTCGTACATGTTTTTAATCTCCCTCAGTGTGTGGCACAGTGCCAGGCCCATGAAAATCAAAGTGACACTGTGATTTATTAGCTGTTTATTTTTACCTTGGCTTGCACCAAAATATAACCTTAGATGAAATCACAACCTTTCTATATCTATTTCATATCGATAATAAGAAAAATGTATATGAATGGTACATTATATATGCTCAATATTACTGAATGAATGATATTCATCAGATTAAACAGATTTATGAGTTATTATGAGACAAAGGTGTTAGAGTGGTTTTTTAAACTTCAAAAGCTATTTTCATAACATCATTGGTGGGATACTAAGTCACTCCCTAGTTAATGTTTGGGACCAGCCAAATGACTAGGATTTGGTAATTAGAATAAGAACCATACTGTATTGGATCTAACTAAAATGCTCTGTCATAGAAGTATAGATCTGAAATAATGATAGTCACAGCAAACAAATGTGTATCTCAAGTGAAAGAGAGAAGCAGGAAAAACTGCTCAAGATGTTAAAGAAAGAAGCATATATAATGTCCCTATATATAGCCTCTATGTTATATACTTTCTATAGTACTCATAGGTCTTCCTTTTTTTTAAGATTCATTTATTCATTTTATATTTTATTATTGCTGCGTTGGGTCTTTGTTGCTGCACATGGGCTTTCCCTAGTTGCGGTGAGCAGGGGCTACTCTTTGTTGCAGTGTGTGGACTTCACATCGCGGTGGCTTCTCTTGTTGCAGAGCACGGGCTCTAAGCGCGCGGGCTTCAGTAGTTGTGGCACGTGGGCTTCAGTAGTTGTGGCTCACGGGCTTCAGTAGTTGTGGCTTGCGGACTCTAGAGCGCAGGCTCAGTAGTTGTGGCGCAGGGGCTTAGTTGCTACGCGGCATGTGGGATCTTCCCGGACCACGGCTTGAACCCGTGTCCCCTGCATTGGCAGGTGGATTCTTAACCACTGCGCCACCAGGGAAGTCCTCATAGGTATTCTTAAAACTACTCTGAATACCGGAAGAGTAAAAATAAAAAAAGGAAGCCTCAGAAAATCTTTTGATCTTTTCAACTTTTTCCCTGTCAAGTCTATAAAAATTAACTTTGCAGTATCTGGGATGAGTCCTTATTTATTACAGGCTTAGATACCACTGGGAAAAAAATTAAAATAGTATGGGGCTTAACTGTGGACATTTTATACTTTAGAGCATATTTACAATTATAAAAATGGGCTGCCATTTACTAAATGTCAAAAATAGTCCACCTCCAACTGGGCTCAGTTTGACACTTAAAACTGCCAAAAACTTATCAGTCATAAAGATACC
The DNA here is from genome assembly GCF_011762595.2 of Tursiops truncatus. Taxonomy (NCBI): domain Eukaryota; kingdom Metazoa; phylum Chordata; class Mammalia; order Artiodactyla; family Delphinidae; genus Tursiops; species Tursiops truncatus. The sequence goes on along the minus strand of NC_047043.1, from coordinate 87,110,725 downwards.
TAATTATAATAGGCAGCACTTGATAGGTTAATGTATGTTGACTAGTTTATTATGCCCACCCCTTCTTGGGACTCTTTGTATGTGTTAATGTTTGTTGTATTTCAAAATGAAGACTCGTTTTATTTCCATTACCTACAGGAAACTTTTCAGAGATGCCTGATTTCCCACGAGATTTATGTTCAAATAAATTGAATATACTACACACACTCTAGGTAAAGCTTTCTCATTGTTGACATGTTTTTTTAATGTCAGAAACTCAAATTTTACATTAAAATCACAGATGTGGATTTATTAATTTAAATGTATATTGGACATTACTATCTATAAAAATAACTGTTGACTGCCTTGTGAATTTATTGGAATACCTGTGTTAGTGTTCTTGGTCCAAAACTTTGGAAGTTTGCAAAATACATATATGTCTGGGTGGGGTTGTGAGAGGTGTGAGAGTACTTTGGATTTTTATAATGTCCTCCACTTATTTCGTCCTCAATGAGTAGTAAAGGAAAAAAAAGTGGTATACAACAGAAAGAAAGAAGAGAGAAAAGTCCAGGTATGCCCCATCCCCACGAATAACCAGGGCACGTGATCAATTTTACTTCCTTGATATTTCTAGAAATCCTGTCTGTCCCTATCCATTTTTAACAACCCTGCTTCAGTTCTGTCCTCAATTATTGGGCCATAATAACGAACCCTGAAGTGTGGCTTCCTACCTCAATTATATCACTAGTTCCTCTATTATGACAGAATACACCACAATCAACACAATCAATTGATCTATGGTCTATCCATCCATCCATCCATCTATCTATCTATCTATCTATCTATCTATCTAAATATATAGCAAAAACTTGGCCCCAATCTACCTTTATAATTCCTCTCATTTTCCAACTTCCATTTTTGAGTTCTATAATTTCTAAACTCACAGTAGTTACCCCACAGGAACCATGTCATTTCACATATTCATGATTTATTTATTCCAAATACTCTGCCTGAAATTCCATTCCATGTCTTCTTCACCTAAATAACTATTTCCTAATATTCAAAATTCATTATTGGTCAACATCCATCCCAAGTAGCCTGCCCTATCCTTCTTCCCACATTGCACACTCAGACTAGATTAAAGCTATATCTTTGTGTGTCTTTAACACCCTGTGTTTACCCCTGTCGCTTAACTTTCCACACGGCATAAGATCCATGAGGACAGCAACCATGCCTACATCATTCTAGCTATATTCTTGTGCCTAGGGCTGTGCTTTTCATATAGTAAGACTCCAGTAAATGTTTATTGAATGAAATAATGAACAAGTATCATGATACATCTGTTGCTCATGTGAATAAGTGATAAGACCTGTAAGATACTAATTTTGCTACATTCCCTGTTGATAAGACCTCACCTATCCCTTTACGTATCCCCACCCAGGACCTAATATAGAAACTGGTATTCAGCAGGTGCTTAGTAAATTTGTGTTGAACTGATCTATCCCTTTATTTCTCTCTTTTTTTCTTTTCTTTGTTTTGGGCCGCACCACACAGCTTGCGGGATCTTAGTTCCCCGACCAGGGACCGAACCTGTGCCCCCTGCAGTGGAAGCACAGAATCCTAACCGCTGGAGCACCAGGGAATTCCCTCTTTTTGTTTCTTCAGGCTGAGTTCTGACCCTTTTTCCCCCAACCATTTACCACTCCCATCTCTATTTCTCTCCATGTCTTCTGGCACCCACTTGGAAATAAAGTGAGAGAAGACGACAATCATTGTAGAACCAGATACACTTAACCTCACAGAAAGGGAAGTTGGAATGGAGGACACAAGGACAGGCCCATCTATTTGAGAATACAGCTGAAGGAAAATTGACCTGGGCATTCGACTCCAGGGCAAATGTGCCACACCAGTTATCTAGAAATTCTAGAGAGTTTCCATCAAGACTTGTCCACCTCTTCAATGTCGTATGGTGCTAGGTAAAGAACACCAGTCTCAGAAAGTATTTCCTGCGGACCATGACTTTTCCAGCCTGTCACTCTGTCTCCCTGTTACATTATCAGTGAGGAGGATAGAAGACTGGCCTAGGAAAGAAATATGCCAAAAACAAAGGGAAGGCACGGAGAGTCACAGAAACCCCTACTCATATGATTGGTTTCTTCTTGCAAACTTATGGTTCTCTATCTAGTCCCAATCATAATGAAAACCCATAAAATGAAAGAATTAGGGATTCCTAGTACGTTGTGAAGATGAAATGGCATAATTGCTGCCTACAACATAGCAAATACCCAGGAATGAACTAATCATTATGGTTGTTGTTCATGTATTGAAAGGGGTTTTATACTCAACTCAAGAATAATATAGCATCTCTGACAGTCTCTGCTTAAACATATTCAGGCTCAAAGTCTAGGCTCTGGACCAGAGTTTTTTCAAGAGCAGCACTATCGACATTTTGGGCCAGATAATCCTTTACTGGGGGGCTTTCCTGTGTTTTGGAGGATGTTTGGCAGCATCCCTGGCCTCTACTCACTAGATGTCAGTAACTACATCTTCCACTGAGTAGTGGCAATCACCAAATATCTGCTAGAGGCAACATTTCTTCCAGTTGAGAACACGGGTCTAGGGTACCTTTTTCTTCACTATCATAAACTTCTATTGTTTAAACCATTCTTTCTTTTATTGAACTAAAATATGTTTCTTTGTAATCATGGCCCATAGATACATAGCTATATAGCATATACATGTTACATAGCTATAGAGCATATACATGTCTTTCACAAGTCAGATATTTAAGGATGAGGCTTTACATGCCATGGAAACTAGAACCTTGTGAAATTGGAGTAGCCTGTCGAAGGCTTGCCCTCCCGAAATCACACATAAATGTGCAATAAACATTCACTTTCATACCCAGATCTTTCTGGAGAGCTACAGTAAAGTGACAGTGATAAATTAAAAAGTAATCTAAAACAAACACTGGAAAAGCATTACAAATATATATTAATCATAATCCTTAACTCCCTAAGATAATTTTAAAATTACTGTGAGTTAAAAAGTGAAAGAACTAATATATTAAGTTTATAGAGCTGAAGATGAAGCGAATAATATTAAGCTCCAATTATACTGTATTTTCTTGGTACAGCGAACAGATAAAAGTTTTGAGCCCTGATTTATCGTAGGATGATATTAAAATGGTGCATGAATATCCATTAAGAAAATAACTATTTTTAAAAGAAACCTTTACATCCTATCTCCCAAGGATTTTGTTTTGTTATCTCATAAGGCAGTATTAAGATTAGTTACTATAGAATACTTTAGATGTGTTAGGAATTATGCTTAGGGCTAGGTTTATTCATATTGTCACAAAACAACCTTATAAGAAGAGTACTATTAATTTCTGTACCAACCAGTATAGGCTGGAATTTACAGTAGTAACAAATAATCTCAAATTTTCGATGTCCATTTTGAGTTGGAAAAGGGCTTCAGAATTATCTTCTTCTTACTTCAGGACACAAGATGATAGGACTTCTCTATCTGGAACATTGTGATTGTAAGGGAAAGAAAGATTTTGAATTTCACAAGCACTTTTAAAGACTTCCACTCACGTTCCACTGGGCAAAGCAAGTCACCTGGCCACACCTAACTTCAAGGGGCCTGAGAGAAGCTGTGGTTGTATCAGGTGCTCAGAGGAAAAGGACTACAAATATCTAAACATTAATCACCACCACATTATCCCCATTTTACAGATGAGAAATCTGTCACTAGATGGTTGATTAACCTGGTCACAAATGTAGTATGTTAGAACTGGGATTTGAACCCAGATGTATCAATTTTGCTACATAACAACCACGTCTCTCTCCACTCCCCTCCCCCCAGATAGAATTAATGGCTTAAAATAAAATTTTAAGATGGTTTATCATTTTAAGACTCATGGTCTGTGGGTTGGCCAATTTGGACTAGGCTCATGTGAATGATTCTTTCCATCAGGCTTGGTTATTTTTGTTTAGATCATTCATGTGCTTGTGGTCGGCTGCCATGTCTGTTGGGAGCTGGCTGGTCTAAGACGGTTCAGTTAGGACTGCTCATCTCTATTCCACATGGTATCTCATCCTTTAGCAAGGTAACCCAGGCTTGTTCTCATGGCTATGGTGTCAGAATACTGAAAGAAGGACAGGAAACACGCAAGACTAGTATCCCTAGCTTTGCGTCTGTCACATTCTATTGGCCAAAGCCAATCACAAGGCCAACCACGTTCAGTGGATGAAGAAATAGATTCCACCTCTTGATGGAAGGGGCTGTGAAAAATGAACTTGCAAAGAACATTGATAAAGGCAGAGGCAATCTGGTTTAAAAGCCTACGTTCTTAACACTATGTTACAGTGCAATGATTGTTTCCTCTAATTCAGTGATATAGTTCAATGGCACTCCCCTGAATCTCTCTTTGTAAAATCTTATGACCTATTCTGTGTTTTTTTAACAGTGCATTTCCTTTTAATTCTTTTACAACACCTACAGAACAATATCAAAGACAAATTAAACAAGCAAGTGGTACACTGCATCTAATTATTTCTCTTCAAAACAGTTGCAAAAATGCACATCTAGTAATTATCCATATGGTGATGCTATTTCAACATTTCAGAACTCTCAACTGGAGCTGAAATATGATAAAAAGCAAGTCAATATCATGTCAAGCAGTGATATTAAATGGGAACTATTAACAAGATACTGAATTGGTGCTGTTAAATTTCCTGGTGGTTCGTAGAAGTAAATGTTGCTAGCTAGAGTTACTCTCCATTTTGAAAAATCAACTCGTCATAAAGTCCTTCTTACTCCTATCTTGTAGAATTAAGAACTATTTCTTCAAAGTCTTTGGTGGGGGAAGCATGGCACCATAATTAAGTTAGGCAGAGTTAGGTTCTGTATCCTAATATCACGATATAATAATTGACTGACTTCAGGTAAGTTATGGAACATCTATGACTCAGTTCCCACATCTGTAAGATGTGGATTATCGGGCTTCCCTGGGGGCACAGTGGTTGAGAGTCTGCCTGCCGATGCAGGGGACATGGGTTCGTGCCCCGGGCCGGGAAGATCCCACATGCCGCGGAGGGGCTGGGCCCGTGAGCCACAGCCGCTGAGCCTGCACATCCGGAGCCTGTGCTCCTCAACGGGAGAGGCCACAACAGTGAGACGCCCGCATACCACAAAAAAAAAAAAAAAAAGGAGGATTATCATAGTAGCTATTTCCTATATTTCTTAGAAGGAGAGATAGAACAATGCACAAAGCCTTGCATACAGTAATTGTTCCATAAATGTTTGTTCTGATTGGAGCAGTCTTCTTTCCAGTAAGAATGGTAATCAGGACACATTTAGAAATTTAAGGTAAAAGAGAAAAATTGATGTTTAAACCATGAAACTATTTTCCAGTCCTAAGGAAACTTTGAAAGCCAATGATTTTTAAAATTCATGGAAGTAATTTAGATTAGCCAACTTTCAGGTAATTTCTAGTTTACCTCAAAGTTATATAAATAATAAGAAGAAATCACTTCCATCTCTTGCCCCCATTTTGCCCATTTAACTCAAAGAGAGGATTTTCCTTCCATCATTCCCTTTATTCTGGATAGAATACACACCTGCCCAAAGGACCAATTATCTACAGGTTTTCAGTACCTGACCTTTTCAACGCAGTTAACATTTGAAAGATTTACTCCAAGGATGTAAGTCAACAATGGAGGACTAGGCGGTTCAGAGAAGTCCATGGAATTCAGACAGAAATATATGGAAACCACACCCAAAACAATGAAGACAAAATCAGTGGCAGCGAAAAAACCTAAGAAACATGGAGTCAGAGACTTCAGACTATAAATTTGGGCCCTAGATTCAGAAGGAAAATGGGCCCTGCCCCACAAAGGAAGACAAGTTTTTCAACTGTTCCCTACGTTGCCACCAGCATAAAGGTTTCCCAAGAAGAGGCATTTTCTAAATTCAGGGAAGTGAAGCATGTGATAAATTAATTCTGCCTAATCTCTCTCTCTCTCTCTCTCTCTCTCCCTCTCTCTCTCCCTCTCTCATAGCTCATTTTCCATTTCCTCCTTGCCTTGTCATACATATATATATATATATATATGATATATATATATAAATATATGAATGACACAAATCATCTTTCCATTATTCACTATATTCTTCAATAGAGAACTTGTTCACTAACTTTAAAAGTTTATGATAACAATAATAGTTGATACCTTTCTCTTTTTAATTAATAAACTGTGTTTTTAGAGAAGTTTTAGGTTCACAGCAAAATTGAGTGGACAGCACAAAGGGTTCCCATATACACCCTGTCCACACACATGCACAACCTCCCTATCAATATCCCACAGCACAGTGGTTTAGTTTTTTTTTTTTTGAAGTACGCGGGCCTCTCACTGCTGTGGCCTCTCCCGTTGCGGAGCGCAGGCTCCGGACACGCAGGCTCAGCGGCCATGGCTCACAGGCCCAGCTGCTCCACGGCATGTGGGATCCTCCCAGACCGGGGCACGAACCCGTGTCCCCCGCATCGGCAGGCAGACTCTCAACCACTGCGCCATCAGGGAAGCCCCAGTGGTATAGTTTTTACAACTGATGAACCTACACTGACACATTATCACCTCAAGTCCATAGTTTGCATTAGGGTTCAATCTTTGTGTTGTACCTTCTTTGAGTTTTGACAAATGTAAAATGGCACATATCCAAGTTATAATATCATACAGAATGTTTCCACTGCCCTAAAAATCCTGTGTTCCACCTTTTCATCTCTCTTTCCCCCATTACCCATGGCAACCAATGATCCTTCTACTGTCTCCATAGTTTAGCCTTTTCCAGAATGTCACATAGTTGTGATAATAAAGTATGTAGACTTTTCAGATTAGCTCCTTTCATTTAGTAATATATATTTGAGTCTCCTTCCTGTTGTTTTCTTTCTTTATTTTTTTATTGGGGGTATAGTTGTTTTACAATGTTGTGTTAGTTTCTACTGTTTTAGAGTGGAAATGAGTTCCCTGTGCTATTCTCATTAGTTATCTGTTTTATACTTATTAGTGTATATATGTCACTCCCAATCTCCCAGTTCATCCCACCCACAGTTTCCCCCTTTGATGTCCATACATTTATTCTCTACATCTGTGTCTCTGTTTCTGCTTTGAAACTCTGTTTTTTCACGGATTAATAGCTTGTTTCTTCTTAGTGCTGAATAATATTCCATTGTTTGGATGTCCCACAGTTTATTTATCCACCTCTTAAGCTTTTTAAATAGCCACATATTATGTAATTTAATCATCCTAATGACCATATTATTCTTACTGAACCAATGAGGGTTAGAGTAAAGAGAAATTAAGTGACATGGCCAAGATCACCTGGATTAAAAAATGGTAGATCTAAGACCTGAACTTATATCTTTATGTCTCCAAATCCTGTCTTCCCTGCTATAAATACATGACAGAATGTTTTACATATGTTTCTTAAAACTGCATTAACCAAAATTAATGAAGATGTTCTTTAACCAGAGTGTTCTTTATGTACCAACTCCCCCACCCTTTTTTTCCTTCAGAGAGTAAGTTTTGATAGAAACAAAAAGCACTATACCCAGGACTACTGTATTATTGTTTAAAAAAATAATGAAAACAACAATAGCAACAAATGCATGATTACAATTTCTCTTCTGAGCACATCCAGGGAATAAAGCTCTTCAGATAATCTAAGTCATATGCTAACCCTATTTTACACTATGTGTTGTGGAGAAATGTTTGTTAAATTGTCTCAAGACTTCAGACCAGAAAGTCCCCCATCCTTTTCATTCACAGTGAAGATAAAACTCAATTCCAAGTATTTCACTAGTCTTCAGATGTCTAGGTTCTCACTTATGAGTCTTAAGAGTCTATAGACCAAATTGGAGGTGAAGAAAACAGAAAAGCACTTGGAAAGATCTGTTTAAAATTTAACAGTAGGCTCTGACACAGATAATGTTTCACTTCTGATGTCTATCCTTTCAAAGCAACTGCCAACTGGTCTTTTTATATCCACTTGAAAATATATCATCCACACTTCATGCTTCAGTTTTACTTGAACAATCATCTGTTTGCCGTTCCAGCAGAAAAATCCCACAGGAGTTTTTAATTCCATGTGTAAATACCTATTTTTAGTATAGAACATTAACGGTAGCTCATACTATGGGTTAAAACCACAGAGAGTTCCTTTAAAGGTTCTTATTTTCACAATAACTAGCTTTTCACAGTAAAATCTATTTCACTTTTCAAAGGGTTGAGAAGCAAGAAAATATTAAATAAGAAATAAATTTCCAACCAGATTTTTTAGAACAAAGAAATGTATAGATGACAGAAAAGTTCTCAGCCATGATTGAATTCCATATACATGTTCTGTTAAATATTTGAAAAAGAGTCCTTAGTTGGTAAAAGCAAATTTTATTTTGAATCAGAAAATTAGTTAAAAGGAGAATGAGGACCCTAAAGAGGGAGTAAAGGAGGAGTAGGTAAATCTTATCTTGGTTCTGTGGCTTAAGTGGCTGTAGATGAAGAGAGACAGCAAGTGGCTAGAGAAGGGAAAATCTGGGAGAAAAAATGTACTACATTCCTTTACGTCTCCTTAGAAAGTACTATTTAATTGGAGACAATGCCAGCACATGAAGAGAAACCAGAGTTAGGGGTAATGCAGACCCCTGGTATGGATTCCTCTGTATGTCATGTGCTTTTAGGGTAACACACACATTATGGGCCCAATTTTCCCCTCAGTTATACAGTTGGGCTCCCAAGGATCCTTAGCAAGGCATTAAGGCTCTATAACATCTGACCAGCCTCATCGTGTACACTCCCCATCACTCACAGCACTACAATGGCCAAGGAAGTGAGGAACATCTTATGTTTACTTCCTCGCTTCTCCAAATATAGCTTCCTAGGAAAAGTTTCAGAGTACTGATTCAAATGATGATAAAAAAGCTTGTCGTGTGTGGCTACACTTCCTGAGGAAAAAATAGGAATTAACATATATCACATACTTTTCCTGCTCAGAATCTCCAGTACAGCCTAAGCTATTTTCATATTTTTACTCCTCTTGAATTTTGGATTCATACTTTTGCCTTCAGATTCTCTAGTATCAGAGGTTGATGGATTTCAGTGAGAATTTTGTTGTCACTACAGTTTGTTTGTTTGGATAAGACCTCACCTAGTTTAAAACTATATCTTGAATTCACATTATTTCTACTGTGACTGATCTAAGTCTAAATATCATCACTTCTCACCTGAATTACTGTAACTGACTCCACATAATTTCTCCACATCCATTCATCTACCACTCCATCCTACTCTAATTCAATCTCAACAGCTTCTTCAGGTCTTTGGAATGTAAATCAGAGGGTAAACAGAATATACATGGAAGGATCAATGGTTCTCTTCTATGCTGAGTGTAAATCCAAAATTTTGATGAGGCTTTGATGGTTCTGTACAAAGATGTGCCCACCATCATCTTGTGCAATCTTGTGCAGGTACCACACTACAGCTACAATGTTCTGCGGACCCAAAAGGGAGAGCTGGTTGGGGAGTTGGGGTATGTCTAGGGAAGGATAAGAGCTGGGCTACTGCAAGCTCATACGATTAGAAAATAGTGCTAGCCTCTGGGGTGATGAATTTAAGAGAAGACACAAGTTCTGGAAAGATAAATTATAAAAAGTCCCCTCTAACACAGCCTAGGTGCATAGAAGCAATCCCTGAAGTGTAAGATATATCCCGTGGGGTGCACGCCCTGGGCTGGAGGTCCTCGGGTAGGGCACTCCTACTCAACAATTTGTGATGTGCCTTCCTCTGAGTTAATGTCCTCCATAATTTCTGTCATCTTCCTCCCACATCCTCATTCTTCACTATGTACATAGTAAAGACTTCCTCAAACTAGAGTGTTTCCCCAGGTTTCCTTAGCATTCATAATATGAGGTCATAAGGTTTTTATATTTTTGTTGTTGTGGCTGCAAGTCACTAGACTAAAAGTTCTAGGAGACCAAGAGTTCTGCCTTTGTTGTTCAACATGGCATCCCTCTTAGCACAAAAACTGGCCCACAATAGATGCATAATAAATATTTAACAAATAAAGTCATTTGTTTAGGTGCAGTGATTTTCAGCCCTGGCTGCACAACAGAATCACCTAGTAGGCTTTTTAAAAAATCTGATGTCCAGGAGCTGCCTCAGAGAATTAGATTTAAATGGTCAGAAATGAAACCCAGACATAATAGTTATTAAAATTTCCCCAGATGACTATAATTTATGGCTGGCTCTAAGACTCACTGATCTAGTTTAATACTTCTCAAACTTTAAAGTACATAAGTATCACCTGAAGGTCTTGTTAAGCTAAGGAATTTAGTTTACCTGGGGCACAGCAGAAGCTACTGCAGTTGCAACAAGCTCTGCAGGTCCACGGACCACACTTCGAGTACAAAAGGCCACAAGACTGTTACAACCTGATTCTTCTCACTTCCAACCAATCAAATCACACAAAAAGCAAATATCTATGGGTCCCTGGGTTATAATAATACTAAAATAATTGGATTAGTTGGGGAAAAAGGGACTGAAAGAAATTGTCAACAGTTGTGTACTGATATACCAAATAATGTTATTGAACATATATATGTGTGTGTGTATATATATATATATATATATACACACACACACACACACACACACACACACACACACACACACACACATATCTCCTAGAACCTTGTCATTATAAGGTCAGTGATCATGATCACAAAATACTATGTGAACTGGGGGAAGCCATGGTTGTCAGTAACATGATTAACACCTCTTAGAATCAATTATAATCTTCCCATAAACAGACCAATGATGATATGTGGGTTGGCAGATTTTGTTTGACATTTAGCTCCTTGAGAGACTTTTTCCAGTCTTTGGAATCTCTTCTCAAAATTCTATCCCTATCACTAGGATGAGAGAGGGGGAGGAGAGAAAGAAAAGCAAGCTTTGAACCTCAATGCTATTAATCTACACCTGGGTTTGGATCGTTTGAGCTAGAAAATATCGTAGAGCAAAAATTCCATGAAAGAATGGGCAAATTCCACTCTAGCAGTAACAGATTCTGAAAGAGATGCACACAGAACAACAACCTGACTCTATAAAAGATTAACCTCATGCAAAGCTGTCTTTCATATTGTTAGGCTTCTGCAAAAGTTGGGACTATTTTTTTTAATATAGCTGATCCTATTTCCAAGGTTTAAAATGTGACTGGAACATAATAAGCTATTTTATTATATGGAACATATACCACATGTAACAGCTAATGCAAGATTTTTTTTCCTGGTACTTGTGAAAATCTTTATTAAAAACACAGAAATCTACTGATGCTAATACATAAATAAAATCATCATTTATTTCACATTCCAAAACATTAGCCTCGGTATCATATCTAATGTTTTAAAAACTTACAAAGAAGCACATCTGAAGAACTAATCAAATATTAAAAAGAAAGCAAAGGAAAAAACAGCTAAATTTGAGAAAATCATGATGTAATCTTCATTGCTATTGTTCATTTCAAAAAGAAATACTAACGGTAGTGCATAATTCTATCTCATTTTATTAGAGACGTAAGCTATAGAGAATATCTAGACAGAAAACATCTACATTTTATTTAATCAATTCATTGATTTAACAAGTATTTGAGTTCCCTAGTATAGGAAGTTTTACTTATAAATTAGCTGGCCTGATGCATAGCACTGGTAATATACAGCTATGTAACAATTAAAATTCCATTTCCATTTTCCTAAAAAATATGTTTACACATTTATTAAATTAAAAAAATATTCTTTCTTGTTTCTAACAAAATATCAATCTTTTAAATAAATATTCACTGCTTATTGTCTCTTGATGACTTAGAAAAATTGGAACATGTACTTGGAAAACTCTCTGGGGGTATTTTTTTTACATTTGCAGCAACATAGATGGACCTAGAGATTATCATACTAAGTGAAGTGAGTCAGAGAAAGACAAATATCATGATATCACTTATATGTGGAATGTAAAAAATGATACAAATGAACTTATTTACAAAACAGAAACAGACTCACGGACATGGAAAACAAATTTATGGTTACCAAAAGGGAAAGGGACGAGGAGAGATAAATTAGGAATTTGGGATTAGCAAAGACAAACTACTATACATAAAACAGAGAAACAACAAGGTCCTACTGTATAGCACAGGAAACTATATTCAATATCTTGTAATAAACTATAATGGAAAAGAATCTGAAAAAAATGTATATATTATATCTATATCTATATAATATATATATATATATCTGAATCACTTTTCTGTGCACCAGAAACTAACACAACATTGTAAATCAACTATACTTCAATTTTAAATAAATCAGTAAATAAATAAAATAAAAGCTGGGGGCGTCTGTAATATCTTCCAGAACTTCATTTAAATTGAATTTTTGTTTTTATATCTATTTATTTATTTATGGCTGCGTTGGGTCTTCGTTGCTGCTCACGGGCTTTTCTCTAGTTGCGGAGAGTGGGGTCTACTCTTCATTGCAGTGCGCGGGCTTCTTATTGCGGTGGCTTCACTTGTTGCGGAGCACAGGCTCTAGGTGCGTGGGCTTCAGTAGTTCTGGCATGCAGTCTCAGTAGTTGTGACTCGTGGGCTCTAGAGCGCAGGCCCAGTAGTCGTGGTGCACGGGCTCAGTTGCTCTGTGGCATGCGGGATCTTCCCGGACCAGGGCTTGAACCTGTGTCCCCTGCATTGGCAGGCGGATTCTTAACCACTGCGCCACCAGGGAAGCCCAAATGGAAATATTTTAAATCAACATTATATTAAAAGGTAAGTTTCATTGCCTGTATGGAAATGTTGACTCAGAAAATGGAATCTAGACTTAAAATTCAAGGCAATAGAGTTTAAAAACAGGCAAGGAAATTCACAAGTAACTTTTCCATAAAACTATCCATTGTTCCAGAGTCTGTCTTCTTTCCACGCTCACAAAATTTTTTATGAGGATCTCGTAAACAAATAACAAACATATGTTTCTTTAATGCACATCTGTGGAAACATTAAAGAGGTAATATGATGTAATGAAGAGAGAAGATTTTGATTTTGTTGTGGTTATTCATGGCTCCAAATTTCTTTGTTTAGTCTTTCTTATTTCTTTGTCCTTTTCCCCTCTTAAACTGTTCAATTCCATCATTCCTACTGTAATGACATTTTCCCCACTGCTTTTCGATATTCTGGCATTTCCCGTTTCAAGAATGTGATTCTTCCCCTGGAGCATCGATCTGCCACTGATTGGCAGTGTTGGTTGGCTGGCCTGGTTGGCTCTGCGCTGGTCACCACAACTCCCTTCAGCCTTTGCCTGAAACGTTACCTTCAGTCAGAATAAGATGGAGGGATTTCCCTGGTGGCGCAGCGGTTAAGAATCCACCTGTCAATGCAGGGGACATGGGTTCGAGCCATGGTCCAGGAAGATCCCACATGCCCCCGGAGCAACTCAGCCCATGCACCACAACTACTGAGCCTGAGTGCCAGAACTACTGAAGCCCACATGCCTAGAGCATGTGCTCCGCAACGAGAAGCCACCGCAATGAGAAGCCTGCACACCGCAATGAAGAGGAGCCCCTGCTCGCCGCAACTAGAGAGAAAGCCCACGTGCAGTGACGAAGACCCAATGCAGCATTAATTAATAAAAAAATAAGATGGAGAGTCTAGATAGACTGAAGTCTAGATAGACTGTTTTTGTCAGGAAATACAAAATGGATTTTCTAATACCTGCTAGAAACTTTCAAGTGGATCATGTTGGAAGGATAGTTTAAAACCTAAATAACAACAATTACTTGGGTAACAGCATAGTGGAAATGCAGATTCCAGCAGTCTGGGCTGGAATCTATTCCATTCCTTCAGGCTGGCCTCATTCCAAAAGGGAACTGTGTCTAATGCTAAATAACATGAGCTCAGGTATCTGAACACTCAATTTAAATCCTGACTCCAGCACTAACTCTTTAGGTACCTTGGGCAAATTATTTAATTTCTGTGAGCTCAGTTTCTCAACTTGTAAAATGCTCATGTTAATACTTACCTCAGTATTGTTGTAAAGAGAAAAAAAAAGTGAGGTAATGAGTGAGTTCATAAGTACCTAATAAATGACGGCAATTTTTTATTATTATAGCAAATGAGTGAAAGTTGTCCTTGTATCAAAGAGATTTAGGACATAAATAGAAGGAATTAGGCACAACGCTTTTGCAATATAGAGTTTCTAAATATAAATATTTTGTAAAAATGTATGCCTTTAAAGTCTGTGGAGCAAAGTGAAAAATGAGGTTTCTAAATTCCATGGATATGTATTAAAAATTATATGCACTGATCAATAAAGTGTGAAAGGGCTGAAGAAACAGACTGCATTTTTCTGGGACAGTAATTTTGTTCAATGAATTATTTATAAGAAAAATGAAGCAGAAACAAAAGAAATATGAAAGCATAAGGTTTACCTTATCAGTCAAAATCTTTCAAACAACAGCAATGAAGTTATAATAATTTGCCACATGCTGGGACATCCAGGAACAATGTAACGTTCTGTCATGTAAAAAATGTATCATAATATATAACAGAAATTAATCCCTGGTGAGCTGCTAAGTGTCTGTTGTGAGTTGTCCCTAATTGTGGGTTTTTGTTCTCATAGCAAGGTAAAATTTTTAAATTCGGTAAAAATAGACTTTTAGGGAGAAGATAAATACTTGATTCTTTTAGCATATGTTACATTATAAGCAATAAATGCCTCTACAGAACTATGAACATCTAGGCCTTATTTTGGCTACAAGGAAACTGAAGCCTAGGCAAATAACATAACTTAACAAAACTGACGAGTGGAATGTAAAATGAGAACCCAGGCTTTGTAATTATCAGTCCTTTATCCTTTACACTTCATGCCCTGCTTAATTTACAAGGCAATTGTGAGAAGTAACAACAGGAAAAAACAAAGTCAGACTTCACTTTATGCTGAATTTCATTATCAGAGTAAGCAAGCTTTATTAATCCTAAAATGTGTAACTGTTATATGACAATTAGATTCTATCCATGGGAATATCCATGGATAATAATAGCAAATAATTATGAGTACTTACTATGCCCCATGCTATCTTTTTTAAAAATATTTATTTATTTATTTATACAGCAGGCTCTTATTAGTTATGCATTTTATACGTATTAGTGTATATATGTTAATCCCAATCTCCCAGATCAACCCCCGACCCCACCCCCCCACCGCTTTCCCCCTTGGTGTCCATACGTTTGTTCTCTACAACTGTGTCTCTGCTTCTGCCTTGCAAACCGGTTCATCAGTACCATTTGTCTAGATTCCACATATATGCATTAATACACGGTATTTGTTTATCTCTGACTTACTTCACTCTGTATGACAGTCTCTAGGTCCATCCACATCTCTACAAATGACCAGTTTTGTTCCTTTTTATGGCTGAGTAATATTCCATTGTATATATATACCACATCTTCTTTATCCATTCGGCTGTCGATGGGCATTTAGATTGCTTCCATGACCTGGCTATTGTAAATAGTGCTGCAGTGAACATTGCGGTGCATGTGTCTTTCTGAATTATGGTTTTCTCTGGGTATATGCCCAGTAGTGGGATTGCTGGGTCATATGGTAATTCTATTTTTAGTTTTTTTAAGGAACCTCCATACTGTTCTCCATAGCAGCTGTATCAATTTACATTCCTAACAACAGTGCAAGAGGGTTCCCTTTTCTCCACACCCTCTCCAGCATTTATTGTTTGTAGATTTTCTATGATGCCCATTCCAACTGGTGTTAGGTGATACCTCACTGTAGTTCTGATTTGCATTTTTCTAATAATTAGTGATGTTGAGCAGCTTTTCATGTGCTTCTTGGCCATCTGTACGTCTTCTTTGGAGAAATGTCTATTTAGGTCTTCTGCCCATTTTTGGATTGCGTTGTTTGTGTTTTTAATATTGAGCTGCATGAGCTGTTTATATATTTTGGAGATTAATCCTTTGTCCGTTGGTTGGTTTGCAAATATTTTCTCCCATTCTGAGGGTTGTCTTTTCGTCTTGTTTATGGTTTCCTTTGCTGTGCAAAAGCTTTGAAGTTTCATTAGGTCCCATTTGTTTCTTTTTGTTTTTATTTCCATTTCTCTAGGAGGTGGGTCAAAAAAGATCTTGCTGTAGTTTATGTTAAAGAGTGTTCTTCCTGTGTTTTCCTCTAAGAGTTTTATAGTGTCTGGTCTTACATTTAGGTCTTTAATCCATTTTGAGTTTATTTTTGTGTATGGTGTTAGGGAGTGTTCTAATTTCATTCTTTTACATGTAGCTGTTCCATTTTCCCAGCACAACTTATTGCAGAGGCTAGCTTTTCTCCACTGTATACCCTTGCCTCCTTTGTCATAGATTAGTTGACCATAGGTGCCTCGGTTTATCTCTGGGCTTTCTATCATGTTCCATTAATCTATATTTCTGTTTTTGTGTGAGTACCATACTGTCTTGATTACTGTAGCTTTGTAGTATAGTCTGAAGTCAGGGAGTCTGATTCTGCCAGCTTCGTTTTTTTCCCTCAAGATTGCTTTGTCTATTCAGGGTCTTTTGTGTCTCCATAAAATTTTTAAGATTTTTTGTTATAGTTCTGTAAAAAATGGTAATTTGATAGGGACTGCATTAAATCTGTTGATTGCTTTGGGTACAATAGTCATTTTCACAATGTTGATTCTTCCAATCCAAAAACATGGTATATATCTCCATCTATTTGTGTCATCTTTGATTTCTTTCATCAGTGTCTTATAGTTTTCTGAGTACAGGTCTTGTACCTCCTTAGGTAGGTTTATTCCTAGGTATTTTATTTTTTTGTTGCAATGGTGAATGGGAATGTTTCTTTAATTTCTCTTTCTGATCTTTTATTGTTAGTATATAGGAATGCAAGAGATATATGTGCATTAATTTTGTACCCTGAAACTTTACCAAATTCATTGATTAGCTTTAGTAGTTTTGTGGTGGCATCTTTAGGATTATCTATGTATAGTATCATGTCATCTGCAAACAGTGACAGTTTTACTTCTTTTCCAATTTGGATTCCTTTTAATTCTTTTTCTTCTCTGATTGCCATGGCTAGGACTTCTAAAACTATGTTGAATAACAGTGGCGAGAGTCAACATCCTTGTCTTGTTCCTGATCTTAGAGGAAATGCTTTCAGTTTTTCAGCACTGAGAATGATGTTTACTGAGGGTTTGTCATATATGGGCTTTATTATGTTGAGGTAGGTTCCCTCTATGCCCACTTTCTGGAGAGTTTTTATCATAAAAGGGTGTTGAATTTTGTAAAAAGCTTTTTGTGCATCTATTGAGATGATCATATGGTTTTTCTCCTTCAATTTGTTAATATGGTGTATCACACTGATTGATTTGCATATATTGCATCATGCTATCTTCTAAATGCTTTATGAATACTAACTCATTTAATTCCTGATAAAGGTATCATTATTATTATTACTCTTAGTTTACAGATGGGGACTCTGAGTCACTGTAAGGTTAAGGCAAAGACATAATCACATCATCAAATAATATCATTTTTTTTCCTTATTGATGGATGCTTATATAAGATCAAAAAATGATTGTAGAAAAGAATAAATGTATTATATTCTTGAGATAAATGTATCTGTTCTTGAGATGAACTGAGAAAATACATATGTCTGGGGTAACATATAGAATAATTATCTATATATGAATATATCATAAGTTCATAGGAAAATTGTAGAATGGAATAAGTCTTGGAACAAATAATATGAATAAGCTTATACAGTGAAATATCTTTCACAGTTGTTAAGGTCTTACGATTTAAGAACAGCTCATATTTCCTTCTTTTCTCACCATACTTCCTCATACTGGGACCAAAGGCAACTCATCCTTGCCTGGTGTTTTTTGGTTATTGATCTATTCTGTGTATCAGTGAAGCACTGAAGCCCAAAATGGCAGAACTTATATTGAGTCATTTCCTCTTAATATCTTTTTCTTGAGGGTTTTTTTTTTTTTTTTCCAATTTAAGGTAACTTTAGAGACCTCCCCTTTCTCTGATAAAGGCACCTTTGATTTGCACTTAGAGCTTTTGGGGCTGGCTGTGTGTCTCTTCACAGGAGAAAAATGTCACTTTGTAAGAATTTATTCTGGCAGTGGGACCCTGAATTGCTAGGTTAAGCATTAGTTAGTGAAGAGAAGGTAGACACTTTTTAAATTATTAAAGTACAACTGGTATATCACATCTCTAATGTTTCTAGGGAAGGACTACTGAAGAATTTATCACTTGTAGATTTATTTCTTTACAAAACTTGTCTCCTTTTTACTTATCTTCATGAAAATTTGTGTGGTTCAGTTCCCATAAAAATATCGTTTATGCTAGTTATAATGACAGCAAGAAAGGGTTAGAAAGTTACACTGTGGTAGAGTAAGCTGCCAGTCCTACATAAAACACCTACAAACAGAAACACAAGACATTCTGTTCTCCTCAATGTGTTCATGCTTTCAATGCTTTGAGGGGACGCAACTCTTTTCCTTAGGAAGTATTCAAATATCGTCAGGATGGTTTCACCCATTCCCAGACTGAATCTGCAAAAATAACTTTAAAGATTTTGCATGCTTTTGCGTTTCCTGGGCCCATTTCTCTGTCAATTATAATAAAGTCATTTCCCCTGAATGCTGACCATACTCTGCAAGAATTTAAATCGAGAAGGTATTTTTTGTTTCTGGATGAATTTTATAATGAAACACTACCAGTAGAAATCAGGGAAGGGGCTGTTAATACAAAGATCTTTAACACAAAACAGTGATGACTTTAGAAATAGAGCACATAACAGATGACACATAGTTTTTGTATGTTTGACTGCATGGGTAAAAGAATAAAAAACACCCAAGACAAACTGATAAGAGGAGCAAATATAGGATGGTTATGGGCAAGAGGGACTGTATTCTTCCTTCATTCATTATCTAATGGAAAGTTTGTAACACTGATTTCAAACTGAAATCGCAAACAAAGAGGGAATGTAAATTCCAGGTAAAGAATATAAAATATAATACCAAGAAATTTATTAATTTGACAGCTAGTGAGCAGTGCAAAACACTCCTAGAAGATAGGAGCACGGGCTATCGATTCTCAAACCAAAACCATTACTACAAGGGATAGAAAATGGGACTATGTCCAAGAAATCTTTTTCATTCAAGTTTTTTTTCCCCAAATACTACTGCATCTCTTTTGTCATAAAGCAAAAAGTGCTATGTGAATTTATTTCTGAAAAACATAAATATATTTGCAAATGCCAGAAGAAAATTTTCACAGAATTGATAATAATGTATGTAGGTATGAAATTGTCCTGACCACTACCCTCCCCTTCACCCAAACAAATTCCAAGGCATTGCAAGGTTTGGGTGTCTGGTATCATGAATCCATGCTGCAGGAGCCCTTCAGCTGCTCCCCAATATTCTTGGGGTCAGGACAAAACATCAGAATGGGCCTAAAATGCCCTTGACTCTCATCTTACTTCCCTAATCTTGGGTCTCACCAATCCGAGCATATTGAATAATGTCCTAAAATCTGTGTTATTTTGTTCCTGACTTTTGGGCTTTTGTAATTTTTGTTTGTTTGCTTGAAGAACACTCCAGCCTTCCTTCTGCTTTGCTTAATCTTGTTCAGATTTCCATGATGGTGTCAGTCCCTCTGTCTAGCCTCCTCTGAAGCCCTGCGCTTATACACCTCCATAGCATCCTATCAACCCCCAGTCATATAACTGCTGTGAGTGTATGTTGTTTGTAAACCACCCAGTCTATGGTATTTTTGTATAGCCACCCAAATGAACTAAGATAGTCTTCCTCTGCAGGCTGTAAGGCCTGGGCATGCAATTGTCTTCTGCACCACTGTGTTTCCAGCAGCTTAGCCCAGCACTGCTTCACAGTGGTGCTCAATAAATATTTAATGATTAAATAGATCCACTAACTATATCAGAATTCTAGAATATTACTTTCTTACTACCAAGGTCTGAAGTTGATCTGTGGCTAAGTAGGGGAGGTTGTCTATCTCTTGAACATGGTAGTACAGTTGGAAAGCAAACAATTATTCATGGAGTAATCAGCCCATGCTCTAGCTAACTGGAAACTCTCAGCTAACAAAGAATGGCAAATTACTGAAGAATGTATGTGACCTTATGGACTTTTTCTGCCTGTTCATCTAACCCACTCCATCTTGGAGACTTAGTTCATATTACACCTCTCCTCTAGGAAGTCTGCCTCGACGTCTCTAACAACTCGGATCTCCACTTATCTCTTCCACTTTACTGTCTAAGCTACTGGAAGCGTTTATAACAAAGAGCCACAAAGAGTGGTCAAGGTGAATCTGCCAAAGGCCAGTGGTCTGGATGCATGGCTTTGCAGGGAATCCTTTGAATTAATGAGTTCATCTTGGTCCTCAACCATAATGTGATGGTTTTGCAACTCTGTCTGCTCAGGATTCTGAAATTGATTAGTATTAGGAAATGTCTTACTAGTAAGGGATTGAAGTTTATAAATCAAAAAGGCTGTTCATTAATTTATAATGAGAAAGACAAGCACTGAGTGAACCTAGCTGTGATGTTAGTCCAACCAGTGTTTTCTTCCTGTAGACATGAAAATTGTCAAAAGTTTGCTTAGTGAGCCCTGGAATCAGAACAAGGGAACCACAAATATTGAATGGCATCAGGTTTGAAAGAGTTATTTTCTTCTTACATCAGGGCTATAAATACATAGACAATAAAAAACTGAAATATTCTTGAGAGTTTAAAAGAACACCATAAAGATTACACTGGGACAATAGGTGTGAGTATTGTCCAAGGCAAATTAGGACATATGGTTGCTAGGGATATTAAATAACAGGAAGAAGGTGGTATCTTTCTTTCCTAAAGAATGTTCAAATGGCTATAAAGATGTATATAGTCCCTTAGCTTCCAGAAGCCTTCTTTGTGGCAGGGAAGGAAGGCTTCTAGAAGCTAAGGGACTATATACATGCATGCATATATGTGTGTGTGTGTGTGTGTGTATATGTATATATGTTGTATAAGCTACAACTATAGGAACTGACTTCTGCCAGAAACAAGTGAGCTGAGAACCCCAAGCCTTCGATGAGACAACAGCCCTGGTTAACACCTTGACTGCAGCCTACGAGAACCTGAGCAGAGGATCCAGCTAAGCCTTGCTGTGCCCAGACTCCAGATTCAGGGAAATGGTGAGCTAGTATATGTGTGTTGTTTTAAGCCACTACACTGGTGTTAATTTGTTACTCAGTAAAAGAAAACTAATACAGGAAGTTTTAACTATTAATTCCTAAAATAGGGTAATATTGAATTCCTGCTAGTGAGCAGTGAGAGTTATATCCTTGAGCGCAAAGGCAAGGTCTTTTTCTTATCTTGTATACTCGAAAGTATCTATCATAATATTGGGTTAGTAGAGCATCTTCTAAAATAAATAGACAGATAAGCAAATAAGTAAGTAAATAAATAATAACTAGCTAGCTAGATAGAATTAATTCATTAATTTACAGTAAGTCATTTTTATTTCCTGTAATATTCTCTACCTAAAGAGAGAGGGTAGAAGACTACTAAAAATATTATCAAACTCTCTTGCATCAAACTCTCTCGCTTAAAGTACACCCTTTCACTCTAATACGTGGCACAGGCCCTGCATGATTTGCTTCTGCTTCCTTCATCAATTTCTTCTACCTCCTGTTTTTTCCGCATGCTCCAACCACACTACATTTCATTCCAATGATAAGCTTTCTTTTTTCTAACGGGAAGAGTATTATTATTCACGCAATAGCCCTTTTGTCAGAATTAAATGAGATTATACATTAAATTAAATCAGAGCAATGTTTAGCTTCTAAAAAGCAAACAACGAACACTAGCTCTTAATAATTTTACTAAGACCTTTGCATATGT
Organism: Tursiops truncatus; assembly: GCF_011762595.2. Taxonomy (NCBI): domain Eukaryota; kingdom Metazoa; phylum Chordata; class Mammalia; order Artiodactyla; family Delphinidae; genus Tursiops; species Tursiops truncatus. The sequence continues at coordinate 87,088,743 of NC_047043.1, read as the reverse complement.
TGCTCCTTCGCTCTGCAATGCTTTTCTTGCTGCTTTCTCCCTCTTTACCCAGCTAAGTAGTTGACTTAGCCTTCAGGTTTCAGTTTAAATACATTTATTTTAGAAGTCTTTCCTGACACCACCCACCACTGTCCCTAGATTAGGCCTCCCTGTTACATTGTGCCACAGTTGACTAGATTTTCCTTTCATAGCATTTGTTATAATGCCAAGTAAATGTCCTTTATATGATTTATATGATTAGTAGTGTAAGGTCTGCTTCTTCTACTAAAACCACAAGGTTCGTGAGGGCAAAGACCCTGTCTGCCTTATTTACTATTGTTCCTAATTCCAGTATGGGGTCTGGCACGTAAGATCTGTTCAAAACTATTTGTAAATGGTAAAAGAATTAATAAAGAAAGAAATGATTACAGGAAAAGCATTCACTGAGAAAGAGAGCATCAATGGAATGGACCTTAAATTGTCTTGCTACAACTCTAAGATAAATAAAAATTGAAGAGGGCCAAGCAATGTATTAAATGGAAACATATGTATTTAAATTTGGTGAAATTAATTTTGCCAAAGATACCAGATTAAAACCTTCAAAATATCACATTATAGAAGAATTCAAAGAGTCACTCTAGCTGCAACTATAATCATTATTTCAGGTATGGTTGGAAAAAAGCCAGAGCTGGCAGTTTCTCCCTCCATCCCTCATGCGTTATTAGGCAAATTTAGCTACTATAATAAACTCCCAAATTTTAGAGGTACGATGGATATTTACTTTGAGTTGTAACAATCAGATGTGGGTGTTTTAGTTAAGTGGCTGTTTTGTAGGCTGAGATTTAGGGATTCCAGTCTCCTCTCATCTTTTAACTCTGCCATCTTCCCCTGGGAGGGAAAAGAACAGGGTGACTATGAGTGAGAGGTTATTATGGACCACACTGGAAATGCAGCGTCTCATTCCTGCTACCATTCTGTGAGTAGCTACTTCAACATGGCGACACCGCAACGGAAAGTAGGCTGGAAATAGTGTTAGGCTGTATCCTCAGGAAGAAAAAGAAACTGATGTGGTGAGAGCTTAGCCAGTCTCTGCCACGACACGCAAAATGAAAAGTGCATCCTGTCCCCACACCACTCCAAACTTGAGGAGGTTTATACAACTGCAGATGGACTTTTTTTTTTATACCAAAGACATATCTGTGACCTTCCAGAATGTAAAAAGATATAGGCATTATGTTATGTCAAAATGACCCCAAATGCCATAAATTAAGCATGATAACATCAACCCTGAATAAGTCAAGCATCAACCTTTCTATTACATAAAAACATTACTAAATTAGGCTTTTCCCCTGTCTATTTTTAACAGAATATTTGGGAATTTGATTATTACAGCCCAGTTATTTCTAAAAATGAGTAACACTTCCACAGGGCACTGCTAAAATGCACCGAGGCATCTTAATTGCCTATGAATATTCAAAACCTCATTATTGTTTGCAGTTTATAATTATCAAATTCCCTTCACAAAAATGTGTAGTGTACAATAAAAAAAGGCAATCCATTTAAAAGTGTTGACATCTGTATTCAACCATTTCATATTAGTTCTTACCTTTTGAGTTTGTATCATTACAATTCATTTTGGGGAGATACTAAGATTGTGGGCATTCTTTCCCCTTCAAAGCGCAGCCTGTTGACTGTGTACATTTCCTGCTTGGAGCATATGATATTTTATATAAGACATTACATGTATAGAACTGACATAAAATAAAGACTGAAAGTTGGATGGTGATAAAGATTTGTGTGCAACAGAAAGCAAAACCAGAAGTTAAGAATATCTTCCCTGGTTTTGGAAGAATCATGATGGTAAAGAGGCGATGGAAACAAATTTCTAATTCTAAGCACTGGAATACCATTGATGGTATTCCAATACCAAGATGAATTTCATTGAAAAAAATCACAATTTTCCCAACAAGTAGACTGACATCTTTATTTGATCATCAAAACAGACCTGGAAGAAAGTCAAAGAAGCTAGACAAGTCCTCCCCCAGTATGAGACAGGTTTTACTTAGATGTCTGTAGACTAATTTTTTCTTTCTATAAATATTTATGGAGTTCCTCCACGTGCCAGGAACTTTGTCAGTAGAAGGAGACATATTGACGCATAAAGTAAAAGTAGTATCCTCAAGTAGCTCAGAACCCATGCATCTCTATTTTCATATCCACGTTTTACCAATCTCTATTTTCTTTCCTTTTCTTTCTTTCACCTTCTAATTCCCTTTTAAAAAACAGTCCTTCAGCAAACACTCACTTCATACTCACTATGTGTGAGAGAATGTACTAGGTGATAGTATCTAGCTGCTCACGGTACATTCAGAGAGACAGACACATAAACCTACAATTACAGCACAGTGTGGAAGCTTAGTGATAAAAGCAGGAAAAAAAAAAAGAGGATGTTTTAGTTCATGACCTGATCCAACCTTCAGGAAAACCTACTCTGAGAAGTTGACAACTGATTTAAATAATAAACTATCAATTTAAGTTAGTCAGCTAAGCAATAGTAGGTCTGGGAGAGATGGTCCAAAACTCTACGTAAAGGTAAAAGCAAGAAAAAGGCAAGGTGAAGAGAAAGAGCAGGAGTTGTATATGGAACTAAAAGTTTCGATTTCTTGCTGCAGTCCAAAGGCTGGAAATTGAGCCCTAACCAGACCACTCGGACTGAAGTGGGAAAGAGATCCTTTGATGGAGAAAGGTGGGTGATATTTGGAAGGCCAATAGTCCACGCCAACATCAGCAACCACTGTGAGGTCTTAAGCTCAGAATTTTTGACAGATCAAGTAGAGCATAATAAAGAGGACTCTAGTGCCATGCTTCTCCAGAGATACAGGGAAAGATATGGAGATAACAGCAGGGTTATCTGATTTTTTTTTTTTTCCAAGATGTCTATTAGTGTATCCTCACTCTACTCCCAGCCTCATAAATCCAGAGATTTTGATACATCCTTGAATAGAGAATGGGAAGTAGATGGGGCTCAGCCATATTCATTTTCTTATCATGATTTCCCTCCTCTGCTCCATCACCATTTAAAATCAATGATATAGAGGATTTGAATAATATATTATATATGATTGAGTTCATAAATACACAAAAAGATAATACATAATATTTAACTGTAGTGCTTGCAATGCAATAACACTAAATATTAGCAGCAAAGTTTTAACCACTTGTCAACTACTTGGAAACTGGATAACAATCTGAGACTTATTTGGGTATCAATTTTGATTAAAAAAAACCTGAAAGACAACTAGAGGCTATTTAGAAAATTAAAAGTGATAGCACAGCATGTTAAGTCACATGGAATGCTTTCAAACCTTTTTTAGAGGCAAATTCACCATATCTGTATACAAAGCCTTGAAGATATGGTACCTTCTCACAGATTTCTGCTGAGTAATAGCATCGATTCCTTCCCTATATTTATATAAGTTTGAAGTACCCTAACATTTTTTATTTTTCTCTTAACAAACATTTATTTATTTATTTATTTTCTTCACATCTTTATTTGGGTATAATTGCTTTACAATGGTGTGTTAGTTTCTGCTTTATAACAAAGTGAATCAGTTATACATATACATATGTTCCCATATCTCTTCCCTCTTGCATCTCCCTCCCTCCCACCCTCCCTATCCCACCCCTCCAGGGGGTCACAAAGCACCGAGCTGATATCCCTGTGCTATGCGACTGCTTCCCACTAGCTATCTACCTTACATTTGGTAGTGTATATATGTCCATGCTTCTCTCTTGCTTTGTCACAGCTCACCCTTCCCCCTCCCCATATCCTCAAGTGTGTTCTCCAGTAGGTCTGTGTCTTTATTCCTGTCTTACCCCTAGGTTCTTCAAGGCATTTTTTTTCTTAAATTCCATATATATGTGTTAGCATATGGTATTTGTCTTTCTCTTTCTGACTTACTTCACTCTGTATGACAGACTCTAGGTCTATTCACCCCATTACAAATAGCTCAATTTCGTTTCTTTTTCTGGCTGAGTAATATTCCATTGTATATATGTGCCACATCTCCTTTATCCATTCATCTGATGATGGGCACTTAGGTTGTTTCCATCTCCAGGCTATTGTAAATAGAGCTGCAATGAACATTTTGGTACATAATTCTTTTTGAATTATGGTTTTCTCAGAGTATTTGCCCAGTAGTGGGATTGCTGGGTCATATGGTAGTTCTATTTGTGATTTTTTAACGAACCTCCATACTGTTCTCCATAGTGGCTGTACAAATTCACATTCGCACCAGCAGTGCAGGAGTGTTCCCTTTTCTCCACACCCTCTCCAGCATTCATTGTTTCTAGATTTTTTGATGATGGCCATTCTGACTGGTGTGAGATGATATCTCATTGTAGTTTTGATTTGCATTTCCCTAATGATTAATGATGTTGAGCATTCTTTCATGTGTTTGTTGGCAGTCTGTATATCTTGTTTGGAGAAATGTCTGTTTAGGTCTTCTGCCCATTTTTGGATTGGGTTGTTTGGTTTTTTGTTATTGAGCTGCATGAGCTGCTTGTAAATTTTGGAAATTAATCCTTTGTCAGTTGCTTCATTTTCAAATATTTTCTCCCATTCTGAGGGTTGTCTTTTGGTCTTGTTTTTGGTTTCCTTTGCTGTGCAAAAGCTTTGAAGTTTCATTAGGTCCCATTTGTTTATTTTTGTTTTTATTTCCATTTCTCTAGGAGATGGGTCAAAAAGGATCTTGCTGTGATTTATGTCATAGAGTGTTCTGCCTATGTTTTCCTCTAAGAGTTTGATAGTTTCTGGCCTTACATTTAGGTCTTTAATCCATTTTGAGCTTATTTTTGTGTATGGTGTTAGGGAGTGATCTAATCTCATACTTTTACATGTACCTGTCCAGTTTTCCCAGCACCACTTATTGAAGAGGCTGTCCTTTCTCCACTGTACATTCCTGCCTCCTTTATCAAAGATATGGTGACCATATGTGCGTGAGTTTATCTCTGGTGCCCTAACATTTAATAGGGAAAGTTAACAGGAAGTACAACTTGAGGGAATAATTTTAAAACATGACATAAAAATAATTATCTTTTACATATAAGGAGTGTTTATAAGTGGATAGAAAAGGGCACACGCTATAATAAAAAAGAGTCATATGACCTTAACAGGTAATTTAAGAGAGATACATGTAGCTAGCAAGCATATTAAAAATCTCAAGTTTATTAGCAAACAAAAAGGATGAAATTTATAACTAGATGTCATTTTTTCTGATAAGAATTTGAGCTAATACTTATTAAATATTTAATCTATAAGAAGGTGCTGTGTAAAGCTCTACATGTATTAGTACATTTAATACAACCATCTTATAAGGGTGGGTACTATTATTATAATAGTTTTTATAAATGATAAAATTGAGACATACAAAGGCTATGCATTTGTCCTTGGCAGTAGATCTTGAATCAAACTGACAATTATTTAATACACAGCAGAACCTAGTGCTGGAGATGCTATAGCAGAATGGCATGCTTGCAGATACTGCAAGTTTAACTTGGTACAATTTTCCTAAAAAGCAACTTGTCAGCATAAATGAAAAGCTTTAAAGTCCATAAAATCTGGAAAATGCTCCACCTCTATGAATTTGTACTGAAGGAAAAAAGAGATCAGTGATATTTAAGGAAGTTCACAGGAATGTTATGAACAGAGCACAATTTTATAACCAAACATGAAAGGTATTTGGTTACAAATAATATGGTATACCCAGAAAATGAAATCCTGAAAGGTCATTTAAAATAATTAACATAAGGATATGATAAGGTGGGTAAATGGCCATGATATAATGAAATAAATAAAAACGGTATTCAAGGGAGGTGGTTCAAAATGGTAGCATATGGAGATTCTGAACTCATATCCTCGCACAGACACTACAAATCTACAGCTGCATGTGAAGCAATTCCCTCTGGGAAGGACCTGAAAACTAGTTGAACACCTCTTCCACAACAAAGAATAAAGGAGCCACATCGATATGGGTAGGAGATGCAGAGACATGGTCTTGCCAAAAACTCCATCCTTGGCATGGCAACCCACAATTGAGAGGGATTTCAAAATATGAAGCTTCTTCGTGAGGAGTGAGGGGTTTGTGCCCCACATCAGGCACCTCAACTCTTGAGATCTGCATCAGTGGGATGAGTCACCACAATGCCTGGATTTGAAAACCAAAGGGGCTTGTGTCCAGGAGAACCATAGGGCTATAGGGTATGGAGAGTCTGCTCTTAAAGGGCTCATGCAGACGCACTTGCCCCAGGACCCAGTGCAAAAGCAACAGTGTGAATAGCAACTAGAACACATGAGAAGGAGCTTCATTTGTTAGTGTTATAGCAACTGCTGGAGGAGCATGAATTTGTTGGGATCTTTTCCAGGGACAGAGGCACTGGCAGTTGCCATTTTTACATTCTCCATCTACCTTGCTAGTCCTGGCACTGGAGAGTACCATTTTTGCAATCTCTAGAGCTGATGGGCACATCCATCCCCCATTCTGCTCCTGCAGTCCTACCAAAGTCAGCTGGGCATGCACAGCGCACACAGAGGACACCACTAGAGCACCTGGCTCTGGAGGATAGGGGCGGGGTTGCAATTCTGGGCTCCATGGGTCTGAAACTACTGAAGAGGCACTTCTAGGCACCCTCAACAACCAGGACCTTTCAAGAAAAAATCATGCTGCATAGACAATCACAAAGGCTCTAAGAGACAACAATGGGTGAGAGCATACTTAAATGATAAGGCTCATCTCCTGTCCAAGACCACTCCTTCAAGACTAGGAAGATAGCTAGATAGCTGTTGCACATAATATGTAAAAATAAACCTAGAGAGGTAAGCAAAATGAGGGAACAAATGAATATGTTCCAGATGAAAGAACAAGATAAAACCCCACAAAAGATCTTAATGAAATAGAAATAAGTAATTTGCCTGATAAAGAGTTCAAAGTAATAGTCATAAAAATTATCTCTGAATTCAGGAGAAGAATGAATGCACATAGCAAGAATTCAACAAGGAGAGAGAAAATATAAGACAGTACCAAACAGAAGTCTCAGAGCTGAAGAAAGCAATAACTGAACTAAAAAATACACTAGAAGGGTTCAACATCAGAATAGATGAAGCAGAGAAAAGGATCAGAGATCAGGAACACAGGTCAGTGGATCTCACCCAAACAGAGCAGCAGAAAGAAAAATGAATTTTAAAAAGTGAAGACAGCTTAAGGGACCTAAGGAAAAACATCAAAAGGAATAACATTTGCATTACTATAGGAGGTTCCAGAAAAAGAAGATAGAGAGAAGGAGGTAGAAGATTTATTTGAATAAATGATGAATGAAAACTTCCCTAACCTGGTGAAGGAAACAGACATTCAGATCCAGGAAGCTCAGAGGGTTCCAAACAAGATGCTCTTAAAGAGACCAACACCATGTCATAGTAAAATCAAAATGTCAAAAGTTAGAGAGAAAATCTTAAAAGCAGCAAGAGCAAACCAACTTGTTACATACAAGGGAATCCCCATAAGACTATCAGCAGAATTCTCAGCAGAAACTTTGCAGACCAGAAGGGAGTGGCATGATATATTCAAAGTGCTGAGAGGAAAAAAACCAAAAAACAAACAAAAACAAACAAAAAAACAACTTTCAACCAAGAATACTCTACATCCAAAATTGAAGAAGTGATAAAAGAGCTTTTCAGGCAAACAAAAGCTCAAGGAGTGAATCACCACTAAACTGGCCTTACTAGAAACGTTAAAGGAGTTTTTTAAGCTGAAAAAAAGGGCACTAATTAGTAAAAAGAAAACATATGAAAGTTAAAAAAAAAACTCACTGGTAAAGGTAGATATATAGTAAAGGTAGTGAACTAATCACTTATAAAGCTAGCATGAAGATTAAAAGATGAAAGCAGTAAATATAACTATAATTACATTAATCAGTTAAGGGATATACAAAATAAAAACACATAAAATGTGACATCAAAAATATAAAATGTGTTGGGGGGAGCAATAATTTAGAGTTTTAGAATGTGTTCAAACTTAATTTACTATCAAAATAAAACAGATTGTTTTTATGTATATATGGAGGCACATATATGTGAGCCTTATGGTAATATAAGATACACAAAAGATAATGAGAAAGGAACCAAGGAGCCTCAGCATAACACTAAAGAAAATCATCAAACCATAAGGAAATAAAGCAAGAGAAAAACAAAAGAACAGAAAGGAGCTACAAAACAGCCAGAAAATATTGAACAAAATAGCAATAAGTACATACCTATAAATAATTACTTTAAAGGTAAATGGGCTAAACTTGCCAATCAAAAGACACAGAATGGCTGAATAGATCAAAAAACAAGACTCATCTATATGCAGCCTACAAGAGACTCATTTCAGATATAAGGACACACATAGACTGAAAGTGAAGGGATAGAAAAAGATGAATCATGTAAATGCAAACCAAAGGAAAGTTAAGGTAGCTAGGTTTATATAAGGCAAAAAACAAAACCCCTGAAAAACTGTAAGAAAATAGAAAGATAGGCATTACCTATGATAAATAGTTCAATCCATCAAAAAGATATAACATTTGGAAACACTTATGTACCCAGCATAGGAGCACCTAGATATATAAAGCAAATATTAACAGCCCTAAAAGGAGAAACTGACAGCAATACAACAACAGTAGGGGATTTAGATGGCCAAAAAGCACATGAAGAGATGCTCAACATCATTAATTATCAGAGAAATACAAATCAAAACCACAATGAGGTATCATCTCACACCGGTGAGAATGGCCACCATCAAAAACTCTGCAAACGATAAATGCTAGAGACGGTGTGGAGAAAAGGGGACCCTCCTACACTGTTGGTGGGAATGTAACTTGGTACAACCACTATGGAGAACAGTATGGAACTTCCTTAGAAAACTAAAAATAGAACTACCATATGATCCAACAATCCCACCCTTGGGCATGTATCCAGACGAAACCATACTTCGAAAAGATACATGCACCCCAATATTCACTGCAGCAGTATTTACAATAGCCAAGACATGGAAGCAAGCTAAATGTCCATCAACAGAGGAATGGATAAAGAAGATGTGGTACATATATAGAATGGAATATTACTCAACCACAAAAAGAATAAAATAATGCCATTTTCAGCAATATGGATGGACCTAGAGATGATCATACTAAGTGAAGTAAGTCAGCCAGAGAAAGACAAATATCATATGATATCACTCATATGTGGAATCTATTTTTTTTAAAAAAAGATACAAATGAACTTATTTATAAAACAGAAATAGAATCACAGATTTTGAAAACAAACTTATAGTTACCAAAGGGGAAATGTGGGGGGAGGGAGGGAAAAATTAGGAGCTTGGGATTAACACACACACACTACTATATATAAAATAGGACCTACTGTATAGCACAGGGAACTCTACCCAATATTCTGTAATAACTTATACAGGGAAAGAATCAGAAGAAGAATGAATATATGTATATGTATAACTGAATCACTGTGCTGTACACCTGAAACTAATATAACATTGTAAGTCAACTATGATCCAATAAAATAAAACACACACACACACAAACACACACGCATACACACAATAGTAGGGGATTTAATACTCTACTTACATCAATGGATAGAGCATCCAGACAAAAAATAAGGAAACATTGCCCTTAAATGATACATTAGATTGAAAGAACTTAATAGATATATAGAGAGCACTGCATCTTAAACCAGCAGAATACACATTCTTCTTACAGGCACATCAAATGTTCTTTAGGACAGACCACATGTTAGGCCACAAAATAAGTCTCAAAAATTTTAAGAAGACTGAAATCATATCAAGCATCTTTTCTCACCACAATGGTATAAAACAAGAAATCAAATACAAGATGAAAACTAGAAAATTCACAAATATGAGAATAAATAACATGTACTGAACAACCAACGCATCAATGAATAAATCAAAGAAGAAATTTTAAAATACCTTGAGACAAATAAAAATGAAAATACAACATACCAATATTTATGGGATGCAGTAAAAGCAATTCTAAGAGTAATGCTTCTAGACATAGAGGCCTATCTCTAGAAGCAAGGAAAATCTCAAATAAACAATTTAACTTTCCACCTTACAAACTAGGAAAACAATAAATAAAATGCAAAGTAAATAAAAGAGAGGAAATAATAAAGGCCAGAGCAGAAATAAATGAAACAGAGGAAAAAAATAAAGAGAGAGAAAGAGAGAGAGAAAAAGAAAACAGGAAAGATCAGTGAAATTAAGACCTGGTTGTTTGAAAAGATAAACACAAATGACAAAACTTTAGCTAGACACACTAAGATTAAAAAAAAGAGAGAGGAGTCAAAAAAACAAAATTAGAAATGAAAGAGAAGTTACAACTGATACCAAAGAAATATAAAGAATCACTAGAGACTGCTGTGAGAAATTATATGGCAACCAATTCCTAGATTTGTTGAGATTATATGGATAAATTCCTAGAAACATACAATCTTCAAAAACTAAATCATACAGAAATAGAAAATCTAAGTAGACTAGTTACCAGTAAGGAGATTGCATCCGTAATCAAAACAAAACAAAACAAAGCAAAAAACCCTCAAAACAAACAAATATGCAGTTACAGAATGCTTCACCGGTGAATTCTACCAAACGTTCAAGTATGATTTAATACATTTCTTTCTCAAATTTTCCCAAAAAATTAAATAGGAGGAAATGCATCCAAACTCAGTTTACGAGGTCAGCATAACCCTGATATGTAAACTATACAAGGACAACACAAAAATGAAAATTACAGGCCAATATCTCTGATGAACATAGATGCAAAAGTCCTCAACAAATTACTAGCAAACCAAATACAACAATATGTTAAAAGAATCATACACCTTGATCAAGTGGGATCACTCCAGGAAATTAAGGATGGTTCAGCAAATTCAAATCAATCAATGTGATGCAACACATTAACAAAAGGAAGGATACTGCAGATATACAAAGGATCATGAGAGATTACTACAAGCAACTGTATGCCAGTAAAATGGGCAACGTGGAAAAATGGACAGATTCTTAGAAATGCACAACCTGCCGAGACTGAACCAGGAAGAAATAGAAAATATGAACAGACCAATCACAAGCACTGAAATTGAAACTGTGATTAAAAATCTTCCAACAAACAAAAGCCCAGGACCAGATGGCTTCACAGGCGAATTCTATCAAACATTTAGAGAAGAGCTTACAACTATCCTTCTCAAACTCTTCCAAAATATAGCAGAGAGAGGAACACTCCCAAACTCATTCTATGAGGCCACCATCACCCTGATACCAAAACCAGACAAAGATGTCACAAAGAAAGAAAACTACAGGTCAGTATCAATGATGAACATAGATGCAAAAATCCTCAACAAAATACTAGCAAACAGAATCCAACAGCACATTAAAGGATCATACACCATGATCAAGTGGGGTTTATTCCAGGAATGCAAGGATTCTTCAATATATGCAAATCAATCAATGTGATACACCATATTAACAAATTGAAGGACAAAAACCATATGATCATCTCAATCGATGCAGAGAAAGCTTTCAACAAAATTCAACACCCATTTATGATAAAAACCCTCCAGAAAGTAGGCATAGAGGGAACTTTCCTCAACATAATAAAGGCCATATATGACAAACACACAGCCAACATCGTCCTCAATGGTGAAAAACTGAAACCATTTCCACTAAGATCAGGAACAAGACAAGGTGGTCCACTCTCACCACTATTATTCAACATAGTTTTGGAAGTTTTAGCCACAGCAATCAGAGAAGAAAAAGAAATAAAAGGAATCCAAATTGGTAAAGAAGAAGTAAAGCTGTCACTGTTTGCCGATGACATGATACTATACATAGAGAATCCTAAAGATGCTACCAGAAAACTACTAGAGCTAATCAATGAATTTGGTAAAGTAGCAGGATACGAAATTAATGCACAGAAATCTCTTGCATTCCTATACACTAATGATGAAAAATCTGAAAGTGAAATTGAGAAAACACTCCATTTACCATTGTGACAAAAAGAATAAAATATCTAGGAATAAACCTACCTCAGGAGACAAAAGACCTGTATGGAGAAAACTATAAGACACTGATGAAAGAACTTAAAGATGATACAAATAGATGGAGAGATATACCATGTTCCTGGATTGGAAGAATCAACATTGTGAAAATGACTCTACTACCCAAAGCAATCAACAGATTTAATGCAATCCCTATCAAACTACCAATGGCATTTTTCACAGAACTAGAACAAAAAATTTCACAATTTGTATGGAAACACAAAAGACCCCGAAGAGCCAAAGCAATCTTGAGAATGAAAAACGGAGCTGGAGGAATCAGGCTCCCTGACTTCAGACTACAATGCTACAGTAATCAAGACAGTATGCTACTGGCCCAAAAACAGAAATATAGATCAATGGAACAGGATAGAAAGCCCAGAGATATACCCACACATATATGGTCACCTTATCTTTGATAAAGGAGGCAAGAATATACCGTGGAGAAAAGACAGCCTCTTCAATAAGTGGTGCTGGGAAAACTGGACAGGTACCTGTAAAAGTATGAAATTAGAACATTCCCTAACACCATTCACGAAAATAAACTCAAAATGGATTAAAAACCAAAATGTAAGGCCAGACACTATCAAAGTCTTAGAGGAAAACTTAGGCAGAACACTCTATGACATAAATCACAGCAAGATCCTTTTTGACCCACCTCCTAGAGAAATGGAAATAAAACCAAAAATAAACAAATGGGATCTAATGAAATTTAAAAGCTTTTGCACAGCAAAGGAAACCAAAAACAAGACCAAAAGACAACCCTCAGAATGGGAGAAAATATTTGCAAATGAAGCAACTGACAATGGATTAATCTCCAAAATTTACAAGCAGGTCATGCAGTTCAATATCAAAAAAACAAACAACCCAATCCAAAAATGGGCAGAAGACCTAAATAGACATTTCCCCAAAGAAGATATACAGATTGCCAAAAAACACATGAAAGAATGCTCAACATCATTAATCATTAGAGAAAGCAAATCAAAACTACAATGAGATATCATCTCACACTGGTCAGAATGGCCATCATCAAAAGATCTAGAAACAATGAATGTTGGAGAGAGTCTGCAGAAAAGGGAACACTCTTGCACCGTTTGTGGGAATGTAAATTGATACAGCCACTATGGAGAACAGTATGGAGGTTAAAAAACTACAAATAGAACTACCATACGACCCAGCAATCCCACTACTGGGCATATACCCTGAAAAAAATCATAATTCAAAGAGTCATGTACCAAAATGTTCATTGCATTTCTATTTACAATAGCGAGGACATGGAAGCAACCTAAGTGTCCATCGACAGATGAATGGATAAAGAAGATGTAGCTCATATATACAATGGAATATTACTCAGCCATAAAAAGGAACGAAACTGTGTTATTTGTAGTGAGGTGGATGGACCTAGAGTCTGTCATACAGAGTTAAGTAAGTCAGAAAGAGAAAGACAAATACTGTATGCTAACACATATATATGGAATCTAAGAAAAAAAAAAAAGGTCATGAAGAACCTAGGGGCAAGACGGGAATAAAGACACGGACCTACTAGAGAATGGACTTGAGGATATGGGGAGGGGGAAGGGTAAGCTGTGACAAAGTGAGAGAGTGGCATGGACATATATACACTACCAAACGTAAAATAGCTAGCTAGTGGGAAGCAGCCGCATAGCACAGGGAGATCAGCTCGGTGCTTTGTGACTACCTAGAGGGGTGGGATAGGGAGGGTGGGAGGGAGGGAGACGCAAGAGGGAAGAGATATGGGAACATATATATATGTATAACTGATTCACTTCGCTATAAAGCAGAAACTAACACACCATTGTAAAGCAATTATACTCCAATAAAGATGTTAAAAAAAAAAAAGGAAGGATAAACATCATATGATCATCTCAAAAGATGAAAAAAAAAAAAACAAAGCATTTGGATAAATTAAGAAAAAAATTCCCATTTACAAAAGCACCAAAAAGAATTAAATATTTACAAATAAACTTAACCAAGGGAATGAATGGCTTGTACACAGAACACTGTAAGAATCTGGTAAAAGAAATGAGGACACAAATAAATGGGAAGATATTATATGTTCATGGATTGGAAAAATTAATATTAAAAAGTCCATACTCCAAAGCATTCTATAAATTCAATGCAGTCCCTATCAAAGTTCCAATAGCATTTTTCACAGAAATATAAAAAACAGTCCTAAAATTTGTATGGAACCACAAAATAACCCAAATAGGCAAATAAATCTTGAAAAAGAAGAACAAAGCTGAAGGCATGATGCTTCTTGATTTTAAATTATATTACAAAGACATAGTAGTCAAACTAGCATGATACTAGCATGAAAGTAGATACAGAAATCAATGGAACAGAACAGCGATCCCAGAAATAAACCCATGCATATATGGTCAATTAATTTATAACAAAGGAGGCAAAAATAAAGATTGGGGAAAGGACTGTCTCTTCAAGAAATGGTGTTGGGAAAACTGGACAACCATATGTAAAAAATTGAATCTGAACCACAATCTTACACCATACACAAAAATTAACTTAAAATGGATTAAAGACTTGAATGTAAAACCAGAAGCCATAAAACTTCTAGAAGAAAACATAGGTGGTAAGCTCCCTAACATTGGTTTTAGTGATTTTTTCTCTTTTTTTTAGCTGTCTCCAAAGGCAATGGCAACAAAAGCAAAAATAAACCAATGGGACTACATCCAAAAAAAAAAAAAAAAATCTGCACAGCAAAGGAAACCATCAACAAAATACAAAGGCAACCTAGTGAATGGAAGAAGATATTTTCAAGTCATATATTCGATAAGTGGTTTATATCTAAAATATATGAAGAACTCATACAACTTAACAGCAAAAAAAAAAATCCGATTAAAAAATAGGCAGAGGGCTTCCCTGGTGGCGCAGTGGTTGAGCGTCCGCCTGCCGATGCAGGGGAAATGGGTTCCTGCCCCGGTCCGGGAAGATCCCACAGGCCGCGGAGCGGCTGGGCCCGTGAGCCATGGCCGCTGAGCCTGCGCGTCCGGAGCCTGTGCTCCGCGACGGGAGAGGCCACAAGAGTGAGAGGCCCGCGAACTGCAAAAAAAAAAAAAAAAAAATAGGCAGAGTACTTGAATAGACATTTTTTCAAAGAAGACATACAGATGTCCAACAGGCACATGAAAAGATGCTCAACATCATTAATCATCAGGGAAATGCATATCAAAACCACAATGAGATATCACCTCATCACACCTGTCAGAATGGTAATTATCAAAAGGATAAGAAATAACAAGTATTGGTGAGGAGGTGGTGAAAAGGAAATTCTCATGCACTGTTGGTGGGAACTGAAAACAGTACAGAGGTTCTTCCAAAAATTAAAAAGAGCACTACCATATAATCCAGCAATTCTACTTCTTATTCATCCAAAGAAAATGAAAACACTAATTTGAAAAGATATATGCACCCCTGTGTTCATTGCAGCATTATTTACTATAGCCAAGAAATGAAAAAAAACTAAGTCCAGTGATAGATGAATGGATAAAGAAGATGTGGTATATGTGTATACTGTGCAATTCTACTCAGCCATAAAACAGAACGAAACGCTGTCATTTGCAACAACATGGATGGACGTTGAGGGTATTAAGCCAGGTAAAATAAGTCAGAGAAAGACAAATATCACATGACCTCACTTATCTGTGGAATATGAAAACACAACAAAGAAAACAAAACAGACTCACAGATACAGAGAACAAATGGCTGGTTGCCAGAGGAGAGGGGGTGAAGGGGTGGGTGAAATGAGGGAAAGGGATCAAATGGTGTAAACTTCCAATTATAAATAAGCCATGGGGATGTATTGTACATCATGGACTATAGTCAATAATACTTGGCCAATTTTAAAGTTGCTAAGAAAGAAAATGTTAAAAGTTCTCATCACACAAAAAAATTTTGTAACTCTGTATGGTGACAGATGGTAAATAGACTTATTATGGTGATCATTTCAGAATACATGCAAATGTCAAGTCATTATGCTGTACACCTAAAACTGATACAATGCTGTATGTCAAACATCAACAAAGAAAAAATGTAAACACTAGAAAGTAAAACGTGTTTAACCATGCTGGATCATTTTCATACATTGAAGAATAATGAAACAATGAACTGTTATTTTGCAACTGCTCACTTACTAAAAAACAGTATTCAAACTTTAAAAACTATGAATATAAAGTTTCATTTTACAAATTCTGTAATTAAACACATATATTAACACACTCACAGATACAGTAAATATAAGGAAAAATAAACGAAAAAATTAACAGAGGAGAGCCGTTAGAAGGCATACTTTAGTTTTCTCCTTTCTGCATAATTTTTACAAGAATATTAATTTTTTTAATTACAAAAAAAGGAGATTAATATTTAATGTGTGCATTTCATGTGTCTCAGATTTTGAGGCCTGTAGAATCAGGTAGAGTCAACACTGTCACAAAATGACAGCTGTTATCAAACATAGGGTCTCATTTAAATTAATGAGTAAATATCCTTCACAGCAGATGTGTAAACAGGACCCTGATTAATGAATATGCTAACTGCTCTCTGCTACACATATTAACCTCTGTTTGGTTTTTAATTGCCACACAACCTTATGAGAAAATTTATCATTTCCAGTCAAATCCCAAAGTTACAATTGCAGAACTTTTCTAACACTGCTTTCCTGACGTCGAGAATTGTCTGGGATAAGGATGACATATAGTCTCTTGTCACCACCTACAGCTCCCATTTGTTTGCCATCAGCTTTCCTGGAAAGCTCTCAGGCAGGTCCTGTTTAGGGAATGGTTCCTATTCTGGTAAGATGGGAATAAAGATAGCTACCTGCACACAGTGCAGGAAACTGTTAAGCCAGGGAGTCTTTTTTTGAGCCTGACTCCACGTGTCCCTGTCCTGTTCTTTTCATACTTTTCTGTTTAATTCTTTTACAAGAGCTCTGAATTCTGCCACAGTATTCCCATTTGGACTCCCAGGTCTATGGCACAAACGGCAGCTCCTATAATTGCATATTGTAGAAACTGCAAAAGTCCTTGTTTACCTTTACTCAGTACCACACTGCTCAAGCTAGACTCTGAAATCAAGCTTCCTGGGCTTATCTCTGGTTTCTAATTTCATTTCTAAGTCAGTGATTCTCAACCTTGGCTCTGCATTGGTTTAACCTAGGGAGCTTAAAAATTTTCCAGGGCCCACTATGACAGCAAGCACGCAAGAACAATTAAATCGGAATCTTTGGAGGTCTGTCCTAGGCAAATGTAAAGTCCCCCATGTGACTCCATTGTGAAGCCAAAGCTGAGAGGTCTAAGTTTTGGTCTTCTCAAAGTGAAGACAATTTCAATACAGTCAGCCCTCCATATCCTTGGGTTCCACATTCCTTGATTTAACCAACCTGGGATCAAAACTATAAAAAAAAAATTCTAGAAAGCTCAAAAAAGCAACACCTCAATTTGATGCATGCTGGCAACTACTTACATAGCATTTACATTGTATTTACAACTATTTACATAGCATTTACATTGTATTAGGTATTATAAGTAATCTAGAGATTATTTAAACCATATGGGAGGGTGTGCTTATATGCAAATACTATACCATTTTATATAGGGGTCTTGATGTGCAGATTTTAGCGTTCACCAGGGTCTGGAACCAATTCCCTGCAAATACCAAGGACTACTACACTTATTTTTGAGACCTTTTTTCCATTCTATTCCCTCAGGGCAATTCTGAGCCTCCTTAGCAGTATCAGAGACACCTATCAACTGAAATTAAAAGATGTCAAAACTGCCATCAACCCAAACAAATTAGTTAGCAAGGTAATGAACCATTTCCCACTCTAGTCTTCTTTTAGTGCAGCAGAAATGGTAATAACATGCTGGAGATGCAAGACAAGGAGCATCCATGAGCTACTGATTTCTTTCCACTGGTTTCCACAGTAGTAGCAGGAGAGAGGACAGGCAAATATCACGCACAACACTGTTCCAGGCACATGGTTTTATTAACTCTCCTTTACCCACCTCCCCAACCACCCAAGCCTTACCCCAATGGATCTCGCTTATGTCATCTACACTTCGTCATCTAGTCCCAAACTCCATTTAAATTTACTCCAAGTGAAGCTCACTGGAATGTTGTTTCATACTATACAGGTGTTCATTTCATTAGTTAGTGGCTTGTTTTATCTGGCTAAATGTCCCATGACCTAACATCACCAATTAATCACATGTTGTTTCTACTAAGTACATATAAACTCAAAATGTCTTCATATATATGTGTATCTATATAAGTATACATTTGTTTGACTGAAAAAAAAACTTTTTATTTATATAATTTTTTTGGAGTTAATATTTAACTTAGAAATCCTTTTTTTTCTGATACGACCAATGGCCCTCCTAAGCAATATTACTTATTGTCTACTTCAGCTGGTTGTGTAGACAGAGAGAGGTCCTGGATAGCTTGTAGAACAGTGGTAAATGCTGGCAATGATAAACGTTCTAAAATATGTGAGCAATTGCTTTTGTAGTGACCCAGATCAGGTATTGACTCTCAACTAAACCTGCCCTTTTTAAGAAAGTATGGACATATTTACAATGAATATTACTCAGCCATAAAAAGGAACAAAATTGGGTCATTTGTACAGACGTGGATGGACCTAGAGACTGTGTCATACAGAGTGGAGTGCAGTAAGTCAGAAAGAGAAAAACAAATATTTTATATTAACACATATATGTGGAACCTAGAAAAATGGTACAGATGAACCAGTTTGCAGGGCAGAAATAGAGACACAGATGTAGAGAACAAACCTATGGACACCAAGCGGGAAAAGTGGCTGGGGGTGGGGGTGGGGGTGGCGGTGGGATGAATTGCGAGATTGGGATTGACGTGTATACACTAATATGTATAAAACAGATAACTAATAAGAACGTGTTATATAAAAAATTAATAAAATAAAATTCAAAAAAAATGTATTGAACACCTGTGTCAGCTACTGTTCTAGGCCCTAGGGATATAGCAGTGGGAAAAAAAAGAAAAAATATCTCTCTTTGTTGGAGTTGATATTCTAATGTGAGGATTAAAACAACAAAATAACCGAGTAGAAAAAAAAAGTATGATTTTATAAAGTCAGCAAATAGGTACTTATTTAATATAACAATTCTCAAAAATTTAAATGCTATGCAATTTCTCAAAAATAAAATGCTGGGGGGCTTCCCTGGTGACACAGTGGTTGAGAGTCCGCCTGCCGATGCAGGGGACACGGGTTCGTGCTCCGGTCCGGGAAGATCCCACATGCCGCGGAGTGGCTGGGCCCGTGAGCCATGGCTGCTGAGCCTGCGCGTCCAGAGCCTGTGCTCTGCAACGGGAGAGGCCACAACAGTGAGAAGCCCGCGTACCACAAAAAAAAAAAAAAAAAAAAAAAATGCCGGGCTTCTCTGGCGGCACAGTAGTTAAGAATCCGCCTGCCAATGCAGGGGACATGGGTTCGAGCCCTGATCTGGGAAGATCCCACATGCCGCGGAGCAACTAAGCCCATGTGCCACAACTACTGAGCCCGCGCGCCACAACTACTGAAGCCCATGCGCCTAGAGCCTGTGCTCCGTAACAAGAGAAGCCACCACAATGAGAAACACGCGCACCTCAACGAAGAGTAGCCCCTGCTCGCCTCAACTAAAAAAAGCGTGCATGCAGTGACCAAGACCCAACACAGCCAAAAATAAATTAAATAAATAAATTTATTTAAAAATAAATAAATAAATAAAATGCCTTTGAACTGGAATAATATCCTTTTCATAACCTGAACCCTTTCATTAGTGATTTTGCAACAATACTCTTATTTTTTCCTTCAAATTAAGCAAAGTTATTTTGAGAATCAAATGAAAGAAAAGTAATTATACTTCTGTTTGTATCTGTGAAAATGGATGTATTTTGAAAATAAGTATTGACAAATGTATCCATAGCTTAAATTAGCTTAAGGAAAGTCAAGTAAAATAAATTAGGCTGCAAGATTAAAAGAAATTATTGTACTATGTCTTTTCTACCTTACTCCTCATTGTTTGGTTTTCATGGGGATCTAAGGCTAGGGGAGAATTTAGAATGCATTAGCTGCAGCAGAAAGAATAGCAAAAGTGAGAGAACATGGAGTTTGGAAGGAACAAAAAGGGAGAGGTACATAGGAAAGAATGGAAAGGATGGGCAATGCTGAGTGTCACAATTTCCAGGACCTCATTCTCCTCCCTTCTTAGTTATGCCTCTGGGGATTGTGGGTGCTGTAAATTTTAAAACAGATGTTTGGCATGACATGAGGTTTTATGATTGTGTAGAATAATCACACCATGAGAATGAGGAAAAGCTCAGTCCCATCCTAATTCAGAGAAAAGCTTTCAGCAAGGTTTTATAAGTTCTAAAAGTATAATAATTCCTAAGTCCCTGCCAAGAAATCTATCACCTTCAAACTTTAAAATACAGTCACTGGCTTCCTTATTGGGGGCAATGGAGAAGGTGAAATGCCCCTTTTAGGAGAGACAACTGGAGTTTCCCATCTTAATCTTCTTTCCTGGGCAGTTCTGTTGTGCCCAAAACACAACATACACATGATATAGAAAAGGGTTCATAGTGACAAGCCTTGACAAATGCACACATCTCTAAAATTTAGATTTTATATGCCAGAAAGTGTGAAGCACAAATTATATCCTTTTGCCATTAAGAGAACTGTTTACAGAAAGGTTTAACTGAGGTCAATGTCTGCAGGAATATTTGTTTAAAACAGACATTTTCATTATGATTAACAAACACTTATATAGCATGTAAGTACCAGGTACTAGTCTAACTTTTACAAATATCCAACTTATATAATCCTCATATTAATTCTACTTAGTAGACAATTCTATTATCAAACCATCTTTTAAAATGGGGAAATCTGAAGTGGAGATAGTCTTAAGTGACTTGTCCAGTGGAGCATAGTTAATAGAGATGGAGCTAGGATAAAATGCAGGGGCCCTGGGGCCAGAGGCCATGCCCCTAGGCACTCTGTCATTTAACCTTTAACTTAGTGAGGAAAGGAAGCCTTTTTGGCCAATGCATGGGCATGCAAAGCCCACCTGCCCAGAGAATTCTGGCTTAGACTGGCAGGTGGGTCATAGATTTAAAGTTTTCTGTTTAACTTTATTTACAATTTAACTTTCATAGTAGATGTTCAGATAATTATAAACAATATATATGCTAACACAAATCAGCAGTTTAAATGAAATAGCTGCAAATGAAATTTTTGAAAAGAAATGAAAGTATTAACAACTATTGTTGGAATACATGTTCCTGGATCCTGAACTGTAGACTTAGCTTTTAAAATCCCCATTTTATGCTAAGATTAAGTAAAGACTTACCATGTGCTAGGTACTTGTCAAAGTTATTTAATTCTAATAACTTATTAACGCCTCATAACAAATCCTACAAGGTAGGGGCTATTACTATTCCCATGAGGAAAGTAAAGACGAGAAATGTTAAATAACTCTTAGCAAGTACCTTAGAGATGCTTGTTTTAGGTGGGTGACTTGGACTAGGGGTACTGGTCTTGGAGACAGAAAGAATGTGAAATGAATTTGAGACACACTTTGGAACTCGAACCCACTTAGTGCTTTCATGGACACTTTAAGGTGAACATGCTAATGCCAAACAAGCCTAATTAGTTGGTATTTCTTGTGAGGGGCTTTTCCTTTTCTATTTAGAAATATGTCCTGACGTTTGTAAAGGGGCTTTCAATTTACAAAGCAGTTTCTTCTTCTTTTTTTTTTTTTTCTTTGGTACACAGGCCTCTCACTGTTGTGTCCTCTCCCGTTGCGGAGCACAGGCTCCGGACGCGCAGGCCCAGCAGCCACGGCTCACGGGCCCAGCCGCTCCGCGGCATGTGGGATCTTCCCGGACCGGAGCACGAACCCGTGTCCCCTGCATCGGCAGGCGGACTCTCAACCACTGCGCCACCAGGGGAGCCCGTACTTTCTTCTTAACAACAGCAATAAGCAATTACAACCACTGAACTGAGTACTCACCATGTAGTAGAGGTGGGGATTCTATGGCTTGAAGATGTTAAGTGCTAAGAACTTCAGAGGTATATGTGTTCTGACTTACTCTTGTAAATGTCTTCTTAAAAAAGTAATGCTATTACTGTCTCCTATTTTACAGATGGGGACTCTCAGGCTGAAGAAGGCTGGTAGCTAGCTAACAGTTTCTCCTAATTCTAGGCCTGGGTTTGTTCCTAACACTACAGTTGCCTCCAGTCAGGTGTGGAATCCAGTCTCAAAAAGTTGAGAAAGGGGCTTCCCTGGTGGCGCAGTGGTTGAGAGTCCGCCTGCCGATGCAGGGGACACGGGTTCGTGCTCCGGTCCGGGAAGATCCCACATACCGCGGAGCGGATGGGTCCGTGAGCCACGGCCGCTGAGCCTGCGCGTCCGGAGCCTGTGCTCCGCAACAGGAGAGGCCACAACAGTGAGAGGCCCACGTACCGCAAAAAAAAAAAAAAAAGTTGAGAAAGATCTTTACAGGTACAAGAACTCTTCCTTCAGCCAGTGGCCTTGAATTGCCCAGATTGTCTGCATTTATAATCAGAGCCTCATTCCTAAGGGGACTCACACTTTACTAAGCTGTGTAAAACACATGCACCCACACTCACGCACAACGCACAACACACACACACACACACACACACACACATATGAATTATCTCTGGAAATATATAGGAATATGAAATAGTCTCATGTTAAACATATAAGCTATAAATGAGTATGAAATATAAACTTGAATATATATATATATTCAAAGTTGAATATATATATATATATATATATATATATATATATATATATATATATGTGTGTGTGTGTGTGTGTGTGTTCCCTAAGTACCTCCTACCAAAAGAATGCTCTATTTCCTATTATGGCCAGTCTCCCTAGCTATTCTTTTAAAACCAAGTTTACAATTCACAGCACTATCAGAAACCTAAAAGAAAGCTCAGGACTTTACTCCTTTTGCAATTTATGAAAGCAGAAACCTACACGCTGAGCCATGACCCATAAGAAAAAAGGAGGCCCTAGCAAATATTAAGGCCTTCAAAAACATGGCATATCTGTCAGCTACCAGCATGCAAACATGTAAAACCTAGAGAAGTAAACGTATAGCCACTCCTATTTCTCTAGTGATTGAACAGAGAAATCTGTACCTGGAGATGGGCGCTAGTTTTGATGAATGAAAAGCAAGCACGGGCTCTGTCCCTTTAATAGAATAAATTTTTAAAATGTACTAGCTAATCATTCCAGACATTGCCTAGCTTAAAATGCTCTGTGTAGATTGGCAAATATTTATACTAAGCCATCATCAAAAATCTGGGGGGCTTGTCAGTCCAAACGGAATGATTCATCTGTAAGATAAGCAATCAATAACAAAGAACTCGAAATTCTCTCTTACAATAATTCAAAAAATGAGAAGAGCGATTCATTCAATTTTTAGTAAATTTTTATGGTTTGCATATAATGTGTCAGGTTCAGTTCTAAGAATTAGGGAGAGATAAACAAGGCAGGTATTAATCTTGTAGTTAGGAGAATTCTAAGATGACCCCCAACCCTGATGCCTCATGCCCTTGTATAAACCTCCTCCTAATAGTAGGTGAGACCTGGAAATAACAAGAAGATATCATTCCTATGATTAGCTTACTAATCAGTTGACTTTGAGTTAATCAAAAGGGAGATGACAACTGGTTGGTCTGACCTAATCTTGTGAGCCCTTAAAAGAAGGCAAAGCTCTAGAGAGATTTTCCTGCTTCCCAGAAGGAAGAAAGCAAATAGTTCCCATGTGCCTAGAGAGAGGGAAGCCTCTGAAAGCTGAGGACCTCAGTCCTACAGCCACAAGGAATTGATTTTTGTCAATATCTTCAAGGAGTTTGGAAGAGGACACTGAGCCTCAGCTTAGAGTGACCCTCCCCCCACCACCAGACACCTTGATTTGAAGTCTTCTGAGACCCTGAATAGAGGATCCAGCTAACCCCCCACCCATGGGAACTTCACAATAATAAATGTATGTTGGTTTAAACCACTAAGTTTATAGCAATTTGTTACATAGCAATAGAAAATGAATACAGCTTTTTGGTAGGACAAATGATGAAATTCTCCAGCCTCCAAATTTTCCCTTTCTTTTGTAATTCCCTAACCTTTCATGCCTGAGATTGTATCCCCCTGCCTCTGTAAGTAAGGTGTCAGGAAGGTGAGCAGAAAAACGAAAGAAAGGGGAAGAAATACATGACCTCATCAAATCATATGCTAGACAAAAGGAAATGGAGCCAGTAAACTCATTTTCTCCAGGATGATAAGCCCTGCTACCATGATGATCAATAACATTATCTTCAAAGCCATCAACTGAAGAAATGCAAAATCAAGGGGTAACAGATAAGGCCATCAGAAACACCAGTCCCCAAGAGGAGTGGGTTCCAAATAAATGAAATGACCAACTTTCAGGACACTTTATAACAGGAACCAGAGCATAGCAGGTAGATACCCCTAGGCAAAAGGAAGTTCAGGCAGAGGAATGCACACTTTGTCTCCCTCTGAAAAGTAGTTTGGCATTGATGCATACATTGTAACATAGGAAACTAATTGGCACCAAATCTAAGAAGCAATTTTTACTGTGAGTGTTAAAAGTTTCTTTTCTCTTTGAAATCGCACTTTTAACTTGGAACCACACACAATGCAGACTTCAGCTGCTGCTGTGTCTAGATTTTCATTAAAACACACATGCCATATGCAGTATTTTGATCTTGGAAGTGCTTGATATGTTAATAGTCTTGCTTTCTATTTGTGAATTTGGCATCACTCTTATTTGGTGGGCGTGATGAACGAAAAAAGGCTGGGTGGTGGGAGGACAGAATGCCCTTCACTGAACAAAGGCGAATGCTTCTAAACAGGCTATTATCTCGCTCAGCCATGGTCAGAGAACCTATATATATATATATAAGAATTACAGTCGACTTCTGCAAGAGTAATGCTCTATTAAAAAACTCACTTGGCCCTTTTTTTCATTGCTTCCAAAAATTCACTTGAATCGCAAACTCCTTAGGAGGAGATCATGAACTCCTTTCTACTTAAAATCTCTATGACAGAAACCCACAACACCTAAATAAAAAGGGAATTGAAGCTCCACTGTGATGATCATTCAATAGCTAATTTCAGATCCCCAGGCTCCCGTTAAAAAAAAAAAAAAAAAAAAAAAAACCTTTCTCAGTAGACATCTCCTATCTTCGGAATCTCTTTGAACACTGATTTTCAAAAAAACACCCAAAGACAATCAGTTCAGTAAAAAGAAATGAGCCACCGTACAATAGTTCTGATATAAGTGCAATTAAAAAATATGCCTAGTGTCTTGCTTTGATAGTCATTATAATCATGAAAAATATATCTTCATGTGAAAATCAAATCTTAACATTTTTCTGAAAGTGCAACATTGGAAAACACCTGTGCTAAGAGATTTGGGAAGATACAAAATACAAATGAACACATGAATGGACAAACATGCAAAAATAAGATATTCCTTGCCTTCCAAGAACTCATTATCTATTGAGACAGAGGCATACATGGAGAACTCTGATACTCAGCTGTCCCTGGTTAGTGCTACAGTAACATTATTTTAAAAAGAACACAACAGAAAGACAAATGAGTTCCAGCTGGGGAAACCAGGAAGACTGCTTGGAGGAGGTTTTAAGGAAAGATGTTCATAACTCTAGAATTCAGATAGTGATTATAATAATGGCCCTTCATGTCAACCATGTGTCAGATCCTACGATTGATGCTTTTTTTATTGTTTTTATTTTGAGATAACTGTAGAGTCACATGCAATTTTAAGAAATCAACACAGAGACTGTACACCCTTCACTCAGTTATCAAAATGGTAACATCTTGCATAACTATAGTACAGTATCAAGGCAAGAAATCAACATTGACCTTAATCAGACCTCATTTCACCAGCTATACATGCACTCGTGTGTGTGTGTGTGTGCATGTGTATTTAGTTGTGTGTAATTTTATCACATGTGTAAATTTATGTGACCATCACCACAGTAAAGATATAGAACAGCCAGTGGGTTTTTTTTTGTGCATGTTCACATTAATATTTACAGATGATATTTACTGAGTTCTTGTTATGTACCATCCTCGGCACTAGGCATTTTCCTTCATTGGTGATATAACTGTTCTCTACAGAATAAATGGCAGAGACATCCATTGTGTTTCTCAATTGGCCTTCTTAGGTAACACTACTCTAATATTCCTCTGGATAACCACCCTGTCCTCCACCATTAGTCTTTGTGGCCTCTAGTGATTGACTCCTAACTATAGGTTCAAGGTTGAGCATACAACTCAGATTTGTTTGTCTTGGCCTTGTGATAGGCACACAACTTAACTGGAGGTATTAAGACCTCCAGTTAAGTATGTATTTCTGAAAGTCTTTCCTCCTTCACTGAACTTGACCTGAAATGTTGTAGATGTAGAGGCACCGGCAGCCATCTGAATACTTCATGGAGACTGACAATGATAGCGACATGAAGGAGAGTGGTTGATACATGGAGAGACAACATTCTAATGGTGTCATTTAAACTCCTGAAAGCAGAAGGACCTGGCAACAGGCTACCCTTTCATTTTTCAGTTAACTGAGCCATA
This sequence comes from Tursiops truncatus, assembly GCF_011762595.2. Classification (NCBI taxonomy): domain Eukaryota; kingdom Metazoa; phylum Chordata; class Mammalia; order Artiodactyla; family Delphinidae; genus Tursiops; species Tursiops truncatus. Next base: position 87,061,905 of record NC_047043.1, on the reverse strand, counting down.
TTCCTATTTCCTTAAGCCAATTTAAATCAGGTTTTCTGTTACTTGTAGCAAAATACTCCTAACTGATATAAAGATACTCTCATTATATACATTTTTAAATGGGAAAACTGAGGTACAGAGATCTTAAAATAATTTGCTATTTTAAGGAAATAAGAAAAAGGAAACCCAGTTTGTACAGAATGCAACCAAGGTTGAAACTAGACACGATGAGTCTAGATGCTCTACTCTAACGGCTAGGATATTATGGACCAATGTCATTATGTCATTTGGACCAATCAACAGGGGGTTCGATTCCTCATTGTATAGATGAGGAAATAGATCTGAGAAGTTTGGAAGATAATTGTAACAAGTTGCTACATTAAAAAAATACTTCAAAACTTAATGACTCAATACCGTTTTACCTGCTCATGATTCTTTTTGCCTGCAAATTGGTCCAGTACAGCAGGGGAAATCTTCTGCTTGTCTCTCCTGGAGGTCACTCACGTGGCTGCAGCTAGATATCAGATAGTCTGTGGGGTGAATGGTATGGGAAGCATTAACTAGGATGGCCCATCTGTGATCCATGGCTCATTCATCCTCACAGGTAAGCAAGGTGAGCAGTAGTGGAAGAGTTTCCAGCAGCAATAGAGGGGCAAAGAGCAAGTGCTTTTCAAGCTTCTGCTTGTATCACATTTGCTAATGTCCCATTGGCCAAAGCAAGTTGTGAGGCCAAAGCTTTTGTATCGTATCATATTGTACCTCTCCCATATACATGAAGAAAGGGTTACTAGGCAGAAGGAATAGGGACAGGAAGGTGTTAGATGAGATCGAATACAGTGAAAGATCAGGAAAGCAATGTTAAGAGGACACAACGACGCTAAAGGTTTCACGAAGGAAGTGATATCAATGGGTCTCACAGTAGCAATTGAACAGAGGAAATGGAGGGGAGGAGGGAGGATGTGTAGCTAAGGGAAAATGCTTTCAATTAAGTAATGGAGCTGCTTACGTTCCTGGAGTCACATAGGCTGCAATACAGAATGAATGAAGAGAACTGGTCTGAGAACAGTTTACAAAACACTCAGAAGACATGTTGTGGAAGGTTAAGAGCCTTCTACCTTCCAGGCCGAGGGAGCTACAGGTTACTTGGGCAACACGGCATTTTAAACTCTTCGGATTTTAACATTTTCTAACTAATTGCCCTTTCAGTTGCTCTGCCCTACTGCTACTATGAAGGAGTTATATTTTATGTCAATAGATTTAATACCTTTCAAATTAAAGAAAATAAATACAAGTACTTTGAAATTATGCATATGCTTCAGAATCACGTGTTAAGGCCATCTATGTCTACATAAAATGTAAAAAGTTATAGATATTTCCTATTTTGGGTAATCTCTAGAATTACCAGAAATGTAATTATGCAACTGCTAATAATCTTGGTTATTTAGCTGAGAGCCATATAAATTTTATAAGGCAATAAATCTTATTAAATGTTCCCTGGAGTATCAATTGATTCGTTAACTTATAATAAATGCTTTTAAAATGCAAATTAAATAACAACTGGAAACACCTCAGTTAAATGTCACCAGGATACCTATTATATACTTCTAGTAGAGACATGTATTTTCTCTTCCCTTTAAAGCAGTGTGTTCCTAAGCAGTTAGTCAATAAGATGGTTACTATGGTTGGGGGGTGTCGTGGGGGTGTGTGGGTATGGAGAGGAGGGCTTGGTGAATTAAATTCTAACTTAAAATGATCAATCAGATCATTCAACTCAGAATGTCTTTTTTAAGAGTAAGTCTTTGTACAGCCACTCTGAAAAGCTACTTGGCAATATATCAAAAGTGTCTTGTCCTTCCACTCAACCATTTCACTTCCAGGAAACTATTTCTGAAATAATCAGAAAGCCATTCAAAGACATAGGTGTAAAGACATTCATTGCGGTATTCTAAATGTGTGACAATGTCTAAATCGATCTGGTGTTTTCATTTGATGAAATATTATTCAGAAATTTCCAATGGTATATCTAAAAGATATCTAATTACATGCGGGAAATTCCTATAATGTATCATTAATGGCTTTTGTTATAATATTTATTTTTTTGAAAAGATGTAAAACCATATTTCCAGCTTCATCCCAATTTTATAAAAATATACATTTATAGAAAAACAGACTAAAGCAAGTTCTTTCAGTATTGTGTGGTTATAGCTGTACAGTGGTATAATTAATAATGATTTTTAATTCACCTCCTTTTGGGACTTCTGTGACAATTTTAAATTTTAAAAAAGTCTCTAAAATATTGGATTTCTAATTTGGAGAAATAAACATGTTACCTAAAGAAAAGAGAAACACAGAAGCAACCTTATTTATTGAGCATAATAACGGCTTCAGATTTTAATAAAGAATATTCCAGTTGGTGATAGAAATATATAATCACTGAAACTAAGGGAGAGTAACCCAATCACATATAAGAAAATAACTTTGTAGGGTTGTGCTCATGCAGAGCGAAAGAAAGATGAAAACATACTGAGAAAGCTGACAAACAAGAGTGTAAAACATTGCCAAATTTAAAAATAAGCCCCAAAGCTTAGAATTTGATATATTAATTCATCAGGTGGATTGAAAATAGACTATAGCATGTGAAATGTTTAGGTTTTGTTTTTTTTAATAAATTGATTGATTGATTGATTGATTTTTGGCTGTGTTGGGTCTTCGTTGCCTTGTGTAGGCTTTCTCTAGTTGCGGTGAGCAGGGGCTACTCTTCATTGCAGTGCGCGGGCGCGACTCTTCGTTGCAGTGCACGGGCTTCTCATTGCAGTGGCTTCTCTTGTTGCAGAGCAAGGGCTCTAGGTGAGTGGACTTCAGTAGTTGTGGCACGCGGGTTCAGCAGTTGTGGCTCACAGGCTCCAGAGCGCAGGCTCAGTAGTTGTGGCACACAGGCTTAGTTGCTCCATGGCATGTGGGATCTTTCCGGGCCAGGGCTCAAACCCGTGTCCCCTGCATTGGCAGGCAGATTCTTAACCACTGCACCACCAGGGAAGTCCCTGAAATGTTTAGGTTTTATTGCCACTGGAATCATTACATAAAAGTATGGAATTAATCTATTTAAGCATGACTTTAATTTCAGTACTTTATTAATATCATTCATTTTCAATCCTTTATTCCCACAGATTTTATTTGTTCCATAAGTATATTTTTTGTTCCAAAGTTAATATAGTGACTAGATTTAAAAAGGTACTTACACAAAAGTCCCTGTAAATTTGATTTTCCAAGGCATAAATAATGTTGATAACTCCCATAGGTCTAAAGAGGGAGCTATTGACTAAGAATGGCTGCAATATGTCAAATTGAACAAAGATAGTCTCACTTCACAAAGAAACCCTTGTACATATTACTAACTGAATTTGACACTATCGATACTTGATTGAAAAAAGTAGGTTACTTTATGAAGCAACTTCAGCACTATAAACTTGAAATACTGTTTTTTCACTGACATCATTTTCCTTGATTGAACAGCTGCTCATCCCTACTACTATAAAAAAAACTTCCACATTTGACAAGTATTGTTTTAAAGGTTCTATAATAAAATATCATATATTGCCACATCTCTGTTATACATCTTCTTCACAATATTCCTAAGTGATGGTGTTGTCAGTATGGTTAACCTTTGAAAGTGAGAAACTTGGCCTTTGGAGGATCATGATTTCTTAAAAAGTTAATCTACTTAATAACTTGGAATTGCAATGGATTATAATATCTAAAGCACAAACTTGGTACTAAAAAAGCATGGTTGAATAATAACAATTTCTGAAACATCAGTTATCCACAGTATATGTAAGTACTTTTTGACAGTGATGGTCAACTTCAGGTACTAGTTATTCCAACCTAGCGATTCATAAGTCTAAGTAACATTTCTGACATATCCTCATTAAGGGATATAATCAAGGCCGTTTCTGCCACATACAATCCTTAATTCTAAAAAGCATTCGGAGAGCAATGCCAAGCACAGCACGGTTTGTATTTCTAAAACTCCATTCAAATGCTGTGTCAATAAATTTGAATGAATGCATGTAATGTTCCACTGAAGGCAACTAATTCGTGAGCCGACTGGCATCTACTTCTTTTCATCAGCAAAACTAAATATCTTGAGGGATCTTTCCTGGTGAATTGTCAATACTTCTGTGATGAGGACATTTTCATAAAATGACTATGACTGTGACGTATGACATGGATCACAACTATTTCCCTCCTATCTGCTCTGGGAGATCTATGAGATGTGACCGGTGGTAATTGGAAAAAGGTTCAATCTAAAACACTGTTTCTTTCAAGTGTGATTTTGACAAACCCTCAAAATCCTCTAAGACAGTCTGCTAAGATTTTAAGTTGGTCCCATACAGTTATTCAAATATTCTTCAAGAATAATTGATGAAAATATAATAAACGTACATTGACAGTAAAACTTGAGCAGCTAAACAAATATCCAAATTATAAGGAATTATTTTCATTGTTAAAAAAACACACATAAATTAGGCATATAGTACCCAAAGCAATCTACAGATTTAATGAGATCCCTATCAAATTACCCATGACATTTTTCACAGAACTAGAACAAATAATCCTAAAATTTATATGGAACAATAAAAGCCCTATAATTGTGAAAGCAACCCTGAGGAAAAAGAACAAAGCAGGAGGCATAACCCTCCCAGACTTCAGACAATACTACAAAGCTACAGTAATCAAAACAACATGGTATTGGCATAAAAACAGACATACAGATCAAAGGAACAGAATAGCGAGCCCAGAAATAAATCCATACACCTATAGACAATTATCTTCTACAAACAAGGTCCTACTGTGTAGCACAGGGAACTATATTCAGTATCCTGTGATAAACCATAATGGAAAGAATATGAAAAAGAATGTATATATATGTATAAATGAGTCACTTTGCTGTACAGCAGAAATTAACACAACATGTATATATGTCAATCCTAATCTCCCAATTCAGCCCACCCTCCCCTTCTCTCCCTGTATCCACCCATCCGTTCTCTACGTCTGCATCTCTATAAAAAGCAACCTCAAAAAAAAATTAGACACATGCCTGAATACAAAAAGTAATAGATAAGTCCTATGTTAAATTTATAGATAGGTTTTAAATTTTAAATTTTTAAGAGGAAAGATAATTAAAAACATATTTTTACAATGGGTAATGTATGCTCTTAAACTCTGATGTTTTCAATGACAGAGAATACATACTGATTTAGCTCTTATCTAGATGCACTATAAAACTTTATTGAAAAGTCATTTTTTGGGTTGAATAGAAAATAACCTGACAAATACTCTTTTTCTTATATCAAGTTATAGATCATTAGCTCAAAGTCACATGGTTATCAGAAAGGAAAACAAAGGAGATTAATTGTTTTGTATTTGAGATCAAAATTTGCCTGAGGGAGATACGTACCCAGAGTTTAGTAGCACATGTCTAGATTGATTTCCCATATATAAATTTATTCACTATAAAAGAGTGCAGTAACTTTAGTACCTAGGCCATCTGGGATTTGGAATCTGTAATCATTTAAAATATATACCACTTTTAGAACACCTATCAAATGTGAAGGCAACATTACTCTCTCTGACCCAACTTTAAGTTGTATGTTTTATTATATTTTTTTATAATTTACACTGGTGACTTAACATTAAGCCAGTTAAACTCTTTAACATCTCTCTGAATTGCAGCCTCAGTCTCTGAGTTCGTGGTTTAGGATATGAGTTGCAAGTTGGTCAAGAAATTTTCTCTATGTGATGCTAACTGTCCCCATGAGAATGATTTTATGGCACTGACCTCTTTGCTCTCTGTAAGCAAGCTAACGGGTTTAGGTATTTTCTACAAACAATTTATGGAACAACATGAATTCTTTCTTACAAAAAATAACTATCAACATCTTATTTTTTACTTTACAAATTTCAAGCATATGGCATTATAACTTGACATCTGTATATATTAAGTGATCCCTACCACAAGCCTAATTGCCATCCATCACCATACAGTTGACTCCCTTAACCCATTCCATGCACACCCAACCCTCTTCTCCTTTGGTAACTACTAATCTGTTCTCTGTATCTGTGAGTTTGCTTTTGCTTTACTTTGTTTGTTCATTTGTTTTGTTTTGTGTTAGATTCCACATATGAGTGAAGTCATATGGTATATGTCTTTCTTCATCTGACTTATTTCATGTAGCATAATACCTTCAAGGTCCAACCATGTTGCTGCAGTTGGTAGGATTTCATTTTTCTTATGGCTCAGTAGTATTCCATTGTGTGTGTGTGTGTGTGTGTGTGTGTATATATATATATATATGTATGTATATTTATATATGTATATATATGCCACATCTTCTTTATCCATTCATCCACCAGCAGACACTCAGGTTGTTTCCATATCTTGCTGTAATGGACATAGGGGTGTATATATCTTCTCAAATTCGTATTTTTGTGTTCTTTGGATAAATACCCAGAAGTGGAATAGCTAGGTGATATGGTAGGTCTACTCTTAATTTTTTGAGGAATCTCCAACATCTCTTCTTAATGTTTCAAGACACTTGCATGTACCATCAATCAACACAATGAGTATGGCAAATTTGGTAATTACTATTTAATAACATTTTAAACCTTGATATAGGTAGTAAACTCATTAGGTTACCATAAACAATTCAAAGGCGGGTAAAAAAAATACTTAAATATATCAATTTAAGTGGAATTATGAGTTTTCCAATGTAATATTAGCTTTCTCACTGCAAACAATTAGCACTAGGGATTAAGAAGAAATTAACATCATGGTAGGTCATAATCATAGAACCCCATGGTTTGAAAGTTTATTCCTAATATTCATCAATGCTAACATATTGCAAGTGTCTTCTTTAGTACAAAGATGATAGCTACATAAAAAACCAGTAAGTCTCACTTTTAGAATTGCCAGTTTGATTCGAAATCGCTGATTAGTTCTGCTGGGAGGATGGGGTCATTATGAGCTATTAGAGAGCTCAGTTATTTGTAACAGACATTTTCAGGGTCAGAGTTAGTGAGTAAGAGCAATATTCCTGTACTATATATAACAGCTGTTGCAGTTTGGAAGTCTATAGGGAAATAAAAATCTATCGAGGTACTTTTCTGCATTTATATTTTATTTGGACAACAGTCATCTCATTTTCTAAAAGGTAAAATCTTCATTCAGATTATTCATTTATTCAACAAGCATTTATTCAGTGTCCAGCATGAAAGTGAGGGCTCAAAAATGAATAAAAAGTTGTCTCCTCTCAAGGTCCTGCATTTCTGAATCAATTTATTTTTAGCTCACTCCACATTTTGATAAAATGGGATTCCTATACCATTATTTAAAATTATTTAAATTCTAAAACAAATGCAACAATGTTACTAAAAAGAGATAACATTATTTTTGAATTACCCACATGCCTCTCAACCAGTAGAAAATTCTAACATGAGCTCCATCCTCTACCTCAGTCCATTACAGCCTTTCTTTTTCTAAAAAAATAAATAAAATTATTTATTTATTTTGGTTGCTCTGGGTCTTTGTTGCGGCATGTGGGATCTTTAGTTGCGGCATGTGGACTTCATAGTTGCGGCATGCATGTGGGATCTAGTTCCCCAACCAGGGATCGAACCCTGGCTTCCTGCATTGGGAGCAGGAGTCTTACCCACTGGACCACCAAGAAAGTCCCCACAGCTTTTCTTAATTAACATTTTTTGATATGGAGCTGGGAGTCCCATACATTTTTCAGATGTTATAAACTAAAGAGTTCAAAAGCCTCTAATAAATTAAAATAATAACCTCTTAGGAACAGAAAACATAGATAAGGATTGATTTTTTTTCCTCTTTCTTTTCTTTTTATAGTATCTATATGAGAAGATGGATGTTATGTGAACCTAGTTGTGGTAATCATTTCACAGTCTATGTAAATCAAACCATTATGCTGTTTGCCTTAAATTTATACAGTGACACACGTTAATTATTTCTCAGTAAAACTGGGAGAAAAACGGATTGCTTTCAATTTGGCATTTACTATCAAAGATACTTTAAAAAAGTTACATAAAATATGTAGAAATATATCCCACTACAAAAAAGCATCTTAACAATGAATGGGAACACACCCCAATTTTTATTTCCTCTTTAACAGAAACCACACAAGGAGTAGATGACATTTTATGCCAAATAATATATGCTAGAATCTTATTTTAATATATTATAAAAATAAATCTTTAATATTTTGCCCAAATATTGAAAACTTAAAATCTTAATTTTTTTTCTGTATTCTTCACCTAAATCAATGGCCTTTTTTTCACCTGTTCCCTTTTTACTCTTTTCTCTTCTTTATAACTCATTTAAAGACCACAATGTTTAGTATCTGTAAGTCTTGTAAAGGTATTTAGACAAAAGCAATAAAGTTCTGACTGGGAATAATAACAAATAAGTTGGGGTGTGTGTGTGTGTGTGTCTGTGTGTGTATTTTCCTCTGGATGTTCCTCTAAATAAGGGTCCAGATTCTATAGATAATGGGAGTGGACAGGGTCGTATTTGAGAATAAAAACCTTTTTGGGCCTCTGAGACCAAAATAGTATCATTTGAGTTTCCAGGAAAAATATGGAATCTAATATTTATTAAACACCTCCCATATGTCAAGCATTTTGTTAATCTTACCCTAAGTCCCATGTGCCCATATTCTTTATGAATTATCCCATATTGTGAAAAGTAAACAAGAATTTTCACAACTGGAAAAGATGCATACCTTCTTTGCTCCTTGTCTGTTTAAGGCAAGGACAACTGATCAGCTAGTTTCTCTTGAGACCCCGCTGATGAGTACTGGCTGCTTAGGACACAATGATGAAAAGGATTCTGAGGTTGAGGCTGAGTTTTACAGGAGGAAGCTGACTGGTCATGACTGTGTTCCTTGCAGGAACAGGCGATATGAGTGCATATTTACTGTTTCTGACTTAGATACTGCAAACAAAGCAGCGTATCTGCCTCTTACACTTAATTCCATAAGGTAAGTCCAATGAGCAGAATATATCTCACAGACTCTGCAAACTATATAAGAACATCTTCACAAACATACAATTTGATGTTACTTTGTCACCATGTGCCTATTCTTATCCATGTATTTAATAGTTTACTACAGCTTTCCCTATGATATGTTTTAAAAGATGGATATATAGAGCAATAAATAGGAAAAGGCAAATCTAAAGTATTATTAAATAAGAAATGACAGATCTAAAATTAAAAATCAATATTTAATCAACTTAATATATTAGTGACAGGTGAGGCTGAGTTTACTATTTCTGAATGCTTTCAGTATGAATTAAAAGAAGCTCATAATTGAGTAAGATTCATGATTTATCATAGGTCACAGGAATCCATAACTTGTTCCAGCTTTCATATTCCCATTAATATAAGCACTTGTGAAACACCAGACAATTTCTGGCAATGATGGTCAGCTGAATTATACAGATATGAGAACTGAGGAGTTCACATCCTAAAAATCTAAGTTTAAGGTGGAAGCTATAAACGGCCAAAGAACAATAGGTCTTTAACATAAAACTGTTACTTCCACTGCCTCTCATGTTGAAAGAACTGAAAATTAAATTCAAACATCTTTCCACAGCCTTCCAGGTCCTATACGATCCAGTCCTGCCCACCCCTCTGATGTCAGCACCCATCATTCTCCTCATTTCTACTTTGCTCTCCAAGCTCTGGAGTTATCTCCAGTCTCCTGAGTCAGTGAAGTCTGTTGCAGCCTCAAGGCCTGTGCACTTCTTATTTCCCCTGTCTAAAGGGTTCTTCCCCAGATTTTCATAAGCTTGGCATATCTTGTCATCTAGGTCTCAGCCCAAATCACACATCCTCAGAAAATCTGGCCTGACCTTCCCTCATCTCTGATCACTTTCAATCTCATTATCTTGCTAACCTCAAGCACTATTTTAAAGTATCTTGGGGCATTCCTGGTGTCACAGTGGTTAAGAATCCACCTGCCAAAGCAGGGGACACGGGTTCGAGCCCTGGTCTGGAAAGATCCCACATGCCACAGAGCAACTAAGCCCGTGTGCCACCACTACTGAACCTGCACTCTAGAGCCTGCGAGCCACAACTACTGAGCCTGTGTGCTTAGAGTCCATGCTCCGCAACAAGAGAAGCTACCGCAATGAGAAGCCCGCACACTACAACAAAGAGTAGCCCCCACTCGCCGCAACTAGAGAAAGCCCATGCGCAGGAATGAAGACCCAACGCAGCCAAAAATAAAATAAAATAAAATAAAATGAATAAAATCATCTTAAAAAAATAAAATATCTTAGTCTTTCAATTATTTATGATTGTCTGTCTTTTTCCATCAGAAAGTAAGCTCCAGGCAGGCATTACTTATTTCAATATTGTTTATTCCTACATCACCAGAGGTGAGACCAGTGCCTAGCCTAGGGGCTAGGAAAATACTTACTAAAGAACTGAGATAGTAAATAAAAAAAGGAACTATTGAATATGAATGCTTTTCCCACTTTATTTTAATGTCAGATTGTCATCTATTCTGAGAAAGTAATGTATTACACAACATTCCCAAGACAAAAGCAACACTGAGGTGTATAGAGTTGAGTCTTTAATAATTTTATGGTTAATTTTCTTGTTTAGCATCTCGGCTCTGTTATCATTGATAGCTCTTGTTGGAAGGTACTTCTTAGACCACCTTCCCTCTTGACTTAGTTTGTACTAACTTCTAGAAGTTTTCTTTTGTAATGCTGCAGCACAATAAGCTCAATTAGTGAACAAGAGTGTACACAGCTATGAGAATGAAGATTTGTATAGTAATTGCTGACAGTTTCTTTACTATAATAATAACAGTTAAGACTGCTGGAATAAGAGATGACATTAATTCAGAAAGAACACCTTTTTTAAAAATTTATTTTATTTATTTTATTTTTGGCTGTGTTGGGTCTTCGTTGCTGTGCTCGGGCTTTCTCTGGTTCTGGCGAGCAGGGGCTACTCTACGTTGCGGTGCGCAGGTTTCTCATTGCAGTGGTTTCTCTTGTTGCGGAGCACGGGCTCTAGGCACACGGGCTCAGTAGTCGTGGCACGCGAGCTCTATAGCGCAGGCTCAGTAGTTGTGGCACATGGGCTCAGTTGCTCCGTGGCACGTGGGATGTGGGATCTTCCTGGGCCAGGGCTCGGACCCGTGTCCCCCGCATTGGCAGGAGGATTCTTAACCACTGCGCCACCAGGGAAGCCCTCAGAAAGAGCACTTTTTTTTTTCAATTAATTATTTATGGCTGCGTTGGGTCTTCGTCGCTGTGCGCGGGCTTTCTTTTTAGTTGCAGAGAGTAGGGGCTACTCTTCGTTGCGGTGCGCAGGCCTCTCATTAAGGTGGCTTCTCTTGTTGCGGAGCACGGGCTCTAGAGCGCAGGCTCAGTAGTTGCAGCGCATGGGCTCAGTTGCTCCGTGGCATGTGGAATCTTCCCGGACCAGGGCTCGAACCCGTGTCCCCTGCATTGGCAGGCAGATTCTAAACCACTGTGCCACCAGGGAAGCCCCTGGGAGCACTTTTTTAAATGTAGCTTTTCCTTATTCTGTCAGCAGTGGGAGTGTGCCCAACTATGTATAATATCATTTTATATCAACTCTACCATGTGTTCATATGAAAGAAGTGATTAGAGTGCCTGCAAAATAAACATTAGCCCAATAAAAGATCCAGTTCTAAGAGTTTCACACATACTACGGTTTTAAATTTATGTATAATAGACTTCATGTGATTTTTCACGATTTTAGACCTTAAAGATATTTGGAAATGTATAATTATCATAAAGCAATCTGATATTTATCAAGTACTTTCTAAATGTTAGGAGTATTCATACTTGTATAAAAGACTCTCTGACCTCTAAGAGTATATTAGGTAAGATGAGGTTGCATTTAAGAGACCAAAACCTCAAAATAACTGAGATATAAACACAATAGAAACATTTCTCCTAAGTAAAATAAGGGTCAGTTTAGGGCTGTTCAGTGTGGCACAGAGGCAATGACCTAGAGTTCTTCTGCAATGCTTAGCATTCCTCGTCCTTAGCATGTGGCTTCCATATCATATACTGAGATGGCTAGGCCATTGCCAGCCCCCCACCCCACCCTGGTCCCCAACACAACTGACAGAGTGAAGAAAGGATGAAAGGATGATAAACTTCTTTTTAAGGAGAACTTACACTGATATCTGATTAGACAGACTTAATTCACATAGATGCATAGGAAATTTAGGACACAGAGTCCTTATTCTTCATGACCATGTGCCTAGCTAAATTTTAAAGATTCCGATTCTAAGCAAGAAAGAGAGAAAAGATATTTGGGGGAAAATAGAAGTCTCAGCTATAAAGACAAAACATAGAAACAGTAAAAGTTAAATATCTAATTTTTCAATTATTATTTTGGGTAGTAAATCAGGGTGGATAAGTGAGAGCTTTGGAGTTAGGTCACCTGGATTTCAAGTTTGGGTCCATCTTTTATTTGCATTTGTGAACTTGGTCAAGTATTTAAACTTTCCAAGCCTCAGTTTCTCACCCATAAGTAGAGAATAATAGTAACTTGTATCTTACAGAGTGCTATTGAGATGATTAAATAAAATGATGGACATAGAACTTGCTTACCTTTATGCAATAAGTACTGATAATGAAGAAGACAATGATGATAGTGATGTTAATGGGTAATAGTGGAAATAATGGTATTAGTAGTATTATTATAATTATAAAACATTATGATTACTATGATTAGTAGCAGAGAATGTTGGAGGGCTTCATAGAATAGGAAGTACTGGAGACAGACCAGGATGGACTGGTTGAATTTACAAAGCTAGAAAGGAAAGAGACGTCCCAGATGAGTATATTAATACACCATGACCAAGTACAAGATCAACCTGCAGTGTTCAAATTCTCCATAACTTCACTGCAAAAGGATTTAAAGCACTTGGGACATTGAAGCTTATTGAACTTAGATGTAAACATTATCTAATGATTTGATTATTAATACAATTATTCTACTGCAGAATATTATCTGAGTTGCTTCTTAGGAAAATACAAATTATAAGTGTATTTGAGAGAATCCAACTAAAATCCTTAGATAGCACCTTTGGATGGAAAACAAATAGCCTACTTTTATTTTGATAACAGTAATCTCAATGTTACCCAAAAAAAAATCTAAAAATCCTCACTGCTGATAAACCATTGAGAAAAAGTATGGTCATCATACCTATTTTTAATCCAGTATTTGAGAAAAAAAAATATATGCCTAATCTTTTCTTCAAAATGTGAGAAGCTTTGGGTATACCTTCAATTGCAATACTTAATTTATTCTAGCCTGAAACACTAAAATGTTCACCTGGGTGTGAATGCTTCATCTTTCCACCATTGGAAATCACTTGAAAAGTTCTACCGCCATTAGAAAGCCTAATTGAAAATTAATATGCATACATTTTCTTTCATCTTTTAAATATGCAGAAGTAAGCTGTTTCTCAGTGATGAAGAACTAAACAGTAGTTTGAAATGCCACTTATTTGAATTTCATAAGTCAGTCTTTCCCTATATCTTTTTTTCTTCCTTGAATGTCACTCAGAGAATTGTAGGCAAACAGTGGGGAACTAAGCAAAGCTCTCTTTAAGGCCTGAGTCTTAATCATACAGTTTACTCAATCGATGTGATGTGATTACTATCAATTAAGGTTATTTTTATCCCTTACTATGTGCCAGGCACTCTTCTAATATCTTCGCATTCCCTGTCTCATTTAATCCTCACCAGAAATAGATGAGGTTGACACTATTATTGTACCAATTTCAGAGCCCAGATAACTGAGACACAGAGAGAATAAGGACTTTGGCCAATGTCATGCAGGTGATAAATGGTGGAGATGGGATTACAATCCATCCAGCCTGCCTCTACGTAACACATACTTAACTCCTGCATTACTTTGCCTCTCCTGTACATAGATCCACTTCCAAGCCACTGGGTAGAAAGAAATCTTTCCTTCCTTAGTTGAAAATTGTTTTATAGCTATTTCCACAAAGATAACTGTTTTCTTGTATGGCATCTGTGGCTTCATTTCTCAGTTCTACAAATTATTGGCTGAAAGCATTATACATATAGTCTGGCTATAGAAAACATGCTGGTGAGCCCACATTTACACTACAGAATTCAGTTATATCCAGAGAAATGACATAGTAACATGTTTGATATTCTCACAGAAAAATCTACTTCAGTGTCTACACACTTGCCTGAGACATAGTGAACTCTTTTTCAAGGCAGAAGAGGAAAAACACTGTGCATGGAAAAATACTGGCTGCTTTGTGTGTGTATGAGACTAGCTGGATCTTTACAAGAGAAACACTCCATCTGATAAAAAGCTATGAGAGCTGCACAAGCACCTAGCAGAGGACACGCATAGCTTCTTAATAATTCCTTGTTGTTTTAACAAACACACATCATCATAGCCCATTTTGACAGCCAAATAATGCTACCACCAATGTGTCATGATAAAAACAGAAACCCAATTGAATGTAAATGGGAAAACCCATTTAAAATACGTTGAAATAATAAACATATACCAATCTAATCAAGATGGTAAATAGATTTTCAGTCACTCAAGTCCTTTATGGAAAGAGGACGTGAAGATAAATTAAAGAACAGACAGACTTTTTTCATCAAAGGAAAAAAGAATTACATATGCACATACACACACAGACATAGATATTAGATATGCAAATGGATTCCTCAGTTTATCCAAGTGAACTGCTTGAAATTTATTACAAAGGAAGGATGATGGGTATCTTCCAAAGGATGGAGTATTTTAGAATGAACAGGATAATCTGTGTATGCTTCATTAATGCCAAACCTCCCTGAAAATAAAGAAAAGGCAGGGCTTCCTCAAGGAGCAATCAATCTGGGAAGTGCTTTAAAATTTGCCATCATGCACATCTTCTCCAAATAGGCGCCCAAGGTAATTTTTGAAACATAACCCAACTATATCACCCTCTCCCCTGCTTGACTCTCAATGGTTTCCTGTTGCTTTCAGGATGAAAACAATGCTTACAAGGCTCTGTATATCCCTTCTTCCACCAACCACTAGGTTCCAATTCATAACTCCTCCACCCCATGCTCCAAGCCCATCAATCTTTTTTCAGTCCCTAAAAAAACCCATGTGCTTCCTTATACCTTAGGGCCAGTCTCCAAGTCTCACTGTGGCTATTACCCCAGTACCTAGTTGAATATACAATGACTGAATACATGCTAGCCCCTGTTCCTGCTCTGTTCTCTCCCCTTCCATTCTTCACTTACGGAAGCTTTCTCTTAGTCTAACAACATCAAATGTTACCACATCCCTCTCTTCCTGGCACTGATCAAAGCTGTAACTCCACATTTATTTCTGTGATAGTTTGGTTAGTACCCACTTCCTTTACTAAACTCTTATTTCCATGAGAAGAGTAGCCAAGCCTTTTTTTTCTCATCATTGCTTCCCCAGTGACTGATATAGCAGCTCTCACATCAGGCAACTCATAAATGCTTGTTTGAATATGTGAGTGAGTGAGTAAATGAATGAATAAATTAATCACAAAAGAAAAATCCTAGGAAGAGTGAAGTCCTCCAACGTTTCAATAAAGTAACCCAGGTATCACATTCATTCTGTCAAATAAAGGAAGCAGACGGTAAGAACTCCAACCCACTGGCTAATGGTAAAGTACTTGGAAGTATAGTATTTAAAATCTGTTGTGAAATTTAAATAGTTTTGACTATTTCTCTACTAATAGTTTCAAGCAAAGTATATGCTTGCCACGTCTTTGCCACGCGGCATGTGGGATTTTAGTTCCCAGACCAGGGGTTGAACCCCCGCCTCCTGCAGTGGAAGTGCGGAGTCTTAACCACTGGACCACCAGGGAAGTCCCACATGTCTTATTAATGGTTGTATTTCTGATACTTCAACTTTGGGCTAAGGAAGAAAATCCCACCCAGTTCCAGGGGGAGCAGTACAGCCTCTGGGTCAAAGGAAACTGGTTAAAAGTTATTGGAACTCTACAAAAATACATGAAAAATAATTGTTCCACAGTATTTCATTCTGAAAATATATAGGTGAATCTTTGAAATGGTGATTTATTTCTAACCACTGTTTTAAAAATAGTGTCCTCATGCAAATGTACTGGTAATGGCTTGCGGTAGTAGTAGCTAAATTAATTCCTTTCCAAATTAATGAAGTCAATGAGTCAGACACTTTAGAATTGTAAATGAATTTCAAAAAAAAAACTCTACAAGATAAAATCTCAGATGAATTATATAAGAACATCTTTGTTTTCCTTCTTTATTTTGCATACTTCTGTAGTATTTCTCTCTCTGGGAGAAACACAGATATTTGAAAAGGGCAGCCTTTATCGTACTGTCTCTTCGGCAGCCAAATTCCACAGGTACCTTGTGGCAACGGCATGGAAGTTACAAAATATGATGAAAAACCCACAGTGTGCATTTGCCATATGTTGTCAAATGAATCATTTTTAATTTATTTCACAGGGTTTCACAGGGTTTCTATGTCAGTTATTAATTAAAATTAGAGTGATCTCATTATAAGGGTTTGTACCCTAGAGCAAGATTCTCATCTGAACTGGGAATCTGACCTTTACAGAGATCTTTACTGGCTCAACTCAAACAAAAACATGTTGATAACTCAAGTTATCAGGAATGGATGTTTGCTGAAATTCTTAAATATGTCTGTGATATCCATTTTAATGTCGTACAACATATTCCCTATGTTTAAAGGATTCTGAGGTTCATAGCCATTTAGGGGAAAGTAGAAAATAATTTAGATTAATAGTTTATAAAAAGAAAGAGAATCAGGAACATACTATTGATTCCCTCTATTTGCCATTTCTTCTTTATTCAGTTTAAATTTTTATTCCCACCTCCTCTTTCCAGTCTTTCGAAAATTCCATTCACTTCAACTCATAACTTTTTTCGTCAAATTTTCTCTGAAAATACACTGCCTTGAGAGTTTTCCCAGAGACAGGAGAATGAATTTTTAAAAGAAAAAATTCTGAACTTAATGGCCTTTCAACTGGTGAGATTTTATTTCTATTTTATTTATGTATTTATTTTTGGTAGTGCTGATATTTGTTTGAATGTTCAAAGATGGGAAAAATAAAGAGCTTCCCTCCTAACCTAATTTAAAAAATGGAAAGTAGGTCAAAAGTCACTGCAGCTGGCTCAAATAATTTCTGACATGTAATACAGGGATGACCATTAAACTGGCATGATTTTTGCACTTATGGCTTTAATATTTCGTCCAGAATAAATGTTCAGCAATAAGGGCAGCCTCTGATAAACAGTAATTTCTGTGTTGTCTTGCAGGGTCAAGAAATGGATTATCCTTGTTGTACAAGCATTCAGTTTAATTAAGCAATCAGTCATTCATTAAGGCCCTATTTAGGCTCAGCACTGTGCTAGGTGCTTTGGGGGAAAAGTAAGTACAAGATAGTGCCTGTGCTTAAGTGTAAAACTTATGTATGACTACGGCACTCATGCTAACTAAGGGGAGAAAAAATGGGATGTAAAGGTTTGACAAAGAATGACGACTACAGTAATTATCAACGGCTCCAGGGAGGAGTTTGGATATGATGTGGATAGGAGGGAGTGTACGGGAAATTATTTTGATGGGAACATATTTCAAGGAAGGAGAATGATATTAGAGTTACTGGAAACCTACATTCCACAATCATGCAATGAGAATACAACAAAAGTATGCTTACTGTTAAATGATACAGGGAAAACATCAAAGCCTGTTAGATAACTTAATAGTCTACTACATCTTTACATACACAAATGAAAGTCATCAATCAGCTTTAAAGTATTTTAAAACTCTTCATATCTGATGGAACAATTATTTTCTCCTCCATAATTTTAATAACAGCTTTTTTAAAGATTAATCTAAAGTCTGTTGTTACCATATCTTTCAAAATGTACATATAGTTTTGAAAAAATACACTGGTTTTTCCTGGACAGGATTCGTCTCTATTCATAACTTTACTTAAAACATAAAACATTAATGCTTTAGCCAAAAATAGTTACTTATAATGTTACCATTTTGGAATGACCCTAAAACAGAGTCTAGGTCATATTCATTTTGTGAATAGCTAAAGCTCTTCTCCTTCTTAGCACTATACCTACCCTATTTTTGCCATTATATTACTCATTTGTTTTTGCTTATTTAAAAAATAAACATTTGTTTCTAGACTTCAACTTCTTAAAGCTCATGATTTTGAAGTAATTTTCTACTTACAGAAATGTTGCAGAGAGAGCATAGAAAGTTTCCATATACCCTTCAGCCAGCATCTCCCATTTTTAAGATCTTACCATGGTACATTTATCAACATTGAGAAATTAAGACTGGTACAATTTTATGAACTAAACTACAGACATTATTTGGATTTTCCCACATTTTCCACTAATGCCTTTTTTATCCTGTTCCAAGATCCAATCCAGGTTATCATCTTGCATTTAGTCATTATATCTCCTTGGTCTCTGCTAATCTGCAATTTCTTTAGTCTTTCCTTGTTTTTTCATAAAGTTGATACTTCAAAAGAATACTGGTTAGACAATTTGTAGAATAGCCCTTAATTTGGACTTGTCCAATACTTTCTCATGATTAGACTGACGTTATGTAATTTTGGAAACAGTGCCACGATGTGCCCTTCTAATGACATTATATCAGAGGGTAAGTAATATCAATATGTTTATGACTAGTAATGTTAAGCTTGACCACTTGGTTAAGATGGTTTCTGCCAGGGTTTTCAACAGAAAGTTACTATTTTTCTTTTTCTATAATCTCCTTTTTAGAAGTGATGCATTGAGTCCAGCTCATACTTAGGGGGAGGGAAATTAGGTAACGTTTCCCAAGGGAAGAGTATCAATAAATTTGTGGACATATGTTAACACTATCACAGTGATTAATAAATATATTGAGTATAACACTTTAAGACTATACAACTGTCCTGTCCTTGAAATTTTGCCGACTAATTTAATCATTCACCAGTGGACCTTGCCTACACCAATGACTAAAATCATGATCTAAAGGTGGCTTTCTATTTCCCTCGTTCTGTCTATATTCAATAATTAGAATAATTCTATAAGGAACAGCTCTCTTTTCCACATTTATTTATTCAATCACTTATTTATATCAGAATAGATTTGTGAATATCCATGTTATTCTTTGGGCTATATTCTAATACTATATATAATTATGTAATCGGCTGCTTATATTGCTCCAACTTTGGCCATGGGAGAGTTTTCAAGTTGCTCCTGTGCCCATCTGACATGCTCCCATGATCTTTTTTCTCGTTCTCCTCCTCCTTCTTTGGCATCATAAGATGCACCAAGTTCATCTTATATTTTCCCTGCTCAAGCCCTGAAATCAACCATCCCTGCAATGGACCCTGATTCCTTTTTTGGAGGATAATTTCTAGAGATCAAGATCTGATCCCTGGGTGTGTTCACTGCTACTGTGGTGTTACTGCTGTGGAAATAAATGAAACCAGCCAAATGAGAACAAGCAAAGTTTATTTATTTAAAGCTTGCTATAGCAAGGGAGTCAGCCCCCATTACTTGTGTTTGACAGAGACTCAAAGTAGATAGGTAGAAGAGCAGAAAAGCTTTATAGTGAAAGGAAGAGAACACTTCGGTTATGCCCTTTTTGGAGGCAATGACATGGGGAAGGCTTATGTAGGTGAGCTAACTAGAAGCAGGACAGCCTATGTGACTGGTTAGGGGTAAATATTTGGTTTTCTCTGGTTGGTCGTAAGTTGGAGGCAGGGACAAAAATTAGAGAATCTGCCTGTTATTAAGCAAGTCGTGGCCACTCTGGGACAACTCTTACAGGGTTTGTTGTTTAGCTTCCTGCACCAGTTGCTAGAGATAGCAGTCTGACTTCCTACAAGTCTGACTTACAGGTAGGAGGCAGGCTTCCTAGGCTGGTTACTGTAGATAATGGATGGGTTTCTTGGGCTGGTTGCTGAAATTATGGATCAGAGTTCTATTTTTATTTCCATGCTCTGGCCATTGTTCATATGCATATTCAAATTTAGGGTGTTTCTAAGCACCCTAAGAGAACAGTTAGGAAATGTATGTATATATTACAGACCCATGTATATACACACATCTCTGCTTATTGTTGGGAGCCAAGAAGTTTTCGCCATTAGAAGATGGCCGACACCCTGCTTCTCTTCCTGATTTATGAGATAGAAGTTCGCGCCTAAAATGAAAGCCCGCGCACGCAGCACCAATGATGATTAGCCAAGTACTTCCCTCATTCTGAATCCCGCCCCCCTTTCTCTGCAGTGTATAAATACAGCTACCGCAGCAATAAAAGTTTGAGGCTTGATCAGGATTCTGTCTTGCCTCCATTCTTTCGCGTCTCCTGCCCTTCCCCCTTTTTTCAACCCCCACAGGTTCCTCCTCGGACTCACAAGGATTTGTCCTGCTGGTCGGGACTCCCGGGGACGCCCGGGGCCGTACACAACTTATTTCTGTATCTATTTATATTTCTGTAGATAAAATAAATATGAATTTACACTGATGCTGACAACTCTAATCCACACAAAGGAGTCTATTCTAGCATCTCCTCTTTGTTTATTTGTAACTAGTTTCTCCAATAGTAAGAAACTTGGCTCTCATCTATGCTCTATTGTTTTATAGATCCCAGGGTGTATGTAAAGTTGTTTCACGATTCTACTATAAGATGTCACTTCACACCTGTTAGGATGGTTATTATATAAAAAAAAAAAGACAAGAAATAAATGCTGGCAAGGATGTGGAAAGAAGGGAACCCTTGTGTATTGTTGGTGGGAATGTAAAATGGTGCAACTACTATGGAAAATAGTATGGAAGTTCCTCAAAAAATTAAAAATAGAATTACCATATCATACAGAAATCCTACTTATGCAAAGGTACAAATATCCTTTGGTATCTACGAGGGACTTATTCCAGGACCCTCTCACAGATACCATCAAGTCTTTTACAGTTGACCCTCTGTACATCTGCAGATTTAACCAACTGTGGAATGAAACACTTTTCAGTCTGTAGTTGGTTGAATCTGAGAATGCAGAATCCGCAGGTACAGAGGGCAGATTGTACATACCCAAAGGAAACAAAATCATTATTTTGAAGAAACATCTATACCTCCATGTTAATTGCAGCTTTATTCACAATACTCAAGGTATGGAAGCAACCTCAAAGTCCACTGACCAATGAGTAAAGAAAATGTGATATATACATATAATGGAATACTATTCAGCCTTTAAAAAGAAGGAAATTCTGTCATTTGTGACAACATGGATGAACTCGGAGGGCATCATGCCAAGTGGGAAAAGCCAGACGGAGAAATACCATGTGATATCACTTATATATGGAATATTTATTTAAAAAAAAAAAGTTGAATAAAAGAAGCAGAGTAGAAAACTAGTTTCCAGAGGCTAGGGTGTAGGGGAAATAGGAAGAGGTTATTAAAAGGGTGCAAACTGAGCTTCCCTGGTGGCGCAGTGGTTGAGAGTCCGCCTGCTGATGCAGGGGACACGGGTTCGTGCCCCGGTCCGGGAAGATCCCACATGCTGCAGAGCGGCTGGGCCTGTGAGCCATGGCCGCTGAGCCTGCGCGTCCGGAGCCTGTGTTTCGCAACGGGAGGGGCCACAACAGTGAGAGGCCCGCATACCGCAAAAAAGAAAAAGGGTGCAAACTTTGTTAGAAGATGAATAAGTTTTGAGGTTTTAATATATAACACAGTGACTATAGATGATTACACTGTATTGTATAACTGAAGTTTGCTAAGAGAGCAGAACTTAAATGCTTCTACCCTCCTGTCCCTGCAAAATGGAAAGTATGTGAGGTGATGGGTATGTTAACAGCGTAAAAGGGACCCCTTTCACAACGGATACATGCACCATATCATCGTGCTGCACATTTTAAATATCTTATAATTTTGTCAATTATATATCAATAAATCTGGGGAAAAATGGAATCTGTCACTGTATTAATTTTGAGTTAACATTGCAAAATATTGGGGGATTTCAGGGTAGATATGTGTTTTTCAGAGGAAACCAATATTCCATGTTCTTAAAGCAATCTTCTAGAGTTGACTCTGTTCTTATTCTTCCTAGCCTCTTGAGCACCAAGCTCACTACTATGAGAGAAGAAAGATCCTTTCTTCCTTTTATAAGTCTTATGAATGAATTTCTCTTTTAGTGAGCTCCGTTTGCAATGTCTCTGTAAATTTTGATTGGAGGGGTTAGAGTGGTCTCTTCCTTGTGAATAAGGATATGGTTGCATGATCTAAATAAAAATTTCTGAAATCCCCCCCCCCACTTTTAAATGTACAACAAATTTACTGTTTTCCACACCCATTTACCTTGGTGTGACTATTATAAATTTTTATTACTTTTTTTCCTTCAAATATTGGTTTAAGTCTTATAGTCTCTCAGAAACTGAAGTATTATTTTAATTTCACCAGGATATACCTCATTATTTCCCCCTAAGTTTATTATAATTCTCAATTTTGTCTATAAATGAAAATTTAGATCATCTCAAGTTGGCCATATGTTATCTGATACTACCAACTTCAGTTTGGTTTTAATACAGAAAGAGATCTCCAGAGTTTTTAAAAAAGTGTTTTCCTATCCAGACCACTAAGTTTTCAGGACCAGAATACAAAGTAAAATTCTAATTATGTTCTAAGGGAAAAATAAAAATCTGGGGGGGAAAGAGTTAGATCTTAAATTAAAAAAACTAAATTGTGTAATTAACTGTGACTTTTTAATTTTATTTGCTTCCTATGCTTTCAAGTCATTATTAATTAAAAATCAGCTATATTGATAAATCAAAATCTGTGTAAAAATTTATGGACACAAATTTAGTCTCATTTTTAAAAATTAATAATGCCTATTAGGAATTACAAATATTTTAACTTTAGCAAGGCTAGAGCAGGGCTTTTTAAAAAGTTTTATTTCTTAAAATTATGATTAGCACATAGGAGGTGTTTAACAACCTTGAAAAGAATTTACAACTTTTGTCATTTAAGTTACATTATATAAATATTAAATAAGAATATTCATAAATACACATAAATTATTCCTCAAGTTATTATTAATATTTACTGCACTATTGTAAACAAGTGAAGTCAATGTTCATCTTATAATTCAATTGGAATATCAACAAAAAGACTATTTTAGAAAAGCAAAGCTACTGAGGTCACAAAAATATTTTTTCTATTGGTACATTATCGATTTAGCTCGTTTATATGGAAAATTTTCATCGTTAATATTACTTTGTTTTAGTAAAATAGGGAGACAATCTATTTACATAAACTATTTTATTTTTGTATTCTTTTTTTTATTGGAGTATAATTGCTTTACAATGTTGTGTTAGTTTCTGCTGTATAGAAAGTGAATATATATACGTACATATATACACAGATATATCCCCTCCCTCTTGGACCTCCATTCCCCCCCCCCCATACCACCCAACTAGGTCATCAGAGAGCACCAGGCTGAGCTCCCTGTGCTATACAGCAGGTTCCCACTATCTATCTATTTTACACATGGTAGTGTATTTATGTCATTAAAACTACTTAAACAGATTTGTTATGGCATTAACAAATACTTTATGAAAGTAATTGTATGAATATAATACCCGCATTATATGTTATTCTTTTAACCCTCATTCATCCCCAACCATCCATTCAAATACAGATCTCCCTCAACTGACAACAGGGTTACATCCTGATAAGTCCATGTAAATGGAAAATATAGGCATATCACAGAAATAGTCCAGGTTCAGTTCCAGACCACCCCAATAAAGCAAATATCTTAATAAAGTGAGTCACACAATTTTTTTGACTTCCAAGAGCATATAAAATTATGTTTACACTATAGTATAACATAGACTATAGCGTAGCCTATTAAGTGTGCAACAGCATATGTCAAAAAAAAACAACGTACATGCCTTAAGTAAAAAATACTTTATTGCTAAAAAAGGTTAACCATCATCTGAGTCTTCAGCGAGTCATATATCTCTGCTAGTGGAGGGTCTTGTCTCCATGTTCATGGCTGCTGACTGATCAGGGTGGTGGTTGCTGAAGGCTGGGGTGGCTGTGGGAATTTCTTAACGTAAGACAATGAAGTTTGCCTGATCAATTGACCCTTCCTTTCACTTGAACATTTAGAGGCCACTGTAGGGTTATTAACTGGTCCAATTTCAATATTGTTGTATCTCCAGGAATAGGGAGGCCCAAGGAGAGGAGAGAAATAGGGGGAACAGGTGGTCCATAAAGGAGTCAGAACACATATAACATTTATGGATTAACTTCACCATCTTGTATGGGTACAGCTCATCATGCCCCCAAATAATTACAACAGTAACATCAGAGATCACTGATCACAGATCACCATACCAAACACAGTAATAATGAAAGTTTTCAAATGTTGTGAGCATTATCAAAATGTGACACAAAGACACAAAGTGAGCAAATGCCGCTGGGAAAATGACGCCAATAGTCTTGCTGGATGAAGGGTTGCCACAATCCATCAATTTGTAAAACACACAGTTATTTGGGAAGCACAATAAAGCAAAGTACAGTAAAACAAAGGTATGCTTGTACTGTAAGTCAAAATGCATTTAATACACCTAACTCACTGAACATCACAGCTTAGCCTAACCTACCTTACAGAACACATACACTAGCCTACAGTAGGACAATATCATCTAACACAAAGACTATTTTATAATAAAGTATAGAATATCTACTGTAATTATTGAAGACTGTACTGAAAGTGAAAAATAGGATGGTTGTCTGGGTATAGAATGGTTGTAAGTGTATCTGTTGTTTACCCTCATGATTACGTGGCTGGGTATAGAATGGTTGTAAGTGTATCTGTTGTTTACCCTCATGATTACGTGGCTGACTGGGAGCTATGGTTCACCCCCCAGCATCACGAAAGGGTACAATACTGTGTACTGCAAGCCTGGGAAAGATCCAAACTAAAAATTTGAAGTAGGGTTTCTATTGATTACATATCACTTTCCCATTATCTTTAAAGCTGAAAAATCATAAGTCGAAACATTGTAAGTCAGGGACTATTTGTAACTACAAATCTCATGTGTTTCAATGACAGATAGGCCTTTATCACCCTAATTCTTGAAGACAGATATTATTTTTGATTGTCTAAATGACAAAGTCACTTGAGAAAATCTGAAATCCCTATTTAAAAATAGTTTCAAATCCATATTCCAGCTCTTTCTAACTGTGCTTCCTTAACTGGATTATCTGAAACTCTATTTAACTTCTCTCTATAAATAAGGAGCCTCGTACCTATCTTACAGGTCTGTTGGGAGTGTATAATGAGCATACTCAGCATTATTTTGATGTTATTAGGGGGGTTCAATCCTGGTCTTAATTTTTAAAATCCTGTGGCTACCACAGACGTCAGGAACAGTAACCAATTAATAAAAGAGACTTTAAATGTTATAATTCTGCCATATAAGTTAATGGTGTTTTAATAACAATGGTAAAAAAAAAAAAGGTAAATTTAAAACCATGATTAAGTGAGGTCCAATTGGATAAACTATCAATGTTGTCCAAAGTAACAGATTGCATCTCTGAAGGTTTACTGAAAAATAGCAGATCAAGATGGATATTAAGTTTTTTTTAATATAAAGACCACAAAAGGATTATGTGATTTCCAGGTTAAACACTATATTTCTAGTTATTAAAATATAATGTTTCTTGTTAATATTAAGCACAATTATCAATAAGAATACTAATGAAAAAATACTGAGAGATTATTGTACATTTTATCATAAGGGAGACAGTTTGTTATAGTGCAAAATAATTAGGTTTTGAAATAAGAAGTATGTATATTCAGGTCCAAACCTCCACTGATCAACTGAAAAATAGCCACACTTTTGAATCATTAATTCTCCTCATCATTAATATAGGATTAATGAAATTTCTCTTTTACAGTTGTTGTGATGTAAGAGATATTTATGAAGAGATTAGTGTGCAGTTTGGTATCTAAAAAGCCCTCAGTCCATGATTATAGTTCCTATGATGACAATGTCTTCTGCTTTTACAAGCATTCCTACCAAAAATGTAGGGAGACTTTTTGACATGTATCCGCTATGCATTCAATAAATGTATGAATTCATTCATTCACTCACCACAATGTTTCAGGCAGTAGGGCCAGTGACAAGAAGGAAATCAACACATGTGACCACAACGCAAAGCAAGAGATCAATTACTGAAGGAGAGACAGTTCCAAGGATGTGAGAAAGGGAAAATGTGTTGGAAAAGTATCACTTAAGAGCTAGAATTTAAGACTCATCATAGAAGATATATATGGTTCTTAACATTTGAGAAGATTGTACAGAGGACTTAAGACTGTGAAAACTAGAGTAAATTCCATGTACTACCTGAATAAAGTTCTGAGCCTCCTGTGACCCAATCTTTGAGCAAATAGACTCCAGTCACAATAAGAAAGTAATTCCAATTTTCTTAATTGTCTCTCAAAGAACATCAAAGGCACTCAATTTAAAACCTACTTCTGCAGTCATTTTGACCAGCCAGAAGAACCTGGAAGGGTAGAGGGCAATTTCTTCCTACCCAACAGCTGGGATGAGAATGGGATGCAACTTTACTGGCTGGATACTACTTGCCCCAAAGCTGTTGCAGTAAGAGATGCTGGGACACCTGATAGAAGCCAGCAGAAGTTAAGAATTCCTACCACATCAGTCAGTCTCCTGGATCTCTGCCTGCAGGGTCTGTTGGAAACAAGAGTGCTGTGTGGCTGACAAGGTCTTGGTGCTCCGGCCAGGTGTCAGGCCTGAGCCTCTGAGGTGGGAGAGCCGAGTCCAGGACATTGGTCCACCAGAGACCTCCCGGCCCCACATAATATCAATCAGCGAAAGCTCTCCCAGAGATCCCCGTCATAACACTAAGACCCAGCTCCACCCAACAGCCATATGTATGTGTATATATATGTATACATACAGCCGATTCACTTTGTTACACAGCAGAAACTAACACAACATTGTAAAGCAATTATACTCCAATAAAGATGTTAAAAAAATAAAGTAAAAAATAAAACCTACTTCTGCCATCCTTTTCATTCTTTATGTTTTACCCCCTTCTGCTTCCCCTGAAGCATCCCTTCATGTTTCTCCTTCTCTACACAGCATCAAAATACACTTCATCCCAAGAGGTCTTTCCTTTTTCATTTCCTTTGTTATATTTCTCTTTATTCTTATCCCTAGTAGAAGTTACTCTTGACACAATTCAAATTCCCTATTCTGATTTTTCCCTCCACTGGTTAGCATGATCTGCATAAAAAGGTCCCAGAACTAGGGCAGGTGTTCTCTTCCGAGAGATTCAAGGAAAGTACTGCATTTCAACATAATTGGGTTTCTCCTTATATCCTATGCATTTATTTTATGCATTTAGAAACATCATTCTGAGAAGTAATCCACAGGTTTCTTTAGGTTGCCAAAGAAGTTTGTGGCACAAAACAAGTTTAAACACCCTTAAAACTAGGGAGGAGGAGGTACAATGGCAGCAAGTATTTATTCATTCAAATGTTTGTCCCTATTTCACTTGAAAGGACTTGCAGTTTTGCAGGATGCAGTGAGCAGTCTACATGGCCAAAACTTATCATGAGGACAGGAAGCAAAGGGAGATGAGACATTGATTTCCATGAGAACAGAAACAAAAGTGACATACAAATCAGCCACTATCCTGTGCATAAATAGTAGCAGCCTTTTCATAAAAACATAAATGGCACATTCCCTCTATTTTCCCTTCTATCCTCTCTTAGATTACCCTGCTTCTTCTCTCATTAGTTTTCCCCAAATGATCCACAGTTCAAATCTAGCAAAGAAATATTCAAACTTACTAAAACTTCTGATTTCAAAGCAGATTAGTTGCTACCCCAATTAAATGGAAATCAGCTGTCACAGTTCAAATATTTCACAGCAGTTACCCAGCCATCTAATTCCCATCCTGTCTCCCCTTATACCCTCCACACCTCTCCTAATACCTTAACTAGAAATCTTCAAGGAAGTAGATTTCTGAAAGACAACCCTGTCAGCTCTTAGTGATGTTGAAAGATCAACCCACCTGCCACCAGCCGTGTGACAGTTTCGATAGTGTTGCCAGGCCCATAATGGTTCAGAGTATTTGTGAATATATTATTTTTGGCAGGTTCCTCTCCCAATTAAGGACCATACAGAACTCTCCATTCACAGTCAAAATTCCCAGCAGTATTATCCCTTGAGTAGCTAAGGAGTTTTACAACTAGGGAAAAATAAAATCTGTAGGTTTTCAGCGGGATCTGGGAAGGGACACAAATCAGTGGGCAGCTCATTCTTTTACATTAGTGGGTCAGTCTTCAGGGGCAGTACTGGCTGCCAATTTGCAGGATGTTAAGTCACCTTCTGCCACCAGCTTCGTGACAATGGCAAAACTATCCCATAATACCCAAACTTTTGCTTTTGTGAAATCAGCAGAATCCCATTATTCTCACAAATAGAAGACTTAGAACTGACCAAACTACACTTTAAGTTTTTCTCTTGAAGACAGATTGAAAACGGCAGCCCCTTTCAAGTAATGACCACTTAAAAGATCAACCTACTGTATGAAAATTCAGAGATAACATAAATTTAAACTGGTCCTCATAGTTTACAGTCAATGGTCAATGAGAACTGATTTTCTTTTGCAATTTAACTCCCCTGAAAACTTCAAAATTTATGACTAATATTATTGGCGAGTGGCTTATGTTAGCTGATGTGTATTCTATCACCAATAAATATAAAATTCAGAAAATTTATTGAGTGCTTAGTACATACCAAGCATTTCACACGTATGAATCCATCTAATTTCCACCCAAATACTTTTACTTTGGTATGAAGACTATCGTTTTAAAAAGGAGAAAATAAGTGACTTGCTGAAGCTAGCACTAGGCAGAGCCTGGATTCGAGGGCAGGCAGTCTGAATCCAGAGGCCAATTGTGATTTTGACTGTTGGGCAGAGCTCCACATACAAAAGGACCCCAAGGGCTTCCCTGGTGGCGCAGTGGTTGAGAGTCCGCCTGCCGATGCAGGCGACATGGGTTCGTGCCCCGGTCCGGGAAGATCCCACATGCCGCGGAGCGGCTGGGCCCGTGAGCCATGGCCACTGAGCCTGCACGTCCGGAGCCTGTGCTCCGCAACGGGAGAGGCCACAACAGTGAGAGGCCCGCGACCCCCAAAAAAAAAAAAAAAAAAAAAAAAAAAAGACCGCAAACTTAATACTCTTTTCTCATTTTCTTGATATTATTAATAATTTTTGGACAAGGGGCCCTGCATTTCTTTGTTGCACCTGGCCCACAAATTACATAGCTGGTCCTGCACACACATGTAACCTGGATGCTACATTGCCCATATTTCACCACCTAGCTCACAGAAAGACCAGAAAACTCTGCTTTACCCTTACCCAGTGCTCACAGCTCTTATTTGTCCTTCTCTTAACTGAAATCTGATTCTCAGCAGAAAACACCACTCTTTAGGGAGGTCACCTCTCAGGTGACAGTCAGAGTTTTGTCTGCCAGCTACTCACTATGTGCCTGAGGGTTTGGAGGGTCTATTGTATTCCATGTTTCTCGCTGCCATTTCTAGACCATTTCTTTTAGCCTCTTGTAAAATAATTCCTGTTGCCTTGAGTACCAAACTATTTGAACAGGCTACTCTTCTCCCTTTGAAAATGTGATCATTTCTAAAGCCTCCTGTTCATTCTCCATCTATTGACCTGAATCTCTGGAACCAGAGCAATCTTTGGAACCTTCAACATCCACACAGTCAACCCATCCTTTCATTACCTGGTCTCTTACTTCCTTGACCTCTAAGTCTCTGACATCCTTGCAGCCACATACTATAGAGGTTATACCTGGGACTTTGTTATTACCAGAAATGGAACCACTTCCTTAATCATAAATTCATATTTGTTACATTTTTGCTACTGCCCTCACTCCTTCCCCTTGAATTGTTTATTTACTCTTTCGACCTTAATTCTTGACCCTGCTGGAACTTCTCATCTTTTACCATCTGATTTTTCCTTATGCCTCAGCTTTTTCCTTTTTTGATGTCTTCTCTTACTCATTAAGATACCATAGGCAACTTTCCTACACTTATGTCAATACCCAAACTCCAATGCACTTATATCTTTTGGTCATACGCCTCTGGCAAAATGTCATCCTAAATTAATCCTGACCAATGCTTTCTCTACGCCTGCATTTTAAAATCCAAGCTTTACTGGATATAGACCCCTACTAGCTTTGAGTCAGATATACTTATGACCACCAGTTTCCAATAGGTCATGAGCCCTGCCAGGCAATTCAATTTGCCAATATTTTTCCAGGGTATTTGCTCTTAGGTCAAGTTCATTAGTGATATTGCTTGAGACAAGAATTCTAAGCAAGTGATTTACAAAGGAGTGGCGAAAGCAGGATAGGACAGGGTAAGAAGTGAGGCAAGGGCCTGGGTTCTGCTGAGTTCCAGCCTCAATCTCAACCCATATGGAGTCTGGAACACAAATGGCACTACATAGGTGGACTACCTGAGGCAGAAACAAGATGTTCAGGCTTTTTTATATGGCCCCTTGTAGCCCCATCCATCAGCCTTCAATGCCCTGCGGCAGGAGATAACCTCCTAGACATTTCTGGGCAAGATGGCTACATTCAACCAAGGGCAATTCTCAGAAGAATGCATCTATGAGTTGTTTGCAGCCGACATTCACAGCAGCTGGAGACGAGTGCACTGCGAAGTACATGAGATTTGAGTGGGAGTACCACATCATCTACTACATTCACTTTTTCAATCTCTACTGTAATTACTTAAAAGTTTTTCTATCTTCCTCCTACCTGCTCAGCTACTTCCCCCACACTGAATCCCTGCTACTAGCTAAGGCATTTTCCTTTATTGCATACTCTTAGAATGGTGTTAATCAAATTCAAAGATCTTATTTCATTTCATATGTGTGTTTAATATCTGTCTCCTCAATGAAACTGAAAGCTCCATGAGAACAAGGACCATTTTGATCACCAGTATTATACCTCTTGGATGTCAAAGAGTGGTCACATACGTTCTTTGACGAATGAATGGATGAAAACAGCTATAACTTCTGTAGAAGCTACTGTGTGCCACAGACTATGCCAAATGCTTTATTTAATTTCCATAGCAACCAGTGAACCATATACTAATACTACTCCCATTCCACAGAAGTTAGTTAAGTTAAGGAAGCCACCCAAGTTTCACACAACTAGTAGGAAGAAGATCTGAGATATTAATCCAAGCAGTCCCTGCTTTTATCTGTTACACTACAGGACATTATATTGCCTTTTAAATGAATGACAGAATGAATAAAGGGCTAATGGAGTAAGGGAAAAGGAAGAAGAGTGGAGGAAGGAAGGAGAGAAGGACGAAGGATGCATGTAGAGCTACACATGTACATGCTACATATGATGCAGTGAGGAGCTTTTGAGGCTCTCTGAGTGAATTGACGTTTGTTTACCCAGTCCTCTTAATCAAATATCAGTTATCACTCAGTTTATAGCCACACTTCTTCATTTCTAATGTGTTGACTCATTATACTAGATTGTAAAGACCAAATACACGGAGTTGATTTTCCCAAATACTCAGAACTAAGATGCTCAGAAAATTTAACCATGCTAGCCCCATCACAAGTCATCCACCACATAGTCTATGTATTAACTAGCAGATGCAGTTCTGAAACTGGGCCCTCCACCAGGCAATGTCTACAGCGATAACAAAGCATTAAAGGAAAGGTACCAGCTTCACACTGTAAATGTATCACTTTAAATAACTGGAAGCCTAGAGCATCTTAAAAATGGAAGAGAAGACGATACTAATTGTTTGAAACAATTTTGTCTCCTAGGAATCCAGATGGGAAATTAATAGTTGCTTTTAATGACCTTTAAGTCATTAAAGGTCATTCTGTCCAAACTTCTCAGTGGCATCTGTCCCACTCAGGGAATTTTATTATTTATAATTTTTCTTTCCTACAAAGACTCTCATTAATGAATTTATTATTATTTTTAAGGTTAAGATTAGAAATTGAGAGCTGGCTGCTTAAAAACTTAGCTGGATTAAAGGTTTGTTTTATCAGATATCTTTTTCAACAAAATGATTCAAGATGTCTTTAGTCATCATCAGAATGTAGGTTGAGCCTTCATGTGTGTGAGAACATTTTCCTCAATTTATTATAATTTCTGTGATTTATGCACAACAGCGATGGAAACAGCTTGGTGTGGGTTTCCAAGGCACAGTGTGGGAGGCACTGTGTGTGCACAAATCCTGTTATTTGTTAATAGGATTTGTCCACATACCTTCTGCCCAATCTGTCCAGTGCTTTGAAATATTGCAGCTGCTTTTCATTTCCTGCTAAATCCGATTGGCAGCAATGTCAGTGCTACAGCTCAACCTGCAAACAAAAGCATGACTCCAAGCAAGAATACACAGGTGGCAAAACAGTCATTAATGCTACCACAAAGCAAAAATTTTCCATAGCAGGATGCCATCTGGGGATTTTCGTTACAGTGCTAGGCCCAGTTCTAAAGTAGGATGTTCCATCTGTACTGGATCCAACACAGTGGTTCTTAACTGGGGCGATTTTGCTTCCCACAGGACATTTGGCAATGTATGGAGACACTTTTGAAATTGTCCCAACTGAGGGGTGATGCCCATCATATGGGTGGAAGGCCAGGGATGCAACTAAAAATCCCACAATACACCTGAAAGTCCTCCATGACAAAGAATTATATCGTACATAATTTCAGTAGTGCTGAGGTTGAGAGCCCTGTACAAGGTATTCCAAACCAACCTAAAAGCTACAAATGATGGGTTCCCTTCTTTATTGCCATTTAGGATACAAACAGCAATGCCTACTAGGGAACAAGAACTTTTAAATGCATGGGAACTGATTTGGTACTATATTTCTGTATTGGTGACATTTATGAATATATCTCTTGCTCTGCACTTTGACCAGGATAAGAAGTATCAACAATAAGGAGAAAAGCAAATGAAAATTCTTACAAATGTTATAGCTGGAAGGGACTTTTCTAGTCCAGCCTTTACAAACTCTATTCCCTGAACAACTAGTTCAATAAGACATATCCCATGATTTATAAGCATCCAGGTCGAATGACATAGAGAAATGTTGGTTTAAACAGAGTGAAATATGCTTTGATTATGCATGACCAGTCTAAGAGCCTTAAATTGCCCACAGGCACCATGACTCTTCAAAGGTGACTATAGGAAAATATATATATATATTTAAACTCAATGGATCATGCAATCTTTTACTTCTGTAATATCTGTTAATATTGCCTTAAGCAAATGATCTAGTCCAACCAGCATGTTCATAAATAAAGAAGTATGGTACAAAAGTGGAGTGATTTGCTCAGGGTTACTGACCAAGCAAGGGACAAAGCAAGGACCACATCAAATACCACCTAACCCAGTCCATTCTTCCTTCCACTATGCAACGTTTCTCTAAACAGCTATACGTAGTATTTTAAAGATTAGTTAATTACATTATTACACCATAGTCTATAGTGCTTGGAGTAAACATTACTTTACACAGAGCATTTTCAAATTCATTATCCTGTTTAACCCTCACAACTCACATCAGGTTACCTTTTCTCTGCTCTTCTTCCCTTCTTCATTTCATCATCATCTTTCCTCTCATCATCACTACTGCCACTTCTTGAATATAAACTCAATCACTAGAGTTTATCATGAGGTTATGGTCTTTGTTACCCCAATGTTAAAAACGAGCTGTGGCACACTGGAGCCACTTAATGTTTGTTGAATTGATGGATGCCCCATTTTCTAGATAAAGGAAAGGAAGAGGCTAACTTAAGGTAGTACATATTTTTAAAAAACACGCACTTTTCATGTACCTATTGACCATCTGCATTTCCTCTTTGGAAAAATGTCTATTCAGTTCTTCTGCCCATTTTTTAATTGTTATTTTTTTATGTTAAGCTGTATGACTTATTTCAATACGTTGGATATTAATCCCTTATCAGTCATATCATTTGAAAATATTTTCTCTCATTCAGTAGGTTGTCTTTTCTTTTTGTCAACGATTTCCTTTGTTGTGCAAAAGCCTTTAAGTTTAATTAGGTCCCATTTATTTATTTTTGTTTTTATTTCCTTTCCTTTAGGAGATGATCCAAAAAAAAAAATACTGCTGCAATTTATGTCAAAGGGTGTTCTGCATACGTTTTCCTCTATGTTTCACAGTATCTGGTCTTATATTTAGGTTTCTAATCCATTTTGAGTTTATTTTTGTATATGGTGTTAGAGAATGTTCTAATTTCATTCTTTTACATGTAGTTCTCCAGTTTTCCCAGCACCACTTATTGAAGAGACTGTCTTCTCTCCATTGTATATTCTTGTCTCCTTTGTCATAGAGTAAATGACCCTAAGTGTGTGGGCTTATTTCTGGGCTCTTTATCCTGTTCCATTGATCTATGTGTCTGTTTTTGTGCCAGTACCATACTGTTTTGATTACTGTAGCTCTGGAGTATAGTCTGAAGTCAGGGTGCATGATTCCTCCTGCTCTGTTCTTTTTCTCAAGATTGTTTTGGCTATTTGGGGTCTTTTGAGCTTCCACACAAATTTTTAAATTATTTGTTATAGTTATGTGAAAAATGCCACTGGTATTTTGATAGGGATGAACCTGAATCTGAATCTGCAGATTGCCTTCGGTAGTATGATCATTTTAACAATATTAACTTTCCAAATCCAAGAACACAGTATATCTTTCCATCTGTTTGTGTTGCCTTCAATTTCTTTTACCAGTGTCTTGCAAACGAAAACCACAATGAGATATCACCTCACACTTGTCAGAATGGCAATCATCAAAAAGAACACAAATAATAAATGTTAGCGAGGATGTGGAGAAAAGGGAACCCTTGTACACTATTACTGGGAATGTAAATTGGTGCAGTTACTGTGGAAAACAGTACAGAGCCTTCTCAAAAAACTGAAAATACAACTACCATATGACCCAACAATCCCACTCCTGGATATATATCCAAAAATCCCCCCAAATATTTATTCAAATAGATACATACACCCTAATGTTCATAGCAGCATCATTTACAGTTGCCAAGATATGGAAGCAACCTAAGCATCCATCAACAGATAAATGGATAAAGAAGATGTGGTATATATATGTACAATGGGATACTACTCAGCCGTAAAAAAGAACAAAATTTTTCCATTTGCAGCAACGTGAATGGACTTGGAGGGCATTATGCTAAGTGAAATAAGTCAGACAGAGAAAGACAAATCCTGTATGATATCACTTACATGTGGAACCTAAAAAATACAACAAACTAGTGGATATAACAAAAAAGAGGCAGACTCACAGATACAGAGAACAGCCAACTGGTTACCTGTGGGGAGAGGGAAGGAGGGGAGGGGCAATATACATGTAGGGGAGTAAGAGGTACAAACTACTATGTATAAAATAACCTACAAGGATATATTGTACAACATGGGGAATATAGCTGATATTTTATAATAACTATAAATGGAGTATAACCTTCAAAATTTGTGAGTCACTATATTATACACCTGTAACATATAATATTGTACAGCAACTACATTTCAATTAAAAAATAAATATAATAAAAACACAGTATTCTGAAGGCACTATGCTAGTCAATTTTTCATATATCATCTCTTTGCATTAGTGAGAAGTAGTAGCAGCATCAAGAGATAAGCAAAACTGACAGAGGAAAGGAAAAAAACAGCACATTCTTCAAGAAAGTATCTAATAGAAACTACCTAATAAGAAGGAAAATTGCAGTACTCGATATTTTTTTCTTGCTTTTGTGCTTTAAGAGAGTGTAGAGGCAGGCTGGACTTACTTTATACTTCAGCATATTGACTCACATTCATTTGATTTTATGCAAAAGGCCAATGACTTTGCTGGGGAAAATTTCTCAGTGGACCTACAAGAAGGGACAGGATGATGAGCAATGAACTTTTCACGACTATCTGGTTAAACTAGCTGGAATTAAACACTTCAGTAGTTTCATTTCAATTTTATTTTTATTTCTTATGGTCATGGAGTCCAGTCAACTTGATGTTTAACTCATAATTCTCAAAAAACAAAACTAAAAAGAACTTACCCCAGAAGTAAAGAGATGAAAGATCATCTCTAATGATGAATTCCCAAACCTGTATCATTATCTAGTAGATGTGCTTACTGAGGACCCTTGTCAGTTCTTCACCAACACAGAGTCCAGCATCACAGAAGAATATCTTAATGAAAGCGCTTGTTACTAGGAAGCAATGCTTAAAATTGGGATATGTTACCAATTTAAAGGGAAGCAAACCTAAAAGGGCATTATACCAAAAGAAGATAAAACTAGCTTTGAATTAGCTCATTTCTAGACCTAAATTAATGTTTTTAATTTCTAGTAATAGTCGCATGTTTACAAAAATCTTAAATGATCTTGAAGCACATAGCAAGCTAAACTGAAAGACTGCCTCAAGATATTTATTACAAAATCTATTGGTCCATCACACATTCACATATCAATACATACCAACTATGTAGAAAGCACCAGGCTCAGTGCTGTGGAGGATTAAAGATAAAGACCATGCTCTTAAGGAAGTTATGTGCTGATAAACAGAATAAGATATAAAAAAAGATAACCCCATGCATATGTGCACAAAACTGGGTAAAAAATGCTCATTGCAGCTTTGTATGTGAAAAAAAAATTGCAGGGAACATAAATGTCCATAAAGAGAGAAATGGCTAAAATAATAGGAATTATTCACTAAGTGTAAAAGCGTATCAGCAGCAAGTAGCTCACAAAACAATCGCAATATCCAGAGTTTGATTGAATAAAGCAAGTTGCTGAATAAACATGGCCACATAAATATTATATATTTATGGGCATATAACATGTATAGGAATGATTAGGGAAAAGTTCTGGAAAGACATAAATGAAATGAAAACAGTGGTTCCCTCCAGGTAAAATACGGGAACTGGGGAGATGGTCATAAAATTATAGTTTTACCCGTAATGTTCAGATCTTAAAATTAGAATATATTTATGTATTGTTTATCAAATGTATGTACACAGAGAGATATAGATATAGGTATATATTAACATGATCAATACCAGAAGGAACAGCACATAAAGTGATACATAATTTTAAATGAGTAAAATGGTTTCTTCCAGGAGAAATTATGCAACATTTTGTGTAGGAGAAACCAAACCTTCTTAGTTATAAAAAGTTCAGAGCTGGATACAAAGTAGTGCTATAATACACAAAAATTAAATAAAAATGGTTGCCATGGTTTTGGAGGGAGGGAAAGAGGGATGAATAGGTGGAGCACAGGGGATTTTTAGTGCAGTGAAACTATTGTGTATGAATTGGAACGGTGGATACATGGCATTACTCATTTGCAAAATTCAAAGAATTATCCAACACAAAAAGTGAACCCTAATTTACCCAATGGACTTGAGTTAGTAATAATGCATCCACATTGGTGCTTCAATTTTAACAAATTTACCACACTAATGCAAGATATTAATAACAGGGGAAACTGTGTGGAGGTATGGTGGGGAGAAGTAGGAAGTGTACAGGAACTCTCTATTTTATGTTCCATTTTTCTGTAAAACTTAAAATACTCTAAGAAATAAAGCCTATTTTAATTTTAAAATGCTATCATAGAAGAATGCATAAACAGCAAGAAGGACATAAATAAAAGAATAATTCATGCTTTGTGTGGAAGCCTTAGCCAGTGGTTATATTATATCCATGACCTGAGTTAACACATAGAAGACACAGAGAGCTCTACTGTGGCTGATACACAGAACATTCAGTGTTTTACCTATTTATTTATTTATTTATTTATCTGATTTATCTGTTTGTTTTGTTTATAATTTTTGATATGTCTTAAAGGAGTAGAATTATGCCAGGAAGGCAAAGAGTTAAAAATACTGCAGAGAAAGAAAGAGCTAGATTGATGACACCCCATGTGAAAAAGAGCCCTTGCTGGGACTGGAAAAGAATATGGGGTGGCTGGAGTGCAGACTCATGTCAAACAGACTGGAGATGGAACCAGAACACTAGGATGAGATTAGACTGTGAGATTAGACTGAAAAGGAGTTTGGGTATGGAAATCAAGATTTTTTTTTCCTAAGACCATGACCTACTCACTTCTGTGCTTCTGGAAGATTGATGGGAATGAGAAGAGATGTAGAGAGGCCAGGAAGGGAACAGTAAATGTGTAATAAAGGTGATGGTCTGGGAATTAAAACGAGTGGGTTCAAATTTTGCTTCTCATACTTTCTAGCTGTGTATGTAAACCCAAGACACACATCTTAAATATTTCCAATCTCAATCTCCTCATAAATAAATAAATAAAAGACAAAAAAGGATGAGTTCTGGGCAATGGAAAGATAAAAGGTGTGATAATGACCCAGCTTGTGTTACTGGAAGAATGGTGATGTTAACGACAAACATAGAAAACAAAGAGAGGCAAGAAGTTTGGGCAAAGAGTTTGATCAGAGACACAGGACTTCAAGGTTTTCCAAAATATACAAAGAGCTCATACAACTCAACAACAACGAAAAAACAAACAACACAATTGGAAAATGGACAGAAGACCTAAATAGACATTTCTCCAAAGAAGACATACAGATCGAAAAGGCACATGAAAAGATGCTCAACATTGCTAATTATTTGAGAAATGCAAACCAAAATGACAATGAGATACCACCTCATGCTGGTCAGAATGACCACTAAAAAGTCTACAAATAATAAATGCTGGAGAGGGTGTGGTGAAAATGGAACCCTCGTGCACTGCTGGTGGAAATGTTAAGTTGGTGCAGCCACTATGGAAAATGGTTTAGAGGTTCCTCAAAAAACTAAAAATAGAGTTGCCATATGATCCAGCAATCCCACTCCTGGGCATATATCTGGACAAAACTATAATTTGAAAAGATACATGCACCCCTATGTTCATAGCAACACTGTTTACAATAGCCAAGACATGGAAGCAACCAAAATGACCATCAACAGATGAATGGATAAAGAAGACCTGGTATATATATACAATAGAATATTACTCAGCCATAAAAAGGAATGAAATAATGCATTTGCAGCAACATGGATGGACCTAGAGATTATCATACTAAGTGACGTCAGAAAGGGAAAGGCAAACACCATATGATATCACTTATATGTGGAATCTAAAATATGACACAAATGAACCTATCTACAAAACAGAAACAGACTCACAGACATAGAGAACAAAACTGTGATTGCCAAGGGGGAGGGAAGGTAAGAGAGGGATGGAGTGAGAGTTCAGGGTTAGCAAATGCAAACTAATATATATAGAATGGATAAACAACAAGGTCCTATTGTATAGCACAGGGAACTATATTCAATATCCTGTTATAAACCATACTGGAAAAGAATATAAAAAAGAATGTATATAAGTATAACTGAATCACTTTGCTGTATAGCAGAAATTAACACAACACTGTAAATCAACTATACTTCAATTAAAAAAGATATTCATCCCAAATCCAACTGAAATCAGAGAGTAGTAAGCAATGTGAGGGGGTAAAACAAACAAACAAACAGAGAACTTTAGAGCTTAGGGGCAGGGGACTATATGTGAAACTGAGACATTAACTGATTCACAGGAAATGGGCACCATAGGTGCAGGGAAAACATGCAGGATAATGCCTGTGATGAAGGTGGAAGGCTGTGGAGGAACTATGTAGGAACCACTCACAATTTGCAACCAGTGGGAAAGGAGCAGGAAGGTAAGAGTAGATTCCACGGAGGCTCTAAAGAATTCTCTCTGAAAACCAGTATCCTTCTATCAGCCTACTTCTCTCTTTCTATTTCATCTCATACAGGGTCTCCACACAAATGCCTTAAAGGCACATCTCAGTCTGCATGGGCTGCCATAACAGAATACCATCGATTGAGTGGCTTAAACAACATTTATTCTCATAGCTCTGGAAGCTGGAAGTCCAAGATCAAGGGGCCAGCAACATAGGTTTTGTTCTGAGGCCTTCTCTTGGCTTGTAGGTGGCCAGCAATGCACCTTGTGCAAATATGATCTCTTCTTTATGTGCTCATGGAGAAAGAGGGAGAGGGAGAGGGAGAGGGAGAGGGAGAGGGAGAGGGAGAGGGAGAGGGAGAGGGAGAGGGAGAGGGAGAGGGAGAGGGAGGGAGCTAGCTCTCTGATGTCTCTTCTTATAATGGCATTAATCCTATCATAAGGGCTCCACCCTCATGGCCTGATCACCTCTGAAAGACCCATATCCAAATACAACACACTAGGGGTTAAGGCTTCAACATGAATTTTGAGGGGAACACAACTCAGTGCACAGCAAGGCACTAGTACTTCTTGCAAGTACATCATAGTTAGGACTCATAATTTTCTGAATAATAATTTTCTAACTATCCCTTAAATTTTAGTATTTTCTGCTACTAAGAATAAGAGAAAATGAAAGATCATTGAGAAATATCTTAACTACTCTATTAAATCCATTATATATTTACACACACACATGCACATACAGGCACACAAAACTACAGTTTATAAACAACTGTTCTAAAAAATAGTTTGTAGTGAAAATTTACCTTGTTTAAGATCCATCATTCTTATGACTTTAAAAACTTGGTGCTTTATGAGATATCTTTAAAAGAACATTATTCTACAAAGTCAACACATTTGTTAGAAAATGTGTTTTGGTTTACAGGCAGGAGTAATCTCATATATTAGAAGAAAAAGTGTATATTTTAATATGCCATATTAAAACATTTTGAAGATTTATAAGAAGGATGTAATGATATACTGGGGGAAATGATAAAAGTGATGTTGAAAAATGAATATACCTATATTTTGATAATTTTTCTCTCTCTTATAAAAAAATGAACTTTGTCATGTTCATTACTATTTTTCACTACATTATTTCAATTACTAAACCAATGGAGTATTGCCTTATTTTTTATAATAATTTTAAAAGTCACTTCTACATTAATTTTGCTCACTGGCATACTGTATCACTGATTATTTTATTCAGTGCATAGTATTTTACAACTGTTACAGAAGGACAAATTGAATTACAGATGTATAAACTCTATCCGGTATTGTTCACTTATCAGATATTTTATTATTCTACTAATTACAGCATCTATCACTTTCAGGGTAGAGGTGAGGGTTACTAAGGCATTAGTATTAGGCTAGGAACTTTAAAGTTAAGTGATTCACTCTTTTCCCTAAACCAATCTCATTGTTTCTCCATCAGACTCAAATTGCATCTTATGGTTTTATTCAGTGACTAATTAATGCCATTTTCCAAAACATTTCTCTGACATGGTTGAGAACCAAAGCCTAATTTACAATACAAAAACAATGGACCATGTGGTCATGGACAGTGGCTTTTACTCAAAAGTCAATGCCAGCTAATTTCAGTGCTTGGAAAGTTGCACAAGGGATCGATGGCAACTTATTCTTTTCAAGGTCTTTCCATTAACAATCCAAATGTCCAACAGTATGACTGTCATCCTGCTAAGAAAGGACTTCAAAAGGCAACAAACAAGATGAAAGCAATAATGACCATAAAGTGCTTCCCACAGTGCTGTGCACATAATAATTGTTCAATAAATGCTAACTAATGACAGTAAGAGTGCTATACTACCAGATTTAGTAAGGATCTTGGTTAAAGTTCAGAGAATAAGCAATATCAAAAATTAAAAGGACTCCAACATATATTTGATATGCAAATTTCTAAGTATGTCACAGAAGAATCCTTAGTTCAGTTCCTGGAAAACGGCATGTGTCTCTTATTCATTTACTGAATGAGGGCATGAATCAATGCTCTTCAGAACAAACTGCATATGTGAGCAAAGGAGGAGGCATGAGAAACTACTGCAGGAATGTCCCTTTCATAGTCCTTTGTATAATGACCATGCTAGGCTGCTCTTACCTAGGTAAGCTAAATCCCAATAACTGTCACAGGGATCAAACAAAATCTGCACCTTGCCAGGTTTGCAAGCCTGACAGAATCAGGGCAGCTCCTTAAGAGTCAAAACATAATAATTATTAAATAAAAATCTGGAACAATGCCAAAAAATAGGACTTAACTTTTACTCTGTCTTTCCCTACAGGATATATTAAGCCAAAATTGAGGGGAGGAGGACGTGATGTTTTTTATGGTAAATCCTGAGATTCTGTATTAAATGCCTCTAACATAATAAATATTATTTCTTTAATTTGAACAGTATTTAAATTCCATAGATTATTCCACATTTATATAATTTTAGAGTCAGTCTTGGCAGCATCATAATTAGAGAGAAAACACATTTTTTAAAATTACATTGCTATAAGATTATCTTCTTTGTCTTCCCTTCACTAGATATGCATTGATTAAAGTTTTATCCTTCTGTATATATAACCAGTTTAACTTTCTGTTTTCCAAGCATCCTTAAAAGTGTACTTCTGCAATATCCTGAGGGAAATGTTGCTCTAATTGCTTTTTTTTTTTTTTTTTTTTTTTTTTTTTTTTGCGGTACGCGGGCCTCTCACTGTTGTGGCCTCTCCCGTTGCGGGGCACAGGCTCCGGACGCGCAGGCCCAGCGGCCATGGCTCACGGGCCTAACCGCTCCGCGGCATGTGGGATCCTCCCGGACCGACGCACGAACTCGTGTCCCCTGCATCGGCAGGCGGACTCTCAAACACTGCGCCACCAGGGAAGCCCTCTAATTGCAATTTTAAATTATTACGTGTGTATGCTGAGTAGGACTTAGTTTATGTCTCTGCCTATTAGGTAATTTTACCTTGAAGTTTGAAATAATTTGTTATTAAACACTGTTTAAATAATTCCATGACAACACTGCAGCCATTAATATGTCTAGCTATGATTATTTATTCATACATAATATCTATCATGTATGCATTAATGTCACAACAA
This sequence comes from Tursiops truncatus, assembly GCF_011762595.2. Taxonomy (NCBI): domain Eukaryota; kingdom Metazoa; phylum Chordata; class Mammalia; order Artiodactyla; family Delphinidae; genus Tursiops; species Tursiops truncatus. The sequence continues at coordinate 87,018,806 of NC_047043.1, read as the reverse complement.
GCCAGTCACTAACTCAATGTTAAATCCTATATCTAATTCTGCTGCTGCTGATCCCCTTCACTTTAAAACCACGTTTTGAAATTTCTAATTCAGCATTATGTGAGTAAAACCAAGTTGAGATTATATACAAAATTATGTTAACTCTAATGGGAATTATAGGATTTCAGTCTTGATATATGTTATTAAGCTGCAAGTACAAAACTTCATAGTTACAAAGACCTATAATTTTCTAGACTTTTTACCCACAGAGCCTTCCCTTCCCTTCCCCCTATTTTAAAAATATAATGTGGTGGGGGAGGGATGGAGTGGGAGTTTGGGATCAACAGATGCAAGCTAGTATATATAGGATGGATAAACAACAAGGTCCTACTGTACAGCACAGGGAACTATATTCAGTATCCTGGGATAAACCATAATGGAAAAGAATATGAAAAAAGAATGTATACATACGTATAACTGAATCACTTTGCTGTATGGCAGAAATTAACACAACATTGTAAATCAACTATACTTCAATTTAAAAATAAAAAAAATAATGTAACATAACACAGCACAACATAATACATTACACAGAGTTTTAAGACATAAAGCAGGTAAGACTAGGCCTCTCTGGTTGAAGCAGATGAACAGACCCCCTTCTATCCCTCCCTTTTGAGCTGTTCCTGTGGGCTCCCCTAAGTCTGTTCTGTGGAATCCTGGGCTCCACAGAAAACTGCTAAAATCACATGTCCTTTTCTAGATTTGAACATGACAAAACTAACGGCAGTGTTGGAGAATCTCTGGTCCAACACCTGTTGTGTTCAGTTAAGTATCTCTGGATAGGTAGTGCAAGAGAAAACTCCTAAGTGCATTTTAATCATTTTTATTGGAAATGGTGACAAAAGTGGATCCCACAAGAGTTTATTTCTCAGGGCCTCTGTTCCAGAATACAATTGGATTAATAGGAGATGCTAAGAAATCATAAAGAATATAATCTATCTGTGTGATACTAATTTTGATCAATTCAGTTGATCATTCAAATACCTCCTTACTGTAGTCTGTGCCACTTTTGAAGCCTTTTTGAAAATCAAATATAATAGATTTCTTTTCTCTTTCTTAGCATACAGCTGCTTTTTAAAAATAATGTGACATTTGGCCTAGGAAGAAGGAAAAGCAGGGACTGTCTTATTTTGTGATCAATTTCTCTGCCAGGAATTCTTTTCTCTCTCTCTTTTCCTCTCTCCTCCCCTCCCTCTCTGTCTCTATCTCTCCATCTCTGTTCCCTTCTCCCTTACTCTGGAAGAGGCCCTGAAGTTAGGGGGAATATGCATCTAACTGTAAGCTACAGCCATCTTAGATTTTTCAAGAGTTTCTCTCTACATATCTGTGCAGTAAAACACACCAATCCAAAGCCTTCCTCACTTCTGTACATATAGTATTCTAGATATCCTGGAACTCGATAAGAATTCCAATCTTAAGATTCTGGATGTTTTCCATGGAAACTCTTATTACACACATTAATCTTTCTTTTTCCTAAGTAGACTCAACTTGTATAAATTCTTTTTCCTTCTATTTCAAATTAACAAAGACCAAAGCTTTCTTAACACAGTATCTTAGATCCAGATCAGTGATTCTAAAACTAAAACTGTCTGAGATAAATCTAGCATAAAGAATACTTTACTTTAATAATTTTTCTAAAATATCTTTATTTTTTCATAGCATTGTACCTTTGTCAAAAATCAAATGACTATATTTGCCTGAGTTTATTTCTGGTATCTCTATTTTTTTCCATTAATTTCTGTGTCTTTTCTTTTAGCACTACCACGAAATCATGATTACTGCAGCTCTGTAAGTTATGAAATTGTCTTATATGACATACATCATGACTGAATTCCCACAAACTCCCATTACAGTTAAAACAATTCTACATATTTCTGAGAAAATAAGCTAGACTTGGTTTTACATAATTTTTGAAATCATTTTGGCTATTCTAGTCTCTCTGTTTTTCCATAGAATTGGCTTGGAAATATCTATCAACAGCAATAAAAAAAATAGCCTGCTGGGATTTTGATTGAGATTGTATTGAATGTAGAGATCAAATTAGGCAGAACTTACATCTTAATGATACTGAGTGCTCCAATTCATGAACATGGTATAACTCTGCATTTATCTAAGTCTTTTTTAAAAGATTTCTTTAATTAGTGTTTTGTGGATTTAATAAAGATTCTGTACCTATTCTATTAGATGTATATCTATTATTTCATTTTCTGGTGCTTTTAAGAAATATACTGATTTTTAAATTTTCTATTTTTTGTAGCTCATTGCTAGCATATAGAAGTACATATTTTTGCTACCCACAAACTTATAAAACTCACTTGTTCATTTTGGGATTTTTTTTACATCTTTGGGATGTCTGACATAGATAATCATGCCATCCACAAATAGAGATGATTGTATTTCTTCTTTCCCAAAATGTATGTATGCTTTTTATCTGTTTATTTTGTAAGGTCTAAAACTTTATTAAAAATGATTTTGAGTAGGAACGATGAGACAAAATTCCCTTGAGTTTTGTCTTATCTTAAAGACAAAAAATTCAATCTTTCAGCACAAGATTGTGGAATTTTTCCACATCCACTTAAGAGAACAATATATTATGTTTCATCTTCCAGGCCTACCTCACAATGAAGTCTGAGGGCTCTTTCCAATCTTTGGTGTGTGAGCCTGGAGGGGATTATGAAGAAAGATGTTGCAAGCAAAGAAGGAACAAATTCAGCCAATTTCTGTAGCCCACAAGTGCTTCCCACTGTCCTTTCACAAGAATTTGCCATACTTTGCCTTCATTAATTTGTCATCTAGTCTTGCCGAACTCTTCTAACCAGTTTGGTTGTGTCTGCTCAAGTGAGCAAGTGCTCAGTGTCCTTCCTGTACTCACTTCTCTCTCCTTAGATTTTCGCTTAGTTGGGTGTTCTGCCATTGGCTTCAAAAAATGTCATGGGGGCTTCCCTGGTGGCACAGTGGTTGAGAGTCCGCCTCCCGATGCAGGGGACACAGGTTCGTGGCCCAGTCCGGGAGGATTCCACATGCCGTGGAGCGGCTGGGCCCGTGAGCCATGGCCACTGGGCCTGCGCGTCTGGAGCCTGTGCTCCGCAAAGGGAGAGGCCACGACAGTGAGAGGCCCGCATATCGCAAAAAAAACAAAACAAAACAAAACAAAAAACTCATGAATTTAAAGTTAGTCTTTTTTTTTTTTTTTTTTAATTTTAAGAGCAAGATCAATACTCCTTCTAATTCTCTACCTATCAGGACAGAAATTCTTGTGATTCACTTACTCTTACTGTCTAAAACAGGCGTTTTTTATTTTACTTTAAAAGTAAGTTTACTGCCCACGGCATAATATAATTAGCTACTGAGTATCTTTTACAAAATAAAATCCACATGATTCCTCCTAATGACTATGAAGCCTTGAAATGTTATGAATTTGTGTTTAGCTGAAAACTTTGCATTTGTTTACAGTTCCTATAAAATAAGATACAATTATAATCCTAAGAGAAACAATAAGAACAGGGTACAAAAACTGCCTACCTCATTAATAATTAAAGCCAATCTATGCTTTGTTCTATTTTTGCTTAAATGCTCACCAAAATTCCATAAACCACATGAAAGAAATCATAAAATAAATGAACACACCCTGAAATGAAATGCAGTTGTTGAATCATGAGAAATAAAGCTACAGATGCTGAACCTAAACAGAAAACAGAACAAAGAATTGCCTGCTTCCATCTATCATTTCTCATCTGGGAGTAGAAAGCCTCATGGAGAATCCCACACCACAGTTTAATAACAGTAACCCTGGGTATTGGGCTTCGTATTTCATACATTTAACTATAAGGCATTATAATCTGGAGATGAGAAGAGAGCAGATTTTGGAATCAGACAGATTTGGCTCCAACCTTAAATTCAACTCCATCAGTTAACCATAAGTTACTTCATGGTTAATGAAAGAGACTCCCCACGAAAAGAGACTTACGTTAAAATATTTCAGGATTATTTCCAGATAGCATGGAAATTAATGGCCTAATAAGTTCAAATTGACAATGGATACCCAGAAGAACAACCACTGTGATCACGTACTTGCAATTATTTTGGTGAAATTTGGAAGCGAAATAACATATTCTTTGGCATGGCAGCCTTGTTTAGTGAATAGAAAGCACTGACTTTTTGAGCCAAAGACAATTGGTATCTAATTCCAGCCATGCCTTTATTCAGACAGCAAACTTTTGTAAATAAATCATTAAACTGATACAACCTACAGTTTCTTCACCTACGAAACGAGAATTAAAAATATCTTTCTCTCAGAACTGTCATAAACAATGCATGCAAAATGCCTAAATCTCTGTTCCTCCTCCTCCTCCTCCTTCTTCACTTTAAATATCACAGAGCTTGAGAACACAAAGTTCAAGAGTCAATCCCAAATCTAGCTGCACATCCTTGCCTCAACCAAGATAAGAAACATTACCATGCTGTAACGTATTTCCATGTTTATACTTAACAATTAAGATAAAGAATGCCTGAAATAAAAACTTTACAATTGTGATAACACAATAGTGCTCTGAGGTTTTTTAAAAAATGACTTTTAAACTCAATTTAATTATCAATTTCAGCTTTCCAAAATAATCAGGTAACCAGGAATAAATTAGATTTCAGGTATACTAATGTTGCTATTATCAAATATCAAATTAAACAATGATATAGCAGACTGCATGTCATAGACACTCCCTACTTAAACATGTTCTTAGTTCTTTATACTACTTGAAACCTTTGATGTTTTTAATGATTCATTATATAAGGCTATCTTACTGATTTGCCTTATAGTGACCCTCTGAAAATCTTACAAACTTCTCTAAAAAACTAAATTGTACTTTTCCATAATAAGACAAGTCACCCAGGTTTAAGTTCATTCTATCTGAAAGTATTTTTACCAGCTTTATTGAGGTATAATTGATATAAATTGTATATTTAATGTACACAACTTGATGAATTCGAATGTATGCATGCATATACCTGCAATACTATCACCACAATTAAGATAATTCCCATATCCATCATCTCCAAAAGTTTCCTAATGCTCCTCTGTTAAGTCTAAGTTTAAAAGTGAATACCATATGCCCCAGTCACACTGACTTTAATAAAGAACACACTGAATGTAAGGAACATTTACTGGGAAGACATGTTATTTGAATAGCCATGTTAGTTTCTGCCATGATGCTTTCTAACATAAACTCAGCTGACAAGTTATTTTAATTAAAAAAAAAAAAAAAAAAAACTGTTACTGGTGAGGGGACAAAAAAAAAAAAATGTCTGGTTTTTCAAGTTCCACTATCAGCAAATAGGATTTTTTTAAAAATACCACATGTTGATTTAAATGCAAATAGCGTAATCTTTAGAAAAACACCTTAGACTTCTTAAGATGTCACTGAACGTCAAAATAAATTGTCAACAAATATCCTCAGCAGACATTTCTTCACCTTTGGTTTCCGGCACTGGCTTGGGCCAATATGATTGTCCATTTCCCACTCAGTTTTGTAATAATCACAAAATACATTTCTGATTCCATCTACCTCTGGCCACTGAATGGGGGTTCCTTTTTCAGGCCTCTTGGTTCCTGTGGACAGGCTCTCTGTGTATCCTACAGATCAAATATCAAAGAATTCTGGAAAAGCATTCGAGAAAACTTGCTAGATTACATGTGAATTCTGGTCTCTAGCTCTCATAAAATCAGTCTCATTCTCCAGAGTATCTCTTGTCTTTCACGCTTACTGTGTTTCATCTTTTCTATACTTGATAAGGTTTGTTTTTTCCATGCAGGTTATGAGGTTTGCTTTTACCATGCAGGTTACCGTTATACCTGGCATGCAATGTAAACCCAGTGAGTTGTGAGTCCCTTCACTTTTAAGAGACTCTTTCTTTCTTTTTTTAAAACAGTAAGTAGAAACGTTTTCCATATTGTCAATGTAATTTTAGGAAACATAGAGAACTTCACATTTGTTTCTTAAACTAATTTCTCTCAAAATATTGAAATATAACCATGAGAAACTATAGTGTAAGAAAAAAATATTCTTATTAATGTAAGCCAAACCCACAATTCTGATTCTAGTTCTAATAACTTTACTTCAGCCAAGACACTGGTCATCCATATATTGGAATATTTACTTAAATCATTACATGAAAAAGGATAGCATTTGACCCTTCGTTGAACTACAAACAGGAAATCAAGAAAAACATCACAGAGAAAGTACAAAGGGTCATGTGAAACTCAGAATGATATGCCATAATGTTGAATGATTATTAATGATCTTTCCAATAAAATTATCCCTCATCTGGGGCTTCCCTGGTGGCGCAGTGGTTGAGAGTCCGCCTGCCGATGCAGGGGACACGGGTTCGTGCCCGGGTCTGGGAGGATCCCACATGCCCTGGAGAGGCTGGGCCCGTGAGCCATGGCTGCTGAGCCTGCGCGTCCGGAGCCTGTGCTCCGCAACCGAAGAGGCCACAACGGTGAGAGGCCCACGTACCGCAAAAAAAAAAAAAAAATTATCCCTCATCTGTCATTTTTATAGTTTTAAGTGTCATTCCTCCTAATGTTTCCTAACCAGCTAAACACAATCACTGATCACTTCATCCAGACAACTGACAATCTATTCATCCCTCCATCCTCTTATTCATCAATCCATGCTTTCATCTTTACTGATTATCTACTTATATAAGTCCCTGTGTTAATGCTGAGAGGGACTCAAAGATGGTCAGTGTAGAACTGATTGTTTACCAGCCAGTTTAGTAAAGAGATCTACTTTACTGTTTAAATGTAAAAACTCTGAGTCACAAAGATCTAAATTCAAATCCCATCTCTGCTATTAGTTATGGGTTATGTGCACTTTGCTTAACCTCCCCCTTGCCTAAATTTACTTATTTGTAATGGAGGTTATAAAATCTACATTTGATGGTAGTAGGATGTTTAAATAAGATTATCATACAACCTGTTTGTTGACCTCAGAAATGGTAACTATCATTATTATTCCAGAGATGGGACGAAAAACATAACACAAATAGAAGCTAAGAATCATCAAATATTACTGATGGAAAGAAGCATTCAGAGACATCAGCAGAGTACAATGACATAAAAAGAAAGCAAAGAAAGAGGTTTAAATTTTCATGTAAAGGAGCATCAAATGCTACGGAAAAATTGAAGAAAATGACTATTTCCATGCCTTGGTTCTTCCTGGGAATACGTGAGAAAGTATGATGGATTAAGTTGTTTTTTTGTTTTTTGTTTTTTGAATTTATTTTATTAAAAAAAATTTTTTTAATTTAATGGCACTCATACCTGGAAGCAATGGCTTTGCATAAATAAGCAAAAACAAAAAAAACAAAAAACCCACACATACATCTTTGTATATGTATACAGATATGTATACACACACGTATATACTCTTGTGCTATGTCATACCCCCCCACACAAGACTGATTTGAACAATTATTATACATTTGGATATTAATTTAGAAATGTTTGGATACTCAGAAGCTCCAAATGAGGAACTGTTGTAAAGCTTTTGCTGGTGTTCTTATTTCTGATAAACATAAAATCTACAATTACTTCTTTACTTTCTGGGTAGTGAATTATAGTACTTATTCCTCTAGATTCCTCATATTATATATATAAAGGAACAAGAAAATAAAATAAGAACAAAAATATAAAGAAAGTACAGAACCCGTTGGGATGCCACCTTAGAGGGCAACCATCAGAGGTCTGAATATAATCTAATTAGTTAAAGCTATATGCTACACCATATAAGCTTCAGTGAAGATATATCCTTAGAGTTTATTACATAACTTATTTGAGCCATTATTTAAAAGTGGAAAATACAAAAATAAGAAAGACATTTGATTCAGGTGGTCTCTAATTGTAATGGAAAGTGTGTAGAATTTATAGTCAGAGAAATCTGGGTATTCAAATTACAGATGAGCTTAATCCCCATGGATAAATTACTTTATCACTTTCAGTCTGTTAGGGACAAGACTGTGTCAGGCAAACTCCTCCAAGTGTGCCTGAGATTTTCCTGGCTATAGCACTAAGGACCCCATGTTCCAGGAACCCTTAGCTACAGGCAACCTGGGATTGTTTGCCTAGGACTGTCCTGGTTTTAAAACTAAACATTCCACATCACAAAACCCCCCTCAGTACAGGTAAGCAGGACACTTAGTTACCCTACTACTAATACTAACATTATTATGATTATAGCCTTGAATAAAAGAGAGTACTTTTTATTTGTGTGCTGAGTATGTGTGTGTGTATATACTGATACTTGCTTTGTTGACATGAGTAAAATGTAATATAGAAAAAAGACTGCTACACAAATTCCTATTTTGAAAATGATTTGCTGGGAATGATGCAAAGATACATTTGAGATGTTTGCAAGAGTGTGAGCTGTCTTCAGATGCACAAATATAAGCATGTTTAAGTGTTTAGATGTACTTTTTTTTTAATTTATCTATTTATTTTTGGCTGCATTGGGCCAAAAGGCACCTTTTAGGGACCAACAAGGAACACATGTGCCTTGTGAAGTGGCAAATTTCCATCATTTATATATGGGGCATCTACTATTTGACAAGGCAATGTGCTTTTTATACTCGGCTTACTCAAGCAGAAATCATGGGTGACTGTCAGAAGATAGTTCAGGAGGTTCTTTCATGGGATGAGATACCCCCCAAGTCTAAGGTCTTATGATTTTCTATATAAATGTGGTTTTTTCCCTCTTGCTATTGCTATCCCATTGCAGCAAATACTATCCCATCAACACATTAAATGGCATTCCCACGGTTCCCCAGAAGAAAGTACTCAATACACTTTTTGTTAAAGGAACGCTGGCTGGATGAGTGATATGACTTCTAGAAAGAAAGATAAAGAATTAGCAACCAAATAGACTAAATTTTGGTAATTCAAAAAATAAGTGAGCCATTGAATTCCACTTGGCTGACAAATATTAATTCAACTTAGGACACCAGGGTTTCTACTTCCTAATAATCACTTCATCCTTTTTACCACCTCATATGCCTTTTCAGAGCACAAAGACAGCACAATATTATTCTTTTAGACTTTTTAATTTGGGTCTTGGTGAAAATTGGATGAGACAGGACTATTTTTAGGACAGAATGACTTTTTTGCCAATAAGGTAAATGTCATTTTATTGGGAAAATAGGGCAGATCCATGAAAGGATGTGAAAGCTCTGGCACTTGTCATAGCACCTTAAACTCCCTGGGCCTCAGAATTTTAAATGATAAAATGGGGTGAAGATTAGGCCCCAGTTCTTTACATCCATTTATATTAGAGTCTTTTATTTGTATGTTTCCCCCTACCAGACTCTGAGCTTCAGGCGAATTCACAGTTATGTCTTATTCATCTATTCATAATCATAATGTTAAAATTAAAGAGAACTTATTGGTATAGAATGCAAAGTCTGGAGAAGTACTAGCTTCAGGCACAGCTGCATCCAGAAGACCAAACAATGTTTCAACATTCTATCTCTGTCTTTCTTCACATGTTGACCTCTGACAGCTTTAGGCTTGTCCTATCTTTTCACTTAGCAGTTCTACTGAACAGAACACTTCTCTTTAGCTTAACCACCAAAACTCCAGGAATGAGTTTCATTACCTTGGATCACAGACACATGCCTTAAGCAGTTCCTATGGCTCCTGAAGCTGAATATGCTAACTGGTGAGACATTTTTTATTTACTTGCCCTAGGGAGTAAGAGTCAGGGCAGGATAAGATTTAGCCCCATCTAAACTGGTCAGAACCATTTGGACTAAGTATGGCAGAGGAATATTACCCTAAAAATAAACAGAGAAGAAGTAAGGAATTCCAGAAAGATATTCGGGTTATTACAGATCCAAAAGTGTTTGGTTTTTAAATTATCATCATTAGTAGCATAATGGCAAGGGTACTTGTCAGAAAATATTTAGACTACACAAATGAAATATAAGATAACTAGATGAATTTAAAAAATAAAAGCAATGATAGCCAATATCCTGTGTAATTGTTTCTCCTGCTGAATTTCACATTCTATTGAATTTTTCCGCTTGAAGATATTTATGCTTCAAATATTAGATTAACACTGGTTTCATGCAATTCATTTCTAGTCCAAGAGTCTATGCATTTTTTTTCAAATAAGAACCTCTAAAAAACTAGTTTTCTGCTAAATTATAAATTCTACTAAATTATAACTCAAAGTAAACATGGTTTATCAAATCTAAATACATTTTTTCAATCTTTTGAAAATTATGCTAAAATATTATTAAAAATGCAATAAAGATAAAGAGTACAAAAAAATGAATTACTCTGCAAAACTTAAAATATGGGTGGAAGTGTTTCATAATTCTCTATTTGGGGGTCACTCTACTTAATACATTTCCCTTACAATTAAGTGAATTTGAAGAAACAAAGAATATAGGTACACCTGAAATTTTAAAATATTTCAATTTCACAATATTGATTCTTAAAGCAATCGACATGCAGATTCAATGCAATCCCTATCAAACTACCAATGGCATTCTTCACAGAATTAGAACAAAAAATTTTACAATTTGTATGGAAACACAAAAGACCCCGAATAGCCAAAGCAATCTTGGAAAGGAAAACAGAGCTGGAGAAATCAGGCTCCCCAGCTTCAAATTATGCTACAAAGCTACAGTAATCAAGACAGTATGGTACTGGCACAGAAACAGAAATATGGATCAATCGTACAGGATAGAAAGCCGAGAGATAAACCCATGCACATATGGTCACCTAATTTACTACAAAGGAGGCAAGAACATACAGTGGAGAAAAGACAGTTTCTCTAATAAGTGGTGCTGGGAAAACTGGACAGCTACATGTAAAAGAATGAAATTAGAACACTACTTAACCCCATACACAAAAATAAACTCAAAATGGATTAAAGACCTAAATGTAAGACCAGACACTGTAAAACTCGTAGAGGAAAACATAGGAAAAACACTCTTTGACATAAACCACAGCAAGATCTTTTTTGACCCACCTCCTAGAGAAATGGAAATAAAAACAAAACTAAACATATGGGACCTAATTAAAATTCAAAACTTTTGCACAGCAAAGGAAACCATAAACAAGACAAAAAGACAACCCTCAGAATGGGAGAAAATACTTGCAAATGAAACAATGGACAAAGGACTAATCTCCAAAGTAGACAAACAGCTCACGGAGCTCAATATCAAAAAAAACAAACAATTCAATTAAAAAATGGGCAGAAGACCTAAATAGACATTTCACCAAAGAAGACATACAGATGGTCAAGAGGCACATGAAAAGATGCTCAACATCACTAATTATTCGAGAAATGCAAATCAAAACTACAATTAGGTATCACCTCACACCAGTCAGAATGGCCATTATCAAAAAATCTAGAAACAATAAATGCTAGAAAGCGTGTGGTGAAAAAGGAACCCTCCTGCACTGTTGTTGGGAATGTAAATTGACATAACCACTATGGAGAACAGTATGGAGGTTCCTTAAAAAACTAAAAATAGAACTACCATATGACCAGCAATCCTACTACTGGGCAAATACCCTGAGAAAACCATAATTCAGAAAGAGTCATGGGGCTTCCCTGGTGGCGCAGTGGTTGAGAATCCACCTGCCGATGCAGGGGACGCGTGTCCATGCCCCGGTCTGGGAAGATCCCACATGCCGCAGAGCAGCTGGGCCCGTGAGCCACAGCCGCTGAGCCTGCGCGTCCGGAGCCTGTGCTCCGCAACGGGAGAGGCTCCAATACTGACAGGCCTGCGTACCACAAAAAACAAAACAAAAAAAAGAGTCATGTACCACAATGTTCACTGCAGCACTATTTACAATAGCCAGGACATGGAAACAACCTAAATGTCCATCGACAGATGAATGGATAAAGAAGATGTGGCACATATACACATTGGAATATTACTCAGCCAGAAAAAGAAATGAAATTGAGTTATTTGTAGTGAGGTGAATGGACCTAGAGTCTGTCATACAGGGTGAAGTAAGTCAGAAAGAGAAAAACAAATACCGTATGCTAACACATATATATGGAATCTAAAAAAAAAAAAATGGTACTGATGAACCTAGTGGCAGGGAAGAAATAAAGACAGACATAGAGGATGGACTTGAGGACACAGGGTGGGGTGGCGGGTGGGGCACAAAGTGAGAGTAGCATCGACATATATACACTACCAAATGTAAAATAGGTAGCTAGTGGGAAGCAGCAGCATAGCACAGGGAAATCAGCTCGGTGCTTTGCCATGACCTAGAGACATGCGATAGGGAGGGTGGGAGGGTGGCTGAAGACGGAGGGGATATGGGGATATATGTATCCATACGACTGATTCACTTTGTTGTACGACAGAAACTAACACAATATTGTGAAGCAATCATACTCCAATAAAGATCTATTGAAAAAAATAAAAATAAATAAAAATATTATTTCAAATAATAATTACTTTTAAAAGATCCATACATTAGTTTAAAACATATGAAACTTCCAACATTGTAGGTAAAAAGCCACCAAATATTAGACATTTCATATAAAACTACAGTTTGGTAAAACAATTGCCATTTTAGTATCACTAGGAGTTATACGGAGACATTCTAAGGACATTTCTACACATTAAATTCAATATTCATTTTAAGGATACTTTGCTACAGTCTAAACATTGCTTTGAGAAAGGGTATTTTCTGCTACAGTTTTTCTTAAGGTGCTTATTGTCAGTCAATAGTACTAACAGAAAATTGAGTACTTTGGCTTTTCTTTAGAGTATTCAAGCAGGGGAAAGATGAGGAGCTGACATCAAATTATGGGCACCTTGCCTATTTTACCACATTTTCATTTCTCTCCTACGTTAGCCTCATCTTATTGGAAGAAATGAGACAAGCCCTCATTCATAATTGCCAGTATTCATTCATAATTCATTAAAGATCTTTCTTCTACTTCCTTTTCTTACTCTTTCATTCTACTTTGTGCCTTATAACAAAATCCAGATATCTTTGAAACCACAGTACTTTGAATACTTTATGTATGTTACTGTCAATGTTGCCATCACAATATAATGACTGTACACCTTGGGGAACAGGAATGGCCTTATTTATCATCTTTGTATACAGTATCAGAAACGTGCATGTTAAATTATGTACCTCAAAGCAAACTCAAAGACAAAGGCAACATCAAAATATTGTTAAGTATTTCAAAACATATTAAATTCTGTCACAAATGGAAATTTTTGAATGCCTATGTTTCTGGTAGCAGAAACATTTTTATAAGAACATGACTATATTTACCTACAAATAAAGGAAAATTATATAAAATATCACTCACTAAAATTAATTTGTAGTGAATCATCTTTCAGATATATTCAGTAAGGATTTAACTTTCTTTGGTTTGAAAGATATATGAAACAAAGAGATTTATTTCTAACAAAGCTATGAATGCATAGGGCTATAATTTTCCAACACCGTAGAAGTACTTATAATGAAAATAGTCTCCTGTCATATTTCTCCCACTGTACAACCTTCTCCACTTGAATAAAATTCATAACTTGACTCTTTTGGGTTTTAGATTCTTCCTATGGTTGCCTATAAAAGTCTTACATGACTATATAATATTTACAAGGTATCATTTATAGTCTTTCTGCTGTGATAGTTGAAAGTTAGCTCAAAAATTCCAACCCCATCTCCATCTTCCCTCTCAATATATTTACACATCACTTTTTAGTTCCTGCCTAGAACTTTAAACAAAATACTTAAACCTCAATTTTTCATTCCATTAACTTACACAAAATAACTTTTCCAACATGAGGACATAAGCAATCTTACCCTAGCCTAACAATCCCCACCCATCTCTGCTCACCATCTTTGGTCTCTCAGCTTTCATCTGTATTTTTAGTTTTATGTTACCTGAATTTAAATTTCATATTCTTTTCTGAAACTGTAGCCACATGTTCTGAGTTTAGCCATAACCATTGATTTTAGAAGATGTAAACTCTTAAAACTGCTTACACATCACTATGAGCAGGAAAATAATACACATAATAAAGCCAATTAGGATGCTCAGGGTATCCTCTTCCTATAATGTCTTAATTTTTAAATCACTTAATAGAGTGCAGTTCAAATGTATTCAACGTTTTTACACTCCATCAATTACTGTTTATCTCCTTAAGGTTTTTTAAGTTCTCTATCATACTATCAATTCCTCTGATTGTCATGGGGGTCTTTGTCTTGGATATCTTTGTGCTTCTGCTATATTCTTGACTATTTCTACACAGTAATGTGGTTTTCTTCAGGCAAAATCCCCTTGCTGCTTTTCTGTGCTTTCTTGATTCCAAAGTTTCCTGATCCTTTGCATATCTGAAATGTCTTTTTTTTGTCCTCACATTTGAATGACAAGTTTGTCTAGTTATAGAATTCAGTTTGAAAATATTCCCTCAATGTTTTGAAGGAGTGTGTCTGCTGACTTTTAGCATATAGTGACGTTGGTGTGAATCTCATGCTATTACTCATTGTTTTGATTGTGGTCTCTTCTTTTTCTCTTGAAGCTTTTAATAGTTGTCTCTCTTATCCTTTTTAGCTTCTGAAAGCTCCCATTGCCTTGTCAAGTAAAGGTCTTTATTCAGTCTGACTAGGCACTGTGTGGGGCATTTTAACATAAAATCTGTTCTTCAAAGTGTCTATTATTCTTTCTTATTTCATCAGCCCTTGCTAATTTTGTATAATTCTGTTCTCCCACTGGAAATCCAAGTAATCAAATGTGGTATTTTAGTTTCTGGTTCCATTCTTTATTTTTTGTTTTTATTTATTTGTTTTTTTGTTCTAATTTTTAGGTGATTAATTTTATATTCCAATCCATGTTAAGATTTTTTTAACCATATTTTTTAAATTCTAAGAGCTATTTTTTATTTTCTTATTATTTGTATTTCATTCTGTTTGGCCTTTTTTAGATGAAATATATCTCCAAATCTATCTGGTAGTAACAACTAGGAGTGATTTGGGGGTTTTGTTATTTTATATATTTATTATACTATTGCCTTCATTATTTCTAATCCTTGGTTAGAAAAGGAAAGCAGCATTATGTGTAGCCTAATACAGTGTTTCTCCAATTTAATGTGCAAGTGAAGCACCTGGGAATCATGTTAAAGTGCTGATGAGGGATATTTCCTTAGCAAGTTCAGAGAGGAAAGAACCCAGACTTTGGAGGCAAAAAAAGACCCCAAAAACAAAAAAACCTCAAAAAACAAAAAACCCACAGAACTTAGCCCAGATAATTGATCTTGTGTAAGTTATTTCAATTCTATGTTTACTTTAACTCTTGGATTACATCATCTGTAAAATGGGGCTAAAAATTGTGAGGATTCCAAAAGCAAAATAAGGCTTGTAAAGCACCTGACACATGGGAGAAACTCAATAGATAGTATTCATTGTATTATTTCCATTAGATGAATGGTCTGGCATTTGCAATAGACAGAAGGAAAAGAGGTGTCAAATGAAACACCTAATGTTTGTCATGATGTGAGAAAAAAAAAATCCTTGTTTAGGTTTTCTGTTTGAGTTCTTAGGGTTTTTTTTGTTATTGTATTTGTTGCCATTTGTTTTTGTGTGGTCATATATAAGATTGAAAGCAAAAAAGAAAAAAGAGAGAGAGACAAACTTGAAAGAATTGGCATTTAGTGAATAAATAACCCTGGAGGCAACAGAGAAACCATATTGGGAAATCATACCACCTAGAAATTCAGAATATAAGCTCTAGAATCAGAATGCTAAAGCCAAATAGAAGCTCCAGCACTGAGCAGTTGTGTGATACTGGATAATTTGTTTTCCCACTCTGAGCCTTGGTTTCCTAATCTCTAAAATATGGGTAATAATGATAATACTTACTTGTAGGATTTTTCTGAGCATTAACATATATGTAAGTGACACTATAAGATAATGTAACTGCTCTAAGTGTCTGGCAGTGTGAGAAAATCCTCTGAATAAAATCCAAAGCTGTCTATAGTCTTTTATAGATCTAAAACAATTAATTACTACCACAAAAAGTGACATTGATTTTCTGTGGTAAGATTTTTCTAATAAACTACGTATATATGAAGTATTAAATAGGAAGACATGAATGTTATGGATCTAAGTTACTAAAATTATGCTTCAAGTAGACCTTAATATTATATCCGTTAACTGCATCTAGAAACTCCTTTTTATTTCCTTTGTTTCCTTGTTTTGGTAGGAATTTTTAAAAAGGTTATATTTTCAAAATATTTGGAGACATTATACTTTCCAAAAATATAAACCAGAAATAAATCAACATTAAGAGTACTTAGTAAGAGCAGCACACAGGGAAAAAGTAAATAAGTAAATAAATAAAACCTTGGGAAGATATGGGTGGTGTGGTGGAAAGAGGCCAGGAGCACATACTCAGAGAACCTGGACCCGATTCCCCTCTTCTTCCCTTGCTCCCAAGTACCTAAGTCACACTTACAACCTGAGTGTTACCTCCTCATTTATAAATTGTTCAACTACCCCAACAACTTAAAGATTCTAGAATCATTTATCCATAAGTTAAAAGCGCCCTTCTGTAGCATCTTGGATAAAATATGTAAATCAGAAATCTATTCTGATATCTTAAAAACCTCATCCAGTGTGATTCTGAGATTTCTTAATATAACTTCATATTTATATCTCCTATCTAGTACTTTCTTCTTTATTAAGTTCTCTAAGATAAACTTCTGTAACCAGCCATAGACAGGAGTGATAAATGCCTTCCTACATGGGACTATAGGAAAGAACATGAGCTTGCTCCTATAGTTTTTCTAATAAGTGTAGAAATGCTTTTATTGGTCAAACACACCTATGGTTAAGTTTAAGAGTATCCTTTTATCATCTTCACTAAAAAGTGCCTTCCAGAGTTCTGTTCAATTCAGCTTCCCTAGAGTTAAATCTTCTTTAAGGAATATTAACTATGATGATATTCAAGTTAATCATGAATAACTAAAAAGATTTATCTTGCTGTCAGTCTCAGCACAGTTGAATAACTGAGCATGTGAAATTTAAGGAGCTTAAAAATAGTAAACTATGCTAATTAGAAAAGTCATTTTAGGTGTCAAGCACCTTCAACTCCTGTGGGTGTTTATATATGGATAGAAATTTTCCATTTTCATGATATTATTGAAAAGGGCAATAGTGCCACGTTATGGACAATCAAAGTGAAGTTTAAATAAATGACATTTTGGAGTTCAGTTAGGGTCCGATTAGTTCAATGGGTTGGAGCTGTTTCCTACAATTAGATGGGAACTTTGGTTTAATAGTCAAGAAAGTCTACTGTTCTGGTTCTGTCGTCAGCTACTTTCTGTCCTTAGCTTCACTATCACTTTCCCAAGAAGACTTCCTTGACCACTCTGTCATTTTCTATATTACCCCTTTAATTTCCTTCAAAGCATTTAAATAATCAATGATTATGTTATGTTTCTTTTTTCTTAACCGTGTCTCCCCTACAACAGAATGCCAGTTCCACAAATTAGGGGATTTTATCTGTATTATTTTCTAGCTTATCCCCAGCATTTAGCACAATGCCTAGTGCATAGTATGAGCTTAATATATAGTATGAGCTTAATCTATTTTAAGTAGATAAAGAAATACCAGGTCACACATTTAACCTTTTTGGAAGCTATTTTCATACTATTTTCTGACCTGAAGGACTGTAGACATTCCTGTCAATTTCTGTATATAATTTCTGTTATAATGAAGATTATATTAGTTAAGGGCATATTATCTCAGAACCTCAGGATTCTTCCTGTGACTCTACCATCTTTAATAATGGGCTTTCAAGGTCATCCCCAGAAGAGGAAAGAGCCAGAAGAATGGTACACGGCAGGTACACAGCACGGTGGGTCCACAGCGTGGCTGGTAACCTTTGGCCAGAATTCTGTCACATAGCTACCTGTAACTATACAGAGGTAGGGACATGTGGTCTATCTATGTGCCCAGGACGAAGAGAAAATGAATTGGGTGGATATACAGTCAGGTTCTGCCACAGTGATTAATTTGTTATCTATCATCATTTTTTTAAAAACTTGGTCTTTACTCATATCTATCTAACACAGTATCTGAAACATAGCTTATAATCAATATTTATTAAATAAATTATGTTGCAGTAGATACATTAGATTTATGATTTAAGGACATCTTATAAACTCATAATTGTGTGTCACATCTACACACATAGTATATTACGTTTCAGTATTTTTGTCTTATAGGATCAAGTATAAACATAATACTTTTTTGGATTAAGGAAAATAAAGACTTAGTGACAGTCACTGATATTGATAATTCATCAACTCCACACATAGTGGAAACCCCTTTGAATGTCATTTGGTTACAAATATTTGACAAAATTGGATCTGGCATAAGTGCTCTACTTTTCCATGCTTGCTTAAATTTTACAATTTATTGACTCCACAAGATTATTATTAATCACATCTGACAGATATCAAAGTTAATTTAATATCAACATCACATAAGAAAAGGATCTTTCTAGGTCTCAAAACTTCAGTCATTAGTTTTCACTGTTCCACTGTACTGACTTTCAAAGCTGGTTTTACAAAGTCAGGTGAACAGCTGAGTATATCAAAATATGTGCCTACCTTGTTGTCAGAGTGCTAGCACTTAAATCTCAGCTGTGTGACACTAAAAAATTATATAACTTGTCTGAGTTTCAGTTTTCTCACCTGTAAAATGGTGATCATACAACCTGTTCAGAGAGGCCAGATTGTGTGAAAACACTGTGGAAATATAAATCATTGTAGTGAAGTGAGCGACTATTATTCTTAGTGGGCTTGTTGATGTTTCACCTGCTTTTTATCCATATCAACACCTTCGCAATAAAGTTGCAGGGAAGACCTTTTTTTTTTTTTTTTTTGCGGTACGCGGGCCTCTCACTGTTGCGGCCTCTCCCGTTGCGGAGCACAGGCTCTGGACGCGCAGGCTCAGAGGCCATGGCTCACGGGCCCAGCCGCTCCGCGGCATGTGGGATCTTCCCGGACCGGGGCACGAACCCGTGTTCCCTGCATTGGCAGGCGGACTCTCAACCACTGCGCCACCAGGGAAGCCCAGGGAAGACCTTTAATCAGCTAAATCTCATTGTTCATACATATAATGCAGATTATCAAGAGATCATATTTTCTGAGTTCCAGAAACAGGATCTTTCATTGGGCTTATCTGCATAACAGCCTCAAAATCTCACCAAGGGAAGGTAAATATTCTTAAGGATGAAGATGTGAAAGTTTAAAAAAACAATAGGCACATTATGGAATCACTGGTATATAAAAGGTCTTATGCTAAGAGTTTCAAGATGCAACAAGGGATTGGAATTAAATTAAAATCAAGATTAATATGATTCACTGTAAAATCAGTTAAAGTGACCTTTATGTTTATCAAGGTATTTGTAACAAGAGAGAAACCATGGAAATTTCTAAATAGGGCAGATTTTGAGATCAGATCATCCTCAGTTTGAATCTCTGCTCTACCACTTGTTAGCTAAGAGTATATACCTAGTCTGTTCAGACTTCAACTTTCTCATCCACCAAAATTGGTTAATACTCATAATATACAGCTCAACAGCTAGAAAAGATGATGTGTTTACAGTGCCTAGCGCAGTGTCCCAATACATGATAGATGTCAAAAATAGTAACACTAACAGATGGCATAAGGAAGATAAATCCCCCAATCTCTCTACAAACACTTAACCATCCTTTCAGTCTTTCCATTTTCTCTTGTTACTTTTTTTTTAGCCTCTGTATTCAGTCTGGACTTCCGTGATCAGGGCTGTCTTAGGAGAATTTAGCACCCAAATTTAACATTACCACTATCTTGCCAATTTTAAACTCTGGATAATCACTGTTACTGAATTAACCAGTCTCATCACGAAAACTGTTGCCTGAGAATATCACATCCATTCTCAAACCTACCAAAACCACAGTGCTTTCACTAATAGTCAAGAGATCTCTTTCCACTCCCAATATACACACAGTTGTTGGTTTTAGTTTTACCTAAGAGTTTTGTGATTTCTCAACAATTTTTCCCCCCAAACCTAAACTGTATTCTTCCTAGTCTCCAAACACATCATCTAGACTAACAGAGGCACTTCCTCAAACTTTCCCTGATACCTTCACAGAGGAATAATCTCAATCTCTCCCTTTTTGTTTGTTTTTCATTGTGTGTGTGCATGAATGAATGTACGTGTTGTTGATGTTGATACTCTTACTATGTATTTGTACGTTTATGTTAGTGGGTATATATTTGCCTAACAGCTTGCGTGGTACTTTTTCTGTGTGTTCTTTTGTGTGTATGTTTGTGTGTGTGTCCTTGTATCTCCCAGGCCATTCAAACAGCCCCTAAAAAAGAGTTGTTGCTTTTCTTATCCTATGTAACCCCACTGTGATGCAAATTTTATGGATATTCAGTAAATATTTGAATATACTATGACATCTTCTATCCATTAAACACACTCTATATTTTTCTTTACCACATAACTCCCAATACCTAAACACACTGCTAAAAAACATGATCATGCTGGATTGAATATTTTAATATGCAATTTCTTTAGAGGGAATTGGAATAACAGACTCTGGAATTCAATGTGTCATTTACATATTTTTGAACCTCATTAATCCAGGCCAGAAACACTTAACTATTTTTTTTCCCTAACTTTGTGAATTAGAGCATGAATGTAAGATCCAAATGTATTTTTCAAAATAATGAAAAGGGTTCATGATACACACTGCTGGTTTATCAAATACGATAACATGTCACTCTTTATATATAAAAGGACTTTATCACAATTTCTAAAATAAAAGGAGTTTTTCTATTAGCAATGTAGCACTACCACTTTCTAATAGCATGATTTAGTATTAAGGGTAAAAATGCCAACACCTTTTGGAGGGAATAGAAATATCTGTAAATTGATCAAGTGATAATTACTTGAACTCTGTTTCTTAGGGATGTTGACAATTTTTAAAAAATTATATTTAAAACCTGCTTTATAAATGTAATGGCTTTATAGAGATATAAATCACATATCACATAACTTTTCCTTTTAAAATATACAATTGTTTTTTGCCATATTCAAAGAGTTGTACAACCATCACCACAATCTCATTTTAAATATTTTCATTACTCCCTAAAGAAATACTGTATCCATTATCTTAAAAAGAAACCCTGTACCTATTCTTCCCACTTCTACCCTCCAGCCCTGCAAAAAACCACATATTCTACTTTCTGTCTTTATAGGACTGCTTATTTTATGGAATTGGTAGCCTGATCCCTGAGCAACTCACAAACCACTGTGGTGGTATAGTGTCACTTCCATTACTACTTCCTATATAACCCATCCATGAGATCCCATAGTGAGGGCGGAAGTTAACAGAGGGATAAGAGTGCATGTATTTCATTTTCCTCTACAATTTAAGAAATTTGGGGAAATATGCAATTACAGGCACAGCCATGAAATAACAGAAGCAATAGAAACCAAAATAACTCTGGCAGTCAGACGCTGTCCTCAGATTCCAGTAAACACCCGAAAAGCTGAAGAAAGTTGGAAAGTTTCAATACAACAACATTACTTTTTTCTTTTTCTAAATATTCACAGTAGAATGGCCTCATTTCATCAGCCTCTAGAGCTTTTATTTTTAGTCCACTCTGCATTATACTGCCTGTTCACTGGGTACAGGAATAGATGCTGGCATTCAAGGACAAACAAGGGTACAGCAGGAGGACAGGTTCAAAATTGTCAAGCTAATCTATATCCGATAAGGGTAATAGAGCACAAGGTTATTTCTTATTCAATCACTTTACAACTTGAGATTTTACATGTGGAGTGGGCTTATTTGTAACAATGTATCTCCTCATGTTTCATAGTTGGGCGGGAGATGACACAAAACACCAAGAAAAAATGGATAACATATCTAGTCAAAAAAAGGAGGGTATACTTTATTGCTTTCATCTAATGGACATATGCTACTTCCTGTAAATAAAAGAAGGATATGGTTATAAGAAGAGGCTGATAACAGCTTTACTTATGCACCCTTGATATTAACTGAAGAAAAATCATCAGACAGAAGTTAGCTTCTGATCAATGTGAACAGTCAACCTATACAGAGAGAGAGACAATAACACTTATATTTGACATCTTCTCCAAAGGACTTCAGTAGTAGCTCAGACGAAGCAGAGCTGAGGCAGGTCACCCTGAGGATGAACAGTAATACAGGTTCAAACTACAAAATGGAGGGTAAACACAGTTTACCCAACCCTGTAGCACAGGAAGTCTGAATAGTTGTCAAGAAATACAGGGGAAGGAAAACAGGAACATACTCAATTATCAAAGAAGTTTTTAAACTGTCCTTATAATTTTGATTTAAATTGGTATCTCATCTACCCTAATTTTTTAAAAAAGAAATCACAGATTTATTAATTGTACTGGTGATTTCTACAGAGCTTAATTGAAAATTTGTTTCTTGTCAAAAGGGTTAAGAAAAAACACTTTGTTGATTATCAATAGTACTAAAACAAAATAGGTAGTAATTATACCAGCTGAAAACTTCCATATACTAGAAATACACCAAATGCATTTTTTTGGCCAAATTACTTAGGACCAAACTTTTAAATCAATATTCAGATCAAGCCAAGAACAAAATTGATTAATTCTGTCATAGAATGAACTTCTAGAATAAATATGGCTTTTAAAAAAATCGGTCACTATTTAATCATTTACTACTACTATCATTTTGTTATTTAACTTTATTTAAACTTTTCAACATTTGGCTTTTTATTGGAGGGGCCCCTTCTCATCATTATTTGGTCTAGATTGCTCCCATACTTACTACAATGAGCTGCTGCGATACTAACTACTTGCTTGTTTGAAACCTAGCACTGTGCGGGAATGAGGTTATTTCTGACCAGCTCCGCCAGTAAGGGGTATTGCTAACGAAGGGATATTGTTTTTCTTCCCTTACATGCACTCTTTTAGAAAAAGTACCATACATGCACTCTTATCCCTCTGTTTAAATAAAGTTAAATAGTAACTAATTAAGGTAGAGCTATCTTTAATTCATTTTCTGAACTTAAATATCATCGGGGAAGATGCAATTTTACTGAAGCAACTTATAAACTTAATGTTCACATGCTTTCTCAAGAAGATGTTTTCTAAAGCAGATTAAGATTTTTTGCCCTCGCTTTCTAAAAAATTTGTAAAATTTGTGTAAATACTTGTTGTTCACACTATCAATTGCGGGAAAAACATACTTAAATCTTGAAACTAGAAATATGGCACTATGGCAATGTAACGGGCTTTTAAGACATGCAAATTGTTTTTAAATTTTCATTGGCATCTAAGATTTCATGGCATGTGTACTATTTTCAGGATCTTCTCTGGAGAAGAATGTTAGAAGATTCTTGACAAATAAATACTATCTCCGCCCCCCTCCAATACCTGTACTTTCTAATCACAAGAGTTTGATTCTAGCAAATAAACTAACATTTTTCTCCATGCAAATCTGATTGTTCACAAGTCTTGTATCTTGCCCAAAGCTAAATTTGGCCTATCTCTATAACATTTAAAATATTATAGTGACAATTAAGTATTAAATTCTTTAGAACAGGTGATCTAAAAGCATTTCAGGACTTAAGTGTTCTTTTTCAATACAAAAAAGTTACAAATCCACATTTAACTGTAGTTTTACTACTCACAGAGAGAAAAATCTATGTGCAGACCAAGCACTAAATGGCTTACCAGAGACTCACTGGAAGACCCACAGTTTCCCATCACTGCTGTGAAAGACAAGCTTCCACGCAATTCTTAATTCGTAACATATTTATCTAAAATTATTAACTGAGGGGGGTAAGGGAAGATGGCGGAAGAGTAAGACGCGGAGATCACCTTCCTCTCCACAGATACACCAGAAATACATCTACACGTGGAACAACTCCTGCAGAACACCTACTGAAGGCTGGCAGAAGACCCCAGACCTCCCAAAAGGCAAGAAACTCCCCACGTACCTGGGTAGGGCAAAAGGAAAAAAGAATAAACAGAGACAAAAGAATAGGGACGGCACCTGCACCAGTGGGAGGGAGCTGTGAAGGAGGAAAAGTTTCCACACACTAGGAAGCCCCTTCGCGGGCGGAGACTGCGGGAGGCGGAGGGGGGAGCTTCGAAGCCGCGGAGGAGTGCACAGCAACGGGTGCGGAGGGCAAAGCGGGGAGATTCCCGCACAGAGGATCGGTGCCGACCGGCACTCACCAGCCCGAGAGGCTTGTCTGCTCACCCGCCGGGACGGGCGGGGCTGCGAGCTGAGGCTCTGAGGCTAGGGTTTCGGTTTCGGACGGAGCGCAGGGAGAGGACTGGGGTTGGCGGCTTGAACATAGCCTGAAGGGGTTAGTGCACCACAGCTAGCCGGGAGGGAGTCCGGGGGAAAAGCCTGCACCTGCCGAAGAGGCAAGAGACTTTTTCTTCCCTCTTTGTTTCCTGGTGCGTGAGGAGAGGGGTTTAAGAACGCTGCTTAAAGGAACTCCAGAGACGGGCGCGAGCCGCGGCTAAAAGCGCGAACCCCAGAGACGGGCGCGAGCCGCGGCTGAAAGCGCGGACCCCAGAGACGGGCGCGAGCCGCGGCTGAAAGCGCGGACCCCAGAGACGGGCGCGAGCCGCGGCTGAAAGCGCGGACCCCAGAGACGGGCGCGAGCCGCGGCTGAAAGCGCGGACCCCAGAGACGGGCGCGAGCCGCGGCTGAGGGCGCGGACCCCAGAGACGGGCGCGAGCCGCGGCTGAGGGCGCTGACTCCAGAGACGGGCGCAAGCCGCGGCTGGAGGCGCGGACCCCAAGGCGGGCGGGAGACGTTGGGGCTGCTGCTGCCGCCACCAAGGGGCCTGTGTGCGAGCGCAGGTCGCTTTCCACTCCCCTCTTCCGCGGAGCCTGTGCAGCCCGCCACTGCCGGGTTCCCGAGATCCGGGGACGACTTCCCCGGGAGAGCGCACGGCGGGCCTCGGGCTGGTGCAGAGTCACGCCGGACTTTGCCGCCGCAGGCCCACCCCGCATTCCGTGCCCCTCCCTCCCCGCCGCCGGCCTCCGTACGCCAGAACCCCCGAATCAGCGGCTCCTTTAACCCCGTCCTGTCTGAGCAAAAAACAGACGCCCTCCAGCGACCTACACGCAGAGGCAGGGCCAAATCCAAAGCTGAGCCCCTGTGAGCTGTGAGAACAAAGAAGAGAAAGGGAAATCTCTCCCAGCAGCCTCAGAAGCAGCGGATTAAAGCTCCACAATCAACTTGATGTACCCTGCATCTGTGGAATACATGAATAGACAGCCAATCATCCCAAATTAAGGAGGTGGACTTTGGGAGCAAGATCTATGATTTTTCTCCCTATTCCTCTTTTTGTGAATGTGTATGTGTATGCTTCTGTGTGAGATCTTGTCTGTATAGTCTTGCTTCCACCATTTGTCCTAGGTTCTATCCATCCATGGTTTTTTCTTAAAATTTTTTTTCTTAATAATCAATTTTAATTTTAAGAACGTTATTATACTTTACCTTCGTCCTTTCTTTCTTTCTTTCTTTCCTTCCTTCCTTCCCTCCTTTAGACAACGAATCATCCCAAATTGAGGAGGTGGTCTCTGACAGCAAGATTTAGGATTTTTCCCCCTTTACCTCTTTTTGTGAGGGTGTATGTGTACGCTTCTGTGTAAGACTTTGTCTGTATAGCTTTGCTTCCAACATTTGTCCTAAGGTTCTATCCGTCCCTTTTTTTTTTTTTCTAATTAAGAATTTTTTAATTCAAGAACTTTATTATATTCTATTTTATTTTTACTGTATCTTCTTTCTGTTTTCCCTTCTTTCCCTCCTTCCTTCCTTCCTCCCTCCCTCCTTTCGTTCCTTCTTGCCTTCTTTCCTTCCTTGCTTCTTTCTTTCTTCCTTCCTTCCTTCCTTCCTTCCCTCCTTCCTTCCCTCCTTTAGACAACGAATCATCCCAAATTGAGGAGGTGGTCTCTGACAGCAAGATTTATGATTTTTCCCCCTTTACCTCTTTTTGTGAGGGTGTATGTGTACGCTTCTGTGTAAGACTTTGTCTGTACAGCTTTGCTTCCAACATTTGTCCTAAGGTTCTATCCGTCCTTTTTTTTTTTTCTAATTAAGAATTTTTTAATTCAATAACTTTATTATACTTTATTTTATTTTTACTGTATCTTCTTTCTTTTTGTTTTTCCTTCTTTCCCTCCTTCCTTCCTCCCTCCCTCCCTCCCTCCTTTCGTTCCTTCTTGCCTTCTTTCCTTCTTTGCTTCTTTCTTTCTTTCTTCCTTCCTTCCTTCCCTCCCTCCTTCCTTCCCTCCTTTCCTTCTTTCTTTCCTCATACGTCTACTAATTCCCTCTACTTTTTCTCCCTTTTATTCTGAGCCGCGTGGATGAAAGGCTCTTGGTGCTCCAGCCAGGAGGCAGGGCTCTGCCTCTGAGGTAGGAGAGCCAACTTCAAGACACTGGTTCACAAGAGACCTCCCAGCTCCAGATAATATCAAACGGCGAAAATCTCCCAGAGACCTCCATCTTAACACCAGCACCCAGCTTCACTCAACGACCAGCAAGCCACAGTGCTGGACAACCTGTGCCAAACAACTAGCAAAACAGGAACACAACCCCACCCATTAGCAGAGAGGCTGCCTAAAATCATAATAAGGCCACAGACACCCCAAAACACACCACCAGACGTGAACCTGCCCACTAGAGAGACAAGATCCAGCCTCTTCCACCACAACACAGGCACTAGTCCCCTCCACCAGGAAGCCTACACAACCCACTGAACCAACCTTAGCCACTGGAGACAGACATCAAAAACAGGAGGAACTACGAACCTGCAGCCTGCAAAAAGGAGACCCCAAACACAGTAAGATAAGCAAAATGAGAAAACAGAAAAACACACAGCAGATAAAGGAGCAAGATAAAAATGCACCAGACCTAACAAATGAAGAGGAAATAGGCAGTCTACCTGAAAAAGAATTCAGAATAATGATAGTAAGGTTGATCCGAAATCTTGGAGATAGAATGGACAATAGAATGGACAAAATGCAAGAATCAGTTAACAAGGACCTAGAAGAACTAAAGATGAAACAAGCAACGATGAACAACACAATAAATGAAATTAAAAATACTCTAGATGGGATCAATAGCAGAATAACTGAGGCAGAAGAACGGATAAGTGACCTGGAAGATAAAATAGTGGAAATAACTACTGCAGAGCAGAATAAAGAAAAAAGAATGAAAAGAACTGAGGACAGTCTCAGAGACCTCTGGGACAACATTAAACGCACCAACATTCGAATTATAGGGGTTCCAGAAGAAGAAGAGAAAAGAAAGGGACTGAGAAAATATTTGAAGAGATTATAGTTGAAAACTTCCCTAATATGGGAAAGGAAATAGTTAATCAAGTCCAGGAAGCACAGAGAGTCCCATACAGGATAAATACAAGGAGAAATACGCCAAGACACATATTAATCAAACTGTCAAAAATTAAATACAAAGAAAGCATATTAAAAGCAGCAAGGGAAAAACAACAAATAACACATAAGGGAATCCCCATAAGGTTAACAGCTGATCTTTCAACAGAAACCCTACAAGCCAGAAGGGAGTGGCAGGACATACTGAAAGTGATGAAGGAGAAAAACCTGCAACCAAGACTACTCTACCCAGCAAGGATCTCATTCAGATTTGATGGAGAAATTAAAACCTTTACAGACAAGCAAAAGCTGAGAGAGTTCAGCACCACCAAACCAGCTTTACAACAAATGCTAAAGGATCTTCTCTAGGCAAGAAACACAAGAGAAGGAAAAGACCTATAATAACGAACCCAAAACAATATGGAAAATGGGAATAGGAACATACATATCGATAATTACCTTAAATGTAAATGGACTAAATGCTCCCACCAAAAGACACAGATTAGCTGAATGGATACAAAAACAAGACCCTTACATATGCTGTCTACAAGAGACCCACTTCAGACCTAGAGACACATACAGACTAAAAGTAAGGGGATGGAAAAAGATATTCCATGCAAATGGAAACCAAAAGAAAGCTGGAGTAGCAATTCTCATATCAGACAAAATAGACTTTAAAATAAGGACTATTAAAAGAGACAAAGAAGGACACTACATAATGATCAAGGGATCGATCCAAGAAGAAGATATAACAATTGTAAATATTTATGCACCCAACATAGGAGCACCTCAATACATAAGGCAAATACTAACAGCCATAAAAGGGGAAATTGACAGTAACACATTCATAGTAGGGGACTTAAACACCCCACTTTCACCCATGGACAGATCATCCAAAATGAAAATAAATAAGGAAACACAAGCTTTAAATGATACATTAAACAAGATGGACTTAATTGATATTTATAGGACACTCCATCCAAAAACAACAGAATACACATTTTTCTCAAGTGCTCACGGAACATTCTCCAGGATAGATCATATCTTGGGTCACAAATCAAGCCTTGGCAAATTTAAGAAAATTGAAATTGTATCAAGTATCTTTTCTGACCACAACGCCATGAGACTAGATATCAATTACAGGAAAAGATCTGTAAAAAATACAAACACATGGAGGCTAAACAATACACTACTTAATAATGAAGTGATCACTGAAGAAATCAAAGAGGAAATCAAAAAATGCCTAGAAACAAATGACAATGGAGACACAACGACCCAAAACCTGTGGGATGCAGCAAAAGCAGTTCTAAGGGGGAAGTTTATAGCAATACAAGCCCACCTTAAGAAGCAGGAAACATCTAGAATAAACAACCTAACCTTGCACCTCAAGCAATTAGAGAAAGAAGAACAAAAAAACCCCAAAGCTAGCAGAAGGAAAGAAATCATAAAAATCAGATCAGAAATAAATGAAAAAGAAATGAAGGAAACAATAGCAAAGATCAATGAAACTAAAAGCTGGTTCTTTGAGAAGATAAACAAAATAGATAAACCACTAGCCAGACTTATCAAGAAAAAAAGGGAGAAGACTCAAATCAATAGAATTAGAAATGAAAAAGGAGAGGTAACAACTGACACTGCAGAAATAAAAGAGATCATGAGAGATTACTACAAGCAACTCTATGCCAATAAAATGGACAATCTGGAAGAAATGGACAAATTCTTAGAAATGCACAACCTGCCAAGGCTGAATCAGGAAGAAATAGAAAATATGAACAGACCAATCACAAGCACTGAAATTGAAACTGTGATTAAAAATCTTCCAACAAAGAAAAGCCCAGGACCAGATGGCTTCACAGGCGAATTCTATCAAACATTTAGAGAAGAGCTAACACCTATCCTTCTCAAACTCTTCCAAAATATAGCAGAGGGAGGAACACTCCCAAACTCATTCTACGAGGCCACCATCACCTTGATACCAAAACCAGGCAAGGATGTCACAAAGAAAGAAAACTACAGACCAATATCACTGATGAATATAGATGCAAAAATCCTCAACAAAATACTAGCAAACAGAATCCAACAGCACATTAAAAGGATCATACACCATGATCAGGTGGGGTTTGTTCCAGGAATGCAAGGATTCTTCAATATACGCAAATCTATCAATGTGATAAACCATATTAACAAACTGAAGGAGAAAAACCATATGATCATCTCAATAGATGCAGAGAAAGCTTTTGACAAAATTCAACACCCATTTATGATAAAAACCCTGCAGAAAGTAGGCATAGAGGGAACTTTCCTCAACATAATAAAGGCCATATACGACAAGCCCACAGCAAACATCATCCTCAATGGTGAAAAACTGAAAGCATTTCCACTAAGGTCAGGAACAAGACAAGGGTGCCCACTCTCACCCCTCTTATTCAACATAGTTTTGGAAGTTTTAGCCACAGCAATCAGAGAAGAGAAGGAAATAAAAGGAATCCAAATCGGAAAAGAAGAAGTAAAGCTGTCACTGTTTGCAGATGACATGATCCTATAGATAGAGAATCCTAAAGATGCTACCAGAAAACTACTAGAGCTAATCAATGAATTTGGTAAAGTGGCAGGATACAAAATTAATGCACAGAAATCTCTGGGATTCCTATATACTAATGATGAAAAATCTGAAAGTGAAATCAAGAAAACACTCCCATTTACCATTGCAACAAAAAGAATAAAATATCTAGGAATAAACCTACCTAAGGAGACAAAAGACCTGTATGCAGAAAACTATAAGACACTGATGAAAGAAATTAAAGATGATACAAATAGATGGAGACATATACCATGTTCTTGGATTGGAAGAATCAACATTGTGAAAATGACTCTACTACCCAAAGCAATCTATAGATTCAATGCAATCCCTATCAAACTACCACTGGCATTTTTCACAGAACTAGAACAAAAAATTTCGCAATTTGTATGGAAACACAAAAGACCCCGAATAGCCAAAGCAATCTTGAGAACAAAAAAAGGAACTGGAGGAATCAGGCTCCCTGACTTCAGACTATACTACAAAGCTACAGTTATCAAGACAGTATGGTACTGGCACAAAAACAGAAAGATAGATCAATGGAACAGGATAGAAAGCCCAGAGATAAACCCATGCACATATGGACACCTTATCTTTGATAAAGGTGGCAGGAATGTGCAGTGGAAAAAGGACAGCCTCTTCAATGAATGGTGCTGGGAAAACTGGACAGGTACATGTAAAAGAATGAAATTAGAACACTCCCTAACACCATACACAAAAATAAGCTCAAAATGGATTAAAGACCTAAATATAAGGCCAGAAACTATCAAACTATTAGAGGAAAACATAGGCAGAACACTCTATGACATAAATCACAGCAAGATTCTTTCTGACCCACCCCCTAGAGTAATGGAAATAAAAACAAAAATAAACAAATGGGACCTAATGAAACTTCAAAGCTTTTGCACAGCAAAGGAAACCATAAACAAGACCAAAAGACAACCCTCAGAATGGGAGAAAATATTTGCAAATGAAGCAACTGACAAAGGATTAATCTCCAAAATTTACAAGCAGCTCATGCAGCTCAACAACAAAAAAACAAACAACCCAATCCAAAAATGAGCAGAAGACCTAAATAGACATTTCTCCAAAGAAGATATACAGACTGCCAACAAACACATGAAAGAATGCTCAACATCATTAATCATTAGAGAAATGCAAATCAAAACTACAATGAGATATCATCTCACACCAGTCAGAATGGCCATCATCAATAAATCTAGAAACAATAAATGCTGGAGAGGGTGTGGAGAAAAGGGAACCCTCTTGCACTGCTGGTGGGAATGTGAATTGGTTCAGCCACTATGGAGAACAGTATGGAGGTTCCTTAAAAAACTACAAATAGAACTACCATATGACCCAGCAATCCCACTACTGGGCATATACCCTGAGAAAACCGAAATTCAAAAAGAGTCATGTACCAAAATGTTCATCGCAGCTCTATTTACAATAGCCCGGAGA
Source organism: Tursiops truncatus (assembly GCF_011762595.2). NCBI lineage: Eukaryota > Metazoa > Chordata > Mammalia > Artiodactyla > Delphinidae > Tursiops > Tursiops truncatus. The sequence goes on along the minus strand of NC_047043.1, from coordinate 86,987,246 downwards.
TGGAAACAACCTAAGTGCCCATCATCGGATGAATGGATAAAGAAGATGTGGCACATATATACAATGGAATATTACTCAGCCATAAAAAGAAACGAAATTGAGCTATTTGTAATGAGGTGGATAGACCTAGAGTCTGTCATACACAGTGAAGTAAGTCAGAAAGAAAAAGACAAATACAGTATGCTAACACATATATATGGAATTTAAGAAAAAAAAAATGTCATGAAGAACCTAGGGGTAAGGCAGGAATAAAGACGCAGACCTCCTAGAGAACGGACTTGAGGTTATGGGGAGGGGGAAGGGTGAGCTGTGACGGGGCGAGAGAGAGTCATGGACATATACACACTAACAAACGTAGTAAGGTAGATAGCTAGTGGGAAGCAGCCGCATGGCACAGGGATATTGGCTCGGTGCTCTGTGACAGCCTGGAGGGGTGGGATGGGGAGGGTGGGGGGGGGGGAGACACAGGAGGGAAGAGATATGGGAACATATGTATATGTATAGCTGATTCACTTTGTTATAAAGCAGAAACTAACACACCATTGTAAAGTAATTATACCCCAATAAAGATGTTAAAAAAATAAAAAATAAAATAAAATTATTAACTGAGCACATACCATATGCTGGTCACTGTTCCAGGCACTGAGGATACCCCGAGAAACAAAACAAACAAAATCTCTACCCTTGGGGGCTTACATTCTAGCAAGGAGGGAAAGAGAAAAATAAAAACCATTGATAAGTGCTTTGGGGATAATAAAGTGATAAAGATGAACAGAGGGCACTGACAAGAAAGTTCTTTCCTGTAAATCAAATAAATCATCATCATTTCTCTATGCTTCTGGGAACTTTCTTCAGAAAGATTCTTTTCTAAACTGTGATTTTGTTTGGACTACTATTTAAAGTGCCAAGTAGATCTATTTTGGACATTTTCTTGCTGTAAAAATTGTGCAGAACAAATCAGGTATTATGTCTCTAATGCTTGAGCCAATATTTTCTTTTGAAAACATTACAACCTGTGACATAAGGACTATCTGTTTTAGCATTAGATAATTTGCTTAGAAATTATATGAAATAACTTTGGGAGCTTCCATTCAAATGCATCATCCTTTGAATAACTCTAATAATGCTCCATAAGAACATTACAGTCTTCAAAAATACTTTACATGTAACCTAACATTTACAACATGATAATTTAACTGAAAAATTAATATTTATGTCACCAAATTAATTAAATATGTGACAACATATGTTGAAAATCAAGAATCAAGAGTAAGAAACCTCTGGAATTTTATCAAAGTACAGATACCAATAATAACAAATTTCCAAACAAGTTTTAGTATCATTTTTTCTATCAGTTTGTATCAAAGTCAAAACATCATTCTAACCTAAATGGTACATATATACCATTTAAATCAATTTTAGCTAATAAAGACCTTCATTTATTTAAAAAATAGCTATTGCTCCTTTCAGATCCCTTTAAAACCACAAAGTATCTCATTTTTATTTAGATGGAATTTCCATTTCTCCTGCTGAAATTTTTCACTTGTTCAACTTTAAGGTTGAAAATACAGTAAGTAATCATAATGATACTGTTTAGCTTTTAAATATTATCTTGGTTTTCTCTATTTTGAATCAGAACTGTTATTTCTAAATATTCTTAGGGCTACTAGAAATGAATTGTGAAATGTCATATTTTAAAGCGGTACCTGAAAAGAACCTCAAATGAAATCATCATTCTAAGAATCATATCTAAAAGCAGATGGTCCGGAACATGACTTTTCTCTTTTTCTACTCCATCTTTGGCTAAATTCTATTTTGCTTTGCCACACCAAGTCTTAAAGAAGGAGAATCTTAAAATATAATGAGAAACCTGAACAGTAGACAGACGGAAATCATTATCATTTAGAGCAACTTCAGGTGAAATTCCCATCACATACAATGTGAAAGGCAGCATAAATAGTCAGGTTTTTACTACAAAAGCTTGTTTACAAGCTTCATTACAACTGTTGAAAACCTTGCTATTTTGTTCATACACTATGTGTCTGGGCTGCAGATGTATGAATGAAAACTAATATGTATATGCTGAGAGCATAATGACCTTTAGAGCAAGAATTGGGCTAATTATGAATGGGTTATGCAAACCAGGATCTAATTGCTTGGGTTTATTACAATGATTATAATTATAATTATCATAAAAAGAGCAGTTTCTACTCACTGAGTGCTAACTCTTGATCAAGGGCTTTCTTAACCACCTTGTGTGCATCATCTCATGGTCTAAACTCAAATAATAATAAGGCAGTGGGCAGTAGTTCAATTAATTCTCACAAACATCTTTATGATGTAGGTACTATTATCCTCATTTAAAGGTGAAGAAATCGAGGCTTAGAAAAATAAAATAAAATAACTTGTAGAAGTCGTGAATTTTGGATTTGATAAATGGCAAAGCAGGGATCTAACCCAAGTTTATTTGAAAATAAGTTTGCATTCTTGTCTACTATGTTTGCTGTTTCTCAATAATCATTTTCCTCTTTGCTGTGAGTGACTTCTAACTGAAACTTCTGTCATCTCAGATCTTGATTTCTACTTTGTATCTGAAACATAAGTATGGGTTACTTCCTTCGCTTGCCAACTTGATTTTTCTATTTAACTCTACACTATACCCCAGTTTTGATGTGCCATAACCTAAAAGTTGATTAAAATGGTTGGGCATCCCTCTTCTTGAATACCTGTTCCCATGATATTTTAGACATAAAACTACTGTTTGAAACTGTATGACCATTCGACTTTTCAAAGGCATGCATTATATCAGCTGTAACTCATACTGAGTTTTGGACATTTTTATATATTTTAAGTAGTTGGAGAGAAATTTAATCATTCTATTCATATTTTTTAATGAAAACTAGTATAAGAGCCATGAAACGTGCTTCATTTTTCATTTTTACTTACCCAAATAGATTCTGAAATCTGAAGATTAATGCTTTTAAACAGGCCTATATAAATCAATTAATATATATTGAGATTAATGTTCTCCTTCAAGATTACATAGTCAAAAGCCATCTTCTGTTTAGGTATTTCCTTTCCATTTACAATTGTATCCATTTCTCTGGTACACAATCACACTTCTCCACCAGTAGCTGAGTGGATTGGTCAGGAATCTTGGTTACAAGAGACAGAAATCTAAATTAACTTGGATTAAACACAAGAAGGGAGTCTTGGCTTATACAGTTGAGAAGTTATAAGTGATATTTTATTCTAGGTATTGCTCAATTCAGGGGCTTAAATAATGGCATCCTACCTCAGTTTCTCTCTTTCTCCCTCTTTTTCCTTTCTTATTTTCTCTCTCTTGGCTTAATCCTAGACCCAAACAAGGCAGTTGCCAGCATGTTAAAACTTATTTCACTTGTACTAATAACAGATCATAACATTTTAAAAAATTTATTATTTTATTTATTATTTTTGGCTGCGTTGGGTCTTCATTGCTGCGCGTGAGCTCTTCTCTAGTTGCGGAGAGTGGCAGCTACCCTTTGTTGTGGTGCGCGGGCTTCTCATCGCAGTGTCTCCTCTCGTTGCAGAGTACAGGCTCTAAGTGCGTGGGCTTCAGTAGTTGGGGAGCACGGGCTCAGTAGTTGTGGCTTGCGGGCTGTAGAGTGCAGGCTCAGTAGCTGTGGCGCATGGGCTTAGTTGCTCCGTGGCCTGTGGGATCTTCCTGGACCAGGGCTTGAACCTGTGTCCCCCGCATTGGCAGTCGTTCTCTTAACCACTGTGCCACCACGGAAGACCCATAACACTTTTTAAAAGCTTCTTTTTCCCAGAAGTTTCCCCAGATGCTCCAAATTGGGGCTCACATACACGGTTTGTGTCACATGACTATGTCTAAACTAATCATGTGGTCAAGAGAGGGAATACATCTACTGCCCATGCCTGGATCACATGACAGCCTGCCCTGGACTAAACTGTCTTCCCCTCACCAAATTCATATAGTGAAACGCTGACCAGTGTGACTATATTTAGAGTTAGAGTCTTTAGGAGGCAATTAAGGTTAAATCAGGTCATAAGGGTAGGACACCGATCCAAAAGGATTTGTGCCCTTATTAGAAAAGACAGCAGCGAGCCCCCCACCTCTTTCTCTGTCATGTGAGCACACAGCAAGAAGGCAGGCAACTGCAAGTCAGGAAGAGGCCTCAGGAAAAGAACTTACCAGCACCTTGATCTTGGACTTTCCAGCCTCTAGAACTGTGGGAAATAAATTTTTGTTGTTTAACCCACCATGTCTATGGTGTTTTGTTATAGCAGTTTGAGCAAACTAGCCACAGACAGCCAGAGATTGGATCAGTCTCTCCCAAAGCTTAAGGCCTAAAGAGCAGAAAAACGGGATTCTGCAGAACACAACTCAGAAGCTATTTCCAAAAAAAGGTAAAGTAGATATTGGTAAATATAGTTATCAACCCAGTTTTAGCTAAGCCAGAGTCGTGGACTCCACAACTAGGCTTCTGATACAATGGAATTATGTGCAAAGTTTTGTGCTGTATGCATCAGTGCATGTACTTGGGGAGATGATTCACAGAGTTCATCAGATCATCAATTGTTACATTAGTCCTCAAAACTGTCTGGATCTGTGTTTAGTAGAAGGGCCAGAAGGATGTGGAGCCAAGGAGGAGAAGGTGTAAGAACGGATTGTGGATCTATTTAAAATGGGAGCTGTTTTACTTTATTTAGCATGATCACCCTGGAAGATAAAAGGATTCACTCTAAGGGTTATAGCAACAAGTGCCAAGTTTATTCTTATCCTGTGAGTTACTTCCTCTACCTCGTGTATCCTAGGGGAGAAATGGATTGTTTCATTCCTGTATTTTTTTATTTTACTGAAGTATAGTTGATTTACAATGCTGTGCCCATCTCTGCCGTACAGCAAAGTGACTCAGTTATACACGTATATACGTTCTTTTTTTATATTCTTTTCCATTATCGTTTATCACAGGATATTGAATATAGTTCCCTGTGCTATACAGTAGGATCATTCCTGTATTTTTAATGTTACCTATTATTAAAAAGTATTCAGTTACCTTAAAAATTGGGCAGAGTGATAGAAACTCTGAAAAGTTAGTACAAATGACAGTCTCTCCAGGAGCATGCATATTAAACAGACATTCCTTCACCCACAGCCACTGCTACAAAGAGAAACAAAGCAAAAAATCCTGAACAATATGCTCATAAATAAATATGGTTGTCAAAATGATTACTTTGTAATGCAAGTGCTGATTGGGAGAGCTGGCCTGGGTGAGGTAGAAGTGTTGCCTTTTTCCTAGTTGTTTTTGGAAGTCTGAATAATCTTAATCATTATCTGTTCATATTCGCATAAAAGCAACAAATAAAAGTGAGGGAGAAGAAAATAACTTTGGAATAATAATCACTGGGTCACATTGTTATTTTATGACCATATGTCTCACAAAATTAGCAAGATAATTGAAGCTACAGAATTTGCAACTTGCACAAAATAATGAATTATGTAATTTCCAATCATTAAAATATTTTAAACATGCCATTGTGTACATAAAACAGATTCATCCAAAATACAACTGACACCCAAGTCACCTGAATGAAAGGTGATTAAAAACATAACAACTTACTGTTGTTTCTAAGCACAGAGTAAAAATCTGCTTTTATTCTGACACTTTATTTTACATCAAACCAGTATCTCATTTCCATAAAGGAAAAGTATAATTCTTACCAGTTTATTTCTTAGATGATAAAAATATTTCTAGACTATCACAATCTTATATCCAAGTTGAATTAAAAGTATATTCAGGGGGCTTCCCTGGTGGCACAGTGGTTGGGAGTTCGCCTGCCGAGGCAGGGAACACGATTTTGTGCCCCAGTCTGGGAAGATCCCACATGCCGTGGAGCGGCTGGGCCCGTGAGCCATGGCCACTGAGCCTGCGCGTCTGGAGCCTGTGCTCCACAACATGAGAGCCCACAGCAGTGAGAGGCCCGCGTACTGCCAAAAAAAAAAAAAATAGAAAAAGAAAGCTGGAGTAGCAATTCTCATACCAGACACAACAGACTTTAAAATAAAGACTATTACAAGAGACAAAGAAGGACACTACATAATGATCAAGGGATCGATCCAAGAAGAAGGTATAACAATTGTAAATATTTATGAACCCAACATAGGAGCACCTCAATACATAAGGCAAATACTAACAGACATAAAAGGGGAAATCGACAGTAACACATTCATAGTAGGGGACTTTAACACCCCACTTTCACCCATGGACACATCATCCGAAATGAAAATAAATAAGGAAAAACAAGCTTTAAATGATACATTAAACCAGATGGACTTAATTGATATTTATAGGACATTCCATCCAAAAACAACAGAATACACATTTTTCTTAAGTGCTCATGGAACATTCTCCAGGATAGATCATATCGTGGGTCACAAATCAAGCCTTGGTAAATTTAAGAAAACTGAAATTGTATCAAGTATCTTTTCTGACCACAACGCCATGAGACTAGATATCAATTACAGGAAAACATCTGTAAAAAATACAAACACATGGAGGCTAAACAATACACTACTTAATAATGAAGTGATCACTGAAGAAATCAAAGAGGAAATCAAAATATACCTAGAAACAAATGACAATGGAGACACGACGACCCAAAACCTATGGGATGTAGCAAAAGGACTTCTAAGAGGGAAGTCTGTAGCAATACAATCCTAACTTAAGAAACAGGAAACATCTCGAATAAACAACCTAACCTTGCACCTAAAGCAATTAGAGAAAGAAGAACAAAAAAAAAAACCCAAAGTTAGCAGAAGGAAAGAAATCAAAAAGATCAGATTAGAAACAAATAAAAAGAAATGAAGGAAACAATAGCAAAGATCAATAAAACTAAAAGCTGGTTCTTTGAGAAGATAAACAAAATTGATAAACCATTAGCCAGACTCATCAAGAGAAAAAGGGAGAAGACCCAAATCAATAGAATTAGAAATGAAAAGAAGAAGTAACAACTGACACTACAGAAATACAAAAGATCATGAGAGATTACTACAATCAACTCTATGCCAATAAATGGAAACCTAGAAAAAATGGACAAATTCTTAGAAATGCACAACCTGCCGAGACTGAACCAGGAAGAAATAGAAAATATGAACAGACCAATCACAAGTAATGAAATTGAAACTGTGATTAAAAATCTTCCAACAAACAAAAACCCAGGACCAGATGACTTCACAGGGAATTCTATCAAACATTTAGCGAAGAGCTAACACCTATCCTTCTCAAACTCTTCCAAAATATAGCAGAGGGAGGAACACTCCCAAACTCATTCTACGAGGCCACCATCACCCTGATACCAAAACCAGACACAGATGTCACAAAGAAAGAAAACTACAGGCCAATATCACTGATGAACATAGATGCAAAAATCCTCAACAAAATACTAGCAAACAGAATCCAACAGCACATTAAAGGATCATACACCATGATCAAGTGGGGTTTATTCCAGGAATGCAAGGATTCTTCAATATACGCAAATCAATCAATGTGATACACCATATTAACAAATTGAAGGAGAAAAACCATATGGTCATCTCAATAGATGCAGAGAAAGCTTTTGACAAAATTCAACACCCATTTATGATAAAACTCTCCAGAAAGTAGGCATAGAGGCAACTTTTCTCAACATTATAAAGGCCATATATGACAAACCCACAGCCAACATCGGCCTCAATGGTGAAAAACTGAAAGCATTTTCACTAAGATCAGGAATAAGAGAAGGTTGCCCACTCTCACCACTCTTAGTCAACAGTTTTGGAAGTTTTAGCCACAGCAATCAGAGAAGAAAAGGAAATAAAAAGGAATCCAAATCGGAAAAGAAGAAGCAAAGCTGCCACTGTTTGCAGATGACATACTATACATAGAGAATACTAAGATGCTACCAGAAAACTACTAGAGCTAATCAATGAATTTGGTAAAGTAGCAGGATACAAAATTAAAGCACAGAAATCTCTGGCATTCCTATATACTAATGATGAAAAATCTGAAAGTGAAATCAAGAATACACTCCCATTTACAATTGCAACAAAAAGAATAAAATATCTAGGAATAAACCTACCTAAGGAGACAAAAGACCTGTATGCAGTAAACTCTACAACACTGATGAAAGAAATTAAATATTATACAAACAGAGGGAGAGATATACTATATTCTTGGTTAGGAAGAATCAACGTTGTGAAAATGACTCTACTACCCAAAGCAATCTACAGATTCAATGCAATCCCTATCAAACTACCAGTGGCATTTTTCACAGAACTAGAACAAAAAATTTCACAATTTGTATGGAAACACAAAAGACACTGAATAGCCAAAGCAATCTTGAGAACGAAAAATGGAGCTGGAGGAATCAGGATCCCTGACATCAGACTATACTACAAAGCTACAGTAATCAAGACAGTATGGTACTGGCACAAAAACAGAAATACAGTTAAATGGAACAGGATAGAAAGCCCAGAGATAAACCCACGCACATATGGTCACCTTATCTTTGATAAAGGAGGCAGGAATGTACAGTGGAGCAAGGACAGCCTATTCAATAAGTGGTGCTCGGAAACTGGACAGGTACATGTAAAAATATGAGCTTAGATCACTCCCTAACACCATACACAAAAATAAACTCAAAATGGATTAAAGACCTAAATGTAAGGCCAGAAACTATCAAACTCTTAGAGGAAAACATAGCAGAACACTCTATGACATAAATCGCAGCAAGATCCTTTTGGACCCACCTCCTAGAGAAATGGAAATAAAAACAAAAATAACAAATGGGACCTAATGAAACTTCAAGCTTTTGCATAGCAAAGGAAACCCTAAACAAGACCAAAAGACAACCCTCAGAATGGGAGAAAATATTTGCAAATGAAGCAACTGACAAAGGATTAATCTCCAAAATTTACAAGCAGCTCATGCAGCTCAATAACAAAAAAACAAACAACCCAATCCAAAATGGGCAGAAGACCTAAATAGACATTTCTCCAAAGATATACGAACTGCCAACAAACACATGAAAGAATGCTCAACATCATTAATCATTAGAGAAATGCAAATCAAAACCACAATGAGATATCATCTCCACACCAGTCATAATGACCATCATCAAAAAATCTAGAAACAATAAATGCTGGAGAGGGTGTGGAGAAAAGGGAACACTCTTGCACTGCTGGTGGTAATGTGAATTTGTACAGCCACTATGGAGAACAGTATGGAGGTTCCTTAAAAAACTACAAATAGAATTACCATATGACCCATCAATCACACTACTGGGCATATACCCTGAGAAAACCATAATTCAAAAAGAGTCATGTACCAAAATGGTCATTGCAGCTCTATTTACAATAGCCCGAGATGGAAACACCTAAGTGTCCATCATCAGATGAATGGATAAAGAAGATGTGGCACATATATTACAATGGAATATTACTCAGCCATAAAAAGAAATGAAATTGAGCTATCTGTAATGAGGTGGATGGACCTAGAGTCTGTCATACAGTGTGAAGTAAGTCAGAAAGAGAAAGACAAATACTGTATGCTAACACATATATATGGAATTTAAGAAAAAAATGTCATGAAGAACCTAGGGGTAAGACAGGAATAAAGACACAGACGTACTAGAGAATGGACTTGAGGATATGGGGAGGGGGAAGGGTAAGCTGTGACAAGTGAGAGAGTGGCTATGGACATATATACACTACCAAATGTAAGGTAGATAGCTAGTGGGAAGCAGCCGCATAGCACAGGGAGATCAGCTTGATGCTGTGTGACCACCTAGAGGGGTGGGATAGGGAGGGTGGGAGGGAGGGAGACGCAAGAGGGAAGAGGTATGGGAACGTATGTATATGTATAACTGATTCACTTTGTTATAAAGCAGAAACTAACACACCATTGTAAAGCAATTATACTCCAATAAAGATGTAAAAAAAAAAAGTATATGCAGATAAATCAATTTGCAGCCTAAACATCAGAGCTTATAAGGACAATGATACCATTTCCTTAGGGTCTAGTGGGAAAAGTTGCCAAAGAAATGAGGTCCCCAAGAGGAAAGAAGTTCCAAACTACATTAAATTAACTTTACCACAGTCTCAAATGCCCATGACATCAGTTAAAAGGCACCCTTTTAGAAAGTTTGGTTTGTTTTTTGTTCTTTTTTATAAAACACTTGCTACCAATTAACATACATGAATATAATTAAACAATAAAGCAGCAAACACTCTAGAGACCTTTGGTAAAAGTGAATACCACCTCCCCGCCTGCAATGATTATACTTCGTAGCAGAAACGGCTCACAGGCTGATGAGAGAACTTGCCCTCCCAGTCAGAAGGGCCAAGAAAACTGGCTGACATGTGAAGTAGAACCAGGTGCAAGGATGAAGGCCAGTGACAACTGCACTTGTGGTCTGGATTGCCACTGGGGTCTGAAGATAGCAATAAGCACATGACTCAAAAACAGATGGTTGCAAAGAGATCTCACTGCAGTGGAGGAGACTTTCAATAATGTGAATGGGAATAAAACTAGGACTGTATGTCTATGCCTAGTGGCTATTTGAGGGGACCAAGGAGAAGCAAGTGGAAAACACTGAAGGACGTTTTTGTCTTTATTGCTTCTAATAAAGAAGGCTATTTTTTCAGTTATAGTGTATTCAGAGTATAGCACAAAAGAAAAAAATACGTATGATTGATAGCCTACCACGTTTAAAACAACTATTATAAGCACTGTTGTCTTTTTTTCTTTTCTGATACAAGCTTTTTCTTTAGCTCATATGATAATGCAGATATAACTTTAAAATATTTTCTACCTTTTATAAATAAGCATTTTTTATGTTGTGAAAATACCTTGAAATCTGTCCATGAGAGCACAGCCAACCGTGCTTTGTTCCAATAAATCAGAGTTGGGGATAAAGGCATATGAGAGAAGTAGAGTGGGTATAGATTGTGTAAGGAAGGGAAGAGACACCTATGGATGAATTTTAGGAATTTCTCTCAGATATTGAGAGATGTAAAACTTGGGAGCTCCAGCTTCAAGAATGCTCCTGTTAAGACAGGCATTTTCTCTTTATTTTTAAATTAAATTTTATTTCATTGATTTTGTAAAATAGACTTTATTTTTTAGACTAGGTTTAGGTTCACAGGAATACTGAGCAGAAGGTACAGAGATTTCCCATACACCCTCTGTGCCCAATATACATACACAGTCTTCCCCATTTTCAAAAGCCCACACCAGTGTGGCACATCTGCTGTAATCAATGAACCTACATTGACACATTAATACCTAGAGTCCATAGTTTACATTAGGATTTGCTTTTTGTGTTGTATATTTTATAGGTTTTGACAAATATGTAATGACATATATCCACCATTATAGTATTAGACAGAGTAGTTTCACTGCCTTTAAAATCCCATGTGCTCTGCCTATTTCATCCCTCAGTCCCCCTTAACTCCTGGCAACCCACTGATCCTTTTACTGTCTCCATAGTTTGGCCTTTCCCAGAATGTCATATAGTTGGAATCATACAGTGAGTATTCAAACTGCCCCTTTTCACTTAGTAATATGCATTTAAGATTCCTCCATGTCATTTCATGGCTTGATAGTTCATTTCTTTTCAGCACTGAATAATACTTCATTGTCTGGAGGTACCACAGTTTATCCATTCACTTACTGAAGGACATTTTAGCTGCTTTCAAGTTTTGGCAATTATGATTAAAGCTGCCATAAACTCCTTAGCAGATTTTCATGTGGACAAAAGGTTTCAACTCATTGAAAAAATGGATAAATAACCAGGAGTATAATTGCTGGATCATAGGTAAGAGTATATTTAGTTTGTAAGAAACTGCTAAACTGTATTCCAAAGTGGCTATACATTTGCATTCCCACAGCAACAGTATGAGTCGGAATTGCTGTTGTTAGCGTATTACGTTTTAGTCCATTCTAATAGGTGTGTAGTGGTATCTCTCATAATGTTTTAATTTGCAATTCCCTGATGACCTATGATGTGACACATATTTTCATATGCTTATTTGCCATTTGTGTACCTTCTTTCATGAGGTGTCTGTTAATTTTTAATTGGGTGTTTGTATTTTATTGTTGAGTTTAGGAGTTCTTGTACATTTCGGATAACAGTTCTTTCATAAGATATGTCTTTTGCAAATATTTTTCACCGTCTGTGGCTTGTCTTCTCATTCCTTGACACTGTCTTTCATGGTAGAGAAGTTTTTAATTTAATGAAGTCCAGCTTATCAACTTTTTTTCATGGATTGTACCTTTGGTGTGTATCTAAAAGGTCATCATCATACCAAGGTTTCTCCTATGTTACCGTCTAGGATTTTTATATTTTGCATTTCACATTTTGTTCTATGAGCATTCTGGGTAAATTTTGTGAAAAGTGTGCGGTCTGTAAACTAGATTTTTTTTTTTTTTTGCATGGGATGTTCACATATTCCATTACCCTTGTTGAAATTAAAATTTTATATTTACCAAATTAAAATATGTAAATAGTTTTAAATAAAAATCATAATTTTTTCCATTGCTTCTTCTGAAAGTATCTCCACTTTATGAATATTATTAATTATTAAATATATATTATCATTAATAATATAATATATTGATATTTATAAGGAGTAGATTAAATATGAAATAATTATATAGATTTAATTATAATGATTAATTATAGCAATTAATTATAAGATTTAAAAGATAGAGGAATATTAAGAGGGGATAGATATAGAAAAGTTATAGATGAGAGAGAGATAAAGATAGATATAGTTAAGATATAGAGAAAATAGAGAGATAATATATATTATATATATTATATACTATAATATAATATATAATAGAGATTAGATATAGAATAGATATATAAAAGAGATATAATATATGTAATATTATATTATATATAATATATTTAATATATTTAAATAAAGTGAGATTTATTTAAATATATTAATATTATAATTATAATTATTATGAAATTATATTAATTAATAAATATTATTATTTTAATTATATATATTTAATTATAAAAATTATAAGTATATAAATATGAAATATTATATAATATAATTATAATATAATATATAATAAATATAATACTGCTAAATTTTATCAATTGTGATGTTATTTATTCATAACAATTATCATTCCTTATGTAAATTCATTACAAAATATATATTAGGACTAGTAAATAGTAGTTCCGCAAAGCCAAATACTATACTTTAATAATTTTCCTCTTTTGCATTGAAATTAGTATCTCCAAAGTTATTAATTTTCAATCTATCTTGCAAATGCCTATCAGTATTATCTTTCTTTTTAAATAAAGAAACTGTTGAAAACATTACTGGAAAATACATCACTTCAATTTTTATTTTCCCTCCACAGGTCCTCGCTATCATGCTTCAATGTGTACATACTCTGTTGGGTTTTTGTTTTTGCGTTTTAGGAAAAAATACAATGTCATTGGGTGACATTGAGTGAATTTTGGCAGAACATATCTATTGCATTGAGTGAATTGTGCAGAACATATCTTATTTCATAGTCTCCCCATCCATATATATCCACCAACCCATCAAGGTACTATATACATATCATATCACAGATAAAATTGCTGTGGATCATAGCTTCATATTTTGGCTGTGATCATGTTTAATTATATTAAAAACAAGGCTTATATATTTTCTCGACAATATCCTCTCATGCCTTCAAACTACTATTGAATTTTAATTACATATTTAATTGTTTAGGACTAATGTCTGGTTCTCAGCTTCCTCATTTTTCTAATCATTGAAGACAGTACTGTATATGGTAGATTTGCAGAGCTTATTATAGACTTAAGGACTTTTACAAATTATATATGATACACACATCATGTAATCACTTGCCTAATGAGATGTAGAACACTCCCTCCACCCCAAGAAAGTTCAATCCAGCCCCTTTCCAGTCAATCCTCATGAGCAAAACTGAGTTACCTAGGTAGCAACATTTATATATCACTTTAGTTTACATAACAAAAAGACAATCAAGACAACATTACTGAATCCTTTCTGCAATGGTTTCAGCCAAAGCTAATTTAAAGTGATTATTCTTTTTTGAATCCACATTTTCAAGGAAGATAAATAATCATTGAAATCCACATACAATTGAGCACATTTTGTAGGAATTAATATAAAATGAAACCGGCTTCAAAAACTTCCCTTTTGTGGGAATGAGAGTAGGTGAGAGGGACCGGTTAGCTCAGAAAACATTCATTATTGTTCAATATGCAGAGCAGCAGGGGAGGGAAATTAAAGCAGAGGAGTGGAAGAAGAACAACAGCAGTAACCATGCAAATCAGCAACCCTCCTATCAGGTGGAAGTGGAAGCACCAAAGGGGAATAGCATCTTAGAGTTTTCACCTTCTTGATCTTGCTGCACTCGTGAGAAAAATACGGCAAAGCAAATAGGCTGCTAGAAAACTGAAGGAAAAATAGTTAAATAACTTAACTGAAATAGAGCCCACCCGCTGCATGATAAAGGGGCTGTTCTTGGATTTACTGGGCTTGAAGCTTATTTACATATTAGTTTTCGTCACATTATAAGATAAATATCTTTAGTCCAAAGACAAAGAGATTTCCCAAAAAGTGTCAAATAGGTTTAATAAGCAAAAAAGAACAGAAATTGAAGGAAAGAAGTAGCAATTATTGTCAGCTAATACTAGTAGGCCATTTGCACAAAATCCCACTTCCTTAGTATTAATATTTAAAATGGCAAGACATTACAAGAAAACAAGAAGCAATTGACAATTGGGCAACTCCCCACTAAAGATTTACAAAAACAGAAGAACAAGTAGGAATATGCATTGGAGCGATTGCGTTTTACTGAACTGGAACGCTAGTATTCAAAGCAAAATTATCAGAAGCAAAGCAGAAAAAGCAAGCAAAATAAAAATACCAATGATGAATCTGTAAAACATAAGCTAGGTTTGAACTGAAATATTAGGGGCCTCGTAATGGGAAGAAAATTTGGACTGAATAATACGGGAACGACTCAAAGCGTTATCCAAGTTCTATCTGAAAGCAAACGTAAAAAATTCATTATTCATTTTGAAAAAACATGAAGTCTTAGTCCAGCTGGACCAGAAGTTGAATAGTCCAAATCAGAGAACCAAAAGACATGAGGACTTGTGATACAACACACCTCTTTTGAAGTTGAAACAGGAAGTTTTTTACGGAAGTATAATTAGTAATCATTTCAGTCTAGCCTTATCACATAAGAAATGTATACTGCTGATTAGAAGTGAAAACATACTATCTGCTATTTCTAATAACCAAAAATCCACTCCCAGAATCAAGTATATATTATTCTATACAAGCAAGCAGGGACTCTCTAAGAAGTAACATAGCTATTACTGTGTATTAGAATTGTAGTTTTCTCTGAATCACTGTATACCTAACGGTAGTACGAGTCCCGTACATAGCAGGTGATCAACAAGTTTCTTATGAATAAATTAATTATCACATAAATGCATTTCACCAACTAGGACAACAAGTCTTAATGATTCTTAAGAACCTTACATAGAAATACATCAAAAGTAAACACCTCTGACTTGGGGTGCGTGATGCATACACACACACAATATATGTGTGTATATATATATTGTATGTTTTGGTGAAATATAGGAAAAAGAACAGAAATGAAAAAAATATGTTGAATGTCAGAAGTCCCCCCAAAAAATGGGTTCAATTTTTGAAACTAAAAAGTGAGACACTTTGTAAACGTAGAGATACACCTTATTTAAAACAACATATACAGCAGGAAGATGAATAGTCCAAAATTAGTACGATGAAGTATTAACTGTCGAGGAAGATACAATCGAGTTTTGTGTACAAGCACATTTGAAATGGGTCAAAAGTTAGAAATATATTCAACACAAAAGAGAAAATAGAAATAACTAAAATTGAGTTAAGTGTTTATTACTCATTTGATTTCCTAGGAGGCACCGGTCTGTGTCTAGGCATTAGATTTTTTTCATCTTGCTCTAAATCAAATATTCTCTTAAGTTTAATAAGCCAAATATAGAATTTGCTAAAATTAGAGTACATATATGCTTAATTTTTTTGAGTAGTAGTAAGACTCTGCTAAAGTTTAAACATATGGGGCAGTTTTTTCACTTTAAAAGTGAATTTACGCATGCAATAATTTATTACTTGTCTATATTTCTCAGGGCAGAGCTTTATTCGCCACCACGCCACTGTTCTGAATGGTTCCTCCCCGTTATCTT